>NC_063161.1:133712844-134962844 GCF_023159225.1 Perognathus longimembris pacificus
TTTTTTTTTCCTTTCCCTTCCTCATCCTACCAGTTGGGTGGCAAGCTGTCACCTCTTGCTGCTGGCTACCTCACCCCATCAACCTATGCTTGTTCCTCGCTGGTTGATTTGCTGCCAAATGAACATCAAATGTAACTGTGCACAAGCCAGGCCAATGGGCAGGCTCTGATCCACACCCCAGTGGCTGAATGACAGTCTTCTATCCTGGCTAGTCAGACACCAGCACATTCTGGCCAAGGTCTTCACAGATGTGGAAAATAGAAGTTCTGGGCCTTATGGGCTCTAAACAAGGGAGGTGCAGATGTACAGGTATATTTCCCACATTCAAATAAGGAAGTTTCTCATTTAAGCTTTTTTTTTTTTTCATACCCCAGCCCTTAAAATGCAGAACTGTGGCTCTCAATTCCTGACAGCGTATTTCACTTCCAAGTCCACATCTCAGCTCCCCAGGTAAGGCTTGTCAGCTGGAGCCTCACTCCTCCACTGGCATTCAGAAGGCGCAAAGGAGACCTAGAATTTCCACGAGGCACAAGGTGACGTGCTGCATTTGAACAACTTCCCAGGGTACCGCAAAATAAATCCTCTTCATGATGGATGATCGCAAGTTCCTGTCAGACATGTGTATGTCTGAATACTAAACTATACCACTCACTAGACACTGGGATGACAGCTCTGGGGTAGGCCCTTGAGGAGGACCCAGGAAAGCATATCCTGGCTGTTACCAAGGGAGAGGAGGATCCAGATAATGAGGAAAAACAAGGCATAGAGAAATAAGGAATGAAGAGAGTCACCAAGTCATTGAGCAGGACATCCAGGGTGAGTGGCACAAATACAGCTTGGTTGAGGAGGTGAGAGTGGTTCATCCAGGTGAATCTGGAAGATTTCTGATTCTTGTTTCATTCTTATTGCATTCTTATACTTGTTGGGATCATAATGAAAATTTTCCAATGAGATCTCACAGTCAACAGCACCCTGAAAACACTTCCATCCTTCTCATATCGTAAATGTGGGAGGTGGGACCTTTGTTACCACAAAACCTTTCCTGTGAACCTGTACTAAAGTCAAGGCAGAGAGAGGCTCAGGGTAGACTCAATGCTTTTCGGGGAATCTGGATGAAGTGGGCCATGGGGCAAGGGCTCTGCTATACCTAGGCTGATGCCTCAGCCTCCAAAAGGGCATAAAGGATGTTAAGGGCCAAATACGTATGCAAATCACAAGCCAGTCGGCGTGAAGACAAGGGCTGTGTGAGAAGATAGAATCTGACTTGATGAGAACTGGACTTGTAGACAGATAAATCTGCATCAACCAGGCCCCCTACCACAAGCCATGGGACCTTGAGCACATCCTCTTTCCACTGAGCCTCAGTTATCTCACGTACAAAATGGAATGATATCTTCCAACTGGGTTGTCCATGAGGGCTAAAAGGACAAGGTACTTAGCCAGCCCATTTCCATATACAAGAAGTGCTCCGAATAGGAGCTGCTATTCTTATTCTGGCCATTTTGGGCCATGTGGGAGGCCCATGTCCCCATGACAGTGACTTTGGGCTAAGGAGCCTGCAGCTCCAGGCTCTGGTCTCAGACCTCACCTGTATTTCCCAGCAGCCCTGGGAATGGCTTGATCACCAGGTAGCAGAGCAACACGGCATAATTGCTAGTCTTGTGCCCTGTTTGTTGTCTTGGCTTTGTGGGGATTGTTTGATCATAGTAGCTGGGGTTTTGTGCAGAGTATTTAATTAGGAAGAGAAAAGTGTGTTGGGATGAAACAATAGTATCGCTAATTTAATGGTGTGTTCTGCATCTTATCCTGAAACCATGACAAAAGATGTTTCCTTCCAAGTAGAAATGCCTGCTACCTCCTCTCTCTCTCTCTCTCTCTCTCTCTCTCTCTCTCTCTCTCTCTCTCTCTCTCTCTCTCCCCACTCCAGTTGACATCCACTGAGCATGGCTTCCACATTGCCACCATGTTGGCCAATCAGCCATGGCTCACTTCCCTCTATCCTTGACACTCAGACATGACTGATACAGCAGAAAAGGAGGGATGGAGGGGTATGTGCCAGGGACATCTCTCCCCACCTTGTATCAGCTTCCTCCTCTATGAAGTGACAGCTTTAGCTTCAGCCTAGTCTGGCTCTTTTTTTTTAAAAAATGAAATATTAATTAGGCCTTGTGCCTGTGGAACTGAGATTTGAGGGCGATTTATAAAACTAAACACAGTTTCAGAAGAAGTAATGGAACAGCACAGAAGCAACGTGCAGTCAAGATGAGACCAGAAAGAAATGTTATCAGGTAACAGGATGATCTCAGAACTCCTATCTTGTTCTAAAATTCTATTATTTTAATTCTGGGCTGTAAAATGCCAACATTTACCCCAAGTCAATAAACATCAAGATCCTGATATTTCATCAGATTCCAAGTCTGATTTTTCAATATTGATTTTTGTGAAGTCAATTTCGGTTTCAAGTGCCTTTTCAAATTGGTGCTCCTGTGGTGTCAAATGTCAACATTTGTTTTACCAGAACTCTCCTTCCTATGGGGGTCTCTAGTTCAGGAATGCAGCTCTTGATGCTCAGAGCTCCTTATTTATCTTGCTTCTAGTGGAGGTCCTTGATTAAGAATGCAGGGTGGTTTTCACTGAGCCTTTAGGGTTCCTGTTGGGTTATAACACGTAATTGCTGTATGCATTCCCATCATGAAAAACTGGGGAAAAGAACAGTCATCCTTCGGGGTGAAGAGGAGGGCTCATTTGTAATCTATCCGAAAGCTTTGCAAGCTTTCCACAGGCATAGCCCAGCACTCACCTGTCGTGTGATCTGTGCTGATTGCTAACCCTCTCTCTTCTGTGTTGGATCCACCAGTGAAATGGGACTAAAGATGTGCAGCTCCTAGGCTCTGAACAATCAATAAGCTAGGACAAATCAGAGTGCTTGAGTGGCCCACCATCGGTAGTCAGTGCCTGTCCATTGTTCCCTAACCCCTAGGGTGACTGCCACCACCTACTGCTACATTTTACTTAAAAGTTTTCAAACCCATGGAAAAGTGGAATGAACATTACAATGGAAGCTCACATACCTGTCATCCATTAATCAGTAATATTTCCTCAAGTTTACTTCTTTCTTTCTTTTTTTTTCTCCTCTCTCTCTTTTTCTCTAAATACTCTGAATGGGGTTTGCAAACAAAAGGCCACTTTGTCCCTGATACTTTAGAACACAACTCCTAAAAAGAACACTTTCCTATTTGCATTCCTATTATGCACCATTTTAAAGTATATTTGTGTCAGGCCTCGGTGGCCCATGCCTGTAATCTTAGCTATTCAGGAGGCCGAGATCTGAGAATCATGGTTCAAAGCTGGCCTGGACAGGAGAGTCTGTCCGTGAGACTCTTATCTCCAATAAATTACCCCCTTTAAAAAATCACAGGAAAGTATATTTGTAAAATACTCCTATTAAAAATAAAATCCAGGGGCTGGGAATATGGCATAGCGGCAAGAGAGTTTGCTTCGTATACATGAAGCCCTGGGTTCGAGTCCCCAGCTCCACATATATAAAAAATGGCCAGAAGTGGCGCTGTGGCTCAAGTGGTAGGGTGCTAGCCTTGAGCAAAAAGAAGCCAGGGACAGTGCTCAGGCCCTGAGTCCAAGGCCCAGGACTGGCAAAAAAATAAAATAAAATAAAAATAAAAAATAAAATCCATATCGAGAATTGCCCAATGGCTCTAAAAATACATTTATGGTGTTTCCTTGGGTAAAAATCCTAGATAAAAAACAAAATCCCTATGTTACATTTGGTCAAAACGTATTTATTTACTTTTCTGCAGTACTAGGGTTTGAATGCTCAGGGCTTTGGCAGGTGCTCCTATCACTTAAGCCACACCTTCAGTCCTTTGCTTTCAGTTTATTAAAGTGGATTTGGTACTAACATTACCCTGGTCAGCCTTAGACCCTGATCTTCCTATCTCCTGAGTAGTTGGGATTATAGAAGTGTATTACTATACCTAGCCTAACTCTTGACTTTTAAGAGGTTTGAGGAAAAGGAAATTCCTCCAGGGACAAAAGAACAGATGGTAATTTCATAGTAAAAGAGGCAAGAAGGCACCGTTGGCCAGGCACTAGTGGTTCACACCTGTAATCCTAGCTACTCAGGAGGCTGAAATATGAGGATCACAGTTCAAAGCCAGCCCAGGCAGGAAAGTCCGTGAGACTCACCTCTAATTAACCACCCCAAAGCCAGAAGTGGAGCTGTGGCTCAAAGCGGCAGAGGACTAGCCTTGAGCAAAAAAAGCTCAGGAAGAAGAAGAAAAAGAAGGAGGAAGAAGAGGAGGAGGAGGAGGAGGAGGAGGGGGGGGGGAGGAGGAGGAAAAAAGTTGTTGTCCTTAGGATCAGGTACAAACCCTCCTCCCTCCTCCTATCAGATGTGGTAAGTTTGTACTTGCTCATGTCATAACCGTCCTGTGGGAAAGCAGGAGAGTAGAACCTGGCCACTACAATGGGGCAGCTGAAAGGCTTTGCAATCTGGCTTGAATTCCATCTGCTTGATAGGTGACCCTCGGCTAATGTCCTTACATCTCTGAGCCTCAGTTTCCTCCTCTGCAAAGTAGGTTTGCTCACATTGGCACCTACTTCCCAAGGTCACAAGTAGAATTAAAGGTGACAGTCCATGAGGAGCATGAGGCTCAGCGGCAGACACACAATAGTGGGTCCATGTTTTTAAAAGCTATCATTGTTATTAATGTTGCAGAAATTACAGACTCTACAATCAAAGCTCTCATCTGCTCAGCAATTATCCTTAGCTTCTAAAGAGCCCTTCACCATTGTCAAGCACTTTCTGCATTTCCTCCTGGGGAAGGCAGCAGCAGCAAGGGAAGGTGGACAGTGTGGAGAAAAGGAACCCTGAGGCTCAGAGAGGTTGATCAGGCTGACTGAGGTCACCAGCTGCTTACAGAAGCTCTGAGTGCCTATGGTGTTGCCATGACATCGAATTGTGCTGTTCCTCGCCCATTCCAACCTGGAGAATGCTCATCCCGCTCATTTCAGTTCACTCACCACCCAGTCACACCTGCACAGCCTGTGTGCCCTCCTGTGTGAGCATGGGGAGGGGGCTGTTTCTTGAGCCTGGCCCCCCACCATGCAATGGGACATGAACCCTCTGCTAGTGTTCCTGAAACATGACCCAGGGAGGCAGGTAGAGACCTGTGCCCTGCGATGTGAGCGGCCATAGCTGTATCCTGGCTCTGTGGACCTACTAAGCGCTTTTCTAGGACAAATGTGCTCCTTCATAAGTACAGCCAAAGAATTCACCCCAAAAGTTAGGATCCTCTTATCTCCCAGGCCTCATTTTTGAATCGCAAGCCACAAGAATCAACGTTATTTTGAAAAAAAATGGCTTTCATTTCTCATGATTTCCATTTCCTCAAGAGAAGAAACATTGTGCTTGGCAAAAAAAAATCGATGCTTTCCCCCCAATAATGTGCCTACAGATAGCCGGCATTGAAAGCCTTGTGGCAAAGGAACAGAAGCTTATCTATACTTGATATCAAGAATGTGGAAATCAATACCTTATGGACTTGCATGAAAATGCGCCATTTTAAATCAGAAAACAAAAGAACGGACTATAAAGTGTTCAGACCAGCAGTGTGAACACGCAAACAGAGAAGTTGGTAGTAATCCTGAGTTAAATAGTGAACCTTTATAACAACTCCATTATTATAATTATAGGGGTGTTCTTCGTGTTCCAAGAACTGGATCCCTCTTTCTCCATTCCCTCTGCAATTTAGGTATTTCATAGTCACCAAGCTAGAACCAGGTCCGTGAGAGGCCCTGCTTTGTGCTTTGCATACGCCTCAATCTGGACCAACTGCTAGGAGGGCCAGGGTACTCAAGACCTATCTGGCTCTCAGGATGTTCAGCCTCAGGCCCCATGTCAGATCTCACAGGGCTCAGCTCAGTCCTCCCCTGGCCTGACTCACTTGGAACCAGAGCCAAAGACCTTGCCATGCTCTTCCCTGGAGAAGACTCCCTGCTGCCAACTCCTTCACTCCTCAGCATGCTGTCTTCCTTCCTTGTTCTTCATACACACTGTATTAGCTCTTGGTGGCTGCTATAACAAATGATGACAACTGATGGGCTTCACACAAGGGAAATTTCTTCCCTCAGAAGTATGAGATTAAAATGTTGCCAGGACCCCATTTTCTCCAGAGATTCTAGGAAAGAATTGTCCCATGCCTTTTCTTAGCTCCTGGTGATGATGGGTAATGCTTGGGCTTCTTGGCTTGTCATTTCAGTCTTGGGAGATATGGGATAGAGGTATACAGGTTTCCTCTGCAACTCTGCTCTTGATTCTGTTTTGAATCTAAAATAGCTCTAAAAATAAAGTCTTTGCCATTAAGAAAACATTTCAAAGACAGAAGTGATGGATATCAGAAATTCACCATGGATCTCAGTGAGGTGCCCATGGCCTAGATCATTCTTGAGCCTCTAGGGGAGAATTGATTCAACTCACAGACCCCCATCCCCCTGCTTCTATAGGTTACCTGTAAGCCATGGCTCGTGACTCCATAGCCTGTAGAGCAGCCTCTTCTACCTCTGACCTCCTCCCACTACCACCCTCTTTCTCTGATGCTGACTCTCCTGCCTTTCTTCTAGGGAGCCTGGAATCACATGGAGCCCGTCTAGGCAACTCGAGGGGTAGGGCTTCATCACACCTGCACAGTCCCTTTTCCTGGGGCCACTATTCTGCCTGACACAGCTCTGCTCCCCAGGATTCAGGTGTGCAACCTGAAGCACAGAGTGGCCTCCTGGTGGAAGTGGCTGACCAGAATTCAGAGCCCAGAGTGGGTCCATCCATGTGTCACTGGTTGCATCTAGCTGGAAAGTCAAAGCTGGGAAGCAGCTGGGACTGGAGGGGTCAGGTGGTACAGAAGGAAGAGGAGGAATGGCAGGCTCTGAGAGAAGGAGGTAGAACTTAACCAGAGAACACCAGGAGCCCTGTCAGTATGCTCAGGATAGGACCATGAGCGAAGGCCAGACCTGGGCCTGCAGATCTCGGAAGAAGTGGGCTCACCATGAGGGTGCAAGCTGAGCAAAGACCCCTCCCTGGCCCTTCCAGCATGCTGTGGTTGATGTGACTCATCTAAAGAACCTAGCCTCCACTCAGACATTGGGGTTCCACCCCAGCTCTGTGAAAAGTTGCTATATGTTGGCCAGAATTGTAAGAGAGAAAAACTTTAATGATCCTAATTATTCAAATACTGTCTTCTAGTGGAAGAGAAATGAGATGTTAAACAAAAGGTGGGTGGGTGATTATAACAAAGAGAGAGTAGGGGTAGGAGGCAAAGGAGGCAGGAAAGGGGCCCTGGGGAACAAGGAGAAGAGGAGGCAGAAGCCAAGGGGTATAGATACCAGGTATGAAAAGGGCACTGAGAATAAGTGGTGGGTAGGCTCAAGAAGACTCAGGTGAGGGACAGGAAGGCAGCTTGTACTGATTTACTGTGGGTCCTGGGGGCCAGGCTTTGCCCTGTCTGGGATTCAGTCTCTACTTATATATTGGGGAGAACATAATAGAGTGGAATGTTGCTCTCAGGGTTTCTGCAAATGAGAACCCCCACTCTGCCATAATTACCTGGCCTGGTGAAGTCTCCTCCTTCAGCTTTCAAGTGTCCCCACCCAAGAAGCCCTGGTCTGTGGTGTGCAGCCAGGAGAGCAGCCAGGAACCAGAACCAGGGCCATATGCAAAAGCCCCACAGAGGAGGATGAGATTACACCACAGCCCTATGCCATGCTATATTCATACCCAAATAGACACCAGTTCCTCCCATACCCATCTCCATTCCCAGCTCAAGGTGAGGTCAAGCACCCAGCTTGACACCCCCCCCCCTGCCCTCCTGTGGATACTCCTCTCCCTACCAGATTCTCCCTGTCCTCCTCCTAGCCTATCCCTAGCATCTGGTATAGGACAGATGCTGCCCTGAAATCTATGCCAGGAACCAGAGGGCACCGAGGCAGCTGCCTTGAGAAATAACTGTCTCTCTGCTTCCCCTGGAGTTCTTGAGGAAGATCCTGAGCCTTCTCTGTGGCAGTGGTGGAGGTGGCTCCTTCACCAGGCTGCTGAGCAAACAAGATAACAAGGTGACCATCCCAGGCAGACTGCCACCCAGGCAGTGGAGTTGACATCATTCCTTGGCAATGACTTACGATTTCCGCCTCAGAGACTCCGCTGGATTTTGACAGATGAGTGACGTCCATATTCTTTTGGCCCCATTGGCTAGCTGCAAATGGGAGGGAATGGTTTTGTTCAGTTCTTTCCACTCATCCTCAGAGCACTCTCAAGAAGCAAGGCTGCTTTGCATCCATTCCAAAGATGAAGAAACCGAGGCTGGTGGGGCTCAGAACCTTGCCAAGAGAGACACAATATGTAGTGATCTGGATCAGAGTGAGTCTTCCAAAGTAGAGGACATGCCTTCGACAGGGATGAGAAGGCCCAGAGCATGCTTGTGGAAGCCAGAGGACAGAGGAGGGACATTCTCTACCCACCAGCACTCAATGCCAACCTTTCTGCCAGTAGGACCATAGCCAAGACCTGGAAACAAAAGACCTGGAAAGCAAGACAGGTACACACAGTGTATCTATCACTCACTTCCTTCATAGGAAACATTCCAAATCGGTAAATTCAGAGACAGTAGATGGGTGGTGGCAGTGGGGAGAAGAGGGGGTAGAGAGGCCCAGGGGTGTATGTAGAATAACTGCTAATGTCTATGTACTTTCTTTGGGGGTGACAAAATGCTCTTAAGTTGATTGTGGTGATGGTTACCAAACTCAGTAAATACGCCAGAACCATTAGATTATACACTACAAATGGTTCATGAACTAAGTGGTGTTGCAAATTGTATCCCGAAGAGCTGTTATTACCAAATAAATAAATAGATTCCAGTGCTGGTGGCTCATACCAACAATCCTAGCTACTCAGGAGGCTGAGATCTGAGGATCACAGTTTGAAGCCAGCCTGGGCAGGAAATTTTTAGTGAGACTCGTAGCTCCAATTAACTACCCCCAAAGCCAGGAGTGGAGCTGTGGCTCAAGTGGGAAAATTACCTTAAGAAAAAAAAAAAACAACCCTAAAGGACAATGCCCAGGCCCTGAGTTCAAGCCCCAATACTGGCACCAAAAAAAGTGAGGGAGGGTTATTGAAATAGGCTTGACCTCTGGCTTAACAAAAAGAGAAGTCTTAGTAGATAGAACCTGTGTTTCGAAGTTGGAAGTATGTCTCCAGTAGTAGAGCACCCTCCTTGAGTGAAAAAGCCAAGTGAGAGCACTAGGGCCTGAGTTCCAGCTCCTGTACTGACACAGACACAAAAAAAGCTAAGATAGAGCCTGAGTTGTTTTTTTGTTTGTTTGTTTGTTTTTTCTGCTCTGCTATTTGCTATCTGTCTGATTCTATGCCACCTGTAAGGTTTGAATGAAATTATGTAAATACCTAAACTTCAAAGATATGGCTCATGGAAAGCTCTAGAAACCCTGGACAGGCAGGTGTGTGTTCAGACACAGAAGCATACGCCAGTCCTCCACCTGGTGGCCTGAGACGCTCCCTCTTGCAGGAAAAGCTCTCAGCGAGGCAGTTAACAAGCACTTGTGTTGGCCTCTGCCTCGGACTTCACTGTGGACTCCAAAGGAGAATTTGGATTTTCTTCTGGAGAGCTGAAGCAGCTGATTTCAAGGCACCACTGGGACCTCCTTGCCTTGGGAACAAGAAGCAAGAGCCTGGAAGTCTAAAATGCCTGAGTGTGAAGCCGTCTTCCTCTTCTTTAGACAGAATTGTGGACCTTTTGTGGAAACTTCCTTTGTTTCCTGGTTACTGCAGAAGGTGGGGCAGCTTCATCCAAAGGGTGTGGAGTTGGACTCCGGGTAAGAGAGTCTCGGCCACCTAACAGGCCAGTTTGGAAGGGTGACTAATTTTAGGTGCCCATATGATGATCCCATCCCACACGGACCCCTGGGCTTCCTCCTTGAATAAGTTACTGAGACTGGAGGCTGAACTGTGGACATGCTATGACCTGCCCTTAGTGGCTGACCCCAACCTGAAGGAGGAGGCCCAGCTCAGGAGAGGCTGCCGTTTGGACACAGAGGCTGGGGAGAACAATCCTACCAACCCAGAGTTGAGAGTTGGGACAGGCTATTTCCTGACCTCTTGTTCAGCCTTCTACATGAGTTACCTGAATGACCTTGCAATGTAGTATGCTCCAGAAGGCATTGTGACTGTGGCTGTGGCAATGGTCTGTTCGTCTCAGTGCCACTACCTAACCACCCGTGGTGAACAGATCAAGGCAGTCCGTGAAGCAGCAAGTGCCCTGTCACTCAAGAGTGTCCCCAGGACAGGTGAGTGAGCCCATGTGGATGGTGCGGGGTGGGAGCGGGGGAGGGAGAGGAGGGGAGAAGTGTCTGGAGAGACCCATATACTGGCAGGAAATCTGTCAGCTCTCCCAGGCCCATTTACCTGGAGTTCTGTCTGCTCAACCTCAGGCTCCATCAACTACAAAAATCATACAGAATGTGCTAGAAGAGTCCTCAGAGACCATCAAGTCCAGCCCCCTATTTTACCAAGTTAAAAAAAAAAAAAGATTTCACAGATGAGAAGTTCAGTAGCCCAGGTCACACAGCTCATCAGAGCAAAGCCTGGGGTCTTAAATCCACCTACTCAATTAGGCCACTGACTTCCAGACCCCTGATAGCAAACAAACCAACAAAAATCCTGCCTCAAGACCCTTTGTTTGCAAATGTTAAGCACCATTACAAGGAGCCATTGGAATAACTCTTTGAAAAGTTGTCAGGTGTAAGACACCACACCAAGAACTGACATGTGCTTAAAAGCATCCCACCTAGACTTAACAATATACTATTTTAATTTAGTTTTAGAGTTGAGCAGGTTGAGGACTAGAAGACTTCACAGGGGTGGACTCCAAACTAGCCCAAACTACCCTGGTTTCACTACTAGCCCAGGTACTCTAAAGACACATGCTATAAAGAAACACATCAATAAATCTTTTTTTTTTTTTTTGGCCAGTCCTGGGCCTTGGACTCAGGGCCCGAGCACCGTCCCTGGCTTCTTCCCGCTCAAGGCTAGCACTCTGCCACTTGAGCCACAGCGCCGCTTCTGGCCGTTTTCTGTATATGTGGTGCTGGGGAATCGAACCTAGGGCCTCGTGTATCCGAGGCAGGCACTCTTGCCACTAGGCCATATCCCCAGCCCCGGCATCAATAAATCTTTAAAGGACAGCAGTTACATAAACCCACTTACTTCCTGAGGTCAGAGCCTCCTCACGGTGTCTACAAGCTCTGGGAACCTCATTTGGCAACAAAACACATGAATGTGCTGTGCAATCATCCACTTTTAGGCGGCAACAATTTTGTTTTTCCCTTTATATAAAAAAGTACATTCATGACTCGGTATGGTGGCTCACACCTGTAATCACAGAAACTTGGGAGGTAGAGATTCGGAAGACTGCAGTTTGAGGGTCAATCTGGGCAAAAAGTTTGATAGAACTTCATCTCAATGGATAAACAGCTAGGTATGGTGGTACATCCCTGTCATCCCAGTTGGATGGGGAATGTAAATAGGGGGATGACAGTCCAATATGAGCTAGGAATAAATATTGAGACCCTACAGATAAAATAAGGAAAGCAAAAAGGACTAGGGCATGGCTCAAGTGGTAGTGTGCCTGCCAGCAAGCCCAAGGCCCTGAGTTCAAGCTCAGCACTGAGGATCTACCTCAGAAGGAGAATGTTTGCCTTGTGTGTGCGAGGTTCTGGGTTCAATTCCCAGCACCAGCACTGTAAGCTGGAAGAAAAAATAAAGACATGAATTGCTATTTCAAAGCCTTTCCATCAGCTATGCCCCTGTACCTGACTTTTCCTTTGAACCATCAATCCATGCTCTCTGCTCTGTGAGTGATTCAAAGCACATCTGAAAATGGAGTTCATGTTCACTCTTCACACACGGCCTAGCTCCAACTCCTCCTGCCAACTAATTCCCCAGATGTTTCTTCCTAGGAGGAAAGGCCAAGGTTTGTTGCATGACAAAGTACAGGTCCTGTTCCAGTCACTGTCCTGTGCCTGCAAATCTGATAGCTTCCTCCTGGATAGCTGAAAAAGACACGTGCATATTTGTATGCAAGATGCACACATGCCTGTCCAAACATACACAACTATACACACACTCACACACATACACATATATACACACACACTCCTCACTTCTCTTGCCACTATGTTCTTATCCCAGGTGTGTGTCCCCTCTCTATTGAAGTTCTATTTCTAATCCAATTTGAAGCTGAGCCTACCAGAGAACCAAGGGTGAACTCCTTGGGAAAAATACTCTGGGGAAGGACAGGTAAAGACCTTTCACATCTGGTACTAACCAATGAACTTCATCTAAACAGACTGAAGTGCCGAGCTGTCATGGCAAGGAAATTCATTTTCATTTGTACATAACAGTTCTATCGTGTTGAATGTGCTCCAAAGCCATGCATCCTTTTATACAGAGAAAATAGCGATTATTCAGGCTTGTGCTATTATTTTACAAAAGAGTAATGATTTTCACAGAAAAGACCAGAAGTGATCGGATGATGAGTTTCAAATTTCCCCCCTGCTCTTATTTAGACCTGAGTTGATTCTTGGCATTTAGCCTAAGCAAGCACATTGACTGCTGAGAGCTCCTTCAATTACAAGCAATTTTCTTTTCCTCAAGATGAGATTATAGAAACCAGACCTGAAAGGAATCACTGTTACTCATTCTCTCAACAGCTTCCACATGCTCTGCTCATTCACAGTTCTAACTGAATCCAAGGGGCATTGGTGATCTCCTTTGCGGCATCCATCCTCCTTCAAATTTCAGACAAACCCTGAATTTCACTAGGGCTCATGCCTCTCACCGGATAGAGGCCAAGCCAATCATTCTTCAGCCCATTTTTCTTAATTGTAATTGGTTCAGGAATAAGCCAATGAGAGCACACAATTCCCTGAAGGCGTGTGCTTGGAAAAGCTGGGTCAATAAACTAGAAAGAATAGGCCATTGGCGTTGCTAAAGAGGATTATATTGTAACTCGAGTGGGTCTAGACATTTCTGCCATCCATAGCTCCTTTATCCATGAAATATACATCTTTCATATAAAGTAATAACATATATTTAACTGCTGGACTTGTATAAAGTCAAACATATATATCAATACACTTTATCCAGCCAACAAGATCTTTTCTTAGTTCAAAATCCATAAAAATGTTTTTCATGGGCTTTAAAAAGTATCCATATGGCTCATGAATGAGTTGGTCCTATTATAGGACTGAGTTGACCTGAATGCTAACCTTCCTCCAGCCATGTCTTGTGCGAGCATCTATTTCCTGACGGCTAAAGCCTCTCTGAGAGCCTTTTCTATTACTGGCAGCCACAAGCATCCAGATAGCCTAGGAAACAGACTGGAAGGAGTTTTGGATGAGATGTGTCCAGACAACGCACAGGAGCCCAAGTCTGAAATCAGTCAGACCTTGCCTTCCATCCAGCTCACACTCAACTTCCGGCTCTGAATTTTCACATATGTAAAATCAGGACAGCACTGCCTCCAGACAAGATTGCTGAAGGAGAGAGGAGCCAGTGAGAGATGGTCCTGTTTTCATCATGACAGAGGCAGGGCTGTGACTCCCTGGCTTGAGCATCACAGGGGTACAGGAGCTTGACAGTGGCCTAGAGGCCCTCCAAAGCAGGATGGATCTAATATTCACTTGCTTTGCAGCTTTGTTTCTTTGGCTCAACAGAAAGAAGTTTAGAGAAATCATCAAAACATGTTGGCCAGAAAAAAGAAGCAAATAGATTTTTTAAAATTGGTATACTAGTAAGAATTGAAGAAATCAAATTTCAAGGCAGCAAAGATCATACCAAAGGGAAAGAGCCAGTGTGGAAGGCAGGACCTTCAAATCCTAGCCCACATCTGGGATTTACCCACTGCAAGCCCCGGGCCTCAATCTCTGTAAATATGTGCGTGCGCGTGTGTGTGTGTGTGTGTATAATTGTTTTCTGTACCAGTACTGAGGCTTGAACTCAGGGCCTTGTGCTCTTACTTGGCTTTTTAGCTCAACACTAGTACTCTACCACTTGAGCTACTCTTCCACTTCTAGCTTTCTGGTGGTTAATTGTAGATAAGAGTCTCATGGACTCTTCTGCCTGGGCTAAGAGCCTCAGCTCCTCAGATCTCAGCCTCTTGAATATCTAGGATTATAGGCATGAGACACCAATATCCAGCAAAAATATAGAGGTTTTTTTTTTTAAGGAACATTGAGTAAGATGACTTTTAAGAGGCCAACAATCCATTAATACTCTTAAACTATAGACCTACAACAATCCAGCACGGGGGCCACTAATTCAAATTAAGCTAACTAAGAAGTTCTGCTTCTGTGTTGCACTAGGCTGTTTGAAGTACTCACTAGCTAGAGTGAAGAGAAGTTCCTCCACCACAAAATGTTCTAGTGTGCAGTTGGATCCTTGAAATCATGGGAGCATAGTTCCAAGGAGACAGGGGTGGAGGAAAACCTGTCAATGCTCAGAATGCAGAATGCAGAGCTGCACTGTGGACATTGGATTCTGTTTTCCCATAAAGTCACCCAACTTCCACCTTTCAACAAATCTCAGATTGTCACTTGATCACTTGAATTAGGCACATTCACATTTACCTGGCTTTTGGGCCCCAGTGGCTTTGTAGGAGTCAGAGCTTCACTAAATCAAGGGCAGGGAAATACTCAGCAGATCCGCAATAATTTAAACACTCATACGCTGATGCTTAGAAATCCTAGACTGTGTCAGCTGAGCTACAGCATGCACACACACAGCAATTTGAAGTTTGGGTTTTGAATTTTCTTTTGTTTTGTTCTTTGGCCACTCTTTTGTCAAAGCAGTCAGTGGTGGGCTTCCTGAACAGCCCACCTGTGGAGTACCTAAAACATCATAATGTGCTCCAGTTGATAAAGGAAATATCAATGATGTACAGAACGGATTCTCAGCTCAGAAATGTCTCAAGAACTTCTGTAGTGCCTATACACTTAAGGAAAGCACAGAGCACAGCACCTAAGGTCTGGGCTCAAGCCTTGACTACCACACTTCCTGACTAAGGAACTCCAGAAAGGACAGCCAGCCTTCCTCTGCCTCTGTGTCTTCATCTGTCAGGCTCTCTGTGCCACTGCTGTGATTGTGTTAGTTAACTGCATTTAGTGGATACTTGCAGAGTATCAGGTTTGTTTGCTATTGATTCCACCAACTGAGGACAAAAGAGGTGAAGCATAAGAGGTGAACAGATCTCTGCCTTCAGAGGAGAGTGAGGGGCCCTGAGATTGTCAAGCCCCAGTCAGTACTGGTACCAGATAGATAGATAGATAGATAGATAGATAGATAGATAGATAGATAGATAGGTAAATTGAATTCTCCAACTCATCTCCCTTCCAAACACTGTTATCAACCAAGAATTCTTGAAGCTGGTGTGTCACTTTGGGTGATATCATCGAACTCAAGACTTCCTATGACATTTGAATCTAATTCAAGAAAAAAAAGTCTGATTTCAGCAGCTTTTAGTCCAGACTTTAGAAAAGATTAATTATGCATGCATTCAAGCAGCAATGAGCAAACTTGATAATTTAGGCAGTTTAGCAATTGCATTGAAATTTTACAGCTAATTTAAAGTACTCCACGCTACTGACTTCAGACTTGAGGTTATAAAGCTGGATGAGCCTGGACAAGAGCAATTAGTCAGCTTTTTCAGCAATGGAGGAACACTGAACAGTAGGCACCAACCCCAACCCCACTTGGCTGGGTATTAGGATGACCCCAGATACAGAGGGCATATGGGTGCCAGGCTGAGCTTGCTCTAGGTTCTCTGATGCAAGGTTAGTCCTCATTTTCATCTCTTCCAGTTACCAAAAGTCATAGCATCTTCCACAAGTCAGTGAAGTAAGTGCTGGGGGGAAGGATCACAATAAGTTGTGTGACTTTAAGCAAGCTCCTTAACCTCTCTTAGCATCTGTCTTCTCATTTATAACATGAAAATAGTCATCTTTAATGTGTCGAAGAAGAGGTGATGTCTGTAAAGTTTCTGGTTTATAGTAAGTGCTGGATAAACTCAGTGCCTTGGATTATTCAAAATGGTGGTTTTTAAGCAGGATGTCAAAACTCTTAGTCACTTTTCCACTTGACAAATGGACTCTGTGTCTCCTCTTGTTGGATATTTTTAATGGTACAGAGGTCTGAACTCAGGGCCTCTTCTGTGGTAGATTAGCACATCCCCATCCCTTTTTGTTTCTGTTATTTTTCAAATAGGGTCTCACATTTTCCTCAGAGTGGGTCTGGGACTGTGATCCTCCTATCTCCATCTCCCCAGTATCTGGGGTTACAAGTATGCACCAGCACACCCAGCTCCCCTTCCTGGATTTGAGCACCACAGGGTTCTCTTCCGGGATTCTCCTTCCTGGAACCCAGACATGCTTTTGTGAGAAGCAAAACGGGTACAGAAAGGCTGTGGGCCCAGTATTCCGGTGAACAGCCTCAGCAATGCGCAGCCTTTGAGTCAACCCAGCCCATCACACCATCCCAAGGACCATCTACGTGGATTTCCCATCCACAGGATCCCTACGTGACCCAGAGTATCCCTGCATCTCATGAAGTAGTTGCTGGTTTCTGTCACCACATTTAAGATGGCTTGTTGCACAGCAATAAGTAATGGGAGCACTCAGCAGGTATCATACATTCACTCCACCTTCACAAGGCCTTCTGCGAGCACAGTAACACAGTGGGCATGGGGGCGCCGGGGCCATGCAGGCCACTGTCCCAGTAGATAGAGGAGTATAAAGAGTAGCTGTATTTCATATACAGCTGGGGGTGGGGAAGGCCTTCCTCCTTTGAGTTTGCCAATATCCAGGGTGTGAATATTCCCATCATTGCCAATTTCATGCTCCCAATGTGAAATCAGCCAGCTTGAGGACTTCCTGAGAAATTACCATCCGTTCTTTCAAGCCTGTGCACACTGGCTTCAGACTTCCCCATCAGAACCATATCCTGGTGGAAGATGTTGCTACCCAACAGTTGCTAACCTGAGGCCCTAGGCAGTAGGCAGTGGCTATTTAACTCCCAAACTCCCAATACATTCTCCAAAACCCGGAACAATAAGAACAAATAAAACATAGCCCTCTATGCACCTGCAAGACAGAGATCCCCTAAACCTTAAGTTACACAGAAGGTAAAAAATAAACAAGACTGGGAGAGAGCAAGGGAAGGGGTGACATGGTCCAAAAAGAAATATACTCATTACCTGATTTATGTAACTGTACATCACCTTCATAATAACAATAAATAATGAAAAAGAAATAAGAGTAAGTGTTAGGAACAGGCTTCATGTGGGGACAACATCAGAGGATACAGGAGAGAGGCTGTGTGTGACTGGTGGTAAGTCACCCCCAGAACATCATGGTGCATCCCAGTTAGAAAGGAAAGCACCAGAGGAAAGGACTAGCAGTCAAGGGGGATAGAGTTAAATTGCAGAGGGTGGGAGGAGTGGTGGAGGTTGGTTATGAAAGAAGAGAGGCTCACACTACAGAGGGGGAAAGAAATAAAAAGGGCAGTCTAGAATCCTGTACAGAAAAACAGAAAAAAAATTAAGGGATCTACAAGGCCCCCCTCCCCCAGGACAGTGTCTAAGCCCCCGGGGCCAAAGTTCTCCCATCCTAAGACAGAGGCTGCTATGTCTGCATTTCTCTCACTATAGGACAGGAATAATGTATTCTTTACATTACTCAGTCTGCACAACTGAGCAGGCCTGACCAAGAAGAAGAGGGGATTCCCTGGGACACAGCATTAGAAATATAAATCCACTGCCCTACCTGCATGGGCTAACATCCACGGAGACCTCACAATATCACCTTATTTGAAAGGAGAATTTTTGTTGATATCATTAACTAAGGATTTTTTTTTAGGGTGGAGCCCAAATCCAATGACTGGTGTTCTTGGCAGCCACATGAAGACAGAGATTGAGATTTGAGTGGTGAAGAGCACCAGAAGTCCCAGAAACTTGAAGAAGCAAAAACAGACCTTCCCTTGGAGTCTTCAGGAGGATCAGGGCCCTGATGAACTATTGCTCAGACTTCAAATTTCTAGAACTGAGCCAAAAATTATGCTTGTTTTAGGCCATGCACATTGTGTTGATTTGTTCTGAGAGCTTTGGGAACCTAATAGACTACCTATGTCCATCAAGAGTGTGGCTGGCAGGGGGGAAAGCACTGCTAAGCAGGGGGCACTCCTGAGCCAGGTGTTATGTGGTAAGTTATCTGAGAAGCCACATTTTGAAGGATCGAATCTTGGAGTCTTTATTAGAGCATTAGCAGTCTGTAGGCAGCCAGTTGCTACAAAGAAAGGCCTGCAGCCCACAAATACCCTTAACACTGTCAGGAAACAGACCAGAGAGGAAAAAAAGAACAAAAACAATACCAACAAACCAATTCAGCTCCAATGGAGAGCTGACTTGGGATGCCATGGTGACTGGAGACGAGCCAGGAGACAGGACACAGGAAGTGCCACCCCCAGGAGACATGTGGCATGGCATAATGGCGCCTGAACTGGCCTGACCCTAAATAGGGTCAGGTTAGGGGTCATAGGAAGTTCCCAGTCCCAAGCACTTGACTGACAAGTTCAGTAACTTATAGACCAAGGGCCCACCTCTGTCTCTAGGAATTCAGGAACACCCATCACCTGTGGGTGGGACTTCCCTTCCTCTAGGAATTCAGGCATACTCATAAACACAAGACACCAGACAGTACAACTCACCATGTGGCCAATGATGGTACTGGCCAGATCTGACCTCCTTACTACACAGGAAGCAAGAGGCCCACCTTCTACCTCTGTCATGCCCTTGCCTCCAGACTGGAGCTCATTTGCCTCCTTTTGCACACCTCTAGCCATGGGGAACTCATCACTTCCAGGAGAAAACTACTTCTGTTCTGGGCAGCTCACACAGTCCAGGCCCTTCCTTACCCAGCCTTAAAATATCTGTGCACCGTGATCTCAGCTCCCAGCCTACTCCTGACAGTCCAGCTTCTGCTAAAGCTTCCCGTGGGCCACTCAGCCCCAGTTCTTCTAAGGAATAATATAACTTACTCGAAATACAACAATGAACCAGAATATGCAAATCATCTTATCAGCTGTACTCCATAAAGACAATCTCTGCCTGATTAGCATATTTCTCTGACTCTATTTTCATCAGGGATTCACAAAACTGGCACACCCAGAGCTTGTAGCATCCATAAGGGCATTTGGGGACAGCCACTAAGGCTGAGTGGGCACAGCAGACACAGATGCAGGAAACAGGGTCCCCGTAATGGTACCAGAGTTTGGGCTGGCCATGAGGGTTGGGGTGGGGGGAGTAGGGTGGGATTGAGGCTCTAGAAGGAGAGACTGAGGCTAAGCTGCACTATCAAGTGACTCCCAGAACAGCAGTAAGGGAGGCTGAGCCAGAAATACCACCTAGAACCCAGCATGTCACAATTAGCTCTCATATTCCTAGGCTTAAACAAAGAGGAACACACACACACACACACACACACACACACACACACACACAGGAGGTGTGGCAGCTTCCTGGGGTAGAATCAGAACAGGCTTCCTGAAGGAGGTGTGTCTGTAGGTCAGACAGATGTGATAATCTAGGGAGGGAAGGAGTGGCAAAAAAGAATGAAAGGAAGGAAGGAAGGAAGGAAGGAAGGAAGGAAGGAAGGAAGGAAGGAAGGAAGGAAGGAAGGAAGGAAGGAAGGAAGGAAAAGCAGAAGGGGAGGTATGGGGACATTCAGAACCTGTTCAAGGAATTAAGGCAAGTCAGTGTGGCTGGGTGAGAAAGAGCGTGAGTGTGGAAGTGGGGGAAGGGTGGGGCGGTCCTCAGCCTGCCTGAAGGCTCCTTTCTCCAGCTGATCTATGCCCATGAAACCGAGTGTTTATGATGGTCCTCAGGCTTCTCTGTGCATGAGATATCAACTCACGGAGTCTGTTCAACATACACTCCAGCTTGCCACGGTGGCACGGCACCCCAGCATCCTTGCACGCACCCTGCTGTGTTCCATGTGTGGGACCAGAGCCAAGGTTGTGCCTTTTGGACTTGCACTGTGATGGCGGGAAGAGGAGGGGGAGGGGGCCGGCAACCTCTCCTGGGAAACCATCACACTCCTTGCTTTTCTCCGTTATGGAAAGCGGTGTGGGCGGCATGACAACATATTAGGTTATGCCAGAAATACTGGCAATTTAAGTTCATCTGGAAAGACGCACTGGGGAGAGAAAACCAATTTCGAGTCTCCATCAAGGTACAACACGGCAAAAATGAAAGGCCAGAAATTTATCAGCAATTACCTCCGTGGGCGGAGCAGTGGCTTCTGGGGCTGCCCAGCCTCTCTCTGACCCTCAGAGCCCATCTATATCCTGCAGAGAAAGCCCTCATATCATCTCAGGGTGAGCACACTCGGGGTTCAGCCCCAAGAGCTCACAGGAAATGGAATTGTGTCCTTGTGGGGATCATTTGCAAAGCCGCTCCGGAGATTGAAGGGGGTATTTCATTTTGCTTTGGAAAAGCAAACATGAGTTTCAAACAGAAGGGAGGAAAAAACTTTCTGGGGGCAAAACAGCTCAAGGATGGAAGATCTTTGAGATATTTTAGCATCCCATCTCGGGCTAAATTAATACCCACAAATCCAGAGATCCAGACCCACAACTAGGTACACAGCTTACCCTCTGGGTTCTGCATACTCTTCCCCTCTGTCTTCCTTATATCTTTCTAGAAGAGTCCATGGCAGTTCATGAACAGCTAAGATGCATGAGTTGCTCCATCCCAGGGCAAAGAGACAGAGTGCCATGAGCCCTGTGTCCCCTCCTGGCAGGACTTCTGTCCCCTAGAGAGGGTAGTCATCCAGATAGAAATAAGCCACATTACTCAAGTACCCAGAATGTGGGCTGAAACCTGTTGCTACCCTGCGCGTTTGGGTTGACTTGGATCAGATTTGACTGCCCTGGAAGTGGACTTTAGGGACTCATGCACCCCTAAGAGGGAAGGCACACTTAAAAGGCACACTTGACTTCATTAGCCTGGCATAAATTCCAGCCTCCTGGCTCAGCACTGCTCTCCCTTAGGCATATGCAAAGAAAAAAGTGTAAATGTAAGACTCATTGACTTTTAGGTTCTCCATACTCTGCTCTGGGGAGCACCTCACCCTTGTCCCCTCCTCTAGAGTCCATTCCCAGAGAGCCCAAAGCAGGTCCTGAAGCATCAGCTCCCAGAGGCCCTGTGGTCTCTTAAAACCAGCCTTGCCATAGAGGTGTTCTACTGACTCCCTGGCCTGGCCTGGGCTGCCCTGCTCAGCCTGGAGGTAAGTCAGGGCCTTCCTGCCAGATAGTTTCTTCCTCCTGGCCACAGAAAAGCCACCATGGTGGCAGGAGACCTGGTGGCCTTAGAACTAGAACTGCTCCAAAGCTCTTTGGGATAATCATAATCTCATTTGCACTTAAAAGGGATTTGTGGCTAAATTCCACTGATTTCCACCATGAACACCTCCATTTTATGTGGATAGATCATTGTTTTTTAAGTTTTGAGTCTCAGAAAACACAGACAAGTATGTTAAAGGATAAAACATTTAAACAGCCCAATGCCAGTGGCTCATGTCTGAAATCCTAGCCGCCCTAGAGGCTCAGATCTGAGGATCTCGGTTTGAAGCAAGTCCCAAGCAGAAAAGTCTGTGAGACTCTTATTTCCAATTAATAAGAAAAACAGTAAACAATTGAATAGAAATTTTCTCCTGTTGAGGGCAGACCCAGGTTGTACTCACTGCTATATTCACTGTATCCGTGGCATAGAGGTGGTGCCTGTGTAATATGTGGCAAAGGGAATCCAATGCAAGCCTGTGAGCCATGGATGCTAAAGACCCGGCCCTATTTTCTCTATACTCAGTTGCTGACGTGGGATACTGGGATAGACCTGCTGCCAGCACAGAGGGTGCCATGTTCTCCTTTCCTTCTCATCCAACAAGGCCCAACTCTAACACCCTCTTCAAGACATTACCCCAAAGCCCCCTTTCTGCCCCTCAGAACCTACCACTGCCTGAGTGAGGCCACTGACCCCAGCACAGCGCCAACTAGGGGCCAGATCCTGGGCATGCAGGAAACTTACCAGATAGGCTCCTAGGGGAAAGAGTTGCTACAGAAAAGGATCATTCTAGGGTGAGGATGAGCTATGCTCTGAACTCAAGGGAGGCTAGACCCCCTGTGGGGAAAGGAGAAGGGGAGGGGAGGAGGGGGAGATTTGGAAGACTTCTTGGAGAAGGCTTCTTCTGAGCAAAGTGTGCAAAGCTAGTAGGAACCACAGTAGATACTCGGTGGTTCTGAGTTGGGGTGGATAGCAGTGAAAACCACTAGCAAATCAGGAGGAGTTGGGCTAAGATATTAACAGACTGAGCTTGGCTGAATTCCTAAAACATTTATACCCTCAGTTTTCTCATCTGTAAAATGGGAGTACTAAGATCATTTCCTCCACAGCGGTTCTCCTACCTTAGACCTAAGGTCTATGTGCCGAAATACTTACGTATATAACATCAACACCCCCCCCCCATGACCTGCATGTATACACATATGTATGTGTGTGTGTATACATGTGTGTGCAAGTACCTACAGACACAACATCATTTTCCTGGGGAGAGTGGATCCATAAAACATCAACTCAGTTATTCTAAGATTAACTTGAAACAAGTTGCCACTCATAGTTCTGAAAATTGGACCCCTTTTTCTTAGTGGGATCCTCATTTCTATGTCTCTCTACATTTCTGCACCCCCCCCCCAGCAGGAGGTGAAATCCTTAAAGGGAGGGGCCAAACTGGCAACCTCAGCCTGTAGGCTCTAGCCAGGTAAGTGATTTGTGAAGCAAAGAAAAGAAGGCCAGGCTACCTTGCACTCAGCCCGTTTTGCTGTTAATCGTGCAGTAAGTAGGTCGATGGGCTTGGGGGGACCAGGATGCCCTCATCTGGGGAGAAGAGGGGAACTTGCAGGAGTCATAAGAATGAAATCCATCAAGAAGTGAGGCTTCTCCAACACAGTGACCTCGCACTTACGGCAGCTATGGGACCCGTTGGGCTTCCTGGGCGCATTAACTACAAGCTGCTTGACCACTCAACAAGTCCTTTATGACATTCCCAAGCTCTCCGACCGGAATAACATTAATGAAAGTTTCATGCACTGATAAATACTTCATCAGGAACCAAGGAGGGTGATGGCCCCATACTCCTCCCAGACAGACAGCCTGCATTCCTGAGGCTTATTGGCCTCTTTCTCTCCTTCACCCCAGGCCCTCAGGCTCCCAGGCCCACCATCTGCCCTGCCTTTCCAGCCCCTGTCCTAGTGCCTTAGGCAGACCCCGTTGTTTCTCAGTTGAACCATGGCAATGAGTTCCTCAGCAGTAGAAGCTTCTTGCTGCCAACTCCCACAATGCCATAGGGTACCTGGGAATTTTCCGTGCCCTTTCTCAGATGTCTACAATGGCTCCCCATGGCTCCACTTTCACCTGAAGTTCACCTCGTGATCCTGTGGAACTCTTCACCCTCCTCTCCCATCACTCTGATTCCTGCACAAGGGATTCCAAACTGAGAATTCTATCCTATCAGACCCCTAGCATCAATTTAGCAGGTATGAATAGGAAGTGTGTGTGTGTGTGTGTGTGTGTGTGTGTGTGTGTGTGTGCGTGTGTATCACCATATCACATCCCATAGTTCACAAACAGAAAAGCTTGGTAAGAGCTCTTTGCCTAGTCTGGAATACCTTGGTTTCTTTTCTTTGATCTGTGCTTACCACTCTCTGTCCATACTTTTCCTCTCACAATTCCTCCCACTCACATGAAGTCCTTCTCCTTCTTTCCCAGCCACATCCACCCATCATCCATCCATCCATCCATCTGTCTGACCATCCATCATCTATCCATCCATCCATCCGTCCATCTACCCATCCATCCAATCTTAGGCATTCTTCCTGTCTCTTAGCTGGTTTCTCCCAGAGCAAACCTTGGGATGGGGATGTTGACTTGGGTAGTCACCCCAGAAAGCATGGGTGAAGAAAAGGAGACCTGAAACAGAAAGGAAAGACAACCAACCCGGCACTGTGGCCTAGGAACTCTTGCTGTGCAGCCTGAGAGCTCAGTGCCACTGCCACCTTCAGCCACTGACCCTACCAGTTACTGCAGATAGAAGGGCATAAGAGATATGGAAGGGGCAGCCACAGTGACAACTCTGAGGGCTGAGTATAAAGGTTGTTTCCCATAGGAAACCTGCTCTGCAGCTCTTGTCCTCTGTCTACACAATGTTCCTGTGCACACAGGGGCACCAGGAGGAGACACCCTGGCTCTGTTTGCACAGTGTACATTCTTCTCTCCATCTTTCTCCCTGAAATTCACTGACACATTTTAATAGCCACCATCCTGCTCTAACTGCTATCCATTTATTCAGTCAGAGTCCCTTTTTAGAAAGTTTCTATGTGTTTCTACATCTGTTTCCCAGTAGGAATATAAGCTCCTTAAATGGAGAACCCATTTGTTCAATACCCACACCTTCTTCTTCCTGGAAACAGACCCCTTCTTCTCTGCCCTCCACTCAGGAAGTGACTTCCCTGCCACAGTGACTGGGGCAGAGGTGGCACTGACCCCCACAGGTCCATTGAGGCTCAGCATGAGCACTTTTGTGTTCTGCGTGAGGGAAGAGAATCACTTTTTTGCTGGCATTGCTGAAAGCTGCGGTTTCCATTTTCTGCCACCCAGAGAAAGGAGGTAAGAGAACACAGCCAACATGGAGGAAAAGAGATGAGAGGGGACAGAGATCAGGTGACATCTATCAGCATCTAGGCCAGCCTGCCCATAGTGTCCGAAAGATCCAGTTCAGAGTTAGGCAATTTCTTCTTTCCCTGAATTTCTTGACTGCAATTTCTATCACTTGCAACCATCTCATCCAAGGCACCTGGCCTTCTAAGTCCCCTTGTAGAGTTGGGGAACATGACTCCTGGGTGCCTCCACCTGCCCGGACTTAAAAAGGGAAAAGACAGGGTCTAGGCAGGGAACTAGCTCTCATTTCCTGGCTGCTTGCTGAGAGCATCAGGCCACTGGCAGGCAGACACAGCGACACTGATCCAGTCCTAATGGTGACCTCTAAATGGTGACCTCCAAAACAGATACCTTCGGGAGTCCCACACACACAGAATGGGCGGCAGTGAGCACAGAGATGACTATAAAAAGGAGGCCAGGACTGCAGCAGGTCTGGCTTGTCTGGGTCAGCCTAAAAGGAACCCTGGGTCCTAACACGGGGGCCTTGGAACTTGCCAGCTATTAACCCAGATTCTGCTCCAGAGAGGCTCCAGTGCAGGATGCTCCTCCAGGTGGCCTGGGCTGACCCAGTTCTCCCCCCTCTCACTCACAGTGCTCGAGATTAACTGGAGAATGTGCTGGAATGCAGCATCCGAGACAGGCAGAAGCAGACAGAATAGTTAGGCTCTGTTCCTGACCTCTCCCTAAAACCAAGATAACCTTCAATACTTCAGCTCAGTGGGCCACCCTCCCCTTTCCCTGGGGCCATAAAATCCAGGGTAAACTACCTTTGGGGTTTCTGAGCTTCATGGAATATAGAATATGCTCAGATTTCATCAATCCTGGACAGCTTTCCTAGTCTTGAGAGACGTTGTGAGTCCTAAACTGCTATAGTCCCTGTTGCTTTTTTTTTTCTGTGTATAGGTAGGTGTGTGTGTGTGTGTGTGTGTGTGTGTGTGTGTGTGTGTGTGTGTTGGTAACTCAGGGCCTTGATGCTGGTGCTTGGTCACTTGAGCCATTCCTCTAGTCCTGCTTTCTGTTGGTTAGTAGGAGATGAAGTCTTTCAGAAAACTTTTCTGCCCAGCTGGCTTTTAAAAACATCACAATCCTCTGGGCTCTTGGCTTCTTGAATAGCTAGGATTGCAGGTGTGAGCCGTGGCTGCCCAGCTCCCTTCTACTTATCTCTAAATAACAAACCCACTTTGCATAACTTCAGTAGGTGTACCATCTCACTACACTCTGGTAGGTATAAAAGGGTCACCCCGGAAACAGTGGCTAGACTCTGACAGTTGGAAAACTTGGGCACCCTCAGCGTTTCCCACCACCATCAATCAACCTTGGCAGGATTTTCTCACTGAGAATTCCCCAGTGCTCAGAAGACCTTGGGTAAATGAGTCCATATACCTTCAGGACCACAGAACCTTAAGTATCAAGAAACTGGGTGTCGTGGCTCATGCCTATAATTCCAGCTACTCAGGAGGCTGAAGTAAGAGAATCATGAATTCTCTTGGTTGGCCCAGGCAAAATTGGAGAAACCCTATCTCAAACACAAAATACAAACCAAAGCGCTGTGGGTATGGTTCAATATGTACAGCACTTGCCTAATATATATGAGGTCTTGAGTTCAATCTCCAGTACCACAAAAAAAAAATACACACACATACCAACAACAAATACCAATGGTGGTAATGATAAAAGATATGCTACTATTGTCCTGTGTTTCCTATATGCTAGGTGCTGTCTACATACTTCACACACACCTGCTTATCTCATTCCCACACCAGCTCTGAGGGATGGATACCATGATTATCCTTATTTTATAGATAAAGAAATAGAGACTCTAAAAGGTTAAATAATTCACTCTTACTCATCTAACTAGCAAATAGCGAGCCAGGATGTAAACCAGGTCATCTGTCTCCAGGATCCCCATGGGTAACCACTATGCAATACTTACTCTGCGCAGAAGAGGTTTAGATGGCAGGTCTGAGATTGTACACTCGGAAAGGCCTTGACAGGTGTCCCGGAACTGGTTTATACTAAATATCTGCTTTTCTTCTGGAAATGTGAAATTTCAGGAGTGGGCCAGTCAGTGGGTACTACACGGCCAGCTCTGACAACCTTGGACGCTGAGACTCTAATGAGCTTTCCCAGGAGAATACATTTGACACGTGCTGTCACCATCAGCTGCTAGGGAAATTGAGAGTATCTTGTGGGGTTCCCCTGGGAGAGGCCTCTTGGAAGCTCACACCTGGATTCCTCCGGATGTATCCCCACTCCCATGCATCTGTCTCCTATACTGATTTTGCTTTTGGTCCTTTGGCTGTAGTAAATTGTAGCTGAGAATACAACCATTGGCACAGCTGTGTGCATGCCCACTAGCAAAGTATTAAGCCTGGAGATAGTCTTAGGGAATCATACACATCTTCAGAAGTCTGACCACTAGTCATTCAAAAGAATGACATAGAAAGCTGGATGCTGATGGCTCACATCTCTAATCCTAGCTACTCTGGAGGCTGAGATCTGAGACTGCAATTCCAGCCCAGACAGGAAAGATCTGAGACACTCTTACCTCCAATTAACCACAAAAAAGCTGGAAGCAGAGCTATGGCTCAAGTGGCAGAGCATCAGCCTTGAGCAAAAAGAACAGCATCCAGGCCCAGAATTCAAACCCTAGTACCAGCACTAAAATTTTTTTAAAAGAATGGCATAGAAAGTCTTGGCCCAGCTGTGTTGGGGTGTATTTTTCTCAACCCCCTTGATACAGTGTACATATGACGATACCTCTGGTATTGCAATCACCTCGAAGTAGGTAATCTGGCACTGGGAAGCTGGCATGGGGACCAGAGTGGACAGCATTCTTGGAATACTGTCACACCCATCTCCAGCTCTTGCAGTGTCAGAAGTGAGCCCTCTACAGTAGTACAATAGATCAGTAGTACCAGCTATATTTAATGGGGGAAAGTGAGACTCAAGATGCTTTGATCTCAAGGACTAGAACCTAGGTCTGCCGATTTCCCATTCAGGGACCATCCACGATTTTCTACAGAGGGCAATGCCAGGCTCAAAGAGTGCAAGAGGCAGAGAGGGTCTGCTGTTGCTGAGATATTCAATACTCTTGGTGTGACACAATCGACTGTCCAATGAACTGAATAAACACAAGTGATGGTCTGGACATGCTGGGATGCCAGAAGAGTCAGACACTGTCCTGTGATGCCCACACCGAGGAAAAGACCATAAAGAACTGAGCTATCCATCACTAGCAATGCTGCAGTGGAGTCTGGGTGGCTGTCTGCTGGGAATTCATGTCTTGTAGCATCTGACAGTCTATGATATCTGGTATGGACCTGGTCATGGCAGACAAACATGCTCTCTAGCTCACCAACCTTCTTCTTCCTCATCAGGAGATGGACAGGCCATTAGTGGAAAAGATGAAGAGGGCTCTGGAAACAGATGGTCTCATGTTTGAGCTCAGCTTTACCCCCACACTATCTGTGAGACTCTGGCAAGTTCCATAACCCGCTGCCTCTCTGCTCCTGTGAGTGTGAATCCTAGGGCTGGGAGACTGCATGTTGCTGCACCTGTACCCAGCCTGGCACCACAGGATGTACCCTGCGCCCTGCAAGCAAGTGCAGGGTGTACCAGTTTTATGAATAGGCCACCTACTTTCCATTCCTCACTCCACCAACAGGAGGGAGAATTAGGTTAATTACATTGAGAAGAAATACAAGAGGGTAATAAGATCTCCAGTTGTATCTTTTGTTCTCAAGTTAAATAAATCTCAAAGTTCTTACTCAAATGATGTTAAGATTTGACCTTCTTTCCTTGAGTGCATGGCCGTTAGTCATGGAAAAGATCCCAATTACTCAAAGACAACTTCTCTTATATAAGAATGAATACCATCTTTATGTTATCAATAAAACTCTTCACTGTTTATTAACTGTTGGAAGGATTTTTTCCCCTCCAAGTTCACAGTAACAAAGAAGATTCCCTCTAATCGTTGTGGTTCCAAATTTAAGACTCTTCAAAGTTTCCCTGTCTCCCCCTCATACTCTATTCTTTCATGAGGAACATTTATTTGTATATTTACCATCACCAGGATATTTCAACCACTTAACATCATTGTAAAAACACACCCCAGGTCTCAACAGCACCCTCACACTAGCTGCTTTCAGAAGAGGAAGACTATGGTGAGAGCATAGGGATCCTCTCCTGGCCCAGTCCTGCCACCAGGTAACATTCTTACCCATTCCTCTGGGGCTTAAGTTTCCTCCTCCATGAACTGATGGGTTGGGACTAGAGCAGGGGTTCCAAACATAATCAATGCACCATAATCAATAGAGGAGCTTTTCAACAGCTAGCTTCCCTGGCTCCACACCTACACTATAGGCTTCTTAACAGTGAGGAGGCCTGGGAATCTAAATTTAGCAGGACTTATCTCTCTCCACTGCCCCCTCCCCACAAGAGATTCAGTCTTGTGGGAAACCATAGACACTGTAGTAGACAATCTTTAAGTTCCTTGCAGAGTTGATATTCTGCTTTGTACATGATGGCCTCCTAGGAAAGAGATCCAGCAATGATTTTAATCACCTCCCAATCTCTAGGCATCTGAGCTATTTTCCTAAGTCTGACTCTTTAAATGGGTCATGCTGGCTGTCATCTTTCCTCATTCACAGGCACCAACTGAAAACAGAGAGAGCCCAAAGGAAGGCCCACATCCTAAAGGTCCATTATAAAGTGAAAGATATTTCAAATTCAGGTCAGTTTCAAAGGTCCATTTCTCCTGATTGATCCCTCCATGATGAAAGGGCAGGCTGGGTGGGTTTGATTTAAATCACACTGACTTAACCTCACCAGTCAGGATGACTCAATTTGACCAGTTATTCTCCCACAAAAGATGGACTCTTTCTCCAGAAATATAGCTTTAATGTTACTTTATAGCTTAGAGACAAATGTAGCGTTCCTCATTGTTAAAAAAAAAACAAACCACAACACATGACTGTGATTTTATTAGAATCCAAGCATCCTGGAATGTCAATGCTAAAAAAAAAAAAAAAAAAAAAAGGAAGAAAGAAAAGGAAATGAAAATTTGGTGACCTCTAGGTCACCAAGTTTCTCTACACCAGCCCTCACAGAGGCATCAATGAGGAACTTTCTGGGACCTTCTGGGTGAGGAGATGGGCAGGGGAAGGCTCTCCATACCTCCAGAGAGCAACTTCACCCCTGCACTCCACAGTCTGCACCTTGACTCAGTCCTTCCTAGGGTCCACACCTACAAAAGAACCCTGGATGACTCCTTCATTTGCTTTCACCCAAACTGACCATAGCAGTAGGACACAAGCAACAGCCAGAGAGGAAATACTGTCCTCCACACACAAACCCAAGGCTGAGGTTCTGGTCACTTCAACATGAGATTAACAGGGTGTTTGGTTTTTGTTTTGCTTTGTTTGGGGCTAATATTAGGACTTGAACTCAAGGCCTGGGGGCTGTCTCTTCATTTTTTTCATTCGAGTTTGTAGGTCTACCCCTGAAGCCACAGCTCCAATTCCAGCTTTTTGGTGGTAAATTGGAGATAGCGTCTCATAGACTTTCCTACCCAGGCTGGCTTCAAACTGCAATCCACTGATCTCAGCCTCCTGGTTGGCTAGAATTACAGATGTGAGCCATCAAGTACACATGGCAGAGACATCAGTTTTAAGAGGTTGCCACAATAGCAGAGACAGTCTGAGTTTCTGTCTCCAGGAAAAAATAGACAGGAGGAGGGCTTGGATTAATGGTTTTATTTTCAATTTTCCTAAGCAATGTGATGCTTTTCCAAAAATATGTATAAACTTTACAACCACAAACATGTAGGAAGCCCTTGGAAAAGGGGCATTGGGGGACTATCAGGAAGACAGAGGACATCATTCTCCTTGCTTTATTCCTGCTAAATAACACAACCATCCATCTCAGATATGCTCTCCAACAATGAGTGTTCACACTTGCATCAGCTAAACATGGAGATTGCTCCTGACGACTGTGAGCATTCTGTATGTTCCCAGGTGCAGTACTTCTCTGAAGCTCAGGTGTGGTCTTGCAGTGTCACCTCTGTGGATGGGACCTATATCACCATTTTTCACTCACTTGTTCTTTTTTTAAATTTTCACCTGATTTGGTCCAGTTTCTCCAGGAACCAAAACCACCATCTCCTTTGTCTCAATTGGCCAATTAATGATAACAATACATCGTAAAACCTTCCAAGGCAAGGAGAATGTTTTGTGAACCATGTTGGGGTTTTTTTGTTGTTGTTTTTTGTTTGGGGGGGGGAATGTTTTTGGTTTGCTTGTTTGTGTAGCAGTTTTAAGTTACTAGTTTTTTTAATAATACTCTTTTAATGGAAAACACTTGACCAAGCATCTGTCACACAATTTTGAGATCTATTAAAAATAAAGTTTAATGAGGAAAAAACAAAAAACAAAAAACAAAAGAGGTTGAAAGGCTGCATATCATAATGGAGCCACACCACCTGAACAGAGCCTGGCTCTGCACTGGCTAGCTGGCTGCCCAAGGCTGAGTCCTTTCATTTCTATGTAACCCCAGATTCCTCATCCTTAAAGTGGAGATCAAAAGAATGGTACTCGCTTCATAGGGTAAACTCCATTTATATTTTTAAAGGCCTTAGAATTGTACCTGGCTCAGAATAAGTACAACATAATTGACAAATTTTAAAATACTTTGGCCAGCCCAAAAGTTAATGAGGTCATCAGCAAAATCCCAGATAGAGGGGAACACTATAGGACAAATGACCCAGTTTCAGCTACAAATATATTTGCAAGGAACAAGAAAAGAGGAGGGAAGGGGAGTGACAAAGAGTCAACAGATGGAAAGATGCTTTGCCTGGTGCCTAGGAAAAAATCCATTGCCCCTATCTGAAAAACAAACAAAAGCAAGACGGGCTGGGTATATGTCTCAAATGGTAGTGCACGTAGCAAGTGGGAGTTCCTGAGTTCATACCCTAGTACTGTCAAAATATTTAAAAATGAGGCAAATTCCAGCATATCTACAACATGGATGGACCTTGACAAATTTATATTAAATAAACCAGTCACCCTTATAGGAGGTACTTAGACTAGTTAAATTCACAGAGACAGAACGTGTCAGGGGGACTGCTGGGGGGGGGGGCTGAAGATGAAGACCATGGAGATTCAGTGTTTAATGGAACTGAAGTTTGGGTCTAAGATGATGAAAAACTCCCAGAGATGGATTGTGGTGATGGCAGCATAACATATGAATGTGCTTCATGCTATGAAATGGTACTCATTAAAATGGTTAAAATAAGTTTTATGCTTTGTATCCTCTCTCACAACTTAAAAAAAAAAGATGCTCAAGAGACAGATGAACGAATCTACAACCTGTGTACCTGATTCAAAAGCAAACTTACAATTTTATGACCATTGGGAATTGTCATAAATGAGACAACTGGAAATTTGAACTGATTGGATAATTTATGACATCAAAGAATTGATATTGGTTTTGAAATAGGTGTGATAGTGTTTTTATGCATCATCTTTCAGAGATACAAGTAGAGATATTTACAAACAGAAATGTGTAATGTGTCAAACTAGTTTCAAAATAATAGGGAAGTGGAGGAAGTGGATGGGGTTAAATGAAGAATAAGGTTGGCCATGAGTGATCATTATTGAAGCTGGCTTCAATAATGAAGGAGTATCTGGGGATTCTTTGTACAGCTCTACTGTAGGTTTGTGAGTCTCAATAATAAAGTCAATCACTTGGTTATCATTGGAGAAAGAGCTATAAATTATGTCTATTATTTTAGTTAGCTCTAGCCATGGGTCTTTGCTTTAGTCTAGCTTTGCTTTTTTTTTAAATTTGTTTGTTTTTGGGGGGTGGGGGTGTTGGCTAGGCTCTGTCCATGAGCTTTTTGGCTGAAATCTAGCATTCTATCACTTGAGACACAGCTCCATTTCTGTTGCTGTTTCTTCCTACCTTTGTTTCTTCCTTTCTCTCTCCTCTCTCTCCTCTTCCTTCCTTCCTTCCTTCCTTCCTTCCTTCCTTCCTTCCTTCCTTCCTTCCTTTCTTTCTTTCTTTCTTTCCCTCTTTCTTTCTTTCAGTGGTGGTTAATTGGCAATAAAAGTCTCGCAGACTTTCCTGCCTAGGTTGGCTTTGAACTGTAATCCTCAGATCTCTACCTTTTGAGTAGCTAGGATTACAGGCTTGAGCCACTGGTGCCAATTTAGGTCTGCTTTCTTGGCTCCAAAAGGAGCCCTCATCTGATTGCTTATGTACTGAAGGCATTTAAGGTAATAGTAAATCTTGTCATCCTTACAGAGTAATTTTCAGCAGAATTCACCATTGCATAGAGGAAGACCCTGAGCCTTTGAGAATTTAGTGACTCAAGACAGCATACAGCTGAGTGAGGACTTCAACCCAGACCTGTGGTTAGACTTCTCTTCTAGGTCTCTATGCAGTCCTCTCTGCTCCCAGCTGCCCTGACCCCAGGGGCAAGCTTGGCCTTCTCATTCCTACCTCTTCCCTATCTCCTTCCTATAAGCCCCTCCTCGAATAGGCTGCCACTTCCTCTCCCTGCATTTCCCAGGTGAGGGTAATACTCATTCATTTTGAGGTGGTTGCTCCTTCCTAGATCTAGGTTAGAAGAACTGCCACCAAGTAGCCTTTCCTGCTGGCCAGAAGAGGCTGTGGGTCTGAAAAGCAGGTCTTTATCTCATGGTACTCAAGACCAAAGGTTCTCAATCCTGGCTGCCTACTAAAACCAGCAGCCACAAGGAAAGTGACCTTCTTCTGATGGCTTCTGAATGGATAGCCTGAAAGAGAAGTTAGAAATCTCTCTAGTGCAATGCTGGGACAGAAAAATGAGTAACAGATGATGACTCCTGATTCTTTTTTTTTTTTTTTTTTTTTTTGCCAGTCCAGGGGCTTGAACTCAGGGCCTGAGCACTGTCCCTGGCTTCTTTTTGCTCAAGGCTAGCACTCTGCCACTTGAGCCACACAGCACCACTTCTGGCCATTTTCTGTATATGTGGGCTGGGGAATCAAACCAAGGGCTTCACGTATACGAGGCAAGCACTCTTACCACTAGGCCATATTCCCAGCCCCATGATGACTCCTGATTCTAACAGGCAACCTTCAACATCATATTTCTTCACATCTTGTTCTCACTTAATCTATATTTTCTACCAGTGTATATTTTGAATTCATACCATTTTATGTTGTGAACACTTGTGAATGTCAACAAGAAACAGGTACCTACTGTGCCCAGTCCCTGTGGTGGGCCTGATGGAAACAGAGCTGAACACCACCTAAGAGTCACTCATTCTGGGTTCCTGTGCATCTGCCATATCTCTGCAATATAGCCCTTCTTACCCCTAGTATGTCTTTTTTTTTAATGTCTCTCCAACCCAGGAACTCATTTGAAGGCCCATGATGAGAGGAAAAAGTATTGTCTTGGGCATCATTCATTCACTCAATGAACAGGTATGGAGTTCCTCCTATATGCTGCACAGTGAAAGCTCCATCATTTGCCAAACTGGAGCTTCTGCACTAGCAGTGAAAATCAGATGATCAGTGGATGGAAAAGTGGGGAGGGTGAGACCAGGAACAGAAAGCAGAGGAGTGGGCCTGCCGGATGGAGGGAGCCCTCATATAGGATCTGAGGCCAAAGCTGAGCTCTGAGGGGAGTATGGGACTTACTTAGAACTGAGAGGAGGAAAGAGCCCTGAGAAAGACCTACACAATATACATGAGGATATAAAATAGGTACAGAGGTCCTTGATGGTGGTCATGTAAGGGAACTGAAAACATATGTCCACACAAACCCCCCTGCATTGTGGCTGTACATGGCAGCATTATTCATAACTGCCAAAACTCAGGAGCCACCGCAGTCCCTCCCATGGATAAATGACTTGTGGTATATCCAGACAGTGGAATATTACTCACTGTTAATAATGAACCATTAAAAAAATTCAGAACCTAGGGGCTGGGGATATGGCCTAGTGGCAAGAGTGCTTGCCTCGTATACATGAGGCCCTGGGTTCAATTCCCCAGCACCACATATACAGAAAATGGCGCTGTGGCTCAAGTGGCAGAGTGCTAGCCTTGAGCAAAGAGAAGCCAGGGACAGTGCTCAAGCCCTGAGTCCAAGGCCCAGGACTGGCAAAAAAAAAAAAAAAATTCAGAACCTTAAATACACATTACTAAGTGAAATGAGCCAGTCTGGAAAGACCACTGTAACAATCCAACTACATCACTTTCAGGAAAAGGATCAAGGAGCTGGGGTTGGGAGAGACAAATGGGTGAAACACAGGATGAGGGGCAGTTGGGGTAGTGGATTTTCCACAGAATGTATGGAAGCAAGAAAGACCCCCAATGTTAACTATGCACTGTGAGAGCAAAGAAGTGTCAGCAGAGGTCCAGCAGTGAGGGTCCAGAGAGCCAGAGGACCAAGGCAAGAGGGAAAAGTGACAAAGCCAGGACACACAGGCAAGACTTTGAAGTGGACGTTGAAGATTTTGATTTATCTTGAGGGTCCTGTGAAGGCACTGGCACCCCAAGCATAAAGGGTGCTAACTGCCTATATTGTGTGTGTGTGTGTATGTGTGTGTGTGTGTGTGTGTGTGAGAGAGAGAGAGAGAGAGAGTGTTTATGTGTCAGTACTGGGACTTGAACTCAGGATCTCATATTCTTCTTTTGGTTTTGGACTCAAGGCTGGTGCTCTAACACTTGAACTCTCCATTTCCAGATTTCTCCATTTCCAGAGTCTCATGGACTTTTCTGCTTGACCTTGCTTCAAATTGTAATTCCCCGAACTCAGCCTTCCTGAGTAACTAGAATGACAGGCATGTGCAACCAGTTCCCGGCCAGCCTTCACTTTTGAAATCTGGTGGCCAGATGAGAGATACTGAGGGGGATCATGGATGCAGGAGACAGTTGGGAAGCCAGAGCAGCCCTTCCCCCATCAGGAGCTGAGCACTGGTGGATGGGTGTCCAGTAGGGTGGGAGGGGTGAAGATGGACATCCCCAGGAGATACTAGAGGGGATTAGGGTAGAGGAAGAAAGTACACCTCTGGCCTGCAGATAAGCAAGGATTACAAGGCCATACGCAGGGAGGGGGATCCCAAAGGAGATTGGAGAAAGGGGGAGAACATAGTCAAAACAATCACAGACACACAGACACCTTCTCTCCCCAGGCCGGCACCAGCCTGTTGTGCTGCCTTATTATAAGGACAGAGAGAGAGAAAGAAGAAGAAGAAAAAAAAAAAAACAATCAAGCGATATTTTGAGTAATAAGTGGGCAAGTATTTCAACATTTAATTTATATGTCACTAGTTTCAAAACTCATTTTAAAACCTTCCTATAATCTTACCAGGTTTATGTACACTGACATTATAACACCCAAATTATTTCAGATCTAAAAATAATTACCCCGTATGTTGCTTTGCCTGAAAAAAAGTGTTGAAATTATTGGCAAGAAATATTCTTCCATTGCCAAAGAACAGGGAGCCAATTACTGATTGTGCCTTAACTCACTCCCCCAATTCTTCAGAAAACCCACCAGAGAGCTACACTTCCTGAGCTACTGAGGAACGAGGGGTTCCAGTAGAGGGGGGGAGTGCAATGAAGGAGCAAGGAAAGCTGACTGTGGGGAATGCACACAAGAAGGAATCCTCTCTTATGGGGTCAGTTAACAGGCAGGGAGGGTGACCAGCAAGAGGCAGGCAGGTCCTTGAGTCAGGGTCAGTAACTGCAAACCAGTGGCTGCTAGCCTACTCCAGTTCACAATACACTGAAAGCCAGTCAGGCACCTGTGGCTCATACCTATAATCCTAGCTACTCCAGAGGTTGAGATCTGAGGATCATGGTCTGAAACCAGCCTGGACAGGAAAGTACATCAGATACTTAATCTCCAATGAATAAACAAAAATCCAGAAGTGGAGGTGTGGTCCAAGTGATGCATCATCAACCTTGAGTGGAAAAAGCTAAGAGACAGCTCCCAAGCCCTGAGTGCAAACTCCAGTACCTATGCATAAACATTTGTGCATACACATACATATGCACATGTACACATACACACACGTATTTAATTTAATCTACACAGTACTGTCCTTAAAAGCTGAGCCAACATTTTCAAAATCCAAATTTATGGCATCTGTTGAAAGATTAGATTTAGCCCACGTGGGTCATATGCCCTTGCAGTGAAGAGCACTCATGACCCCTACAGTGGGAAAGATTCTTCACTCACCACAGTCCCATGACTTCCCATCTCACCCAACTCCTAAGTGTCAACTGCACTTAATGGAGTTCTTTTCCTTATGCTGAAAAATGATTCCTCTCTCTACCCGTGTCTCTATTAAAAGTAGAAAAACAAAACATAAACCAAGAGGATAATTTATTTCTAAAAATAAGAGAGAGTATATTTCTTAGCAACATTGAAATCTATCTGAACAGGTGTGATACACAAAGTATGTGTGTGTGTATGTGTGTGTGAGAGAGAGAGAGAGAGAGAGACAGAAAGAGAGTCCCCCTCCCACCTGTTCCCTGCAGTGTATATGTTACCTGCCCCACCCTTCTGGGCTAGATGCTCTTGAATTGATGTCTCAATGCTATTGAATTGACAAGCCTCAATGCTCTTGAATTGACAAGTCTCAAGATACTTGGGCCCGAGGCCAAGCACTCAGGTAGAAGGAGGGGCCCAGGATAGGGAAAAGGGATATTAAGGAGACCTGGCCACAACCAAGGCTCACCTTCAGTTGCTAGACTAAGGATCTATGGTGAAGACTAATTTTGCCTCACTGTGGTGATGACAGTCACCAACAGCCCTTACTAATCACTGGCTGTATGTGAAGCCACATGCTAAGATCTTTACTTAAACCTCTTTTTAATCACTTTGTACATGAGAAATCTGAGGTTCATAGTTGAGTTATGACCTGTGGTCATGTGACTACTTAGCAAGTGAGTCAGGACTCCAAAGGCCAAGACCTAGCCAGATGCTGGTGGCTACTCAAGAGGCTGAGAGCTGGGGATCTCAGTTCAAAGCCAGCCCAGGCAGAAAAGTCCATGAGACTCATTTCTACTTTGCTACTAAAAAGCCAGAAATGAACATATGAAAAAAAAATTAAAGAATTAGCATCTGTCACACGAAAAGCTAGTCCTTAATCAGTGGCTCAGTACCTTCAGAAGTGGGCTTTCTCCCAAAGTCTGTGTGTGCAGAGCTCTTTGTTCAAGTCATGTGGAAGGGAGAAAGGTTTGGATTGGGAGCAGGTAACAGTTGTGACTTCTAGTAATCACAAAAAACATCAACACCAACTCACTTACCCAGAACCAGAAAGAAACAGAAAAGTGGTCAAAAGCTCAGGCAGCATCGATCTCAGAAGATCACATGGAAAATTCACTTTGTAAAGCTGGAGCAATGGTCTTATCCCAGCAAAGAAAAGCTATCACAGCCTGAGGAGCTATGTTTTAGATTTTAAGAATCCTGAAAAGAGAAATACTGGGTCAGGTGCTGGTGGCTCATGCCTGTAATCCTAGCTACTTAGGAGGCTGAGAACTGAGGATCATGATTCAAAGTCAGCCTGGGCAGGAAAGTCGGTGAGATTCTTATTTCCAATAAACACTACTCAGAAAAAGCTAGACATGGTGCTGTGGCTCAAGTGGTAGAGCACTAGCTTTGAGTAAAAGAAGCTCACGAATAACACCCAGGCCCTAAGTTCAAGCCCCAGAAGCAGCAAAAAAATAAAAATAAAAAATTGTTTTGGCCTCTCAGGGTCAAAGGTCTGACTTAACTTTTATTTTAAGCAACTGCTCAAGATCTTTTGCATATTTCTATTTCATTCCTCTCCTCATCTTATGATTCTCTTTTTAGCATCTTTTAAAATTCTCTAATTCAAACAAACAAACAATAAAATTATCCAACTGACCCATTCATTTTAAAGCACTACTCTATGGATCTTTTTTATTTATGTGACATTTTGACATTGTTTTATTCATTATCAAAATCACTTTGTACAACTACTACTAGAAGCTAATAAAAATATAATTTAAGAATCAGCAAACCTTTTCTGCAAAGGCCCAGATAGTAAATATTTTATTCTTTGTAGAGCATATGGTATCTATCACATATCCTTTAAAAAAATAAAAATAAAAAAAATAGTCCTTTAAAAAAGCTTTAAAAACATTCTTAGTTTAGAGGCTTAAAAAATACCCAAACAGGTGCTGTGGTCTACCGACATGTAATATAGATTAAAAATTATATTAAACTACTACTTACCAGAAATACCACTAATAGAATTAGGGTATATATCCTCTAAGACATTTTTATATGTCTATTTTTAATGAAATCTGGATTGTACTATGTGTAGTTTTTTTTGTGACTTGCCTCTTCTGTTTAATAATTCACTAATTCTTTTCTGTGCCAAAACTGGATACAGAATATCATATAAATATTGTATGGATAAATCAATATTTATTCAACCACTCCTTTCTCCTTAAATACTGAGTATAGTTCCCATTTTTCCATGATTATAAATAATATGCCAAACACACTGCCTTAGGATAAAGTCCTAGAAATGGATTTTCTAAATCAAAAGGTACATGTTCTAAGGTCATTTGATAAAGTCCTTAACTCTCTAAAAGGTTATACAAACTTACTCAATACCCATATCAGCAGTATGATAATTACTTATTTCCTTAATCCTCACTAACAATGGAAAAGAATTGATATTTTATTTTGACCAACCTGGTAGATAACATGGTATCTCGTTGCTTTCATTTTTAATTTCTTTGAAAGTATATATTTATAACTAAATTATAAATTATATGTGTGTATATAGATCTAGATCTAGATCTATATACACACATATACTGTATTTATTGGTCAATCACATGTTTTCTTCAGCGAATGCTCTAAGCATATTGTTGCTACCATAAGTTATGACAAGTTTAGTGGCATACAACTTCTCAAGTCCCTTATAGTTCTGGGGCTTAAAGTCCAAAACGAGTCTTCTGGGGCTAACGTCAAGATATTGACAGTGCAGGTTCCTTCTAGACACTCTCAAAAGAAATATTTTGCCTGATTCAGTGCCTGGAGGCCCCCTGTGCTCTTGGTTCATGGCCCATTCCCTGCTTCTCTCACATGTCCTATGACTCACTCTGGCCACTTGCGTCCCTCTGAGAAGGACCCTCAGGTACCACGGGACCCGGCTGGGTCATCCAGGATGCTGTCCCCATCTCAAGATTCTTCACTAACCTCCTCCTCAAAGCCCTTTACCAATGTAAGTAATGGTCACAGGATCCTAGAATTAGGTTGGTTGGGGACATCAACCAATGGTTTGGGGGCCATGATGAAGGTGACCTTGGTGTACTGTTCCTTGGAGAGTGTTCTTCTTACATGGTTATCACAGTGGAGGACACTGTATTGCCACAGCTCCTTGTCAGGGTGGCATGCTCATTCTCTAGCTCCTCAGGTCTCTCTGGAAGTGGCTGTGGGACGTAGGTGCTGTTCTGCCCCAGGCCATGGTGGTAAAGTTCCAGAGAAGACAGAACTCTCAACACTGAAGAATCTGCTGGGTTAAGACCAGGGGTCTCACTGGGAAATGGGAGAAGACTTGGGGTAGAGATGTTAGCCCAATGCACTTGAGAATCTTGAACCTGAGGTTCTCCTACACCCTCTGTAGTAATTGGCATTGGTAACACCCTCCACCCTAACCCACCCAGTGCTGTCTCCTACTACAGGTGACACGGAGACTATGTGGCAGGGGCCTGCTCCAGGACTTACTTCCATCTTCCTTCCTGACCACCAAACTAGAAACTAGAATCAAATCATACCACAGCCTAAAGAAGGCCTGGTGATGGATACCAGGTGACCAAGGCTGTAGCACAGCACAGAGCCACAAGGTGATGCTGGGGCTAGATTCTGAGAGTGATGGGTCAAAGGTGAGGGGACATGAAGTTGTCAACTGAGGAGTTTGTGGCACGAGAGGCCCTTTTGCCACACAGGGTAGATGAGCACACAGAGAAAGCATTTCCACTCTGGAGCCCAGGCTGCTTGAAGCTATGAGGACAGGAGGAAGAAGAGATCACAAAGCTCAAGGACAGGCATTCAGTAGGGAGGACACACCATTCAGGGCTGGGCCAGGCAAGCATATGTGGTTGGACGGGCAGGCAGGTGAAGAAGAGGCCCCAACACCACAGGGTACTTAGGACTGGCTCGCATCCTGGTTCTCCCCTGTGGATCAGGCTGATGCCAAAAAAAAAAAAAAAACAACAAAAAAAAAACACCCAAAACAGCTGTCACAGAGCTGGACTCCACAGCAGTGATGGTGATAATCAGAGCCAAATAATAAGAGGACAGAGGTGAATCTTAGTCATGGGCCTTTGTACTTCTGAGGGCTCCTCTGGCATTATGCTGCCCTCATACTTCTCATAAAGCCCAAGATCATCAGACAGAACTAAGAAATTCATCCACACTTTGTCCAAAGGAAGCACAAAAGGCAGAAACCCAAAGGTATTAACAGCAGGGTGCAGAGAACATTCGTGGGCCAGAACTTGCCAGAGGTAGCAGCCATATTTTGCAGGGGGTGGTAGCTCACACCTGTAATCCCAGCTACATGGCAGATAGAGATTGGATCAGGATTTAAGGCCAGCCCTAGGAAAACAGTAAGGCTAGCCATCAGAGTCACCAACCCCCAAATCAGGCTGTTCCGTAGAGAAATTGAATGCATATCTCATATATATGTCTTATTTGTGCTTAAACAAACCACAAAAACTGCAGAAAGAGACAGACTCTACAGCCATCAGGGGATTTGGTCCACAGAGGTCTAAGAAGATGTGCAACAGAACAGAATGTTTTCTGGGGAAAGACAGATGGGTTGCTGACAAGAGTTGCTCAACTTGTATAGCTGAAAATGGGAAAACCAAGAGCAAATTATCAAAGATGTGTGGAGTGGTGCATGCCCATCATCCCCCAAATACAAAGGCTGAGGAAAGGGGATCAGCAGCTCGAGTCCAGAGGTTCAAGGCCAGTCTGGCAACATATCAAGAGGGGGGAAGAGAGGAAGGGAAGGAGGGGGAGGAGGAGGCACAAGAGGAGGAAGAAGAGATGAAGGAAGATGGAGAGGAGGAGGTGGAGGAGGAAGAGGCAAGAGGGGAGGAAGGGAGGGACGACAATGATCAAGAGGGCTGAAACTTCTGCCCTGCTATAAGTCCTGACCCTTTTGCCCAGTTGACAGACCTGAGACACCTCAGACCTGAAGAGCTCGGGCTGATGGAGAGACTATGTTTCCATAAGGAAGGCCCCTGTGACAGCACAGGAACATGTAGAAAAGACATGCAGCATTTATCTATGTAACCATAAGCTCCAAAAATAGAAAGCCCCAGTTTCTGAGGACTGATAGATACAAGGTCTGACTCGGTGTTGAGCTGGGACACAGGCCCTCACACAGTCCTGGTTATGATTGCTGTACATGGTGGGACGGAGGGAGGGAAGGGAAGGTTAGTAGAAGTCCCCTCTGTGCCCAGGACCAGACCTGATGAATCTACTAGCTCCACACTGGCTCCTTGATTGACTGGGGTGCCAGAGCTGCCATAGTGAAGAAGGCCAAGTGGAAGCTTCAAGAACTACATCTGCTACTTGTACAGAGTGACACACTGGTCTCTTATCTCAAGGACATGATGTCCATCGGACCAGCTGAGCAAAAAGGGGCAGGTGCACCCTGATGAGATACTTGTCCTTGAGAGGTGATTAGATGAAGGCCCCCAAGATGCAGGGTCCATCCACATCACTGAAGTGCTTAGGGAGCCCAGGATCTCATTGGCTAACAACATTTCCAAAGTAAAGAACCAGTGATGCTCCTGGGGTTCCCAAAGCAGCATATTCCACACTCAGGAATCCCATTCAGATCATGCACTGACTGACACAGCAGCTGACAGCTGTGGTAGACCCCAGTGTTCTGCAGCACTTGTGGTCTGTGGCCTGACAACTCAGCCACAGGACCCAGCAGACCCCCAGAGTTCTAGATGGGAGCGAATGGGAGAAAAACACCATGTGGAGTTTGTGTCAAGCCTGACGCAGAGAATCACAACACAGACCCTAGGGTTCTGGAGCGGGGCCACGCCATCTGCAGCAGAGAACTGAGTGCCGTTCGGAGAGCAGCACTCGGTGTGCTTAGTGAGCCCCAGCGGAGCCCAAGTGCAGCCTCCCACTCACCAGGGCCACTCCATCTTCTCGCACGGCTGAGCCTCCAACCTGCCAGCCGTGAAGACCAAAGCTGAGCCCCATATGGCACCAAGCCTTGAGGAATCCAACCAGCCTTGAGGAAGGCAAGCCACTTCCACTGACACCACTGCTTCAGCTGGGACATCCCTGAAAGTTCAGCCCCCAGCTCAAGGCCCCCTTTGCTCAGCTACAGTAAAACTGACCTATGTAATGGCACGTGATTCTCATCTGCCTGCTCCTCTGACCTCGCTAATGCTTGACTCTTCCAACCTCCATTAACCTGGACATGTGTGCGGCTCTGTGATTAGATCAGTAGCCATTACTGTTATGTCTATGGCCTTTTCCACATTAGAATAATATCTGTAAGTAGGAAATGAACATTTTAGTGTGTGTGTGTGTGTGTGTGTAGAATTGGGGTTTGATTCAGTAGAGCTGCTAAGCAAGAACTCTATATAGGTTGTTTTTGAGATAGGGTCTTGCTTTTCCCCTCAGTTTTCTCCTCCTATTTATGCTTCTTGCCATTGAGGGGGTGACAAGCATGTGTCACTACACCTAGCTACTTTTTTTTTTTGAGGCATGTTCTGGCTTAAATTAAGTCCCAGTCTGATCTCGAACTCATAATCCTCTTACTTCAGCCTCCTATGTGCTAGTATTACAGATGTGAACCACCATGCCTGACTTTAAATTCCTTTTATTTGTATGTGGCAAATATTCATACAACATAAAATTTAACATTTTAGCCATTTTGAAGTACGTCCAGTCCATTTACATGGTTGTGCGACCATCACCACCATTCTCCAGAATCTTTTCACCTTCTCCAACAGAAATTACTCACTCAACCACCCTCCTTTTTCTCATCCACCTGTCTCTGGGAACTGCTATCCAACACTCTACTTCTTTGAATCTGATGGCTACGAGGATATCACAGAATTACCAGCAGACACTAGTGGATTGCTCCTGCCCACCTTCGTTCACCTGGTATCATGCTCTCAAAGTGCATTTGTGTTAGAGCTTGTGTCAGAATTACCTTCCTTTTGAAGGCTAAATAACATTGTTCTGTGGGTGGGTGGGTGGATGTGCACACACATGTAAGTGTACCACATTTGACCTATTCATCCATCCACTGGTGAATATTAGGATTGTGTTTACCCTTTGGCTACTGTGCATCATGCTGGTATTTGTCTTTCCTTTTCTTTGGGCTTTATGGTAACTCTGTGTTGAGTTTCTTAAAGCCTTCTCCTTTCCACAGCGGCTATACAATTCTATCACCAGCAAGGCAGAAAGGATGCAGTTCCTCCCCATCCTTGTCAATACTTACTTTGTTTTCTTTGTGTGGCTTGTTTGGTTTTTAAGGGATGGGATGTGAACTCTCAGGCTGTTTTGGTCTGCAGTTCCCTAACGATGTCGGATACAGAGTGTCATTTCAGGAGTTTAACGGCCAGTGGCCAATTCTATCTCTTCTCTGAAGAACTGTCTAGCCAACTCCTTTGCTCCCTTTTGAATTTAGTTGTTTTAACACTTTGACCTTTTAAACACAAGTAACCAGTCATTGTCAACACTCTTGGTTGAATAACTTGGATATTTTCAATTTTCACAATTATCCTTTACCCTATATGAATACTGTTTACATGGGCATGCTTCTGGCAATTGTCTTCTGAGACACTGATGAATCTGTCTGGTTTGGTCATAGAGTACACTGTTTTAATTACTGTCTTTTGCAAGTCATCTTATTGGCTGCTATTTTGCCTCATCTCCAGCTGCCTTTGAATCATTTTAGGAAGAAGGCAGGATATTAACACTGTAAATCTTAATACCAAAGATGTTATAGTCATAATTCCACAGATGCCTATGGCACACTACTGCAGGGACCTGAGGACACAGGACAAACAGGGACAAAAGGGTTGAGAGAAGGTGCCAAGCATACATGGAAGTGCAAAAAACTATGTGCATCTTAGGAGACCTGTCCAAACAATCAAGAAAGGCTCCCTGGAGGAGGTGATGTATAAACTTACATCTCAACAAGGTGGAACCAAGGGAACTCACATAGGCCCTGGATGGAACTAGAGGATGCAGACCACTGAAAGTTATTATTACTGTTATTATTATTATTACCACTTACTAGGATGTAGTTCACATACTACACAATTCACTTATTCAAAGTGTACAATGTGTGTACATAGATGCATCTGTTACCATAGTCAGCTTTAGGACACTGATATCAGCCCAGAAAGAAATCCTAGATGTCACTTCACATGTATTAGCATGGCCACTCTAAAAACAAAAGCAAAAAGGAGAGAGAATAACCTTGTTGGTGAGGATGTGGTACAACCTGTGCCATTAGAGGATATGTAAAATGGTAAAGCAGTAGAAAACAATAAGACAGCGATTGCTCAAAAAGTCCCGTGTAGGGGCTGGGGATATGGCCTAGTGGCAAGAGAGCTTGCCTCCTATACATGAAGCCCTGGGTTCAATTCCCCAGCACCACATATACAGAAAATGGCCAGAAGTGGCGCTGTGGCTCAAGTAGCAGAGTGCTAGCCTTGAGCAAAGAGAAGCCAGGGACAGTGCTCAGGCCCTGAGTTCAAGGCCCAGGACTGGCCAAAAAAAAAAAAATTTAAAAAAAAAGAAAAAAAGTCCCATGTAGAGTTACTATCTGGTCCGGTGGTTACCTGGGTGTGAAAAACAGAAAGCGGGATGCCTCTCAAAGAGGTAATTTCACCTCTGTGTTCACAGCAGCATCTTTCACAATCTCTAAAATGTGAACTCAACCCAAGCATCCATCAATGGATGAGTGAATAGCAAAACACAGTGGATGCATCCAAGGGACTATTGGTCATCCTTAAAAAGGAAGGAATTTGTGAACATGGATGAATAAACTTTGAAGACATTTTGGTTAACTGAAGTGAACATCCAAGTTCTGCGTGAGTCCACGTATAGAGGAATACCTAGACTAGCCCAAATCACAGAGACAGAAGGCAGAGTATGGTTCCCCAGGGAGTGGATGGTGAGGTAGAGAGTTGTTTTTTCATAGGTCTAAGGGTTCTACTTTGGGATATGAAAAGAGTTCTGGACATGCCTCATAGGGATGGTCACACAACACTTAATGAATTTCTCACCATTGAACTCTACATCTAACCCTGTTAAGACAGCATTGTGTGTATTCACAATGTAGTGATACTGATGCCCAGAAGTTATTTTTTTTTATCTTCATAGAAATGAAGTTTTTTTTTTTTTTTTTGGCCAGTCCTGGGCCTTGGACTCAGGGCCTGAGCACTGTCCCTGGCTTCTTCCCGCTCAAGGCTAGCACTCTGCCACTTGAGCCACAGCGCCGCTTCTGGCCGTTTTCTGTATATGTGGTGCTGGGGAATCGAACCTAGGGCCTCGTGTATCCGAGGCAGGCACTCTTGCCACTAGGCCATATCCCCAGCCCCAGAAATGAAGTTTTATATCTATCAAATAATTCCCCATTGTCTCCACCTTCCACTTGGCGGTCATCATCCTGCTTTCTGTGAATCTAACAATTCTGGATATCTCCTCAGTGAAGTTAGATAGCTTTTGGTTTCTTGCATCTGGCTTATTGCACATAGTAAGAGGTCCTGGGGCATGTGATAGAACTCCCTTCTTTTTGAAGTGAGAACACAGCTACTTCTACTGACCAGCAAAAAGCCTGGGTTTATCCAAATCATTTTCAACACCATACTCAAAGGCTTCTTTAGTTCCAGTTCTCATAGTCCTTCTCAGTCAGTGAAGCCCTGCTCCACCAGGTAGGCACCGCGTCCTGATGATATCCTGCTGCCTATGACCTACATGGAGGAACTTGACCCCTTTCACATCTTTCAAATGGATGGAACAATTCTCAGGTAGACCATAGGGTAAGTGAGGTCGTGGGGCCTTTGTCACCACTTCCTATTTGGTTATTTGCAGGCTCCTTTGTCTTTAAGTATCTATTGAGGAAAACTAAACCATTTCCTTGGAAAATCAGTCATAGTGTTTAATAAAGATTGATACCCATTCCTGATACAGAAGCGGGTCACATCTGCCTCCCTCCATTCTGGATCACTGTATGATCCAGTCTACCGACAGCTACTGCCTTTAATCATCTTGCCAGGCGCATGACAGGCAATCTTCTCCATTTACAATAATTTCATTACTTCATTATAGTGTCATCTTTCAAAACACATCATAAGCAATAATTTAGAAGTCTGGATGTGCGGACATTCAAGTGAATGTAAGGTGTCCAGTGAAATAAGTGACCATGGCAACTGAGCTGGAAAATAGACAAAACTCCATCTACCCACAGATGAGCCTAATCTTCCCCAGGACTTATCCCCTTGCTTTCTAGAAAGACACATTCTGGTTTCAGAAGCATTAAAATGTGGAGAGAAGCTGCGCACCTTAGAATGAAGAAGATATGCTGTAGCCTGGTATCAGTGCTTCACGCCTGTAGTCCTAGCTATTCAGAAGGCTATGACTTGAGGACTGCAGTTTAAAGCTAAACTGGGCAAGAAAGTCTGTGAGACCTCTATTCCAATTAACCACCAAAAAGCTAGAAGTGGAGCTGTGGCTCAAGTGGTAGAGCACTAGCCTTAAGCAAAGCAGCTCAAGGACAGCATTCAGGCCCGGAGTCCAAGCCCCAGGACTGGCACAAAAACAGAAGAAAAGACAAGAAAAGAAAGAAAAGGAAGATATGATGCATTAGGAGAACCAGAGTATAAGGAAGGGTTTTATATATAGCAGCAGAAAGTGCCAGGGGCACCAAATCAATAAACCAAGCCAAACAGACTGCAACCACACACCACATTTCCTCTTACCCAAGAGTCATAGTGTAGGAGCAAAAACCCCCAACATGGTTGCAGAAGAAAACTGAAGTTGAGGGTGAATATCTTGACTCATTACTAAGAGGAAAAATTCAAAGCACCATTTCTTAAAAGGTAGACTATGAACCATGTATATCTCTGAAAAAGAAAGTTCTTATTGCTTATATTTTCTATTAAAAAAGTAAAAACATCTTAGAAAGAAACACAAAACAGTCAATCTTTTAAAGAGAACATTTTAGGAATTAACATGTGGAAACCTTAGTGCCTCAGAAACAAATGTCTTAGCACACAATTCATGTCCTGAAATCCTGAAAAAAGAAAAAAAAATGAAGCAGAGGCAAACAAGAGAAACCTTCATAATCACCAGTATCACTTTTGGTTTTGCTAGGAAGAGCTGTTCCGCCAACAAGCCCTTGTCTGCCCTCCACTCAGCACTAATACTTCAGCTGCTATCTCGGAAGGTCACAAGAAACCCTGTTGAGGAGGAGATAAATGGTAATGGTTTTCTTAAGGACGAAGCCTTGTTTGGGGCCCATCCGTCACTGCAAATCCCATCGACACACCCACATCAATCTTGCAGGGAGGGAGCAAAGGTTTATAAACTCAGATTAATAAGTGAGAAGCTCACTTCTCCAGCTGTGCGTGGCTCGGGCTATTGGTCATTTCTGCCTCTGTCATCCTCTACGGAGGTTTTTATAAACTTCTTTTAGTAGCTCCCCCACCTCAGTGCCCAGAACGGTGCCTGGAACACAGAAGGAGCCAAACAGATTTCTGCCAGATGGCATGAAGTCAGCCCTCTACAAGGTGCCCAAGGCCTGCATCAATCAAGCCGCTTCTTCTTATGAGCTGTTAGAAACCAGAAATCATGGAGACTTCCTCAACCCTCTTCTATAGGCCTAGAGCACACCTAATCAAAATGTGCCACATGAACATTTGGTCACTTGCACTCCTGTTGTTAGTGTTGGCTCCTGATCGAGGAGGGTTCCTGAGGACTGAGTACCTGGGGCGGGTATGAGGGAACAGGAGCAAAGTGGAAATGGATACGAGAAGGTTCCAGATGAGAGGGCAACACAATGGCATGTGGCATATGCCCTGCTGGAAGGACAGGACTCAGTGCTTATGACAGATGGAAGAGAAGATGACCATCTATATGGGAGAGCCAATGGCAGATTAGATAAAAAGAGACACTACCAGGTAACATCAAAACTGCCACACTGTCCACTGAACAGAGCACTAAGAAGACAAGCCTGGAGCAGAGTCTCAGGAGGCTACACCCTCCACTAGATGGACCACTGGGAGGGCCAATCCTTGGAGGTGGAGACAGCTGTCAACTTGCCCACGGAGAACAAAAACTTAGGAAGGAGCTACACATCACGGAGTCTGGGGCTTGGGGTCAGTGAGGGACTTTTTGTCTGAGCATGGAGAAAGGGAGAATACGAAAGCTGGCCTCGTTTCTTTCTGTTTTTCCTGCCTCCTAAGCTTTGGAGGCACGAGACTTGGGACACTTGGGTGGAAAGGAATGGTCAAATCACAAAACTGGCCAGGCTGTCCCTTTCCTACAAGGAGGGAACAAAGCATCAGAAGAATGTGTCTGCCCCGGGGTCTCACAGGGTAGCAGATGAAAACTGGAGGCTGCCATTCTGAGGGTATGGTCTTTTCTAGTTTCCACATCTGTCAGAGCCACAGACAGGATCCACAGATGGGTTTCTGCAAGCACAGCAGGAGGCTGATGGTTCTTTGGTCAGTTTCCAGAACAGAAGCAGCATGGACAGGAGAGGAAGGGAAACAGGCTGTGCAGGTGCAACAGCCACCCTGTTCCAGCTCCGAGAGCAGTAAGATCTCAAAAGAAGGTTAAGTATGAGCACTACAGTATTACAAGTACGGGGCTACTGGCTCACATGGGGTGGGAGGCAAGGAACGGGAGTGACCAGAGCTGAGGCAAGGCCCTCGGAATGGGTGTGCTCTAAAGGAAGTCCATCCAGGCAGCCAGAACAAGCAACGTGGTGGCCTCAGGTCATAGATTCAGTATTAGCGTGTGGAACTCGGTGTCCACAGAAGAGCTAGCAGCTTTATTTTCCTGAAGGTAGGTGAGTGGATTCCAAGAAGGATGTGAGACTTTAACAAAAGTGGACTTCTAAGCTGTCCCACGGGCTTTTTGTCACAAACTTAAAGAGTACAGACACCTAATGATCAAGAAAGAAGACCCAACATCTTTTGCTTTTCTACAGAGCCATACTGGCTGAACCCATGAATTTTAGAGTGGAACAAAGGAACAGCATGCATGAGCCCACCAAATTGCCCTTCCTTCCACATGACCTGGCATCTTGTGTGACAGCCACCAAACTGATGCTACTGTCTTCCTTTCTCACTGTGCTGCTTTCAGTAATGAAACCACTTCCTATTAGTGATGGAAAGAATAATGACATTCCCCCCTCCCCCTCAAATACTCTATCCTTGTCCCAGAAACCTGGAAATATACTACCTTGCAAGGCAAAGGGACTTTGAAAAGGTGATTGATTAAGACAGAGGAAAGTGAGAAGCATCCTCAAGCTTCAACCCCAGCTCCCAGAGGAGGGGAAGCTGAAGCCACAACCACAAGTGGCTGTTATGGTGGTTTGCTATCTCATTTCTGGGTGGTACTTGGGATTGATTTCTCAAGAGAAGGCTGCTCACTAAGAATACCCCTCATATCAAGATGGGATACATGCCCACCACAACTGAGACACCCAAGAAATAGAAAAGAAAAGACACTATGACTCCTACAAAAGTTTTCAATTCTTCAATATCGAATCCCAAATTTATGCAAATGGTTGAAATACCACTGAATTCAAAAGTCTATTTTTAAAAATATGGCCAGTGGCCTCAAAGCAGATTCAAACAAACAGATAATGTAAGGTAGACAAATCAAGACCTAGGTGAGAAATCCAACTACTTGGATGAGAAATTCAGCAAAGAGATAGGATTTCTGAGGCAAAAAAAGGAGACGAAAATCTTGGAAATTAAAAACTCAATAAATCAAATGACAACAACTCAATGCAAAACTAGACCAGGTAGAAAAAAATAATACCAGGGATTGCTGACAAGATTGAGAAATTATTACATGCAGATAGCAATAAAGGGGGAAAAAAGAAATAAGGACTACAACATCCAAGACTTCTGTCACAAAATTAAGAGAGCAAAAAGAAGAGAAACTGATAACTAAAGGCAAAGAGAACTTATTCAATGAAATTTCCCAAACAAAGAAATGGATATGCAAGTTCATGAGGTAGTCCAAACCCAAATAGACATTTTAAAAAATTTCTCCATGTTCTATTATAATTAAGAATGCTCCAAGTACAGAACAGAGAAAGAGTACTGAAAGCTGTAAGAGAAATTTGTCAAGCTACTTATGAAGTAAACCTACCCAAATAACAGCAGACCTCTCAGCAGAAACTAAAGGTCGGGAGTACATTGATTGATGGGTTTCAACCCTGAAACTAAATAACTGCCAACCGAGACTCCTGTAGCCAGCAAAGGTATCCTTTAAAATCAATGGATTTGAAAGATTAGCATACACTAAAGCAAATCATGACCACTAAGCCAGTCCCACACAAGACACTTAAAGGAATCTTACACATAGAAGAAGAAAGATATACAAAAGCATGAGCACTCAGGAAAGCATATGCTTCACGATAAGAATAGATAAATGGATGAGAAAGTGGCCAGAAATCGGTGGCTCATTCCTGTAATCCTAGTTACTCAGGAGGCTGAGATCTGAGGATGGTGGTTCAAAGCCAGACTGGCCAGGAAAGTCTGTGAGACTCTTATCTCCAATTAATCACCAGAAAACAAGAAACAGAACTGTGACTCAAAGTGGTACAGTGCTAATGCTGAGCAAAAGAGCTCAGGGATAGAACCTAGGCCCTGAGTTCAAGCGCCATGACTAACCAAAAAAAAAAAAGAATCAAGTATTACTACACTAAACCAGTAAAACTTTATGATGAAGAAAAAGAAAAGAAGATAGAAACTCTTGGAAATAAACCTAGCTAAAGAACTGAAAAGCCTCTACAATGAAATCTACTAAAAACACTGAAGAAAAAAAAATCAAGGAAGACACTGAAAGATTTTCCATAGTTATAGATCAGCAGAATATTGTTAAAATGGCTATACTACCAAAGACAATTCCCATCAAAATTCCAATGACATTCTCAACAGAAATAGGAAAAAAATCCTAAAATTCATACAGAAATGAAAAAGACATACAATAGACAGAGGAATCCTGAGCAAGAAAGAGCAAAACTGAAAGGTTTGCAACATATTAGATCCACTACACACACACACACACACACACACACACACACACACACACACACACACACACACACACAGTTTTGATCAAGCTCAGTGGGAAAAACAATTTTTTAATAAAAAGAAATATCAAGAACAAAAATTTTAAATTCAGTATATACAATATGCAGCTCGTTGATGTAGCGAAGCTCTTGGTCACTCCCACATTATTGTCAATTGTGTTGACATCATTATATGATCTCCTGAGTGTTTCTGTGCCCCTAATTTTGTGAAAATTTGTCTCCCCCAAATCAGATAGTGTCCAGCCAGCAAGATAAAAGTGAGTGTGCTTCATTTAAATGATGAAGGCATTTCAGATTTTTCAAAAGGCAACAGGTCTTTAGTAGAAGTTGGGTGGCAATGTGGGGGAAAACTGAGACAGATATCTTCAATATTCAAGATAAAAAGCAAGAAAGAAGATTTGGTTTATGGTGAGCAATACTAATGTGGATAGTAGTAACTTTTTTGGCAGTAATGTATCCTACTTCATGGGGTTTCAAAGGGCTACTGTTTGCACAGTACACAAGCAAATGTGAGCAATTTTGGCATCTGGAACACTATGTATCCTGAACATTGGTGGGTTTTCCTCCGTGGTGGTCTCCTTAAAGCCAATACCAAGGATCTTCTATTGCGGCTTTAACTTATTCTATAGATCCAGAGCAACAAAAATAATATAGTACTGACACAAAGCACATAGGCCAATGGACTAAATAGAAGATACAGAAATCAGCCTATGTAGCTACAGCCATATGATTCCTGGCAAAGATACCAGAAACACACATGCATGAAAAGTTGGCCTCTCTAACAAATGGTGCTAGGAAAACTGGATAGAAGTCTAAGAATAAATGCCTATCCCTCTCTTTATTAAAAAAAAATCAATTCAAAATGGATCAAAAATCTTAATGTAACACTTGAAACTTCAAAACTACTAAAGGAAAGCATAGAAAGAAACCTTGAAAAATATAAGCATAGGAAATGATCTTCTGAATAGGCCTGCAATAACTCAGAAAACAAGATCAAGAGGAGACAAATGGGATTGCATTAAATTAAAAAGCTTCTGCACAGTAAAGGAAATAATTATCTGAGTGAAGAGAGAGCCCACAGAATGGAAGAAAATTGTTGCCAGCTATTCACCTGACAAGGGATTAATATCTAGAATGCACAAAAGACTAAAAAAATTAAACACCAAAAGAATAATAATCTGATTTGAAAAAATGGGAAATGAATAGATAGTTCTCAAAAGACATACAATTGGCCAAAATAAAGTACATGAACGTTCAGCATCCTTAGCCATTAGAGAAATGCAAATCAACAGGACATTGAGATTCTACCTTCCCCAGTTAGAAGGGCAATCATCAAGAAAACAAATAGTACCAAATGTCGTGAGGATGCAGGGGAGAATGTAAATTAGTGCAACCACTAAGGAAATCAGTTTGGAGGATCCTCAAAAAAAAAAAAAATAGAAATAGAACTACTATGTGACCCATCTAGACCACTCCTGAGTATATGCACGAAGGAATTTAAATCAGCATAGAGTTGAGATATCTGCATAGCCCTGTTTATCACATCACTATTCACAACAGCCAAGATATGGAATCAGCCCAGGTGCCTGTCAACAGATGAATAAAGTTTTTAAATGTGTAAGTATCTACACACACACACACACACACACACACACACACACACACACACAGAATGGAGTTTTATTCAGCCATCTAGAAGGATGAAAATGGAAGTGGAAGTATGGTTTAAATGGCAAAGCCCTAACCTAGAGCAAAAAAGCCAAACAAGAGTGTAAGGCCCTGAGTTCAAGCCCCAGTATGGAAAACCAAAACAAAACATTATTTGAAGGAAAATGGATGGAGCTGGAGACCAGAAAGTTAAGCAAAATGAGCCAAACTCAGGCAAATAGAACATTGTTTTCATTTTCAGAATCTGAAGGAGAGAAAAAAAGAAACACAAAAGTGGATAGAGATCTATTTAGGAAGAGAAAGGGCCTGACCAACAAAAAGGGAGAGGAGGAACAAGACATGGAAATTGCCAGGCACTGGTGGTGGTTCATGCCTGTAATCCTAGCTCCGCAAGAGGCTGAGATCTGAGAATTAAAATTTGAAGTTAACCTGGGTAGGAAAGTCTTTGAGACTCTTCTCTCCAATTAACTACCAAAAAAACAGTGAAGTGGGGCTGTGGTTCAAGTTATAGAGCATAAAAGCTTTGAGCATAAAAGCTCAGGGAATGTGCCCAGGCATTGAGTTCAAGCTCCAAGATACACACACACATACACAAAAGACGAGAAAGACAAGGGAATTAGAGATGGATATGATCAAAATACGTTATATGTATGTACAAAATATCACAATGAATCCACTATTTTACAGTTAATAAAATTTTTTTTAAGAAGGCTGTATAGTAGTGAAGAATCTTGAGGTGGGAAGAGTACCCTGGTCATCATCACAGCTGGGACATTCCACAGAGTCCTTCCCAGAGGCACAAAGGGGGTCAGAGTCGTAAGAGATGTGAGGACATCATAAAAATTGAGATCAGGGACCTAAGATGGACATTCACTCTATATATACCCCAATCCCAACCTCCCCTGCCACCCAGGCCTCCCAGTGAGTTGGGACAGCAATGAAGTGGAGCAATCCTCCCACATGGACAAGAGGACTCCTGTACGATTTGCTCCCACGGTGTTAGCATCACCCGAGTCCACTCCTGCATGGCAGCTATTTTCAGCTGTACCTGGCCAAGGGCAGGCCTCCAGCCCCAGGCTCTTGACCAAAAGGCAGTGCACACTGGCAGGCCCCCAGACAGCTGTAGACTCGATCCAGACAGCCATTGGGTGGAAAATGAAACATCCCAGCCTCTGGTTTCTCACATATTAATAACTAAGGGTGCCAGAGACAGGCTTGTCACATCGTATAGGTATTCAAACATTGTTGTCAACTTTTCAGAATTATGTTTCTGGCTTTTGTGGTGGTTGTTGGCTACATTTTCTAGCATTTTTTTCATCTCTTTCATTTTCAGCCAATTATGCCTGCTCTGCCGAGAATGAGAGAGAGAGAGAGAGAGAGAGAAAAGAAAAGAAAAAGGGGGAGGGGAGGAGAGTAGGTGAAAGAAATGAACCAAAAAAATACCTAAAATGGAATTTGGAAAATGGCCCTAAAACACAAACCAAGCCTGGCACTCGCCTGGCCAACATCTTCAAATAAGCCATGACCACAAACCTAGCCCTTTCCCCATCCTGCTTAACCCTGCGTCTGTCCATCACTGGCTCCTGGGGTCCTGCAGCTGTGCTCCCACTGCCTCGCCTCACTGTTGCCAAGGCTCGCTCCCCCTCCATCCAGTCTTCCTCCAATACCTCACCAAGGCCTTCTCTTGATGCCATGAGACCCAGCCCTCACTCTACTGTTCCTTCCTATCATCGATTCAGCTTCTTTAACCCAAAAAGCAAAACTCCTAAGGGGCTCTAGAATCCAAAACTTCCAAGTTAGGAATGATGGAGATGCCAGACAACATTTACCCCGGTTACCCCAGGCTGGTCCACGGGAGGCTGGGGAAGGGGGAGGGGGAGGGGGCTGGCATCTTTCATCTCAGTTTTCTGATGGCTTAACTCACAGAACTTGGTTCCATACACAGTTATTCAAAACGCACATAAAATTACCTTCGTGATATACGTGTAAGGTGTAGATGAAGCATAAATGAATGTCATATTTAGATTTAGGTACCATCCCTAAAATATCTCTTTATATAGAAGCACATGTTCCAAAAGCTGAGAAAATCTAAAAGCCAAAACACTTCTGATCTCAAACATTTCAGCTGGAGATGTGCACCCGCCTAATGTGTGTTTTGACTAGCTAGATAAGATGATCTATTTATTGATGCATTACTTGTCTCTTGACGAGCATGCAAACTCTCTGGGAACAAGACCTCTGCAGAGGTACCAGCGCCTAAACCCCTACTTCTCACAGCTGTACCTGGAATCAGTAGATGGAGAACATGTTAAACAAACCAAGAGTGTATCCAAGTTACCAAGGTAAGAAAATCTAGTGACAGCAAATACTCATTTTTTGCCAACTCATCATTTTGGGTCTACTTTTCATCTTGATCATATTGCCTTCAACCAAATCCCTTTAGAACAAACTTGTTTTCAGCCAAAACAACCAGTACCAACCTGGGGGCACTTCCAAGCACTGGCGAGCTCTAATGGCTGGTCTCTTCACCACGTAGGCATTTAGAATGAAGATCTGATTTTCCAAACATACAAATACAAGGCAGCCCATCCTATCCGGGCACACCTTTAACGCAAGGTGCTTTTGCTGGGAAGCCCTCACGACAGGCAGCAGCTGGCATAATCATGAGGTTGGTAATACCAGAGCTAAGCAAGGCTGCAATTAGCATTTGACAAGCACTTTATGGCCCGCAATTTAAATGTCTATGGCATTGTAATTCAGTTCCTCTTGAGGCAAACATGATACTAACCTCATCTGGAAAAGGAGGATGAAATGCCTCCTCATATTTATGGCCTCCTAATTTGTGCATGTGTGGAGGTGAAGCTCCCCAATCATCCCACCTCCAAATTTCCACCTGGCTTTTCTTCCCTATCCTCCTGAAATTTGTGGAGGGCTAGCGGAGCAAGGGCTGGCTGCAATACTCCAGCTGAGCACCTACCATGGAGAAGACCAGGAGTGTTAGGTGCTCGGTGCTCATTCTCAGAATGAATGCCTACAATCTTGAGGACGGTTACTGTCCACATAAATCCAAGCTGTGTCTGGCCTACCTGTGGATGTCAATTCCACTCATTTTGCAAAAGTGACTCTGTGTAGATCAGGTACCGGCCTACAAAGGTTCATGCCTGTACCTACAGGCTCATGCCTATAATCTTAGCTACTTGGGGGACTGAAATTTGAGGTTCACAGTTTCAGGCCAGCCCAAATCGAAAAGTCTGTGAGACTCTTATCTCCAACTAACTACCAAGAAGCTGGAAGTAGAAGTATGGCTCAAGTGGTACAGAGCCAGCCTTACATGGTAAAAGCTAAGGGACAGCTCCAAGGCCCAATGATCAAGCCCCAATACTGGCAAACACCACACTACACACACACACACACACACACACACACACACACACACACACACACACTGAACAATCAACTCTTTGAAATGCAAATCATTCATATAGGAGTGGCTAAAAAATCAGTTAATAAAATTCAGCACTCATTTCTGACTTAGAACCAAGCAAAACAAAACCCTCTTAGTAAATGGCACAGAGGAATACCTCTAAGATTTAGGAATCATCCAAAACAGCAGCCAGCAGCCATGGCATTGGTCCAACAGCAGTCACTCCATCGAACTCCAGATGCAGACAAGAATGCTGATGCTCACTACTCCTGTCCCCAAAGTGGATGACAGACAATTCAATCCACAGACAAAGACGCAACAACAATGGTTGTAACCAAAGAAGCAGAAAATTCTGTTTCTTGCAAATGATAAGATCACCTATCTGGGAACCCTGAGGAACCCCAGGAGAAGCTATTAGGATGAATAAAAAATGCTCACTTGGGCTGCTGGCTAGGAGAGTAATATTCAAAAATACTGGTTTCCTACATGCTGGAAGTAATTAGAAAAGTGTCTCTGGAGAAAAGGCATCAACATAGTGGCATTAAAAAAATATATCACAAAGATCAAAAGCACTGACTAGCACAGTGACATCACTCTTACTAGTATTGATAGAGATTAGTAGAATAGTGGGCAGGGGATTGTGGTCTATACAGTTGCAGGTGGCAGGATACGCTAATAAACAAAAACCTGCCAGGCAACAAAATAGGGAGTAGGGGGTGTGCAAAAGAATGCTAAGGTAAAAAGGATAAATGAATGAGGAAATAAGAACGGTATATCTCTGACATCGTAACTTTACCAAAAATGTAAATAACAGAATTTCATCCTCATAAAAAACAATTCTCACTATTTAACCCATGGCTAAGCTCTGTAATGGGGGAGACAGATGAAGATGGCCCAAAATGGCAGAAGATAAACTGTCATCATCCCTTGTGGCTTTCTTTCTCTGTCATACTTCTCTTGTGATAAACTTTTCTATTGTCTTCACTTATGTTGACATCTTGCCTGAATTCTTCTTTTGCCAAATGTAAGGACTGAAGTTGTTTGGCTCTCCTAAACTTTCTCGTAACATATTTGGTGTATTGGCCAGGAAGTGAGGGATGGAGCATGACTTTCTGACTTGGACTCGTTGAATGGTTACGGGATGTATGGGGAAAGGTCGATCATAGCTATGGCTGCTCCAGAAGATCTGCTGAATGGATGCGGTGAGGTTCAGGACACACTACCTCTCCTTCAATATGGCACTGTGGTGCTTGAGAAAACAAAAACAAAAACACAGCCTTCTCTCCTATCCTAACCCTCCTTCTTTGAGCAGGCCACAAAACCTAGGATTATCACTCCTAGACCTGCTCCAAAGACCCTCCTAGGAGAGGGACCCTCTCTTTGCCCAGAGGAAAAGAATGGAATGTCTTTGTCTCTGAAGACAGGGAGACACAGAGAATATGGACAAAGAAGCCTTGTGAGTCCCCCCAGCTGATCACCACCCGCTTTGTCCAATCAGACTGTTCCACAACCACCCACTCCTCCATCAAACCTAAGCATAAAAAGATACTTAGTCCCCTTCTTTTATGGGTCTTCATTTCTTTAAGAATTCATTTCCTTAGTTTTTAAAGAAGTGTGTCATATAAAACTTACACTATTAACTAAATGTGTCTGATTTCCTTATTAACATCTTGTTGTCAGGGTCTCAGCCACAAACATAAAGATATGTGAGGAAAAGAAATTTTTTCCTACCAATGAATAGCTCCATTTTTTTTCCAGAAAGACATAAAAGGTAACAAAATTTTTGTATGTGTGCTGGTAGCTAGAATTACAGGTGTGAGCCACCAGTGCCTGGCTGAGGTAATAATTTTTTTTAAGTACTCTGCTTCTGAATGTGAAGACTCAATACCATAAAAAAATATTATTCCCAAACCAGTCTCAGGTTTGCCAAATTTCAACCAAAGTGCCAACTTTATTACTATTGTTTTTTTTTTTAGAATACAGTCAATGATTCTGAAGTTCTAACAGAAAGATAAGCAGGTGAGTTAAGAAAATCCTTGCAAACACAGGTCCCTCTATAATCCCCAGCCCTAGGCCAGAGGCCCCACTGTGTGTGGAGGGGAGAATATTCCCAACACATTAAGCCTGGCCACACATCCCAGAAATCCAATGGAAAAGTAATGGGGGAAAGACAAGAAAGGATTTTAATCAGTATGGGCACACAGGAGGATGGAGATAAAGCATCTCAGACCATCTTCTGGGTCCTGACATGAGCTTTAGGTTTAGACAGAGCAAGAATTGGGACAAAGATGAGAGGGATGCAAAATTAAACAGTCCTGGTCCAACTGTGGTCTAGTTGATCATTGTTAGATACAAAGTCAATGGTGGTGCATTTTCAAGACAAGGCATTTTATCCTGAGTGAAAAATTACTAGTAGCTTTCTTGCCTAGTGACTTGAGGATGTAAAAGCCTGTAGACAAACAGGACTAATTACAAGGTGCCCAATTAGCAAGGGGGAGAATGGATGTCAATAAAATGAGAAAATGGGTAGAAATTATGTATTGTCCAAAAAACACATACTCATAGGATCCTTCCTGCCACAAAAGAACAAAGGGAGGTAGACAGCCAAAAGTCGATTCCTAAAATACAACCTCAAGAAGTTTACGTCTTCAAATTAGCCAATAGAAAGTAATGTAACTTAGGTGATGTCTAGGAGAGAATGTAAATCCCATAGAACTGGGGAAGGGAGGGGGCAGGGGAGGAATCCCCACATGTGGGGTATAAAATTGTTTGTTGTAATCTCAGAGAACATGCCTGCCATCAGACAGATACTTGATCTTGCAAGACCACCATTAAGGTTTTCTTTTGCTGCACTTTTTGTTTTCAAGTCCATCCTATGAGCTTGGACAGGTGAGAGGGTTTCTCACAATCATTATCTTAGTTCTGGTTCTACAAGTTGACCCAGGAGAAATCCTTATCACTTGAGGGGACAATCTGACTCCCAGATTATTGTTTCTGCCTCCATTTCCATCCATCATAGGGCAATTGCTCCCATGTAGAGAGTGATACTATGGTAAGGTAATCTGTCTGAGGCTCCACTATTCTTGGAACCCAAGGTGACTTCAGAAAATGCCTAGAGATTCTAGGCACCATTGCCAGGGATCTGGGACAGGATAGACTTCCCTGCAAATCTTGACAGACACTCCTTAAGTGACTGACATGCATAGTGCAGAGTTGAGCAGGAACCTGACCCAACATTTTTTTTTTTAAATAAAGGAGACAGATAGGAAATGAAGGCAGGGCTACCGAGATTTTATTCTGTTGTTAGTTACCCACTGGGAAATTGCAGGTTCAAGATTAGACTCAATGCTCTTTAGCAAAAATCAGTTGCTGAGTACCAGTTAAACAATCATGAAGGAGATTCCATATAAGGTGAAGGTGATTTGCATATAAAAAAGTTTATCAGCTGCCCATCTGGCTGAGCTTTTGATATTTCCAGTCAGTGCTCCTACAAAGGGGGCCTCGTGTCCATCGCTGGCTGCCCAGCTCAGTGGGAAGCCTGGGGCAGGATTCCAGTGTGGGACCTGCAGGTGGCTGGCTGGTGAGCTTCCTCCATACTATGCCCCCTTCCTGCTCTGAGATCTGGAGCGTGCGACAACAACTGCCTGTCATGATGCTTTAACTTGGAAGAGGAATAATAATTGTTCCCACCTGTTATGGAAGTTAAACAAGGTGATACATATAATATATAACTAATAATTTTTTAAAGCTATAACAAGCTCTCCATAAACAGCATTTAAATACTTACATCTCACATCGCCTTTGGCCCAGCCCACATTAGATCCTAAAAAGCAAATCATAGAGAAGCACACACACACAGTTCCCAGGCTGAATACTGTAATGTTATTAAGAATCACTATCACACACATACACACACACACACACACACACTTAGAAACAACTCACATGTTCAACAACAGATTATTCAAATAAACTACAATTTAGTGGAATGTTTGCAAGCCGATTAAACATATGGAGCAGAGATTCTGGAATGGCCTACAAAGCTCTTCATGACATAGAATTAAATGGGGGAGGAGAGTATTTTATCACAATTTTTTAAAGTGAGGGTAGGAGAAGAGAAAGAGCAGGTAATAGCCTATAATCTGAATTTTACTTTTTTAACATACAATCTTAGTGATAACATCACATTATCAGCAGTGATCAAGTTAGATAGATAAGGGAGTTATGACTATAATTTTCTTGTCTTTACTTAGGTTTTCCTAATTCTGATAACAAATTACATCTATATGACAAACACACAACACACACACACACACAATCTCTTGTGATGTTAACTGTCCAACTTTATCATGAAAAACTGATTATTTTTCAAAACATGCAAATGATTCCAAATGATCCCTTCTCAGATGGGCAAGGACCACAGTGGAGACAGAATGGGCTCTGCAGGCCTGGGCCTGGCTAAAGTCCCAACAGCCCCAGCTCTTGCTATCAGTGAAATCTGTCAGCTCTCTACATGCGCCCTTTGTCCTGGAAAAGAGGGTTCAAGACAAAATACCATAACGATCAAAGTCGTGTGTGTGTGTGTGTGTGTGTGTGTGTGTGTGTGTGTGATGCTATAGTAACATCTTTTTTTCAAAAGCATAGAATGGAAACCACCTAGGTAGAGATCAACCTCGCCCTCTCCCTAGCTGCCCTGTACTCTACAGCATAGAGTAATTTTGTTTGTGTAGTGGCCTCTGCCTGGATTCCCTGCTCTAATGATAAAGTTCTGTGCTGTCCTCAGGCCAGATGCTGCCTCACCAACCTGTTCCCACACTGCTCTGGTCAAGGAATCATTCCATAGCACAGCCGCTCCCACCAGAGTGGTCTCTTGACAAGTACCAACTGAATGAATGACTAAGGATCGACTGATGCTTCAAGTGTAATCTGAGTTACACTTAGTTCTTTCAGGTGTCTGTTCTTCCACAAGCTGAGCACCCATGAACAGGATTCCACTTTGGAATTCTTGGAACTGTTCCAGGACAGCATCTTCCTCAACCACACCTTTGTCAGCCTCCTCCCCCAATCCGCCCCTACTCCCCCACACACAAACACCCCATCTCTTCCCCAATAAGCCTCCATCTGTAGGCTTCGTCTTTACATTGTCCTTTTTTTAAAACTGAAAATCCTTTTAAGTGTAGTGAGATTCCCCCATCCCTGGCATCTATCCAAGTCCTCCTTCATCTCACTTCCCCAGGTGAGAGCGGCCCACCCTGATCTACTTTCCTCAAGAATCCTGTCCAGTTGCGTCAGACACAATCCCTCCAACTCCTTATGTTTCTTCTTAGTGATTTTCCATCTCTAACCTCCCAACCTATTTCTTGCCTGTGAATCCCCACTGGTCCATGCTGCATTTGAAATGGACACCAGAGCCACACTGAGGTCTCCTTTCCCGCGATTGTGATAGCCCCTGAGTGAAAACTGCTTTCATCTCCTTAGCTACTGCCCAACTCTGGTACTTTCTTTAATAGATTCTGCCCCTCTCCCAGGCTCCCAGTTTGATCAGTGAAGGGTCCTTGTGCTCTTCTGTCTCCCAGATTCTATTACCCCCCAGTCAAACCCAGGGATTTCTCCAACACCTCTCAGAGTGCCCCTTGCCCCGTTCTCTGTCACCAGCCCAGGGGCACTGAGCTCTGAGCTCAAGTGTATGAACCCTCAGCTGGATCAATCCCAGAGAAATAGTCCCTCCACACACATCAACCTTGTACTTCCCTCATGTTTGAATGCATCTCCCTTCCCCCGGTCCTGTCCTGTGCCTCCAACCTGGCCTTTTCCCATTGAGTGCTGTCAAGACAGCAGTTAACCTGGAAGAACAGATTTTATTGAGGACTAATGCAACCAGGGAAGTGAAAGACAGAGGAAGGAGAGAGAGAGAGACAGAGAGACAGAGAGAGAGAGAGAGAGAGAGAGAGAGAGTTCACTGTAGAACTGGGCTCAGGTCTGAATGGAACAAGGATATGAGATGTATGGCCACAGAGCAAGAGTAGAGTGAAAGTCTGTGGCTAGAAAATGACTAAGGAAGCATTAGGGATGGGGGCTCTGGCTAAACCAACCAGACAGAAGAAGGCAGAAGAAGGCAGCTCCGGGTGGGGGTAAGCACACTTGGGAGGAAGGGAGTTAGGAATTGGATTAGGGATCCACGGTGGGGATTGCCACTACACTTGCTCAGCAGGACTCCTGTTGAGAAAGGATAACATAAAGACAAAACTGAAGGCCAAAGGTCATGGCCCAGTTGAAGAACTAGAGGAGCCAGAGAAGCAGGGACTGTCTCAGGTCCCAGCTGCTGCTTTACACCCTGCCCCATCACAGGGCTCAGGATCCACCCACTCATCAACTTCTGACTCTTCCCTGCCCACCTTAGGGTAACAGGGCTTCACCATGACCCAACCTAATATGGATTTGTAGGCCTTGGCTAGCCACCCTTGCACACCATGCAAGAAGGGATGCCATGAACTTCCTAGGATAGGAGCCATGCTTTGTGCTACCCTCCACAGTGCCCAGCATACAGTAGCCTCTCCATTAGTTTCTGCAAATGGGAGCATGAGGATGGGAGAAGAAAGCTTTTCCTCTCACCTTGGAGGGTCTCCCTTGGCTTTACCGGTGTCAGCTTACCCAGAACCTTCCTCACATGTCCAGAAGGGCCTGTTCCTAGCAGATGAGAAACATGGGTCCACACAGCAGCAGAAGACCTTAGGAGTTCTCTCTGCCCTCAAGCTCCCTGTATCCACTCCTTTCAATGCTCACTGACTTTGTGCCTCCTGAAACCACGTGCCAATTGGTGCACTAAATCCTGCTAAAAGAATCTTGGAAACCTAAAGCAATGAGGTGACTGGAACAAGAAGAAATCTGCTTGCTGGTTCTGTCATCCAAAATAGTCTAATATATCATCAACAAAATCTGACTACTATGACATTTATGGCTTTAGTCAAATCATTGATTAAAGAGAGGGGAGGGCAGGGATTTAAAATATATATAAGTATATGTACTTTTAGCTATATAGAGATAAATAGATGTATACATATCCATATATATGCATACACATAACATACATAATATTTATACAACATCTATATACTTGTTATATATTTACATAAAACATGTATATGTAATATGGATGTGTGTTACATGAATATAGGAAAATAGAAATATGTGTGTATACATAAAACTTAAAGGATTGAGTGGAAAGCAGTGTCCTATGGACAACCACTACAGACAACTTGCAGATTCGCGTCTTCTGGGCTGGAAGTTTAACAATAGATGCACCTAAATGGCCCATCTTCTCCATTTGTTGCAAAAGTTATGAGATGATGTCAAATGCTTTCCTAGAATTCATCCTCCCTAGGACATAGCTCCTTGATCTGAGCAGTCTAGTCATAATAAAATAAGCAAATAAAGTAATGAAGTAAGCAAATCCTGAGGTCCCTTTAAGTGCCAAACACAAAGGTAGTGCTGCACAGTAGTGAGAGATGTGGGCCTTGGACCCAAAGCACGTGGGTCTGAACTTCATCTGAGTTACAAATCAGGTAACTTCAGGCAGGCCATTGAGCCTCTCTGTGCCTCTGAAATAGGAACACTAAGAATACAAACGTCATCATAGGCCTTGGTGAGAAGCCACTGACTTCCTACTTACAAAGAGCTAGGAGCAGAGGCTAAGCCTGGGGCAGGTGTTTGCCCTGACACAACAGTGGTGCAATGGAGGAATATGCTGTTTTCTCTTGGGCAAGCTCTGACAGGTGGCTTCCCACTTCCCCCATTTTTCTAGAGGATCATGGTCAGCTCCAAACAAGAAGATCTGTGCTGGAGTCCACAGAGGGGCCAAATCGCCTTCTGAAAGACTTGCTCTCCCAGATGGCTTGCCTCCAGAAGTCAAAATAGTAGGAACTCGTGGCATTGCTGGAGCTGCTACTCTGCAATTATGATTTTACACACCACACAAAGATCTATGGACGTGCTTTGAAATCAGCTTCTTTTTGTTTTGGTTTTTGTCTTGAGAAGGAGTCCCCGCTCGCTATAAAGCACAGGCTGGCCCAGAACTCACAGTCCTCCTGACTCTGCCTCCCTAGTGCTGGGATTCCAGGCATGCATCACTGGCCTCGTCTTCTATACATCTGAACCACCTAGGGAAGCCTTCCAAGGTGAAGTGTGTTTGTTCTGGTGGGCCTTGAATTGCCACTGACACCTTGACTTCTAAGTTTTCTGGGCTCAACGAATCCTATCTTCTTCCCGAAAAAAAGTCGATTCTGACTTAAAAGCAGGAATAGATGGTTCAATAGTGATACCTACTGCTCCGTTTCTCCCTAAAACCAGAATGGCATTGCTTAGGTCTCCATTCTCTTCACAGCACCATTTCTCTGGTGGCTCATGTGGGGTCCTTGCTGTCCCTGCAGAATCACTCCGGGTATCCTTAACCCGTATAGGCTTCGGCCCCAGGGGCTCCTGGGGCTGTCATCTGAGTGACAAGGCAGATCACCCTGGGAAGGGAGCCAAAGCAGGTCACTTTCCCTTTTTATAGATAAGGAAATGGAGACCCAGAGAGCCCAAAGTCTCATCCAAAGAGCAGGACTAAGCCTCTCCAGGCCCACGCCTGTATTGTGAGGATAACCTCTCTTTCCCCATCGTTCTTCCCCTAAGCCATTAACTCTCTTTCACTAAACACCCAGAACTGAGTCTTTTTTTTCTTCTTTTGGTAAAAATCCAATTTAGTCTTCCTACATCAACTTCTTTATCAGTGCCTGTGAGAAAACCACTGTATTGCTCTGCTCAGAATCTCTTCCATCCAAATGCATTTAAGGAACGGCCCATCATTCTCGGCCCAGGGAAGAAGTAATCTGTGGCAGGCTGGGAAAGGGCTGGAACCTGGCAGGTCTCAAAAGCAAAGCCATTCATCGTCCCAGATGGGAAGCAAGAGCTCTATCCGTTCCAGTCGGGCTGATTAATCAATAGAATCCAAAATGACAGCGGCCCCAGTAGTTCTGCTGTCTCCAAACCCAGGATGTGCCTGACTGGGGGCGGGGGAGTGAGGGGGCGCAGAGAAGGGACCCTATCCTATTCACATGGCCTGCCACCTACCAGCCAGGACAGGTGCTAGAGACCAGCATGGTGTGTGGCTGTCCCCATGGCACACATGGGGAGGCTCCTCTGCAGCAAGCCTGGCAGGAGAAGCAGGCCTGGGGAATCAGGTGCCAGCTCACACCACACGGCTGGCTGGGCTGCCAAGCTGGCTTCTTCCTGCTGCCCTTGTACCAGATACTCCAGCTCAGCCCACTGCTACTCTGCCTCCTTCATCAAGAAAGCCATTAAGAGCAACGTAAGGCTGATTGCTTCCATTACGTCCACCTACAGACCTGGCTAAGAGTAAGCTTGAAAATCACTCCTGGGCTTTCTTCAACCCCTGAGTCATGTTTCCATTGTTAAAATTAGAATGGTCTCCTGGCAGACTCACTCTCAAAACTATGTGATGTCAACCAAGTTGAGTCCTACTCCCATTCAACATTGTTAGCCATAGCGATGTGCCTTACCCTGGGTGGGTTTTCAGCAATGCACATCTCATTCTAGCTTCATAGACACCCAGTAAGATGGGAAACCCACTACCTCATTATGAATGGGGGAAAAGAAAACACTACTGGATGAGAGCAGAGCTTGTATAAAGTCACTTCTAAGGAAGTACAAAGCCATGTTGAACCTTGCCTACCTTCTTTCCCCTATGCCCTAACCTTGATGCCCCTGGAGGTGACCTGCCCAGCTCTGAGGTAACCTGAGGGTGTGGCCTCTACTTTCAGTCAACAGGAAGTCTGTTTTTGGACAGCAAGTCTAAGCCAGGACCTCAAGGAGGCCCTGGGTGAATGACCATTGGTTAAAATGGCCTTCAGATTGGGTGGGCCATAAAGTGACGACTTCCCAGACCTCAGGGCTCTATGCACACCAGGCCCTAAGCCACATCTGAGTAAGCCCACATTAGCTCCTCAAAGCCCTGCTCCCGATCTATGCTCATCAGTTCTTTCCTTCCATAAGACTCTTCACATCTTCTACCTGAAGTCCTTCCGGGTCATCCCAGAGGTCATCTGTCATGAGTGCACCTGTGGCCCTCACATGTGCCTCTCTCAAGATGGCATTCCACACCTGCCTCCCCCACTTCACTTTAGTTCACTGTGTATCAGGCAGCATCCAAGTCTGTCACTGGAAGGGGAGGCCATGATTATCTCCCCCACTGTATGGGCACAGGAAGTGCAGTAGCTTGCCAAGAATAAATACACTAGTAGAAGTCTTCACTACAGTCACTTGCCCACCTTGTCCTGTGATCTCCCCAAGAGCGGGAGTCATACCCAAGTCATGGTTGTGTGTTCAGGACCTGGCATGAAGCATGTGCTCTGGGTTTGTTTCCCTGCATGGAGCTCAATGTCACTTCCCTGTGTGGCCAGCTGACTGTCAGTGTCCTGTTACATGGACATTGGTCCACCCAACCTTCTGAGATATTTGGAGCATCTGTCCCCACCACCTTTCCCAGCCTTTCCTGGGATGTTTTGGTAAATGAAATAGGAAGTATTTTCTCACCCACAATGCTGACACATTTCTGCCCATCCACCATCTACAGCCATCCTACCATCTCCAAGGCCTAGCTGATGGACCATTGGAACAGCATGATGGATGACTCCCTGGTCTGGAAGATCCCTTGAACCCACATAGACTCCAAGTATAACCATCGGTGGAGACATTGGCCTCAGGATCAGAAAGATAATTTTTCTGCTCACCCTGGGCTTGTCATGCTAAGCTTCGGTTTCCACAGCTAATGTAAGCATCCAGCCCTGTGGCTTAATGGCTGAAGCAGCAGCAACAACAAAACAAAGTCTGTGCTAGTGCTTTTAAGTGCATCATTCCAAGACAAGCAAGTGGGGCCCAGTCCCTTGACTAGACATAGAAGAGGTGGGCAGGGCAGTCTAGGCAGGAACAGAACACCTGGCCCATCGGGGCCCCTTTGAGTGGTCCATATTGATGGCCTGGAGGTGGGTGGTTTCCCCACCTACACACCTAAAGGTATCCTCTAAGCTAGGCCCAGGTCCCACTCTGGTTCAGTAGAACTCATTGCTACGGTTGCAACATAGGCCTTGGTAACTGCTTCCAGCCAAGCTGAGGCTCTGCCTCCTGAGGAGGCCAATCTCTGGACACAGGCATCCTTTTCCAGGGCTCCTCACTTTGGGATGAAAGGCTTTGGCTCTCTGCGTTGAGCACTTGCTGTCAGCACTGATGCATACAGCCACCATTCTTGGCATACCATCTTTCCAAGTGGGATCTGAGACTCCAGCAGCAGCCACCACCCCCCCCCCCCCCGCTTCATCAACCTTGCTGGCTCACCCACACCCTGGCCACACAGCAACCCGGGGTCTGATGCAGGGCAGTGTCACACTGTAGACATATCCTAAGGACTTCACACATCTGTTCCTCCCTGAGGACCCCAGACACGGTGTGTCTTGTTCCTCTGCAGCCCCACAGCTGCAAGGAAGGTCTTCTGGAATGTCATGAGAGTATACAGGCAGACCAGAGCCTTGGCCTTGTTCCAGTGACTCCCTCCTCCCAGGACCTAGCTTTGCATTTGTGCCATACCATGTTAAGTTTAGAAACCAGAGCCTACCCGCTACTCTCAGAGGCTCATTTTACAACTTCCCACCCCATCTCACCCCCAAACAGAAGTATGACCCATCCCAGCTGAGTAGTCCACCTCCTTGTCTCTGCTGAGCACCCACTAGATGTCAGGCCCATCTTCTTAGTCCTCCAAACAACTTAACTTGCCTGTTGTCAGGCCTTTCTCAGGTGGGGTGATGTTGGGGTCAGCTGTGCCTTTAAGAGGCCACAGCTGACCTTGGCCTGTCCCTCCCTTTCCTGCCTTTAACAGGAAGAGAAGCCCTGCTCCTGGGGCGAGCACGTGTGTAATGGAGGGGTCCCCCAGGGGCCCATCTTGGGGGGCTGGGCCTCCGCCCCCAAGGGAGGTCCCCTGACATCACTTGATGGGCACCCCTCGGGGCCAATCCTTTCTCCCCTTCCCTGTGCCCGCCTCTGGGGTATATCTTTGTGGTTTCTCATCTGAATAAATTAGAACTGTCCCAGAGACATCTCCAAGACTTCACGTGCTCGTGTCTTCCTTGGGCTGGCGAGTCTGGGAGTCTCGCACCCACACGCATCCCGAGGCTAATCCGGGTCCCCACTCCCGCGTCGATATCCTACCGGGCGGTGGGGTGTGAGAGAGTGAGTATGGATCCCCCGCAGAGAAGATAGATAAGCCCAGGACCCCTCCCCACTTGTTGGGGAGGGATAGAGATAAGCCCAGCAATTTACAGCCCAACAGGGTGAGAGGCTGGAGGCCATGGTGTGTGTAAGACTAAGCATCGCTTCCAGGCATCTAGCTCAGAAGCAGGCTCTTCCCAGGATACCTTGCTGTTCTTGAAGGCACACCTGACAGTACCGGGATGGGGCCCTGAACACAGAAGGGGCTCAGAGGGACCTGTCACTTTGCCTGCCACACAGCATAGCTACAAGGCTGGAGTTGACACATCAAGGGCAAAGCTACGCTGATGACCTAAAAGTGCAGGGTTTATAGGAGAGCATACCCTTTATCTTCTGAGCTGGCACTTGGTATCCTAAAACCTTTCAAATCAGGCTTGTCATTTCTATATTCCCTGGTCCCAAAGTTGGAGGTCTCCACCAAATATTTCACATCGGCAGGGCAAGTCAAAGCTCTTTCTGGATAGATACATACATACACACATACATAGATACATAGATCAAAAACTTTTGATTCACCCTCTCCTGGACTGCCATGAACTGGACCAACCTGCATAATTTCCTAGCTGCTGTATCAGGCTCTTACCCAGTTACCAAACCCAACAGTATGTGCCCAACCCATGACTAAGGGCTGGATCTCAACCAGTGCTGGCCTGGACCAAACTGCTGCTTTACAGCAGACAGCCTTACTAACTCTCATGCCACCACATGCTGGCTCTGTGTCCTTTGTTCTCATATCTGGCTATGGATCAGTGTGGGCCTGATGCCTGCCAAAGGTGACTGCTAAAGACATCTGGCAGGTGACAGGAGGATGTGTCATCTGTCTCTTTCTCTAGATGCTTCTGTAGAGCAGCCTGCTAGGGTCTCCAGACCTCAGAGCCCTGTGTCACGGCTTCCAGAGTGTTAAAATCTAATACTGTGTCCTCCTTTATTGAGAGGCTAAGTGAATCACTCACGTGGTGGGCCTCTCTGTGTCTTTATAAAGATGTTATTGGAAATATCCAGTGATCCTGAGAGAACAACCCAGAATTAATTACTCTTTGTGTATAGTTTCAGGCATAGCTTATATCTATACTCCTTCACAGCTTTTTAAGCCCTTTTACATTAATCAATCTCTTTCTACCTGCCTCCTTTCCCTCCTTCTTTTCTCTCTCTCCCTCTCATCGAGCTCTACAAGAATTTGACGAAGAAGTAGGGAAGGCCTTGTTACTTCCCTTGTATATGGATGGTAAAACTAGGGTGCAGAGTGGTCCAATGCTTAGGTCAAGGTCATCCACTACAAAGCATGTCCTGCCTAGAGCTCCGTCCACTGAATCGCCTACCTCTGGCTAAAAGATTCATCTCTAAAGCCTAAAGGGAAGTAGTCTTCCTCACCCAGGGTGCCAGAACATTCTTGCACCTTCAAACCCAAGGCTCAATTAGAGCGTTCCATTCCTCACAGATGCCTGTCACATTCTTCCCATGGAGGTTCAGTTGTGATTTTTATCCCAAAGTGTTGTTTTTACAATGTGTTTTTAGTGCTACTCATGCCAAACAAGTTTGTAGGTGCCCAGACAGAAACCTTCCTTCACACACAAGTGTCCCTAAGCACCTGCAGGCTCCATGCTGGGTGCTGGCATCCAGCAGGTGTAAATCACATGACTCACCTGTCCTACTGGGATGGGCCAGCCCACAGCCAGGTGAGGTGGTTGACAATAACCAGCAGTAACAGAAGAGAGCTGTAGCCACTTCCCTAGGGACAAAAGCCCAGCCCCGAGGGCTCACTATTCGAGGCACCTCAAGTCTTCCCAAAGATGTTGGGGACTTAACCACAATCCTTATCCCAGAAAATCCATTTGATGCAGCTCAAACGTGGATCGCTGGGTTGGCCTCAAATATACTATCCTCACCGAAATGAGAACCCAGTACTGGGTTTTCTTCATATGCATACAGTGATAATTCTAAATTGAGTAAGTGCCTGGTCTATGTGGTCCCAGGTGCTCGGTGCTTTACACAAATGCTCCCTGCTACCCTCACAACAACTCTCTGAGACAAAGTTTAATCCCCACTTCACAGATAAGGAAACTGAGGCTCAGAGAGCATTCAGTGCATATATGCATAGGTTGACTTACTACAGATGTTTTGGCACACTTCCCAGCTCTCTCCCCGTAGCCCATAAAGAAGCAAACCATTACAAACACCTAGATACCACCTCAGGAAGCCTTCAGTCTCCATTCATTCTAGAGTACTAACTGAGCACCTGCTCTGTGCTAGAAGGTGAACTGGCCTGGACACTATAAGGAGCCCAAACCCATCAGTCCTTGCTCTCACAGAGGTCACAGTCTCTTGGAGGAACAAGGAGAGACCAATGTTGACTCAACAGCCCAAAATGTCAAATTGCAAGTGTGACAAGTGGTGGAAAGGAAAAGCTCATAGTTCTTAGAGAAAACATGATATGGGATCTTTCCCATGGAAAGAGGACAGAGAAAACACACTTGAGCTAGTATCAAAAGATGGAGAAAGTTGGCAAAAAGTTGGTTGCCAGTGGCTCACGCCTGTAATCCTAGCTACTCAGGAGGCTGAGATCTAAGGATCAAGGTTCAAAGCCAGCCCAGGCAGGAAAGTCTGTGAAAAGCTCTTATCTCCAATAAACCACTCAGAAAAATGGAAGTGGAACTGTGGTTCAACTGGTAGAGCACTAGCTTTGAGCTGAAGAGCTCAGGGACAGTGCCCAGGCCCGGAGTTCAAGCCTCACAACCAACAACAACAGCAACAACAACAAAAAGAAAGTTGGAGAAAACATCCAGATAGGAACACTTTGTACAAAGGCCCTATTAGGGGAGGTGGGGAGGAGCAGCTGAACCAAGAGGCAAAAAGGACCACATGGCTGAGCCCAGAGGAAGAGGGGGAGAATGCCCAGCATGACTGGCAGTGGATAATACCCAAGAAGCCTCCAAGGCCATGGGTAAAGTACTGTTCCCAACCTCAGAACAGTGGTGCAGCATGAGCAGGGAGGATCACTGCTCAGGGTACCACCCCTGGGATACACACAACAGACAGAAGCCAGCTCACTTCTCATGCCACATGAAAATGACTCCTGGACCACTTCCCCACACACCTAGGACTCAGCTCTTTCTAATCCACCGGCACTGGAGCCATCACATGTCCAGAGCTTAGCTTAGCCGTTGCTTAGCCAAGTTACTCCAGATACACAGGGGAGGCCCACAGCTGCCCTAGTGATGATCTGAGTCTAACAGGAGATGCACATTGACATCCAAGTAAACCCAACAGGAGGTGACAAGTTCCCCAAGTGACAGGTTCTCTAGGTGTCAGAGATGTGTATGAACCAGGAATGTAGACAGATAAGACTCCAAGTGAGTAGAGCCTGCCTGCCTGCCTGCCTGCCAGCCTGCAAAGCTGGGGGTGTGGCAGAGTGGGTGGGCTGGGAAATAGAAGAGGGTGGGGCTAAATGAGAGGGAGCAGCAAACAGGTGAAAGCCACACAGGAAAACACCATATCCGTCCTGGCTCTTGAGAGCATAAGACCCCGTGTGATACTGGGTGACACTGGCTTATTCCACTCCACGTGGTTAGCAATAATGTTCAATAAATCACCTGCCCTTTCTCAGCCTCGTCTGTAAGCATGGATCTCACCAAACTGCAGCAGAAATGACATGAAGGAATCACATGCAGCACTTGACATGGACATGACAGGTGGCAAGTGCCAGACAAGGAGAGTCGGTCTTGCTCAATTCTCATTCCCTTTACTGACCCACTTACGACTAAGTCATCCCATGTCCCTTGCTTAGGACCACGGCATCAGAAGCTTTCTACAGACTTCCCAACATTTCTACAATTCCCAGAGACCTACAAGGAGGGTCTGCTTGCCCCCTGTGGATGCCCCGGTAACAGCTGAATCACTTGTCCTTCTCACCAAAGTCAGGTCACTCTTTGAGCTGGGCCAATGGAAGCATTATTGTGGGCTTTGCCCCTGAGTAAGCAGCCAGGTCCCTGTCTGCCAGTTAAATCGCTGCCACCATGCTAGGCATTTTTAGAAACGCATCCCTGAGTGGGTAGTTCTCGAAACAAAGCGATTTGGATAATACAGTGATGATTATTATAAGTATGGCTGTTGCTTTCAAAAATCTGTTGCCTCTGAGCAAAGTCAAGTGGATCATGAACAGAGTGTGAAAATATCATTTTCTCTGTACCCCCTCCTGACCCCGCACCACAAGAGCAGCAATAATACCTCACTCCATAAAGTCCTGCCTGGGCTAGATTCTCTCAGAACATTGACTGATGAGGTCCTTGCCAAATGGCAGGAGAAGGGGTCAGCTTCCGCCGGCCGCCGTGGGCACTGATGAAGACAGATGACTCCGTTTACTCTGCACCATGGATATGCCACTAATTTTCTAGATGACAATGACACTTCATTCTTCCAGCAACACAGAGTATTCAGGGAGACCAGGAAAGTGGAAAATTGGCAAAAGATTTCCCCTAGTCAGTCCAGAAAGGCGTCACAGTGCTCAGACCTCCCATGCAAGAAAGGATTTTCAGATGCAAATCCCAGCTCCAAACCCAGTCACTCTTACTTTACTCATGACTCTAACAGATTTGGTTATCTGATTTGGGGTCCACACTTGTTCTGGCACCATCCGGGGATCTGGGGGTGGGGAGCAGAGAGACGGTGCTCACTTTGAGGCTGAGCTCTCCCAGTTCCTGGGTCAGTACAGACCATGGAAGAGATTAAGAATGGATGCTTCCAGTCCTGAAGCAGGGATCCTGGAAGAAGTCTTGCTACTTTGAGGGTGTCAGGGGACCTCTTTATTCATACTGCCCACATATGCCACTAGATGACCTGACTCACAGATAGTTTGGCTTCATTCCTATGCTAGGACCAGAGCCCAGTCCCACCCCCTTCAAGCTTCCATGGCCTCTGGAAATGGGAGTAGGACATGGGAACCTCGCTCTTATGTTTTCTATTAGCACATTGCTCCAATAACCTGACCTCCTCAAGTCAAAATACCTCACACGCTCTGGAAAGTATTTCTTCTCTGGGTTTCTGCTGTTCCTCAGAGGATGCTATGCCTATTTGTCAGGAAAGAGAAATCTGATACCAGCTTTGCACATAATAGACTATTAAAAGATCCAACCAGGAGTTGATGGCTTGTGCCTGTAATCAGCTACTCCAGAGGCTGAGATCAGATGATTGTGGTTCAAAGCCAGCCTTAGCAAGAACATCTGTGACAGTATCTCCAATTAACTTCCTAAAAGCCAGAAGTGGAGCTGTGGCTCAAGTGGTTGAGCAGTAGCCTTGAGCAAAAACACTAAGGGAGAGCACCCAGGCCCTGACACATACACACACACACACACAAAATATCTGCGCACTGGTAGCTTGTGCCTGTAATCCTAGCTACTCAGGATGCTGAGATATGAGTATCACAGTTCAGAACCATCATGGGCAGGAAAGTCCATGAGACTCTTACCTCCAATTAACCACAAAAAGTAAAACAAACCCTGGAAGTGGAACTGTGGCTCAAAGTGGTAAAGCACTAGTCTTGAGCACAGAAAGCTCAAGGACAGTGCCCTGAGTTCAAGCCCTACAACCAACAAAAAAGAATGAGAGAGAGAGAGAGAAGCCATCCAGCAAGTACCCTTTCCTCTTTCACACCTCCACAGTATCAAATAAGACACTCAAATGATGAATAAAGAGCGGACATAAAGTTCACCCCATGTGACTTGGCACACAAAGCAATTCTTCCATTTGTAACAACTACACCCATTAGTTCAATCCTCTTACAATAGGAGAGCTTGGAATCAAGGCTTTTAGATCTGTTTGTGTGATAAATATCAATGGAGTGCCTGCCCTGAGCCTGGCTCACAGACATACCCGTACCATGCTCCTGGTGCTGAGGATGGGACTGAGCTCCTCTATCCGATCTGCAGCTCACAGAGAATGCCAGGACTTCCCCTACAGGCTCAGCAACTCACTGCACCAGGACTTGCTGTGGGTTTCTGACTTTCTGCAGGGCTCCCTGTTTCACATCTTCAGCCTGGCACACCTGCTCCTCCCTTAGACAACCAGGTACAGAGAGGAAGGTGCCTCAGCAGCCTGGCTGCTTGTTACATAACCACAGAGGAGAAGAAGAAAACAAAATAGCAGATGTAATGCAGCTGCTCATTGGGCAAACTATGCCAGTTCGTTTTCTCACCTTCCTCGAACCAAAGTAAATAACCCCCAGAAAATGTACGACATAAGAATTTCCTTACATCTCTCTCCTAGACAACATGGAGAATGGCCAAGCAGGTGCCTGATGGGGGAAGGCCTTTCCAGTCTGCCTCTACTGACGCCTTCCTGGCTGATTTGCACCACGTGTACATGTGTCAATTTGTCTTTACTACATGGTGGACAGGAAGTTCCTCAAAGACCAGGCTACCTCTCATCCTCTGGATCCCCAAACCTCATGCAATGCCTGGTAGAAGCTGTCTCCATCAGTGTGCATGTGTGGTCTCAGGGCACTGCAGCAGGACAGGCAGTGTGCAGGGCAGCCATCTAGGTATAGAGCTCCATTGTCTTTAAAGAGAGAATTAACAAGAAGAGATACAGTTGGCTGGGATAGCTTTCTGCTTGGGACAACTGCCCTGGATAGATACTAGAGCTGCTCTCAGGTCTAACAGGAGACTCCCTTCCATAGGTAGGCTTTGCTGCAGAGCTCCTGGTCAGTCTGGATAAGACTTCCAAGAGCTGTCCCTCAGGCTGAAATTCCTCTGGCTTAACTCTACTATCCCCACCCCCTCTGTTCACAGGTATCAGAGGATCAACATGGTCTGGGGATTCGCCTACTTAGTCCCTCATCTTTCACAGGCATCATCCCTAATCTGGCAATCTTGCCATCTTCTTCCTAAAAGACCCAAAGTGACAAGTGTCCATAATATCACCTCTTCCTCTCTTTTCTGCCCCCTTGGAAGCCAGGTGACTACTTGTGGTCAATGAAGTGAAAGCAAAGATGACATATGTCTCTTCCAAGTAAAGTGGTTAGAACCCAGTGTACCTTCCCATGCGATCCTCCCTAACCACACCATCTTGAAGAGAAGACAAAAGGTGAGAGGGTAACCATGTGAAAGCAGCTTCCTGTGTCCCTATGTTGCCACCTGGAGATCCACCCAGGAAGGCCTCAGACATACACAGGACTTTGTGTAAGCCAATACAAATGTCATGTGTTAGGCAACAGAGATGGAAAGATGTTCATTAATGCAGCATAGCTCAGGCTACCCTAACAACAAGCCTACCTCTACTCTGTATACCTGCTTACCACCTCTGGCTGCACCACTGGTTCAGACTTCCAGCTTGCTGATTTTCCCTGCCAAGATCTCGGGTCTCTATGCAGAAGCCAATGTTTCCCCATGCCCATAAGGAAGTAAGAAAGGCCAAACACACCAAGGACTCCATTAAAGATGAAGCTTAGCTCAATACTAGTACTAAACAGGCCCTTGGTGAGTTAGTTCCACCCATTTCCCTCTCTCATCTCCTTTTCAAAGGTATTTAGGGGCAGAGATATGGTACCCATCCAGGGCTGAGGAAACAGTGGGAGCTAGAATGGCCTTGCCTTCATTTGGAGGAACTTGGGAGTTGGTGTTGGTGAGAACTGAAGAAGACACCAACAACTTGGTAGCCAATTTCATTCTGCTATAGGGAAGATGAAGATAATAAGGAGGAGGTCCAAGCAAACCATCCCATGAGATGCTAGCTCACAAATGGATTCCCTGTGGCTCCCCTTACCAAGCATTCGTGCATACCCCCACCACAGGCTGGGCCCCACCAATAAGACTGACCATACCATCAAGAAGCTAAGCCTTAAAGGGAGAAGAGATCAGTGTGGCTGTGACAGGAGACAGCAGGAGAGCCTAGAGGGGAGACACAGGAAGACCTCAGTGTTCACATACTCTGTCCCCAGTACCCTTCTCTGCCATGCAACACCAAACACAAGATAACTGATAACACTGCCTTACATTGACATTATGTTCAGAGCTCCCCTATTCATTCTATCTCCTACTCATGCCAACCCTGTGTGGTCCCCATAATAAGCCTCACAATCGCACAAAATAACAATGGTAAATACATTGTACTCAGAAACTGCTATGTTGAATTGAAACTCATAAGTATAACCACTTAAAAATAATACAATATAACAATGGTAACAAAAGAGTGGCAAATACTCACTGCATACCAAGCATGGTAAGGCCATTAGTATACTAGTCCTACTTTATAGATGGAAAAATGAGCAAACTGAGGAGCCCGAGGTCACCAATCAGGTAAATAGCACTGACCTAGGGATCCTGGCCCTGAGGCTGCGTTCATCCTTCAGGGTCCAGGTGAGCTCATGCTGAGGTCTGGAGGTGCTGCAGGAGCAGAGGGGGGCCACCAGGCATCTTATTCCATGATGCAGCTGCTTCTCCCAGCCCTGTCCCTGCCTGATGGCAGGGCCATGGCAGCGCCATGATGCCTGATGGCAGCGCTGCGCCCCTTCTGCAGCTCCTCAGGCCCCAGCATCTTCTTCCTATGGCTACATAGTACAATGGCTTCCTCCAGCCTCTACCTTCCTATCTGCTTCCATTCCATCATGTTCAAGTTCAGAACCCTCCCAAGGCTCTCATAGCTGAACACTCTTGACACATATTCAAGGCCACGCACCTTAAGCCTGAAGCTGAACCTTCCACAAGCCTTGAATTCAGGTAAAAAGCACATCAAGCACACCCCACACCTAGCTGCCTCCACCCCTCAATCTTGAGAACCCTTCTCAGTGGGGATTGTCAGGATCTCATTCCCATGGCTCTTGCCTTTCTACATCTACATTGTCTTTATCCTTCCAGACCTACCTTGACTTCCCTCTCCCAGGAACTCTGTCTAAATGTCCTGGTACCCTTCTTCTCTTTCTCCTGTCTACCATGTCCTAAATGTCTACTGTTGCCAACATGAAAGAGCCACCTGGCATCAATGCCCTTTGCAGACATCATCTGTCTCTACTCTGTATTCATGTGGTTGAATGGGGCTGATCTCACCTCCCTCTACCCTCAAAGGCTGGAACATACATGCTGGCATATGTCCCCATCCTGGCCCATCAGTGTCATGTGAGTGGTGGTGATTGGCTGGAAATGAACATGTGACTCACTTCAAGCCAATGAGATCTGAGCTTTGACTTCTGCCAGAACAGTTGGGAAAGAAACCTCTCCCTACTGGAGTTTCTAAGCTGGGAGTGTACAAACCTTTAGCTGGGAGAGGCCATCTGTGCCACCACACGTGGACAGCTTGCTCCAGAGTGAAGCTGACAAGAAATCAGAGCCAAGACACAGAGAGGGAGATATTTTTAAAGATCTTATTTGAGTCTCTGGATGGAGCCATGCCCAAATACAGCACATTCCAAGCTTGTTCGGTGATATGAACCTGTATAACCTGGATTTCTGCAACAAGTAAGCAGTACACTTCCTAAGGGCTGAGTAGCATGCTAGGTGGTACAGTTGTAGCCACAAAGAAGATGTGAGTCTGATCCTAACAGATAGTGCACATACGCTATCTTTTTTATTTTATTTTTTTTTTTTTGGCCAGTCCTGGGCCTTGGACTCAGGGCCTGAGCACTGTCCCTGGCTTCTTCCCGCTCAAGGCTAGCACTCTGCCACTTGAGCCACAGCGCCGCTTCTGGCCGTTTTTTCTGTATATGTGGTGCTGGGGAATCGAACCTAGGGCCTCGTGTATCCGAGGCAGGCACTCTTGCCACTAGGCTATATCCCCAGCCCCTATCTTTTTTATTTTAATAACAGCTGTGTTGATATAATTCACATACTCTTCTAGGATGTATGAATCCATGGTTTTCTTAGTACATTCACAGAATTATGCAACCATCTCCACTCTCATTTTCTATCCTGAACTAAAAATGATGAGTACATCCTTGCCCTGGTTTTTATTCACTGATTGTCTCTCTCAAGCCAGGGCTGTGGTTCACACCTTTCTGCAGCACAGTAGCTCCTGCATGTGCGCAGCAAACACCTGCAGAGCTGTGCTCAGCCCCCTAAAGAAGCTCAGCCTCAGCCTCCAGTTGTCTGGATCCCTACTAGTGCACAATAGATAAGAGAAGAGGTATTTGGCCACATTGTTGAAAAAAATGGGCATGTTCATCAATCACTGGGCTTGCTCTAGGTTTTCTAAGGTAGAGTCCCACATCAGGATGGTCTTTCTGAGAGCTGTATACCTAGACTGTACTCCTTTGTCATCCTGAACTTTTCCTTTCGTCTATCACACTATATTCTAAAAGGAAAACAAGTGGAACATAAATCTAACATCATAGGAGCGACTAAACATGTACAGACCCAGCCAATAGAATAGCACTAAAAAACCTTCTTTACAAAAAAAGGTTTGAGAACATAATACCCAGGATATAATATTAACTGAATGAAACAAAGTATTAAAATGTGCTTGGCATAAAAATTCAACTCATGATATAGTAAACACCAGCAACAGTTGGGAAATTATCCTAATTACTATATGCAATTATTTTTGTGTAGGTAGATTATGGGAAATTATTTTCTTCATGCTCTTCTATAACTGTCAATTTTACTGAAATTAACAATCAAATCAGAACCCCCAACATTATTATTATTATTTTTTGTCAGTCGTGGGGCTTGAACTCTAGGCCTGGACACTGTCTCTGAGCCTTTCAGCTCAAGGCTAGTGCTCTACCACTTTAAGCCACAGTGCCACTTCCGGTTTTCTGTTGATTAATTGGAGATAAGAGTCTCACGGACTTTCCTGCCCTGGCTGGCTTTGAACTGCGCTCCTCAGATCTCAGCCTCCCGAGTAGCTAGGATTGCAGGCATGAGCCACTGGTGCCCAGCTTCCAACATTATTTTTAAACTCACTCCTTGGTTATTATTTTATACAACTGACTCCCAAAGAATGAGAAACAGCCACACAGAAAACATTTCAGAGTCTTCTACAAAACTTTTATTTCTTAAGAAATCATCCTCCAGATGCTGTTAAGTCAAACACATAAGTAATGTAATCCACCAAGTTTTCCATTTTACCTGAACTGATGGGAAGCTTAGAGTAAAAAAAGTTAATACAAAGTGGGGCACCAGTGGCTTACATCTGTAATCCTAGCTACTCAGGAGGCTGAGCTCTAAGGATTGAGGTTCAAAACCACCCTGGGTGGAAAACTCCCCATGAGACTCTTATCTCCAATTAACCACTCAAAAAATGGAAGTGGCACTATAGCTCAAGTAGTAGAGCACTAGCCTTGAGCACAAAGAGGCTCAAAGACAGCACTCATGCCCTGAGCTCAAACTCTACAACAAACAACAAAATGAATACATAAAATAACTGGCCAGGCACTGGTAGCTCACACCTGTAATCATAGCTACTTAGGAGGCTGAGATCTGAGGATCATGGTTTGAAGCCAGCAAAGGCAGGAAAGTCCATGAGACTCTTACCTTCAATGAACTACTCAGAAAAATGCCAGAAGTGGCCCTATGGCTCAAGTGGCAGAATGATAGCCTTGAGCAAAAAGAAACACAGGAATAGCACCCAGACCTTGAGTATAAGCCTGGGGACCAGAAAACAAACAAACAAACAAAAAACAATGATTATTTTTGCTTTGATACAGTTGATTTCCATGCTTTTATAGAGTTCTGGTACTTTCTTTTATAATGTCAGTGTCTGGCTTGTGTTTCCAATATATGCACATCCTCCTTGGAATACATAGACAAGTATTTGCTGAAGTGATCTGTGTGGCACCTGGAAAGCAGAGGTTCTGACAGATGGGTGATCAATGGCCATACTTCATTTTTACAAACACGTGGCATTGAGTTCTTTGAAAGTTCGGTTGGTTTTCTAATCACAGTAAAGGGTTCAACCTAGATACATACACATGGGAGGACCCTTTACTGAGACAGGCCATCCCCAGGGACCAGGTGACCCCTTTCCTGACTAAATATCCATCTTCTTGCAGGCTGTGTAGACCCAGATCTATTCTAGTTCCCCATTCCCATTGGTCATTGATGCTACTGAATAATAAAACAAACAGCAACAAAGCCAGCAAAAATCTGCTCACCACATCCATCCTGCATTCAAGTCCTCAGACAATAAGTGACATGGCTGGCAAGTGATTGGGCAGTGCACACTATCCACAAACACAGCCCCTCTGAATAAGCCAGAATAAACCCACACATTCTCCAACAAGCCACAAACACCCTTCAGGTGGCAGTGGAATTTTGCTGCAAATGACCCAGACTGAGTCTCTGGCCAAAACAAAAACACAACATCTCTACTTTAAAGACAAGGTCACTTGACAAAAACAATAAGTAATTATATCACCCGGGCACTCTCCCAAATGTGATACCTCATGGCAAGAGATAATATATTTGATTGTCATCCAAAATTCCCCTTTCTGGGGATAACTTCCCCGACTCTCCAGGAGATTTCAAAAACAAGTAAACGAGAGAAGCACGCTTCATATTTTAGCTGTGACCATGTTTTATCCCATCTAAAGCCACAGGGGTCTTACTGGTGAATCCACAGGAAAGTGGGAAGGTAGAATCATTTATCAAGAGCTTACAGCATGTCAGGCAGCGCACCAGAGGCTGAGCCTGTCTGCTCAAGGCATCACGCTGGAAGCCTCCCATCGCCACCCTGCAGGGTTTATAACAAACAGCCCCACACTGTTCAGACCTGCATATCTAGGCTACAGAGATTAGATACCCAGCTCAAGGTCAGCTGGGGGGAAGGTAACAGTGTCTGAGTGTTGAACTCTGATCAACCTCCCCCAAAGCCCTGGGTCAAGCTCTTTCAAATGGCCAGAGAGACCTTCACTGTTTGCTGATGCTGGAACTCTCCCCTGTACCCCTATTTACCATTGTTTCCTAAATATTCCCACAAACTGAGGGGCCTCTGTCTGCCTCATCCTCTTGACTTCTCACTTGGAAAGTCATCAAGACACACTTGAAAAATAAAAGATGAAAGCTTCAACTCACACCCTGAGATCAAGTCCCCTCCACTCCACCACCCACAGAAGCCTAGGGAAGGGCAGGAATTGATAGTGGAAACATTTTGCAGCTGGCATCATTTAGTGGTGATGCAAGCAGGGCTGCCCTGTCTGCAAACGTTTTGGCCTCCTAAGAACAGGCTCTCTCTTCCAAAAGATTATGTATGGAAGCAACAACACAGAAAAGGTGCCAGGAGGACATGCCTCGGTGTAATTGCATGGCTCTCCGAGTACGTGTGCCAGACGAGTGCCCCCAGAGAACTTGAAGGGCTCAGGGCAGAGACGAGGGCAACAGGAATGGCATTCAGAAATGATTTCACAGCCGGTTAGCCCTGTATAGCCACCCAGCGGGCATCCTCCCGGGGCCGAGGCCGTCTCTCCCCACCCCGCCGCCGGCAACAGCCTTCCGGCACCACTGCCAACTGCCACCGTTTCCTTCACCTTTTATTTACAGCAGAACAGACTGGTTCATCAGTGAAGCTAGGGAGGCAGGGAATAACATACAACCAAGATACCGTTCTTTCCCCGGGGGATATAAAAAAGAAGGACGGAAAGGGGTCTGAGGAAGAGGCGAAGCCCAGGTTGAACTACCAAGCCCGGGGCGACCCTCCTCCCCAGAGGACTGTGCACCTGGGCTTCGGTAGAGGCAGCCAGGGAGCCTGGGGAAGCAAGAGTCAAGCCCAGCGCCTTGGCTGTGCTTGGCGCAATGGAAGAGGCGCCAAGGGGCGCACGGCACGGGAAATCACTGCCCCCTTCAGGCCGCGACTCCGACGTGGTGGACCAGCTCAGAGGCTCCCGCAGTCCGGAAAAACTCGCGAACCCGACCTTGCGCGGCCGGCGATCGCCCCTCCAAGGCCTCCTCCACGCACCTCAGCTCCACAGCGGGCAGAGGAGGGCCGGTCTGAGGCTTCAGGAGAAACCCAAACCGATGGGCGTGGGGAGGGACTTCGCAATGGGAAGCTCTGGGTTCTCAGACTCGACTCCAGGAAGAAGGCCGGGAGGGAAGCCCTCGGTTGCGCTCTGAGTCCGAACTCCGGCGACTAGGACGCTTCTAGTGTGCACTTGGATGAACTGCGCGCCCTGAGAGCCACCGGCCCACGGTGGTGGCGCGGCCCCGGACACTAACACGCTAAGTCCAGACCTTCCAGGGCACTCTGAGCAACGAGCCCAGGGGCTATGGGGTCCTCCTCCTCCTCCAGCCGCTGGGGCTACGGGCAGCGCCCGGAACAACCGGGCAGCGGCGCGGCGGAGCCCGCGACCCCACGCCCGCAGGCGCTGTGTGTGCTCCTTGGCTCCGGGCGCGCACAGCACAACCAGCGCTATGAGGAGCTCCGGACACTCGGGTCCCGGAGCCGTCGGGACCTATCGAGTCTGGGCTTTCCTGGCGGGAGCTGTGACAGGCCCGCAGCCCCCGCCGGTTTCAGCCGGCCCGGCTTCCAGTCGGTGCGCCTGTCCACCTGGCACCTCGCAGCCCCTGGAGCGGCACCTGGGCAGAGGCAACCACTGCAGCAGGCCTTTGGGGTCCACCTTCTCCACTTCCTTGCTGGTTAAAGGAGACCCTAAGCTTCTGTGTACACACACACACACACACACACACACACACACACACACACACACTCCCTGAGAAAGATGATGCTCCTCAAATCTGGGTACCTGCTATGCTAGCCAAACCCAGCAGGACCCTAGGGGTGAGCGCTGAGTATCAACCCCGCGGTGCCCTCGGCAGGCACAGGCGGGTTCATCGCGGCTCCGGCCAAAGACTAGAGCTTGCCCAGCACTCTCCCCTCGCTCCCGCCCCCGGAGCCCCGACGGCAGCGGTCGCCGGACGGTCCCTCACCTCGGTGTCGTAGAGCCGCAGGTCGAGGAAGTAGGGGCGCAGGAGCGACTCGTTGCGGATCTGCTCGATGGCCAGTTCCACGGCGGGAAGCACGCCGCGCCCGATGCTGCCCTTGGCCACCTCCTTGGTGAGCGGCATGAGGCCCATGATGGAGAGCGGAGGGCTGCTGGGCGGCGGCCGGGGGGCGCCCCGCGCCCAGCCCCAGGCCCCGGGCGCCAGCGGCAGCAGCAGCGACAGCAGCAGGAGCGGCAGCAGGCGCGCGGGCGGCGGCGGCGGCGGCGGCGGCGGCGGTGGCGGCGGCCCGGGCTGCCCGGAGCTCCGCGGGGAAGCCATGCCGCGCCGCGGGCTGCGGGCGCCGGCTCACTCGGCCCGCATGGCCAGGCCCGGCCCGCCGCCCGGCGCCAAGCTCTCCCGGCGGCGCCCGCGCAATGGCGCCGGCTCGGGCCCCGGCTCCGGCTCGGGCTCGAGCTCTTGCTCGCTCAGAACGGCCGCGGCGGCGGCGGCGGCGGCGGCGCCCGTGACGGATCAATCACGCCGGGAAGGGGTGGGAGCGAGCGCGCCGAGTGCAGGAGGCGGGGAACGAGGGAGCGAGCGAGCGAGCGCGGAGAGGGGGGCTGGCGTCTCGGTGCTCTCCTCTCCCCGGCGCGGCCGCCCCGCACCGGGCTGCCTCCGCCCGCCCCCGTGCGCGCTCCGAGCCGCTCTCCCGCCCGGAGCTGCGAGGCGGTAGCCCCTGGAGCCCGGCCGTGGGAGGGCGGGCGGCAGGAAACGCGGGAGGCGAAGGCGAGGCTGCTCGGTGGCGGCGGCGGGAGGCTCGGTGCGTGCCGGGGGAGGGGAGGCGCTGGCGCTGCGGCGGCCTCGGGGAGGGCAGAGTCCTCCAGGCACACGCACACTCGCGCCCCCCGAGCCTTCGCTGCACCCGCGGCCGCTGCCCGCCTAGCCTGGGGGAGGGGACGGGGGCGGGGAGGACTGAGCTCCCGGGGACGGGGACAGCGATCGGGGAGCCAGGACTGCGCGCTGCCACAAGCAGGGGCAGGAGCCGCCTCGCCCTCCGCTTCCTGGGGCACCTGCACCGAGGGTGAAGACTGCTTCTCGCCGGCAGGCAGGTCCCGGCGGGCAAGTCTGCGTTCCACGAACGCGTCCTAGAGGCACCTGCAGCCTGTGCCCTCCTGTGCGGCGGAGCCCAAAGGCCCTGAGGTGCACGGGAGCCTGAACCCCCTTGGATGCTAGGCTGTCTGATCCTTGGGGCCTGGACGGAGGACACCTTTCTGGTGGCCACCGGACGCCTTTTGCCAACCCCAGGGACCGCTGGGATCGGAACCTTGTCCGAGCTAATGCCCCCTCCGGACATTTGACCTCCGGGGGTCGCCCACTCCCCGAGGACCCCGCCCTAGAACTCTCCCCTGGGTAGCTGTGCCCCTAGGGCTAGAGTGGGGCCGCGCGTGCCCCCAACTTGACTCTCTCCGCGGATTCGCTTGGCCACACTGCGGAGCAGATTTGGGCCAGATGTGATGAGAAAGATCTAAGAGCTTAGGTCCTGAAGTCCTTTCCATGAAGAATGAGAATTGGCTCATTATAACTTTAAAACCTTAGGAGCTGATTTCGAGGGACACAGTCAAATATCAAAACACAAAACATCCTTCAGCCTGGTGGTCCATATCGGCGACCTTGTAACAAGGGCGGAAGTTTACCATTCACGGAGGCTTGCTACCTGCCTTATAATGTAACCACACCTCGGCCCGGTTACCTGCCCCCTCCCCCATTACAGGAGAATAGGCTGAGGAAGCGTGTAGCTCGCCAAGTATCCAGAAAGATCCTCGAAGGGAGGACTGGAACAGAGAGGCAGCTGGGCCTGCCACTGGATGCAGAAAGTAGGTAAGTATATCTCTGCGCTGACTCTAGTACTCTTAACGTGGGCTACCTCTGGCACTTGGAAAGGGAGCTGGATCTGATTCTGCCACAGACCAGCTCTTTCTGGAGTCAAGCCGTGCAGCCCTGAATCCTGCAAGCCAGAAGACAAGAGCAGAGTCTGAGCCGAGCTACTGGACAGTACCTTGGACAGCACCAGTGAAATCAGGCCAACTTTGCCGGCTGTTCTTTCTAGGCTTCTGTAAGCACCACTTCCAAGGCTCCCTTTATCGTTCCTTCTTCCCCAAGCTGGAGGCTTTGTATGAGCATACCTCATGTAAGCATCTTCACCACGACCCCCCCCTCACACACACACACACACACACACACACACACACACACACACACACACACACACACAGTGGTCCAGAAGCCAGCATAGCCCCAGGTGCTGGCTCAGCCAGTATTATAACTCAGCATCACAGACATCTTCCATCCTTCTGGCACCTGCCCTTTCTAACTCAGCTCAGGTTTCTAAGCAAGCATTTTCACTTTTTTCCCCTTAGTCATTTGTGTTTTCCTTGTAAACTGTGCCAATACAGAGTATCCGCTGATGCCTACATTGGGGAATAAGTTAAAAGCTGGGAGAACTTTGCCTGACATTTACTAAGGGGTTGAAGGCCTTGCCTGGTCTCCTGCTCTTCAGCCTCTCTGTCTCCACTGATGGAGTGAACTGGCCCCAAGACACATGGGCAGTGACCAGTCCTGACTAAAGGAGCCCCAGCCTCGCTGCCTGGTTCCAAGCCAAGCTCCGATCTCATGCCCATGTCCTCTGGTGCCGGAGTTCATTCTCTTTCATCTCAGAAGCAATTCATTCCTTCAGACAGTGTTTGGGAGGGCCTCCTCCAGGCTGGGCACCAAAGATGCTGACATAAACACACTAGCTCCACATCCCTGCCCTTGTAGGATTGACATTCTAGTGGAGAGAGAGAGAGAGAGAGAGAGAGAGAGAGAGAGAGAGAGAGAGAAAGCATAGATAGTAATAAGAAGGTATTTCAGCACGTGGGTTTATGAAGAGCATCACGGAGAACAGTACAACAGAAAAGAGGATTGAGACAAGAGGCGGAGGTGCCATCTGACATAAGGAGGTCGGGGAAGGGCACACAGAGGCACCTTCTCCACAGAGCCCTAGGGGAAGCCAGGAAGAAAGACTGGCTGATAGTGTTCCAAGAGCAGGAGCAGTGAGGGCAAAGGCTGAAGGATAGGAGTGTGCCAGCATGCTTAAAGCACAGTGAGGAGCCAGTATGACTGGAGCAGTGAGCAAGGGAAAGGCAATAGGGCCACGGTCAAAGGCAAGCAACATCACACAGGGCCTAGGCATGGTGAGGACTTCCACTTTCCTCCACAGAAGGTTATCCACTGAAGTACAGCCACCGTCTGAGCTGCAGGAACAGGCTCTATCTGGCAGCTAGGCTGAGATCTATTAGGAAGAAGGAAGGGGGAAGCAGGTACACCAGCAAGCAGGCTAAGCTACCACAACAAGCCACTTTGGGCAGCAAGAACCAGGGTACATCAGAGCAAGTGAGGAGTAGCTAAAGTTACCATTGTTCTTATTAGTTTTAATGGAAATAAAATGCACTGCCCAAATTCCCAGACTGGGAACACTTGATTGCACTTCCTCATAGTATAAGAGATATAGTGGAGACTTAGGTGGCAGCATACTCCAGGTTGCAACTCCAGAATGTAATGAAATGTGGTCATCCTGGATCTGCCTGCCTCTGCTTCCCTACTCCTCGTCTTCTTAGCACACCTTCACCCTATTATGAATGTCTGTCTCCAAACTTCCAGCTCTGAGGTAAAGTCTGCTCACATTGTGGGGATTTGGGGACCCCATGGTCTGTCTCTATGCTGTTAGAACATTCATCCCTCTGGGCAGGATACTTGACACCCAGGAGCTAATCATACCCTCCTATCACCCTGCCTTCTGCTCTGTGTGCATATGTGGCTGGCTGCCCTCTACCTCCTCAGCTGGGGCTGCTCAGCTCTGCATGGCCCCTCTTCCAGGAATTGAGTCCAGTTTCCCACACCATTCTCAATCCACCCATGCCTTCCTTTGCTCCAACTCCCGGTAGCACTAGGCCTTCTTTTACTCTTTTGCTTTAAACAAACAACAAAAAAAAACCATCTTTGCAAACATTCCCCATGTATCTCTTCTGCCTGTTTACATTGAAATGTTTCTTTCAATCAAATAGCTCAGCTGTTTTTAATGTGCATTGTTTTACATTTCTTCTTCTTTTTAATGGCTAAGTCATGAATGATGGCTCTAAAAAAGATTAGTTGAATGGATCTAAGTAGCTCTTTTTCCTTTTCCCAAGGCATGGTTTTTTTTTTAATGGAAAAATTGAGTTTCAGGCTTCAAATATGGTCTGGTGACATGTTCGAGTAATAATAATAGCTACCATTTATTACCCGCCCACCTACTCTGTGCCAGATTTTCACAACTGCTGAAAAATGGGTATTAGGATCCCGGTTTTGAATAGCAACAGACTGAGGTCTGGATGGATTCAACAATGTCCTAATAATTTGCAGAATGCCAGGCGCCAGTGGCTCACACCTGTAATCCTAGCTACTCAGGAGGTTGAGATCTGAGGACTATGGTTCAAAGTCAACCTGGGCAAAAAAGTCCCCATGAGGCTCTTATCACCAATTAACCACTCAAAAAAATGCTCAAAGCACTAGCCTTGAGCAAAAGGGCTCAGGGACCATGCCTAAGTCTGAGTTCAAGACCTACAACCAACGAAACATAAATACATAAAATAACTTGCAGAGCAACAATAGGGTCCAACCCATCTGTCTGATCCCAGACTCTTACACTTGCCTCTATTCCACTTGCCTGCCCTTGGGATGCCCTTATCAGACTACAGATGAAATTCCCAGAGGAGCAAAGACTGCTGAAGATCAGCACCAATGAGAAGGGAGGTGAGGCAGACAGCCAGAGTCCATCTTTAAATAAAGAATGGGTCTGGACCTCCTGGTTTACCCAGAACCTACTCTCATAGTAACAAGCCAACTCTATAATAATGGCATCAATCTATTCAAGAAGGCAGAGCCCTGTGATCTTATTGTCTCTTATTGGGTTCTAGTGCTCAGAATTGAGAATCGTCTTTCCAACCCTCTGGGGAATACATGTTAGCCACAGCAACTGCACAGGTCCTGGATGGACACAGGTGGGAAGTTTTGCTCATAAGATGGTGGTCTTCAGAAGGACACAGGTAGGCAAAGGGGCCCATCTCATCTTAAAATGTCACAAGCAATACGATAGAAACAGGATCAAGGACAAGCAAGAAGCATGCTTGCAGCAGAGCCTTGGATGGAGAAAAGGCCTAGAAAAATCTCTGGTCCAGTCATCTGTTCAATAGCATGAATCCCTTCCTTACCCTTACGGGGAAGTCATGAGTTCAGAGTCAGTCCTGAAATCAGGAAATCATATTCTGGCTTATCTGGTGCAACTGTCACTTCACATCCTGTTCTCATTAGTAAGAGGAGGATGGACATATTTCCAACTTCATAGGGCCATGATGAAGATGAAATCATGACAACCACTAATATCTGTGAATACTGACTTGGCCTAGCTGCTTTTTTCAAGTGTTTAATGTGTGTGTGTGTGTGTGTGTGTGTGTGTGTGTGTGTGTGTGTTGCTCATCTTAGGGCTTGAACTCAAGGCTTGGCCTCTGTGCCTTATTTTTTTTCCTCAAAGCTAACACTTTACCACTTGAGCCAAAGCTCCACTTCTGGCTTAGGGGTGGTTAATTGGAGATAGGAGTTTCACAGACATTCTTCCCTGGGCTAGTTTTGAACTGTGATCCTCAAACCTCAGCCTCCTGAGTAACTAGGATTACAAGTGTGAGCCACTGGTACCTGGTTAAATTTCCTTATTAAGTAAGATAATGCATATTAAGTACTTAACCCAGTCCTAAACACTGACTTGGCATGAAATTAATAATAATAATGATGCCATCAAAGACATCAGGATAGATGAATGCTAAAGATTCCCACTCTGCCACTTGCCTGTGAGATGGAAAGACAATTTTCTTAGGCCTATAGCTTTTTAGGCCAAAGTCCTATAGCTTTTGTCCTGCATGTTAACTTGCAGCTGGCTTTCCTAATGTTCCCTTCGTCCATGGCAGCCCTTCACTAAGACAGCTTGCAGACACGCTCTCCTGCCTCAGCTCATCAAGTCTATTCTTCCTCAGGGGAAATATCCTCAGATCCCTCAACCTTCCCTAGCCACTAGTGTCCAGGTGACCCCAGAACTGATCACAAACCCTCTGTGGGCCAATAAGCACGCAGAATAGCAGGACCATCTTTCTGTGCTCTGGCCTCAGACTGCTCTGTGGTTCCCCACATTTTGCTAGCAGCCACACCACCCCTTTGATTCTTAGGAAGCTAGTGATCCCCTAAGAGCCCAGGATTGTGTTCTATGAAGTTATTTTTGCTGTTGTTTACAATGAATAGCAAGCCAGGTCTCTCTAATCCTCTTTGTCAGCAGTTCAATTTGGGGGCCAGTGAGCAGGATCAAAATAATCCATCAATGATGGGTCATGACACAGCAACCTGTTGAGAGCATTCTGCATTCTCCCATACTCACCATCTCTCTTGGTTAATGTCACTATTACTGAACCACCTGTTTTGTTTTGTTTTTCTTTTTATTCTCCAGAGAGGCACCCCCGCTATGTGGATTGATCACAAGGACAGGTGTGAGATGATAGTACCCATTGACCCAGACACACGTTGACAGGAGCCATCCACCCTCATTATCAAGCACCTACTAGGCACCTGGTAGCTCACACACAGTTCACAGAGCCCCAGAACCACCGCCACCTGGCACAACACGTAGTCAAGCCCCCCCCCCTTTTTGCCAGGCCTGGGGCTTGAACTCAGGGTCTGAGCACTGTCCCTGAGCTTCTTTTGCTCAAGGCTAGCACTCTAGCTCTTGAGCCACAGTGCCACTTCTGGCCTTTTCTGTGTATGTGGTGCTGAGGAATCGAACCCAGGGCTTCATGTATACAAGGCACGCACTCTTGCCACTAGGCCATACTCCCAGCCCTGGCTTTCTTTCTTGTCATAAAACATTGGTCAAAATAGTAAATAAGAGAGTGCCAAACTCACAACCCTATGACTGCCCATACCAGGAAGTCATCTGCTTCTCTGGTCCTGGGATCAACTGTACTGAAAAGCTCTCTATTACAAGTCAGATGCAGGTGATTCACACCTGTAATTCTAAGAACTCAGGAGGCTGAGGTCTAAGACCAAGATCTAAGCCTGGGCAACAAAGTTTGTGAGACTTTTATTTCCAGTTAACCACTAAGAAGCTAAGAGTGGACTTGTGGCTCAAAGTAGTAAAGCGAGAGAGAGAGCGAGAGAGAGAGCACATGTTAAATGTGCAGCTCAATGAATTCAAATGAAGTGGACACAACATTGTAACCAGCAGCAAGAACCAGAATGTTACCAGCATCTAGAAACTCCTTGTGGTCCTAGCCAGTTACCCCATTCCTGAGTGGAATCAGTTGTGTGCTAACACTGAAGATTGGGTTTTGCCCTGCCCAGACTTGATACAAGTGGAATTGCTATCTGTCTTTTGTACCTGCCTTCTGTCATTCAACTTTTTTTTTTTTAAGATTCATCTAAGCTGGGTACTGGTGGCTCATGCCTATGATCCTAGCTACTCAGGAGGCTGAGATCTGAGGATTGAGGTTCAAAGCCAACCCAGGAAGGAAAGTCTGTGAGACTCTTATCTCCAATTAACTACCAGAAAACCAGAATTAGTGCTGTGGCTCAAAGAGGTAGGGAGCAAATAGAGCTCAAGGACAGCACTCAGGTCCTGAGTTCAAGCCCCATGACTGACAAAAAAAAATGATCTACATTATCATTTGAGGTTGAAGATCCTTCATTCTCATATCTGTGACCTTGGCTGGTCGTAATTCATCTTAATCATGAAGATTCATGTGTAGAGTTTTTTCTCTCCACTCACCCCCCCCCCCAGTTTGGCTGGTTGCAATGGGCTGACTTGTACCTCTGCTTCCATTCTTGCTCTTTCCTTACCTATCCTTCATTTATTCTCCCAACCTGATCTGTTCTAAGCTTAGCTATAATCATGCCACTCCCCAGCCCAAAACCTTCTATGGCTCCCTATGACCATGGGGTACAAACTCTCAAACCTAGTATTAAAAGCTATTTGCAACTGCCACACAGCTTCTGTGTTCCCAGCTGTAGCAACCAGCTGTCTTCCCACAGGCCTAGATTCTAACTACTTAGAATATCTTAGCTGGTCCATCACATGTCTACCCTCTTCTGCCTTCATAGCAGAAGAAATAGCTCATGCCATTCCTCTGTCCTGGAATGCTCTTCCCACTCTTTCTCCCATAGAAAAATCCTTTAAGACCCAGCTCAAGCTCACCTCCCCTGCACCCTCCTCCAATCCCGTTACCTTCCCTTAGCTCCCATGCTAAGGCTTGGTTCATGCTGAGCGATAACACTTATCACTTCTTTAAAAGTTAATTACCACGTTTCACCATCTCTGAGACTCATATTCTTACTCATCTCTGGGATCAAGATGCACTCTGTCCTTGATGGCACCTTCAAATTGAAAGTGTTAGGTTTTTTTTCTTTTTTCCTCCGAGGTGATACATAAAACAAGGGTATTCTCAGAGTCAGTGAAACTCAGCATTTTGTTTTTTTTCTCGGTATATTCTAGAATGTCCAGTCAGCTGTCCACAACTCTGGGTCCCTCTCCATGTGTGAGACCACAATCACTTGCATAGCAAGCAATGCTTGTTGATTGAAGGGGGTTCATTCTGATTCACCTGGGCAACTTCTGTAGGCGTCTCCACAGCAGGGGAGGATGGAGTAAGAAGGTCTCTGCCAGTGCCCCGTGGTTCATCTTCACCAGGAAGTGACAATAGGGGCTGCAGACAGCCACACTGGCTCTTCCCTGCAGTTGGTCGTCAGCTTGTCCTCACAAGGCCTGTCCCAAAAGGGTTAATTTCATGCCCAATCTTTGATCAGCAAAGCAAGCTTCAATTATAGCATCATTCCTAGTGGGTAAATATGATTTGCTTTCTGAGTATATGATTTATGGCCTGGCTTTCAGGAATACAACTGTGATACAAGGCAGTAGCATCCTACCGCACCAACCTTGTTCCAAGTCTCTCTCTCTCTTTGAATAACAACAGCATCTCTTTTCATTTGATTTCTTCTAATGAAATCAGTGATTCCCCCAACACATCAAATTACACAACAAAGGGCGGGGGATATGGCCTAGTGGCAAGAGTACCTGCCTCATATACATGAGGCCCTGGGTTTGATTCCCCAGCACCACATATACAGAAAACGGCCAGAAGTGGCGCTGTGGCTCAAGTGGCAGAGTGCTAGCCTTGAGCAAAAAGGAAGCCAGGGACAGTGCTCAGGCCCTGAGTCTAAGGCCCAGGACTGGCCAAAAAAAAAAAAAAAAAAAATTACACAACAAAGGACAGACTCAGGGCTGGCATCTGATGTGTGACGGAATTTTGGTTACCATTTGCTTATTTCTTAAGATTTCACCCCTTCTAGTTCCATCAGGATTTAGTAAAGTCTATCTTATTGGTCTTACTCCCTTTGAGCTACTATTACAAAATACCTCAGGCTGGGCAATGGATAAGCAGAGATGTATGGGAAGCTGGGATGTCTAAGATCAAGGTGCTAGTAAGTCTGCTGTCTAGTGAGGATCTTTGGGTTCTTTTTTGGTCAGAATTGGGGTTTGAACTCAGAGCGTGCTGCCTGAAAGGCAGGTGCTCTTCTATTTGAGACATGCCTCCAACACCCTTTTGCATTGGTTATTTCCAGGACGGGGTCTCACTGTAATCTCTAGGCCAGCCTGGGCTAGAAGCCTCTTATTTGTGCTTTCCCAGCTCACTGGGGACAATAGGCACACTCCATTGCTCTCAGACATTGTGTGTCCTAACAAGCATAAACCATTACGTCCAGCCACTAGTCCACAATGCCCAGCCAGCCTTGAACTTCAGTCCCTGCATTTCCACTTCCAAAGCAGCAGGAATCATTTCTGATTCCTGAGAGGATCTTTATGGCCTAACTGCCATGTAAAGATCCCATTTTTCAAGACCACAATGGGATGCAGTTTGATGTGAATTTCAGAAGGACACAATCCTTTAGACCTTAGCCTTGCTGGTGTGTGTGTGTGTGTGTGTGTGTGTGTGTGTGTGTGTGTGTGTGTGAGTGTGTGTGTGTATGTGTGTGTTTGGGGAGGAAGCACTTTGGTTGATAAATGTGCAGGCATTTCCTGCACAATATCTCTGAATGTAGGTGGCTCCACAGTTGTGTTTAAAGAGTCCGTTTGGAAGGTTTGCTCCTAGGCATGTTAGGGATCCTGAACCAGGTATCACATTCAGAGTTTTCTCCAGTTCCAAGTGGCTTTTCTGAAGAACTCGCTGCACATGCCAGGCATCACTTTCTCTTGGATGGTTTTCCTGGGTGATTCAAGGGCACAGGGATGTCCCGGCTGACGTGCAGGACAAAGTTCAATCACTGGCCATCTGGACTTCCTTTGGGGAGTGTTATGATTGATATCTTTATTCTGTCAGAATCCAGAAAACCATTTAATTCTTTCATAGGTTGTTCATTATCTTTTAGCAAATTAGATGCCTCTGGGAATTTTCTAAATTCCATCTTCTCCTGGAAAAGAAATACCTTTACTTGCAATATGGAGGGATCAGAGATTTTGGCTGTCAAGAGTGAGCTAAAGAAAAAAAAAAGAGTGGCTAACTGAACAATAAGATCAGGAGGGCATTGTAACAAGAGGATGGAAACAGATTTGTTTTCAGCCTTTTATCTTTCTCTACTGCCTAAACTTAGTTTTGTTTCTATCATAAACATGCATTCAATTTATTTTTAAAATTTAAGGATTCTTGTATCCCTTGGCTGTTTTGTTGTTGCCTTGGGTTCTATTTTTCTCCCATTTATAATTTCCTTCTTTGTCAAGTTTGCCTAGAAGATGACTGGGTTCATTTAAAAAGAAACTGCAGCAACAACAACAAAAAGAAAAAGACAAAAAGATAACAAAACCCCAAACAACCCAATAGTTTGTTTCCGTTGTCTATTGTTTCTCCCATCCTAATTTTCTTTTTATCTCTGCTCTGATCTCTTCCAATATTAGATTTAATCTGATAATAGAAGCAAAACGAAAGACAGAGTGTTAGTGTCTCTAAACTTTGGAGGCAGAATTGGGGTTCCTCTAGAGAATCTTGAGGGGAAGGGAATGTAGTGACCTCTACTGCTGCCTTCCCCACTGAGCCTGTTAACATATTCCATGAAATCTGGTGTCTATGGTCCCGTGCATCAGTCAATCTGTCATCTCATTTAATTATCAAATGACCATCTTCCAGAAGAGGTCTTAGAGAGAGATCCAATGAGTTGTTGAGCACACGCAAAGTACCAACCAAGCTTTGTTTTTTGCTTTTTAAATACAGGGGTTTGAACTCAAAAGATACTTGAGTCATGCCCTAGCCCTTTTTACTGTAGTTATTTTTGAGATAAAGTCTTACTTTTTCTCTGGACTTCTATTTTTTGTTTGTTTGTTTTTGTTTTTGCAGTCCTGGGGTTTGGACTCAGGGCCTGAGCACTGTCCCTGGCTTCTTTTTGCTCAAGGCCAGCATTCTTCCATTTGAGCCACAGCACCACTTCTGGCTTTTTCTGTATATGTGGTGCTGAGGAATCGAACCCAGGGCTTCATGTAGGCGAGGCAAGCACTCTTGCCATTAGGCCACATTCCCAGCCCTGGATTTACATTTTTCCCTTTAAGCTTCTTGCCGCATCTGGACGACAGGAAAATACCACCATCCCCAGGGTATTGTAAAGTCATTCTAGCTTTTCCTTTTCCTTCCTTGCCCTTTGTTAAGAGTGAGTAGGTGATGCTTCCCCTCCATTTTCTTGTATTTCTTTTGGCAAGGCCTTCTGCCATGTGCAGGTTCTATGATATTGCTTTAGGCAAGCTATGCATTTCCATGAGTCAGGTCATTTATTGTCACCTTGAGATCCTTTACCTCAGGTGGTAAAGTTCCTGCCTAGCAAGCATGAGGCCCTGAGTTCAAATCCTAATACCGCCCAAACCAACAATGACAAGAACAAGAAGAAATCTGTAAATTCCCCAAATGTAGCCTGATCCGTTAGTTGGCTTGTCTCTCTCTGCTCTTACCTTCCTCAGGTGTCACATCTGTCCCCAGAGTGTGCCAGCCTGCCTCAGGTCCATTTTCCTTCTTGCAGTATTCTTAAAGGTTTCAGGAAGTGATTCATTTCATGGTGGTGGAGAGACAGCTGTGGCCTCAGGTCTAGGCACAGGTGGATCTAATACAGTCATCTTCACAGGTCAGCTCACCTGGAAGGCAGGACCAACCATGGGCCTCCATCCTTAGGAAGCCTCCATTGGAGAGCACTATGGAAGGGCTTTTTCTAAAAAAAAAAAAAAAAAAAAAACCTTTATTTAATGTGCACTACAGAAAAGCTATATAAACAAAGAGCATAGTATTTGGGCATTTTAAGATTTTGCTGGTTACTTAGAAAATAAGAGTCACTTGGTTTTGTCAACCCAAACTGGTTTCCTCAGATCTCAGCCTCCTGAGTAGCTACGATTACAGGTGACAGCCACCAGCACCTGGTGGTGGGAGGCATTAAATGTCCCCCAATTACAGTGGGGAGACTAACTCAAAGGCTCTGGGCTGAAGCAGGGTCTCTGACGGTGATGGCCAGGCCCCCGCCTTCCCTTGGGTGAGAACAAGGAACGGTGGAATCTGAGAACCTCTGCTTCCTCTTTGCTCTTTCTCAACTTCTTTCAGATGGAACCCCCATTTTCCTGCCCTGGGAACCACGTTAGAAACACATTGTTGATGGTGCTTCTTTCTCTCACAGTTTAGGCAGGGCCAGGCGCGTAGGCAGCTGCCCTAGGGATCCCCCATCTGTCCTCTGGGACAGCAGAGAAGTGGTTCCTATAGCGCCGAGAAAGTGGAAAGGGCTGGAAAGGCCTGGTCTATCCCCAGGGGTGGAGAGTGAATGCCCCCAGGAGATGCATCTTCCCAGTAGCACAAGGGGACCCCGGTGGCCCTCAATGACACATGGATGGGGGTGGGGGGGTTAGGGGAGAATTGCTCAGCTCTGCAGCCCCTTCCTGGGTTTCCAGGAGAGGAGCTGTCCGTGAACCCCCACCCCTACCCCCAGGGTGGAAGGAAAAGCCTGGGTTAGAGGGCATGGTAGAGTGACCTTGAGAAAATCCAGCCAAGGACAAGCACTCCATCATAGCCATCCTCTGGACAGTTCAAACTAGAGGACCTGGAGTTGTTTCAGGACAGTGGTCTCAGATGCCCCCTTCCTTTGTTTAATACCCTATTGATCATAATCCCCTAAGCCTCATTCCCAGGAAACTCACAGATCCCAGTGGGCAGGGATCTGAAAGGCTCACAGTTAATATCTCCTAGCTCAGGTCATGCCCAGCTGATGAACAAGGCCTCCAGGAGCAATGGGTTGCCTTTCCCTTTCTTCTTAGAACATAGTTATCAAATCGCACAATGTCAGAGCTGGAAGGAGTCTCAAAGACAAGGGATTGCATTGAACTTGTCTTCTGGGAAAGTAGGCTCAGAGAGGGCAAGCAAGGCCGGCCAGCACCACAGCTGGCCTCCTGTGCCAACATCCCCAGTGGTTCGGCTTACATGATTCTTAGCAGCCCCTGTGGTGAGAACTCTGATACACTGGGGACTGTAGTGAGGCTGGGATATTCTTCTAGATCTTTGGAAACATAAGGGCATAGCCTTCTTGTTTTCTGATTTCCATCCTCATTCATTTCAGCCCATGTGGTTTACGAAAACCTTGTTTCTTCCAACAAAACACCCAGAAATGCCAGCTCTCGCATCAGATCCTTGGGGGGTGTGGGACTCACTGCTGTCTCATGAGGCCCACGGGGAGTCCCAGAAATCCCAAGCCTGCTGTCTCCGGAGGAGCAGCACCACGATGCTGGGACAAATATCAGAGAGAGATGCAGCCGACAAAGACACGTAAGAGCAGATGCAGTTTTGAGAGACATGGGTACAAGTCTCAGTTTTGTCACTGAGCTGCTGTGTGACCTTAGGTGAGCACCATCTCTTTCTGGATGTGTTTTTGTCAAGCATGACTTGGATACTGCTTTGACTGTGGCATGGAACTGGGATTCAAGGCATCCTGACTGCTGTCACCAATCTTACTTGCAAAGACTAGGATGGGTGGGGGCTGCAGGTGGGTTTTTGTCTTCCATGACATCTCAGGTTTACTAAGTGGCTTGTCCACATTTTTCTCGATGTGACAGCTTGTGAGCAAAGAGCTCGTAAGGGGCTCTGTCCAGCACTGGCACGGACATTCAGGTGAATGACAAATAATCTTGCTTGCTCTGGGCTGACGTAGCTGTTGGAGGATGCTGTTAATTCTGCTGTTTACAGAAATAAGTCCAGTGTGAGTGGAGGCTTTTTGGTGTTGCAAACCAGATGGTATTTCCAGCCTTGATCAGCCTCAGAGCTTCGGTTCCCATGACAACCCTGAAGTTCCACCTACTGCTACTTCCTCCTTCTCCAAGCTTCTTCCTCTTCCACTCTGGAGTCAGGGTCCCTGGAGAACAAAGCCACTAAGTACCTGTACATAGCACTTTACAGTTTACAGCACACTCCTGCCTTTAGTACCTCATTTACTCCTTGCTGCAGCCTAGTCAGATGGCATTTGTTCTCCCTCCATTTCACAGACAGAAAAATCAAGACCTCAGAAGTGATATGATCAGCTCTGCCTTGTATTCATTGGTGTTGGCAAAGCCTGAATCTAACTCTGATGATTTCTGCATCATCCTCTGAGCTTAAGGTTCCCTAAGTGGTCCATGCTACATGTAAACTGGTCTGGATCAAGGTGTGACATCTTTAGGCAAGTTACTTGTCTGTGGGTTGCTCTCTCTTCATTGTAACTTACAGTTCTAAACCAATCGCCCACTGTCAGGTCCAGCTATTCATGTTAGGCTATTCACCTCAACATGAAAAAATAGTGTGAAGGGCAGAGAAAGGAGATTATTGTGTGGTATTGGGATGCTGTAGGATAGGGCAAAGAAAGCATGTCAGCCTATTGTTAAGGCTCAGATATGAGCTTTAGGCTCACATAGAGGAAGAATTAGAGCAGGATGATAGATGTGAACATAATTACATAGTTCTGGTCAAAACGGGGCCTGATTGACTGTTAACTTAGTTCTGGTTCTTCAAAGGGTTCCAGAGAGGTTATTACCACTGTAATCACTTGGGGGGGAGGGGTATCTGCTACCCATGATATGATTCCTCCTGCTTCAGGGTATGGCCTCGTTGTTTTGTCTTGGGTGGGGGAGGGGTGTGATCCTATGGTTCTGCTGTTTCTTTCCTTGGGAGAAGAAGCTTTGGCCACCCATTGTAAAGATATTATTGACCAACACTGTACTTCCTGGAACTCAAGGTGATTGTAGAAGAGAGAGAGAGAGAGACCCAGAGTAAAGAGACAGATGTAAAATGGAGGCAGGGATGTTAAGTTTTTATCCTGCTTCCAGTTAACCTTTGGATATTTGCAGGTTTGAGTGAGAACTCAGTGCTTCTTAGCAAAGCCAGTTTCTAAAACCAGTATTGGAAAAGTGGGCAGAAACGATGGGCCTCTGGATGGAAGGGAAAATTAAAATATGTATGCCTGTGTGACTAAGTGCTCACTGGGTTCCCAGGGACATTGAGCCCCAAGCTCTCCCCTCACTATCTGTCAGCCATCCACATATCCATTCTGCTTTTGTAGTCCATCTCCCCATGTAAGAGGCACCTGGATGGCAGTGCTCACGAGCAGCCATGTGTCATCAAATTAGTGCACCACTTCTCCAGCTGCAGTGTGCCAGCACGTTCTCTGGGGACCAGGTAGGGCCTGCATTCCTTTTAAATGTCCCGGGGACACCAAAGCTGCAGCTAAGGAATCACTCCATGAGTGTTATGAAAGATTCATCATGCACAGCCACCCCCCTAGCAGCCACTAGTGACAGGCTAGAAATCTTTAAAAATAAACATTAACTTGATTTTCAAAAAGCTAGTGTGGCTGGGCACCAGTGGCTCATGCCTGTAATCATAACTACTCAAGAAGCTGAGATCTGAGGATCACAATTTGAAACCAGCCTGGGTAAGGAAGTCTGTGAGACTCTTATCTCCAATTAACTACCACAAACCTGGAAGTGGAGCTCATCTTGTAGAGTGCCAGCCTTGAGGGAAACAGCTCAGGGACAGCACCCAGGCCCTGAGTTCAAGCCCCAGTGCCAGCACACACATCAAAGAAAGCCAGTGTGTCTGAAGAATGTCATGTTTAAGCTCATGCTATAAAGTAGATCAAAGTAGAGCTCTACAATGGCTGTAAAAAGTCTTCGTGTGCCAGGTGCAGTGGCTCAAGCCTGTGATTCTGGCTTACTTGGGAGGCAGAAATGGGGATAGGACCATGGCTGAAGGCCAGTCCAGGTTTTAAAAAGAAGATGCTTTGGAGACATCATCTCAACCAATGGCCGAGTATGATGTGTGTCCCTGCTTCTCTAATAAGAGAGGCACGAATAGGATTACAGCTCAGGATGGCCCAGGTACAAAGCTTGAAAACAAGCAAGGCAAAAAGGGGCTGGTAGAGCCACCTGCCTAGCAAGCATAAGGCCCCCAAGTTCAATCCTAGTACCACAAAAATAGAGATCTGTACCTTGTGCCTTCTCCCTGCCAGTTCTCTTCGCTCTGTATTCTTTATATGATTGTGGTTTACAAACTGAATTATGTGCTTTAAGTTAATTGCTATCCAATCAACAAATACTTTCCATTTATTCTTGTTATCAATCTGGCTGGTGCATCCATTGCTGGCCCTTGTCACAGATTTCTCGCCCAGCTCCTGGGGCAGCCTCTAGCTGCGGGTGGTCAGCGCGGCTGTGCTGAGCAGCACCATGGCTGCTGACAGACACGTGGCCTGACCCTCACCTAACAGGGAGAGACAAATGACAAGAACATCAGCTGCCATGGAGAGCATTTCCTGCACAGCTCATGCCAGCTTTATTCCCCAGGCCTGTCCCTGGAGCCACACAACAGTGATTATTCCAGTGGAGACAGAGCCTTGGCTGTGCTGGGGGCTGAAAGGGGCTTCCCCCAGTGCCGTCAGTGCCACTCCCAGCCTCTGTGATGCCTGAGGTAAACCTTTAGCTATGGCCCTCACATAGCACCCCAGGGCCTCACACAGACTGGCTGGGAAGGCCCAGGCTCCCCCCATCTTCTGAGTATTTTCAGAGGTCAGTTTACCCTGTCGCCTAACTCATGAAGCCAGCCAATATAGTCTGGATCCTTTTTTTTTTTTTTTTTTTTTTTTGGCTGGTATTACTGGGGTTTGAACTCAGGCCTCAAGCTCTCACTTGACTTTTTAGTGCTCAACCATTCAAGGTATACCACCATGATGGGCTTTTTACTGGTTAATGGGAGATAAAGGCTTCTCTGATGTGTTTGCCCAGGTGGATTTGGAACAGGGATCCTCAGCTCTCAGCCTCCTGAGTAGCTAGGATTATAGGATGAGCCACCAGCACCTGGTCTCTAGGCCCCTCATTCCTGCTGGTTCCCCCCCTCCCCCCAGCCACATACACACACTAGCTCGTTGTAGAGCTAGTGGGGCTAGTGGAGGACTTGGAGATAGAGGCTGGCTTGCAGGCTGTGTGAGGCCCAGCCACAGGAGAGGAACATGAGCCTGGTTGGAAGTCACAAGGGTCAGTAAGGACCCAGGCTGGGCCTTTGGAGGCTTGGGAGATAGACCAGTGAATGGTGTCCATGCCAACCACGCTTCTGCAAACACTCATTTGCCGGGAATGATTCTCATTGTGTTGGAAGTGGAGACAATTACTCCCCGGAAAGAGCAGTGGCAGAAAGAGTGGATGGAGCAGGCAGCAGCCGGCATCATGTCTAAACAGCAAACAGGAATCTGACAAACAGGGACAAGGTGGGGAGCCCAGAGGTAACAGAGGGCCCAGAGAACATCCCTACCTTGCAAGGGGGGCTGGAAAAGATGGCCCCATATCACTCACTTTTCTGTGCTAGGTTTTGAGGATCCTGGCTTGAGACCTTAAGTGCACTTAGATCTCTCTGGCTGATGAGGCACATGGCAGGGAGAGGAAGACCTGGAACGGGTAGACTGCTCACATGAAGGGTGAGGCAGAGATAAACAAGACTGATGGCAGAGGGCTGGGAGGCCAGTTGGACCATTCTCCCAATCCAGCCCAACAACTGCCCACCAGCTTTCTATCTCTGTGTTGCCGATGGTGGGCATTCTAATCAAAGGAGTCAAGCAATGTGTGTGCTCTCTCCCTTAGTGTGTGTTTTCAGGGTTCACCCAGGCTGAACCAGGTGATGGGACTCGATTCCTGCCTAGAGCTGTGCAGGTTTATTCTGTGGACAGAACATATCGTGAATTCATTCACCCGGGGACGGCATCAGGTTGTCTCTACACATTTACACACAAGCTCTTCTACAAGTGCCTATCTTCCATCCTTTTGGGTACATGGCCAAGGGTGGACCTGCTGGGTTGGTGATGTGGCCATTCCATGTTTGACTTATTGAAGAACTGCTTCCTTCTTTAGTCTGTCAGAGAGCCACAGAGCGGATGGAGGCTCACAAGAGGCCAGACTTGTAGACTTCACCCACCAATAAGAAAAAAAAAACAAAAACAGCAGCAACCCCTCCCCCCCTTTACACATACCTACCATCACTGCATGGCACTCTTCCTGAACTAGGAAGGACTTGGTTAGCGTCAAAGATGGCACTATAAAATGAACACTGAGAACAAACACCTGCCTCATGTTTTTCTTTCCTCTTGCTTCCACTTCATCCTGGCATCTGGGTGTACCTGTCTTGTCCACTGTTATTCACTTAACCTCTGTGCCCACCTGGGAAGACCTCCCCTCCCAGTGTTCCTGCTCATGGGGGGAAAGGGCCCCTTGCCAGTCTCAATGCACACTTTGGTTTTCTTAATGTTCCTCATGGCAGAGCCTGCCAACAGGAGGTACTGAAATCAGAGATCAAGGACAAAGTGGGATTCTTGATGGAAACAAAAGAGAACCTCCAAGCTATTTATAGCACACCACATACCCCTCCCACGAAGGAAGGAGCTGCATGGCCTAACTAGCAAAGTGTCATTTGCTTGTTTTGTCACTGGCTGGGTTACTCCTGCTGACAGGCAGCAAGACAACATGAAGGGAATGTAGACTGAGGTGAGACCTGCATTCGAACCAAAGAAGAACTTGTTAGCCGTGTTTGACCTTGACAAAGCTGGTGCCCACTGGTGTGCCACACTCACCAAACCGACAGGAGTGTTAGAACTGTCTCTCTGGGTAACTGTGGAGACAAGGTAAGGTGACTCACAAAAACAAACATCCAGCAGCCCAGGGATTCACCCCTTAAAAGCTACACTAGAGAAAACCCGGGCAGCATTTATACCACTGATGAGCACAAAATGAGGAGCTAGAACTCATCACTGTTTAATAGAAGCAGTTTGGCAAATGAAACTGGAAGCATCAAGTCCCTGCATGGAAACAACCAATAATATAATAAGAGATGTTTGCTGAAAGGCAGTGGAAACCAGCTCCACGGGGCTAGAGCAAAATGGCGTCCTGGTCTCTGACCAGTGGATAGTGGTCTTCTCAGTCACCAGCAGCCTCCCCAAGGATGATCACAGAAGCCCCAGAGAGAAATGTTCTGTAGTTTCTTTCTGTTCACTATGCTAGCTCCACTCCAATGGCTGACCCAAGGAGGGCTCAGAGTGGGCTCTTCTCTACCATGGCTACATTTCCTGTCTGTCACCCCCAAGCTTTGGTGAGCCATTGTCTATTTAGATCTGGCTTCTCTGCTGAGCTTAAACTGAGTCCAGCTCGAAGTCTGCTCTTAGGGGAACCCTGCTTCTCCTGGGGCCAGCGAGCCTTCAGGAAACATCTGGACCACAAGCACAAAATCCTCCATGAAAGAAGGCGTCCTGCACCCAGCTCCCCTGCAAGGAGATTCACTCCCTGCACCCTGCATACCCCCGCCCCCCCCCGCCCATTGCTGCAGAATCAGGCTCCAACTTTATTAGGTGGAGGAACATCCAGTCTCTTCTGTGTTCAACAGGATGCCCTGGTTAGCAAGATGACGTTAACTTGCTTGAAACAGACTGGGACGGCCACAGCAGAGTACTCCATGGATGCCCCCTTCATCTGGGCTGCAGAAGCCACCTTTTCAGGAAGGTCCTGGGCCCTGCAGTGGGGCTTCCTTGGAAGCCCAGCTCAGGGCAGATGTCTGCAGCCACCATCCCAAGGCCTGGCCCATACATCTTTGGGTAGCTCCAAGACAGAAGCAAATGAAAGGGGTTCCTGCCCACTCTGCTGAATCAGCTCCCATGATTTCTTTCTGCTCCGTTTGCTGCAAGATCCCATGTCTGGCACACAGGAGGACAGGGAGACCCCTGGCTGGCCCTTGTGTCTTCAGGGCTCCAATGCTTACAGAACCATGTCAGTTGTTTGCTGTTACCTCTTGCTGGAAGCGGCTTCTTCTGGCCTCACCCATCCGGCCATGGCTAGGTTGGAACAGGTAAGAAAACGAGAGGGAGAGATTTAAAACATGGGACTGTCTTTGAGACCCTTCCAATCAGCATTGCTCCAGGGTGGAAGGGCTTTCTATTCTTCATCTGGTTCCCACCTTGGGGAGGGCTATGTATCTATCCCCTGGTAACCAGAAGGGAACACAAGGCTTGAGGAGATGAAGATGCATGCCTGGTTATCCAGGAAGTGGCTGAGCCAAAACCAAGCTAGGTCTCACTCTATATCCGGTTAGTTCTAGGGTAACACCATTATTTACAGAAAATCGGGGGGGAAAAAGTGCCTAGCTTCCTCCTGCCCCTTGATGGATAGTCCACGTAGGGAATCTCTGCCTTCACGGCGTTATTCCTGGCCTGGGTACCCATTCTCCTCCCCACTTGTGGCTGTGCCCACACTTGCCTTTAGAAGTAGCTCCAGCTCTCCTCCTAGGCTAACCAAGCCAAGCCTGAGCCCTCAGAGAAGATTGTCCCCATACCCTGCCCCTTGCTTCTGCATACTGGTGTCGTGAGAAGCCTCTCGCTCACTGTCCTTCCCGTGTGCCCATCTTCTCTCTAAGACTGTGGCTCTGGAGGGCTGGGAGAATGGTGCAGCGCGGGCCTGAGGCTGGGGCACCATGATAAGCGATGCATGAACAGAAAGCCTGCTGGCCTCTGCTGGAGCGAGGTGGCAGGAGCCTTCGCAGGCCAGCAGGGCTGGGACCCCTAGCACTCAGTAGTGGGACGCAGCTTGGCTGCTGGAACACAATGCCCTCACCCTGCCGGACAGAGGCCTCATCTCCAATTCAGGGGATTCCCTCACCCTGCTATCCCACTGCCTCCTCTGGGGAGCTGCTTCCTAAGGGCCCTTGGCCTGACCTAAGCCCTGAATGTCCCCTGCCTGCTTCCAGGGGTCAGGTCCCCTGGATGCCACTGTCCCCACAGAAGCAGGGTTTCCCCAGTGGTGTGTAGGCCCACCAGTTTTGCAAGAGCACCATATAAGACAAATGTGCAAATGCTAGAAGCTTCGTGGCCCTGTGAAGGTATTGAAGGTACCAAATGTGTGGAAGGTGCCAAGAGCCTCTGCAGTGAGGGCAGCATGCAGCTTGGTGTTCCCCCAGTCTGCCAAAACTCTCTGAGCACACACACCACCCCATCATTAAGACCTGTGCAACTGTCCCAGGGGGTACCAGGCCATGGAACTCGGGGGAGACACTGCCTGTAGAGGGGAGTAGCATTCCAGAGGCAGGCTGGGGTCCTGTAGGCAAGAAGAGTTCCAGGAAGGGGTCATTAAGACCCAGAGCTCTGGACACCAAGTGCCTTAGAGAAGCAGCTCTGGGGCCATTGGAATGCAGGGAGGAAGGGGAAGATGCGATTCTCCCCATCATTTCCCAGATGCCTACCCCAAAGTCCTTCCACAATATAAAGCTCCTGTCTATCTTGTCTGCCTACATACAGTCCAGAATGTGACATGACAGGGAGCCCTGAGCCTCATCTTGCCCTATACTCTACCCTACAGGAAGGCCAGGTAGGAGATCCATGATGAGGACCCCTTCTCGTCTCCTCTGCACATGACTGCCTTTGCAGTGAAGAAAAATGCATTCAACACATGGAGTGAAGAGCAGGAGCGTTTACACAGAAAGTACGTAGGGACCCAGAGTGCAAGGGTACAGAAAGGCTTTACCTGGGAGGTGACTGGGACATGAGGAATGAGTTCAAGGCTTTAAGGCAAGATGTGGTGGGGAGGGCTAATTTTCTACCAATCCCGAAATGCTCACCTTACTCTGTGTTTAGGGGGTTGCTGGAAAGCCAGTGGAAAAGACATTGCCCAGCCCCTTTGCTTCCAGGTGAGGGCAGGTGACATGCAGTGGCCAGCAGAATGTAAGCAGGGGTTTACGTATGTGTCAGCTCGGGGCAGGGTAGTTGAGAAGTGGCTATGTGGTCTGCTTCCACTACCCCTTTCCCTTCTTCGAGGCAGAAGCCGAAATTCTGAGGGTCCCAGGGATGTAGGGCACCAGAGGAAAGGAGTGAGGGGTCCTGAGTCACTGTGTGAAGCCACGTGCCAACTGGGAGCACGTGGACTGCCAACTGGGAGCACATGCTAACTGGACTATTAGGGAAGACCCAGTTCCTACAAATGCCAATTGGTTTTGGCACCAAGCATCACAAACTGATGTTCCCAGTGGCGGAGGGGGGGGGGGGGGAGGGCGGGGAGGAGGGACAGTAGGCGGGGCCCAGGGGGGTGCAATGGCTTTTTTCCGGGTTCTGCCTGGAACTGGCTATTGCAGGGGGAGGGGGCTCAGGGGGCTCACGCAGGTGGTATGCCAGAGGATCACCTACAGGGCCTGTTGCCCGGGGCTCTGGTGTTGCTGGCGCTGCTCTCAAAGGAAGAGTGGAAGTTGTGAATTGTTTCCTGTAGAATTTGTCTCTCACGCCCCTGTGGAGGAAATTGAAAACAGACACAGAAAGTCTTGTTAAATCTTTTAACCATTAATTCAATTGACACAGTGTTGTTAATATACAACTCATACTTGAAAAAAAAAAACCCATGGGTGTCTTGGGGGAAATAAAGTGATCTAATTGAAAGAGTTTCATAAAAAATGACTAAGTAAGAAGCTCCCCCAGCATCCACAATGTCAGTGCTGTCAGTGCTGGAGAGGCTTCTGGGTGTGGGGTTCCAATTCCCGGGCAAAGAGGAATGAGGTGCAGCTGGGCTGAGGCAAAGGTTCCACATCTTCCTGGTTCTGTGATAAAATCTTAGGTGGACATGTCTGGATGGCAGGTGTCAGTACACAAAGGCCAAGAACAGACAGGAATCAGACAGCCTGGGTTCCAATCCCATCTCTCCCATTTTGCAAGGTGCGGGAACCTGGATAAGATACTTAATGTCTCTGGGTATTGGTCTCCTTGGGTGTATAATGGGGGCAGCAATTGCACCCCAGGTGGGCGCTGCTGCCCTGGGGCCTGGGAGGAACCAGGAGACAGACAGGCCCTGCCCTCGGGGGAAGACAGGGTACACTGAACATGAATGAGAAAAACATATGGTTGGAATACAAGCAAATTAAAAACTTGTCACCTCAGGCAGATTCTCCTCTCCTAGGAGTAAGACCTGTCCATGAAATGAGCCCAAACTTCAAACTTCCTTTTCCTTCATTTCATGAGCTCCCTACCCCCAAGGGGCACTGAAAGGACAGTAAAGACTCTCCCTGTATGCTGGTCCTTGAGAATAACCGTGAGTCATCCACATGGATCTCCAGACTGGGGGCGGGGGTGGGGGGTGGGGCGGGGTACCTGGAGTTCTGCCCTCCAGTGATGGCAGGTGGTACCTGATATTCGCCCCACCCCTGGCTCGGCTGAGCTCCTGTGTGTATGAAATGGGGCAGTTTGACCATCCGTGGCTGCTAGGGAGCTCAACCTGAGTGATGAACGGGACGGCCCACGGCAAGTTGCAGAGGGTGAAGGCCACGTACACTGAGGGATGACAGTGGCTTTATTATTAAGTGCCACCTACAGCCTTACTTGTCTGAGAAATGGGTTAGGGAAGTTGGGGTTTGCTAACGTTAGGATGGAGCTGCTGGCGATTTAAGCCATAAACTAGCCCCTCCCCCACCATCTGCCCGACTGAAGATGATGATAATTGCTCTGGAAGAATCATTGAGTTTGCACAGTTCAGCCTAGGAAGTCCCCAAAGGAAAATAACAAATGGCCATTAACTGCAGGGGGGAAAAAGGTTCAACACATCAAGTATGTAAAGAAATGTAAATGAAAGTCAAGGGCATGGGTTGTTTTCTTTTGAGCCTGTTATTATAATAACTAAGAAGAGGCTGTCAGTATCAGGGTTAGCAAAGACTTGAGTTTGGCTCTCTGACTTGAGGGGCCTGTTTTAGAAGTCTACCCTCAGGAAAACTCGCCAGAGTTGTCTGCTGTAGTACTATTTCCACAAAGTCTGGGTATCCGGCTAGCGGACTAGAGGGAATTCCAAAATTAATTTGGAAAAAATTAATTTAAGCACATCTATGTAAATTTATTATATTAAAAAGAATTCTGCCAGGCATGGTGGTGCATGCCTGAATCCTAGCACTCAGGAGGCTCAGATGAAAGGATCAAGAGTGTGAGACAGGGGCTGGGGATATGGCCTAGTGGCAAGAGAGCCTGCCTCGTATACATGAGGCCCTGGGTTCGATTCCCCAGCACCACACGTACAGAAAACGGCCAGAAGTGGCGCTGTGGCTCAAGTGGCAGAGTGCTAGCCTTGAGCAAAAGGAAGCCAGGGACAGTGCTCAGGCCCTGAGTCCAAGCCCCAGGACTGGCCAAAAAAAAAAAAAAGAGTGTGAGACAGTGAGATTCTGCTTAAAAAAAAACAAAAAAAAAACCTCAAGAAACAACAACAAACTCCCCCCAAAGAGTTCTTAGTTATATAGATAGTTGTGTAGATTTCATGTTCAACAAAGAAAGCAGGATGTAAAATTATAGGTCCAAATTTATCTCAGCCATGTTAAAATAAAATAAAAAACCCAAGCAATTTATGCATAACATGCTACAAGTAAGTAAGGAATCTGCCTCAAAGGGAACAGCATCGGCGTGGGCGTTGGCCTGGGCAACGCCCTAGGTGATGGGTTGATGGTGGTTTCTCATAGGAGAAAACAGGTACCCTTTGTCTCCCTGAGACTGACTTACTTCACTTCACATGATCTTTTCCAGGCCTATCTATTTCTCCCCAGATGACAGGTCATTCCTCCTGATGGGTGAGTACAATCCCATTGCATGTATGGACATGCGCACATACACATGAATGTATGCACACACGCAGGCGTGTATACATGTACATACACGTGTGTACGTACATATATACATATGTATGTACAGGTATATATATATGCACACACACGCATATCCCATTTTCTCCACCCATTTGTCCATAAAGGGCCTTTGGGCTGTTTCCATGCATGTTCACTAATGTACAGTATACACATGGGAGGATTCCAATGATGTTGTTACCCCTTTGAACAACTTACAGTTTAACAAAATGGAAACTAGGAAGCTGTGGAACATGTGTGGCCAGTGGGGGCGGGGCCAAGGGGAGGGGGAGGGTGGTGAACGCAGTCATCACATTCAATGACCATGTGTGAACGTGGAGTCAGGGTGGGGTGGGGAGAGATGTGGGAGAATGATGGGGTGATACTGATCAAAACACATTGTACTCATAAACTGACATGTTGAATTGAAACCTCTCAGAAAAACTATTGAAGGATATTTTTTTTTTTAATGTTCACCATTGGGGCTGGGGATATGGCCTAGTGGCAAGAGAGCCTGCCTCATATACATGAGGCCCTGAGTTCGATTCCCCAGCACCACATATACAGAAAATGGCCAGAAGTGGCGCTGTGGCTCAAGTGGCAGAGTGCTAGCCTTGAGCAAAAAGAAGCCAGGGACAGTGCTCAGACCCTGAGTCCAAGGCCCCGGACTGGCCAAAAAAAAAAAAAAAAAAAAAAAAAAATGTTCACCATTGTTAAAAAAAAAATCTCTTTTGGTACTGCACCAACTTAGTAAAATGGCAATCACAAGAAGGGAAACAGAAGGAAACATTGGCACAGGACTGAGTAAGGACGGCCCTAACTGAGCAGTTTCTGGTTTACCTGTAATGCATACCCCATTTGAAAACACTAAACTAACTTGAAGACTCAAGCCCATACTACAACTCGGAAATGGGGGTGGGCCTGCCTGGTGGTTTCCTGGCTTACAGGTGGAGGGTCCACAGCACTCTGGTAATGATACTGTGCCTGCTCTAATTGCTGATATTCCATTATTTGAGAGCTAGCTTCCTGATCAATATTTATTTTTTTAGGCCACAATGCTCATATGTTTTTTTCCCTAAATGTTTTCTTGATTGTGTAAGAAATGCATTTTTATTACCACCTGTGCCAAGCACATACAGATAGCCAAAAGATTCTTGCACGAAAAGCACGTTGAACATTTCTGTTCCCCCCCCTCATTTCCCTCAGAACCAGCCTTCCTTCCTTCCTTCCTTCCTTCCTTCCTTCCTTCCTTCCTTCCTTCCTTCCTTCCTTCCTTTCGTATGCCAGTACCAGGGATTGAACTCAGGTCCTGGACGCGGTCCCTTGGCTGTTTTGCTCAAGGTTGGCACTCTACCACCTAAGCCACAGCTGCATTTGTGGCTTTTGGGTGGTTAAATGGAGATAAAAGAGTCTCACAAACTTTCCTGCACAGGCTGGCATCGAACCTTGATCCTCAGATCTCAGCCTCCACAGTAGCTAGGATTAAAAGTGTGAGTGAACCAGTGGTGCCTGGCACCCATTTCGTTTCTTTAGAATGTTCCTTGTGTTTCCATAGCCCCTGCGTGCTGTGGCATTGGTGGGTGAGCAAAGCCTGTGTTGGTGTCTGTGTTCTCTTGAGCCACACTGATGCAGTCCTGGCAAAGCCTGAGTGGCCCGAGCAAAGGCCTGTGTGATGTTGAGGAGGAGCTCCCGCTCCACAGCAGTCAGAGGCAGGAGGCCTGGATGCAAGGCCAGGCAAGGCGGGCCCCTGAGTGGCTGAGGCCGAGGGCATCTTCAGGGCTCTGAGAGCCACTTGTAGCCTGGGCAGTCATTAAGATTGACCCTTTATCATGTTCAACTTTAGCACACATTTTCTCTACCGCATGCTGTGACATTACCTGGCTCTATTTTCCCCAGGAAGGGGCCCTGTCCTGCCCTTTCCCCAGGTGCTGCGTGAGATGGCCCAGTGTGGGAGGATGGGGCCACCCGCGGGAAGAACCTGAGTGGAACTGGGCAGCCCCCTTGGTTCTGTACTGCAGAGGTGTGGCAGGTATCCCGGGGGGAGCTAGTGGGAGCTGGGGTCCCAGGAAGGACCACCAACAGCTGTCCCTTCTGCACGATGTGAGGCCCAGACTAAGCAGGGAGTTGGACTGATGATTCTGAAAGGAAGGTCACAGAAGGTTCCAGAGTGCATAAAGACCGATAGCCTCCTGTGGGGTAAACTCGCAACATTCCCACACCGCCTTGGCAGGGCAGATATGCCGAGGGCTCTCTCCTGTGTGGGAACGGGTGATGGCCGGGGGCCGAGCCACCCTTGCCAGCCAACCCTGGACATCAGTTCTCTGGGCGATGCCCTGCCTAACTCTAGTGATGGAGCAGCTGCCGCCTACTCCCTCCTCCGGGCTCCATGTCTAAGAGCAGAGCAGAAGCAGTGCTGGTCTGGAAGCTGGGGGCCACTGCCTACCCAAGGCCAGGGGTTCCCTCCAACCTAAGCCTCTGCTGCCTCTTCAGCCAGACCCAGCGGGTGTGAGGACCCCTGCCCCGGACGCTGCCATGAGCACTGGTGTATGAGTGACTTGTGAATGATAAAGAGCCGTAGCAATAGTTATCTGCTGCTGGCGCTGCAAGTCTGGTCAGCACGCCATGCACGTCTGGTTAGTACACTGCGCAGGCTGGCCATACGCAGAGAACAGGAAAGCGGGCAGGCTCCCTGACATCAGCCCGAGGGACAGCCACCAGCGCCTCAACAGAAGGAAAGAAGAGCTGGAGGCTGGGAAGGGTTGAAGGCAGAGATGCCCACAATGGTTATCTTCACACCCAGACAAGATGCAATTGTCAGGCAGTGTAAGCCACAGGGGCAAGACAGGAGGCCTAGCCTTCCTGGGGCCCTCTGTGGTGTGTGCGCCTTCCTGCTGCTGTTTCAGCTTTAAAGCTGATGGGCAGAAATTCAACATTAGACAAAACCATGGGTGGGGCCACATTGATGATAGTGATTGACAGCTCTGGGTGCCAGGAACCCTTCCGGCAGCCATCTCCATACCCTACAGGCGACGACAGCGAGGTTCAGAACGAGCAGGCCCTGCCCGAGGTGCCAGCCTGCCTGAACATGGGGCTTCGCACCCCCACTGCTTCCAAGGGTGACTCCCCACACTGTGGGTTGGCATCCCCAGAGGGACAGCTTTATTTTAGTTGAACGACCACCACCATGCGGAGAGAGATGTGGAAAAGGAACAGGTGGGCACAGAGGTGCTAAGGGCCTGGTTCGGAGTGTGTGAGACCATGGTCCATTGGCCACAATGGGCCCAGGACCCTCATGAGGGGCTCAGCAGTCCCAACAAGGAAAGAAAGAAGGCTGAGAATGACAGTACCTTGCCTGCGTTCAGCTCGGAGATAGCCGCCAGGATCTGTTGTCGGGAGCCGTCGGTCTTAATGCCCAGCTCCTGCAGGTCGCCGTCGGTGAGTGTAAGGAATGCTTCCATGTCCACCTTGGGGGGGGGGGGGAGGAGGAGGGGTCTATCACCATGCCAACACAGCGGAAACACTGGTGACTGGTCCTGACTGGCCACCTCCCAGACCTGGCCATTTCCTGACTCCACCCAGCCCAACCCCTGGCTTTCCAAATGGGGCCTCATGGGAAGACCCTTAAAGCACAACAGTGAGGACGATCCCCAAGACGGGAACCCATGCCGCCAGAGGGTCGGCGCAAGTCCTCTAGGGAAGTCCGTTCTGTTGGGACTTGCTCAAGTCCCAGCACTGGACACCACCCCGGAAGGTGTGGGTACGTGGAAGTACTCACCCGGTCTCCCTCCCAGTGGGCAAGAGAGGTGCAGACTGTGAAAAGATAGAGAAAATAAGCAGAAGCAAGAAAGGAGAGAAGGGACGGGAGATCGGAGGCAGAGATGCCAAACCAGCAGGTCCAAGCACTGTACAGTGCTTGCTTTTGATGGTGAAGCAAGACCAGCCTGAACCGGGCCTGGGTCTGGGCCTGGGCCTGGAAAGGCAGCTGGGACTCTACTCCAGGAGAGAAGCTCACAGGCCCCTGTCCTGCAAGGTAGGATGAAGGAAGCATACTCATCACCAGCACATGGGACAACTGCAGCCTCAGTAGAGAGTGAGGGGGTCGGACAGAGAGCAGGCTTCCCTGCCCAGGCAGGTTCTGATCCTACATGTTCTATAGTGCATGTGGAATTCAGATGTGATGGCTAGAGCTCTGGAAGCCACACTGACTTAGGAAACGAGAGCCATACACTTAGTAATGGTGGAGGAGAGAGCCGGAAGGAGCCTGGACGATTTGATCAAGATATAGTTTTTTTTTTTTAAATACATGTAGCCAAATCTGACCTATTCTAATACAGGTAAAAAGATGCGAATGGTGAGTCTTTTTTCTTGAGTTTCACTCAGACAAGAGGAGAACATGTGGTAACCTATTTCCTGATCTGATGGCCGAGCGCATAACGACTGGGGTTTTCCCAGGGCTGGGCTGGGGCAGTGCCATTCACACACCAGGCACTTGGGGACCCTGCAGGGGGACAGGGCCTCTGGGGGTGGGGTGGGGCAGAGGCCCGAGCAGTGGGGATGGATGGGCTAACTCTCACTTGAGCCTCCATGGGAACATGGGGGGGTGACCTCACATGGGGGGGGACACCCCCAGTTCCAACCAGCTGGTGAGTTTCACAGAGGGCAATCCTGCCGAGGAGAACATGGCTGCGCTGGGCTTTCACAGAGCAGGCACCTGTGCAGCTGCAGATCGAGCACGGTCTCTCTCGCCCACTCGCTCACTCACCTACCTGGGGTGAGTAAAGGCCTCCAGCCACCCTGGGCACTGCCTCCCAGCCTGCTCAACATGTCTGCTCACCCTGCCTGCTGACCCTTGAGTGCTGTGGTGGGAATACGCCTCAGCTCTCTGCACCAGGCCCGGGGCAGCCGCTCTGAGCCAGGACAGGCAGGCACCGTAGCATGCCAACCGATGGGGGGGAAAGTCAGAATGACGGGGGACACCGTGGGAAACGGAGGCCACTGGGAGGGGTGCTGGGCCATAGGCTGCTGGAATGCCAGGGGCGAGGGGGCGTGGGACCAGCAGCGGCGGTGGCAACCAGGAAAGAATTCTCAGGAGTGGCAACATCCTCGCTGCCCTTGGAAATGGCTAGAGGCGGGAAGGACAGTCAGGACAGGCGGAGAGAGTCAGGACACAAGGAGGAGAGGCGCCCACCCAGCCGCCTCCTGAGCCAGGGCACAAAGGCCTCAAGGCGCCCGCAGCTTGCTGGGGGTGCTAGGAGGCTCTGGGGGAGCCTCTGCACTGAGGACAGGGTTCACATGCTAAGCCAGTGATACCTCCCACCCCCCACCCCGCGCCGCTGGCAAACACATTCGCTTTTGTGACAGTTGTCACTGAGGTGTAACTCATCTATAATACGATGCGATGCATGACCTTCGGTTTGATCACAGCTACGTATCCATCAACAATCTCGGTTTTAGGACATTTCCACCATCCCCCAAAAGAAACCCTGCCCTCCCCCACTCCTTGGCACCCATTACCCTGCTTTCTGTCTCTTTGGATGGGTGCTTCTTATAAACAGAACCAGACCCTAACACGGCCTCTGAGACTGTTTCTGTTTTCACTTAGCATAATGTCTTAGAGATCTCTCTGTGGGTCAGTATTTCTCTCTCTTTCTCTCTCTCTGGTCGGTTGTGGGGCTTGAACTCAGAGCCTGGTTGCTGTCCCTAAGCCCTTTCTGCTCAAGGTTAGTGCCCTACCGCTTTGAGCCACAGCACCATTTCCCATTTTCTAGAGATAAGAGTCTCATGGACTTTCCTGCCCAGCCTGGCTTTGAACGGCAATTCCCAGATCTCTGCCTCCTGAGTAGCTAGGATTACAGGTGTGAGCCACCAGTGCCCAGCCCAGTATTTCTCTTTTTAATGGCTAAGCACTGTTCCCTCTCTAGAGGCAGATGTTATTTAGCCTTTCCCAGGTGACACACATTTGAGCTGTTTCCACTTTGGGCTGGAAAGATTGTGGCTGTGAATGTCTGTGTGCAGGCTCTGTGTGGCCCTGTCTCCACTTCCTCAGGGACACACCTAGGAGTAGGTCTCTCAGGTCTTAGTAACTCAGGGTCTGAGCTCTGTCTCTGAGCTTCTTTTGCTCAAGGCTAGCACTCTACCACTTTGAGCCACAGCTCCACTTCTGGCTTTTTGGGTAGTTAATTGGAGCTAAGAGTCTCGTGGGCTTTCCTGCCCAGGTTGGCTTTGAAACTCAATCGTCAGATCTCAGTCTCCTAAGTAGCTAGGATTACAGGCATGACCCACTGGCACCCACCAAGCCATGTATTTTACACGTTGGCTTTCAGTGCTTGTAAGTGGACAGGAAGCCTCCGGTGACCCCACGCCTACGTGTGAGTCACCTGTACAGGCTCTGCTTAGCCTCCAGTGATCCCAAGCCTACAATGTGTGGGTCACCTGCACAGGCTCTGCCTGGGCCCCTTTTAAGCCTGCCAGCCAAACCCATTTTCAGGGAAGACACAAACATTTCCAGAAAGATCAGAGCTCAAAGTGACAAAGTTCCATGATCACGAAGCACACCACAGGCCTGCAGGCGCTCAGGGTGCTGGGCTGATGTACAAACCCAGGCCTGCTTCCTCTGCTGCCTCAACGCAAGGTACACAACTAGACCTGCGCTCCTGTACCAAGACATCAGTGACCTACAGCCCCACACGGAGCCACCCTTACCTCCTGCTCCTCAAAGATGGGCTGGTACTTCTCAAGTGATAATTTCTTAAGGATTCCAGTCAGTTCATCTTTGAGAGAGAGAGAGAGAGAGAGAGAGAGAGAGAGAGAACATTTTGGAATTTGGTAAACTGTGACAAAAGTGCTCTCCAGAGCTCTATTAACAGTGGTCATCTTATTTCACATGCAGTTCTACAAGAAACTCAGCACAGAAAGCGATGTGGCATTTGCTTCTGCAGCTGTACCGCTCACCTGCCAGGCAGCCCCTGGCACCCCCAAAAACCCCAGCTGCAAGGACAAAGTGTGGCAGGGCTGGCGCTCCTGGCGGCAGTGGTCAGATGCGTGGCTCCAGATTAGACCCCCACCTCCTCGTGCAAAGCTGCAGCCAACGCCCCTGCCAAGGCCAAGGCCCTGATCCTCAGCTGTCTGAGAAAGGACATAGAAAGCAGGAAGAAGTCTGTAGACAGAGTCGGGGGTGGGGGCGTGGCTTGGTTGTAGATACTGTGGCTTTCTAGAAGGATGCATTTGAGTGGGGTGGCCGAGGCCACAGGCCCCAAGCAGAGAAAGATGTAGATCAAAGCAGGCAGGATGAAGAATGAAAACAAGCCCAGGCACTGGTGGTTCATGCCTGTAATCCTAGCTACTCAGGAGGCTGAGGTCTGAGGATTGAGGTTCAAAGCCAGCCCAGGCAGAAAAGTCCGTGAGACTTTATCGCCAATCAACTACTCACGCACACACACACACAAAGCATGAAGTGGCGCTGTGGCTCAAATGGTAGAGTGCTGACTTTGAGCACAAAGAGAGTCAGGAACAGTGCCCAGGCACTGAGCTCAAGTCCCAGGACCATCAAAAACAGACAGAGAGGGAGGGGGGGAGGAAGGAAAGAAGGAAGAAAACAGGAAGGAAAAAGGAAGAAAGAAAAGAAAAGCAGCATTTTTTTTTGTAGGGGAGGAGGGCAGGAAGAAATATGTATCCACGGGTTCAGTAAGGATTTCCCAGACCAGGCCCTGCAGACTTAACCTGTACCCAAACAGATGGACTACATGCAGCCTGCCAGGGTACGGCAGCAAGGACAGAGGGGGCAGGGTGGGGGTGACATGGGGGACAGGAGGATGCTGTTCTACTGAGGGGAGTGGGGAAGGTCTCCTTGAACAGGTGACACCCAAGCAGTACATGCAGCAAGCTCTGCAGGTATCTGGGGGCAGAGCACATGGCAGCATGCAGGGACAGGAAACAGTAAGTGCAAAGGTCCTGGGAGCCGTGGATGCATTCACAGAAGAGAGTGGCAGGCCTCAGTTCCTCTTTTTTGCCCCTTCACAGTTGGCAGTGGCTGGCAAAGTGCCCAAATGCATGCTGGGGATGTAGGATGGAGAGCACCCCATCATGAGGTGGTTGGGGGGGGGGGACATTGGGAAGACTGATGGATGACGCTCACCTTGGAACCCTCAACATGGAGGTACAGGGTTTGCTCTTTCTAGCCAGCTGGTGAGACAGGCCCTAATGGCTGTCTTCACCGGCAGAGGGAAAGAGAGGTACAGAAAGGCCTGGCTCTGGCTTCAGGGGGGAGGTGAAGTCATGCTGCTAACCCCACACTTCACCATGGTGTGTGCTGTGGTGAAGGCCACCAGCAAGGGAGGTGGATAGAGAGGATGGCTGGCCGGCCCTGCCTAAGGGACAGGGGAAGGCTTTGAACAGAGAGTTGCTGAGAATCCAATCCCCATCCACACGGAATCCACTGCACCTTCCCAGCCCCATGCCAGGCCTCTGCCCCTGCCATTCCCTCCACTGCCTCCTCCACTGCCCCATGCTGTCGATGCTTAACAACAGACCACAGGCTCTCCAAAAAAGAGCCGGCCTCCTGCACCATACTGGGATTGAACCCATGGCCACAGGTGCTCTGCCACTTGAGCTCTGCCCTAGTCCTTTTGTTTTTGGTTTGTGTTCGAGGTACAGTCTTACAAACTTGGCCTGGGCTGGCCTCAAAGTCCCCAGTCCTCCTGCCTTTGCCTCCTGAGGAACTGAGATTACAGGCATGTGCCACTGCGCTTGGCTCAGGTTTCACTGCAATGAAGGATGTGCTATGTGTGGCTAAGTAATACTCACGAACCACACGGCACTGCTTAGTGTAAATCCCACAGAGCCCACTGAGTCTCACCAAATGCATCCAGTTGCATAACAGACATGCATGTTAGCTCTTAGTGGTGTTGATGTGAGCAAGGAAGAAAATACAACAACAAAGACAGATGCTGGAACTTCCTATGCACACCTGGGTTGAATCAGATGATGGTTTTCAAACCCTGTGCTGTTCACAGTATAGTGACTACAAACCAGACATTTTCAAGCTATTAATGCTTTCTTCCTCACTGTCTGGATTATGTTGGTCAGTCTACCAAACAATATGCTGCGTCCTGATTTGTGTGATTTGTGTTTGTGTCCGTTTCTGTGATGTCCCTGAGAGGGAGCTGGGAGGGGGCACGGCAGGACACACGGCTCCTCACACGTGTGCCCGTCACACGGACAGAAACAATCTTAAGGACACGGGCAATGGTCAAGTGGATCAAAAGGTTGGTTAACAACACATCTTCTCTTACAGTCAACGTCCTCTTACTAGACTGTACAGAAACTGTAAGTTCATATAGGTTAACAAGTTTAACCTCATCTCCTGTACACAGACATGAGCTCTGGCACATGCCTTAGCCCCCCCCAAGTTCCCCGAGGTCTGCTCTTCCTTGAGTCCTGCGCCACCTACGCCCATTGCCCAGGGCCTAGCCTGACCGCCCTGCGCTGTGTGGTGCTGGATGTTGACCGTGCATTGTGTAAAGGTACCATATTTTTTGGATCCATTCATCTGTGGAGGGGCATCTGGGTTGTTTCCATATTTTGGCTATTGTGAATTGTGCCGTGATAAACATGGAAGTACAAATGTCTTTTTGATATCTTGGGACTTGCTGTTTAGGATAGATGCCTAGGAGTGGTATGGCTGGGTCATAGGGTAGGTCTATATTGAGCTTTTTGAGAAAGCTCCATACTGTTCTCCAAAGTGGTTGTACTAATTTGCACTCCCACCAACAATGGAGAAGGGTTCCTCTTTCCCCGTACCCCCTCCAGCATTTGTTGTTGCCTGAGTTCAGGGTATAGGCCATTCTAACTGGGGTGAGGTGGTATCTCAGGGTTGTTTTTATTTGCATTTCCTTTACTACCAGGGATGTTGAACATTTCCTCATATGTTTCTTTGCCATTTTTATTTCTTCTCTTGTGAAGTCTCTCTTTAGCTCCTTTGCCCATTTCCTAATTGGTTTATTGGGCTTGGAGGGGCTTAAGTTTTTTGAGTTCTCTGTAGATGACAGATATTAGGCCTTTGTCTGTTGCTGTGCTGGTAAAGATCCTTTCCCATATGGTTGGCTGTCTTTCTGTTTTGGTGGCTATGTCCTTAGCTGTGCAGAAACTTTTTAATTTGTAGTAGTCCCATTTGTCGAGTCTTTCCCCTATTTGTTGTGCCCCTGGGACTCTATTCAGGAAGTTCCTTCCTGTGCCTATAAGTTCTAGCATCTTTCCTACTCTGTCCTTCAGTAGTTTCAAGGATTCAGGTCTGATACTGAGGTCCTTGATCCATTTTGAGTTGATCTTGGTGCATGGTGATAGGCTTGGGTCTACTTTGAGTTTTCTGCACATAGCTACTTTCAGCTTTTTTGGTGGTTAATTGAAGATAAGAGTCTCACAGATTTCCCTGCCCTGGCTGGATTTGAACCTCAGTCCTCTGGTCTCAGCCTCCTGGGAAGCTAGGATTGATTATAGATGTGAGCCACAGGCACCTGGTTAGCACTTCCATTTTACTTTGCGGACCTCCCTCCCTCTTCGAACCCACGCCACATGGGCAGGGGGATTGGACCCCCGTCTTCCACCTCCTGGACACAGGGATGGGCAGACAAGGATGGGCAGGGGAGGGTTCATACACATAGCCAAGCAGGGTCACGACCCTTACCCTAAGGCTTTGCTTGGATGGACCTACAGGAAAAGCAGCACTCGTTCTGCTTGGATGCAACATGAACAGGATGACCAGGCTGGCCTGAAGCTGTGTGTCCGCGCTTGGAGAGAACCTATCAGATATGGAGAGGCGCCTGGACCCGGACATGTCTGAAACACACCCCTGCCTAGCCCATCAACTGAGCCAATGAATGTGCTTTTTTTCCCCCCCTTAAACCAATGTGAGTCAAGATCCCCTGACTTGCAGCCAAAAAGAAATCCTGACTTGTACAGGGTTCAGGGAATGTGGATGTTTTGGAGCCTGACAAGCAAGTGTCACAGGTGTAGGCTTGGGCCCATAAACAAGACTGCCTACATCCAAAAACTTATGGGAGCTACCACATCATTCCCACAGAGAAGACAAACACAAGGAGAGCCCGTGCTGGTGGTTCCCATCTGTAATCCCAGCTACTCAGGGGGCTGAGATTTGAGGATCATGGTTTGAAGTCAGCCCAGGAAGGAAAGTCTATGAGACTCTTAGCTCCTATTAACAAGCACAAAGCTATAGTGGAACTGTGGCTTAATCAGGTAGGGTGCCAGCCCAAAGTGAAAACATCAAGCAAGGACAAAAGGCCCTGAGTTCAAGCCCTAGTACCAGCACAGAACGAAAACAAAAACCCCACAAGGTAGAACAGAGATGGAAGAGCCGTGTTTAAGTTCTTAAAACCCTGACCATGCAGCTGGGCACCAGTGGCTCAGGCCTGTAATCCGAGCTGCTCGGGGAAGTGATATTGAGAATTGTGGTTTGAAGCCAGCCCTGGGGAAGAAACATCTATGAAATTCCTATCTCTAATTAATCACGTACACACACACACACACACACACACACACACACACACACACACACAGCCAAAAGAAGAGCTGTGGCTCAAGTGGCAGAGAGCTAGCCTTGAGCAAAGAAACTCAGGGACAGAACCCAGGCCCTGAGTTCAAGCCCCAGAGCCAAGACAAAACAAAAAACAATCCTGACCAAGAATGGCCCTGGCCATGAAGGGCGCGGGTGGTGAGGAGCGGCTGGGCTGGGTGGGGAGGGTGGGGGGACCCCCAGGTACTCACCCTCATCCGTAATGGTACCGCTGCTGGAGCCCCCACTGCTCTTGGACTGCCGGTGGGAGGAGGAGGAGGACAGGGAGGACTCTGCCGCGTGACCCTTGGGGGAGGGGGAGGGTGTGAGCGTGGGGGAGGTGCTTTTGGAGGTGGTAGACGTTCCAGAAGGAGGCCGAGGGCTACCATCCAGTTTCTGAGGAGATGGGGGGTGGGGGGGTGGGAGGAGGTAGGGGAAGAGAACAAAATGAGAATTCAAAATTCAAGTGAGAAAAACACGGGCAGACAGGAAAGATAAAACACACCAAGGTACAGTTGTTAAGGGACATCCATACTGTTCTGATGATGGACAGACAGGGCAGATGGAGACTCCAGCTGGCTGCCATTGTCACAGAGCCTCCCCCTTCCTGGAGTAAGTGGGAGACTCAACATGGATCAAACTCCCGGCCTAAAACTGAACCTCAACACCCTCAAAGGAACAGAAAGATGAAGTAGGGCTGGAGTGGGATTCAAGGAGAAATCACTAACAGAAATTTCTGGAAACCCCTCAAATGACTGTAAACTAAAAATAAACAAATAAATACTCCTAAATAATAAGCCAATTCTCAAGGAGAATCTCAGGGGAAGAAAAAAAAACATTTTGAGTTAAAATAATATATTAAAATGGTGGGGGGCCAGGAGTTTGGCCTAGTGGTAGAGTGCTTGCCTAGCATGCACAAAGCCCTGGGTTCAATTACCCAGCACCGTATAAACAGAAAAGGCCCAAGTGTGGCTCAAGTGGTAGAGTGCTAGCCTTGAGCAAAAGAAGCTCAGGGACAGTGCCTAGGCCCTGAGTTCAAGCCCCAGGACTGGCAAAAAAAAAAAAAAAGTCTCATGGACTTCCTTCTGGGCTGGGAATATGGCCTACTGGCAAGAGTGCCTGCCTCGCATACATGAAGCCCTGGGTTCAATTCCCCAGTACCACATATATAGAAAAGGCCAGAAGTGGCGCTGTGGCTCAAGTGGCAGAGTACTAACCTTGAGCAAAAAGAAGCCAGGGATACTGCTCAGGCCCTGAGTCCAAGCCCCAGGCCTGGCAAAAACAAACAAAAAAATGGTGGGATGCAGGAAAAGCTGCACTTAGAGGTCAAATAGTATCATTGAGTGTTTGTACTAGAAAAGGAGAAGGCAGGTATGTTGACATCTACCTATAAGCCAAGCACTCAGGAGGCCAAGGAAGGAAGGTAATGAGGCCAGCCTGGGCCACACAGTAAGACCTCATCTCAGATAGTCCCACCCTAAACCCTCACCCCCAAAAACAAAGAAGAGAGAAGAAAGATCCCTAAGGAGAATAGTAGTTCTGTTCTAAGAAACTAGAGAAAGATGAAACCCAAATCAAGGAGAAGGAAATTATGTGACTGCCACAGAAAAGAAACTAAAAACAGAAGCAATAGAGGAAAAAAAGTTGGTCCAATGAAAATATCAAGAAAATTTATACACCTTTAGCCAGATTGAGCACACAAGACAGAGGTCACAAATCACCAATATTATCAGAGGTAAGGAAATATTCCTTCAGATTCCTTACTTTTGAATTGACAATAAGGAAAACTGCTAACTCTATACTGCAAATCCAACAAACAAGGCAATTCCTTGAAAGACAGAATATGAGTCTTGCTCAAGAAGAAATAGATAGCTTAAATAGTCCTATCTCTCTGTCTACCTACCTACCTACCTACCTATCTATCTAATCTATATAGAACCTCCTTCCTTCCTTCCATCCATCCTTTCTTCTTTTTTTTTGCTGGTCCTGGGGTTTGAACTCAGGGCCTGGGCACTGTCCCTGAGCTTCTTTGTGTTCAAGGCTAGCACTGTTCTACCACTTGAGCCACAGTGCTATTTCCACCTTTATCTGAGTAGTTTATTGGAGATAGGAGTTGCATGGACTTTCCTGCCCCAGCTGGCTTAGAACCCTAATCCTCAGATCTTAGCCTCCTGAGTAGCTGGGGTTACAGGCATGAGCCACCAGTGCTTGGCCAGAACTGAAGGCAGATCTTATTAAATGAGTACAGGGAAGAAAGCAATACCACTGCTACACGGTCTCTTCCGGAAAAACCAAAGAGGAGGCGGCTCTTCCCCACTCCCTGCTTGGGCCACATAGCCATTTGAGGATGTCATGACACCGCCTTTGCTTTGCATGGTTTCTGACAAGCCTGCTTCATGTCATGCTTGTTTTTGTCTCTTGGAATATGATTTCTTTTGACTGTGGCTGCCTTCGATGTTTCTCTTTGTCTTGTTTTCAGAAGTTTGAATGCAGCATATCTAGGTGTGTTCTTTTCTACATGTTTCCTGTTTACTGTTCTCTGAACCGATTCCCATTTGTCACTGGAGAAACGGTGAGCCATCATTTCTCTGATGAATTGGATGTTAAATGGCTCTCAGTGATCATGTGCTGAAGGCAATTATTTAAATAATCCTTCTGTTCTCCTCTTCCCTCTCTCTATTTTCATGTTCGTCACAGCACTGGCCCAGAATTTTGCTATACTTTTTTTTGGGGGGGGGGTTAAAATCTTCTTTGTGGGGGTTGGGAATATGGCCTAGTGGCAAGAGTGCTTGCCTCATATACATGAAGCCCTGGGTTCAATTCCCCAGCACCACATATATAGAAAACGGCCAGAAGCGGCGCTGTGGCTCAAGGGGCAGAGTGCTAGCCTTGAGCAAAAAGAAGCCAGGGACAGTGCTCAGGCCCTGAGTCCAAGGCCAGAACTGGCAAAAAATAAAATAAATAAATAAAAATAAATCTTCTTTGTGTTTTAGCTAGGGTAATTTTCATCTGCTGATCTATCTTCAAGTTCACTCATTTTATCCTTGGCTGTGTCAAGTTTGAGATGTCTGTTAAAGGTGTACGAAGATTGCTGGGCAGAAGTGCAAAATTCTATCGGGGAGTGGGGGAAACCTTAAAGCAAAAGGGCTGGGGTATACCTCAAGTGGTAGAGTAAGCACCTGCACAACAAACAGGAGATCCCAGAGTTTAATACTCAGGAAGGAGGAGAAAAGGAAAAAGAAGACAAAGACTAAGACTAAGAGGAGGAGAAGGAGGAGGAGGAGGAAGAAGAAGAGAAGCTACTCATGTGATCTTGTGTTGCATTTTCCATGAGCGCCTTGGTCATGCTAGTCACAATTATTTAAAACTCCCTGACTTCCAGCAAGCCGGTCACACTACCTTATTCTCATCACAGCTTTGCTCCTTGGGAGTAGTTTTCTTCTTGCCTTTCCATTTGTCTTGTAATTTTTGCTAAAAGTTGGCCATCGTGTGCATCAACATAGCAACGATGAAAAGATTTTCTATCAGGAAGAAAGGCCACCTATGGCATTCCTTCAACGCCTTTTCCCACAGTGTACCCCAGAAAGGCACTGCCAACCAGCTGTCCATACTCTTAACAATTCTCTCCTCTCCGTCTTCCCGTACGGACGTCCCCTGACACAGCCTCTGCCTGCCCAAGGCAGCCAGTGCCTGTCGGAGGATGGCACCTCTGGGGTGGGTATGGAAGGGATGGGTAAAGATAGGGTGGGGCAAGATTCTCAGAAATGCCAGCATCGTCCTCCAGTCCCTGGTGCAGGAGAGTGGCTGAACTTCCCGCCCCTCCACTTCATAGCTCCCATGCCCAGCAGTGGCGTGTGCACATGCGTTCACAGCTTGCTGGCTTTCAGTCCCTGCCAGGCGCACGCATGGCTGTCCGTCCTGGCCATTCTGGGCGACAGCCATGCAGGTGAATGACTTCCCCAGCTCAGAGCAGCACAGCACCTCAGGCTCCTGCTCCATCAGTGCTTTTTGTTCAAAACCACTGAGGAGGAAGCTGATACTGATTCCTCCTGGGCCTCTGGGGCCTCCAGAGAGCTTCAAGGCGGAGGCTCCGCCAGGCCCTCCTGAGACCCCCCAAAGGGCTGAACGTGTGGGAAAGCCAGCCCCGTGCCCTTCCTACTGATTCAGTGAGCTGCTTATTTTAAGCAAAGTACAAAAACCAGATCCAGGAGACTCCTGTTGTGTAGACTAATTTCTAATTCTTCCTAAGGGAGCCTTTGAAAAGCACTTCATATCTTCATTTACTGCTGGAGCCTGTGACAGAGCCCACTCCTGTTGTCCTTTGATTTAGGGCAGTGGTTTCTAAGAGCCCAGAGCTGGGCTCTCTCAGGAGGAAAACAGATCCTCCCAAGCCCTGAGAACGGCAGTCAGTCACGCCAGGGCGGAGCCCACAAACCCAAAGTTCTGAACAGCGACCCACGCTTCCAGCACATGGCTACAGCAGGCATATCAGGAGATCAAGGGATGCAACCTTTTCCTGAACACATCTTTTGACACAACCCGTTTGTGTCAGGAATACACACACACACACACACACACACACACACACACGAATATGCCTGTATACAAATTACACATGACAGGCGCATCAAGTGAAGCAACACTTAGCACAATTTACAGTGTATACATTGTAATACCAACTAAATACCAACTAAAAAAACAATCATCTGGAGAGAAACAAAATTTTAGACAGCAGAGAAGAAAACTATGTCCAAAGCCCCAGACCAGCAGACTTACTTTAAGAAGTAGATGTGAGTGTCCTAGCGGAAAATGCAAAAATAGAAAGACAATAGTTATACAAATTCTTACTATCTGATTAAAGAAGATGTACTAAAACATTCCAATAGCTGAATTCTAAAAGGACCTAACATATATGGGTCCTTTACACAAATAATCTTTGAACAGCATAGTAAGCTAATGTGTAGAGAAAGAGAAACCTTTTTTTTTTTCCTGGAGCTAAATTGTAAAAAAGCTAATTATGGAGCTCTTATTGCACAAGGGACTCCAAATAACAGCAAGAGTTGTATAGCTAACAGTGACTGGGCAGAATGCAGAGAACTTTGCACACATCCATCAAAGCATCTTGGGGCTGGGGAACAGTTTGGTGAGCTGAGATCTGAGTCCAGCAGGCCACCCCTAAATCCTACCACCCTCACTCTTGTCAGAGCACAATGCGTGGGTACCAGTCATGTGACCGTGCTGTGGGGGGGGGCTCTGCCAGGACCTGGGGTGTACTTCACCCAAAACACCTCAGCGCCTCCCCCAGGAGAAGAGGTAGGGTGAACGCATCCTTAGGTTACAGATTCAGTGCTCTGCAGAAAGCCCAGGACCAGCGGGCTGGAAAGGGCCGGGCTGACTTTAGCCCTGTCCACAATTGTGGCATGGTCCGGGCTCGCAGGCACAGGGGACACAGTGGGACACAAAGTGGGACCAGGAGGAGCAGAAGGAGTTGACAGGGAACAAGCACCTTGCTGGGAGCACTGCCAGCGGCAGGGGAGGCTGGAAGCTCGGCTGAGCTGGGGGCCGGTGCTGGCCCCACAGGACTTGACCTCTGGCTAGGCTTCTGCTCAGATAATCCAGCTGCTTTTTTCCTCTGTGCGGCAATCTGGGACAGGACACTGTCTATGCTTCCACCTGGGAAGACAGAAGCAGGAATGACCACCATGGATCTAAGTGCTTACCGTTACATAGGTGGGGGGGGGGGGGCGGGGAAACCGGGATGTGCTGGCTCAGTGGAACCTTCCCATATGGCTCGGGGTCAGCCGACCATGAGAGGGTTCTGCATGGGCGCTGAGGTGGCTGTGAGCAGTGGCTACCATGCAGCAGAGCATCATGGTAAGAGGTGAAGCCCATGCCATTGTCTCAGTCAGCCCCTAACTCTACGGTTATCAGAGTGGCCTGCTCCCTGGGTCAGGCTCTCCCTGGGCCAGGCTCAGTGGCCATTTTTTCCTCTCCTTGCAGAGAGGAAATAATAACCAAGAGGCATTAAGAAAGAAAGGGAGAGTATGGTAATACCTACGGTCTGGGAAGACACCAACAACTGATACTTCTTTTTTTTTTTTTTTTTTTTTGGCCAGTCCTGGGCCTTGGACTCAGGGCCTGAGCACGCACTGTCCCTGGCTTCTTCCCGCTCAAGGCTAGCACTCTGCCACTTGAGCCACAGCGCCGCTTCTGGCCATTTTCTGTATATGTGGTGCTGGGGAATCGAACCTAGGGCCTCGTGTATCTGAGGCAGGCACTCTTGCCACTAGGCTATATCCCCAGCCCAACAACTGATACTTCTAAGAGCGCATTTTACCACATGCCAGGTGCTGTCACAAACCCATATGTCTACCTGGAGGGCACAACACACCAACAGCCTCAAAACTGTGGCCAGGCAGTCACTACACAGGCCATTCTGGACTCGGGCAGCTCCGGCTAAGAAAACCACTGAACAAAAGGAAAGTGGGAAGCCAGGTGCTGGTGGCTCATGCGTGTAATCCTAGCTACTCAGGAACCTGGGATCTGAGGATTACAGTTTGAAGCCAGCCTGGGCAGGAAAGTCTGTGAGACTCTTATCCCTAGTAAAGCCAGATGTGGGGCTGTGGCTCAATTGGTAGAGCATTAGCCTTGAGCAAAAGAAGCTCAGGGACAGTGCCCAGGACTGACATGCTGAGACACACACACACACACACACACACACACACACACACACACACACACACACACACACACACACACACACACACACAGTGGAGGCCAGAAGGAGAAAGCTTGGGGTAGAGGTGCAGGGGAAAAGCATTAGCTGTAAGAACAAGAATCGGGGATCTGCCTTGGAGCTCTACAAGGGAAGTGACTACACATACGGTCGCCTCTCACAAATAGAGCAGCCTGGTTATTGAAAGGCTGCAACAAGCCAGGTGCCAGCGGGTCTGTCTGTAATCCTAGGATACTCAGAAGGCTGAGATCTGCAAGACCTCAATTAAAAGTCAGCTGAGGGCTGGGGATATAGCCTAGTGGCAAGAGTGCCTGCCTCGGATACACGAGGCCCTAGGTTCGATTCCCCAGCACCACATATACAGAAAAAACGGCCAGAAGCGGCGCTGTGGCTCAAGCGGCAGAGTGCTAGCCTTGAGCGGGAAGAAGCCAGGGACAGTGCTCAGTCCCTGAGTCCAAGGCCCGGGACTGGCCAAAAAAAAAAAAAAAAGTCAGCTGAGCAGACACGTCAGTAAGACTCCATCTCCAATTAACCAGTAAAATTTAGCTAGACTGGAGGTGTGTCTCAAGAGGTAGAGCACCAGCCCTAAGTAAGAAAGTAGAATGAGAATGTGATACCAAGTTCAAGTCCCAGGTCTGGTGCATGCACAGGTGCACACGCGCGCGCGTGCGTGCACACACACACACACACACAGTTGTTGTAGACACATGCATATTGACCTACAGAACTCACAATCTCCAACCACGAGGAAAAGCAGCCTACGGAGCAGTTTACACCCAATGAAGGCATGTGGAGAGGGGACAGGCTCTCTCTACCAATTCTTCCCTGTCTCTGCTACAAGAGTAGTGTGACCTTGGGCGAGTAATTTGACTATCCTGAGCCCCAGCTTCCTCATCTGTTGGATGGAAGAAGATAACCCACAACCGAAGGAGGCGAATGATTTAAGTGGCTCGGCACTGTGCCTGACAAGAGTGCTCAATAAATTATTATTCCACTTTTTATAAATATTCATGTTATGCATAAAAATCCTTCGCAGAGACATACACTAAAATGTCAATGCTGATCCTCGGTGAGGGAGATGATACCTTTTTTGGTCTTTTGGCTCTTCTGGCAGAAATATACTCCCCTTTTGCAATGCACAAAGCCATATGCCCCTCCTGCCGGCTTGCTCTGGACAATCCTGGTGTCCCAGAAGGACCAGGAGATATGCTGCAAGCCCAGAACAACTGTAGGATGCTCTGGTTTCACACATAACTGCCCACAACCGGCTGTGTGACCCAAGGCAAATGTCTGACCCACTCTGTGCTTCCACATCTTCATCTGTTTGGTGAACTTGCATTTTCCTTAATGTCATTATCAACTTTTGTCAGGTGAAAAGCATTATAGACTTTATTCCCTTTCTTCTTCATCTACCCTCATCCCAAGAAAATGCATAAAAGCAACCCTGAGTTGTTAATGTATGGAAACTCCAGCCACACCTAAGAAGGTGTCTGTGTGTGTGTGTGCGCTCGTGTGTGTGTGTGTGTGTGCGCGGTCATTGTGGGGACTATCTGCAGACAGCAGCGCGGGGTAGCTGTCCCACCACCCCGGGAGGCCGTGCCCCCACTCACCTGAGCGGTTGTGCAAGTCTCCGCTGTGCCTGCTCACGCCGCCTGCTCCACTGGAGCCACCGGAGGAGTGCGGAGAGTGGTTGAAGTTTCCAGAACTGGTGGGGGAGGCCGGGCTTCTGGACAGGCTGGGAAACTTGACCGGCCTGGCTGGGCCCTGCGAGGACAGGGTGGGCGTGGCCACGGTTGGCACTGCTTCCTGCACACATGTGGTGCACCAGTGCCCGCCCAATCAGCAGCACCATGCTGGGCGGCCTTTTCCTCTGCCTGGTGCTAGCCTGCTAGCTCAAGCTACACGGTCATCTCCCCACCTTCCACTGCATATCAGGGCCTTCAGGGAAGAAGGCCTGACTGTGTCATTCACCGAGAAGTAGAGAAAGGCCCCATGATATCCAGGACAAAAGTCATCCCTCAGCCCGGCCTGGGCTGGTGACCGTCTCTGGGCACTTGAGCTCGCCTGCCATGCTGCCCCTGTCTGTCTCAAGCCCTTGGTCCCCAGTGCCAGTACTCCCATCGTGTCGTCTGCAACCTCATGGGCTCCACACGTTCTGCCCCTGTCTTTGCCTATGCCTTGGTTCCTGCCTGGTCCCTTGGTGCCTCAGGGCCTTTGCCCATGTGCCCCTCCTTGCTCCTGGTCCTGTCGTCCCAGGTTCGAGGCCTCCCTGATGAAGCTGGTCAAGGCTGGGCTCCCTCCCTGTGTCTTGGGTGTTCACAGTATAACTCCCCTCCCCAGCACAATGTGTGAGTGTGCATTCGCTATGGCCTGCATGTCGGTCAGCCTCCTGGGGCCCCGCCCTCCACTGTGCTCCCAGGCTGCAGCCCTGGCTTAGGCACCCGGCAGGCTCAGTGGAGATGCCCAGAGCACACGGGCTGCAGTGGGCTGAATGGTGGCCTCCAAAAGATAATCCAGAACCTGAGGATTAACCCCGGAGGTGTGAATGGTGCTCCCTGAGCACCTGTTCTCCTGGGAGGTGCGTGCACAGGGCTTTGGGGGAGAGAGCTGGTCCTGGGGAGCCCGGAAACCTAAATGTAAGGCAGGCAGAGGGCATCCTGAGAAGAGGAGGCTAGGTGGAGACCCAAGGCCACAGGGCCAGGAAGGTCCAGAGGCTGCAGACTATGTAATTGGTCACAGCAGGTCCCCTCTCAGCCCCCTGCCCCCCACCCCGGCATTCAGAAGGAGCCTCGCTTTCAGGCTTCTGGCCTCTAGGTCTGTGAGAGGAAATGTTGGCTGCTCTGAGACAAACCCAGTGTGAGTGCCGGTCATGCTAGGGTTCTGGGGACCCCGTTGAATCAGTGCCCTCGGGGGAGGACCACAGCCAGGACTCACACAGGCTGTGTGCTGTCTTCTGTCCGGGACACGGCCAGCCTGTAGTTCTGAGGCCTTCCTGACTAGCCTGGCCAGGCACCTCGCACACTATCCTTGGTCTCCTGTCTTATGTCCACAGTCTAGGACACACTGACAGGGTCCCTGGGATGGGAGCCAGCTGGCTATGCTCCAGAGTACTCATTGCACTGGATGAGCAAATCACTGGTGATACTGACCTTGGTCCTCAGGGGTCAATTATGGGAAGATGTCTCAAGATGGGTTAGGCACCTTCCTGCCTGACTGAGAAGAGGAGTAGGAACGCAAACCGGCACTGCCTGACTCTAGGGCCAGGCTCTTGGCCTCGTACTATGACTGGATACTGCAAAGGTCCTGTGGCAGCAGGGAGAAGCAAGGCAAACCTGTTGTACAGATGCAACGGGAAGCCAGAAGCTCCTGCAACCACTGGGCATACAGCCACAGGGCCCATCCTAAATCCCTGCCTTCAGTCTGTCTGTAGTGTGCCCACAATATGAACAACCTACACATGTGCTACAAACCTACTGCCTCAGGATGGTACAGACACAGGCTGAGGGTTAACACCAGTTCTAGGCACAATCATATCTTGTTCTCTCAAGAAAACAGCAGAGCGCAGGAAGTTGTCTCTTGCTGCATGCTTCTGGTCACGGACCTGAGTGACCATGGCGGTACAATTAGAAGCTAAGACCCTGGTTTCCAGTCCCAGGCCCCTGGCTGCCTGGCTGTTAGGTCATTTCCCCCTGGCTGGGTCCCTGTCTCAGCACTGAAGGGAAGGTCAGATTAGATAGATCATGTTTTCAAACATGGTCCCTGGGATTCCAGGGTTCCAGAGAGGAGACAGACGCTTCTGATGGCATCATACTAATCTCTTCTAAAACTCGCTAGATTTTACAATAGAATTTTCTTAGGCAACGGAATATGGCTTACTTGAAGGGAAAACAAGCTCTGAGCCTGGACTAGGTGGGTCTGAGGTCCCTCTGTCCACACTGCACCACCCCACTCAGCAAATGTCAGGGTCTGGTTGGAAACTTACGGCGTCTGTGCCCCCGCCACCCACGGGGTAGGTCCTGCTGCCACGCTGAGGCAGCACTGTCTTGGGGGGGTCATCCTTCCCGTTGTGCCTCGTCCGAGATCGGTCAGAGCTCCACAGCTCAAAGCTGGACGGGGGCAAGAAAGGGGGGATGACCGCCTTCAGCTTGTCACTTGGGAGTCTGGGGAAGGGGGCTCCATTCCGCAGCTGAAAAAAGAAAAGAGAGCCGGAGGTTAGACAGACAGACCAAGGGCAGGGAAGGGGGCCCAGTCATGGGGACAGGACTCCCCAAGTTTGTCCTGCTTCCTCATGACTAGCGCCCATCCATTCCACCACCTGCCGATGATCCCTCCACCTGAGACTGGAGCCCAGGTGGCATCCTCAACTGTCAACCGTGCCCACCGGCTCCCTCATTGCCATGAAGGGAAAGCAAGCTGGGGTGAGCCACAGATATCTACTGGGGAGCCTGGGAGGTGCAGAATGAGGGAGCCGAGCTGCCAGGAGACCCAGAAGACCCATCGCAGGGCAGGGTGGGGGCTGGGGAGAGGCACAGGAGCCTTCTGGAAAGCGTGATATGGGGGAGAAGTGGGCGGGTCAGTCTAAAACCCACACAGTGATGGGGGAATCATCAAGGAACAGCAGCCACTCCATCCACGCTCGTGTTAATTAAGAAGACAGGGAACTCAGTGCCAGATGGCGCTTTGCAGGGACGGGCATCCCACAGCTAAACCGGCCTCGGGAGCTGGGCAGGTGGCATCTCCGCACCGATGGCTGCACACGCCCACACAGTGGCCTGTGGGGCTGGGGGCAGTGAGCCAGAGGATGGAGAATGAGGACGGGAGAGCAGGGGAGGGGGAGTTGCAGGGCCTCCCGGTCCCCCGCGCCCACTGGGCTGCTCTTCTGAGATGGGTGAGCAAGTGCTGTCCCTGTGCTGCCCTTGACATCCTCGCCTTGCAAGGGCAGACCTGGGCTGGACGCGCAGGGCAGCAAAGCCACCACCGCGTTCCTTTCTGGAAGCTGGTGACCTTCACACCCTTTGCCTAAGACCTCGCTTTCTCAGTATTTTATCTTGAGGAATAACTGGGGACTGGGGGGAGTCAGAACTAATGGCGGCATTCCAGGGAGAACAAACCCGGACAAGTGAAGCCACTCCATGCCAATGCCCCATTCCCTATCTGACAGCCATAAACATAGCGTGGCTAGTGTTGGAACAACACAGAAAGACAACACAGGGATGATGATAAAGCCATCCGCCTCACACAGATTAAATGAGTTAATATATGCAGAGTGCCCAGAATAGTGGCTGGCATTTAGTAAGTGCTGTGGGATATGCTATTATTATATATAATATTATACAATATTCATATATGCTTAAAATGCTTAGGCAAAATACTCAAAAGACATATACCACAAAATACCAACCATGACTGAGTATGTGATTGGGGGTGATTTTATTTTCCTTCTTGATACTTCTATCATATCACCCCAAACGCCTAGACATTTGCCTTTGTACTGAAAGTCGTTACTGCTGTTTAAGAATGGGAACAGTGTCAGGCCGCACAGACTCCCACATCTGGGGGACCCACAGTTCACCCCTGTTGGCCTGGCAGGGCACATGGGCAGATCCCGCTGGGGAGCTGGCTGGTTTCTGAGTTTCTCCATGCCTCTTGCCTTGTAGGTGAGCCCTTTGGCTGGCTCTCCTGTCCTTGCCAATACTGCCCTCTGCTGGCCTCGATGAGGGTCCAGGCAGGGAAGGAACTTCAACCATGAAACTCTGTGCCTCTGGAGAGTTTGCATGGCACAGCTTAAAGCTGGCCGAACAAAACTAAGAACCACCTGGGGTTGACCTCACATAACAGCCAAAACCACAGTCGTTCTTGCTCTAGGAGCAAGACCCACCTTCAGTCTGCTGGAAGTGTATTCTTTCCCTGACCAACTTTTCCTGTCACTACATTTCAGGTCTTGTCTCAATTCTCTCCACGGGTGGAGCTGTGATTTAGATATCCTACGTCTGTTTCGGCAGAAAGTCAGAACAAGTCAGAAACGTGCTCTCTGTCTGCGTGGGGGAGGGCGGGCTCTGCAGGGCAAGCACTTCAGATTCTGACTGCTTTCTTTTTCTTGCCCTTCTGGGCATGCCTGGCTTTGAGGGGGCCTTTCCAGGTGCTTCCTCTCCCCCACAGATGCACTCCAGGATCTCCAGCCTGCATTTTCTCCATCAGATGCCATCTGGATCGACTGGTTTGGCCCCTGTATGCCACAGGATTGGACTTGTTTGTCCCCTATTAGAGGGTTCAAAGGTTATCCAGTCTCTAGAATCCCCTTATATCAAATACAGGAACGTAAGAGGCCCATATCTATTATCTAGTATCTAATCTAACCTAGAACTCAACCTTCAGGCATTTATTTTCCCTTTTAAGGATTTATCACTTCCCCCATCCCTTCCCTCCTTCCCTCCTTTCTATTGCTCCTGTCTCCCAGGAAAAGACTGGGTTGCTCTACTAAAACACCCCCCACACACAGACACACATATACACCACAGAGAAAATTCATTTCAAATATGGTCTTCTCTCATTAAGGCATTTCCTTTGTTTCTGGCTTCCTTCTTTGTCTTTTCATGTACTACCCTTTATAGTATCTTGGATTTAATTAGATGAAACTCACTAATGCCACAGGAGACATATGACAGATCGTTGAGAAACAGACACTGAGAGGAATAGAGGTAGGGAGTAGTCAGGGGGGGAATTTAGAGAAGAGTACACTACACTAACTTCCCAGGCACTAAAAAGACACTTTAAAAGGTAGGCCCCAAGGGTTCACCGGGCTGGTGGATGGGAGATAGGAGCCTCCCTCATTTAAGCTCAAGGTTTCAGGTTGTCACTCTAGGAGGGGATGCTGTGCCTAGGCAATGACAGTAACTGTCTCCCTTTCTTCCAGACAGAGAACATGTCAGCTCTTGCTGCATGGTTACTCCCAATGCATTTTTTGCAATGTGTCGTGGTCAGCTTGTAAACTGCCACATCAAGAAGTCTCCAAGATGGCACTTTCACTGGGTCTTTTCTGTTGAGCTCTTCTAAACGGTCTGAGGTCCCCTATGTCTCGACTTTCATGTTTCTCTCTCAGGATCTGGACCTATGGAAGGGGGAAGCCAGGTGTGTCTGGCCTGTTCAGGACATTCTAGATGATGCCCTAGTTCACTTCTGTTTCACCTGGCCAGCCTCCATAGTACCCTGGTCTTTCTTCCTCTTCCTACTAGCACAGTCTGTGTGGCTCTTCCCATCCACCTTACAGGACTAGTCTGTCACTAGTCAAAAAGTGGGTCATGATCTGTTTCCATGGAGACTTTCTAGAGGGGCTGGGGAACCTCAGGCCCAGGGGCTGCATACCTGTGAAATCATTTGGTACATAATGGAACAGATGTGTGCTTCTCATTGGGGCTCTCTGTGGCCCCGCTGCTGTGCTGATTAAAAAAAAAAAAGTTTCCCATTGGTAGCTCACACCTATAATCCTACCTACTCAGGAGGCTGGGATCTAAGAATCAGAGTTCAAGGCCAGCCTGGGTAGGAAAGCCCCTGAGATTCTTATCTCTATGAAAAAAAAAAGCTATAAATGGAGCTATAGCTCAAGTAGTAGAGCACAAAAGCTCAGGAATAGTGCCTAGGCCCTAAGTTCAAGCCCCAAGACTGGTGCATGCACACATGTTCCCGCTCAGCCCTCCACTGACCCTTCTGATAGGCTTCGTGAGGATTAACTCGTCTTTTTGTTTCCTCTCCTCTGGAATCCTATCAGTCTGAGCTGATTCTGCTCAAACTCCCTGGAAAGACTCTGCCACTCTGCCCTCTGACCTGAGGAAAAGCCACTCTCAGAGAGAGTGGTTATAAGGCCTGAGAGTACTCTAGATTAATATGCCTGGCATAGGTGTTATTTCATTCATTGCCCTATCAAGTGCTGGACAAAACTTTCACTTGCACTCAGAATATCAGAGAACAACTGACTAGTTACTATAGCCAATTTTCATTTTTGAGCTTGAATTTTATGCATATTAAAGTCTGGGCATACCTAAGCTAAAACTTCTTGTGCACGTATGTGTATGAACTTCTTTAGGATGGCTTTTTTTTTTTTTGTCAGTCCTGGGGCTTGGACTCAGGGCCTGAGCACTGTCCCTGGCTTCCTTTTTGCTCAAGGTTAGTACTCTACCACTTGAGCCACAGCTTCACTTCCGGCCTTTTCTGTTTATGTGGTGCTGAGGAATTGAACCCAGGGCTTCATGCATGCAAGGCGAGCACTCTACCTCTAAGCCATATTCCCAGCCCCTAGGATGGCTCTTAAACTGCTATTTTAAAGTTAATATGCAAAGGGTGTCACTCTTGAAAAAATGGTTATCATATCTCAATCAGGTCTAAATGTGGACATTGAGGAATTAAAAGAAACTTTAAAATTTGGTGCTTGATATTGTCAAAAGTGTAATTTGAATTCTCTTTTACAGGATATGGGTCTACTAACAAATGTATTATGTAATCTGTTATTATATAGGATAGAAACAACTTTAGATTGCTTTTCTCACTGAGTCTTCAATGAAATAGAAGCTACTAAGACTATTTATTTTAGGGAGGAAGGAAAAACTGTTCAAGTCCAAAAGTTTCTAAGAGCAATTCCAAAGTGCATATTGGAAAGGAAGGACAGAAAGGAATCAGAAAATAGGCTATAGGAATGTATGAGATGTGTTTTTGGAAAAGAAAGCTAAAAGGAAGAAGAAAAGCTTTGGGGTGAGAAAGGATTTTATACAGGAAGCTTTGTTTTAAAGTACTGTTCCAAAATGGAAAATTAGTGTAAGATAAAAAAAGAAAAAAAACACCACACAGAGAAGGTTCAAGAATGTAGCAAAATGTAAGAGTAGGTCTTATGTATATTAAATACGGAATGTTTTTAAAGTTTAGGTGTGGGTCTTTATTTTGTTTACAAGTTAAAAATTATCTGAAGCTTTTTCTTTTTCTTTTGTGTTGGTACTGGGGCTTGAACACAGGGCCTCAAGCTCTCACTCTGTTCTCACTCATGGCTGGCACTCTACCACTTGAGCCATGCCTCTAGTCTGACATAATGATGGTTAACTGGTCATTGTCTTTGACTTTTTCTGCCCAGGTTGGCTTTGAACCATGATCCTCCAGTCTCAGCTCCCTGAAAAGTAAAGACTATAGGCATGAGCCACCAGCACCCAGCTCTGAAGGGTTTTACTAAAGTCAAGATTAAATGCACTGATGTAAAACTAGCACCCAAGTCTCTATGACACTGAGGGTGTTTTAAGAATATTATTCTGCTTACTTTTGACTTCTTAGGAAACTGAGTTACAGCTGAGTCAAAGTTGACCTATATAATCCTTCTAGGATGCAAAGCTTAGAACAACACTTTACCAAGTTAATGCCTTCTAAATTTAAATTGTTAATGATGCTATTAGCCAATGCAGGCTCACGCCCATGAGTTCCTAATTATAAAAAGGAAAACTTAATGGTCCTAACAATGTTGTCAATCTTCATTATTATCTTAAACTACTATATGCAATGGAAATAACTAGACTGCTTCCAAAATTTTAAACATGGCTATTCTAAGTCTTTTGTCATTGAAGATTTGATCCTTTTCTGAAATATACACAGTCAGGCCCAGAGGACAGCTCTTACTGACTTGTCAGACTGAGTTAGGTTTTTAAATTGAATGGATTCCAAGTTAGCATTGCCTAGAAGCTGCTTTTTCTAAATCTCTTTGTTGTTTGAATTTGGCCCCAAGGGGTCTTCTTGGCACAGCTTCCTACCTGGCATGTCTGTCACCCTCCAAACTGGGATAGGATGAGGAGGGCCCTCTCACCCTGGCTTTAAATAAAGGACTTACTGAGCAAAGCTTATTCTGAGATGAGAAACCATGCAAAGACAGGAGGAAAGCTGTTCAGACAAGAGGGAATTTTGTCAGAACCCAAATGGAGTCACTTCCGAAAGCAACTACAGCCTAGATGTTGAGAAGAAATGGTTCATCAACATGGTTACCTAATGCACGGGCCTGTCTACCTTCCAACTGCACAGGGATTTGTGCTCTTTTTTGCTATACCCACTATTTCTACAGCTCCACGAGAAACTCAGATGTTTCTCCTCCTATTAAACCTTCTGTTTGCTGATGTTTTAGCCAGGTTTGTTTCTTCTTGTTTCCAGGCCATAAAACTATAAATAATACAGCCAACCATACTAAACTCTGAGGTGAAGCTGGAGAGACAGGCAATGTCCTCAATGTCTTAACCACAGACCAGGTGACATGAATGCCACCTTAAGACAAAACTTTGTGCTTATGTTCCAGACAATTCAGCCAAGATAGCTCAGCCTAGAACCCAGGGACATTGCTTCCCTTCTTGGTCCTCTATGTTCACATGGTGGAAGGAATCCATGTTTTACTTGTGTTCCTGGCTCTGATCATTGGTAGGACTCTTACTCTGCCACTGTGTTCACTGCTTATCTCCCGGGTCCCAGCCTTTTGCTGTGTTTCTGCAACATGGATCCTCCTTAAACACTCTGGCTTGTCTATGACCTGGGTCTCCCCTGTGCCCATCAACAGAAAAGGCCAGAGACGCATTACACCAGTATGAAGTAGAGGAAGGCTTACTTTGACTTCCCATTCCCTCATGTTCTTCAGGTTCTGAAGGCCTTGAAGAAAGACTGATAGCCCATAAGCCATGGGAAAATGCAAAGGAAACTTAAAATGGAGGATTGAGATCACAAGGATCCTGAGAGAAAACATTGTCATTAAGCTTTCCAACTTAAAGGTGACCAGACTATGTAGCCCATCAAGGTCATGAAATGTCACAAGATGGCTCAGCTTTTAGTACAACACAGGCCATCCCACATGGGGCACCAACAGGTAGAAAGAATCTAGGTCTCTAACTCCAGTCCTGAAATTAATTTACCTGAGGGAAATAAACTGCTGTGTTCTGCCATTGTTCGCTGGGACCTGTAGTCACTTCTGGCTGAGCCTCATCTTAACACACCTCTGTTTCCCAGAGGAGGACAATGAGCACTCCCCCAGGCTGGACACACGCCCTCCACTGTGCCTCCTCTTTTCCTGCTTCTCCACAACTAATGTGGCGAGTCTCTGTGTCCAAGCCTGCCATCAATTCCCGCCTCTTCAGGTCCCACCTGAGAACATGACCAGGACTTGCATCTGGCCACGAAGCACTGGTGCAGCCTTGCCAACAGTTCATGGCTGGCATCCGTTTCAACTCCTTAGTGCAACCCAGTGTTACCCATGTAATCATCCACCCCCACCTGTGACTGCCATGGTATGGCAAACACCCACGCCCCTCTGTCAATCAGCCAAAGATGGACAGGGGCCTCGATTGCTTTCCAAAGCCCCACACTCACCATGGTTGTCAATAACGCATCTTCCTTCTCTCCCCTTGGGTTCCCAGGACCTGAGGGACAAATGGAAACTTCCTGAAAGGCCCCTCCCCTGTGGCCTCAGCCTGAGGATGAGCGGCTGGCTGGGGCAACCTTCATCCTGGAGAGCCAATTCTCTGGGGTGATTAAATATTTAATGGCAATTGGTATTCGATACTCTAATAGATGGACGGCTTTTAGAAAGAATCCTGGAGCATGTTTTGAGCTTTTCCATCACCCACTGCTGTGCTGGGTCAGACAGTGGAGCGCCGTTCAATAGTCTGTCTCAGATAATTGGTCTGCTGGAGGGATCTAGCTTTGGTGTGCAAGTCTCCTTCAGTGACCTGGCAGAGCTGGCCAATGGGTTGAATCCTCCCGTTGCTGGGGAGCTCACTGCCTATCCACAGGGGACCCATTCCATTTCAAGACAGGACTGCCTGGCCTGTGGTCCCCCATGGGACATGGGGCTGTGGAGCAGACAACCCTGCAGGAAGATGCCACCCCACATGCCACCACTTCTCACCACTGTCTTTGGCCACAGGAGCTGCATCGGGGGGCCATGGGCGGCCAGTCCTGTCCTGGGAAGCAGCCCTCATGGTGGAGTCCAGTGCAGGCTCAGGCTCATCAGAGAAAGGCAGAGGCTGGTTGCTGGACAGCCCCCGCGGCAGCGTCTGCATCAGTTTGAGCTTGCGGAACCTATTGGACATTCGGTTCCACCAGGACTGTGGAGGGAAGGCAGGGCAGAGGTCAGCTAGCTGCAGAGCAGGAGCAGGGAGGGTGACCTGGGGGACAAGAACTCCCCTCCTGAGTTCCAGGCAGGCATCGCCAATCAACCACAGCACACTTCCTGACAATCAGCACTGCCCACTGAATCCTTCTTGATTCTTTCCAACAGATCCGGGTATCAGTGACCTCTGTCTGCTGTCCCTCAGTATTTCAACCTCCAGAGCCAGGCAGGGGAGCTGACCTGCTCGAGGTCTTCTGGTGGGATGGGAACAGGCAGGTGGACAGAAAGGCAAAACAACCACCCTAACACCAATCCCTGAATTGCTTCCCTCCTTCTAGCCCAGGGAGGGACTAAGAGGAGTCAGGAGACTGCATGGGGTAATCTGTCCTGATAGCTGATCATCTACCCAGTACTACTGCACAGCCTCTGGGTGAGAAGGGATGAAGGGCTCCACCACCCTCCTCTGTGAGGAAGAACCCCAGGGGAGCTCAGACCTACTGCACAGCCTCTGGGTAAGAAGGGATGAAGGCTCCATACTGCCCTCCCTCTATGAGGAAGAACCACAGCTGGAGTGAGCAGGGAGCAGGAGCAGCAGCGGTGTGAAGGGAGGGCCAGGAGTGCGTGGCAAGCACAGGGCCCTCAGGAGTAAGAATAAGTTTATCTGTGAGCATGCAGAGCAGGATGTGGGGTAGATAAGAAGCGCAAATAGAAATTCCCGCTTCTAGCAGAAAATCTGCAACTAGAACTTATTTCTGGTATTCCCAAGAAGCAGCTAAGTGGCCTCCGGGCCGGGGGAGAGTCCCCATATGACCCAATCAGGAACAGCCAAAACAGCTCCTGGAAAGAGGCGCGGGAGGTTCGACCAGCTAAGGACTATGTCACAAAGAAATTTTAGAAGTTTCGCTCCGTTTAGTGTGATGAGCCCAGTTTTCCCTGCTCCCCATCATTTTCTATTGCCCCCTCCATTTAAGCTGTCAGGCCCAATGGGGGCTCCCAGCTAATCCAGCCTGAGGTAACAGGAAGCATGGGGGCCTCACCTCCAACTTCCCCCACCTCCCCCAGGCCCTCTGAGATGTCTTCAAATGGGGAGAAGCAAACCTTCAGGCCGCCCTTGTCGTCAGGCAGAGTGGGGATGCTCCAGGGCTGTCTGACCTTCGAGTGGGGCAGGAACGGAGGGTGGCTGGGCCGGCCCTTGTCCTTAGTCACCTGCATGCAGACAGATGCCAGCAGTCGAACAAGTTCCGTGTCTATGGACACAAAAGGAAGTGTTTTACCTGCGAATATGTCTGCCGGGCTCAGGTCGACCCTTGTCAGATTTAGAACTCCGCTAGCGCTAAGAAGAGGGCCTGTCATAGCACAGTAGTGCCAGCCAAGAACTAATGAGAGGCCAGTAACGTTGGCATCCTTGCCGCAGTACCCATGACCTGAAGCTTTCCCACCTAGGCTTGGGCTCTGAAGTTACTCCGGTCACTTGGGTGGTGTTTCTGGCTGTGAGGCACAGATAGCGATCCTGGACGGGGGCAGTGAGGGGGAGAGGCCGCCCTCCTTCCTTAACACTGGGAAGGGCTGAAGTGGTCTGATTGGATCTGTGCACTGCACTGGAGAGGGGAAGTGCCTGGCTGGAGGTCATGGCGCTTAAGACTGACTTCCCCTGGGAACAAGCAGGGCTTCAGGCAGGGCTCCCGGGGGAGGAACTGCCCTGGTTGGAGGTGAGAAGGGCGGTATGGATTTACAAGAACCCACCGGGATCATTCAGCAGCATCACCAGGTCAAAGGCTGTGTACCCGTTTTTGGCGCGAAGAGTGACATCAGCCCCTTGGTTCAGAAGGAATTTCACGATTTCCTTGTTCCTGAGGAGGGAAGAAGCAGCCAGAATTATACTCCAGGACACCCTCCCTGCCTTCCTCCTGGCTCAAGATGGGGCCACTTGCTCACGCACCCCTTACGGGTGCTATCCACAGCCCTCATCAGAGGCCTAAAGCCTTGGAGCTGCTGATCTTAGACTACAACCTCCAGAATCATGAGCCAAAAGAAAGCTTTTATTTCATAAGGTCATTGCCTCCAGCATTTTGTTATAGTGGCATGGAACTGATGAGCCCACCCACCTGGGCCACGAGGCTGACTATATTACCATAAGGCTACGCTTGGAATCAGGGTGCAAACAGTCTCACACCCTATCATTTCCCGCCACTCAAAAGGTCAGACACAAATTGCTTTAAGACAGCCCTATGTCCTTTTCTCCACCAAAACGAAAACCAAGAGGTCTTCCCCCAAACCCTCGGCCACTGACCCCATGCTGACCCCGTCCTTCCACTGTGACCACCTTGTGTAGCCACAGCTTGCCAGGGAGGCCAGAGACTCATCAACTAAGACAACCCACTGGTGTCGACGTGATGTGATGTGACCACCTAAAACCCTCGGGGGGGGGGGGGGGGAGACGCTCATTCGAGTCAGGCCACTTACAAGTTACAAAAGGTCCCTCTCTCAGAGAAGTGTCCCCTAGGAAGGTAAGGGACCTCCTGGCTAGGGCACTCAGGGGAGAAGAGAGCCTCATCAGCCCCCAGCACACACACCTGAAGAAGGCCAGGTGACTCTCGCTGCCTAACGTCAACAGAAGCCAGGACAGAACTGACCTCTGCGCACTTCCAAGAGGGGTCACTTAAGGTCTGTAGACCTCAATGTGTAAACTCCAAATGAACCAACTATGCGATCATCTGACCTTAGGTTTCTTTCTAAAACACTCTTGCTGTGTGGTTTCTCGGAACCACTGAGAAACCCCACAGTGGGCTAATGGGACACGTGGCTACAGAAAGCCAGATGCAGACTGAAATGAGCCCAGACTGCAGCCATCTTTTCTGCAGGCCCTGGGGTTGCGTGTATCCTCTTGGCACCAGAAGTGCCCAACCCAAGCACAGCATCTGCTCCCTCCCTGTCGTGGAGGGGGTGGAGGGACGCTGACCCGTGGTAGGTGGCCTGCATGAGGGCTGTCCAGCCGTGCACGCTGTCTTGCTTGTCAATGTCCGCGTGCCGCTCCACCAGCAGCTGCACCAGGAGCAGCTGCCCAGTGACAGCGGCCAGCATCAGCGGGGTGGCCCCGTCCCCGTTGACCAAGTTCACGTGGTTGGGGTCTTCGTCCGCGATCTCCTTGACCAGCTGGAAGTTTCCTGTGAACATGGCAAGAGTCTGGTGACCCAAGGTCTGGTACCACAGGGTCCTTTACCCAGCTGACTCCCATGGTAAGCTGACTCCATCAGCAGTGACCTGGTGAACTTCAAGGGAGCCACTGAGGAAGGCTGGCTGTAGAGTCCTGCCCTGATGAGGAACGGAGATAAGCACACAAATGGACAGAATTGTTACGTCTCGTGAAAGAGGAAAGATGGGGGAGAATGGTGGAAGGGGAGACACTGATCAAGATGCACTGTGCTCATCAACTGATAAAGCCCTTTGTACAATTACTTAAAGATACTGAAATAAAAACAGGAAGCTGTGTGCTGATGACTCACAATCTGTAATACTAGCTACTCAGAAGACTGAGATCTGAGGGATAGTGGTTTGAAGCCAGCCTGGGCAGGAAAGTCCAGGAGACTTTTATTTCCAGTTAGCCACCAAAAAAAAAAAAAGCTAGAAGTAGAGCTGTGGCCCAAGTGGTAAAGTGCTAGCCTTGAGCACAAAAGCTCTGAGCATCTAGGCCTTGAGTTCAATTCCTAGGACTGGCGCCAAAAGAGAAAAAGGAAGAGGAAGGAGAGCAATGAAGGGCAGGAGTCGGGGAGGGCTTCCTGGAGGCAGAATCAGTATCCAAGAGGGGAAACCCTGAGCCTGTGTCATAGAGACTAGCGTGAGCAAGTGTGCATAGAGGCAGGGAGAAGCCAGGGCACAGCCAGGACATTTGACCTCCAGTACCCACACTTCCCTGGTGAAACTGGCAAGTTGGGGAGTCCACAGATTTCCCCCGTTTCACTCAAGCGTTCTGGGTGGTCCTGGAAAGACCCTCCCTGCTGGGAGAATGCAGCTCCATGTTCCTGAACACCCTAGGAACTTTCCAAAGTGCTTACCCATCTTCAGTGCGTGGAAGATGTCAGGGCGCCGTTTCTCCTCATCTGGGTAAACAGAGATTTTTTAAAAGTTAAGCGCAGAAAGATTTGAAGTAGTAGTAGAATCACAAGGTGGAAGCACACTGCCAAGCTGTAGAGTGGATGGACTTCTAGGAAGCCATCTAGCTGCAGGTCCACACAGCAGACGACTCCAACAGCCTTCTGGAACCTACTGCTCACTTCCGAAACATCCGGGGACACACCACTGCACCACCGCATCCTAATAACGCAGTCCTTTCTAGACATTGCAAACTCCTATCTTTTCTCAGATATACTGAAAAGCACCACTTTGGAAAACCATGGGTTTCTGTAAGAATTGGGGGGAAGAAAACAATGACTACTTTCCTTTCAAAATTGAAGGTACAGCCATGAGTAATGCCAAGGCAGGGAGTCCTGAGACACCGAGCGGCTGGGCTCAAGGGGAGGTCACAGTCACCAACCCAAGGAGCCAATCTCAATCCTCATTGTCCTTCCCAAGGACCAAGCAATCTAAACGGGACCGCTGTCCAGCCCTGCAGACACAGCTGCCCAGCACTGAGCGCCCACCTGGGTATCTTCATGCCGGCCTTTGCTTCCCTGTTGGTGCCTTGGACCCCCATCTCCTTTTCTCCACACAAGCAATGGGAGCCCCTCTCTTGTGCCATGCCTCCCTCCCAGCCTGGGCCGGTGGGTGGTCAGCCCCGGCCACAAGGCAGACCTCCTCTCCTCTCCAGCAGGGCAGCCCACATGCTAAGGCCCGCAGCCATCCAGCATCCTAGGGACGGAGCAGGTGCGAGGCCCTCCTGCAGCCAGCTGGGCAGCCTGGAGGAAGCTGTGCCCGCCTGAGAAGCAGCGAGTCCATGGTCTGCCTGAGAAGGTGTGCCTGCTCCTCAAGCCACTGGGCCCCTCGTCACCAGGTTGTCTCGGGGATCAGGTGGTCACGTAGGTGAAAAATACCTTAAAAGCACGATGCCCTATAGAGAGCTGCTCTTTTCCAGTCACTGGCTGGACCACCTACTTAACTCCCGGGTTCTCAGGGCCAGGCACACCTGTGGAACTCCATGCCTGGTGCTGCCTGGGAGACGGCGCTGCACAAAGGGTGCACCAAGGCAGTGGCAGCACTCACTAGACATGATGTTGAAAATGTACTGCACAACTTGTGGGTGGGGACAGGAGGGAAAAAAAAAAACTGGGAAAGAGCGAGGGCCGAGGTGACATTGTCCAAAAAGAAATATACTCACTACCCGACTTACATCTCCGTACATCACCTGTATAATAGCAACAGGTTTATAAAAAAAAGAAAGAAAGAAAGAAAGAAAGAAATGGTGTTACATCTTAGCCTCAAAAATGTGTCATGCAGGGCTGGGGATATGGCCTAGTGGCAAGAGTGCCTGCCTCATATACATAAGGCCCTGGGTTCGATTCCCCAGCACCACATATACAGAAAATGGCCAGAAGGGGCGCTGTGGCTCAAGTGGCAGAGTGCTAGCCTTGAGCAAGAAGAAGCCAGGGACAGTGCTCAGGCCCTGAGTCCAGTCCCCAGGACTGGCCAAAAAAAAAAAAAAAAAAAAAATGTGTCATGCACCTTTAAATATTGACAGGATCCTTTGACTGAGAAGTGTGTGTCATTGGCCTCAGTGCTGGCCAATCAACAGCTACGCGGTAGGAGCTAATCACTGTCAGTCCCGCCCACTCTGGAGTCAATGGCAGCTGACCCTGATGTGCTAAGACCCTGGGTTGGTCCCTTCTTTAGGCTTCAGTGCTCTGGGCCCCATCCAAGCAGCTCCAGGGACCCCATCCTGAGGGGAGGACACCTGCTCCAACAACCCCACACAGCTGCCACGAGAGGATGTCATAACAGCACGGTCTTGAGGGTGTCCTAGCCACTGCCCATGGGAGGGATAGGCCCTGGTGGGGGTGTATTTCCTGGCCTCTCAAAAGGTTTTTGGAAAGCAGTGGGGCCCTGTGGCAGATTGGCTGAGGGTTACCCTGCAAATGCCAGCAGGTCAGCAAAAAGAAACAAGACACATGAAGGTTTGCAAAACACCAAAACTCAAAGCTGGGCTGTAGCTCAGTTGTAGCCTAACACACATGAAGCCCAGGTTCAGGCTTCTGCACTGGACTGCTCTGCATTGCACAGAACAGGACATAGCAAATCACTAAAACCCCAAAACGGCTGAATTTTCACTCATTTCAGGTACATTCTTCCTTGGAGACTGATCACTAGCAGATGAGTTGGTCTTTGGGCCAAGCCTAGGTACTACCTAGGCTTGTAGTGGTCCAGGACCACTACATTGGAGTCTTTTCAGACCAGGAGCTGTCAATGATCTCTGTGGGGTGGGGTGGGGGGAACAAGTACCTGTGACCATTGGGTGGGCATTGCCATGTGCTTTGTAAGCACCCCACACCCCAAAACCTGCTGAGCTCCTGATGGGAAGGATGCTCACTTTGCTCTGCCCTTCTGGTTGGGCACTCCTCAGCTTGAGCCTCTTATACACAACCTGGGGTCATCTTTAAAGCCAGGGAGGGGCAGCGGTGGTATGGCCTGACCTGTTTTGGGCCTGACGGTGGTCAGTGGGTCAAGGAAGTCTGCAAGGTCCCTGTGCTTGCAGTCGAGGGCGACCTCGAAGGCAGTCTTCTCCAGGATGCTCAGGTGGTCAGGGTTGGCCCCCTTCTCCACCAGCTGTTGGGCCATGCCAAGCCTCCCACTGAGGGCTGCCAACATCAGTGGGCTCCAGCCTACAGTCCGGGCTGTGTGATTGGGGTCTGCACCCCATTCCATGAGCAGACGTGCCACGGCCTCGTGCCCATGCTGGGTGGCAGCCATCAAGGCTGTAATGCCCAGCGGCTCGTCCCTGCTGCCACCCATCCCTGGCTGCTCGCCGGAGGGACTATGGTGGTCCACAATGGCACCAGCCTCAAGCAGCAGCTTCACCACACCCAGGTGGCCCCCCCGAGCGGCCACAGTGAGCACACTGGCCCCCAGCCGGTTCTGTGCATTGACATCGGCTCCGTGGTCCAAGAGGAGGTGTGCCACATTCGCATGGCCGCATCTGCCAGGGAGAAGGGGAATTGGTTAACACCAAACATAGCAGGAACAAGGACCAGCCAACAGCTCACATCAGCTATTAAAGGCACCATGGTTGATTAAAATAAAAGGCCTCGGTCTGGGGTCAGGCACCATGGCTGGCCTTGTAGATACATCGTTACCGGATGTGCAATTTTTCTGTCTGGGCTGTAATCCAGCTCTTCCATCCACTAGCTGCAGGACCCTGACAAAGAATTTTGCCTTCCTGAGACTTTAATTTCCCGGTCTATAAAGTAGGGCTGTAACTGTGCCCACAACAGGGTTGTTGAGCCTTAAATGACTCTATATAAAGCAGCTGGACAGTGCTGGCCAAAGGAAGCAGCAGGCCAACATTTGCTGGACAACTGCTCTGCCCTTTCCATTCCAAACCTTGGTGAGGACAGCATCAGACTGGGTTCTGTCTTTTCTCTTACACTCTGCTGCCCCCACATCTCAGAGCCGATTGTAGTTGTTATTTCTCATTATATATTTAGTGCTGGTACTGGGATCTGAACTCAGTGCCTGGGCACTAGTGGTCTACCACTTGAGCCGCACCTCTACTTCTGGCTTTTTGCTGGTTAATTGGAGATAAGAGTCTCACTGGGCACCAGGGCTGGCTGATTTTGAACCATGATTCTCAGATCTCAGACTCCAAAGTAGCTAGGATGATAGTATTCTGCCCTTTACAGCCTAATAACCTGGCTCTTTCTATGCTCTGATTTGCTCACAGACAGGGCCACGTCTGATTCATTTCTGCCTTCCCCAAACCCCACCACACCCACCACATGCCAAAGCAGGTGTGGCAGCTGGGCTGGCAAAGGCCCTCGGGCACCTCGGTGGAGGCCTGCTGCCATCTGCTGGCAGGAATGTTCACAGTGGGTGAGCTGTGAACTTGGCCTGAGTTAGGCCTTCCACAATAAGGCTCTAGCTAGGCCCAGATGGGGGCCCTGGAAAGATAGACTGGAACTTTACACCACAAGTTCTGTGCTGAGGTGCTCCACTGGGCTAAGCAGGGTGTACCAGAGCTGCAGCAGCCCTGGACCGACCAGGAGAGAACAAGAGGGGCCACACTGCTGGGTGTGGGAGACCCGGTGCCATGGCCACAACTGTGTCTCTCTGAGCTTCCTGTGGCTCACCCTTCCTTCTGCAGACTCTAAACCCAGGGTTCCCCCTCCCTGTGGAGGCAGGGCCAGGGCGGAACTTTGGTCTAAGGCAGCTGAACTTATAAATACCTCTGAGGATGTGAACCTTAACACTGAGTCAGGCCCCTCTGTGAGGGAGCAGGTGAAAGCCTGGTGAACTGGCTTCTCTAGGAGAGGTGGAGGCAGGGAGGGGGGGGGAGGGGAGAGAAGAAGGCAGAGCATCTTCCAGCTGAAATACAGTCCCAGGCAGAAAGCAGCCAGGCCACAGTGTGTCTCCCTGCCCCCAGTCCTATTCCCTTCTGCCCATCTTCCACGTAGCTCCCAAACCGGACGCCACTCCCAGCTGCCTAGTGCCCAAAGAGGGAGGCCTGCTCTGCTGCTTCATTGCCTCTAGTTCCCACATCTCCCACTCCTCTGTAGTTCATCCTACCAGAAAGCACCCCCCTCCCCAGGTGAGACACACCCATGCCTCTGTGCACAGCCCAGGGCTCACCTCTGTGCAGCTCCCACACCAACCCTCAGGCCAGCAGGTGCCCCTCTTCTAAGCACCTACAATTTGGTCTGTGCTTGAGCCCTCTTTCTGGAATTGTGTCTCCCCACATGTGAGGGGTGGCTCTCCAGAGACAGGACCGGGTGCTCACTCTCTTCTTTCCTAGCGCCAGGTGGCCCAGACTGGAGCTCCAGACATCCTATGAATGAAGGAGATGAAGGCAACCGCGAAGGAGTAGAGGAGCGCGTGCGTGACTGGGTAGATGAAGGCATGTGGTGACTGACCTCAGAGGACGGGACACAGACAGTGGAAGTGGGTAGAAATTGCTCTGTCCACTTTTGGTGCAGAGATTTTACAAAGATCATACAATTTATTATAAAGCGTGAAGTTAAAATGAAACACAAAAACGAATCTAACCCCCAACAGCAGATCACTAGATGCTTTTAGATTTGTATCTCATCTGATTTTTTTTGTTTTTGTTTTTAGGAAACCCTTGAGTTCAGAACGCTCCCAATTCACAGATAAAGCACTAAACAGGACAGCAGAAAGCAATAAATCTCAATTTGAAAGTGAAGTCCAAACTCCAAATCCCCAGCCCCCTCCCCCAGTCTCTCTTGTTTTAGCAGGAAGGAAAAGTCAGAATTTGAGCAGAAATCCTAAAATCTGGAATTTTTTTTTGAATTCTCAAGATAGCCCCAGAGATCATTCAATTAGGCTGAAAATATTAAAAAGAACTCAACAGAGGCTGAGATCATTTTCCGGATGCTAAGTTTCTAATAGGTAATTACAGGAGATAGGGTTGCTAGGGGCTTTCTGAGCAGGTGCTATGATTGCCAATTAATTTCAGCAATTAACACCTGTGTTTGAAGAGCTGGCACAAGCTTCCACCATTCAGCAATGTGATGAGCTTCTGGCTCTGCCACCCAGGCAGGCAGCTGAAGGAAGGTGAAGAGGTCAAGAGTCAGGGCACGCACCATGCCACACAGTCACCTAGCTGGGAGTCAGTCGCTGGCCAGTGTGGCGATTCACTTCCGCCACCAGCACCACGATCCATGCGTGGCTGGGAGGATGCACTCCGGATCTTACTCTGCCATTTACTGACGATGTGGCCTTGGGCTAGCCATAATTGGACGAACAGGAAACACCACCAATGGAACCATTCTGACACTATAGCCTCGACAAGGCACCCAGGCCTCAAGGTCCCAGCACAGGGCCTCTCCTGGCCCAGCCTGACCCAGAGATGCACTGAGAAGCACGGACAGCAGGATGACAACCGAGGCTGGCACGGACAGAAGTGGTGGCTGCCTGTGTCACTTGCAGGGAATTCGGAGGCTCATCAAGGGAAGATGAGCGCAAGAATGCAGTTTCCACTCATGGGCCATCCCAACCCAACAAATGGACAGACAGACAGACAGACCATATGTCCTTTGGGAAGTCTCCCTATCCCTATTCCACCCGGACTAGAAGGCAGGTGCTTGAGCACACCTCAACCCAGGCCCCAGATTTCTGCATGGCCAGACCCTCCCTGTGTGAGCAGCAAGAGTGAGTTCTAATCCTTTCCTCACAGGAACAGACTAGGGAGTATGTGGATGAATGCTCTAAGCCAGCGTCTGTGAGTAGGCAGGATGAGGGTCATAGGGACAGCAGTCTCTCGATTGGAAAGTGACAGTCAGGACCCACACAGTCCACAAATCCCAGCGATTTTTACAATACAAGTTTTATAGAAGGAAGTCCTCTTAAAAATGTGAATTATTAGTGAACCATTAGGCTAATTCTGAGCCTCCTGCCCCTTCAGACACGAAGTAGCTGAATGAGTCGGATGACGTGGGCCATCCTGCAGAACGTAGTGAATCGCTAACACTGGCAGAGGTCTGAGCCCTGGAGGCACTGTACTGGGCAAGTGTCAGGGGGACTCAAGAGTCCCCCTGGCCTGGCGGAGCTCAGAGAGACAAAACCCAACATGCCAGAGCCCAGGCAACCGCTTCTACTGCAGAGTCCCCATCCCTCTGAACTCTCTCCTCCCCAGACCCCAGAAGACAGGAAGACAAGAAACTAAGCTGGGGAGAAGGGAACAAGTCACTGAAGGCAAGATGAAGGGACTTCCTAAGTGTAGTTATGGGGAGGGCTCTACAACAGGACCCCTCACCCCAAATCTGCTCTGACTAACTATATACTGGTGGGTATACTTTATAATCTAAATCTCTGATTCTCAGCCAAGTGTGGTGGCTCAGGCAGCAGGATCAAGAGTTTGAGGTCCGTCTAGGCCACATAACAAGTTTTTGGCCAAGCCTGACCTACATAGTAAGACCTTGAAAAAAAGAAAAAAAAACAACTCTTTTTTTTTTTTTTAGATCTGTGGGCAATATTCTTGGCATATAGTAAATATAAAATGTTCAGTGTTAGCTTTAAAAATAAAAGATGCAAGCCAGGCATCATGGCTCATGCCTATTAATACTAGCTATTGAGGAGGCTGAGATCTGAGGATCTCAGTTCAAAGTCAGCCTGGGCAGGAAATCTAGTCTGTAAGACTCCTCTCCAATTAACCACCAATAAAGCCAGAAGTGGAGTTGTAGTTCAAGTATTAAGGTACTAGGCTTGAGTGAAAAAGTTCAGGGGCAGTGCCTAGGCCTTGAGTTCAAGTTCCAGGACTAGTTAACAACAACAACCAAAAAAAAAGAGTGAGAGAAGGCCTAGATGAAATCATCTCCACCTGAGTTGAGGAGGAGGAAAGATGGCAAAAGGGTCTGGATGTGAGAGCCTCAGATGTATCCTGGGGGCTCTGGCTGCTGGGGACCATCATATTAGAGTTACAACTCATCATTCACCATAGAAAGACCTAGAAGAACTTAGAGGATGGACCAGAGGCCATGCCTGAAGGAGGGAGGGAGGAAAGGAGGAAGCTGAGGGTTGCCCCCACAGAAGTCTTCTTAGACAGAGGGAAGGCAGGTACCAAGTGGAGGCTTTATCTTGAATTTTAAAGACTGGGGAAGATGAACAATCTAGAAAAGCTAGTTGCCCCGAGGCTTGAAGGCCACCTCAGCTACTCCAGGCAAGAATCTGTATCTTTAGATAAGAGACGGTGCACTCCTGGGAAGCTCCATGAAATGGTGCATTTGGAACATGTATAAGGACAGAGGAGCCTACATGTTGTTCCCCATGTATGTTTACAGGTTGACTGCCACATGGATGGACTACTGCATGCAGAGGAAAGTAAGGTATCTGAAAATAATGCAGAATGAAACACTGCTCTAATACAAATTAAGACTGATTAGAACTGTGTACCCGAGAAATTAGATGTTTGTGGATCACAATGATTACAGATTACAGATAATCCCAACTAAGGGTTATGGGGACCTGTGGAAAGGCCTAACAATGTTCTCACACCTGGAAATAGGGGAGGCTGCTATATTCTGCTGAGACCAAATAGCCTACTAAATCCTGCTCCTAAATATCCTACCAAAAAAGATTCTCCTGGTCAGAATGTCGGTAGGACTGAGGTGGAGAACAACCCGAGTATAAATAAATGCTAACAGTTATGAAAGAATCTAAGAGGTGGATGAGACTAAGCGGATGATGAATAAGGGCAAGAGACTTCTTTGTAAACCATGAGTGGGTTGTTACACTTGAACCTTATGAAGAATACATCCATTCAAAAACCAAATAATCCTAAACTTAGGCATGGGGGCTCACTGGTGATCCTAGCTCCTTGGGAGGCTGAGATAGAGAGGCCCTGGGCTCCAGGCCAGCCCAGGTAAAAAGTTCAAGACACTTTTCAACCAATACCTTGGTGTGGGAACACACACTTGCCATTCATTCTATTTGAGAGTCTGACATAGGAAGGATCGTGGTTCTAGATCAAACCACACACACACACACACACACACACACACACACACACACACACAAAATGCCATGAGGTTCCATCTCAATACAAGAAGCTAGGATCAGCAGTGTGTGCCTGACACCTCAGCTACCCAGGAAGCATAAGATGGGAGGATTGCCATCCTGGTGCACACAGGCAGAAAGTAACATCTTATCTCAAAATGACCAATGCAAAAAAGAGTTGTGGCTCAGCAACAGAGCACCTTCCTCGCTAGTGTGAGGCCCAGAATTCAAATCCCAGTACTGCAAAGGAAAAAGAAAAATCTAGAACACATTATTCTATTAAAAAAAAAAAACAGGGCTAATTCAGCCTCCCCCTTTACCAAAGGACCCTCAGTTATTCTTTCATGATGGATCTTGTCAACAAGAAAAGATTGCTCAAAGTTTCCTCCCTAAAAACCTTTTGTCCATGCTGGTAGCTCATGCCTGTAATCCTATCCTTAGTATTTGTCTCCTGGACTCAGACCTTCCTGAGCTCTGCAGATCCTGCAGAATACCTCTTCTGGGGCTCCTCTGTAAAGATTCCTCAACTGATGTGGACTTCCTGCCAGGAATTCCCAAACCTGCCCCTTCTCCCATGTTCCCTAGCAGAGTGCTTTTGCTAGGACCATCCTGAAATCTGGAGCCAATGTTTTCCTTGCCTCCCTCCTCACTCCTCCCCCAGGGTCAGCAGGGCACCAGGATCGACTTCCTGAGCAAATCTCAAATTGCCTCCCTCCACTGCCTCTACACTGGCTCTGGCTACTGTCACCTCTCACCTGCAGCTGCTGCCGCCTTTCTGACTCAAGGCTATCCCTCCAAACCCTTCTCACATCATAGTGAAAGTGACCTTTTCAACATAAATCTCATCTCTGACACTCACTGTCTAGAACTTTCCATGACTAGCCTATCCTTGGATTAAGTAGCCTTTCTCTGCCTGGTCCTTCTCCTGCCTTCTCTTTCTGTCACTTCCAGCCCCTCACCTGACATAGCATCCTTCCAGCTGCCCTACCACCTACTTACTCCCGGCTGGTCCTTCTTACCTGTTCTACCTTCCTACCTACTACCTGCCTTTGCATGAGGCTCCCTGTCATGTGGTGTCTGGCTTCCTTTTTTTGGTCAGTTGTGGGGCTTGAACTCAGGGCCTGGGCACTGTCCTTGAGCTTTTGTGCTCAAGGCCAGTGCTCTACCACCTTGAGCCACAGCACTACTTCCAGTTTTTAGGTGGTTAGCTGGAGATAAGAGTCTCATGGACTTTTCCATCTGGGCTGCTTTTGAACCTTGATCTTGAGATCTCCCCCTCCTGAGTAGCCAGGATTACAGATGTGAGCCACTAAAGCCCAGCCCTGACTCCTTCCCCCCGCCCCCTTTCCCTTTCTGGTTACTTTTCACAGATCCTGGATTCTCCACGTGGATATATACATCATGTCCACCCAAACCTTTCCCTTCTCTCCCTACCATGGGTCAACTCACTCTTCTGTAGCTGGCCCTCCCAGTCTCCCAGACCAGGCCTGTTCCTTTCGCCAGCCTCCCCACCAGGCTCAGCGCTGCCCGGGGAAGGGGCCTTTCCTAGGTCCCCAATCCCCAAACCAGAGTTAAATGGTTGTGCAGGAAGCCCTGGTTTCCAGCAGGCCCGTGAGGAATGAATGGATGCGGTTTGCGGCCCCCAGATTCCGTGTTCATCTAGAAGCGCGAGGCTGGGAAGCGCCTGCCCCGAGTGTGCCATTCCCTCTCGCCGGAGTCCTGGACGCCTTCCCTCCCCGGGCGTCCGCGGGGGACCCCGGGAGAGCCCGCCCCCCCCCCCGCACCCTCTGCGCTCTCCCTCCCCCACCTACCCCGGCGCCCCGCCGCGCTCACCGGGCCGCCTGCATGAGCGCGCTCCAGCCGTAGTGGTTGCGGCCATTGACCGAGGCGCCGCGGCGCAGCAGGACGCGCACCAGCGGCTCGTGGCCCCCGGCCGCCGCCAGCTGCAGCGCTGTGTTGCCCGCCTCGTCCGAGCAGTCCACGGGCACCGGCGCTCCGGCGGCCGCCGCCGTCCCGGGCCGAGCTGCCTCGGGCCCCGCCGGCTCCGCGCCTGCCTCGGGCTCCGCGCCGCGCTCGGCCGGCTCCGCCGCCCCCGGCTCCAGCAGCCGCCGCGCCGTGTCCGTGTCGCCCTGGTCGCAGGCGCGCAGCAGCAGCTGGAAGGCGGGGGGCCGCCCGCCCTCGCCCATGGCCCCGCGGCCCGGCCCGGCCCCACCGCCCCGACCGCCGCACGCCGCCGGCTCCGCCCCCGGATCCCCGGCCCGCGCCCCCTTCCGCCAGCCCGGCCGCGCTCCACCCCGGGACGGGCGGGGAGCCGGGGCACCGCGGGGACGGAGGTTCCGGGCGGCGCCCAGCCGCGGCCGCCTCTGGACCCGAGGATCGGCCTGCGACGCGGCCCTGCCGAGTGCCGGCCGCCCTTCTGTCTCCCCTCGGTGCCACCTCCGGTCCACTCCTTCCCACCCTCCGTCCCCCCTTCTGCCCTCTCCTCCTCACTCCTGCCCCCCCCCCCGTTTCCCCCTCCTGCCTTCTCTTCCTTCCTCTTGTCTCCCCTCCACACCCTGCTCCCTCCTCCTGTTCCCCTCTCCTCCACTCCTGTCCCCTTTCCCCTCTCCTGTTCCCCACTTCTGCCTTCTCCTCTTCCTCCCTCGTCTCCCCCTCCGTTTCCCCTCATGCCTTACCCTCCTCCCTCCTGTGCCCCCTCTGGCCCCCCTCATGCCGTATCCTCCTCTCACCCGTTCCCCCTCCGTGTCACCCCTTTCCCCCTCCTGCTCTCCCTCCCCCCTCCGGTCCCCCTTCTCCCTCCCTCCTGCTCCCCTACCTCCCCGCCCCCCCAGCTCTCTTCCCCGTTCTGTCTCCCTGTAAGCTCCCTTCCTTCTTCCTCCTGCTCTCTTTCCACATCTGTCACCCTTAATACACCTTTTCTTCCCCCTCTTGCCTCCCTGCTTGTCCCCTTCCCTTCTCCCCTCTTGTTGCCCTCTTCCCTTCTCCTGTCGTTCCCTCCCCCCCCCCCTTCCAGCCCTGGGCCAGCTCTGGCCCCTCCCTACCCCCTGACTTCCCGGGCCTGGCTAGGGTCTGAGTCCACCACTACACCCCTTCCACAGGACCTGGAGGAGAGGGGCTGTGCTGACACCCCAGCACCCAGGACTTCACAGCCTCTCCCTAGGCAGGGAACTACCTATGAACTCTGGGAACTCCAGGGAGCCCACGGGGCTGTGCTGTGTTCCCACCGATCCTATGGGAGGGGGCTAGTGCTAGCCCTTCATCTGGCCAGGCTACAAAGGCCTCTGGAGACCTAGGTCAGCAGCCAAGGAAGCAGCAACCTCCTATGCAATATTACCTATGTTACTATATGGATTTTCTGGCCACTTCCCAGACCCGGGGGTTGGGAAGGCCGGGAAGGAGTCAGATATCTATGATCCCAGGGCTGGGGACCAGTGATCTGAAGTTTAAGCAAACCTCCTATGGGTTGGAATGCACCCACAGCTTGATGGGCAGGGCAGGGAACCACCCAGTATTTACAGAGGAGGCAACAGAGGCCCAAAGATTTGGAGGCCTTTAAGCTAAAGATTGCACAGCTGTCTTATCCTGGTCAGTAACTGCAAGAACTGAGGTCTGATGTCCAGATCAGTTACATGCTCAACAAGTATTTACTTAGAATCTTCAGTGTCCAGGAGCACAGTCCTACATGCTGGAGAGCCTTGAGGGACAGGATAAAAATCTTGTCCCCACAGGTGCTGGGGATACACAAGAATGTCAATGACTTGTATGTGGGATGGTGCTGTTGACACATTCAATAGAACACAAATCTAGGTAAATGAGGCAGTCTGCAGACATTATTGTAAATCAGGTGGGTGGGGGTGTCACTGGACACATAGCCTCAGCAAGACTTAAAGGAAGTGAGGAAGAATCCAGGTTCCTGGGGGTAGCCACCCAGGCAGAGGAACAAACAGATTCAGTCAAGAGTAGCTTGGTTCACAGGCAGCTTACCTCCAGCCTTCCGCATGTGGTGATTGCATAAACATTCATATGCTGGCTGCAGGTGGCTCACCCCTGTAATCCTAGCAACTCAGGAGGCTGAGATCTGAGGATTATGGTTGGAAGCCAGCCTGGACAGACGATGCATCAAGAGATGCATCTCCAATTAACCAGCAAAAAAAGAAAGAAAGAAAGAAAGAAAGAAAGAAAGAAAGAAAGAAAGAAAGAAAGAAAGAAAGAAAGAAAGAAAGAAAGAAAGAAAGAAAAAGAAAGAAAGAAAGACTAAGTGGTTAGAGCACTACCCTTGAGCAAAACCCCAAGAGAGCAAGAGGCCCTGAATTCAGCCCCCAATACCAGCACAACAAAACAAGAAAAACATTCAGATAGGATGGGAGATTGCTTTTCCTAGACTGGAAGCAGCAGTCCCAGAGCCTGACAAAGAACCAGTCCAGTAAGTGCTCATACATGCATATTCAACAACCAAGTCTCATTTGCCTGTAATTATACCAGAGCAAAAATTGATGAGGATGTAGGAGGGGCTGGGTCATAGCTTTGGCAGATCTGAGAAGTCAGACATGCCCTGAGGTGGGGAGACAAGATCTAGGAAGAGAGTAGAGGTGAAGAAAATACCAAGGACTCGTCCTGCAAAGAGCTTTAAGGCCAGTATGCAGACTGTGGGGTTTGTCTTGTGAGCAGTAGGGGGCCCTGGGCAGTGTTTGAGCCTGTTGCAAGGATAGCTTTAAGCATGCTGGCACCGTGATTGAGATATTCTCCCTCAGTTCCAGATAGGACCACATCCAACATAACATAACATTTTTTTCCCTTTGGCGATGCTAGAATTTGAACTTAGGGCTTTATGCTTTCTAGGCAGATCTTCTGCTTAAAGCCGTCTTTCAGCCACTATTGTTCTGCTTTATTGTTAAGGATAGGATCTTGTTTCTTATGCTTTACTACCTCTACTGTATCGAGGATGACAGGTGACTGTTGCCATGCCCAGCTTTGTCTGCTGAGATAGAGTCTCATGATCTTTGCTGCCTGGGCTAGTCTGGAACTTCTCAACCTCCTGAGAAGCTGGAGTTATGGAATAAACCATAAACCTCTGAAAGTCTTGAGTGACTGTTCTTTTGTCTTATTCTTCTTATTCAGGTGTCATTTCTTCTTATTTACTAATTTATTTTATTTTAAAAGCATTATAAAATCAGGCACTGGTGGCTCACGTCTGCACTGGTGGCTCATGAGGCTAAGATCTGAGGATCATGGTTCAAAGCCAACCCAAGGAGGAAAGTCTGTAAAACTCTTGTCTACACTAAACTACCAAAAAGCCAGACGTGGAACTGTGACTCAAATGGTAGAGTGCTACACATCAGAGAGAGAGAGAGAGAAAGAGAGAGAGAGAGAGAGAGAGAGAAAGAAGAGAGAGAGAAAGAAGAAGAAGAAGAAGAAGAAGAAGAAGAAGAAGAAGAAGAAGAAGAAGAAGAAGAAGACGAAAAGGAGGAAGAGGAGGAGCTTAAGGCCAGTGCCCAGGCCCTGAGTTCAAGCCTCAGGACTGGCACCAAAAACAAGCAATATAAAAGAAACAAATGAAAAAAATAAAAGAAAAAAATTCCAACGGAATAGAAACACATAGGCAAAAGTCCTGTTTGTTCTTCCCATAGTCTGTCAGTATCTTCATGGATAACCAATGTTCACATTTATCGTTCCAAAACAATTTCATGCATAATGCACGTATACGTGTGGGCATTAACCAAGCAGCTCACCTGCAGGCAGTAGAAGCCAACCTTCTGGATAATTTAAGCAGGAAGATTTAGCACAAAATTCTTTCACAGAGTCAGAGTTTTAGAGGTCCCATCTGAAATTGGCTCAGCCTGGTCACATGTGATGCCTGGTGAAAAGGGAGACTAGGAAAGTGAGTGTTTGGCAAGGGATTCTCTTGCCCCCTAAAAATAAGCAACTTCTGGATGACAGCCAACAAAAATAACAAATATTTGCCATAGAGTATTCCTTCTAGAACAGTCTTTCTCTTGGCAAGAGAACCTTCCTCCCTGACTCAGGCCCTGTGGCTAGCATGGTCCAGCCCGGTCTGAATGGCTTCAGCAGCCAGGACTCTCAGTAAGTGACTGGGAGACTGGGACAGCCTCTCCGGCAAGGTTATCAGTTGTCAGGATCTTGCAAGCCAAACTGGGGTTCTCTCTGCCACCTTCCTCTGTGTGTGTGTGTGTGTGTGTGTGTGTGTGTGTGTGTGTTTGCCTGCCTGTCTGCAAGTGAGGCCACCACAGAGGGAAGCAGAGCCAAATGGGAGGAAAATCCCCAGCTCTCCCTTCTTTTTTGGCTAAGTTTATTTTTAGCAAGAACATCATCCCCTGCACTCCCAGCCTTAGCAAATGCATGATTTACTTTTTTTTAATGGATGGGTTCACATTTTTTTTAATGAATGTGTTCATACAAGGTATGCTGCCTCTAACTCTTGCTGTACTTTTTCCATTTAGTATCTCAGAGATCTTTCTAGGCAGGTAAACATAGATTGGCTACATCCAGTCTACATTGTATAGTTAAATCTAATGCTTTTTGAGGGTTATAACTTATTTATTTAGGGCAGTACTGGGTTTGAACTCAGGGCTTCACACATGCTAGACAAGAGCTCTTCTGCTTGAGCATGGCCGCATCCCCAGCACTATTTATCCTTATGTCTTTATTCATTTATTTATTTATTTTGCCAGTCCTGGGGCTTGAACTCAGGGCCTGAGCACTGTCCCTGTCTTCTTTTTGCTCAAGGCTAGCAATGTACCTCAAGTCACAGCACCACTTTTAGCTTTTTCTGTTAATGTGGTGCCAAGGAATTGAACCCAGGGCTTCATGCACTAAGGCACATTCCTAGCCCTATTTAATCATTTTTTTTAAAGTGGTGCACAATTGGCTTGTTTCCAGTACTCTGCTGTTATGAAAACTCTCACATTGAACATTGTTTATGGCAGTCAGGGTGCTAGCAGGGGACCAATGGCACGTGTGACTGATGGACAGATGAATGTTTACTAATGGACTCTGTATAAAAGAGCAGGCAAGGCTAAGAGCTACAAGGGTGGTATGAGATTCCAGGGCCGGTAACACCAGATAGCTGTTACCATCCCAGACTTGGGGGAGTGTTAGGGGAGAGCAGTTCTAGGAATTCTGCCAGAGAGAATACAACAGGGTACAACTGGTAGGCATGGCATTGGGGAAAGGGACACAGCCAGCCCAAAGCAACTCAGTGGGAGAGGTTCTGGGAGGAATACGCACTTCTAACCTCTTCATTCTCTTCACCCTGTGCCACTCCTTAGGGGAATTCATCTCAAAGCTGGAAGCTATAGTGTTATCCTAGCAGCCAGCAGGAAGACACAGAGGGGGAAAAGGGAAGGTGCCTCGTATCTTGCTGCAGTTCTTGAGTACAGCTCCTGAGCCAGCAGCATTGGTACCCTAGGAGCCTGACAGAATTGCAATATCTCCAGCCCCAGTAAGCCAGCATCTGTGTGTCAACACAATCCCTGTGCATAATTTAGGTGCCCCTAAACTTTGTAAAGCAAAGGTGTATAATTCATAGATACCTCTTACACCAGGCTATTGAAAGCCTTAGCTATAGCCTTATTCATGACTCCCTTCTAGCATTATTTTAAAAATTGATCTCTATGTTGATTTGGGTTCTCTAAAAAATCAGATGCCTAGATGTTTGATGGATGGTTTTCTGGAGGAAAATGGCATCCAGGAATAGAAAAGGAAGATGAAGGAGAAGCAAAGGGAGTCTTCTGACAAGATGCAGTCCAGTCCTGAAGCATCTTAGCCAGGCTGACCAGGAATCCCCAATCAATCTGTGTCAAATCTGTGTCAAAGGTTTTCAGTCAAGACAGAAGGAGCCTTGTTCAGCTTCTTCCCTTTGTGACTCTCTGACTGAAGGAAGTCAGGGGACTTCCAGCTACCGCTTGAAGCTCCCAGGACTGTGCTTGCTCCCTGGTGGGCTCTCCAGAATGGCTGGTTGTGCGCTATGCATGCGTAGCTAACACAATTGCTGTTCAATTGTTTGCTGACTGCTTTTCACATGCCAGGCATTGTGTGTGTTGAAGAATAGGGGCAGAGCCACTGCTTGCAGGCAGCCCTCCATGACTGCAGACAAGGCTGAAGAGCGCCTAGATGAGCTTTCCTAATTACTTCAGAGGTAAGGATTCAAGCTTCACAGGAGAGGTGAGCCACAACTGGGGTAGGAAGAATGGATGGGGTCTAGGCAAGCTATAGATTGGAAGGATGCAACTGGTTGTCAGGGAAACCAGAGATTGAAACAGTGGATTAGGCAGGAGATCGAGAGGGCTTAGGTATAAAAATAATCTGTTGATGATTATCATTACTGGATATTTCGCAGTACTGGGAGGTTGAACTTGGCCTCCAGCTTGCTCAGCAGGTCTCCTTAACACTGAGCCATGTCTCTCGCACTTTCTTACCCTGACAAGTCTTGTTTGAGACAGGTTCTTGCTTCTGCCTGGGTTTGCAACTAGATGGAGATTTACCTCTTTTAGGTTTCTCCCAGCTTCTTCCAAGCACATGGAGGCTTTTCTGCCAGAGCTAGCCTTGAACTAAGATCCTCCCAGTTTTAGCCTCCCAAGTACTTGGGATTTGTAGGTGTGAGCCTAATTCTGGTGTCTGGCTTACTATTATTATTTTTTTGGCAGTACTGGGGTTTGAACTCAGGGTTTAAGGGCCACAATCCCGCTCCTCTAGCACATTTCACATTAGTTATTGTTCAAATAGGGTTTCATACTTTTGCCTAAGCCAGCTTTAAACCTCCATCCTTCTACTTCCACTTTCTGAGTAGCTGGAATTACAGCTTCTCAAGGAACCACTTTGGCAAGGCAGAGTACTTTTAAATGCCTGAATTTTTTTTCCCTAATAAGGTAACAATATTTCCTATGAAGAATTTGGATGTTGTAATGATCAAAAACAAAAGTTCCTTGAAGGTTTATGGTTTTGCATGTGTGTACTGCTACCTTCCCAGAATTTAGTTTCATGGCCTGTCAGATGTAGAAGTCCAGTAAAAATGTGCTGAAGAAAATGCATAAACTAGGGCTGGGAATGTGGCTTAGTGGTAGAATGCTTACCTAGCATGCACAGAGCCCTGGGTTCCTCCTTAGAACCACATAAACAGAAAGAGCTGGAAGTGGAGCAAAAAGAAGCCAGGGACAATGCTCAGGCCTTGAGTCCAAGCCCCAGGACTGTAAAAAAAAAAAAAAGGCATAAACTGGAGAGTGAAAGTATCACAGATTGTCATTTATGAGAAATAAATGGAAGAGCCAGGCGCTGGTGGTTTACACCTGTAATTCTACCTACTCAGGAGGCTGAGATCTGAGGATTGTGGTTTTATTCAGTCCAGGCAGGAAATTCCAAGAGACTCTTATTTCCAATTAACTACACACACACACACACACACACACACACACACACACACACACACACACACACACACACACAATAGAAGTTGAGCTATGGTTCAAATGGTAGACAACCAGCCTTGAGCAAAAAACTCACAGGCAACACACAGGCCCTGAATTCAAGCCCCAAGACTGGCACAGCAAGAAAGAAAGAGAAAGAGAGGGAGAGAGGGAGGGAGGAAGGGAGGAAAGAAGGAAGGGAGGAAGGAAGGAAGGAAGGAAGGAAGGAAGGAAGGAAGGAAGGAAGGAAGGAAAGGAGCTAATGGTTTGGCGAATGCTCCTTTAGACATTTTTACCCTTTACATGTGTTAACTTATAGTATTTTACTAAAATAGGATCATGTCTATACAGCTCCAACCAGCTTTTCTGGACTTAGCACATCTTAAGTACATTTATATATAAACACTTAGAAATAGTTCTTACTTGTTTCCATCACTGTGATGTATTCGTGGGTTGGTATGGGAGTGCAATACTTTATTTTACAACCTCTTACTAATGGGCATTTGGGTTATTTCCAACTATTTGCTTTTCATACAATCCTGCAGTAAGCTTCCTTGTATGCATATCTTTTGAGCACTTGTGTGTTTATTTCTGTTGGATAAATTCCTACATGTGGAATCACAGAATCAAAAGGGTATTAACATTAACATTTATAAGAAATGTTGCCTAATTGCTTTCTTTTGAAGCTATACCAGTCTGTGTTCCTGCCCACAGAACATGAGGGCGTGTTTATTCATGTCCTTGCCAACACTGCAGTTAATAACCTTTTTCATCATTGCCAATCTGATAGGTGAGCAAACATTTCTGAGCAAGTTTAATTTGCATGCATTTTAACTAGAGAGATTGAGCATATTTTCATACTTCATAGATCATTTATATCCTTTTTGGAAGGAACTGTCTATTCAAATCCTTTGGCTACTTTTATTTCTGTTTGTTCTTTTTATTTCCCTATTGAATTACATACTGAGCAAATGCTGTCTGCAAGTATCTTTTTCTGGTTTATCTTTTGACTTAGTGCTGTCTTAGGAGCCTTATAAACTGTGAAAAATAATGAATAAATCATTTTAACTAACAAGTAGTTATTATATAAATACATAATTTTATTGTTGACCCATCCTTTTTTCCTTTCCTTTCCTTTCCTTCTCCTTCTGTTCCTCTTCTCCTCCTCCTCTCTTTCCTCTCCCTCTTTCCTCTGAGCCTTAGTTTCCAGTATTACCTGAGATCTAACCTCTGTCTGGTAAGGCCTAGTTCAACTTCATTTCTATAAAGAAACATTGCTATTTGGCAGGCAAGCCATACCATGATGAGTTGTAATCCGTGTCTGATTTCTAATCTGACCACAGATCCTAAATGTGTTGGGTGTTGGGACAGAAGCCAGAAGACAGAGAGCTCCAGGCTCTCCCTACCACACCTGCCTTCCCTGAGCCAGCCAGCCGTTAGTTTCTACAGGAAGCAGGAGGGGCACAACTGCCAGTATGGAGCTGGCAGGTCTGATAGCTATTGCCAAGGTCTGATAGCCATTGGAGGTTATCCTAGGCCTCTGTTTTGGTTCCTTCCAGACCCTGTATCCCTCCCCACCTGCAGCCTAGGGGAGGTTTCCTCCAGGAATGCCAGTACCCAGAGGCTGTAAGTTAGATCCTAATTCCACCTGAATTGCCATTGCTGCCACTGCTCCCCTTCTCCTTATCCTGTATCTCAGGACTGTGGCTTGTCATTCCCCCTGAAGCTCCTGGAGGCTTCCAGTACTGATATAAATGGAAGCACAGCCTAGGCTGTCTACTACAAGAGACACAGGACAATCTTTTTCCCTGAGCTGGATACCAGCAGAGGGAGTTGTCGATTCATCTACAGTATGACTTCAACTCTTCCTATCATTTTGTCAGGTGGGAATCCTGATGAAGTATTTGTCCAAGTCCCAAAAGTCAACAAAAGACTACAGTTACAATCTGTTATAGCACTCTAAACTTCGTCTCCAAAATACCCCTCAAACCCTCATAAGTTATGATATAAAAATATAGCTTGTGAAAATGATTCTCTCAGAGTTAGAGGCCTGGCTCAGTTGGTAGAGTGATAGCCAATGAGAAAAGGCCTCAGGTACTGAGTTCGAGACCCAGTCTGGGACCTAAAAAAAAAAGGAATCTCTCCGAACCTAACTTCAGCCATGCTCTTTGGAGCCTTCTTTCTTCTTATACTGGAGTTACAAGAGTTGAGACAGGATCTTGATGCATAGACTGGCTTCAAATTCTTGATCCTTGGGCCTCAGCCTCCCTAGTGCTGGGATCACAGGTGTGGCCATCATGTCTGGCACAGAACCCTCTTCTTGCTTAGGTCCTAGCAGTGGCTTGTGAACACTGGTGGTATTGTCCACTCTCCGCCCCTAGAGTAAACAACCTAAACAAACACTAGCATAGTTCCTAATAGCATAAAGCTAATCCCTAGGATGGCCTGAAGAGCCCTCCCTTGTGAATCATATGCCTGGGCCCAGGCTGCTGGAGGAACAAGCATTGTGGTCGTCAACACTGAACCAAGCTGCACTAACAAAGAGTTCCCAACTATGAATTCTTCCTCCCTGATTCTTCTACATCCTGCTCCCCCTCTCTCCCCTTTAAAATGCACAATCTGGAGTTGGACTCTTCCCACACTGTCCCCTTACCTCTGCTGCCACAGATCATGATCCATTAACCTGTGTTTTCTACTTTGGCCTCTGACTTTTCTGCTCTTTGCTTCTTGCTATCATCATCATCACAATCACCACCACCACCATCATCATCATCATCATCATCATCATCATCATCATCATCAATTAGTGTGATTATTTGGTGCCAGTACTGGAGCTTAAATTCAGGATCAAACTCAGGGCTTAAACTCATCGTCCCTTAGTTTTTCACAAGGCTAGTAGTACTGTACCTTTTGAGCCTTAGCTTCACTTGCAGATTTTTTGGTGATTAATTGGAGATAAGAGCCTCATGGACTTTTCTACCTGAGCTGGCTTCGAATCATGATTCTCAGAGCTCAGCCTTCTGAGTAGCTATGATTACAGGCATGAGCCATGGATGCCTGGCCAAGCTATTATCATCATTAACATTATCATTGTCATTATCATTATTTTGCCTTTGACTGTTACTCCTTACAAAAAGTGTCTAGACCCTAGCATGGTGCTTGGGGTGTATGTAGTAGATGTTAAATATTTCTTGCCTGAGAAATTTCATGCTGTAAAACAACCACCATCTTACCATGTTTGTGGATTTGGCAGTCTGGGGACCACAGAAAGGCACTGTTCTCCATTCATGCTGTCTGGAGCTGTAACAGTGGCTCCTTCCAAAAATTATACTAAGTGAAGTGAGCCAGACCCAAAGAAACATGGACTCTATGGTCTCCCTTATTGGGAATAATTAGTACAGGTTTAGGCAAGTCATAGCAGAGCATCACAAGAGCCCAATAGCTATACCCTTATGAACACATAAGATGATGCTAAGTGAAATGAACTCCATGTTATGGAAACGATTGTTATATCACAGTTGTAACTACTTTCAACGTCCCATCTGTATCTGTAGATTCTATTATTGATGATGTTCTTGTATCACCTTCCTGTGGTTGCACCTACACTATCTCTGTAATCTTATCTGAGTATATTGGAAACCATGTATACTGGTATTAGAAGTAGGAAATTGAAAGGGAATACCAAAATTGAGAGACACAGGGTAAAAAAAGACAAACAACTACAAAAGCAATACTTGCAAAACAGTTTGATGTAAGTGAACTAACACCTCAGGGGAGGAAAGGGAAAGGGGGAGTAGGGAGGGGGGTATGAGGGACAAGGTAACAAACAGTACAAAGAAATGTATCCAATGCCTAACGTATGAAACTATAACCTCTCTGTATATCAGTTTGATAATAAAAATTTGAAAACAAAAAACCGAAAAAACAGTGGCTCCTTCCATTTGAGGACCAGGGTTGATCATGAGTAAGAACAGAGAAAGCAAAACTGAGACTACGGTGGTTACTGACACCACCACTTGTAGCCCACAGGTGGCACACCTAGTCATGTGACCCTATCTAGCTGCAAGGGAAGCCAGGAGATTGAATCTTTATTCTGTCCACTGAAACAAAGAATTAAACAAAGGTTCCAAGGTGGGCATGATGCTGCTGCAGTGTGTGCTGTAGTCCAGCTACTAGAAAGGCTGACATGAGAGGACCACTGGAATCCAGTAACTCAAGACTAGCCTGAGGCCCTGACTCAAAATAATGAAAAGCTGTATGATTAAGGATGACAAGGAGAATGGATATTAGCAGATATTCAGCAGTTGCTATCGTATCTTCTTACTCATTTCTACTTCCTGTTCTGCCACCAGCAGCTATCATTCTGGACAATACACTCTTTTGACCTTGTCACTATTTCTATGTTACCATTCTTCAGGGAGAAGTTATTACAGGCTAATAAGGAAGTTTAAAGTCTGAGCTAAACATGTCAGTTCTAGGGTTTCTGGGAAAGAGAGCTGGAGCTCCACCCAGGCAGCCACTCCTGACTTTCCTAGACTTTTCTTCCCAGGGATTCTTGGGAGCTGATTCTGAAAACTCCCAGATTAGGTTGCCACGGAGGCCTCTCGGAAACAAGACCCTACCTAGAAACTTGTGTTTATCATGCACTGTGAGTGATTCCTTCCTACACTTAAAAATTGCTTCTCTCCTAGTGAGTTCAGGCAGACGCCCAAGGAAGCTGAGTATGCGAGGCCCAACCAGCCACTCACTGAGCATCCATGTATGTTTAACTCTGTACCAAGCTCTAGGAGCTGTAAGTGGCCATAGCTCATTCTCTAAGGCTCTCAGTTCTTTCTGTTCTAAGAGTTGGTTGTGAATGAAACATGGTTCAGTAAATTGAATGCCACAACAATGTGTGATGGTGGCAAGGACTGAACTGTGACCCATCCCCCCTTCCTGGAAAAGATTTATTGGAATCCTGGTCCTCCAGACCAGTGAATGTGATCTTATTTGGAATTAGGTTAATCTAATCAAGTTAAAATGGGGTCATTAGAGTGTATCGGAATCCTATAGGACTCTTTTTTAGAAGAGTTAAGAGAAATGTGGAGACAGATACATCCTGGGAGAGACCCATATGACAATGGGAGGCAGAGATGGGAGTAACATACCTACCTACAAGTCAAAGAATGCTGAAGATCACTAGCAACACCAGAAAGGAAGACAAAGATAATGGAACAGCTCTCACCCCCACCCCCTACTAGCCTTCAAGGGAACATGGGTTGCTAGCCTTAAAACAGGGAGAATTTGATTGCTAGGCTTTTTGTTTTTTGTACTTCTAAGGGTTTGAACCCAGGGTCTAATGTTTGCTAGTTGAGTGCAATACCACTGGGCCATGGCCTGGATCCTGCTTTTCACTGGTTAGTTTTAATTCCCACCTGGGGCACATGCCTGAGTTGCATCATCACTGGGCTTACAGGGGGAGGCCACAGCATCCCACTTCCCTTCTATGGAGACAAAGTCTCAAGGATTTCTCTGCCAGGTGGGCCTGGTACCTCAATCCTCCCAACCTCAGTCTCCCACATAGTTTGGGATGACAGGTGTGCACCACCTTGCTCAGCTAAGGACTAAGAAGGGAGTCTCACAAACTTTTCTGGTCTTGAACCTTAGTCCTGTCATGTTCAGTCTCCCAAGTACCTATGATTACAGGTGTGAGCCATCAGCTCTGCAATTTCTGACTTAAGGATCCCACTCTGGGTGCCATATGTTGTTACAATAGTCCTAGGAGAAATTAATAGTAATGGTTGATTTTGTCTAGGCTATAATCCTCAATTGCCCAATTAACCATGAATTCTTGATATTGCTGCCAATGTATTTTGTGGCTGTGATGAACATCTATAGCCGTTCACTTTAAAGATAGGACCTGGTGGGCCTCTTTCAATCATTTGAAAGGCCATAAGAGCAGAACCGAGGCTACATTGAAGAAGGTAGGTACTCTGCTTGTAGACTCTAGCTTGAGATGATTCCAGAAGTTCCAGCTGCCTCTTCCTGGAGACCTTCCCCTCAGGCTCCCACTGTCATTCCTTGTAATAAATGTCTTTTTCTTTTGAGATACCTAAGATTGAATCCAAGGTTTTGCATATGTTAAGCAAGTGCCCTATCACCTGAACTGTCCCCAGCCTCTCTTTCCTTCTTTTCCTTTCTTCCTTTCCCTATACTAGGATTTGAACTCTGGCCTTCTTACATGCTAGGCAGGCACTCTATCATTAAATCACACCTCCAGCACTTTTTGCCTGTGTTGTTTTTGAGGTCAGGTCTCACTTCCTCCCAGATCTACATTTCCTTAGTACCTGGGACACCAAATCCAGCACCTTCCTTTGAGGTATTGAGATACAGTGTCACAGACTTTTCTGCCAGGCTGGCCTAGAACCATGACTCTTCAGATCTTAGTTTCCCATGTAGACTGGGATGACAGGCATGCACAACAACTGGCAAGCAGCCATGGATTGAGATTGCCTTGGCTGGCCTGGAAGCTTGACCCTCTCATTCTCTGCCTCCATAGCTAGGATTACAGACATGAGCCATTAGTGCCTCGCTTCCATTTATTTATTTATTTATTTATTTATTTTTTGGGCCAGTCCTGGGCTTTGGACTCAGGGCCTGAGCACTGTCCCTGGCTTGTTTTTGCTCAAGGCTAGCACTCTGCCATTTGAGCCACAGCACCACTTCTGGCCATTTTCTGTATATGTGGTGCTGGGGAATTGAACCTAGGACCTCCTGTATCCGAGGCGAGCACTCTTGCCACTAGGCCATATCCCCAGCCCTCCATTTATTTTTGAGACAGGGTCTTGATAACTTTGCCCACACTGGCCTCAAACTGACTATCTTGCCTCTGCTTCCTGAGTAGCTTGGGATACAGCCCCAGCTTTAAATGCCTTTATGTACTCTTCCTGGTTCTTTCTCCAGCTGAATCTTGACTCACATGTAAAAGGATGCTGTAATATATTTCCCTAAAAGGCTGAGAGAAGGCTTCAGAAGGAGCACTAGGGGCTTGCCAGGCAAGGGCATTGGAAGCAGAAGGCATACAGCTTCACAAGTACAAGGGCACTGGGTGATGATGCCACGGCCCCCCAGCTGGAGATCTTGATTGCTGATTACTTTTGGATTCATTTTGATTATCACTTATCTTATATTTTGATTATTGACTCTCTCTGTGTGTGTGTGTGTGTGTGTGTGTGTGTGTGGTACTGGGGCTTCTGGGCCTGGAAGCCATCCCTTAGCTTTTTCGCTCACTTTCGGCTTCAGCTTTTTGGTGGTTAATTGGACATAAAGAGTTTCTGGAGGTTATTTTGCCTGTGCTGGTTTCAAACTGTGATCTTCAGACCTCAGCCTCCTGAGTAGTTAGAATTACCAGCATGTGCCGCTGGTGCCCAGCTTTATCATGCATTTTGATTACTGATCATCTTATATTTTGTCTTTAGAGCAGAGCCTCATCTCTCAGGGTAGTCTCTGTCCTGTTAAATACTTTGAGCACCCTAGCAGCTCTTTCTTGCCCTGGGGGCTTTTCTTCTCCCAGAAAAAAAGGGCACTTTCATAGTCCAGGCCTGGAGTGCTTGATAGCAATGGATGGCCTGGGACTTGTGCAGTCCCCTATGCGTGGACACAGAATATGGAATGTTCCTGTGATCAGATTCTTAGAGGTGTTCCTAAAAAAAAAGTGAAGGGAAAGAACCAGTGGGAGCCAGGGACGGGTTTGCTCGGCAGAGGGCGGGCCCGCGCAAGCCAGCGAGGCAGGCCCACGGCGCTTCGGGCGCCTCGGCTGCAAAAATGAATAGGAGAGACCTGGGACCGCGGAAAGATCGTCGAAGTGAGGCCTGAAAGTCCTCGTGGTCCCACTAGGCGCACCCCGCCGCCACTCACCGCGCGCGTGCGCGGGCCCAGCCCAGCGCCGCCGCCTCCCCAATCCCCCTTCCCCGCGGGGCGGAAGGGCGGCCTGGGGGCGGGCGCACGCGGGGGAAATCCCCTCCCACACGTCGCAGGTGGGCGTGCGGCGACCCCGCAGCTGCAGCCGGGAAGGGGGCGGCGGTGCGCAGGTGGGGTGGGGCGGGGCGGGGCGGGCCGGAGGGCGGCGCGGGGCGGGGCGGGGCGGGGCGGGCGGCGCGCGGTTCCGGGATCCGGGTCCGGCCCCCACCGCTCTCGCCGCTGCGGGGCGCGCAGCGGCCGCTGGCACAGCTGGCGGGCGCATGTGGGGGCGCGCGGCGCGGCGGCGCTGCCCGCGGGGGCTGCGGCGCGGTCGGGAGGCGCTGCTGGCTTTGCTGGCCCTGTTGGCGTTGGCCAGCTTGGGTGCGGTGCTGCGGACGCGACGCGGGGCTGGGGCTGAGCCGCCGAGACCCCCGAGCACTCTGCGACCCCCGCGCTCGGGGCGCCGCGAGCCGGTGCTGCCGCGCCCGGCGCTGTCCGAGGACGCGCTAGGCGCGCGGGGCGAGGCGGTGCGGCTGCCGCTGGAGGGTGTGGAGCTGCAGCTGCAGCAGGAAAGCATTCAGTTGCACCAGATCAACACTTACCTCAGCGACCGCATCTCGCTGCACCGCCGCCTGCCCGAGCGCTGGAACCCGCTGTGAGTCCCGGGGCGGGGGGGGGGGGGCCGGACGCCGGACGCCCACCTGTGGGATCGGACGTGGGGGTCCAAACGAGAACGCAGCGCACGGGGCCGGGAGGCGGGAAAAGTCTCCAAGACTGACGAACATTTTACCCGGTGTCCTCGGGGCTTGCTCTGTCCTGCACAGTTGTTACTCTGCCCCTGAAAACGGTGGGGGCCTGGGGCTAAGCAGACAAGAGAGGAGTAAGGTGAGACCCCACTTCCACCCCTCCGGGGGCTCACGGGGCAGCTTCGCCGTGCTGGCCCGACCCACGGGCAGGCCCCATTCATTCATCCGGGTGTGCCCTGAGCAGGAGGAGCTGAAGCCAAGCTGGGCAGGTGAAAGTGGCGGAAAGGTCAAGGCAGAGGCCCAGAGCCCTTGTTGGATTCCCAGCTTTGGGGGGAGGGAGGTGGCAAGGCTATCTTGGCCTGGCTCTCTCCCATGGGTGGTGCCTAGTTTCTGTTGGGAGTTGCTGGCCAGACAGAGTGTGTGTGTGTGTGTGTGTGTGTGTGTGTGTGTGTGTGAGAGAGAGAGAGAGAGAGAGACAGAGAGAGTGAGAATGTGTAGCCGTTTCCCTATGTCCACCATATGGCTCCTTGCATCCTTGAGATCCCAAAGGTGCTCACTGAAGCCAGGGCTTAGGGAGCTTTAGGTCAAGTGCAGCCCCTGAAAGAGGCACTTCTCGCTATTTTGCTCAATCATTCTGTGATCTCAGACAATTGCCTTAGTCTCTCCAAGCCTCCGTTTCCTATCTGTAAATGAAGGAAATTGTAAGACAGTCTGTACACACTGCATAAAAGACAGAAAACAAGGTAGGAAGCCAGGTGCTGAGGACTCACCTCTGTAATCCTAACTACTCAGGAGACTGAGATCTGAGAATTGTCGTTCTAAACCAGCCCAGGCAGGAAAGTCCGTGAAACTCTTAGCTCCAATTAACCACCTAAAGCCAGAAGTGGAGGCGTGGTTCAAGTGGCAAAGTGCTACCCTTGAGTGCAAAAGCTAAGAGCACTCATTTCTACAAGGTGGAAATGAGTAAAACAGCACTTGAGACCACATTGTGTACTCATTAGCATTTTCTCTTTTCCCTGTTGCTAAGAACAAACTCAGGAGGCTGCTTTTGAGAGTCATGGAGGGATTGGCCATAAAGATTTTCTTTTCCTGCTCCAACTTCCTTTATTGTTGGAGCTTGTGAATATCCCTTTGAAATGCAGTGGATGACCTGTGGAGCTTATGGCATCCTGTCTCCATGGTGATGAAGCTGCCCTGTGTCCCATCAGGATTTGCGAATAGATCCTGCTATTGCATTGACCCTGGGAAGTTAATCCAAACCCAGCATGATGGGCATGTGAATGTCCCAGACTCTTAATTCCTGTAGCAGGGCTTGTTGAATGTTATTCTTACACAACCTGAGCTTGAGCTATGTGAGTCTCAGATGGGATATGCTTTGAGGCACACTGGTCAGTAGGTCAAGGCTTTGTGTGGAATCTCACTTTTATTATGTAGTAGTTTCCCCTGTGTCTTTGAAGGATACATTCCCAGATCCTCAGTGGATTGCTCAGCCCTCTGATCTTATTGAATTACTGATGTCATGATGACCAAATCTGGAGCCAAGATGGCTGCTAAGTGACTAACAGGTGGGTAGTTTATATGACATAGATACACTGGACAAAGAAATGGCTCATGTCCCCAAAGGGACTAGATATTAGGTGCTACTCAGGACAGCATACAAGTTATATTTCCATGAAATATTTTTGGGCTGCGATTAACTGGGTATCTGAAACTTTGGAAAGTGAAATCAAATATAAGAGAGATCTGTTGCTGTTCCTGTAGGGCTGAGTTGTTTGTCATGGTCTCCATAGTCAGCCTGAGAAACTGGGATAGCAGAATATGAGCTCACAATACATGGGTGGGGCTCCCCAAGAGTCCAGTTAATAAGGAGAGTGGTCATGAGGGTTCCTGAAGGTCAGCACAGGGAGGGCCCTGGGGCACTTCCAGTCAAAACAAAGGGACCCCTATACTCCCCTACCCCAGAATACATAGTAGATCTGGGGCAGAGATGGTCTACCATGCAGGTCTTTTATCTATTTCTCTTTTTTTGAGTAGGGGCAATTATTTATTTGCTTTAATTATAAAAGGGATACATTTGGGGTTTTTTGTTTATTATTTTTAGAAATTTTAGTATATGCAGAGAAGCAAAAAAAATCAACTCACCACCTGAAGAAACCCATTATTAACATTTTGCTGTGTATCTGTCTAGACTTTCCCAAATATAGAAGTAGGTTTTAGGAAATTTACATATAGGTAGGTGTGTAAGAACAGACTTAAACATGAGTATGCATATAGGCCCACTTTTTTTTTTTTTCATCTTTCTGAGACAGGGTTCTCTAACCTACCTGGCCTGAAACTCACTATGTAGCCTGGGCTGGCCTTGAACTCTTCGTCCTCCTGCCTCAGACTCCTAAGTGTTGGGAATGTAGGTATATACTGCCATACCTGGAGCCCACACATGCTTAACAGTCTTTGCCCTATAGTGCATAAACTTATTACAAGTAAGGCATTGGGAACAACAAAGGAACCACTGGATTTGGCAAGGATAGGCACTGCCTGCCTCCTCCAACAGGACCAGACCAATAAAGAGACATTTTGAAGTGTTGGCCCTACATCCTTTTGAGCCCCTTTGTAGGATATAAAAATTCACCCACACCTTTCTTTCTGGTAGTTGTAGCACTGACTTGAGGAAGAAGGAAGAGCCAGAGCCCTTTCCCATGAAAGCACAGTAAATATAGAGCTTTGCAACAAATTCCTGGCACAAATACTTGCACAGAAATCCTGTCATTTGAGACTTGTTAGGAGGGGAATTTCTCACACTGAGATGACAGCAATCCAAAGTAGGGAGCCAGAGAAATGGAGATTGCAGCCCCCTGGGAATTTTCTTTAAAGGTGGATGCCAAGCACCTTCCCCAGAACAGTGAAATCTGAATCTTGAAGGGGAAGATCTAGGCTCAGTCTGATGTGCAGCTGCATCTGAAGGTTGCCTGTGGATATCTGACTCCCAAGAGTCAGGGTGGTGCTTTGGGAGTGTGGTGGAATTCCACCATTAGAGGAAATAGTAATTCATAATAGGTCAAGTGCAGTCGAAACTTGTGATGACCCCAGGGTAGTTGGGAAGTGTGTCCCATAAGGACATGGTTGCTAGTTGTGTTGTACTGAAGTGTGACAATCATTTGCATATGCATTCTGACCTAGTTAGTAAGAGAAGCGCCCGGTTTCTACTTTTCCCCAGGCAAGTCTATGGGTACACTATGCCCTAGAACACCAGCCATTCCCTGCTGGAACTCTAGCAAGGAGAACATGGATTTCACCTACAGGCATTTGCACTTCTTGACTGTTCACCCTGATTTTAGGTGTTTTTTTTAAAAATATATATATTTTTAATTTGTCATGGAGTTTGAACTCAAGGCCTGGGCTCTGTTCCTGAGCTCTTTTGCTCAAGGCTAGAGCTCTACCACTTTGAGCCACAGAACCACTTTCAGTTTTCTGGTGCTTAATTGGAGATGAGAGCCTCACAGGACTTTCCTGCCCAGGCTGGCTTTGAACCCTTGTCCTCAAATCTCAACCTCCTGAGTTGCTAGGATTACAGACATGAGCCACCCGTGTCTGGCTTCTGTTTGTAATTTCATAAGTTCTGCAGTTCTGTGTCTGAGTTCAGGGTTCAAGGTTTGGGGATGGCAAAGTCTTAAAGTAGCTAGCTCTACACAGATTTTGGCAAAACCAAGTGGGCCTAGCTAGATTTAGCAGGAAGAAGTGGCTCAGGACTTCTGTCTATTCAGAGAGCCTGCTCTTCTGTTCTCATAGCAGGTATCTTCCTAAAAAGCACACATGGAATGGGTTAAAATTAGACTTGTGTTTCTTTGACTTTTTTTTTTAAATCAGGAGGGTATTTTAATTCTCATCAGACCTATCTCATCATCAGAGTTATTTCACACCCATACAACATGTTCAATTTCAGTTAATATTTTCATGATAGCTTTCCTCTCCTTTTTTCTTTCACTCATTTTGTCTCCACACATTTTAGGTATATCACTAAATAGCATATTACCCCATTTTGTGTCATCATTAAAAATATTTAATTGTGGAAGGGAGTAGCTCAAGCTTGTAATCTTAGCTAATTGTGATAGGGAGATCGGGACATTGAGGTTCAAGGCCACCCTCTGACTCCCTCTCCCCTCCCCCTCCCCAAGAAGTTGTTTGCAAGATTTCATCTCACTGATGGCTGAGCATGGTGGTGTGCCTCTAGTCTTCCCAGTGACAAATTGGAGGGTTTGCAGAGGAGACTGGCCTGGGCAGAAACAAGATCCTACCTAAAAAATACCGCCCCCCCCCCAAAAAAAAGCTGTTGGAATGTCTCCAAGTGGTAGAGCATCTTTCTAACAAGCCCTGAGTTCAAACCCCAGTACTGAAAATAAAAATCCAGCTTGGGTGGTGGTATAGGTCTGTCATGCCCTTGTGAAGGAAGCTGAGGCAGGAAGATTTTAAGATAAGCCCGAAACTGCCTCTTACTGTCTTTCCCCCCTCCCCCCAGCAAAGACAAATACACACTGATAGTCATTGGCTTTTAGGTAGATATTTATATCCTTTTATATGTACTGTATACTTATATTTATTTTATGCCAAACTGTGATCCTCAGATCTCAGCCTCCTGAGTACCTAGGATTACAGGTGTGATAGGCTCTTCTTAATGTGTCTTTTCCCCTCCTTTTTCCCCCCCTGCTTTTTGTGTTGATTGGAGTTTTTCCCTTCTTTTCATTCAATTTTCCCTCTACTAATTTAATAATTACATTGTTTTTGCTATTTTGTTGGAAGTAAATGTTCTATAATCACTTTAAAAAAAATATGTGTTTTCCCCATGGCTCATGCTTGTAATCCTAACTACTCAAGAGGTTGAGCTCTGAGGATCACGATTTGAAGCCAGCCAAGCAGGAAAGTCTGTGAAACTCTTATCTCCAATTAATCAAAAATCCAGAAGTGGAGCTGTGGCTCAAGTGGTAGAGTGACAGCCTCGAGTGAAAAAGCTAAAAGACAGAGCCCAGGCCCTGAGATCAAGCCACAGGACCAGCACAAAATAAAGAAATTTTGCGATCTTTTGATTGATAGTGACTGTGAGCTCAATGCAAACTGGTTTGCATATAAGGAAAAGTTGTTGGCTCAGCAGGAGAATCTTGGGATAAGAAGTAGGTTTTGTTCTCTGTGGAGTGGTATAGGTGCTGACAGCTGAGAAGTATTTGGTGGTCAGGCAGGAGGCATGGAGCCTTCACAGAGCTGGTGTGTGTGTGTGTGTGTGTGTGTGTGTGTGTAGTGTTTATGTGTGTATGAGTTTGTGAATGCTCAACACTACACAATCCACATATACTGAGAGTTGAGGAAGGCATGGTTCCTGAAAGAGAAGTCAAAGTATGGTATCACAAAGAAAGAGGAAGGGGTACAGGGCAGGTAAACACAGATGCACCTTACAGTCTTTTAGGCCTGATGTATTATGGATGTAAGCATTTGTTATTTGCCTATAAGACACTTAGGATAGGTATCGGGAAGCACTTGTCACGTCCACTCCTCTGCCTTGTGAGGTAGTAGTGAAGGCTAAGAGGAATGCACAACAGCACTCCATCTACCAGGTCAAACATTCCATAAACTATGACTATGTTCCAGTATGTCTGTGCTGAAATAGATACACAGCCATGCCCTCCACAAAGCCCATAGAGTTTCCTTTTTTTTTTTTTTTTTTTTGGTACTGTGGGCTTGAACTCAGGACCTTGCACTCCTGCTCAGCTTTTTTGCTCAAGGCTGATATTCTGCCACTTGTGCCATGCATCAGTTCTGGCTTTTTGCTGGTTTATTGGCCTTGAGAATTTGCCTGTCCAGGGTGGCTTTGAACTCCTATCCTCAGCCTCCTGAATAGCTGAGATTGGATGCCAGGTTTCTGGGTGTCCTTTTGTCTTTAACTCAGAGACACTTTTTCTTTTTTGACCAGTCCACAGCTTTTCAATCAATCAGGAGAACACTTCCTGGAAGCAAACTTCAGTGCATGTGATGTGATATCTTGAGCTTCATAAAGAAGGATGCCTGAAGGGGGATGTTTTAAAGAAAGACATAGAAATCATAGCAGCTAAGGACAAAAGATAGGGGAGAATATTAAATGACTGTCCAGAGGTAGCATTTAAAGCAATATGACCCACACATTACTTCTAAACTTTCTTTGTGGTTATAAAATTCTATGTGTTCATTATACAGTACTTTTAGAATGCAGAAGGATACAGAGAATTAAATAAGAATCAGTGACAATCCTACTTCTCAGCATCACCATTGACAACATTCTTGGCGTCGTTCAGTCGGTTGTTTATTGTTTGTCTGTGAATGCATGCGCTCAGCATTGTGTTGATGGAATTGGCTGTGTACAGATCTACAGAGTTTTTGATTTAATATTATAGTGTGACCATTCTTTTTCTCCATTACATATTCTCTGCAAATGTTGTTTTTAATGGTCATATGACATTTGTTCATGCAGCCATGCTACACTTTTTATTCCTTTCCTGTTGGGTGTTGAGTTTCTTTACAGCTTTTTGGTATTACAAATCTGCTTAAGGGTATCATTATTTTCTTAGGCAAGAAATTCTTTTTTTTTCTTTTTTTAATTTTTATTGGGCCGGTCCTGGGGCTCTGCCACTGAACTGTATCCCACATGTGTCTTTCATTCTCTGTGAAGGAGGGGCTGTTTCAGTAGAGTGGGAAAAAAGATTGGGGAAGGGTTTTTTGTTTTGTTTTGTTTTTTCTTGCTGGTTCTGGGGCTTGAACTCATGGCCTGGGTGTTGTCCCTGAGCCTCTTTGTGCTCAGGCTTAATGCTCTACCACTTGAGCTATAGCACCCCTTCTGGCTTTTTCTGAGTAGTTTATTGAACATAAGAGTCTCACAGACATTCCTGTCTGGGCTGGCTTCGAACCACAATCCTCAGATCTCAGCCTCCTGAGTAGCTAGTACTACAGGTATGAGCCACCAGCTCCCAGCCTCGATTTTTTTAAACTTCATAGGGCATGTTGAATGTTAAGACTGAATTCCCCATTTTCCCTACCTCCTATCCTCTTAGTTCCTCTACCAAGGGGGTTGGTTTTTGTCAGGGCCCCTGGGGATGAAACCTGTCTGTAGATTTAAGTTGACATCATATTTAGGTATATACCCTTTGTAACATCAAGACTCCCTCCCACCTACTTTTCTTCCTTTAATTTTTGAGTAATTTAAAGCTGGAGAAAATTTGTAAGAATTGCACAATGAACTCCTATAAATCCTTTACCTAGATCCATCCACTTGTTTTGTCCTAATTACTTAAATTTTCTTTTTCTTTGTGCATCTAAAACATTGCATACCTTTGCGAGTAAGTTGCAGAGATGAGTCTCTTATTGACAGTCATTTCCCCAGTATGTATTTTCCAGCAATAAGGATGCCTTCTGGTGATGCTATGATACAGATATTATGATATCCAAGTCAGGAAAGTTATACAGTATTGAATTTCCCCAGAAATTCAACTTCTACAGTGGTGTTTTCTCCCAGCAAGAACTGAGAGTTACGTAGATGTTACAACTATTGTCTTCATGGAATTGATGCTTTTGAAACTACTTTGGTTTTATAAGCTGATTCCTAGTTTGGGTAGCGCTGACGGTTTCCTTGAGGATTATTTCTGTAAGGTTTGCTGGAAAGGAAACCTGCTACATGGTTCAGGAAGAGAAGAGTTTATTGCGGGGGGGGGGGGGAGAGCAAATTGCCAGCCCACACAAGATGGAGGTGCAGGGCGACAGAGGAGTAGGAAAAAGAGAAAAAGAGAGAAAAGGAAGGAGAAAAAGAGAGGAAGAGAGAAAAGGAAAGAGCCGGGACTCGTGTTGAGCCTGATTATACAGGGAAAGGTGGGAGGTATGTCCAGGTGTATTGGATGTGATCTCAGAGAAGGGGGAAATAACTGCCTCCAGGTGTGCCACTTACCTAGGTAATGTGGGTACTGGGCACAGAGTTAACAGGTGGGGGGCATCTATCTGGAGCCCTCCTGGGGGTGGATCTTACAATTTCCTTGTTATATATTGCCACCCAACTTCATGGCTCAGATGACAATAAGCATTTATTATTTCACCTTGCTTCTGTGGGTCAGGGATTTGGGATATTTGAGCTGAGTCAGTCTGGCTCAGAGTTTCTCAGGAGTGTCAGCCAAAATTGTGCTTGTGCCTTTCATATGACTAGGGCCAGGAACTGCTTCCAAGCTACATACAGAGGCCACTGATAGACTCCTCCACAGGGCTGCTTGAGTATCCTTACAAGATGGCAATGGTCAAGCAGAGTAAGAAAGGAAACAAGGAGGAAATAACTAGTTCATTTTTGTGTGTGTACCTGTCCTAGGGCTTAAACACCGGGCCTGGTAGCTATCCCTTAGCATTTTTGCTCAAGGCTTACACCCTTCCACTTGGGCCACAGCTCCACCTCTGGCTATTTGGTAGTCTCATGGATTGTACTGCCTGGGCTGGCTTTGAACTGCTGTCCTCAGATATCAGCCTTCTGAGTAGCTAGGATTACAGGCATGAGCCACTGGTGCCTAGTGTGAAATTTAGTCTTTGAAGTCGCATACTGTCTTGTCTTCTGTTTTTTTAATATGTCTATAAATTTTAGCATGTCCTTCTCTCTGAAAGATGGAACTTAAGCTGGGCAAAGAGGCTCAAGCCTGTAATACGAGTTACTTGGGAGGCAGAGATTGGGAGATTGTGGTTCAAAACCAGCTTAGCCCCCCCACTGCCACCCCCCCCCCACCAGGACTCAGTCTCAACTAGGCAAGATGGTGTGCTCCTGTCATCCCCGTGACACAGGGAGGCACAAGCAGGAGGATTGCAGCTGAGGCTAGCTGGGCATAAAGTTGAGGTCTTAATGTGTGGCTCCATTGGTAGAGTGCATGCCTAGCAAGTATGAGGTCCTGAGTTCATTCTCCAGTACTGACCTCCCTCTGGCCCCAATTTTGGAGCTGAATTCTCCTCCCTTTGAGTGTGGACTCGACTGCACAAGGCCTCCCCTGTTCTGTGCCAAGTGACTACTTGCATGTATGAAAAGCCCATGGCGTATGAGGGTACAGTGCCCCCGGCAGTGCTGGCAGGTGTGCCGCATGGCTTTAGGATGTCAGCATCTCCATGCTTGCAGCTTGGGATGACTTTTCCTGAGTGCCCGAGCAGGGTCTCTGGGAGCAACAGGGTGGCTGAAAAGAGCCACCTGTAGCAGAGACTCAATAAGCCCAGTGTGGCTGTGCAGAAGCCTCCCCAGGGACAGCAGCTGGGCCACAGCCAGGGAGCTGGGAGCTCGCTGCAGAGGCTGTCCTGGCGTTTTGGCCCTGGGACTCAGAGTTCCCTAGTGATCCTGCGGTGGGGGGACGTAGGGGGGTGCAGGAGGGCGGGGGTTGTCCATGGGAGAGAGAGTTAGATGGGGAGATGTGATCTAAGGGTCTTTATTTAGGCTTGGTGGTCCCCTGAGCCTCCCATGGCACAAAGAACAAACTGGGACCTTGTAACAAGATCCCTGGACACAGATCTATGGATCCCAGCTGGATCTATACAAAGCCCTATGCTCTGAACCAGCCAAGTTACCCCACCTTGCTGAGCCTCATCTGTAAAGTGGGAACAGTAAATGCTAACACACGAAGTGGTCTGCTTGTTCTTCCTTGACTACTGAGGTGACCCAGGGTCTCACACTTGCATTGTTCTATTCCTGGAGCCACTTGCCCAGCCCTTAGGAAGTGGTTCAAAAGGTGGGCACCGGTATCTCATTCTTCTAGTCCTAGCTACTCAAGAGGCTGAGATCTGTGGATCATCATGGTTTGAAGCTTATCCTAGCAGGACAGTTTGTGAGACTTGGTAAGCTTGAGCACAAAAGTTCAGGGACAGCACCCAGGGCCTGAGTTGTGCATGTACACACACACACACACACACACACACACACACACACACACACAGAAGAATCAAGTACTATAATTCATTGATGTAAAGGCCTATCTTTTCCCCCATGTTTTAGCATTTCTAAAATATTTCAAGAAGCAGTGTGTCCTTCTCTAATGACTGCTATAGAGGCTTGTACTCTGGTCCTAGGCACTTCCTGCTCCACTTCCAGCTTTGTGGTAGTCAGTTGAAGATAAGACTCTCACAGACTTTCCTGCTTTGTCTGGCTTTGAACAGTTCTCAGTCGCCTGAATAGCTAGGGCTACTGGTTTGAGCCTCAAGCCCCCAGCAGCATTTGTCTTTTTATGGGTTCATAAAAAGGTGTGTCTTCTCATTTGCTTAGTGCTGATGAAATGTTGTAGACTGGAGATTGGGTAGTGCCAAGGAATAGCTCTTAAAAAAAAAGGTTATATTTGTTATGAAAAAGAATTCGTATATCTCTATCTTCATCCATCCATCCATCCTCTCAGGATCTGCTAGAGCATCCTAGCTCTCCTGGTCTGAGTGCTAGGATCCCCTCTGCAGCCAGCTCTGTGTCCAAGCCCCAGCTTCTGCAAACACAATGGGCTTACTTACGGATTCAAAGATTTGGAGGATCTGCTTTAAAAACATCCGGAGATATGGACCATGGATAGTGACCGATTAGCTGTGTTTTAACAACGATTGATGGTGGGCAAAGAGTATCTAGAAGGTTCTCTTTCTACTTTGGAATTTTTCATAGTAAGAGGAAGGGGAAGTGAGATCAGAATTAAGTTGCATACACACAAAAATTTCTCTCTTGGGTTTTGGGGGCTGAGCTCATCCAAAATGTCCCCTCTGAGGGGCCCTCCCACATTACCTATGTTGAAGTTGTTCCTCTTCCCCTTCCTTTCCACTCCCCTCCATCATTGCTCTATTCTGTACCACTTTCAGAGCAGGAATCACTTCCTGCCATTATTTTGCTTGCTTGTACTCTCCTCCTGACATGAGCCCCATGGAACAAGGTCCTTACTTATCTGGCACATCATAGGTGATCAGGAATTTGCTGGTAGGTTGGCCATGTGGTAGACAATCAGTAGTAGTTAGTTCCTCTCTTGGTGTTTAGCTTTATATCTCCTCTCTTGTCCCTTTTGGCTGTCACTCAAGCTTGAGCAGTGAGGCCTTACTTTGGTTGGTCTTCAGCATTTATCTTCTCAATAGCTAGCTGATCCTTTGGCCAGTCTCCACCCACCCTGCACCCTCCATTTCATCAGCAGTCACTTCCAGCTGATAATTGCCATGCACCACACCTTATTCCCATGATACTATGTATTTGTTACCTAGAACTGAGGATAAAATGTTGGGTTACCCAGGGAACTTCAGTGCAAAGTGACAGCCAACTAGGAGAGGGGAGCTCATTGGCTCCTATAACTGTCAGTCAGCCACACACCCCCTGTGGGCTGCCATTTAATGGAGCACATAGAAGTTGGGTCCCGGGCAGGTGGTCAGAGCCTTCTGCAGAACCTGTCCTAGGACATTCCTGTATATTACCCACAAGTCAATTTTTTGCATTCAGGCCCCCACCTGTCATGAGGCACAGTCACTGCTGGCTGATGGGAGAAGGTAGGGCTGGACACAGTATGTAATAGAAATATTGCTGGTGGCCCTTGTTGAGGTGAGAGACCAGGCTCTGGCCAGGACAAATGCTTCCCAGCTCCTAGGAGCACAGGGCTGACTTGGTGATGAGGACAGGGAGTGTGTCCAGTGGAGGAGGGACAGTGTGAGCAAAGGGGCCTAGCAGTGGGATTGGAATGGAGAGCAACAGGAGTACTATGAGGCGGTGAGAGGGTGAGAGTTGCCCTGTCTTCTGCTTCTGCCTAATTTGTATGTTGCTCACATCCGCAGATTGCCTTACAGCTTTAAAGCAGCATCTCACAGGCAAATGTTATTGGGTATCCTGTTTGTACTCTTTTTCTAGGATCCGATGGGGCACAGGGGACTCGGAAATCCTTCAGCAGATTATTTCCCAGTCCCAGAGGGGACACCTGGAGCCCATGCTTCATTACTTCATCCCCAGCACCTGCCTGGACCATGCTTTCCATTTCTGAAGGTGTGTTGTATTTGCAGGTGCAAAGAGAATAAATATGATTATGATAATTTGCCCAGGACATCTGTTGTCATCGCCTTTTATAATGAAGCCTGGTCAACACTTCTTCGGACAGTCTATAGTGTTCTGGAGACATCCCCGGACATCCTGTTGGAAGAGGTGATCCTGGTGGATGACTATAGCAACAGAGGTAAGCCCCAAGCCTTGGCTTCCTGCAGGGCCTGGCCTTGGTAGTGACTGGAGATGAAAAGCTGACGGAAGGGTAGAGCAGGCTGAGGAAGGACAAGCTGCCTTTGTCCCCTGAGCAGCCCAAGCCCTAGGTAGTGGGGAGGTAGATGGGAGGGGTGGGAGGGAGGGTAGGGCCTTGGAGTCTACCATCAATCATGGAGCCTAGTAGAGAGCTATCAACATGTTCTATGGGGACTAGAAGGCCCAGATCAGCCTGAGAGCTCCCAGGTGCTCTGTAGGGAATGGCCAATGGCTGCGATAAGTTGGGATGGGGCAGGAACTGTGGAGGTAGGAGGAATATCTACAGCACCCACCCATGGTGACAGCCTTGGCTTGGCTAGGACTAGCATGTCCATGGGGATGAAACCAGCCAGTGGATTTGGGGATTGATGATCAGGTGAGGGCCACTGAAATTAATGAGGAAGCAATATCAAGGATATAACAACAGTTAGAACTGTGTGGGCTTTGCTCCAAGCCAGGTTACCATCCCCAGGCCTCCTGTGAGGTTAGCAGCTGCTGTTAGCTAAGGATGTGTCTGGCAGGCCCTGCTCCTGGTCTGTGGGACTGTGGAGCCATGTGTCTGTGTTCTGGTTGGTGTGGGCACAGGGCTGTTCTTTCAGATACTTACCACACAAGGAAATACAGCTCTGTGGCGCCACTTGCCTGATGTGAGTGTTGATGGTGGTGTTAGGGCCTGACTCCTCCTCAGACTTTCTCCACTTCCTCCAGGGAGCAGGGTGTCCCTATCTGCCTGGCCCAGGTTGGCCCCTCACATCTGGTGGGGGGGGGGGGGCTTAAAGGGTAAGAGGGTCACACCTCTTTTCTTAAAGGGCACTACCTGCAAACTCTCCCACCTACCACACGAGGCAGAACATGGTTTTCTGGTTGCACCTAGATTCAGGGAATGCTGGGAAATAAATGTAGCCATTTTCCTGATGACTGAGCTGAGCTAAAATTCCTAGACAGAGTAGCAACTGAGGGGGCACAGAGCAGGGCACTGTCCTTGCTGGCTGGGCTGGAGTTTGGTGCAGTGTGGAGCCTAGTAGTCAACTGAGCTCTGACCCACTATGCTCTGGGTTACTGCATGGGTTTAAATCCTGGCTCCAACTTAGGAAAATGGCCCAGGCAACATGGCATAACCCTGGCACCCCCATCCCGAGCGTGAGGCCTTCATTGTTTCCATGAATTCACCATGCACTGTATCTGCTTGACTCTGCTTAGGGGAGGTGAGGCGGGGGGGCTACTCTGCTATTCCTAGCACCAAGTTATTTGCAATTATAGTTGTGACTTAATGTCAGCTGATGAATTTCTTCAAATGTTAAGGGTCCTTAGAGAAATGTTTTCATCAACATTGAAGCAACCTAAAATATTTTGTACAGTTTTCCCCTTCACTGATGGGCGAGGACTTGAAGCAAAGCCCATGCTGATAGGAGGAAATGTTCTCTCATTTTCTTTCTGGCAGAGTGCAGTCGCACCTGCTTCCTTCCACCCGACCCTAGGGAATGGGGACCAGCCTCTGTCTCTGAGGTGGGGAGAATTCGAGGCCAGGGCTAACCAAGTGCCTGGCTCCCTCCTACTCATCCCCTCCTCTGCAAGCTGGCATGAAGGTGTCCTAAGTTTGTTTTTGTTTGTGGATGTGGGGATTGAACCCAAGGCCTTGAATATAGTACTAGGCAAGCACCCTAACACTTGAATGATACCACCAGCCCTGTTGGCTTTGAACTCAAGATCTTCCTTCCTCAGCATCCTGAGTAGCTGGGATTACAGCCATACACCATCATGTTCTTGATAAGGTATTGATTAGTTTGAAATGGAAGTGAAATAGCGTGAGCAAATCCTGGGAGGCAGGGTTAATTAAGCCTGTAGAGTCTGAGTGAGGCTTCCTAGGGTCAAATCATGGCTCCTCAGCTTCTTTGCTTAGTGACATTTAGGCAAATTACATAGCCACTCTGGCCCCAATATTCTCATCTGTGGAACAAGATAACACTAGCGCTTATCTCACAGGATTCTTAGGGGGATTGAGTGGGCCACCCGTAAATCTCTTAGATGTACATAGCCCAGTAGGACCTCTTTTCTGTTGCCTGCTATTATTGTGGCTATTCACACTAAGCTGTAAGGTCCTCCTCAGAGAGTTTATTCTTTTTTTTTTTGGCCAGTCCTGGGCCTTGAACTCAGGGCCTGAGCACTGTCCCTGGCTTCTTTTTGCTCAAGGCTAGCACTCTGCCACTTGAGCCACAGCGCCACTTCTGGCCATTTTCTATATATGTGGTGCTGGGGAATCAAACCCAGGGTTTCATGTATACAAGGCAAGCTCTCTTGCCACTAGGCCATATTCCCAGCCCAGAGTTTCTTCTAACTGGTGTATTAGTCAGCTTGTCATCACTGTAATAAAATAGCTGACATGGGTTACTTAGGAAGAAGTTTCTTTCGCTCCCAGTTTCAAGGACTTAGGGCATGACATCTATAAAGCCATTCCATTCTCGTGGTGGGAGCATGGGGGAGGTGTAAATGATTACATCTGGAACCCCAAAGTTCCACAACCTCCCAACAGTGCCACCCTGAGGACAGAGTTTTATTTGTTGCTACAATCACAATACCGTACCCTTAGGGGACACAGGCTGTCTTCATCTGTAGCATTGTGATTGGATAGTTCATGGGTGGGTTTTTTTGTTGTTGTTGTTTGTTTTTAATGTTCACAAGTCAGGCTATAAAGTCATATTTTGGTAGCGGTTTAATTGAGATATATTCAGGCACTTTACCATTTCCCCCTGTAGGTGCATGGTTTGGTATGCAGATGTTAGTTGAGGAGCAGATGAGGGTTCTAGAATTCTCCACAGCAACGGCCTCCTTCAGCCATCAGTGACTTTCCAACCTTGGTTCTGGGTGAGGGGAGGGTGTTCAGTGGGAGGCCCTGACCTTGCTGCTCTCTGTTTTGTTTTCCCAGAGCACCTGAAGGAGCGCTTGGCTGAAGAGCTGTCCGCCCTGCCCAAGGTGCGGCTGATCCGTGCCAACAAGAGGGAGGGCCTGGTTCGAGCCCGACTGCTGGGAGCCTCCATGGCCAAGGGCGAGGTGCTGACCTTCCTGGACTGTCACTGTGAGTGCCACGAGGGGTGGCTGGAGCCGCTGCTGCAGAGGTGTGTGAGCCACCCACGGCGGGAGGAATGTCCCCTTGGGTGGACACAGGGACTGTGGCTCATTGAGTCATGGTGGCTGTTTGAGGGGCATTGGGTACCTGGGTCAGACAGATATCCTCAAGTCCCCTGTCAACTTCTATGAAAGTGCTCAGAGCGCTGCAGCCTGTGGGAGGCACTGTAGCACTGTTGCGCTTACTGTTACTTCCTGTCTAGCCATTGCAGAGGACCTTGATCGTGAGATTCTTATTTTATTTTAAATTTTGTATTGTCATTATAAGGATGATGTACAGAGGGGTTACAGTTAACATAAGTCAGGTAATGGGGACTTTTCTTTTTGGACTAAATCACCCCTTCACTCAGTCTCTCCTGGTTTTTCCCCTCTTGTCCACACCCACAAGTTGAATGGGTCATTTTAAGCATATTGTCCAGTGAGCACCACTGTTGCATATGCTCACCCTTTGTCCTTCCATTTCCCGCCTTTCCCTCTTCCATTGTGCCCGCCTTCTACCCTCCAGAAGAGATAAGTGAACAAACAAGACAAAAAGAAAAGAGAGCAAAAACAACAACAAAAAGCAAATCCTGTTGTCTCCATTTCCATTTCCTGGATAAATAAATATGTAAAAAGTTTCCATTGCTGGGTGCTGGTGGCTCATGCTTGTAATTTTAGCTACTCAGTAGGCTCAGATCTGAGGACTGCAGTTAAAAGCCAGCAGGGCAGTTGGTCAGACCCTTATTTGCAATTACCTGCCAAAAAATTGGAAATGGAGCTGTGGCTCAAGTGGTAGAGTACTAGCTTTGAGTGAAAAAGCCAAGGGAGAGTTCAGGGCCCCGAGTTCAAGCCCCACCACTGACACATGGATACACAGAAAAGTTGACATCATATAGAATCATGCTCCTACAGATTAGGTGTTTCTATATTTCTTTCAAGCAGGGGTCCGTTCACCATTACAGACAATGCACAGAAAGCTACAGACCCTTGAAATTGAGGGGCCCATAATACGTTTTCCTACTTGTTAAATGTTTTCCTACTTTTTTGTGGTGCTAGGGATCAAACCCAGGATCTCTAGCATGCTAGGCCAAGTGCTCTACCACTGAGCTACCTGAAGCTTCCAAAAAAATGTTCTTAAAGTCAAAAGGAGAAAAATGAACATCATTATGGTTTTGTTCTGTTCTGCCTATACTGGGGTTTGAATTCAGGACTTTATACATGCCCAAATTCTGCTACATCGCCAGCCCTTTGTAATCTGGTTATTTATTGTGTATGTGCCAATCCTGGGCTTGAACTCAGGGTTTAGGTGCTGTCCCTAGGCTTTTTTGCACAAGGCTAGTGCTCTATCACTTGAGCCACAGCTTTACTTCCATTTTTTGGTGTTTTTTTTTTTTTTGTGATTAACTGCATAAGAGTCACAGACTTTCCTGCCCAGACTAAGCAAATGTCAGCCTCCTCAGTCTAGAATTATAGGTGTGAGTCACTGGTACCCTGCTTCTCTGGTTATTTTTTAAACTTGGTCTTGCTTTTTTTTTTTTTTGGTCCCACGGCACATCGGGATTCCAGTCCTCTTTATTTACACTGTCCACTGTTTCTGAGATGGACAGTGTCAACAAAACAGCTTTGTTACGTTGAGATGAGGTGTCTCAGGAACTTTTTTCCCCAGACTGATTTCATTCCATAATTTTCCTCCCTATCTCAGCCTTCTGAGTAGCTAAGATTACAGATGTAAGCCATCAGCATCCAGCTGGAGTAAAATAATGAATGTATCATAATGAATCCAGCCTTGATTATGCATGTCTTTATATAGTAGTGATAACAAATATATATATATATATATATATATATATATATATATATATATATGGAGGAAGTTGTCCATGAAAGCCATCACGTGGCTCTGTCTTTACCCCCTTCCCTTCTCCAAGGGGCCTGGTTCTCTTCTCTTCGTTTTCCTCTACCACTTCCTCCAGTGTCTCAGTCCCTGCATGGGCTCCTGGTTGTGCGTGGGGAAGGCAGGAGCTGGGCTGGCAAAGGAGTAGCCCTCCTGGAGGGAGAGGAAGGTGCAGAGGTCTTTGTCTGCTCTTCCCTCATAGGGCAGACTGAGGTCCAACATTCCCTCAGGAATCCTTACATTTGCCCTATGTAGCTATGAGTCCAGTATGTGAGCCCAGGGTGACAGGGGCTCTGAGGCCTTTCAGGGATGGGCTAAGGGCAGGAATTAAGGAGCAGGATTAGAATGTCTACTGTAACTGCAAAGCTGACCTTTTGGTCTGGGTGTTAAGATAACTATTTCTTGTCTTGTTTTTCTTTTCTTGCTTTTTTTTTTGTGTGTGTGTGCTCATATTGGGACTTGAATTCAAGGCAAATACTCTACCACTAGGCCATCTTCCCAGCCTTGGGACTTGAATTCAAGGCCTTGTGCTCTCACTTGCCTTTTTCACTCATAGCTGCCACTACTCCAACCACTTCTGTTCACCTCCACTTCTGATTTTTTGGCGGTTAGTAGGAAGGAGATAAGAATCTCTCAAATTTTCTGCCCAGTCTGGCTTTAAACCATGATCCTAAGATCTCAGCCTCCCAAGTAGCTAGCATTACAAGCATGAGCCAACCACCACCTGGCGTGAGAGAACCATTTCTTGATGTTAAGATTGTGATGAAACCTGAGAAATTGAAAATCTGCTTGTTTTGGAAGTAACCCATGATTCCTCCTGCAGGATTCAAATTTAGCTAGAATGTAGGGAGAAAAGATGGAAGCCATGAGACTTCCTCCGGTGTTTTCCATAGAGATCCCTGCCTGGGCCCAAGATGGCTGCAGACTCCCCCTCCCCCCCCAATAAGGGAAGCAGGCCTCAGATGCACCTGTGGGTCATTGTCACATCTCTTGGCTGTCCTGTCAGCCGTTCAGGCGGACAGACAGGCTGTGTTGGGTGTTGGCAGGATCTATGAGAAGGAGTCAGCAGTGGTGTGCCCCGTGATCGATGTGATTGACTGGAATACCTTTGAATACCTGGGCAACTCCGGGGAGCCCCAGATTGGCGGCTTTGACTGGCGGCTGGTGTTCACGTGGCACGTGGTTCCTGACCGGGAGCGCATGCAGATGCGTTCCCCCATCGACGTCATCAGGTCAGGCTGCTTCGGGGGGACTTGTGGCTTGGAGCCTTATCACATCTGGTGACAGCAGTGAGGGCTTCAGAGGGATGGTCAGTGGTCAGGTGCCCCTCCCCCCCAACCTCTCGCTTCCCCCACAAACACCTCCCACAGTATTTCCTTATTTTTATTGGATATCTTTACTATGAAAGTAGATATTATATTAGTATGTTTTGATTAATTATTTTATTGTTCCCTTTCCTTTATGCCAGTCCTGGAGCTTTTGAACTCAGGGCCTGGATGCTGTCTCTGAGATTTTGTGCTCTACCACTTTGAGCCACAGCTCTACTTCTGGCTGGGGGTGGTGTGTGTGTGTGTGTGTGTGTGTGTGTGTGTGTGTGTGTGTGTGTGTGTGTGTACATGCGCACGCTGTTACTAGGGCTTTTGAACTTAGTGCATGGGTGCTATCTCTGTACTTACGGCTTTTTTTTGGGGGGGGGTAGTTAATTGGAGATGAGAGTCTCATGAACTTTCCTGCCCAGTCTGGCTTTGAGCTGCGATCCTTAGATCTTACCCTCCTGAGTAGCCAGGATTACAGGTATAAGCCACTGGTGCTTGTCTGATTCATTTAATTCTTAAATTAGGGTAAAATTTGTGTAATTTAAGATTCAACTTTTCTTTTTTTTGAACCAGAGCCTTACAGATACTAGGCATGTACCTGTTTGTTCCTGTTTCCTCTGAATCTCAAAGCAGCTCAGTGGTACAGTGCTCGCTGAGCATGTGTGAAGCTCTGGATTCAAGTCTCAGACACACAACAAAAATGAGTGAACAGATCGGCACTGGTGGCTCGTGCCTGTAATCCCAGCTACTCCAGGAGGCTGAGAGCCAAAGATAGCAGTTTGAAGCCAGCATGAGCAGGAACGTCTCTAAGACTCTTACAACCATTTAACCACCCAAAAACCCAGAAGTGGAGCCATGGCTCAAAGATGTATAGAGTGCTAGCCTTGAGGAAAAAAGAGCTCAGGGACAATGCCTAGGCCCTGAGTCCAAGCCTCATGACTGACAAAAGGAAAGCAAAAACAAAAACAGAGTGAATAAATGAAAGCACATGGGTTTCTCCCACCCCTTGAGCCCCTGCTCATTTTGGGGTGCTATTCCCTTCTCCAGTTGGCTAGCTCCTCTTCCTCCCACAGTCCTCACTTCCACCAGTAAACTCAGCCTTGCCCTCCCTGCCCCCTGCTCTCTTCTGAGTGCCCACAGGGACATGGTAGGGTTTGTCTGGTAAGGTGTCTGTCTGTGAGCCCCCCCACAGCAGGTCCTGTGGGTGTATCTGTGCCTCTGGGCCCAGCTCCGTGCAGGGAAGGGCACTGGTGAACTTGGTACACTTAGAGATGGATGAATAGACTAGAGGGTTGGAGGTGGGAAAATATGGCTAAGTCAGCTACCTATGATGGTTTCCTGTTGCTTATACTGAAATGCAGATCCATGCTCTTCCAGATCTCCAACAATGGCTGGGGGACTGTTTGCTGTGAGTAAGGACTATTTTCAATATCTGGGGTCTTACGATACAGGAATGGAAGTTTGGGGTGGAGAGAACCTCGAGTTCTCCTTTAGGGTAAGTATTCTGGTCGTTTCTTTGCATCCCTTGTAAATCTGTTCTCTCTGTCTCTGTCTCTTTCTGAATGATGATGGGATCTACTATAAGACCCACTGGTAGATTTTTTTTTCTACCTGGTCAGTTTGTCCAGAGATTCTGCCTATGATAGGCATGTGCGACACATCTCTTATAAAAGCTTGCTGATTTTCTTTCATCTGTTTACAAAACATGCTTTTAAAGCCTTGGGGTGTAAAGGGTCCTGTGGGTCGTGTATGTTTCCTCTCTTGGTCTAAAGAGGGAAGGGAAGCCAGGGGAGGGGCTGTGACTCAGTCAAGGTCTCTCAGAATTAGCAGCACAGGTCCCTACGTAGCTCCCTCCTCTTCCTGTCTCCTGGAGTCTTTACTTGAATGTGTTGAAGTGACCTCTTCCTTGGCACAGTGCTTTCCAGACTTGGACACATATGAGAACTGTTGGGAAATGTGTTAAAGAAGCCAGATTCCCAGGTTCCATCTGAAAATTCAGGCTTGATGGATTTAGGGTAAGGCCAGGACACACACACGCACATGTACACACACACACACACACACAGAGGCATGCATGCACGCACACACGTACAGACTGCTGAACTTGCCCTAAGGAAGTCCTTCTAAAAGCCCATGGCATCTCTGTAGAGCTTCTAGTCAATGGAATTTTACATTTTTAAGTCAATTATAAGTACAGTTATAATCCCTGATAATCCTGAGGGAGAGGTAGGAGGAGGATGTGGTCCAAGGCTACCCCCTTCAAAAGCATGATCTGAAAAATAATTTAGAAGCAAAAGGCCAGGGATGTGACTCAGGTTGTGGATCAGTTGCCTACCAAGTGCAGGCCCTGAGCTCTATCACCGCCACCACTGCCACAACAGCAAAACCCTTTGGTCTTTAATAATACTTTATCTGCTCATGAAAAGTGCAAACAGTTAGGTCTTCCATGGAGAACTCATAACTCTGAATCATAAACAGCAAATATACTGGGTCACTACTGGCTCACACACTCAGGAGACTGAGATCTGAGGTTTGCAGTTTGAAGCCAGCCCTGGGAGAGACAAATCTGTGGGACTCTTACCTCCAATTGACCAACAAAAAAGCCACGAGTAGAGATGTGGCTAGTGGTGGGGCATCAGCCATGAGCAAAAAATTCAAGCAAGGGCATCATGGACCTGCATTTAAACCCACCCTCCTCAGACAAAACAAAAACAAAATCCACCATATGTGACCTTGATTTGTGCTGTCCTTGCAAAAATGAGGTGCTCGTGGCCCCTCAGACCACTGTGTCATTGAATTTTGGGTGTCCTTCTAATGGTCTTTCTGCCTCTTTCCCAGGTGTCAGGCTGCTCTGCCTGCTTCTAGAAGCTCTTCCTCTGTCCCTTCCAACTCTCCCCTTCCTTGCTGCTTTCCTATCTTCTGTGGCTAGGCGATCAGGTAATGAAGCCTTGTTTTATGTGTCAAGTAACTGGGTTGCCAGCATGTCTCTGTGGACCTCCACACATCAGGTGCATGAGCACTGGTTAGAGCCTTGGTGATGGACTTTGGGGTCTTGGCTCTGATGGCTTTTGTTTGTCTTCAGAGCTGCATTCTTGTACTTTGCCTGTCTCCCGTATCATGAGCATGTTGGGTAAGTGGCCTTTGTTCCCATGGAGGCCAAATGGGACTTCTGAGTATGGATTTCTTCTCCTTGGCTCTGTGCACAGATTTGGCAGTGTGGGGGGACCCTGGAAATACACCCCTGCTCCCACGTTGGCCACGTTTTCCCCAAGCAAGCCCCCTACTCTCGCAGCAAGGCTCTGGCCAACAGCATTCGTGCAGCTGAAGTGTGGATGGATGAATTTAAGGAGCTCTACTACCATCGCAGCCCCCACGCTCGCATGGTGAGTCCCAGCCATTACACACGTCATAGCCAATTCTCATCTTCCCACATAGTCAGTTCACTTCCCGAAATAGGGGACAAGCTGGGCCTCAGGATTTGAGTATGAGAAAACTGTATTCCTGCATTTGCAATAATCTCATACAATTTGTATTACTTCCAGTAGCCAACATGAAGTTAATGAAGACATTGCCATTACTCCCAGGGGGAAAGGCAGGATTAGGCTTCTGCCGGTCAGACAGTCAGTATGGTTTTATGTGTATTTAAAGATGTTTAAAGCTGGGCACTGGTAGCTCATGTCTATAATCCTAGCTACTCAGGAGGCTAAGAGCTGAGGATTGAGGTTTAAAGCCTGGGAGCCCAGTCAGGAAAGTCTGTGAGACTTATATCTCCATATAACCAGCAAAAAGCCAGAAGTGGAGCCGTGGCTCAAATGGTAGAATGCTAGCTTTGAGCATAAAAGCTCAGGGACAGTACCCCATCCTGCGTTCAAGCCCCAGGACCAGTGTGCACACATGCAAGCATGCATGCATGCGTGCGCACATACACGTACACAATGTTTAAAGAGGTGTATATTATTTAATATAAATCATTGACTCATTCCTATTGAACCATGATCAAGGGCACAGTAATTCATGCCTATGGTGCCCACCTAATAGACATGTGTTCTCCACAAAGCACAGCACAATCTTCTTGTCCTTAGGAATACAAGACAACACTTAAGAATGTTCCTTAATTACATCTCAATGCAACTTGGTACTTTCCTCTCTCCCTAAAAAATGAGAAAGAACCAAAAACATAATTTTTGCAAGTATAGAAATGTGTCATAAATTATACACAATACAAGACAACACTTCAACACTATGATTGGGGAGTAGTTTTAAAAGTAAAGTCACAGCTGGGCACCAGGGGGTCATGCCAGTAATTCTAGCTATTCAGGAGGCTGAGATCTGAGGATTGAGTTTCAAAGCCAACCCATGCAGGAAAGTCCATGAGACTTTTATCTCCAATTAACCACCAGAAGTGGAGCTGTGGCCATGGTTAGCTGTGTGCTCACCTTGACCATAAAAGCTCAGCAACAGTGTCCAGGCCCTGAGTTCAAGCCCTCACTTACTTAAAGTCACCAACTTACTCTAAAAGGGCACTCAGGAGACCATGAAAATGACCCACATTTACAGTATACTGTAACAAGAGGCAGAATGTTGTTTTAGATCCTGTTTAGGATTGTGAACATGGAACAACTTGTCTTTTCCCCTCCCATGAATGTCAGTGGGTATTTATTTGGGGATTATAAGCAAGTTTTAGAAGGTAGAATTTGCACATACAGCATGGATAAAGACAGGAGCTTGACTCTTACCTCATAGCCGGTCTGGCCTCTGTCAAGTCATGTGTCAGGCAGGTACCTATTGGGACATGCCTCTTTATAACCAGAATGGCTGCATCCACAACTATGGGTGGGAGCTAAGGCCCAGCTCCGTGGGTGAAAGTTAGGGCTCAGTGTCCTTGCCTTCTTACTGGATGTCTTTGGTCTCCCCTCGGAGGCCTCTTCCTACCCCTGGTTAATTATCTAAGAACTGCAGGGGCTTAGTCTCCCCATTCCATTCCCACACTGGGCCACGCTGACACCCTTCCTTGCCACATGTGATGGGCTATGAAAGATCGGGGGCAGGGAGGTGGCACCCTGACAGTGCCAGTCCACCTCTCCCCTATCTGCTGCATGTAGGGTGCTAAGGTTTCAGCTCTGTGGCTTTGGTCCCCACAAACCCCACCACACACTGTGCTGAGACCCTGGACCCCCATGGCCCCAGCATGCAGTAGATGCCCAGTAAAATCAGGGTGCCCTTTGGTAGTGAGAGAGCCTTCGCAAAGGCAGGCCTTTCTAGGGAGCCCCAGAACCTTTAGGGACTCACTGTGCTGTGGATTCTCAGGAACCCTTCGGGGATGTGTCGGAGAGGAGGCAGCTCCGAGACAAGCTCCAGTGTAAAGACTTCAAGTGGTTTCTGGACACTGTGTACCCAGAGCTGCACGTGCCTGAGGACAGACCTGGCTTCTTCGGAATGGTGAGCCAGGCAGCCGTGGTGCTCACGTCTGAGCAATGGGTGCTGGGAAAGCAAAGCTCCTTCTTGGGGACTATGGCCTCCCCCATTCCCATACCCTCCCACCCTGTCATCCCCCGTGCTCCTGCTCTCTGTGAGTATCTGTGCATTGGGTCCAGAATGTCAGATCTGGAAGCCATCTGGAAATGGGCACCTGTGAGCCTCTCGTGTTCTAGATGAGGAAACAGAGGCCTCCTCAGTGTTCCCACGTACTAGGTTTTGCTGCCACCTTATGACTAGTTAGTAGTTCCCAGCTTTAGAGTGCATAAAGGCAGGGGTAGGGGTGAGAGAGTTACATCCAAAAATGAATGTTTCTCTAATGAGCTCAGCTAAGCACGCCTAGTGTATTTGGGTGTTGCTGAGAATCACACAGCTATAAACACACAGAGATGCAGAGTGGTTTGAGTTCCGTCTCTGTGCTTCTAGAATAGTCAAGACTGGGGTTTTCTTGCTTTCCTTCTTTCCTGTTCTACCCTCCATCCTTTCCCCTCTGTGTAATCAAGCCATGTCATTTTACTCCTGTGCACTACAGTACACATCTTTGTAAACTTTACATAGTATGTACAGAACTGCAGGCTATTATTCTACTAAAACAAACACCAATTTCTTGCTATTTGGTTCCTATTCATAGTCCCATGAATTTTCAAGTTTTCTCTTCAGGTGGTACTCAGATTCCAGTGGGGATCCAAGCAAAGTCCACGTGTTGTTTTTGGTTGCTGCACCTTATTTCCTTTCTTTTCTTTTTTAAAAACGATACTGAGGTTTGAACTCAGGGGCCTCATGCTTGTAGGCAAGTGGTCTATAGCTAGCTACACCACCAGCTCTTTTTGTTCACTGGTTATTTTGAGATAGGATCTTGCCTTTTGCTCAGGCTTGTGCCTGGACCACAGTCTTACTGTTTCATGCTTACTATGTCATGACAGACACACATACCATTTCACCTAGATATTGATTGCGATGGGTCCTGGGCCCTGACTCTGAGCTTCTTTTGCTCAAGACTGGTATTCTACCACTTGAGCCATAGCTCCACTTCTGGATTTGTGCTAGTAATTTAGAGATAAGAATGTGGATTTTCCTGCTCAGGCTGTCTTTGATCCTCAGATCTCAGCCTCCTGAGTGGCTTGGATTACAGGCATCAGCCATCAGCACCTGGTCTGACACGGATGGGGTCTTACGGATTATTTGCCTGGGCTGACCTGGTATCTCAGCCTTGTGAGTAGCTAGAATTACAGACATAAACCACTGACACCTGGCTGTTTTCTAATAATACTAACACAACTACTGGTTTATTCCAAAAGGTTTTAAAAATAGTTTTAAGACAACAACCTAATCCAGGTATGGTGTTATAGCCTATAATCCTAGCTACTCAAGACAATCATGATTTCCAAGCCTACCCTGGAAAAGTTAATGATCTAATTAACTCTATCTCAAAAACAAAAGGGCTGGGCTGGGAATGTGGCTTAGTGGTAGATTGCTTGCCTAGCACTCATGAAGCCCTGGGTTCAATTCCTCAGTACCACATAAACAGAAAAAGCTGGAAGTGGCGCTGTGGCTAAAGTGGTAGTGTGCTAGCCTTGAGCAAAAGAAGCCAGGGACAGTGCTCAGGCCCTGAGTTCAAGACCCAGGACTGGAAAAAAAAGGGGGCGGGGGCAGGCTAGTGCTTGTCCTCCATACTCAAAGCTCTGGGTTCATACCCCAGTATAGTATTATAATACACTGTACACTGAATGAGATTTAAGGTTTCTTTGCTCTGTTTGTTATACACATTTCACTATCAAGCATACATTGCTCTGAAGTCATTTTTAAAATCCTTTTCTTTGGTTTAATAGTCTTTATTCTGGGCTCATGTGATCTCTCTCTCTCTCTCTCTCTCTCTCTCTCTCTCTCTCTCTCTCTCTCTCTCTCTCTCTCTCTCTCTCTCTCTCTCTGCTTTTCCCCTTTCTTTGCAGGTACTGGGGCTTGAAATCTGAGCCAGGGCTCTTTCCCTTAACCTTTTTACTCAAGGGTGGCGCTCTTATCACCTGAGCCACAGCTCCACTTTCAGCATTTTTGGTAGCTTATTGGAGATAAGAGTATCCTAGTCTTTCTTGCCCCAGCTGGCTTCGAACCTCAACCCTCAGATGTCAGCCTCCTAAGTAGCTAGGATTACAGGCTTGAGCCATCTGTGCCTCGTGAGATGTGAGTCTTTTTGTCTAGAAAACAGTCATGTCTCTGATGCTCTGGCTCAGCATCTTCCAGTGGAGTAAAGATTCCTGCCACCGTGAGGATGGGAGAACATGTGGAGAAGAGGATGTGCTAGGCAAGAGGAAGGGTCCCCTCCTCCAGCCCCGTTCTGCAGCCTGCTGTCCCCTCCATCCTCCTTGAGCCTTGTGTGGGAATCTGTTCGTCCAGTAGAAACCTAGATGGGAATTTCACCTTGTGTTTTGTTTAGCTCCAGAACAAAGGACTAAAAAAATTCTGCTTTGACTACAACCCTCCTGATGAAAACCAGATTGAAGGGCACCAGGTTATTCTGTACCCTTGTCATGGGACGGGCCAGAACCAGGTAGGTGTGTGAGCCTCCAGAAGGGAGAGAGGAGGGCAAAGCTCAAAGCTCTGAGTTTTTGTTGTTGTTGTTGTGGTGGTGGTTTTTAATTAATACTTGATTTTTTTCTGAGCTTGCACCTGCCTCCCAGGTGGGTGACCCCAGATTCAACCCCCAGCACTGCAGATTTTTTTCATTACAGAAGTAATAAGTACTCCTCATAGAACACGTGGGAGGTATAAAATACAGAAGCCACAGAGACCACTATTAAAATGAAAGATGGGGCTGAGAATATGGCCTAGTGGCAAGAGTGCTTGCCTCGTATACATGAAGCCCTGGGTTCAATTCCCCAGCACCACATATATAGAGAATGGCCAGAAGTGGTGCTATGGCTCAAGTGGCAGAGTACTAGCCTTGAGCAAAAAGAAGCCAGGGACAGTGCTCAGGCCCTGAGTCCAAGGCTGGGGACTGGCAAAAAAAAAAAAAAAAAAAGTGAAAGTTGTATCTCCTTCCCATCTTTGTTTCTACACTGGTGTTAAATTTTTGACATTGTCATGCTTTATAATGCTATTAACTTGATCATACTTAGTCCATGACTTTGGAGAATATTACTCCAGACAGCCTTTTTGTTTTCCCTTAAGTGCTGGGGATCCACCCAGAGCCCTGCCCATAACACATGCACACTATTGCCATTTGCATGTGTGTCTATATATTTCTGTCCAATTAACTGTTTTGTTGTTTGCCTCCCTGTTTTTGCAATTGAAAATAACTCTGCCACTAACGTCTTTGGTCAGAAAGAAGGAAGAAGGGCAACAGCAGATCTGCATTTTCCATGGTTCCCCGGGAATCAGTTCTGCAATGGAATTCCAGGCTTTGATACCTAGCACCACACTACAGAACAGTGTTGATGGAAATTGCCTTAGCTATGGCTCGGATAGAACTTCCTAGGTGAAGTGGTACAAGTTAGGCTGGGCAGAGCAGGACAGAGCAGGCTCAGCCTAGGGTGTCTAGGGACCAGAACAGCAGCCTGGGCCAGGAAAGCAGGTGGACCTACCAGGGTAAGGCTCTTGGAAGAGGCAGGGAAGGAAAAAGGCAGTTGTAGAAGTATCAAAGCTTTCCCACTCTGAGGAGTGTCAGACACCTGCAGACAGAAGGCTGGAGAGTTTTCTTCTGCTCTGGGTCCAGTCCAAGTTCATTGACCATCCCATCTCGTGGTCTTCAGTAAGTTTCCATAATTTAGACCTCTGAAAACCTTAAGTCCATCAGGCTTTTTGGCTCTTAGAGCAGTGTTTATTCAAGCTGGTCCTCTAAGCCTTAACTGGGACCTAGATGCATCCCTATTGAGTCCCAGCCTCTGGCTTTCCCAACTCTCAGGATATGGGCAGGAAAAACATTGTTCTATGTGCCTTAGAATAGCCACCCACATTGGAGGAGGGCAGGTAGGTGCCTTGTCCAAACATGCAAACATTTGCCAGGTGCCAGTGGCTCATGCCTGTAATCCTAGCTTACTCAGGAGGCTGAGAGCTGAGGAGCAAGATCAGAATCCAGTCTGGGCAGGAAAGTTTGTGAGACTCATCTCCAGTTTACTACCAAGAAGCCAGAAGTAGAGCCATAGGCTTCACTGGTAAGAGTGCCAGACATGCAAAAAAGCTAAGACATAGCACCTTGGCCCAAAAGTTCAAGTCCCAGTACCATCCCCCCAACCCAAAGAAAACCCCACAAAAATTCCAGCTTCCTAGGCCTGATCTCAGATGACACTCTTTGTGGAAGGGGTAGGGGGCAGAAATCAGGATTTGCCCCAGTGCTGTAGGTAGTTTTAGGTATACCACATCAGGGAGTAATTGACATCTATTGTCCACCCCATTTTCAGTTTTTTGAGTACACATCCCAGAAGGAAATACGCTATAATACCCGCCAGCCAGAAGGCTGTGTTGATGTGGAAGCAGGAACCGATGTCCTCATCATGCAGCTCTGTAAAGAGACCGTCCCTGAGAGCCAGAAGTTTATCCTTGAGGTCAGTAAGTGCCCAGCCATCAGTCCGGGCTGTTGGGGAGGGTGGAAGCCAGCTGCTGCCTGGTATGTCCCAGTGGACTGCGGGCATGGGCTGCTCCCAGGGACGAGGGATTTGACTTTGATCCTGGGGAGGGGGTCATAGTGTCAGGGTACTTGGCACCTGCAGAACATGGGTTGAGATGAAATGGGGTTGGGAATGAATGACACAAACAGCCCAGGTGACACAATACAAGATCAGAACCTGGTTATGAAGTCACTGTGCTTTTTTTCTCTGAGCTTCATTTCACCCAGATCTAAGATGGACATGATTAGAGCAGCTTTTCTTACTCTAATGAGAACGCAATGTGAAGTGATCTTTGGAGCTTGATCAGAAGCATATTTGTCTTTGGAAGTTGCTAAGCTCCTCAGAGACTTGCTGTTTCGTATATATATGGTGTTTTAGCCAGGAAAACATCTCAGGGGCAGAGCTGGCTTTCCAAGCACCATTGGGTCTGGAAGACCACTGTCCCTGTTGGGCTGGTGGCAAGCCTGTGACAGAGTTTTACAAAGCGCTTGAAGAAATAAATCCAAAGAAAATGATTGGATAGAACATTAAAATCTTCTGTGAAATAGGTTTACTGTAAGTACATCGGAGTTGGAGTGTGTTTCTGGGAGGAAAATGTTACAATTAGCAATGGGATTTGCTGTCTGCTGAGAAGAGCCTACCACTATAGGGCTATTTGGTATAAGAAAATGAGAAGGGAAAATATTCCACATACCTCACAGATCTGTGGTCCTCTTCCTTTACCTTTCTCCCTGTGGTGCTCTCTCAAGGAGAAGTAATGTAAGCTAGAAGCAATAAAGTTGGTTTGATGAAGCCAGCTTAAGAATTTTACTGTGAATTTCCAGTGACCTTTTACAGAGCAGTACATTTGTTGAGAAGGACAGGCAAGTGGTTACATTATTTACTTCTCAGGTCTCTGGTGGCCTCTTAGGAGAGCTGGAAAGGCCTTTTCAGGTTCCTGATAGTGAGATTGTCTTGCACTCGCTTTTGTGTTCAAGGAATCTCTTCCCTTAGAACAGGCAAGCCTGCCTTTTCTGCTTTTTTGCTGCTGATTCTTGATTAAGTTAGTCATGGAGAGAAGAGAGATACCAGGGCTGGAGAGAGGCTTGTCAAGCTAGCTTAGGCCAAGTGAGGAGCTAGAACAGCAGAGGAGGCCATTAAAGAAGACCCTCATCTTCTAAGTGCGGGAGTTGGCCATCACAGAGACTCACCTCGGTATCCAGGAGAGAAACTCAGTCCAGTGGCCAAACCTGCCGTCTCACCCAACTAGCTTGTGGCTGAATTGGGACTTCCTTGCTGCCAAGTTTCCTGACTCAGTTTAAATTTGTCAGAGATAAAGATCACCAGCTAGGGAGTTGATTGACCTCAGAGAAGTTAGAGTTCTTTGTTCCGATCTCTGACAGATACCCAGACAAGCCAGCAGGTGGCACCCTTGGCCCCATGCTGGCCCAGTCTGTGCATGCCTGGTTCTCCCAACACACACACACACACACACACACACACACCCTGTCTTGAGTTGACATCCCAACACACACACACACACATACATACACACACACACACACACCCTGTCTTGAGTTGACATCCCAACACACACACACACACATACATACACACACACACCCTGTCTTGAGTTGACATTTTGCGTGGAAGATACTTAGCTTGCAACAGATATTTTTTTTTTCCAAAATGATGAAAACCACAAGCCAAGCTATTCAGAACCTATCTGAAAAGAGACTTTTTTGCCCCCTGAGGAACCATGTGTCATTGTCTTGAACATCCAATGTCTGTTATCATTTGCAGGATGATTCCTTAGTTCATGAACAGTCCAAGAAATGTGTCCAGGCTGTGAGTAAGGATTACAGCAACAATTTTGTGCCACTCTTACGAGAATGCACCAACACCGATCATCAGAAGTGGTTCTTCAAGGAAAACATGTCCTAGAGCATCCCCGTGGCAAGCCGGAAGCCCATCGAAGGCCCAGGGACTCTGTGACCAGCCGGGACTTAGCCGTGCAGAAGCTGGAGCCTACCATACACATCCTTCTAAGGAAATCATTTTTCCATTTGTGAGGATGTTGTTGGGTTTGGTAAAATGTGAATAAGTTTTGTACTGATTTTGAAAACTTACAAATGTCCTCCTCAAACCCTGTTTTCCAAGAGTAACCATTAGATGTTAACTCTTGGTATTGGGAAAATTAAAGCTTTATATTATTTTTCTATCAGAAGATAAATTCTACAGATGTGTCTTTTATTATCACTAGCAAAAAGCAAACCAAGCTAAATACTTTATTTGGGTACGAAGATATTTGTGATGTACTTTTGCACAACTCGACCAAACCTCCAATTGAGCTGGGCTGGCATTTTCTCAATATGGAGAGATGGACACTAGCAACATTGTGATCATTCCTGTAGGCCATCGAGATAGATCATGTTTATTACTAAAGGATGCTTTTTGCTTGTGTGTTGCTTTCACAGTCAGAACTCTATTATGTTCTTGTTGGTCAAAGGGAATGATTCAAAGTTGAAATATCACGGAAACAACATGATTTAACCAGATAACACCAACTGGAAAGTAGACTTGTAGCCATGCCTAGTGGAGGGTGATTGATTGCTTTTAGTAATTATTAAAAAAAAATGTTTTTCCAGGTACCAGTAGCTCATGCCTGCAATCCTAGCTACTAAGAAGGCTAAGATCTGAGGATTGAGTTTGAAGCTAGACTATGCAAGAAAGTCTGTGAGACTCTTACCTTCAGCTAGCCAGCAGAAAGCCAGAAGCAGAGCTATGCCTCAAGTGGTAGAGTGCAAACCTTGAGTGGAAAAGCTAAGGGACAGCGCCCAGACCCTGAACATAAGCCCTAATACTGGGGTGTGCAGACGCGTGTGCGCGCACCCCTCCCCCCCACACACAATGTTAATATCATTTTTTAATTGGTATCATGCAGTAGAGTCAGAGAAAAGTTTGGTGTTCTATATGAAGTCATTTTTCAGATTTGTTCATTGTTCCTATTTGGCCATTCACGCGATGTTTGATTTTGTTGATGCAGCAGCTGAGGTGACAACTTCTTTCAGTCATGGGTGTCTAAATGGGCCCCAGGCCAGCACTCGGATCCAACTTGATGCAGTCACTGTGACAGTGTAGGCTGCAGACCTGTGTTTCCGTACCAGTTAGATGGGAGAGGAGGAAGGCCAGTGTAATTGATTAAAAGTCACCTCATGTCTCTAGCTTTTTCATATACTTTCTTCAGAGTCAGGCTAGCAGTTACTCAGAAACAACTCACCTTTTACCTGCTCTATGCTTCAGTTTCCCAGTCAGTACACCAGATGTGGGGGTTCACAGCTGTCACCCAGCTACTTGGGTGCTATAGGTAGCAGGATCATGGTCCAAGGCCAGCTCTGGGCATAAAACTTAAGACCCTGCCTAAAAAATAACTAGCAAGGAAAAGGGCTGGGGGCATGGCTTAAATGGTAGAGCTCATGCGTAGCAGGCGTGAAGCCCCAAGTCCAAACCCCACTACCACCCCCCATATATATATATATAGATATAGATAGATATGTATATATATATATGCCACCCCTTGAAGAGTCTATCTTGAATACATAAAAATTCTCAACCCAACAAACCCAAACCCTCAAGTTTTGATCACACAACCAAGCTTATTTTGTGTCACTTGGGAAGGATTTTTTAATTTTATTTCTGTAGGTCAGTTCTGGGTCTCTGTATGGGCTGAGTACTTGTGTAGATAACACATGTGTTCTACCAGCTTCCCATCCTCTCTTTCTTGAAACAGCTTCGAAGGTGAGGTCTCCTGGAGGATGTCTAGGCACCTTGTTAAGAGGCAGATTGGGTCCGGCAGATCACAGTGTGGGACCTTCGGTTATGACTGTCTCACCAGCATTGAGGGTTTCTGGTTTGTGGACCCTCTTTTGAGTTGCAGGATCTTCAAGTGCAAATGAGAGGGAGAGAAGGCTCTGGCTGGCCAGGCTCAGGGGGAACTTCCTATGCACCACAGTAGAGGGTGGTATGAGCTCAGAAAATGTGACAATGTGTTTGTGCTAGCTAAATTTGTTCATCTAAAAAGTCCCCAAGCCATACTAGGCACGCCTGTAATCCTAGCTACTCAGGAAGCTGAGATCTGAGAATCTAGGTTCAAAGCCAGTCCAGACACAAAAGTCTATGAGACTTTAAAAAAAAATTTGTTTCCGTTTTTGTGTTGGTTCTGGGGCTTGAACTCGGACTGGGCATTGTCCCACTCAAGGTTAGTGCTCTACCACTTGAGCCACAGATCTACTTCCCACCTTTTTGGTGCCTAATTGGAGATAAGAGTCTCACAGACTTTCTTGTGTGTGCTGGTTTAGAACTGTGATCCTTAGATTTCAGCCTCTTGAGTAGCTAAGACCACAGGCATGAACCATGACTATCTGCCCCCCCCCCCCCCCCCCCGCACCATGAGACTCATCTCCAATTAACCATCAAAAAGCAGAAAGTGGTGCCGTGACTCAGATGGTAGAATGCTAGCCTTAAAGAAGCTCATAAACAGCACCTGAGTTCAAGCCCCAGGAACTACACACACACACACACACACACACAAACAAGCCCTCCAAGCCAGAGAGACCCATAGGATGGAGATCTGGAAGGCACTCAGGGCCCATGTGGGACAAATGTAGCTGATGGGGAAATTATGGCTGGTGAGAGGAATTTTGCTGGAGCTCACACAAGTTAGGATTTAATACCTAATATTAGTGATCACTGTCTTGTACTTGTTCTGGGTTTATTGTTTGTTCCTTAAAATGTTAAAATAGGACTCTCTTTTTAAGCTGTACCTTCAAAAATTGGCCTAGTTTGTCAGGCGTAGAGGCTCCTACCTGTAATCCCAGCAACAAAGGAAGCAGAAATAAGAATTGCAATTTGAGGCTAGACTAGACAATAAGCAAGACCCCATCTCAACATATAAGCTAGGGGTTGGTGGCAAGCACCTGTGATTCCAGCTGTGAGGGAGGGAGGCATAGACAAGAGGATTGCAGTCTAGTTACCAACCTTGATCAAAACTGGGTTTTTTTGGCCAGTCTTGAGGCTTGAACTCAGGGCCTGAGCACTGTCCCTCGCTTCTTTTTGCTCAAGGCTAGCACTCTACCACTTGAGCTACAGTACCAGCTATAGTACCATTTCCAGCCTTTTCTGTTTGTGTGGTACTGAGGAATCAAACCCAGGCTTCATGCATGCTAGGTGATCACTCTATCACTAAGCCACATTCCCAGCCCTTGATCAAAAGTTCTGAAGACTTTGCCATATGGCTTGGCATATCAGAGCTCCTGTATTTGATAAGTAGAGTTGGAAATATTGGCCTCTGTGTGCTAGTGCTGGTGAGATTTCACATGCTGCACCCCCAGTGTCTCTTCTTATATATGTGGCTTCTGAGGCTTTCTTTGTACAGGTATTATTTTGTCTCATCTTGGGAGATCAAATGGGTGCGGATTATTGTCTTTTGTCTTTGGTTACTGCTAATAATAATAACCATAATAATTGCCACAACTGGGCACCATCCTAAGCACTTCCTACAGATGAACTCACTTCATTCCCTGACTGCCTCATGCAGTAAGTGCTGATCCCCACAAACCCCAATCCCCTGTAGTAGAGGGAGGACGATGCTGGAACTCAGAGAAGGCAGGAACTGATGCAGGGTCACACAGCACCTGAGGTCACTTGCCTCTCAGGGAGGAGAGATGATTCACATCCTGTGGCCCTTCTCTACTGAGGGCCATCCCTCTCGCTTTGGGCCTGCTTACACAACACTGTGGCGATTCATGAGTCTGGCTGGCTGGGAGAGTGTAGGGGCTGAGGGCCGATTTATGTCTCTGGCTGAGCACACTCCTTTGGAAAGTGTCAGTTCAGGGAGGAGAAGTAAGGACCTCACTCCATGCGCTCCATCCCTGTGCTGCTTGGGGACCAGGCCTGCTCTTCCAAAGGTGAAGGCAGGCAGCTATCCAGGGGAAACCATGCCTACCCTCTCACCTCCCCTCTAAAAACGGCAGAGGGAGAACCCTTCAGTTTGGCCTTTTAAGATTCTTGTTGCACCTCTGCCAGAGGCCCAACATCTGGATCCAAGTGAATGTGATTGCTTCATCTAGCAGCCCACATCCAGCTTCAAGCATTCAGTACCCGTGGGACAGAGGGTTCTGTCCCAACTGCTGTGTCATGAATCCTCTCTGAGTCATCTGGAACTTTCTTTTGCAAGGCAGGGGTCAGTTAGACAGATTGCACATACAAATGTTTAGCGTTATTTCAGCATCCTGTAAAGAAAGGGCCAGATGGGTGTGCCCACCAGACAGCTATGGTTAGTTACTCAAGCAGGATGGCAAAACACCACTGGCTTCACACAGCTGACTGTTAGAAGAAAGCAAAAGCTGGGTTCTCAGCTGTGCAGGGACTTCAAGAAGTCCCAAGCTCATCTCCCTTCCAGTGCAAGAACCCACCCTTCCTCCCTGTCCGTAGCACGTGTCCACTGACCCAAGCTTGTCCACGGTCAGCAAGAGGAAGTCCTCACTTGACATCCTCCCCCATCTGCTCTGGGGTGGCTTCCTGATGACGCTGCAATGGCTCTTGCTCTTCCCTTATTGCTGGGGTCCCCTCAGAGGCCACCCAGCATGTTTGCTCTCTGCCCTAGGATGGCTCCTCAGACAGGATGTGTCCCCAAGTCTCCTCTGCTCTGGGCTGGCTGGTCCTAGTTTCCTCCCACTATTCTTCTGGGATATGGTTTTCATTAGGTTCTGGGAGGGAGATGCTCGCGTGAAATCAGGCAGCGTGCTCAGCACCCACGAGGTCTAGGCACGCTCCGGCTGCTCTGCATGGTGTGAAGTGACACTGGGAGGTTGTGGGAGGGGAAAGACAGGATGTGTGTATCTGTTAGCTATGGGATCCAAGGAGTTGCTGGGCTTAAGAGGTGGAAAGCTTCCTTTTTCATAGTCTGAAGTCAGCAGTAATGGCTTGAGGTTGAGCATTCATGCTGGACCATATGTAATCTGACATGTGGCAGCAAGTCCAGGGAGAAATTGCGACAAGATTTTGGGGAAAGGGGTAGCTTGTGGGGAGTCCAGTCTGAAGATGAGGAGGACCAAGAAGAGTTAACACGGGAGGGGAGGGAGTGCTGCTTTTAGTATAGACTTTGACAGCTAACTTCTTATATTTCTTTGATGAAAAGTAAAGCTAAAATTGTCTTCAAATAGAGCCTGTTTTTTTTTTAAAATTATTTTTATTTTTATATTTTTGTCAGTCATGAGGCTTGAACTCAAGGCCTGAGCACTGTCTCCAAGTTTTGTTGCTCAAGGCTAACACTCCACAGCACCACTTCTGGTTTTCTGGTGGTTAATTGGAAGTAAGAGTCTCATGGACTTGACTGCCTTGGCTTTGAACTATGATCCTCAGATCCTAGCCTCTTGAGTAGCTAGGATTACAGGCATGAGCCACCAGTACCTGGCCTGGCTCTGATTAGTAGGGAAACAAGAACTAAGGTTTAGCTTTGGTTGGTGTGATAGATTGAAAAAGAGTCAGGATTCATAGCAGGTCAGACTTGTGTGAGAATTCGGTTTGGCTGTTTGGACTTTAGGACAAGTCACTTAACCCTTGAAGCCAGATTTCTTCCCCTGTCAAATAGAGCACAGGTTGGGCCCTGAGGGGTTGTGAGCATGACCTGAGATATAAAGGTGGGAGCATATTGCACCCCAAAGATTTGAGAATCAAGGAGCCCTCATGGAAGGACAGGAGTGGAGGCTGAGTGGCACATTCCAGAGAATGAGATCGCGGGGCCAGAACACATCAGAGGGGTCGCGGAGACTGCTACTCTTCATGAAGTCTCTGCCCATGGCCGGCAGAATGAAGGAGAAGTCTTTGGAGCTGGCCAAGCCTCCTTCCTTCTCCATTGCAGTGCCAGTTCCTGGGGGGAAAAACGTGAATCCAAGAGAGTGTGGGGGTCTTTTTAGTCCACTCTTTTCCCTGTACAGTTAGGGACACTGTCCTCCCCCATTCCTGCCCCCAAAAGGGACTGGAAGGAGCCATTCCTCCTTTGTGACTGAACACTGGAGCGTAAATGAGCTCAGCCATCCAGGATCTGAAGAGCCCTTCTCCAGTGTGGGTTATGCTCAGCTGACAGCATTTAGAAGTAGAAGCCGAAGGGAAACAAGAGTGGTTTTTCTGGGTCAGATTCTGGACAATTCTGGGAACTTGTCTGCAGAGCAAATTGATTTATGGAGACCCAGCTGTGAGGAACTGCACAAAACCGGGATCCGAGGAGATACACTCCAGATGTGGCCTCATTAGCAGCGGGAGTGGAACAATGGGGTCCAAAGGCTTCCTAGGTCGATGGGCCCCTGGAGACTTGCAGGCCAGGGAGGAAGGACAGCCAGGGCCTGTGGCACCAGGCCGATGACTCTGAGCTCACAAGCTGCTTAGAACTGTGTCCAATTCCAGGGACCTCAGATGGGGAGCCAGAGGACCAGAGAGGGCAGGCTCCAGCCTTCTTACACAGCGAGGGAGTCTCACCTTCTGCAGCCTGGTCCATGTCTGCCCATCTCCCTACCCAGCCTTCACTCCAAGAGGCTGCCCTTTAGAACCTAGATTGAGGCTTCTTTATTGAATAGTAAGGCAGGCTTATCTTGGCCACTTTTTTTTTTTTTTGCAGTTGCGAGGTTTGAAGCTCTTTGGTCTATCACTTTGAGTCACAGCACCACTTCCCGTTTTTTGTGGTTAATTGGAGATAAGGGTCTCAGGGACTTTCTTGCCCTTGCTGGCTTTGAACTACAATCCTTAGATGTCAGCCTCCTGAGTAGCTAGGATTATAAGCATGAGCCACCAGTGCCCGGCTAGGCCACCTTTCTTAAAAAATAGATACAAACATCATTTGGTTGTATTAGGGAGGTTCGTTTTATCATGTCCATTTGTATCCACAATACATCTTGACGAGAGTTACCTTTCCACCATTCTCCCTCTTCTCCCATCCCCCTTCCCAAATCATCTCATCAAGTTTCCTTGTTTTGTTTTCACCCATATACATAGAGTATTCAATTATATTTTCCCTCTCCCTCCCCCAATACCTCTACCCCAGACAGGACAACTTCCTAATGTTCTCTTTTATTAAAGTGCATGATAATAGTTCAAAGGGCTTTCACTGTGGCTCACAATGCTCATACCATACTTCAGTCAGATTGATTGTATGTATATTATATATATATATGTGTGTGTGTGTGTGTGTGTGTGTGTATCATATGCAGCACATACATATATACATATGTTCTGGTGTGTGTTTACATATCTTTATATTTTAGGTCTAACATCAAAATATGAGAGAAAACATGTGACTCTTGTCCTTCTGAGACTGGCTTACTTTGCTTATATGATGGGTTCTGGATCCATCCATTCCAGTCAGTCTCACTCCTTCTATCACTCTCCCTTCTCCTTTTCTCCCTTCCCCCACCCCTCCTCCCCATATCTTCCTTCCCCAATTTTAATGGGTTCTGTTTTCAAAGATGCAAGTAGTCTACTTTGACCATTCCAAGGAAGTTATTCTCCAGCTCCAAATCTGAGGGGGAGAAACAGAATGGGTCTCCTCCGAATGATAGGAACTGAGTTTGGGGAGATGCGGCTTCCTTGCTCAGGGCCCTTGATCTATATTAAAGCAGTCAGACACATAGTGGCTTCTCAGACACTGCCCTTGCTCTTACATTTGTACCTCACAGTTATCATTTTGTTCATCATAGCTTGCAAAGGCCTTATTTCCCCTCTTAGTAAAATATAGGTCAACCTGACTTATATAGAATTCCTGGAAACAGTGTGTGTGTGTGTGTGTGTGTGTGTGTGTGTGTGTCAGGGCCTAGGTGCTGTACCTTAGCTTTATTTTGCTAAAGGTTAGTGTTCTAGCATGTTCAGTTTTTTGGTGGCTAATTGGAGATAAGAATCTCACAGACTTTCCTACCTTGGCTGGTTAAAACTATGATCCTCAGATATCAGCCTCCAGAATACCTGGGATTACAGGTGTGAGCTACCAGCACCTGGGTAGAAACAATATTTTAAAAACTTCTTGTACAGCCTCATAACACACCCCATATCTGGGGGTGATTATTATGTAAGGTTGGCAATACTGTTCACCTCTAGGGTTTCCCTGTATTCCTCACCAAACACAGTAGAACAATGTGCTAAAAATAGCATCACAATGAGGAGGGTGTGTTCACTGTGGTTGGTCTCTGAGAGCTTTCCAGAAGCCTCCAGTTCTGGCAAAAGCAAGAATCCTAGAAGATGCAGTCTTGAATTTGGGCCCAGTTCTCATCCTGTCTCTGTTCTGCCCCAGATTCTCATGGTCCCACCCTTTTGCTGATGGAGTAAGTTTGTCTGACATTGAGGAGAAGACCTGTGTCCTGGTCCCCTGTCCCCAAACTCGTGGCATGGCTTCCCCCAAGGTCCATTCCTCACCCACACATGGCTCAGAGTGGACCTTCCCTTCAGCGGGGTGGGGCTGTAAAAATGGATTTTAAACTATGGGTTGTATTTTCATCTTTGGTTATTTGCTAAATTTGGTCATCATCATGTCTTCTGGTTCTAAAAGAAGAGAGAGGAAGTAACTGCCCTCTGGGAAGCCTCTGGCAAGGAACAAGGAAGAAAGAAGCCCTCATGCCACTCATCTGGCTTCTGCTTCCTTCCTGAGAAATCTGAGGCCATCTCTGAGCTTGCCAGGGGACAGGCATGGCCCTAAGGTTCTCCTACCATCTCATTGGCAGCCTGAGACAACTCACCAAGGTTCTGGGCCCCTTCAGTGTGCCAGAGCAATGTGCTATGCCCTATGGAACCAGAAAACATAGACCTTGTCTCCATTCTGGGGAGAAAGACCCTCTTGGTCCTACCAATTGTGATTCCAGCTGGACACAGTGAAGAACTAGAAAAGGAAGTGATTATTGTACGAAGGGATGGCACTCACCACCTTGAAGGGCTGAGGAGTCTGCGAACTCATGGAGGGCGGGAAAGCTATTCAAGGGTGGGTGACAGGGCCAGGCGAAGCAGGTAGTGTGCCCTAAACCATGTATAGGGAGGGGCTAGAGCAATGAGTGCATCTTGGCTGGGTCCCCACATTGGTTGGAGGAGCTGAGATTTCATCTAGAGGCCAGGAGGACAAATGGTCTTGTAGCCATGACACGGCCGTAGTTGGCCATGGGTTATTTCCTCCCTCACAACACTCTTCCTCTAATATTCATGCCCCATGGGCCAGCTGCAGAAAGTTGGGGTTCTATTGCACCTCATAGTTGGGGTTCTATTGCACTGCATAGTTGGGCTCCTGTCCCTAATCCCCGTGCTTGAAGCTCCCTGCCAGGGTTAAGGATCGTTTATTTGCTAAACCCCTTGAAAAGTTTCTTCCCTGTGTTCTCATACCTCCCTATTGCATTTGGCTGCATCCATCTCAGTCCCTGTGGAAATAGCTCCTCTCATAGCTACCACATGTGTAGGTCCCCAAGTCCCATTCCCAAGCCATTCCATCCCTATCCATCTGTAGATTCTCTCTGAGCCACATTTCTCAGGATCCTGTGGGAGCCTCTTGGGACCTTGCCATTCTTGCTGGGTGGCCATGAGGTAGGTGTGGCTTTGAAACAAGCACTTCCCTGTGTCCATCAGGTAGGAATGTCTTCAGCAGCAAGAATCAAAATCTCGGAGGGAATGGATGGGTCAGATGGGAGGTTTTCTTTCTCTTAGGTAAGAGAAAGCCACCCAAGTTCATGTCTACTATCAGTAGGAAAGTTGATGCTCCATTCATAGTGGGAGAGGCAGCATGCTGATTTGTAGGATAATAACCCACATTAGCATAACCTCTGCCCAGTGTTGTACAGCCTGAAGACTGACAAGTATGGTGTTTCTAGCTGGCACTGCACCACCCAAGCAAACACAAGGTGCTGATGGGAAGAAGGGAGTGTAGACCGTGGGTAGTACACTGGCAATTTTTTCAATAGCTACAAACCAAGACTTCCCAGGTAAAAGACATTGAAGGTGCTTCACACCTATAATCCTAGCTACTCAGAAGGTTGAGTTCTGAAGACCTGAGTTCAAAGCCAGACAGAGCAGGGAAGTCTGTGAAGCTCTTAGCTCCAGTTAACCATCCAAATGCCAGAAGTGGAGTTGTGGCTCATGTGGTAGAATACCAGCCTTGAGCAAATAAGCTAAGAGACAGCACCAAGACCCTGAGTTCAAGCTCCAGTAGGCCGTGTACAAGTACAATGCGTGCACACACACACACACACATGTTACCTTGGCTTACAGTGACATTGGACATGGTTTTCATCCTTGTGAAGTCACTAGGATACTGAGATAAGCGATACCATCTTGCAGGCATAGTCAAAACTTATTTGGGCCACTGAGGCCTCTCCTCCCATTACATTTCACAGATCTTCCAGTGTGGTCCATGGTGGACATAGAGAAGGTTACCAGGGGAGGGAGAGGGGCAATCTCATTCAGAGTTGCCTGTCTCTTCTGTCTCCTGCAGAGGTGTTGGCTGGTATGATCCTTAGCATACACTGGAAGGAGACCCTGGCTCTGGCTTGTGTCCTCCTTCAAAGTCCTGACTTGGATCTCTTTTCGGGGATCAATGATCAAATCACTATCAGCTATACAGAATTCAGGTCCTGATACCAACTAAGGGAGAGGAAGGTACAAAACAATCTCAGGCCAGAGACAGAGCTCTTGTAAGAAGGAAGCTGGGGTGCTGCTCACTTGAGATCATGGGAGCATCTTGTCTACCATCTTGTCCTAAGGAGCAAGAGGTGGGAGAAAGGGGAATACTACATAGCGATTAGAAATGTTGAAATATTGGTATTCGCAGGGAAATGGTCAGAACTTGAACAAATAATGTTGAGCGAGACAAGCCTAGAACACAGAAAACAAAGGGGCATGATCTCCTTGATATATGACTGTTAAGGTGGGGGGAGGGGGAGACAGTAGAGACTAGGTCTGCGAAAACAAAAACTTCTTGTCAAATGGTATTTCCCACAGGTTTGGGTCAGCGACCCTACGCTATGTAACTAAAACCAAACAACTACTCAACATATAAAGGTCAAAAATAGACCTCTCAGTATATCACAATAGCTCAAAAGCTATGTATGTAAGTTCATATAAGACAAGGATAAGCAAACCCTATTGCTGACGTTACATTTAAAGCCCTAGGTGAATTTCTTTTGGTGTAGGCCATGTGGCTACTGCATATGTTTTTGGTACACTGTGTATTGTATATATGTCTACCTGACCTAGGGAAGGGAAAGAAAAACAGGGTGTAAGCTATCACAAGAAATATACACACTGCCCTACTATGTAACTGTACCCCTTTTGCACAACACCTTGTCAAAAAATTTTGTTTAATTAATAAATAAATTGTAAAAAAATTAAAATTAAAAAAAGAGGTGGGAGAAAGGGGCTTGGCTCTACCAAGTCATTTTTGAGACAGAGCATCCAGAATAGTTCCTGAAGTGCACACTGTTCCTAGCCTTACACCTGTCCCTTATCACCTATGCATTGTTCCAGATTCTTCTCCAGCTGATCTCTCCTTGCATGGCTGCCTGCTCCCTCCACTTGTCTATAGATCCTGTCAACATGGCCCCTTTCTGACCTGAACCTCATCCTGTCTTTCCTGAGCCTTTTGTCCTTCCTTGCAAAACTGCTGTTTATCACTCCCTACAAAGGAGAGATGTGGTCTGGTTCTGGTGCCAAGAGCCCCCTGGTGTTTCTTTGGGATTCATCCCTCTTAATTTGTTCTGAGGTTTCCAAGAAGACCCCCCACCCCCCAAAGTTCAAGGAATGGGGCTCAGGCATCATCAGGCTTAAGTCAATTAGCATAACCATAGTAATTGGCTCAGGGGTGAATGTATGACCTAAGATGGTCCAATGGGAGGGAAACTCAGGACTTTCTTAGAAACACTTAAATTTGGTTTTGTTGAATTTAAATCTGGCAGGACAAAATTCAAATTGGTTCTGGCAGCCATTGTGAGACCATGTGGGAAGATTTGTTAAGAATGGCGTCAGGTCAGAGGAATTGAACCAAGAGATGGAGGGGAGAGAACATACTGATGACGTGGTTTGAACCTCTGGATCCAGGGGGCCTGAAGTGAGTCTGCCTTCACACTATTCGGTTATATAAATGAGCCCATTTCCCTTTCCTGTGTGTGTGTGTGTGTGTGTGTGTGTGTGTGTGTGTGTGTGTGTGTGTGTTCATGCGTGTGTAGGCCCTTCCTAGTCCAGAGCTCAGGGCCTGGACATTGTCCCTGAAGTTTTTTTGTGCAAGGCTAGTGCTCCAGCTCCACTTGTAGCTTTTTAGTATTTAATTGAAGATAAAGAGTCTCATAGACTTCCCTGCTCAGGCTAGCTTCAAACCACAATCCTCAAATCTCAATCTTCTGGAGTAGCTAGGATTACAGGCATGAGCCACAGGTGCCCAGCCCTTTTCCTTTTCTAAAGGTCACTTTGGTTAGGTTTTCAGTCCCAAGTAAATGTTCAGCTATGTGTGTCTCATTGAGTGGCAGTACTATTTATTTAACTATTAAACCAGAGACCTGGACTCCCTTTTGACTGCTCCTCTCTCCTTTCAGGCACCCCCTCCCCCCGCCACCTTCCTTAGTAAGATTGCCAAGGTTCCAACTTCTTCCCTGGCCCAAGCCATGATCTCAAACACTTAAGTCCCTAAGTGGCCTCTTCAGAGTTGCTACCTCAAGTTCTTCTCCCTACACTGCCATGTGGTCTTTGTAGCAGTGCTCCCTGGCCAGTGCTCCAACACTTCTCAAGCTCCTGCCTCATGGCCCCTGTACTTCAGCTCTTTGACCTCTCCCTGAGACACAGGGCTGCCTGGCACCTCTGGAGGGAGATGTGGTCTGCCCGCCTCTCTTTCTGGAGCACACCACTCCAGTTGCCGCTCCAGTCTCCTGAGTGTGCCCTCCTACTCTCCTCAGCCTCACATTTCATTCTCATCTTTGCCTCAGCACTGGCTCTAGTATGGCTTGGGCAGGTTCTGGAAGATGGGGTGTCTTGTGTCTGATCACTGCTGCACCCCCATATCCATCAAAAGGTCTGGTCTAGAGGTGAATCTTAACCTTTGTTGACCAGTTGATTAACTCACTGACAGATAGACTGGCTGGCTGAACATGTTAAACCAGGAAGTGTTGTTGCTGGTGGGAGCAGATAGAGGTGGTATGTTTGAAAGTATGTTTGTTTTTTGTTTTTTTTTTTTTGGCCAGTCCTGGGCCTTGGACTCAGGGCCTGAGCACTGTCCCTGGCTTCTTCCCGCTCAAGGCTAGCACTCTGCCACTTGAGCCACAGCGCCACTTCTGGCCGTTTTTCTGTATATGTGGTGCTGGGGAATCGAACCTAGGGCCTCGTGTATCCGAGGCAGGCACTCTTGCCACTAGGCTATATCCCCAGCCCCTGAAAGTATGTTTGAATTCCCAATCAGAGCAAAAGCCATGGAGGACTCTCCTTGCCCTTCCCATTCTGACCTCTCCCCTCCTTCCCCTCCCCTCCCCTCCTTGCCTCTTCTGAATCAGGTCTCCCTATATAAGGGTGTTTTAGAATTACATAGTCTAGGCTTGTCTTGAGTTTGTGATCCTTTTGCTTCAGCCTTTTGAGTGCTAGGATTATAGGCATGCACCACCGTTCCTGTCACAAGGGCATTTCTTTACAGCCATAGGATTCAGGCTATTCTGGAAATGTTGGAGGTGGGGAGTGGGGAGTGGGGTTAAGGGTCTGGGCTGAGAGTCACTTGTATTAATTCTAGCTCTGCCATGTACTGACTGGTAACTTGGAGCATGTTATTCTTCTCTTGGAGCCTCAGTTTTTCATTCTGCCAGTTGGGACTAGAGACTAAGCTGTATGCACTGAGGGTTGTTATAGGAGTCCAAGGGAAGGTGGTGAGCATGTGACAAGACTTTCTGGCTCAGATGTATACTCAGGAGGGAGGTCTGAACATCTGTCAGTGACTCATGTCACCGGACCTTCTGATGTTCGTACAGCATGCTATGGAATGGACTTCTGAGATACAGAGTCAGTGGAAATCCACTGTCCCGGAGGAGTACACGTGTGAGCAGGTGAGATCCACACCTCTGAGCACACATTTCAAGCTGTGGCCTTCTGACTTAAAAATTCCACTGAAACTAGACTAAGTAAAAATGGAAGCAATTGACCTATAGAAGTCAAAGGCCTTCAGGCCCAGCTGGATGCAGGAATCTAATAATAGGAATTATCGGTCTCTTTTTCTCCCCCTCGCTGGCTTCATACTGATGCAGTCCCTCTTCATCAAGTGACTTCAGGAAGCTCTGGGCTTCCATCATCCCTGCCGCTAGCAATCTCAGTATTTTTAGCAAAAGTTCAGGGACTGAGTTTCACCAGAGCCTCTTGCATCCAGGGCCTATCCCTTGTGATGACCTGAAGGACACAACCATTGCTGGAGCAGGAGCAGTGTTAGCACTGCCTGGCCCAGCTGTGGGAGAGTAGCTGAAGAGTGAAAAATCAACTACCAGCAGTCCTGAGTGGTTCCAGCAGAGCAGGCGTGAAGTCACAAGATTGGCAGAGCTTGTCTTTGAAGCCCTTTCCTCCTTCTTTGGTACAGCTTCCCATGTGGTGCCATCTGCAGAAAAATGGCATAGGCGTGCTCAGATGGGCCAGGCCCACAGACAGTGGTAGGGCTGGGAGAGCTGCTGAGAGGTCAGACTCAAAGACCATGGGTGTAAGGAGCCTGTGAGGTCCCAGACTCCTTCCCCACCCAGCCACAGCTAGACATCCCAGGAAGGTGTGGGGCAAGATCCAGGTGGTGGATGGGCAAGAGGCCCAGGGAGGCTGTGGGAAAGCAGTCTTTTCTATAAAAGTGGGTTGTTTAAAAGTTCCTGCTCTGGCTCTGGTAGCTAGGTTCATGATGATCATTCTGCAAAGACAATGTCAGCAAGTAAAGAAAGGGAATGAGAAAATGCTTTGGGATAAGGAAGGATTTTTGGAAAGTAAGGCTTTTGTCTTAACCAATTGTTCCAAAATGGGAGAGGAATTAAGACATAACTCAGATCCAGTCAAGAAAATAGCAGAGGATGTGAATATGTTTTGAGATTACTTATGTGCTGTTAAACTCCTGCCCTCTTCAAACTAGCCAGTCCTGAGCAGGTTGTGAACTGGGGTTCAGCCAGGGCTTGATGCATAGGGGATAAAGAGGGAGCAGCCTGCCTGCTCTGTGTGCTTACTTGTCTGATTTTTAGCTGATGGTGCACCCTTCTGCAGGAGTAAACTGTCTTACTCACTTCCTTTCCAGTTGCAGTCCTCATTCCTACTTGACACCTCAACATCCCTTGCCATATCTAACAGGGATGCAGGCCACCTAAAGACAGGCTGAGCAGATTGTAACCTACCGCTGGCTCATCTCTAACTTGCATGGATTCAGGGCTATAGAGCCTGTGCACAGGGCTCTGACAAGGGCCCTGAGCTGAGCTTAATGCTCTACCCTGACCATCTTAATACTTCCAAATGAAGGGCCTCTGATTTTCACCCTGTTTATACTTCTAAAATTATACAGCAGGTCTTGGCCTCAGTCGTCCCACCTGTGTTAAGAGGTGACAGACTAATGCCCTGTGGAACTTGGAGGTGATTCCACTGATAGTAGAAGCAAGGGTCCTGGGGTGGGGGTGGGAGCTGTTCTGGGCCTACATGCTGTCATTTCCAGTTAGCAATTGACCAAGTGCTTCCTAATGTTGCCACCCACATCTATCCTCCATTCACAGCCTCCTGTCCTCTGAGGAGGAGAAGGAGCTAGAGTTTTAACTTGTGCCCAGGGCTACAGGGTACAGGGCCTTCCCTCACCGTCATCCGATGTCTGCAACTCAAAGTGTGGCTGTGAACCAGCAGCCTGGACATTGCTGGAGCCTAATAGAAATATAGATGCTCGGGCCTGCTCAACCCTAAGGAGCCAGCACTTACGTTTTAACTTGACTTCTGAGATACTCAGTAAAATCTTATTTAAGGATCCCCAGGGCCTCAGGACTGGGGCAGCTCTAGGGACCAACAAGCATCCAGAGCTGGAGAAGTGAAGGGCATACTCACTCCTCAAGGCAACACACCCCAGACCAGGAGGCTTAACCAGCCTAATTGGGCTTACAGGACTGGAGGCTAGAAGTCCTAGGTCAAGATTTAAAAAGGGCTGCTTTCCTCCTAGGCTGCTCCCCATGGCTTGCAAACAGCCACTTTCCGTCTGTGTCTACCTGCTCTTCATACTCTGTTTCTCCATGTTCTCTGGTTATGAGGACACCAGCCAGGCTGCCTTAGGCCTCTTGGTCTCCAGGACCTCCATGATGATCCTATCTTCAGTCACTCTCAGAGGTCCTGGCAGTTAGGAGGTCAGTACATTCATTAGGGGACCAGGATCCAGCCCATAACACAAGGTGTGCCCAGGAGAGGCAGGAACTGGGGCTGTCAGCACTTACCACGTGCCAGGCTAGAGACAAGTGCCTGCATGCTATGGGTTGTTTCTTTCTCTTAATCCCTAAACAACCCTGAAAGGTATGAGATGAAGCACAAATACTACCCAGATCACTCTGTGTCCAGCACTAGGTCACATCCTCCCACTGTGTCATTTCCATAGGAATGTGGAAACTAAAGCCCAGGCAGGAGATAAGACGTGCTCCAGACCACCACGGGCTGGTTGGAACCTGGGCCTAGGCATCTGCTTTCCACGTTTACCCTCCCTCTTCACCCCTGCCTTGCCCCCTTGGGACTGGCCAGTGTACAAGGCCCTCTCCCTGCCATCAGGAGAGCAGGGGGGCCTCTAAGTGTGCAAGGGATAAACATCACAAGCAATGTACAAAGGCACCTGCTGTCTTGGTCCAATGCATGCTTCTGTTCCTCCCTGTTCTTGGGAGGGGAAACCCCAGAACATAGCATTCTGGGTGCAGTCTAGCCAGCCTGGGGAAAGAAGATCACTCGCGCCCATTTGTTTTGGATGCCAGCCTCTTCCAGCATACCATTGGAGGTGGGTGTGTGACACAGCACATCCACTGGGCTGAGGTTTCCTCAGAACCCTAGTTCTTCTTCCCATAAAACATCTGCCTGGTTATATCTCCCTTTTCTCCTTTCTAAGAATCATGTGGTTTTGCACTAAAATCCCAGATTAGATCCAAAATTTAGATTTCTATCATGCTCCTTCGCTTCTTATGGTGTCTATGTGAAGTGTTGCCACCCTGAGCCTCAGTTTCCATACAGGTAATGAGGTACACTGTTTTTTGTGGAGCTGATTTCTGGGTGTTTCTAAAATCCATTTCCTACCTTCTACATAGAAATAGAATGTTCAGTTTGGTAACAGGTGCTCAGGTAAGACCGTAGTTCCCAGCCTGCCTTGTTCCAGGCATGGCCTTGAGATAAGAGGACAAACAATGTGTGTCCCTTGATTTGCAGTGGGGCAGCATCTCCATATACTTGTTAGTTGAAAATATCATTTGGTTGAAAATGCATTCTGGGTGTGGTGGTGCATGTCTGTAATCCCAGCACTAGGTGGGATGAGACAGAAGTATCGAGAGTTGGAGGCCAGCCTGGGCTACATCACAAGACACTGTCTCAAAAAATAAAAGCAAAACAAAATTCATTTAACACCGTAATATACTAAATAGCATGCCTTAGCCTAGCCATTTTCACTTCACTGGGATCTGTCTGTTAGCCTACAGTTGGACAAAACGATGTTACACAAGTATACATTACAGTGCTGGATATCTTATGTCCTTTGTTGAAGACTGAATGTATTCAACAGAATGATTGTATGGGTATGCTTTCACACCATTGCAAAGTTGAACCCTTCATTGTAAGTCAGGGCCATCTGCAATCCAGTTCCTTCTCTGCCACTGTAGGGAGCAAGGTGCCCCCTTTCCCTGTGTCTTCCCATGGCTGGAATGTAGAGGTGGCAAGCTACCCCGCCACTTGGATGAATGGAGTATCCTTAGGTGTCACAGCCACAAGCCAGAAGGGTCCCAGGCTCCTGATGACTTCAGAGAGTAGCCCCCTTCCCCATCAGTATGACTTCTGGGTAGTTAAGCCATGTTTTTGTGTCACTCAGCTCAGCCTCCTGGGAAGTCTAATGGATGAATTTCCTTGATGAGCAGTATCATTCATAAATTTGCAAATACCCCCAAAGAAACCAATATCCCATTCCGGCTTTTCCTCTTTCGCTTCTTCCATGTCTCCCCTCTCCTTCCCTCCATTCCTTAAATATTGGCTTTGCCATCTATACCAGGTATTCTGTGTGGTGTGTGGCTACTGAGATGACTCAGGTATAATGTCTGCTGCAACAGACAGACAAATAGGCAGGCAGGCGACAGACAGACAATGATTAACTGCCCTCCAAGTCCATGTTACAAGTGTTGAACGGGTGATGGTGAGCCCAAAAGAGCAGCCACTATGTGGTTTGGGGAGAGAGAAGCCTGAAGGCTGCTGTTTAAGTTGGTCTATGAGGAATGGGTAGAGATTTTCCAGGAAGGCACAGACATTTGAAGCAGAGGAAATAGCTTGTGCCAAGGCCCAGAGGTGCACAGAGCATGGGATATGGGCTCAGTGCAGTAGGCCTCTGGTGGGGATTGGGATGGGGATAGGGGGTAGGGAGGGTGGTGGACTGGCCAAAGATATGCTTTGTTGTAAGGGCCCCGCCCCAAGCTTGCCTTCCTTCTGAGGAGAAACCAGGGCCTTGCAAACAAGCTCGTCAAGTATTTGTTTCCTCTGTTTTCCTCACATCTCTCATCTTTCCTGAACAAGATGCCTCCTGGTTTCACTTAACTTCCTCAGGAAACTAGCCAGAGCAACATCCGTCTAAATCCCCCTAACTTGATGCAGAGTTCCCAGGTCAAGGTTGGCCTTGGAGAGGCGGGATCTCTGTGAGGTCAGAGGTGATGAACAGCCTTGGGATTCATGGCCTTGTGTGGAGCCCTGGATGGCAGGAGGGTCCCACCGCCAGCTCCCTGCACCAGACAGATGTTCAGCCAGAATCTCACTGGGCGCAGACTCAGCAGCTGAGGCAGCCCCTGGAGGGGAGAGCAGGCCTGTTCCCACGGGCTCCTGCCCAGCCCTCCAGTGTTCTGAGGTTCAAGTTCCTGGGAGAGGGGGCGGCCTGGCAAGTGCTCCAAGCTTTTCCACAGCTGCTGCTGGGGAAGGCTACTCTCCTTACTTGGCCTTGGGACACCGGCCTCGCAGCTGTAGCGACATTGTTTTGTTCATAGCTGCACCATCGTGTCATTTATTTAGGGGACAATTTCTCTTCTGTCACCTCCAGATCCAATCCTTGTTTTCCTCATCTGTAAAATAGCATGCTGGCCAATGCGCTTTCATGTGGTGCATGGACTGGGGTGCCCTTTGGACCCAAGTCCTTCCTGTGCCCCTCCTGGCTTTGTGATCCTGGGCAGGTCCTTGACCTTGTGGGCCACCATGTCCTTTCCTGGGCATGAGGATAAGGGGCCAGGTCACTTCAGGTCCTGTGGACTTGGTGATGGTGACAGGGGCACCCCCACTCTACAAGAATGCTGAGAGAAAAGGGCCGCTCCTACGTGCCAAGACAGGTTCATATTTATGCTTGTGGGAACTAATCAGGGTCAGTGCAAAGGAACCTCCATAATGGTCTGCTGTCTAACCCTGAATATCCCTTTGCCACCCCTCCTCCCACTCATCCCAGATTCAGGGAGGGTTGGGCTGGGGGTGGGGCCCTCCAGAATTCTGCATTGGGTAGACAGGAGCTGTAAGCTCAAGGTTTTGCAGAGTGACCAGGTCCCTGTGTGAAGATTCTCTTGTCTCCTCCCTCCCTTCAGTGCCTGGCACCCTCCCTTTCTTTCTCCAGCCCTCTGCTGGCTTCTCCCCCTTTCCAGTCTCAGCATCTCTGAGCATGCCTCTGAGCTGATATCCCTGATTGGCTGGTCCCACGCTCATCTCCTCTCACAGTACCTGGCTCCTCTACAGAGATCCCTTCACGTTTCTAATTACATGTGATTCCCTGCTCCCCATTTCACAGGTGCCTGGCCCTTGCAATGAACTGTAAATGCATAACGGGCAGAGGTCATGCTGGCCTTCCTATATTCCCAGTGGCTGGTATGGTGCCCTGGAAATGATGGGCTCCTGATAAGAAATTGTTGACTGTAGGGACTTCGGTGGCCAACCAATCATCTTAGGAAGATGGATCTTCACAAAGCATGTGAGGTGCTTATAGATTTCAACATGAACATCCTGGGTATAAGGAAGATGCTCACCACAACAAGTGTCAGGACAGGACAATTTCAGCTCAGATAAAGACATTTCCCCAGTCTGGGGAGGGGATATCATGGAGTTTAAGTGTTTCTGAGAGGCCAAGGGAGGGAAGGACTGGGATGAGTTGTACACCTAGCCACGAGAGGTTACCATGACCTTGGCTGAGCAGGGAGGGGAGTCAGGAGCCAGGTTGCAGGGAGGGGAGTGAGCGAGAGTCCAGGAAGTGGGAACTGTGAGTCTAATGACTATTTTGAGACACCAGACCAGGAGTGGGGGAGGAGGGGATGTGACATTACTTGTTTCTGACCAAGCAGGATCACATCAAAATTAATTAGGAAATTTTTCTGAATAATAAAAAATGATTCATTTACTAGGTAGCTAGCAAAACAAGATGTCTGAACTACTTGTCTTACTTCTCATCAAAAACATAGAGTGTCAGAGTTCAAGGGACCTCAAAGGCCAGATGATTCCAACACAACTGTCTCATTCAGTGGATGCGATGTCTGGGTCTCAGAGAGGGACAGGAACTTGCCCAAGGCCACAGAGCAGATGAAGGGCAGAGCTGTGTTAGAACTGAGGCTCTTGCCTGCCTATATCAGGGCTCTTTGTTTCATATTCCACAGCTTTATTTCCTCTGTTCTTTCCAAACTGTCTTTACTGGTCACAGGAAATGGAAAGGATAGTTATTTTTAGCTTAATCGAAATGAATAAAATGGGTAATTTTTCCCCCTTCATGTATCAGACCCAAAAGATGGCTTATGTGTTTGAGTTAACTGTATGACAAAGGCTTCAGAGTGAGCAAGAACAAAGATTTCTTTGAATTGTAAAAGCTCCAGGGTGAACCTTAAGTAGGCCCAAATGAATAAGTTCAGCTTCCCTTGCTTCACTAACAGAGGTGGTTGGGCAAGGCTGTTTGCATGCATGTGCTGTGTACTTGTGTATATTTGACTGTGTGTGTATGTGTACGCGCGCGTGCATGTGTGTGTGTGTGTGTGTGTGTGTGTATAACAGGGTTTCCCAGGCACCATGACAAGCATCCAGAACCTGCATCTCCTCAACAATGATTATAATAATTATTATTAATTTGGTGACGTAACATATCAAATTGGCCACCATTATCATTTTAAGGGTACAGTTCACTAGTTAGCACATTTATATTGTTGCACAACCACCACCGCCACCCACTTCCAGAACTCTCTTCATCTTGCAAAATTGAAAACGAGCCCACTAACCACAACTCTCCAGCCCTCCTTTCTCAGCCCGGACACTACCATTCTGCCTGCCGTCTGGCTAAGGGAATCTGACTAAGTGGAACCAGGTGGCATTTGCCTTGTGTGACTGGCTCGCTCACTTTCCAAACTTCTGTGAGTAAGCCTGTGGGGTCCAGCCCTGCCATAGAGACCCTCTGCAGAAGACAAGCAGCTGTCCCTGGGTGTCAGGGGTAGGGTGGGGTGGGGTGGGGGGAGCACTTCCCTTTTCTTGGTACGTTCTCTTTTAGGCCAATCAGCAATTTCCCTAGAGCAGGTTCTGATGGTGGAGGTGGCCCTGGTTGAAGCCTCTGGTTGGTTAAGGGTGAGAAGATGTAGAGACATTAATGACAGAGACAAACAAGTAAGGCATCCTACCCCCCTCAAAATATTCCTGAGCTCATGACAAGTGACTCTATGGGACGACAATCAGCTTTACAGCACAGCTACTTCCCAAGTTGAAGTTTCTGGGTCTGCTGACCTTGCGTCTTGCTCTGACTCCATCCCTCAAGGAGTTATGACTGGGCTGTCCTTGAAGGACTGCTAGCAATCCTCACGAGGGTTCTCCTGCACTTGGGTTGCACTCTAAAGTTCAGGATATTTTTCATTCCTCATATTTTATTTGAGCAACATGATCATGGTGTGTGGTATTTAGACTTGGACTGATCATCTCTATCTTCCAGATGAGGAAACTGAGGCCCAAATGGCCTGTAGGGACCTCGCCAGGATTATGGAATCACTATCCATGTACAGTTGGGTGGAGAATACAAGTCTTTAATAGAGGGCTCGCTCTTTGGCTCACAATTTGCTGGCATTCGTTAACTTAAAATATTGAAGAATAACATTTACTTGAATGCACATGGTTCTCTTCCCACCACCTCCCGATTGACCTCAGATCCAATTCTTCTGCAAAAATCATGCGTCATCACCCAGATGCTCAAATTAGAAAGCCAGTAGTCATGCTGGACATTTCTCCTTTTTCAGCTCCATAGGCAATCTCCAATTAAACTCTGTGGTTTGTAATTTCTAAATATGCTTCCCACACACCTACGTGTCTGCAATTCTGGACCGCTAGGGCCCTTGGCCTCTGTCTCACACCTGGAAATGATTCTTTAAGTGGTTGTGACCTTTCTTTATCTTCTTGTCCGTGAAGTCTTGGGAAATGGATGTGTGATTGAATAAGGTTAGATCTGGCTCAATATTGTGTGGTTTCTGAGTCTTTCTCATGCTAATAATACTGGTCAGGGGGACTTGCCAGTGTAGGAATGTACATCTGCTTGATCATGTCTGGACCCTGGACTTTCTCTCTGTCCCCTTCCTACTTCTGTTCTCTGCACAGAAACCACACAGTACTCTACCAACTGCATACCCACCCTGCTGCCCTCTCCCTGCCCTCCCGCCACACCAGGCCCTTTCCTTTCTCTCTGACTTGTCATAAGAAGCACCATATGTGTTCCTCCCAGGTTCCCTTCACGAACTGGCCAAAGCCATGCCAGCTGCTTCTGGAGGGCCACTTCACCAGGAGGCCACACTCTTCCTAGCTCCAGCAGCAGCTCATAACCAATGATGGGTGGGTGTGTGGCAAAGGGCCGCTCACTTTTGCCTCTGGCAAAAGTGCTCAGCTGTGCTATTTTGTGCTTCTAAGCCAGATGGACACAGGACAGGCTGACGTTCTGGGAGACCACATCCTTGTATGGCCCTCTCCCCTCCATCTTCTGCCTCCTATTCCCTGGAACTGTTTCCTGAAAGGGTACTTCCTGACCCAGACTGGCTTCTACCTAAGACAAGTGTCACACTCCCATGTGGTCTCTCACCCAGCAGGTCAGATATCTTTGTTTTGCACTCTCCTATCACACAGGTCCTGTCCATTACACAACTCTGCTTGTGAGTATCTGCCACTCGAGAGGCTCAACTGTGTCTCTCCCACCATCGGTTCCTTGAGGGACTGACCGTGTGTATTACTCTTTGTTGCTCCATTCTCTTCCATGAGGGATCAACTGTGTGTATTCTGCGGCTCTGTCCTCAGGCCTGAGAGGAGATCCAGATAGGCCAGACAAAAGAAAGCTAGAAAGGTATTTGTAGAATATGGCAGATAGCAAAGCGGTATCCACAATATATTTAAGATTTTTTTCAAATAAGAAAAAAAGGCAAACACCAAATTTTCCCCCAGCCAAAATAAACATTCATGTGCAGACAAAAAAAAAAGTTACACACACAAAAATGGGTGATTCGTGAACCTTTGGGGAAAGTTTTAAAATAAAAGAATAACAAATGAATACAATAATAAAGTCTTTTTATTTTCCTACTGAGTTGGCAAAGGTTTATTATTGTAAACCTTTTCATCATTCTGGGGAAGAAATAGGGAGTCAGGCATTCTCACAGGGGTCAAGGGCTGGTAAGCTGGTAATACCTTAGCATAATGGTTCACCTGAGGCAGGGTGGTAGCTCTTTACTCTCTACCCCACTGCCCAGAATTCAGTGTGCTTGGAAGACTCAATGAACATTTCTTTTATCTTTTAAAAAAATATTTTGTGTCAGTCCTGGGGCTTGAACTCAGGGGCTGCACTGTCCCTGAAATTTATTGCTCAAGTCTAGCGCTCTACCACTTGAGCTATATAGCTCTACTTCTGGCTTTAAAAGCATTTTTTTTTGATAGTTATTTGGAGATCAGAGTCTCATCGGCTTTCTTGACAGGCTGGCTTTGAACCATGATCCTCAGATCTCAGCCTCCTGAGCAGTTAAGTTTACAGGCATGAGCCACCAATGCCCAACATCAAGGAACATTTCTTGAACAAATAGAAGGTACTTTGGCAATATGGATCAAGAATTTCAAGTTTTTTATGGTTTTTCCATTTTGTAATTCTACTTCCTAAGGAAATACTTAGGGTTCAAGACAAACATATTTGTATCAAGTTATTCCTCACATTTGTTTATAAATTCAGAAAACTGGAAATAACCGAAGTGCCTGCCGATTGGTCTTCTGTTCATTTTCAGTACATCTACACAGAGAAATCTGATATAACTGGTAATAGTGGCCTATTGGAAGAACATTAGGCCCACAAGATTATGCTGTTCATTAATACTAACAGAAAAAAATTTAAGGCCATATGTGGCATAATTTTTATTTTTGTAATTTTTTCAGTTATTTGTTTTTATTTTTAAGAATTTCAACAGCAGATATAAATTACTTTTGTAGTCTGGAAAAAAGAGCAAAGCTTTGAGAAAGAAAACATAGTTAATAACAAACTTCTGAGCAGTCAGAAAAAGTGGAAATAATGTGTAATAATACTTTCCTATTAATGCTTCATAATAAATAGTCTTATGGTTGAAAGACACTCCCACTTATTAAATTGGCCTGGCTTTATTTAGACAACAATGATTAGATTAGAGTTGAGGTTGTTGGAGACACTGTTGTTTTCATGGGCTTAGTGTATATTTTTCCATGACTTGGAAAATCTTAAAATACTGGCTCCTGTTTAAAAAAAAAAATTCACAACTCCTTTGACTGGAATTGATTTCTCCTGTGGTTCCAGAGTCTGTAAAATGCATTAGGATGAGAGGTGGCATTGACCTTTATTCTTTGCCTTGGGCAGAGAATTTCCCTATGGCTGCCTCAGGATATCCAAGCGGAAGGCAATTAAATGACCTAGTACAATTACCCAGGTCCTCAGCATTGAGCTTATCTTGATTAGGAGGAAGTAGATGTCTATGTGCTCCAAATTTAGAGCATAGAAAAGAGCCAGATGTTTGGGATGATCTCAAGCATTAACCCATTAGGGTTTTTCCTTTCTTACCACTGCTTGGATAGCTGGCTTGACTCACCATGACACACAGCAAAAGGACCCGGGCAATCCTCTTCCCAGGAAGTCTGTCCTAGTATCCTTGCCCACAGAAAGTCTCATTTCCCTAATCAGCACTGAAAGGAGTCGACATATACTTCCTAGAACATCGACTGGCTTCTATTGAAGCTTCATAAGACAGAGGCTAGGACCCTCTGTGGCCGGTGGACACAAGGCCCTTCATGATCCCACCCCGTCCATCTCCTCTCCTGCAGCTTGTCATCCCCTGATGTGAGAGCAGCATTTGACAGGGAAAATTCCAGGAACACAGGGACCAGCAGGCTCAGATGTGAGAGCAGCATTTGACAGGGAAAATTCCAGGAACACAGGGACCAGCAGGCTCAGGAGTTAAGCACACAGGGGAGATTCATATGCAACCTGTCAGAGGTGGGTTTGAACCCGGATGGGCTTCCAGTGACCTTGAACTTGGTTCTCTCCTGCTCTCTGCCACAGCCATATCTCCCTATGCTAAAGTGGGTGTGGGGGGGGGGGAGGTAATTAATGTTAATAACAACACACAAGTTCATAGCAAGTGCGTGAGTTTTCCATTATTTGGTATAGGTGAAGCAGGAAGTCTACTGCCTGCTATAGGTTAATGCTACTACATGCTCACTTTGCTTTTGTCTTTCTTTTTTTTTTTTTTTGCCAGTCCTGGGCCTTGGACTCAGGGCCTGAGCACTGTCCCTGGCTTCTTCACGCTCAAGGCTAGCACTCTGCCACTTGAGCCACAGCGCCGCTTCTGGCCGTTTTCTGTATATGTGGTGCTGGGGAATCGAACCTAGGGCCTCGTGTATCCGAGGCAGGCACTCTTGCCACTAGGCTATATCCCCAGCCCCTTTCTTTTTTTTTTTGACAGTGCTGAGAACTGAATTCAGGGCCTTGCACTTGCTAGGCAAGTATTCTCTCATTCAAGTCACACTTGCAGCCCCTTTTTGTAATGGTTAATTTTGAAGTAGGATTTTATGCCAGAACCAGTCTGGGCTTCAAGTCTTCTTCTTATGCTTCCCTGTGTCACTGGGAGTGACAGGAGTGTGACACTGTACTCCGTTATTAGTTGAGATGGAGTCTCTTGAACTTCTTTGCCTGGCCTGGCCTTGAATTGTGATTCCCCCAGTTCTCTGCCTCCCAAGTATCTAGGGTTAAAGGCTTGAGTCATCATGCTTGGCTTACTCTTTTTTCTAATTTATTCACTTGGGAAAAAGTTACTAAGGTCTAAGTAGGTGGTGGGCATTGTGCCAGGGGCTGGGAACTTAGGAGATGATGTACCGCACAGCCCCTGGCTTGGTCCCATGAAACCCAGACTTTAGTGATGGAGACTCAGGTGGAGACAGAGCAAGGTTACACAGTTCCAGGCCCCCAGCTGCAGATATCCTGGTTTCCTCCCCTTCCTAAACCTACCAGGTGCCTTTGTGATTCAAAACGTCACTCCCAAAAGCTTTCTGTCTGTCTCAATTGTTGGCTACTTCCAAATGCAGCTTAGATGTCATCCACCAGACATGGTAAACAAAACCAAAACCCAGACCAAAAACATTCTTTGACCTCCAGACCAGAATGGTGACCTCTTCCGTGTCTATGGTGCTTTGCACACGCTTTCTGACATCTGTCCTGGGTGATAGCAAGTCATATAGGAACATCTGTCTTCCAATCAGCTAGGAGCTGCTGAAAGTCAGGTTGTTACATTGACTTGTTTCCAACACAAAGCCTACTGTGTTGCACCCATTTTTAGGAAACACTCGTTGGTTAACTGACTAACTGGTTGATTGGAAGGGCATCTGCCACAATAGAAGACATCACTGCCTTGACAGGAAGAAGAGACAGGAGGAAAGAAGCTCCCTTCCCACCATATTTTATGAGACCATAAGATTTGCTCTGTAGATAGCTGGACTCCTTCTTTTAATTCCATCTGCAGCCAGAAGCCAGGCCAAGTTTACTTAGCCAGGGAAAGTTCCCACTTGAGGGGCCTGTCCTAGCCTGGCCTTCAGATTGTGACCTTGTCAAGAGCAGCTCCACATAGCAAGAGCCTTGCCCTGGAGCTAGTGGTGGCTTTTCCATTTACTTTCAGCCATGTGGGAGAAGGTTTAATTGGAAGTGGAGTTTACTGAGGCTAGTGTTGCAACAGAAATAATTGGTTGTAAAACCTTGTGTACTTGGGGATGAGACACAGAAATGTAATTTGTTTCTTCACTTATTGGTTGGGTGATCAGGGCTGGCTCCTTCTCTTTTCTGGACCTTCTCCATGGGAGAGTGATTGTAGGGAGGGGAGCTGGAGAGGTTGGCTGATTAATCTCGAAGGTTCCTTCCACTTCTGATATGCCCTGTCTGCAACTTTCTGCTATCACATGATGGAGACCAACAGTCTCCGAATGACTGGAAAGGGAAATCAATGACATTGTGAGAGAGGACCCCAGCCCTGGTGAGCTCAAGGTCATAGCTTAGGAAACAAAAGCTCCAAAATGCTCTGAAAAACCACAGATGGTGAAATCCACCCACTGGAGTTCAGTACATTCTTGCTGAAAGTTGTAAACTAAAAGCAGATTGCTTTTGAGCTGCTTAGAGAACGCATGCCTGGTTCTAACCTGGATGGTGGTACATGGCATGGCTTCTAGGTGAGAAAGGTTTTTCTAGGACCCACATCAGGAAGAGACCTGTCCTAGCCAGCCCCTCCACCATCAGGAAGTAAAGGGCCTTTGAGTGGATTTCTTGGGTACTCTGCCTTACCGATATCATAGGGGGAATCTCTGGAGTCACTGTGTACCAGAAGCAATGGCAGGATCTCTTGAGGAGAGCTGAAATCCACACTTAGTAGTCACTTACAAAGTCTACTTTTTGGAAAATTGAGATGTGACTTGCATCTGCCATTTTGGCCCTTTTAACTTCTACAGTTCCCAGGGTTACTGAGTGCATTCTTGAGGTTCTGCACTCTCATTATTGACAAAGTTCTGAATATTTCCTTTATCACAAAAGAAATTCCCTGTCCATGAGCACTCATTTCCTAACCTACTCTTCCCATCCCAGACCCTAAAGAACCATTGATCTACTTTCTCTCTCTGGGAATTTGCTTTCTTTTTTTCCTTCAGACTTTTCTTATCATTGGAATCATGTGACACGTGGCCTGCTGGGTCTGGCTTCTTTCACTCAGCACAATGTTGTTAAGATCCATCTATGCTGACCCCATACTTCTTGAACAATTAAAAATCATACTTACAGATCCACCTTCAAATAACATGCAGGCAAAAAAAAAAATACAGTGTGCCAGGTATGATGGCTTACACCTGTAATCCTGGCTACTTAGGAGACTAGATACTTAGGAGACTAGATCAGGAGAACTGAGATTCCAAGCCACTTGAGCAAAAAGTTTATGAGACCCCCATCTCAACCAATAAAAGCTGGGCATGGTGACTTATGCCTGTTGACCCAATTGCGTGGAAAGTGTAAATAGCAGAATAGCCATCCAGGCTGGCCCAGGTATACATGTAAGGGGTTAACTGGTCTACCTAGCTTGCTCTACATCTAAATTTACCTCATTATTCCAGTTCCAGTTTGGACTTTTTGAAACTATATACATCTTATTAAAAATTAAGCATGAAGTTCATTTTTATCCTCTTTGCTGACAAGTTGTTTTTTTTTAACCTGAAATTATTCAAGTCCATAACCATGGCTTGTTGTCCTCCTTTCATGGGTTCAGTTTTACCAGAGTAGCTTTAATCTGAAATTTGTGGATGATTTGCGGTGGGGACCTTCTTTTATTTTCCCTATATGACTAGCAAGTTGCCCCACCCCCATTGCTTTGGAAACAATAGCATTCACACACACGACTTTGCTTGTGTAGTTGAGAGCATTGCTGACCTTCCATATCGGTATTGATCTATCCATTCTTCAGCTCTAATTCTTGTTCTTTTTCTTCTTCTGGTGTTGGGGTAGACCTAAGGACCTTGTGCTTGCTGAGTCAGTGTTTTACCAATTGAGCCACATCTGTAGCCTGGCTTTTTGCTGTGATTTTAGGGATGGAATCTTGTGGACTTTCCCATGAACTTCTGGATTTTAGTTTCCCGAGTGGTTAGGATTCCAGGCTGGAGGCGCCAGTATCCAGCCAGCTGCTAACTCTTACATGTTTTACTCCTTTATAATATAAGTTAATATTGTTAGGCTGGAGTTTGTATTATCACTCATTAAAAAGAACATCCTATGTTTTATGAAATATTTCTAATTCTAACATGGCTTTATTTGGTATTGTAATATGTTTGTTATATAATGTATATTGCTGTCATGCTTTTAAAGAATTTGTAGTTTGGCTCAGGTTAAGCAGTACAAGCCAATCTCTGTGTGAGGTGCTGTAGAGAAAGTTAGGAGCCCATGTGTGGGCTGGTTGTAGACTGGAAGTGTTGGAGGACCAAGGATCTAACCCAGATTGATGAGGGTTGTGGCACTGAATGTTTGCAACAGATAATGATAGCATTATCATGATCATGGATCAATTTTTACTGTTTGGCCATTAGGCTTCCTGATGGACTTTCATCCAGTGCATCTGTCACTTTAAGAAATTATTCTCTTGATGACCATAATGATGGTGGTGGTGATGGTGGTGGTGGTGGTAATGGTGATGATGACAGTAATGGGATGTTGAACTTTCTCAGGTGATTTGTTTTTGTTTTTTCATTATGATGACATGATGAATTCTACTAATAAGACTTTTCTGAAGTTGGGACACACGTGCCACTTCAGTTTTGGTTTGTTTCCTCCATTCTGTTCTTTATGAAGAGGCTCCCCCGCGTCTTTTGGTTCAAGCTTTGCCTCTCCTTTCAGTCTTCTGATCTCCTTGACCATTGTTCTGTGTTCTGGGAGAACTGCTCACACTTGTCTTCTGACTTCTTGCTCCTCTGAGTGTCCGACAGGAACCAGCAGTCTCCGCATCACTTGTAAGTGTGTTTGATGTGATGATTCTCAGACCCCACTCAGAGCTGCTGTGGCACTACCTTGTATCCTAACTAGGGTCCCCAGTGGCTGCATGGGTATGGGGACATGTGAGGTGCTGTATGATCTGGCAAAATAGGGATTCCTCTACACCTAGCAGCAATGCCAGCTCCTCCCCACCCCCCCACCCCCCGCTTTTACAGTATGGTGACCAGTCTAGTGAAAAGTTAGAAAGAGAGCAGTTCAACAGAGGTGCTGGGCCACCACCTAGCACCAGACTCACAAGGACTCTGTGGATAGGACAGGGAGGAAGTGCAGCCAGCTGCCGTGTGTGACATCATGAAATGAAGACAGTAGCCCAAAGGTTACCTGAATCTCTCCCAGCCTTGTTAGTCCAAAGAGAAAGAAACTGTGATGTTCCTGGTGAGCCTGTTGTATCCCTTAGTGAGTCCTGCCCACAATCATTTCTTTGCCCAATTTCTAAATATCCACTTTTACCTGGCCTTGAGTAGAGAGAGGGTAATGAAGAGATTCCAGCAGGGCTGTTTGGTGTCAGGAGAAACTTCTGGGGTCATTGCAGAAGGAGCCATATTTCTGTGTCCCAGTGTTGTATAGAGGTGGGAAGAGAATTCACATACCTGAATTATATTTCTCTGTGCAGGGGGAAAGATGTATTATTTTAAGGAGAAAATTGATTATTTCGACTTCTTATCTGTCATGGCAGGAAAAATCTTAAAGACACACACACACACACACACACACACACACACACACTATGGAAGTAGTTCTAAAGAGAAAAGGAATCTTTACAATAATCCAAACCCCTGTATTCCCTGGAGAAAGTTGGAACAATACCCACGCCTGGCTTCTCATTGTGGAGCTGAAAAACATCCTACCTTTCTTAATGGCTATGTGAAGTTGTTGTCTCAACAGGAAATTCTGGCCATTGTTACACACTCTACTTGTTTATTATTAGTAGTTGGACCCCTTTGCATCACTGTAAACCTGAACAAAGCTTTTCCACACAAAGTCAGTCTTTCCTGAGACTCCCAGGAGCGGAGCAGAGTGAGCAGGCTCCAGTGTGCCCCTTTCATAGACAATGGAACTGAGGCTCTGAGGAATTCCTGGATTTGTTTGTCAAGGGCACATAAATGGCAGCCACAAGCTCAGACCTGTGCTTTGTGGCTGCTGGAGTCCAAATGTCTTTGCTCTTGAAGTTTTCCAGGCAGGTGATTTGACTTTTCTCTGTCGTCTGTGCACACAGACCAAACAGAGAGAAAGATCCAGTCCACAGGTGAGAACCACCTTCTGGAGTTTCATGGTAAATATGGTATGTGTCAGATGCCAATGGCTCTCGCCTGTAATCCTAGCTACCCTAGAGGCTGAGATCTGAGGGTAGTGGTTCGAAGCCAGCCTGGGAACAAAAGTCCATGAGAAGTCCCGAAGTAGAGCTATAACTCAAGTGGTAGAGTGCTAACCTTGAGCAATAAAACTAAAGCAGAGCCTACCCTGGCTGGCCCTGAGTTCAAGTACCAGTACCACTCCCACTCCCACCACACACATATCAATCTATCTGATATGAAACTTGGCAACCTTCCTTTCTTCACGTTAGATTCAGTTGCTTACTCATTTCTGCCCCCAGCTGCCAATCTCCCCCTTCTTATTCACATCTTTGTTAGGGTGTGACTGTGTTTTCATGGGATTTCTGGGTTAGGAGACAAGCATATGTCTAACTTGACAAGAAACTCTCAATCTGTCTCCCAAACTACCCTGTTTTACCTTCCTGCCAGCAATGTGGGGGAGAGCTCCTCTATGCAGGCCCTGTGGAGGTGCAATTGCAATGCTAGGTCAAACAGTTCTAAAACAAGGAAAGCCAACATATGGTATAAAGAAAAATTAGGATACCGGTTGAGCTCTAGGGTCTGAGGATGGGGATGATTTAGAAGAGATGGGAGGAAACTTTCTGAAGTGATGGAAATTCTCTATATCTTGATAGGGGTGTCAGTTGTGAGGTGGGCTTGCTGATTTCTCTTTTCTGTCATTTGCTATCAAGCAGACCCATATGCCAAATATTGGGTTCTGCAATCTGCCTTGCTCTTTGGTGACTCCTGAGAAGTGTCAGAGAGAGAGAGGAGAGACAGACAGACAGACACAAACACAGACAGGCAGAGACAGAGACAGAGAGACAGAGACAAACAGCCAGAGAAACTTTGGTTCAGTACTCTGCCTCTTCTTTAACTTGGCCTCTTCTTTCTCCTTCTAGGTTAACACCATAGCCGTACAACTTCCTTGTTAACATCCTCTTTTGAAGCTGTCAGGGAAGTCCATTAACAACTTCGTGGCAAAAAAAAAAAGCTTTCTTTGGAGCTCTGTCCAATGTTAATAAAACTGCATAATGAAAGCTGAAATGATAAATCATAACAATTATTCCATAGATATTCTAGGTCTGATATTTATTTCAGAACACACGGCCAAAAAGGTTTCAGAGGGGTTTCATTCGTAACTAGAACTTTGACTTGAACCATTTCACCCAGGGTGTGCTAATAAATCAAACTATAAACTTGGACTCTTTGTGCTAAAGGAATTTTGCAGGCCACATAGCCCAGTGCCTTTATGGAAGGCTGAATAAAAGCCCAGGGCTCTTGGTTTCCTGCAGATCTCTGATGACAGGGAGCCTCCTCAGCCAGACCCATGTGTCTCTGAGCAGTTTTGACCCTAAGCTGTCCTGGAATGAGCCACAATCTGTGTCTTTGTCACTCTTAGCCTCCAAGAACATTAGATTTCCCTGTCTAGTTTGCTGCCCATAGCCTTTTCTGCAACAGGCCTAGTTGCTTATAACATGCCTCCTGAGATTTGGATTGTCTACCTCCTCAACTTGCTTTCTCTTCCTTCTCCATTGGCATCCCAATCCAACATGACTCACCTGAGCCCTTGGGGGCTGAGTCCCTGAACACTGACAGGTAACATGCTATGTGCTGTGGGGAGAATAGGAGAGACCAGGCTCGGCCTTGTCATAGAGAAGGCATGTCTACAAAAGCCTCCAGTACAAGGCAGGCTGTGATCGGGCAGGGGAGAATAATTGTGTCCTATTCCCAACCCTGACCTCCCCACAAATTCCCACGCTCTGGTCTTGCTTTGCTGCACGCTGGCTAAACTAGACAACTGTGTAAGTTCAGGGCCTGGTTAGGGTAGGCTGCTCACCAAATATTTGATGAATGTAGGACAATGGATTAGTCTCTGTATTCTAAGTCCAGATTTCTTGGAGAGAGATTGATTGGCCCAACCTAGGTCAAAGATCCATCCTGGGTTTAATTAGCAGAAGAGGCAGGGCCACCTGGCACAAAAGCTACACTTTCTGGTCTAAGAACAAGGAATGTTCTATAAATGTGAGTGTGGTAGGGAGGAAATGATAGGTGCTGCAGATACATTATGAGTAATATCTCCATCATATATAATAGATAAGGCATGTAAAGCATTTATGACAAATCAAGATTTATCCTTTAAGATGGAAGTCCTTTCCCCACTCCCTTAGAGGAAATAGATCCAGAGACATGAAGTGTCTTTCTCAAGGTTTCGACTTATTCTGGCTCTGTTGGATTTACCAGGTATTGCCCAAGACTTCTAAAGGAGGAGGCCAGGAAAATGTGCAAAATCCTTCTCCCACCTGAATATTGAATTCCAGTGGCTCTATATTCTCATAGCTACAATCATTACTGATCCTTTTCTTTCTCTCTTTCTTATTCTTCTTGTTGGTCATGGGGCTTGAACTCAGAGCCTGGGCGCTGTCCCTGAGCCTTTTCGCTCAAGGCTAGCACTCATCACTTTGAGCCACAGCTCCACTCCCAGTTTTCTGGTGGTTAATTGGAGATAAGTCTCACAGACTTTCCTGCTGGGCTGGTTTTGAGTGACAATCCTCAGATGTCAGTCTTCTGAGTAGCTAGAATTACAGGTGTGAGCCACCGGCACCTGGCTAATTCTTCTCTTTATAAACCAACTATATCCTTCCCATGGCAAATAGAGAAATATTTCTCAAATGCACATCTGACCATTCCCTGTTCCTGCTTCAAATCCTTGCATGGGCCCTCAGTATGCTCTCAAACACTGAGTCCTGTGTGGCCCCAAAACTGCATAAGTCAGTACTGGTTCATCTGTCCAGGCTCTTTTATTTCCTTTCCTCTGCACTAGCATGCACACGTGTACACAGACGCACACACTCACATATATGCTATGTTGTCCAATCACACTTATTTCTACAACTATCCCTTTCTTGTGTCTAGGCCTTGGAACAAGGCAATGAAACAATGCTGAGTCCAGACCAACAGTAGATCAGGGGTCCTGAATGTGGTGCTGGCTTGAATAAGTGGCCTCTGGTTCACAGACAGACCTACAAAGGAAAGGAAGTGACCAGGAGTGGCAGAATGGGCACTGTAGGAGGTTCTCAAGTAGCAGGCGGCTTGGGGCAAGTCTGGAGCCAGAGCTAGAGCTACAGTCCTGAGAACTGGGGTTGGCAGTTGTATCTGGGGTTAATGTGTGGGACTCAGAGTGTTATTCAAGGCAATGGGCTGCAAGGCTGGGAGTGGTGTCAGGAAGGAGGCTGGGGCCTATCTCTTGAAGGTTCTGCTCCTAGGCTCACTGGATAGAGACAGGGGAGGGCCCGGCATCAGGGGGCCTCTGCTGGGAAAAGTTGAGAACAAGGAACCAGGCAGAGTGTTTTAATAGGTCTTTTACTCCCAGAAGGCAGAACAGAGTAGTTAAAATACAACAACAAAAGTCTGATTAGAGAGTTCCAAAGTAGATGTTTGACTCTTGTTGCTGTTTGATTTTTAAGACAGGGTCTTACGATGTCACCCAAGGTGACCTCAAACTCATGATTCTCCTGGCTTGGCCTTCCAGGTACTGGGCTCCCGGCAGTGCATTCCACACCAGCAGTGCCTGGCTTCCTCACGGAGCATTCAGCTATTACTTTGGCAGAGGAGAGACTACCTCTTTCTTTCTCCAGTGTGACCTCATTTCTGTTTCTCCTGAGATGCTCTGGGCCTTGGCTTCACTGACCCCAAGGACAAGACACCATCCAGAAAGCTAGTTGAGGAGCCCAGCTCTCATCTTGTCAAACCATTCAGATTTTACTCTCTGAGCATGACCACTGAGGTCACTTTAATGATGGACATCCTCCACACTGGTGGGAGGGAAGTAGCCGCTGTCCTATTCATTCCAGTGAGGCATACCAGTATCTTATCTGTCCTACGAGCCAACAAAGCTGAAAGGTCCATTTGTCATACACTTGAAGAAGGGAAGGAGAAGTCTACTAATATTTATTGAGGAGGCCTCATTCCTTTCTCGTGCACCATTGCACGTATACATATTTGCATCCATCTCATTGTTTCTGGAGGAAAGAACAAAGGCTTCATCAAATTACAGAGAGAACAGAGGTTGGATCTGAACCTCAGCTCTCAAGTTCCTCTGAGGTCTTTACATTTTGCCTTTCTGTACAGAGGAGACACCCAGAGAGGGTTGGCATGCCTTGTCAGAACTGTGATGATCACCCTACAGCACCGCAGATGGCCTGGACACTGGGGCTTTCTGGTCTTCACTTCACCCCCAGTTTCCCCAGCTGATATCAGGGGAAGGACTCATTCTGGCCCCAGGCCCCTGATGGATGACAGAAAGGTAGTGCTGCTTGTTTCTACAAGATGACTTACCCACAAAGATGAGAGGGCACCTCAGCTGCTCAGGTCTGCCTGTGGAATGAGCTGGCAAAGTATAGTTGCTTGTAGAGAATTTGACGAGCACAATCAGCTGCAAACTCCCAAGAAACAAATAGCCAGTGATCCAGAGGCTTGGTAGCCAGTGATCCAGAGGCTTGAATAACAGCCCCTCCACCAGATGGCTGCAGGAGCCTTGCCAGGAAGAGAAAATAAATGCTATCCCAGTCTGAATTTCCTCTTTGTCCTAGTCCCTGCTGTCTGTGGACCTCAGGGAAGCATCCCCACCCTTCTGTGCACCAGCCACCCAGATAGGGCCTTGTGTTCAGAGAGCTTAGGAGGCTTTCCCCAGATTTGGGTTTGGAGACAGGGGATTGGGCAAGGAAGCAGCTTTGTGGTCCCAGTATGAGTCACCGCAAGCTGGAGGAAGCGCACAGCTGTGTGCATCTGGACCCGGAATGCGGGGACACAAAGGACATTCTCAAGAAGCCCTGGGACCTTGTGGGTACAGATCAGGACGTTTATTCTGCATGGCGAGGACCCTCTGGGCACCTCAGGGCCTTGCCAGCAGGTCTTCGCAGTTGACCCATTGGGACCTGTGTGCCAACTGTTGCTGCATTTTGTCGCAGCCATGCCTGGAGCAAATCCTGGCCAGTGCATCCCACCAAACAGCCTCTTTGTGGCTCTAAGAATATTGCCATCTCAGAGCAAGGCCTCTGGGGACCTGAATCCCTGCACTTCCATTGTGAACCTGGACATGCTCTTTGGCCTTACTGAGCCTCAGTTTCTACTTCACTGAGCTTTAATAAGGACAGTAATGAGGTTGCAGTGTCTGTGCATGTAGCACACACAGGATTTGGAACGTGGCAGTCACTGCGTAAACATTGGTTTCCTGCTTCTCAGACTTCTGGAACCAAAGTCTTTCAGTTCCAAGCACTTCTTCTGTCACCAAATGTGCCTTCACTGGTCTGCAATGCAATCTTTCACTCTTGGCCTTTGGTAGAAGGTCCAGGTACAATCGTTTCCCATTTTCCCTGAGTGGATTCCTGTATCTTCTCCTCCGCGCCTCTCCTTCCCCTTCTCTCTCCCCCCCCCTCCTCCTCCTCCTCCTTTTTTTTGGTCAAGCCTCCACACATTCTGTTGGTAAGCAAACAAGTCACAGTGATGGTGCATAAGGCTCATCTGACTTGCAAGCTTGCTTTAGGACATTGACCCCTCATCTAAGATGTAAGGTCACTTACAAAGCACTTCATAATGAAGATTTTGGAGTGTTAGTCAGCATAGGTTGGGTTTTGCTGCAGTAACAAAACAACTCCTAAATATGGCTTAAAACAGTGAAGTTTCATTCCTTACTTGTGTTCTATGTTCCTTGTACCCATCAAGGTTCCCCTCTGGAGAGATGATCATTGCTGTAACAAGAGGAGATGATGAATTGCCTGGCAGCACTTCTGCCCAGTCATGGTGAACTTCACCTCCCATTTAATTGGTTTGAGCAGAGACCTACAGTCCTATTGTAAGCTTGGTTGAAAAACAGAAATACTAAGGAACAGCACTAATATGATCACATGGAGGCTCAATGTTTGAAAGAGAAAATGTTTCTCTCCATTATATATATGTCTATACATAATGTTATATATTATGTATAGATGTACTATATATAATATACAAAATATATAAATATATAGACATATGGTATATGTCTATAACATATAGACAAATAATATATGTCTATAGCATAGACATATATTATATATACATATGTATATATTTCAGTGGTCCTCAGTCTCCAGTGCATATAGGAACTATTATTTGTCATCATATGATATCTTATTAGTCCTAACATATTTCAAAGTGGTTTTTCCTGGCCAATGTTGATCTTAGAACCTAGCTATGTCTTATGGGGCAACACTCCTGGATTTGACCAATACCTGTGCCTGACTCTCACTGTCCCAACATTCTATTACCTTCTCTTCTGTGCTCCTTGCAGAACCCAAGAGGACCAACTCATTTCTCAACCCAATTGCAATGAACATTTGATTTTTTTCACAGGTACTCACAATGGTCAATCTATTTTGCATGAACAAGAAGAGCGTATGATAACTAGTTTTATCCCAAACTCTTAAAACATTTCCCATACACATTTTTTTTCTTATTTAGTAACTTTCACTGTAACTCTAAGGAGAGGGTTTATCAATGAAATAGTTCCACTTTTCAGTGAGGTTAAATAACTGGCCCAAGGACACACACAGAGAAAAAATGTGGTAAAAGTCAAAATTTTTCAACTCTTTCTGTCTGGCATCAAATCCCGTGGCTTTGTCCTCCTCCTAGTGTAGACTTTAGGTTTAGACAAAGAGGCAAGTGAGTTTGAAGGTGCTGAAGTCTGCTCTGAAAACATAGGGAAAGCATTAGAGGGAAGAAGAGGCCAGGCCACACAGGCTCTCTGCCCCAGTGCCCGCCCTCTCCTGCCTTCCACAGCCCGCCTCTCCCCACTGCCCTTCCTACCAGCCAAGAAATGGAGCTCAGGAGTCCCAGCTTCTTCTCAATATGCCTGGCTTCCGCCGGGACTACTTTGGGCTCACAACATTCTAGGAACTGGGCGTCCAGGAATTCCTGTTAATTTGGCATTTATTCATGGGCTAAGTGTTTCCCCGAAGAACTCTCAGTAGCTGGCCAGCATCATGGCCTGGCCACAGGTTGGCATCAGGCGGTACACATCCCACTCTTCTACTTCACATGAGGGTGTGAGGTCCCTTGCCACAAGTGTACAGCACGGTTAAGGATGGAGAGTGCGTGTAAGTGTGCAGGCTTTCCTATGTCTGTCTGCGTGAGCTCTGGATTGGTTTGGCCTTTCCTTGCTTGTATGCATTCATCTGAAATTTCATTGTGACTGTGCATCTGGTGTTTCTCTCTAGCACTGTGCTTCCACATAGTAGGGACTCTGGGGCGGCGGGGGGTGGGGGGGTTGGTGGTCATGGCATAAGAATATACATGTGAACAAGGACAATGGGAGCACTGGAGGAGGAGGAGGAGGTGGAGGGCCAGGGAGGAGAAGTCTAAGAATGCAGCTGTTATTTGGGGACCCTGGAGTTAGAAGAGAAAGAGGGACATCAGGAAAGATGTCTGGTAGGCTGTTAGGCCTATGGCCAGCCAGGAGAGATCAATCCAGGCTGGAGAAAGAGACACTGGGAGTGTGAGTGGGTAGGGAAAGGAGAAAGCTCCTGGCTGGGCAGCAGGACCAGATCACTAGAGGATACAGTGAGGAGAGGGAGAGTGAAGAGGAAAGAAACTTGGGGGTATCAACATTTAAGGAGCTGGCAGGCTGCCTCTGAGGCCAATGGCCTCAATGGGATGAAATGAGGCACCATCGGCCTGGGAGCCCCAAGAGGAATGATCTTCAGAACCAGCACTGGCTCTGCCTGTATCAGCTCTTGAGTTTCTGGATCTGAGGATATTGGACTAAAGGTGGAAGAGAGGCCGGGACAGCTAACATAGGGACAGGGATCCGAGCAACTGCTCTGTACCAGCTGGATCAGGACCATGTAAATATTCTTATAGGCAGGGTGGTTTTGGAGGGCCATGCTGGCCACTCCTGGGGCTCCACAATGTATATTTCATTCTTGGTGATATCTCTGCATTAAATTATCACCTAGCAAGTAACAGTGCACATTGAGCCCCAGCACAGAGCCTGGCATAGCCTAGGTGCTCAGTAAATGTAATTTTCCCAATCATCTTTTTGGGAAATAAAGCCAACCTCCAAAGTCTGGAGGAACTTTTGTTTTTTTATTTACATCCTGAGCACACTTTTTTTGGTTGTTGTTTCTATTTTAGGGAGTCAAATTTCCTTTTCGCTTGGTAAGACCTCTTTTCTGTCATTGAATTCCTGGGAATATCAAAGGAGCCAGCCCTGAAAGCTTGCTGTGGATCATGGGGTCCATGGAGCCTGGTGAACAATGGTGATCCCCCTGGGGCTGCTCTCATCAGGGTCCCCCGTCCTGGCCTCCCCTTCCTTCCGGTATAGCCTTGTCATCTGTCCGGAATCTGGCGCTTCTAGGTCTGGCACACAGTGTGTGCTGTGTAAATGTTTGCTGGGATTATTTTTGTTATTACTATCCCTGGGCCTGGTGTTTCCTGAGACTGAATCACTTCTCTGACTGTAAAGTTTATTTTATTTTATGCAAGCCTCAGGCTAACACCTCCATGGGCCCTGGATTCCCAAAGCAACGAAGACCAATTTCCGACACAATCTCTTCCCTCCTACTTCTAAACACCCACGGTGCAGGGGAAGGTAGGCTGACTTCAAGAGCTCACTTAGATTACATAAACATCTGGCCTGTGGATACACAAATAGGCCTCCTGTGCACCTACTTCTAGGTGTCCTGTCTCACTAAGAGTTTTCAGGATTCAGTGCACATTTATTCGGTCATTGACTTGTTGGCCTGGTAGTTTCCGCCGGAATGTCACAGGGGACATCTCTCATTAGGGTCACCCCAATTTTGTACACTCTTGTAAACCCAGTGACAGTGCACCACATGTCATCAGAGCTTAGTATGTTTGTTGAATGAGCTTCTTCCCAATGTCAAGCATTGGGAAACCAGAGTTACACACAATCCTGTTGTCCATGAGCTTGTAATCTTATGAAACACTCCAATTCTGTTCCTGTTCCCAACATAGACCAGAAATGCATGATAGATCAACACAACTGCCTGCGAGCTGGCTAAGCACCCTTCAGGGGACCGAGACAGCCTGACAGGAGCAGTGATACTTTCACTAGGAATATAGAGAAGGTGTCTCAGATGAGGTGGCATTTGATCTGGTTAAGTTTTGGCATCCAGGAGGAGTTGGCAGAAAGACACTGATGTGCCAAGACCCAGAGGTAGGAACACTTGGGTCGATAGGGAAATTCTAGGCAGGCCAGCAAGGTCATGCAGGTCACTGGAGGGCAACTTCATCCTTTGTCTACCTGATAAGTGCACAGCATCTAGTTACCAGTGAACACTCAATAAATTGTGGATTCTGAAAATGAATGGACAAGCTGAAAATGGAAAGAGAAGATGGGATCTAGAAATTGGGAGGTTTGCTGAGCAACTGTGACATGATCCACTGCTTCCCTCCATCCCAGAAGGCTAGAAGTTCCCCTGTGGAGAGATCCTCAGGTCCAAACCCTCTCAACACCACCACACGCTACCAGGTGGTCAACTAGCTTGGGCTGAGATGCCTGAGAAATAGGGGCTTCTCTCTTTCCCTCCTTATTCATATGAATCTTATTGTCGAGATGGCCAGCCTTGTTTGACCACACAGAGGTAGAAGAGCAGCAAGGAGAAGGCATTGAAGTTGGAGCCAGGTCATGTAGGTTTGTTGCTGGCCTGTAAAACCTGCCATGTGAACCTCAGGCAGGGATGACAAGTGTTGACTCCAACATCAAACAGAACCAAAGTTCCTCAGTGCCTCATTCTCCTTATCTGCAAAATAAAAGGTAGTATTCTTGATGATTACCACCCTGAAAGAGTAAGATGGAATCTTACTGGTTTGATTTTCATTTCCTTTATGGCTAAGAATGTTGGAATTTCTTCATGTATGCAATATCTGTTTGCATTTCTTTTGAGAACTATTCACATCATTTACTGAGTGCATCATTTGTTCTTTTGATGTCTAATTTCTTTTGAGTTCCTTTTATATTCTAGGTATGAATCCTTTGACGAACAGCTTGCAAAGATGTTCTCCCTTTCTGTAGGTTGTTTCTTGATTCTAGAAATGGCTTTCAAGGAAACAAGCAACACCAAATGCCAGCAAGGACGTGGAGGACAAAGGTAGGAATGTAAATTAATTTAGCTACTATATAGAGTAGTTTGGAGGGTCCTCAAGAAACTAAAAATAGAACTATCCTATGATCCTACTATTCTTGAGCACAAACTAGGAGGAATGAGGTTAGCATACAGGAACGATTCCTGTACACTTATGTTTACATTCATAATTCATAATTGCCAAGCTATGGAATGGATAAAGAAAATGTGATACACACTATTCAGTGGAATAGTATTCAGCCATAAAGAAGAACGAGATTGTGACTTTTGGAAGAAAATGAGTGGAATTGGAGACCATTATATTAAGCCAGACAAGCCAAAAAGCTCAAAAAGCTCAAAAAGACACACATTACATGTTTGTACTCACATGCAGAATCTTGGCTTAGAAAGTAAATAATAATATGACACAATTGTAATGGGGGAGAGGAGAAGCACTGGATGGGAGGGGAAAGAGAGGGTGATGGAGGATGCATATTACAGAATTTTATATAAGTGTATAGGAACTCAACACAATAAAACACACCAAACACTGTTCCTGTGGGGGAAGAAAGGAAAGTGGCTAAAGAGTAACATAGAGAAGGTGAATTTGATCAAAGCATATTATATGTAAATGTCACAGTAAAATCCCTTTGTACAATTCATCTATGCTCATGGAAAATATTACAAATACGGGTGGGAAGAGTACCTACCTCATGAGGACTAGAAAACTCAATGCCTGCAAAGTTCTCCACATCCTCCTGGGCAAGTGTGCACATGTTTAGTGACATCACCAATGGGTTTTCGTACCATCACCTCTCTGGCCATCTGTTTTCTCTGTGTGCTGGAATCAGATGCCCTGCCTGGGATGTCTCAGTGCTGGTGTGAAGAAGCAGAGAGAGAAGGGATTCTATGTTATCTTTTGCTGTGGGACCGCCCCCCCTTCCCTGCCCCCTGCCTCAACCAGCCTGTCCCTGTTCACTCTCACCCCGAGAGGTCCTGAGTTTTTTCTTCTTCTTTTGTTAGTAGGGCTTCTGTTCCTGGATTGTAATCTCCAACATAGACATTACCAGCAGGCCCACAGAAAGAGGAAAGGGGGCAGAGGTAAGGATACATGGGGTTCTCGCTTCCAGCTCTTTAAAGAATTGGAGACTCAGTGGCTCTGAGCCTTGGCACAGGGACTTGCCCAGTCTTTGAAATGACCATTTCCTTTCCCCACCCTCCCGCCCCCAGCATCTGCACATCACAGAGGCAGGAGGGGCATGGAGGCTGGGTTCCGGAGGCTCTGAAGTTGAGCTTCCAGCTTGGCTCTGATGTGGGCCTCCTCTCCAGGCCCTGGGGGTGGGAGGCAGAACTTGCTGCCACCGAGGCTCCTCCTGTGGTCTACCTTGGACTCCCCACCCGCCCAGCTGCTGCCGACCACACCGGGCTCTTTGAAGAGACTTGGCTGACCATCAGCACAGCTGAGAGGCCCTGGGAGCTGAAGACCTGAATGAAAGAAGCATCGAGATGCTCTGGGCCCATGGTTTCCAGGCTGAGGCCCCTATCTGGAGCGTCCTCAGACAACTTCCAGTTCTTTGAATAACTCTGTGTGGGAGCTCCCAGGCTCCTGAAAGCCTTGGTGTCTACTTTGCCCTGTCATGAACTCAGGGCGAGCCTCTGTTGCTTCGTCTCTCACCACAGGTCTTGCTTCCTGTTGAGCTTACCATGTGCCAGGAGCCAGGCAAGGCCCCATGCATGTGTCACTCCCTGATGGTCTGATTTTGCAGGTGCAGAAACCAAGGGTCAAACCAAGGATAAGCGTTTATCCAAGGCCACTCACCCAGTTGTCTGACCGCTCAGCCCTCAGTGCCCATCCTCACCCCCTGGAAGTGGACTCTGGAAGCTCAGCCGGGGGCCAGCATGCCTCAAGAAGATGGATGCATTCAGCACGACTCAGAAGGAATTCGAGGGGGAGGTACTAGGCTTCAAGCACTGCAGGAGGAGGTATAACAAAGGGTGGTGCAATAACTGAGGCCTGGGCATCTGTTTGGAAGGACTAAGGCCTGGGCAATGAAGATCTTGCCCATGGTTACCTTGTGAATGGACAGCTGGGGACTAGAACTCATTCACTTCCAGGGGGCTCCTTGAAGGCCTACCTTCAGAAGGCCTTTGGCTAGCCAGGAAGCACAGCAGCCCTGGGCTGTGAAGGGACTGGTGGTACATGCCTGCAGCTCTGCCTGGTAGCATCTGTGATGTCCCCCCGTCCTGGCAAGCTGTACCCCAGCAAGGGTTAGACCACACACTCAGACTAATTCTTCCACCAGTCTCCACCTACCTCCCACCATCTGCACAGTGCCTTGACCTTGGCAGACCCAGAGGCGGTGAGAGCTGGCAGGGCCCAGTGCTGTGTGCCATCAGCAAGCCCTTGCTTTAGCTACTCTGCTACTTCCAGTCCCATCCTTGGGCTCGCAGGTTACAGTTTGCAAGTGTGCCCTATCTTCCACAGTAAGACCTGAGTTGTTCTGGGAGTTGCCTAGGACAGTGCTCTATTTTTAGGACAGTGCTCTATTTTGCAGAAGCGGAGAGTGAAGTTCAAAGAGGCTAGGCTCTGTGTTCAAAGTCATGCACTCCATCCACTACAAAGCAGTGGAGTCAGAAGCTGGAGCTGCCTCTGCTTACTCTCTTCCCACCACAGTGGTCCAGCCAGCACCACCTCACCACAAAGAACTGCAGAGAATCGTGAAGAGCCAGATGCTACGTCCACTAGCTCCTGCAAAGAACTTTATATAGACCTAACGGCATCACCCTAAACCACGTCCTTTTCCCTTCATGCACACATTCAGGAACCAAATTCAAAGCTAATCCCATCCACCAAGATGGCAGAACTGGATCTTGACAACTTAGGGCATGATGAGAGCACACAGGTATTCAGGTCAGACACCACTGTAGTCACAGATCAGAAACTTTCTCATTGTGAACTGGAAGGCCTGTTCCTGACCTGGACCCCAGGACTGAATGCGCTCAGCAAAGTTGATCGTGTCTACTTGTCTCTTGTGCAAATGATCAGAGCCATCATAGCCAAGTTTCTTCTTCTTCTTCCTCGTCCTCGTCCTCGTCCTCGTCCTCCTCCTCCTCCTCCTCCTCTTCCTCCTCCTCCTCCTCCTCCTCCTCCTCCTCCTCCTCCTCCTCCTCCTCTTCCTCCTCTTCCTCCTCTTCCTCCTCTCCTCCTCCCCCCCTCCTCCTCCCCCTCCTCCTTCTTCTACCAATCCTAGAGCTTGAACTCTGGGCCTGGGCTTTGTCCCTGAGCTTCTTTTGCTCTACCACTTGAGCCACAGCACTACTTCTGGCTTTTCTTTTTTTGAGTAGTTTATTAGAGAGATAAGAGTCTCCCAGAGTTTCCTGCCCATGCTGGCTTTGAGCCATGATCCTCAGATCTCAGCCTTCTGAATAGCTAGGATTATAGGTGTGAGCCACTGGTGCCCGGCCCAAGTTTCTTTTTTTTTTTTTTTTTTTTTTTTTTGCCAGTCCTGGGCCTTGGACTCAGGGCCTGAGCACTGTCCCTGGCTTCTTTTTGCTCAAGGCTAGCACTCTACCACTTGAGCCACAGCACCCCTTCTGGCCGTTTTCTATATATGTGGTACTGGGGAATCGAACCCAGGGCTTCAAGTATGCGAGGCAAGCACTCTTGCCACTAGGCCTTATTCCCAGCCCCCCCCCAAGTTTCTTTTTAAAAGAGTATATACAACTGCTGTACATGAAGATGTATTTTTATAAGCAGATAAGATAGGAAAAATTAACACATGTTAATAATCATTAAGTACTATAAGTAAATTACAGGGCTAACTCCATTCACTTGAAAAAGACTCTTGTAGGGCTCTTCTTACTATCTTCATTTTACAGAAAATGAAACTGAGACTCAGAGATTATTAAGTAAGAAATCTTTGTCACTTAGCACCATTAGCCCTGGTACACCAGTCACCTGAGCTACAGCCCTAAATGGGAATGGCTGAGTCCCATTGCAGAATTCCCATTCAATAGGTTGAGGATGGGATCAGAGACATTGATTTTTGCAAGTTTCCAGCGGTTGACGCTAGGTCAGGGACCATACCTTTTAGAAACTTCCTCTTTGGTATTGGTGTTTCAACTCAGGGCTCTATCACTCTACCACTTGAGCCACAACTGCAGTGCTTTTTGCTTTAGTTTATTTTTTCAAACAGGGTCTCATGCTTTTGTCTAGGCCTAGACTGGTACCATGATAATTCCTACCTCTACTCGTGAGAATTTGGGGCCATTCTACATGGCACAAGGGCCTTACTGAGAACCCCTGTGCCATAAAGTTTCCCACTTCAAAGAGTGGGCCCAACTCCAGGCCCTGTGAGGCCCATTTTCCCAGGTTAGGCAGACATACGTGAGCATGTCGCATACTTGGCTGTGTCACACTGATGTAGGTGGTAATGCCAATTTCCCCTTCAGAAGCTAGGGAAGGGAAGGAGGATGCTCAGTGCTCCAGCCTTTGTCTGAAGCCTTACCACAACCAGGCCATTGCCTGCCCTCCCCTGGGTTGTGTGCTGCTTGCGCCCTTGGATTTCAGGAAATGGTCTTGGAAAACTGAGAGCACAGGCCAAGAATATATAAATTTAATTAAGCTTAATTAAATTTGTATGTTTGAAAAGAAACAAGAAAACTACTCTTAGATGTGCAGAAGTATTTCAGCCCCAAACAGTAGTAACAGATAGAAAGAAAGTAAAAGCCAAGGGCAAGTAGATAGCTCTTGTTGTTCTAGAACTATGCTTTTTGCAACATCTATGCTTTCTCCGCTATGTGTGCCTTGTATATCTTTGTCAAAAAACAGTGCACAGACCTAGGACTTCAAAACAACAGTGAAAAACAACCAAGTTAGATGGCTTGCACTTCACTATGTCAGATTTTACAACAAATGCATAGCAATCAAGACTGGCAGAAGTGGGGGGGGGGGCACCATGCCTAACACCTGTAATGTCAGCCACTCAGGAGGCAGCCTGGGGGGAAAATTAGGAAGACTCTATCTCAACTAGGAAACCTGGTGTAATAGTATATGCCTGTAATCCCAGTTACTAAGCAGGTGGCATAGGTAGAAAAATGAAGCTTCAGACTGGTGAGGGCAATAAAAATAAAATCCCAAATTGTATCTGAAAAATAACAATAGAAAAAAGGCTGGGAGTGTAGCTTGAGTGATAAAATGCTTCCCTAGTTAGTGTGGGCCAAAAAGGAAAAGGGAAAGGACTATGAGAAACTGGTATTAAGTCAGACATATGATCCAGTGGTATAGAATTTGAGTTCAAACATAAAATTTCATATTCACAACCAATTGCATTTGTGGTATCAAGATAATTTCTTCGGCACTGGTATTGGAACAATTGGATATCCACACACAAAAGGATGAAATTAGACCCTTGTTTCATATGTATATAAAAAACTAACTCATACAAAATTGAAGAGCTAAAATATAAGGGCTAAATCTATAAAATGTGGAGAAGAAAGCAGTGTCAGTCTCTTTGTGATCTTGAGTTAATCAATGAGCTATCACTCCACTCGTTTAGGTCTGGGTTCCCAGCAATGTTTGTAGTTTTCAGTACAGGCCTTTTATATACTTTGCCAGATTTACACCTAAGCATTCGATGTTGGGTCCCCAATTTCACACTGGTGTGTGGAAATCAAATTGACTCTTGTATATGGCTCTGGGAATCCTGCAACCTCATTGGTTCCATTAGCTTTGCTGTGGATTCAGTTGGGTTTTCTCCATCTGTTATCATGATCTCAGCAGGTAAAAGTTGTTTGTCTTTTTCCTTCCCAGCTGGGGCCATCTTTCATTTGCCTTGCCTTCATGAGCTAGCTAGCACCTCCCATACAACACAAACTAGCAGAGAGAGTAGATCTGTGTCTCGTGCCTGACCTTCTGGGGACCCCCACTAGGCTTAGTGTGAGGTGTGATGCTAGCTGCTGGATTGCAGCTGCTCACTGACAGGTAAGGAGATTTCACAGCCCTTCCCTTTCCCTCTGACTCTTCTTGTCCTGAGACTTTTGATCAGGAATGGATGCTGGCTTTTGTCAAATGCCTTTTGGGCATCTGGAGATACAGAAAATGCAGTGGTCACAGGTAGGATCCTCCAAACCCAAGCCTAGATTCTGCTTTGTCTCAGAAAGCAGGAAAGGAGGGGGAGGAAAGAACCCTGGGGAATGGAAGGAGTCTTTCTATTGGGAGTGGGTATCTCTCTCCCTCCGTGGTATTCTGAGCTTTCCGATCCTTGCCTGTGGACTCCAAAGCCAGGCTTTTATCTCTATACCATATAGTCTGAAGACTCAGATTCCAGAGCTTGGCCTGGCCAAGGCCTGCAAGATGGGTGGAACTTCAGATTCCTTCATGCCGTGGAATAGTAGCCACCATTCACCAAGCATGTCTGGAATACCAAGCACTAGGGCCAGGACCAGAGGGAGGGGAGTGACCCCAATCAGAATCACCTGAAGGTGATCACCTCTCGGAACTTCTGCTTCCATTGTTTGTCTTTGGGGCAGAAGATTGGGTATTTCTAACATGTCCCCAAAGCTGCTATTGATGCCAGTCTAGACTGGTACAGATTCTGAGACACACCCCCACAAAGACTTATTTCCTCCTTCATAACTCCGTGCATCAAATCTTGCACTGTGAAGATTCCAAGGGCACAGGGAGGAATCTAACAAGAGGCTGTCAGATCCCTGCAGCCTAGGAAAAAGAAGGAAAGCATGTTGTTGTTTTTTCCAGGGCTGGATCAAGTGTTTCCAGGGTGGCCCTGCCTGTGCTGGAGCCTCAGGCCCGCTGCAGTGCTGCCAGCACCATCGGCGAGAATGTAGGACTGCGAGTGAGGCATGGACCGGACTGCGCAGCCTCTGTGCGACTTACTCATCTGCAAAGAATGCTTGACATTTATCCTGAAAGCTGTCTTTCTACTGACCCCCACCCCCGATCCTTATAGCACTTCCTCCCTGAACTTATTTCATGTGGTTTCTAATGTATTCTGAAACCTCTGTATCAGGCAGACCTGGTGCATGTCAGATTTTTTAAAAACCTTACAACAAAAGTCATAGCAAAATAACAGAGGGGTGGTGGTGGTGGAGCCAATACAGAGTGCTTTGACATAGCTAACCAAAAGCAGGGTTGAACCAGGCCTTCTACACAGCTGACCTTAGTGTCTGAGGGGTTACATTGTTCTTTAATCTCCCAAATCTTAGGTCTCTAAGGTCCTCTAGGGAAGGCGCACTTTGCCCCTGTGTGTCATCTGGGAAGAGCTCTTGACCAGCAGTGTCCGCAAGCCCCCATGGCAGGGATTCTATACCCCAATGTCCCACAGAGGAGCTTCTGGCAAATCTCTGTGCCCAGGCCACAACACGCACGGGGAGTGTAGGGGTGAGCACAAGCTGGAAGTGACTCCATTGGCAGCCTGAGCTAAGCAGCTCTGCTCTGGGATGTGAATTCGGGGTGCCTCCCCACTGCTTGTCCTTGGTGTTTCTCAAGGGCTTCACCTGATAATGATGCTCCTGCTCCCTGCCCCAAATATTTCCGCTCAAGAAGGAGACCTAAGCTAGGCACCAGTGGCTCACACCTACAATCCCAGCTACTCAGGAGTCTGAGATCTGAGGTTCACAGTTCAATGCCAACTGGGTCAGGAAAGTCAGACTCTTATTTCTATCAACCACCCAAAAGTTAGAAGTTGCACTGCGGTTCAAAGTGGTAGAGTGCTAGCCTTGAACACCAAAGTTCAGGGACAGCATCCAGGCTCTGAGTTCAAGCCCTTGTTTAGCATACGGATATGTCAGCTGGTGGGTGACTCACATTGAACAGAAAGGGAAGTCCTATTTGTAAAAGGGCATCCTGGTGTTAGCCTAGTTTCATGACCTTATGAGACATCCTAGGCCCTCCTCCTGCCCTACCTCTATTTTCTGTAGTCTCCAATCCCAACATGCCCCAGGTTCTATCCCAGTTCCTTCCTTCCTTCCTTCCTTCCTTCCTTCCTTCCTTCCTTCCTTCCTTCCTTCCTTCCTTCCTTCCTTCCTTCCTTCCTTCTTCCTTCCTTCCTTTCTTTCTTTCTTCCTTCTTTCTTTCTTTCTCTTTCTTTCTTTCTTTCTTTCTTTCTTTCTTTCTTTCTTTCTTTCTTTCTTTCTTTCTTTCTTTCTTTCTTTCTTTCTTTCTTCTCTCTCTCTCTTTCTTTCTTTCTCAAGTCCCAGGACTTGAATTCAGGGCTTAGGTGCTGTCCCTGAGCCTCTTTGTGCTCAAGGCTAGTGCTCTACCACTTGAGTAACTTCTGGTGTGCCATACTTCTGAGTGCCACTTCTGGCTTTTCTGAGTAGTTTATTGGAGATGAGAGTCTCACAGAGTTTCCTGCCCAGCCTGGCTTCGAACCGCAATCCACAGACCTCAGACTCCTGAGTAGCTAGGATTACAGAAGTGAGCCACCGGCACCTAGCTTACCCCAACTTGTATAGCAATGTTTTCTCAAGTAATCTGTGATGAAGAAATGCAGTGTGCCCTCCCTCTGCCGAGTCTGGCCTAGTTTCTAGACTTGTACCTCCTAGGACTGTCTTCTCTCATGAGGAAGAGATGTCCTCTGAGACAAGCAGTCATCTAAATATCTGGAGAGGAAACTGAGGCAAGCTCCCTTTAGCCCTTGGGACCACAGGGCTCTGATCCATAGGACCTGGGTGGATATGCTTGGTGGTGTTTCTATTCTTGGCATAGCTAACCTAGGGAATAAAGGGAGAGTGGACTTCCTGTGGGTTTTGAGATCCTCATCACAAGCAGAACACTGGGGACAGGGTACCAGAAAGAAACTCCATCCCATAGAAACGAAAGAAGGCCGGGCAAGAATCCCATCCCTGCAGCAAACTGGTTGTGCAGGCACAGCCCATCTCTACCACTGTAACATTTTGAGTGAGATGAAGCTCTTGAATGAGGAGATGGCCCTCAGCTCCCAGACTCCATCATGAAGAGAGAAGAGGCCTCCCAAGTCTAGCCAAAGGAATGCCACCGTGCAGCCAGCCCCCACTTAGTTATTTTAGGGCACTTAGACCTTTGTGGAAGACTGCAGTGAAACAGAGCTGTCCTTTCCATAGCCTGACAGCTTTCTGAGGCCTGTAGGGCTTCTGACAGGAACAAGGAGGGAGTGTACCCCAAAATGTAATTCCTCTAGTGCTGGCTTTGTCCTCTGCTGGATGCTGCATAAACATAGAGCCCTGGGCAGGCAAGGAACAGTGACTCTGGTCAAAGCAGCTGTCTGTAAGTCTACTGCTCTATAAAAGAACTCATAGTAAACTCGGTGACTTGTCAAGCGGGACTTCTCTAAATCATGCTTGGTCAGTTGGTGCTGCCCCAGTGTTGAGGCAGGTGTTTCTTTTACATATCCTCAAGAGTTGACAGTAGAGGTGGTGGTGCTTGCCTGGTAGGAACAGCAGTTAGAGTCTGCAGATCTAAGTATGAGAAGTTCTGTGTCCCAGGAAACCCCACCACTGTCCCCAGCAACGCAGGAGGGCCAGTCACACCAATGGCCAATGGCCGTCACCTTCCCAAGAAATGGCACGTTCATCTCTGGCATGTGATGTGACAGCCATACTGTCTTTCATTTCTGAGGACTTTAAATTATCACACCAATATGAGAGAAATAATATGCACGAGAGTCCAGAATCCAAGTTTCCCCTTCCTTTAAGATATTAGAATTCATTAGTTTGGACCAAGATTGAAAATGATAGTCATATATTCCACAGTGGTTGATAGACACTTAAGTTACTTTTAACCTCTAGATGCGTCTCTTCTTTGCTTTCCTCCTTGAATTTAATAGTTAAAGAAACTAGTTGCTAGGCCTATAGAATTGTATCCTAGAATCCAGATACAGCCTGAGCCACCAGCCCTGGATGCTCCTAATTTTAAGATGCTTTGGTATGCAACAATAGAGAATGCAGACAGTAACTATAGATTTCCTTTTCTTTGAAATTGTGTTAAAAACTATGTTTTTTTTTAAAAAAAGAAATATTGTCCCAGCTATTAGCATTTGCCTTAGTGACATTTCTTTTTTATCTCCTTCAGTAAATCGTGACTTGGAGACTGTGTTTTCCTTGGGTTATGATTTGGGTTCGTGGTTACCTGTGTAATTGGTTCTATACGCAGCCCCCTCCCCATCTGGTTCAATCCAGCCGTGGAGACAGACCGCTGTCTCCACGGAGCTTCCTCCCAACTCTTCCATGACTGCAAGTGTTCTGGATGGGGAAATGAGATTTGTTTTCTAATTCCAGCACTCCATATAATAGCGTACAGAGTGCCACAAATGAGAGGGAAAAAAAAATGTAGCCAGATGCTCAGCATCATCACATTGCTACTTGACAAGAAGCCCTTGTAAGTGTATCCATGGCAACAAGAATACACAGAAAGAGGAGAACCCTTAAGCCTCAAATGCGTTTTGCAGACATGTAATTTTGGAGTTTGTGCCTTGGATAAAACTATACTTTTATGTGTGCTTCTTCGTGCGTATAGTTTGTATTCATTTTACAAAACATGAGAGCATTGTAAAGATATTTTAATAACATAATGGGTGATTTCCCGTTTTATTTTAGCCTGTATTCATGCTGCCTCTTCTTGTTGAAAGCATTAATAACACTGATTGTTACTTTTTAGGGATTTCAGCATTTTAAACATTTCAACATTTTATGGAGCTATAATAACACACAGGGGGCTGGTGGCTCATGCCTCTAATCCTAGCTATTCAGGAGGCTGAGAGCTGAGGATCATGGTTTGAAGCCAGTCTGGGCAGGAAATGCTGTGAGACTCTTATCTCCAATTAACCACCTGAAAACCAGAAATGGAGCTTTGGCTCAAAGTGGTAGAGTGCTAGGCTTGAGCACAAAAGCTCAAGGACAGTTCCCAGGTCCTGAGTTCAAGCCCCATGAACAACCAAAAAAAAAAAAGTTAAGAAATTTGAAGCTGAGTTCTGGTAGCTCATACCTAGAATCCTAGCCACTCAGAAGGCTGAGATCTAAGGATCAAGTTTCAAAGTCAGCCTGGGAAAAAAAGTCCATGAGACTCTTATCTCCAATTAACCAGGAAGAAACTGGAAGTGGAGCTATGGTTTAGGTGTTGGAGCATCAGATCTGAATGAAAAAACTGATATAAGAGCATAAGGCCCTGGGTTCAAAGACCAGTACCCACACCACAAAAAGAACATTGAAAATAAGGTCCAGGACCCACACCACAAAAAGACCATTGAAAATAAGGTAAAAATCTCCAAGCCTGCTACTTAGATAGAATGAAATTCTATGCTTATATTTCCTTGCTATTTTTACAGCTCATGTATGTTTAAAGATTTTTCTAAGCCTTTTCACCTAATATTATCTATGATCCTTCATAAAATTTCATAGCCATCATTTTTAATGCCTATAGAATGTTTCTCCAAGGCTTATCCTTAACTACCATCCTTCCCTTTCATTGAATATTTGGGTGGATCCCAGTTTGTTTGTTTTTTAACTAAGCAGCTCTTTGATGAACATTTTTTTTTCTACATACAACTTTCCCAGTATTTCATGGTATTTTCTTAGGCTAGCTTCCCAGAAGGGGATTATTAAGTCAAAGCATATGAACATTTTTATGGTTTCAAAGTATCTTTTGAAGAAGGTAGGTGTTCTATTTCATGAGATTCTCAAGCCTAAAAGAGGAAATTTGGCTTAAAAAAAAAAACCTTGTTAGATATATGTGTGTTAACACTCTGGCAAAGGGCCATTCTGATGATGGTTTTTTAAGCAATTAAAGTTTGTCCTTTGGAATTAAACAAATATAAAAAATACTTCTTATTTGATTTGTTTTTGAGGATAGTCTTTTCTCAATTTTTCTATGGTCCACAAAGCCAGCTGGCTCTGCTGTGTATTTACAGACCATGGGTAAATTGGAGCAGGGGTCTGGGGCCAGTTTGGGGACAAGGAGCCCCATCAGCCACCGTATGTGGCAATTTCTCTGGATTCACTTTGCTATTAGAAAAACTCTGAGGTGTCTCTTCCTATATGACCTGGAAAGCGAAGTAGATGACCCAAGCTTTTCCCTTGCCTCTCCTGGTCTCCGTCCTTTCCTTCCTTCCTTTGTTTTTCCTAAGCTGGGGATCAAACCTATGGTCTCGCCCATGCAAGACAAGCACTATCACCTGGGTTCTAGATAAATCCTTTGCAGAGGTGAGGTGTGTGTGTGTGTGTGTGTGTGTGTGTGTGTGTGTGTGTGTGTGTGTGTGTGTGTGGTGTATGAAATGAAATCTGAGTAGAAAGTGACTGTGAGGCTGGAGGAGTCAAGTTCAAGTTCCAGCTTGGCTCTTTATCCAGGTACTGGCTTGGGGAGAGTGAACTGCTTGGCCCCACTTTGAGCTCAGTTTTGTCTCTGCTTTTACTGTGGGAACAATAGCACTTACCCTGACTCCTTGGGGAGTGGCTATGATCATTCTAGAAGCTAGGCAGAGAGGGTACCAAGGAAGCTGGACCCATTTAGGTTGTGAGGACAGATGTCAAGGAAAAGCCAAGGTTTTATTTTGCTAGCTTGTTACTGGGGAGATAGAAACTCCCTGAGTCATTCACTAGGAGTGGGAGCTCTGCTGGGGCTAAGCTCCCTGGCCTGGGGTGGTTGTTGGGGTATATGGGGAGGGGGAGGGAACTGCCTCTCTGAGCACAGGATCTCAGCAGAGGGCTTTCTATGTGGGGAAACCAGGTTATGAAAGCTGGGAAACTCATAAGCCAAGATAGGCAAGGGAAGACTATAGCAGGGTGTGGACCCCATTTTGGGGCTGATATCTTCTTAACCATTTAGTAGTGAATGGTTGATAGCCATTATCTTGTGACTGTTCAGTGATGGTTGTTAAGAATGTGGTAAAAGTATTTGGAGGAAGCAGTGGGGAGAACGGATCAGGCTCATGTTTGGCAGTACAGGGGAATGAACTCAGTGTCTTACTTTTGCTAGGGAGGTGCCCCATCACTGGAGCCTCCCTCCAGTCCCTTTTTGCCTTTGTGTGTGTGTTCTGGACCTTGAACCCAAGGCTTGGGCATTGTCCTTGAGCTTTTTGCATATGGCTAGTGCTTTACCACTTGAGCCACAGCTCTACTTCTGGCTTTTTGGTTAATTAAAGATAAGAATCTCATGGACTTTCCTTCCTTGGCTGGCTTTGAACCATGATCCTCAGATCTCTGCCTCCTGAGTTGCTAGAATTACAGGTGAAAGCCATGGGTGCCTGGGTTGTTATATCTGGACTGGCCTAGATTGGGAATCTTCTACTTGTGCTTCCCTATGTTACTGGGGACTACAGGTATGTGTCACAGAGCCCCGTCATTGTGTTTCCTTGTAGCTGGGATAACAGCCATCCACCAACACACCCAGCCATTGGTTGAGATGGGGTCCATGAACTTCTTGCCTGTATTTGTCCTTCAACTACAATCCCTGACCTCTGGCTCCCAAGTAGCTAAGATTACAGACTTGAACTACAGGTGCTCAGCTTGGAATTCGACTTTTAAATTCATGACTGTGGCCTTAATGGCAAGAGAAATGTGCTCAGGGTGGCAGGTTCTCCCTCCAGCTGGTCTCCCAGACCCTTTTCCCTTGAGTCTGGCCCTACCCTCTGCCCTGGGGCAGCATCTCTTCCTTCCAGCTAGGTTAGGACTTAGCTTGCTTTGCACAGTGGCAGGGAAGTGTGGCCTCCATGAGACAACTTGGTGCAAAGAAGCCAGGAATGATGTCCTTAGGCCCTGTCCTCTCCCCTCCTCCCCGCTCCCCTCCCCCCTTCCCACCATAGCTGGGCCCTGTCCTCTGTCTTGTCTCCACCCTTCCCGTGGTGGCTAGTTTCACTGTCTATCCACAGGGAAAATGCAAAACACATGGGTGCTGAGCAGGCCCAGCCAGGGGGAGGCTTCACAAGCCAACTCCTTTGGCCATTTGGTTCTTAAGAGATAGAGCACAGCACCTTTAGCTCATCAGAGGGCACTGGGGTTTCCTGTTTGCCCTCAGATTTTTAAAAATCAAGCTGCATGCATGAGAATAGACACACACACACACACACACACACACACACACACACACACATATTTTAGTGCTATTCAGTCCACATTCCCACCCATGAGGGCTAAGAGTTCTGAAATAATCACTCCTTCATGTGGTCATTGTCTATTTATGGGCCATGAAATTCTGTTTGATCAGCCTGTCTGGTTTTTTTTTTTCCTTTATAGAATGAAAGGGAGCAGAAGAGAGTAGAAAATATCTAACAGCATTACATGTAGTAAGGGCAAATGTTGCTACATGAAATTCTTGCTCAGATAATTGTGTTTATGGAACTAAGACCCAGGGTCTTCTTGGCCATGAATATTGACAGTGACAACGTGCTGGCATTGCTCAGTAGGCACCAGAGGCAAAAGTCTTTCTGGGATGGCTCTTACTGGGTTGACTGTCTCTTCTGTAACACCCTTGATCTGCCAAGTGCAAGTCCAGTCCCTCCCCTTTCACTGTGACAAAGGAGACTCCCCTTAGCTCTAAATTTCTAAATGCCCCCAGTCGCAAACCCTTAAACTTGTAGGACCAAGGGAAGAGGAGGCTCCAACCTGTAGTTGAGCCAAGAGCCTCCTTGCCTCTTCCTAGGCATACCTGGCTGAGTCTCTTTCCAACAGCCAAGGGCAGATGAGTGCAAGGTGTGGCTCTGCCTTTGGAGGACATCTAGCCTTGGTCAGCAATAATAGTCTTATCACGTTGAATGGACTTCATGTCCCACCTTCTCCTGCTTATCTCCAGGACACATTTAGCAACTCCTATCCTCCGCCAGACAAGAATAGCAGATACGTCTACTGTTTCCATATTTGCCACATGTTTTAGAAACACATATTGGGGGCATGACAGCCATTGTGTGTTATGCTTATGAGGTAGCTGGGGTAGAAGGGGAGGCAGGCAAGCCCAGAAGCATGGGGTTTTGCCTGTATCTCCTTCCACAGACCTCCTATCAAGGATAGTGGTGTCTAGAGGACTCCTTAATCATCTCATTTCTCTAAATTTTAAATAAGTATGCATAGATGAGACTTGGAGTTAGGCTTGAGGTCCTGTGAAACTTTCTCTCCCAAATCTAAAGACCTTGGTTAAATAGAGCACTTCATTTTTTCTTGCTCTTCCAAGGGTGTGGTAAGTGAGGAAGTCTATCAGAGAGAGGTCTTGGCAGAGTGTCTGAGCTGGAGCTGCAAAGGCACCAGGGTAAGCGCTGATATAAGGGATTCCAAGAGAGAATTCAGCTACGGCTGCCATGAGAAATACAGAGATGAAACTTCACACCAATAGCAATGCAACTTCAGCATGTATGAGAAGGACTAGGGAGATGCTTATAGTTCTAGTCCTTAGCAGGCCACTGGTGGCTCATACCTGTCATCCTAGCTACTCAGAAGGCTGAGATCTGAGGATCTAGGTTCAAAGTCATCCCAGGCTGGAAAGTCCATGAGGCTCTTATCTCCAATTAACCACCTAAAAACTGGAAGTGGAGCCGTGGCTCAAAGTGGTAGAGTGCTAGCCTGGAGCAAAAAACTTAGGAGCAGCACCTAGACCCTGAGTTTAAGCACCAGTCCTTAGCAGAGCAAGTCCCTTCCTCTGTACATGAGGAAGCCTGGGCTTAAAGACCTGTGAGTATTCTGCTGGATTTGGTATCCTGGTGTTATGTGAGAATTTGTTTGTGAGAAACAGAGAAGCCACATTTTGAGAGATCAAATTGGAAGTCTTTATTAGAAAACCAGTAACTGAAGGTGGACATCTGTCCAAAAGACCTGCAACCCCCAATACACTTAAACACTGCCAGGAAACGGAGCCAAGAGGGTAGTAAAACAAAGAAAGAGCAGAAAAACCCAACAAACCTGGTTAACTCTAATGGAGAGCTGTAGAGGGATGCCATAGTGACCTGAAGAGGTTCAAAAGACATGAGGCATGGCACAAAATGGCAGCTGAATTGTTTGGGGCCTAAATAGGTTTATGCTCAGGGGGCTAGGTCACAGGGAACTCGATAGTCTTGATAGTCCTGGCACAGGACTGGCAGGTCCAGTGACCTATTGTCCAAGTCCTGTCCCCTGCCTCTAAGAATTCAGGCATACCCATCACATGGGGGTGGGACTTCACCATCCACCAAGAAGACAAGATGGCACCAGTTAAACACAATTCCCTACCATCTACCACATTGCCAAGATGGTGACCCAGTATCCTCATGTCACAGTGACTAATTTATTTTAGGCAGACAAAAGCATTAAGTTAGAAAAACGACTAATGACGTGCTGTGTACCTGCGTCACTTAAGTCAGTGTTTTCAATGACATGGCTGGACAAAGAACAAACGGCCACCTGGAGACAGGTCGTGCTGACAGGACACAAGCAATACCTGAGAGATAAGAATGGTACATAGACTGTTCAATCCACTCCTGGAACTGTTATCGTGCCTGTCCTTCCAGTAGATCCAGCTCCTACACAGCAGCACCCCTTCCCATATACCCTTCACTATAGTTTTTCTTTCTATAGTTTCAGGTACTGGCAGTCAATTATGGTCCCAAAATGTCAAATGGAAAATTCCAGAACATAAAAACCAAACCCACTGATTTATATGTTTTAAATTATGTGCTGCTCTGAGTATGTCATTTGTTGGTCTCCATGTCACCATGTAGACATTGTATCATCCATCTTACACCATCAGCGTAAGAACGGTAAGTGTAGCCCAAGAAGATATTTTGAGAGAGACACTATCTGCATACTTCATTATTAGAGTATACTGTGATGATGGTTCCATTTTATTATAGAGTTCTTGTCGATAATCTCATACTGGGCCTAATTTATGAGTTCCATTGTATATAGGAAAAAGCACAGAGTCTCTAGGGTTTACATCTGCAATTTCAGGCATCTGGGGAGGTGGGGGGTATCTTAGAATGTATCCATGCAGATAAGGGTCTTCAATATCACAATGGTCTCACTCCTTTTCCAAAAAGAGAAGTACAAGTTTGAAGTCACAGAGTTCCTTTCAAGATCACAGCCAAATGATACCTTCACAAGCAAGAAGGTTAAATTAGTCTCCCAGCTATAGCTGAAGCTGTAGCTCCTCCCACCTCCCCCTCCTCCACCACTTGACTTCCTTTGTCCTTGACCAATGTGCAGATCTTTGGTTGGTCTGGCTGGCTTGCCTGGTGAGGTAATCTGGGTTTGACTTGCTAGTTGCCTTGGTTGTTCCTTATGCCCATCATTACTGCATAGGTGCACCAAGAATTCCCTGCACCCCAGGGAATTCTCTAGGTTCTAGAATATTCTCTGTTGTATAACATAGCTTCTTTTGAAGTTCCTGGTGGTCATCAGAGCCTATTGTTTCCACTTAGGCAGCTACTCTTCTGCTTGTTTGCCCAATGTCATGAGGTGCTAAAGTGACTCAGCTGTGTCACAGCATCAAGCTTAGTAGCCTTACTACATCCCTTAGAAAAGTTCTTGTGCCAGAGATGCCAGCACTTTTATCCCAGGTCAGGGCATTACTGGGAGGGTAAGAGAGCTTAATCCATCCTTAACCCTAGGGTTGTAGGCCCAAGTACAGTGGGACCTTGTTTCTGTGAGCTCTGCATCTGGGAATTCAACCAAATGCAGATCAAAATAATTTTCTAAAAAATTCTGTCTGAACATGTTCAGATTTTGTTCTTGTTATTATTCACATGCAGCATTTATATTGTGTTAGATGATCGTAGATGACTGATGATTTTAAACATAGGGAGGATGTGGAAAGGCGATATATACAAATTCTATATGCAAGGCGATATACAAATACTATTTATTTCAGGGATTTGAGCATCCTTAGACTTTGGTATCCATGAAGTATTAACCAGTCCTCTTAAAAGTGGTACATACTGGCCATTCAGTGACTTTTACTATCACCTTCTGGAAGAGGAGGCCACCACTAGGCACCGAGTTGTCTCTAAACAGGTGTCCTAAGCCTTTGGCATTCCTTTCTATTGTTCTAAAACCAGATGTTTCTGGGCGAGGTGATGCATGCTTTCACCAATGGCTCCCTCAGTCAGTCACCCATTGCAGTGCTCATCTGAAGCAATGCTGTGGATGCCACCTTGTAAAGCCACAGTTCTGTAGGGCCTTGCAGGACACAAATGGCAAAGGCACTTAGCCAGGGAAGGTAAGCCAGCTCCAGTTAGGTTAAAAGACCTGGGAGGAAGACTTGCTCAGGGAAGGGGCTCAAGAATCAATCTGTGACCACTGTTTAACTGGTCTTTCCGAAGATTGGTGCTGTACTGAGGGTATAATGTCAGTCTCTACCTGACAGGTTGACATTCAGCAATGTCAGCAGATAGTTCTGTCTTAAGAGAGACAGGGTCCATGCTGATGGGATTTTGCTTAGCATTTGCTATCACCCATCTTTGTCACTATTTATGGGTCCCCTGCATCAGCCCTGGAGAGAGCCAGGGTGAGAGACTGACTGGCAGATATCCTGTCTACCTGATTGTTGAGTGTCTTTTCTTTGGTGGATGGTCTAGGGAGCTTTGTGAGATGCAAAGATATGTTGGGTTCACTTCTATAGGTCAATCTACATTATGCTTCCTTAGTCCTCCTTGTTCTAGTCCATCCAATCTTGTTCTTTAGGCCCCTGTCCAGCATCTAAAACCCATATGCACTTCTCATCCATCTATATCGACATAGCTAAGTATGCCACCCCTCCTCCTTGGCAGAGGTTGGCTGGTGCACCATTCAGAATTCAGGCACCCACTAGGCCTTCTCTTCCCTAGGGTGTTGCAAGGTCACCTTGTGGAGGCTGCAATTCAGCAACAGTCCATTTTCAACCAGTGTCTACCAAGCATGTTGACTTCTCAGTGACATCGATGGGTTCTTTTCTTCTCTGTTTTTTGGTCATAGGAGCCACCCATTAAGCCATAAGTGTGAGTTAAGGAGCAGACCGTGGTGCAGAGCAGTAGGTGACATTGAGTCTGGGCTACCTGTTCACATATTTTACTTCTGTGCTCAAGAGCTTCTTGAGCTTGATCTCAAATATCTAACCAGGATAGATTTTCTGGGCCTCTGACAGAGTCTTTATAGTCATTTGTACAGTCTGATAGGAAAAGTTAAGTGGAAGTCCTTGAAACTACCTCCTTTTCCCCACTTCAAGATAATAGATCAGAAACAACACTACCCCCCAGGAAGTATGGGAGAGATTAGAGCCAATTTCAAGACTGAAATGGCACAGGTGTGGTGGGTCCTTGTACATTTCCATTAACTCACAGCCCCCATAAAAGCCAAATGGACTGAGGCAGATGACAATGGATTGCCATAAACTTGGCTGGAGGGTAGCATCTCTTGCAGCTGCCATGCCAGCTGTGGTATCTTTACTAGAGTGTCCCAGCATAGGCTTTGGCTGGTGAGGGTGAGGTGCAATGTGATCTCAGGGAAGATAAAATGAACTTTCACATGGCAGTGACATTAGTACAGATTCACTATTTTGTCCCTGAGTTAGGTTAACTCTCCAGTTATCAGCCATAATAGAGTTCATAGGAATGTGTCACCAGATACAACTAAGACAATAGTGGGAGTCCCCTATACTGGTGATACTATACTAACTGGAGCCAGAGAGCAGGAGGTGACAGTCGTCTCAGCTACTCTGTTATGTTTATGAGTTGTAGCAGAGATGAGGGAATCACCTCTCATCATGGGCTGCTCAGACAGTAGCATCTGAAGCTACCTCTACTGCACTGCAGTAGAGTCATAGGAAGGGGGAGAGGAACAGGAGTGAAGAAGTGAAGGAGAAGAAACCCATAGGAGGCATTAGATGTGAGTGGTTATTCAGTGTTGTGAGACCAAGTTGAAGATGCCTTAAAATTACTTTCTTGGGACGGGGAAGTAGCTCAGTAGTGGAACATTTGCTTAGTGTGAGTCTCTGCATTCAAACCATAGCATTTAAATAAAATGGGAAAAAATTACTTTATTGGACTATTTGTTGGAAGAAGAATGAAAGGACTGTATCAACCCGGTTCTACTGGCCCACTCCCAAGCAACAATTGCATCGTGTTTCCATGACAGTCTGAAGGTGGTATACATGGCACCTAGGGCTTCCATCAGAATGCATGGGGTTGACCCAGAAGTAGAGACTGAGCAACTGATCCACTGTGAGTCATTCATTTGGCCAGTTTTCTGCTAAGGGAGAGACAGAGAGATGGCCATGTTGTCTGGCTATTCCTACCCAGGACGCTGAGGTTTTCATCCACCATGGGTCAAGAGCAGCTTGGTGGGATGGCAGAGTTCACACTGCGGTGCTGATGGGCAGACCAGGCTCTGGAGACATGAGAAAGCATTCAGGTGAAGAGATAAAGTACTGGGCGCTGGTGGCTCATGCCTAGAATACTAGCTACTCAGGAGCTGAGATCTGAGGATTCTGGTTCAAGATTCTTATCTCCAATTAGCCACCAGAAAACCAGAAGTGGAGCTATGGCTCAAAGGGGTAGAGCGGGGGCTGGGAATATGGCCTAGTGGCAAGAGTGCTTGCCTTGTATACATGAAGCTCTGGGTTCGAATCTCAGTACCACATATATAGAAAAGGCCAGAAGTGGCATTGTGGCTCAAGTGGTAGAGTGCTAGCCTTGAGCAAAAAGAAGTCAGGGACAGTGCTCAGGCCCTAGGTCCAAGCTCCAGGACTGGCAAAAAAGGGGCGGGGGTAGGTAAAGCAGTAGCCTTGAGCACAAAAGCTGCTCAGAGACAGTCTCCAGGCCCTGAATTCAAACCCTATGACAAAAGAAAAAAAAAGAGATGCAAAAGTTGGTCGTTGGAAGACACTACCAAGCATGTATATGACAAAGAAGAGGGGCCACGATTAGGGCACTGACAGTGGTACCTAAGGCATAGGCTTTGGTATCTCCTGTGAGCTTTTCTCACTGCATTTCCATAATGGAAATATTTATTATTTCCATGTTCTGAAGAAACTCAAGTGCAGAATCACATGTACTGACTCTTGGCAACTTCTTTTCTGAACCAAGTTTGGGATGCTTCTCGCAGATTCCTGTGCCCCTTCCAGCTGCCAGAGTCAGTCTAGAGACAGCTTTGGAATACAGTCTTCTGGGATATTTGGATGGATTATAGGAAAATGAAACAGCCAATTAATTTAGTCAGGTCCTGGAAGAACAGGGACATTAAATCCCTAGTCTCCACACGTCTCAGTCTTGCAGATTATACTTAATCATGGTAAACAATTTAGACTAGCTTGAGTATGACATGAGGCTTCCTCTTGGCTATTTCTACAACTTCACATTGAATGGAAGGAAATCGCTTAAGCCCTCACAACGCTGTCTGGCAGGAGGTAGAATGCCTTGCTTGGCTTCCGGCCCCATTGCTTCCACACTCACAGTGGGTACCATCCCCCACCCCCAACTCACAGGCCTGAGACCTTGCCTGTCTTCCACCAGTCTGATGTCCTAGTTACTACTTCTATGGTAATTTTCCAAACGAGAGTCCTGTTCTGGCTACCTAGGTGCTATAGGTACAAGACCAACAACACTAACTTGCATCTACTTGATAGGACAGATATGAGCTTCGGGGACTTCTATCATTACACCAGTGAAGTGAGTATTAGATACTGAGAACATGTGTGTGTGTGTGTGTGTGTGTGTGTGTGTATGTGTGTGTGTGTCTGTATGTGTACATATAATGAAAGGTACACATAGAACTGCCTTCAAGAGTTGTTTAAGATATCTGCTGCCTTACCTGTATGTACATTCACTGGACTAATAAAATGGACCACAGCCATGCCTACCAATTAAAATTCAGGGAAACCTTCATCTTTCAGGTAAATATATGTGATGGAGGTGAGCCAGGTGTATTTCATAATATTGGCATCTTGGTTTTCCATGCAGACATACTTCATTTGTATGCTAAATATTGAGAAACATGTTCATTTTTCTTTAAACATGACTTCCTTTATATATCTTTTTTTTTAAAAAAAAGAGGATTGTGAGTTCTCAATTGATTCCATTTTTCTCTTTCTTTCTTATAAGCAAAGGCAGAGTACAAAATAGGGAATGGTGGAGTCTATGGCATACTGGAAGTACTGCCTTCATGGATTCAATCCCCTATTCAATGCCAATAATTGTTGGCCCATGGAGTGAGCCCTAGGTTAGTTACTTATCCACTTACACAAAACACAGGCAAGTGTGTAACACGGGGATGAGGAAGCCTCCTTCCTCCTGGCTTGGTAGAAAGAGTCTACGGGCTAGTGATGTAGAAGGAACTTCTCTGGCCCGATGTCACCAAGTTTTCTCGAGTTTTTAAGAGAAGCTAAAATTCTGGATTATTTTGCACAATTCCCTTGTGTCATGAGACAATTTAATAATTTAATTTGGAGGTGGATACTAGGCAATGTGGGCCACACTGAGCTTATGGCCACCAGTTCCTAGTTTCTGGTTCTGTAAACAGAAGAGAACTACTGGATAGTCACAGTGTTACTGGAGCTTGGGACTCCCAGAGTCCCATCAGACTAGGTTAGGTCCCCAGTCCCAATATACCAGTGAGAGACGAGTCCTGAGAGCAGAGAAAGGAGATTTATTCAAAGCAGTCTCATGGAAAGAGCAGGTAAAGGGGTTCAGTGAGCCCAAAGCCATCTTTGCATTACTGACTTGAGCTTCCAGATTAGATGCACACTTTATCAGTCCGGTTCAATGGCAGCCTGGTGGATCATTTTCTCAGAGTGGGTGGGGCAGGGCCTTCTGATGATAAGGAAGTATTTGCTCCTTAGAAGGTTGATTTGTCTTTGTCTCAAGATGTTTATCTGCCAGTCTTGTTATTCCCAGAAACCTGGGTGACTGCACGTTTGGGACAATGACTACAGACTGGAGAGGGAATGAAATAGGATATAGTTAAAGCTGACGGTGCCCTTTATCTTTATGCCTTCAACCTTGCGTGGGGGTGGGGTGAGGAGGATGAAATGGGTTAGGCATCAATAATTTTTAGACACTCCTTGGGTGATTAACAGGCCTATGTGCAGAGTTTAGCCTGAATCTGGCCCAGAGTTGCAAGGCAAAGGAAGCAGATGTAAAATGAAGGCAGGCATGGTAGACATTCCTCCTGTTTTTCGTTCCTTGTGGGTCCAACTGAGAAATCCTTGCTTTTTCAGCAAAAGCATGTTCTAAGGTCCTGTTACAATAGCTAGTATGGCTTTTTCTAAGTGATGAAGAAAACAGGGTTCAGAGGAAAATCAACTCTATTCCTAGCTGATGTGCTAAATAGAGAAATACAGAACTTAAGAAAGCCAATTCTCTACATTTAGTGGTTAACTTACAGTAAGGCTATGCTTATTAGAGAATGACTGTGAGTGGGAGAGCATTTACATTCTTAGGAGGTCAATGTGATCTGTGTTGTTAGAATGTACTTAGGCTTGAGTTAGCTCTCCAGGGCTGCCTCTTATAGCCTCATTTCCTAAGAGCTTCACCTAAGCATCCTGCTCCTCTCTTCCCTGTTACCCCCTCTCCAGGCTTCAGCCTGATGGCAAATCTCATCACCAACACCCACAACCAAACCGAGTGTGCACGGCCAGAGACTCTGAGAAATGCCTTCTATTTCACTAACCTGTAGACTCTTCCCACCAAGCTGGGCAGAAGGATGCTTCTTCATCTCCATTTTACAGGTTTGCCTGTGTTTCATGCAGTGAAAGAAATAGCTGAGCCAGGATTCCATCCATCCAGTGAGTCCCCAGAGTCCAAGCTCACCTTGAACTCCTACCTTCTCTGCTGCTGCTTGCTAAGGGTCTGTCTCCTGGCTGTGAGTAGGTAGCTCACCTGTGTGACTTTATAATGACCCGTGGAGTCTATACCATCTCTGCATCATCCGGAGAGCTTTCTCGTTCTCTCTCTAATTAAAGTCTGGTCTCTTGACAGTGGAAATCCCTGGGTGGATGAGATGCACTGCATGCTTCTCAGCCCCCAGTTCCTCCATCATTAAAATGGGGGACAGGCTAGAGGTGACTTCATCGGGTTTCTGAGGGCTGCATCCATAGCAAAACTTCTGAGCACACCAGAGGTTTTCTACAGCCTTCTTTCTGTGTCTTAGTTCTGGGTAGCACTTAGGTCCCCCAAATGCATCCACTCCTGGATATCCAAGTGGGTTCTTGGGGACAGACGTGGCAGGCAGGGCACAACAGCCAGGTGAGAGTCTGGCTGGGTGGCCTTCTCTCCATCTCGGAGTCCCTGTCTCCTCAGTCATGTAAGGGAATCCCTGTGGTTGTGGAGAGGAGATGGAAGTGATCGGTCCACCATGGCAGACTGGAGGGCTGGGTGGGGCCGAAAGAGGCGTGCACAGCTCACTTAGAGCAGCTCCGAGGCTGGGCTTTCCCTGCACGTTACATAAGGCAGTCTAGGGTGGAGCGCTAGGTCCGGGCGGCGAGGGAAAGGGGCGTGGAGAGACGGCCGGCGTGGCGGGGATCCCCGCGTGTTGAGGGCGCCCGCTGCAACCGCCGCCGCTGCTGCTGCGCGTGGAGGCACAGGGCGCGGCGGAGTCGGGTTTCAGGGCGAGGGAGACTCTGGGCACGAGTCGGGAGCCGGGATCCTTGCCGGCCGCCGCTGCCTCAACTGCCCAGCGCCGCCTTTGTTCCCCGCGGGAAGGGCGAGCGCGGCGCCCGGAGTCCGCCGCGAGTCGGTGCTCCTGCTTCCCCCCTCCGCGCGCCCTCGGGGGCTCTGCAGATCCTCTCGATGGCACCCAGGTAGGACCCGCATCGTGGAGCCCTCCACCCCGCCGACCCGCCCGCCCGCCCGCCGTCGCCTCACCTTCTCTCCTCCATCACTTCTTGCAGGAGGAACGCGCTGTGCGGGCGCCTACTGTTGCCGCTGCTCTCCGTCTCCGCGCTCCTGTCCACTGTCACCCGAACACGGGCCTCGGCAGGTAGGCGATCCGGCCCGAGGGTGCCCCCCGCACCCCCCCCAGAACCCCCCGCGCTCGGGGGAGGTGGGTGTGGAGGGCGGGCGCGGCGGCAGAGCGCTTTCATTCCTGGACATAAAAGGGAGTCCTCCGTGCGCTCCTGCGGTCCTGCCCGCAGCTGCCTCCCGGCGTTGTGGAGTCCTGGCTGGGAACAAGGGTCCCTGGGCATCCGAGGTGGCGGAGTTGGGCGCAGCTCCTCTAGTCTTAGAGGGACTTTGGAAACAGGGATCCGACCAGAGGTGACAGCCTGAGCGCGCAGCGCCCGCGCTCAGGTGCGCGCGCTGGCTCAGAGTGAGGCAGGGCGAATGCGTCCCCGTACCACGTGGGAAGCCTGTCCACCTGGAGGGACGCCTGAGCCTTGGCTGCAAAGTAATAACAGAATGGATCTTTCGCTCGCTCAGCTTAGCTCTGTGTTACCTAAGGTGGTCACATCTCTCTGAGTCCTGGCACCATGAATGGCTGGAAAGAGCACTGGGCTCCAAGTTAGATAGACGGTCCTTTCTGTTCCCTGGCTCTCAGTTTCCCTATTAGGACCGAGGTTGAGTGAAGGGTAGGATTTGAGCTGGGCATTAATTGCTCATCCTAGCAGAAGGGGGCTGAGGTTTGAGAATGAGGGTTTGAAGTCAGCCGGTGCAGGAAAGTCCTTGAGGCTCTTAGCTTCAATTAACAACCCAAAGCTGGAAGTGGAGTGTAGCTAAGAAATGGTGCCTCTAGGCCCCAAGTTCAAGCCCCAGGAATGGCATGCATGCGAATGCAGTTGCTCACACTCATGGAGCTTGAGTTTACCAGGTGTTGGTTAAGGTCAGGTGGCCTGCATAGGTGGCTCCACTGGGTGATCTTGGAAATGGGTTTCACCTCTCCACCTCAGTTTACTCATCTGAACACCGGGAATACTTGAGCCATCTTACCTCCTGGGGACACCAAGAATTAAAGAATAGATTAGAAATAATGTGCTATCACTTGCTTACTAGGCACAAAATTGATCCTGTGATCTGGGTTGTTACCTGAGTGTTGGGAAACAAAACAGGACTCTTAGAAAACTGAAGTTGAGAAAGGCTTATTGGAAAGTCAAGATTTGAACCCGGGACTCCAGGCTCCTGTTCTTGTCCAATCATTTCTCTAGACACATTAGCAGGAAGGCCAGGCTGTCTGCATGATAAGATGCCTCTGGCGCTGTGTGGATTTCGATGATTTGTTCACAGTCTGAGTAGAATAAGGGGGCGGGAAGACCTGTCCCCTGAAGGAACCTGGGGGCTGTGTGTGGTCTCAGTTAGCTCTTTGAGCACCAGAAGAAGCCCAGGGCGTGAGCCCCAGTGCCACGATGGCCTTTCCTGCAAGGCATCCAGTTTGGCATTTCTTGGAGATCAAAGGCCAGTGGGAGCACAGCTTTGGCTTCCCAGCACCCTGGCCCTTGTCAGATGCTGCAATTTCCCATGTGATGTAAGGCACTGCCAGCTCAGCGGCTGAGGGCAGCTTTGGGCTCTGTGGCCTTTGGGAGCTTTCCTGCAATACTTACCACTCTCTAAGGTTCTGGAAAGGAAACCTTGTTACTTCTTTCTTCTCCTAGGTCCATAACCTGGTCCCAGGAAGTCAGGTCAGGGCTGTTGCTTCAAGCACAGAGGAAGTTCTGCTCCATCCATTATATAAAACTGAGGGCCAGACACCACCCTCTCCCCCCACAGGAGGGCTGTTTACAACTGGCAGCATTCAGGGCCCCTTTGAGGCCAGAAGCAGACTCCTGTAATGTGAACTATCCACCTTCTGCATGCAGTTTAATATGGCTCTCGTAAAACACTGTGCCTTCATTCATTCAATCTTTGCATAGCTCAGAGCCTAGCACTGAGGATTGCTATGCTGTCTGATCTTCAGATGAATAGACTGAATGTCAAGCCCAAGCCTGCTTAGTGTCTAGGGGAGGATTTGAACTGGGTAGTCTGACTCTAGCACCCTTGCCCTTAACCATGCTAATATTCACTTAGAGGAGCTTCAGAGGTAGAGAAGGCTTTACAGGCCCTGCAGTCTGCAATGAGTCCCATGATCAGAGGGTCACAATTGCACAATTGGGACCAGCCTCTCCCCCATCCTTTGTGGCTTTGTGGAGTCTACAGAGCACTCAAGCCCACCAAGTCACTGCATCCACCACCCAACACTGATGGGAAGTTGGAGTTAGACTCTACCTTACAGAGGAGGCTCAGAGAGGCCATGGGATGTGCCTAAAGCCACACAGCTGTTCCTGAGTAGATCCACGATACCTTCATGTGTCCATGGACTCCAATGCTTTCTCCCAGAGGCCCCCCTGCTAAACCTGCAAGTAGGGTGGTGTCTCACACTGGGTTTGGATGTGAGCTGTTATGGAGATGTAGCTTTTCCCTTCTCCCTCTTTCATACTGGGATTTTTACCATTTGAACCATGCCTCCAGCTCTTTTGCTTTATTTTCTTGGATATAGTCTTGTGCTCTTTGCCAGGCCCAACTTCAGATGACTATTTCTTGTTTATGCCTCCTGAATAGCTGGGGTGACAGAAACATGCTACCATGCCCAACTTGTTCACTGAGATAGGAGTCACTACCTTTTTAAAGGGTGTGTGTGGCCTCGAGCCACAACCCAGGTTTCTGCCCTGAGTAGCTAGAGTCTCAGGTATGAGCCACCATGCTTGGCCATTTTTGCATTTTCTTAACAGTTTGGCAATTTCTTAAAAAGTGAGACATATTTATCCTACCACCTTGTGATTTTACTCCTCAGTATCTACCTGTGTGAAAGAAAAACATATACTTACTCCCAAACCTGTATGTGAATGTTCATGGCAGCATTATTCAGAATGAGCCAAGATGGAAGCAAACAAACCCACCAATGTTGAATGAACACAGTGGTATATCCTTTCCATAAGGCACTATTCAGCAGTAAAAAAAAAAAAATGACTTGAGGCACAGAGTTCTGCTACAATCTAGATAACCCTTAAATGCATTAAGCTAAATGAAAGAGGCCAGACATGCAAAGAGCATATATTATCGCAAGCCAAGGGCTACATTATTCCCACAAGTATGGGAAGACTTCAGCAACAACAAACATCAGTGGTTACCCAGGCCAAGGACAGAGGCAGGGATTCATGCGAATGGCATGAGAACTTTTGGGGAAGTGTTCTAAAACTGGGCTGAGGTGGTGACCTCACAACTTATAACTCCACAGAAACATACTTAACTGTACATGTTAATGTTGAATGCCATCTAGTGCACACTTACCTCAGTGAAGCTATTTGTAAAAAAAAAAAAATCATGATGGGGTGCTGGTAGCTCACACCCGTAATCCTAACTACTCATGAGGCTGAGATCTGAGGATCAGAGTTCAACATCCCAGGCAGGAAAGTTGTGAGACTCTTATCTCCAATTAATTACAAAAAAGTGGGAATCGGAGCTGTGGCTCAAGTGATAGAGTGCTAGCCTAGAGCCAAAGGAGCTCAGGGACAGTGCCCAGACCCAGAGTTTAAGCCCCAGGACCAAAAGAAAAAGAAACAACACCAAAATAACCTGCCCCCTCTCCCCAACCCCAAAGCATGTACAGGGTATCTGGGCTCCAGGTAGGATGGGGCTATGAAGCCAACCTGGTAGGGCCAACACTTCTTCAACCCACCAGCTGCCCATCCCAGAGGGTGCTGTTTCCCTGGAGAAATGGGTCCTAAGTTCCAGCTGCAAGAGTAAGGTCCACCTGCACCTCCACTTCTCTAGGGATAAGCATGGAACACAGGCATAGGGTGAATTTGCGGATACTGCATCCATTGAAAGGTGGTTGGTTGTAAGCTTCCTAGCATCCACCCTCCAGAAGCCTACCCCCATTCAAACTTTGAGAAACCTGGGTTTCATCACTGATTCTGCTGTGAACTGAGATAGGCTCACTTTCCCTTTCCTAAGCCTCAGTGGGTCCTATCTGAGGAGGCAAGATTCATTTATCTCTCGATTCCTTCTAGTTTAAACCATTAGGAAATGAAATGGTTTACCTAGATCAAGGTTTAATTATTCCACATAGGTAAGTTCCACAACGATAGAGGGACCACTGATTTGGCCAGGCTGCATGCTGGCAGGGCCGGAAGGAGTTGCACTTGTATTTGCCCAAGGGGCTCGTAGTTCACAGGCTGAATGGCAGAGCCACAGTCAATTGCAACACCATGGTCTCCAAGCTCTTTTCTACAAACACCCATCATGCCCAAAGGGCAGCAGCCCATTCTCTCTCTTTATCTTGACATGTGTTACCACATGACCCTTGGGTCCCTCACAGACCCAAGATTGAGCTAATGAATGACATCACCCTGCCTCTCCATGGTGACATTATAGTGTCACCAGAATTCCTGCTGTTGCAGAAGATAAAGGTCTATTGCACATGTCTTTAAGTAACTGGACTCTAATTGAAGGGCTGATAGGTAGAACTTATTTGTTTTCTTTTAAACTATCTTCTTGTGAAATATCACATTCCCTGGTGGGACCCGGAATTCCTCAAAGCACTCATTAGAATGCGAGTTAGCACCACATTATTGTGTGGCTCATCATAGTTATGAAATAGTATACATGTTTTTCTCTTGGTGATTTATGTTTACTTCTGTACTATAAATCACTATCCTGTGCATGTACATAGGTACATGTATATATGTGTATAGGTGCTTAGCTCTATGTAATTTTGGTGATTTTTGTTTTGTGATGTTTTGAAGACTGGTAAAGGTAGTCACCCCAGCCTCTTCCCATAGGCCCTGTGTTCTTCTATACAGAGGGTTTATCAGATAAAATGTGATTGGATACTAGGAGTATACTAGTGATGAGGGGTAGGTGAAACTCGTAAAAGGAGAGGCAGTATTCCAGGCAAGCTGAGCAAGACTTTGTCTCAAAAACCTATACAAACAAAAAGGCTTGAGGACATTGCTTATATGGTTGAGTGAATACCTAGCAAGTGTGAGGCTTTGGGTTTAATCACCAGCACTGGAAATATAGAATAAAGTAAAAATAGAAAGGGGTAATCTTATGCTACGAAAGTACAAGTCATCAATGTTTAACAAGGGGAATGGATAAGCACAGACTCATAGTCTGAGCCCCCAGGTTGTGGGGCCTGAGCTGCTGTCAGTGTAGCTCAGGGGAGTTGAGGGGTGGCAGGGGTGTTTAGAAGAGTCAGATTAGACCACAGTGCATTTTTCTTTGCTGCACGCTGACTAGAGAGAGCAGTGGTCTAGATGCTGAGCAGAGTCTGGAAGACTGTCAGACCTCTTCCTGGGCAATAGCTGAGGAAGGAGAGAGACATGGGCCTCAGATCGCCTGCTGAGTGCATGCAGTCTCCATCAGAACTCAACCTAACTCAGCCCAGCTCAACCTAACTCAGCCCAGCTCAACCTAACTCAACCCAACTCAACCTAACTCAGCCCAACTCAACCTAATTAACCCAACTTGGTCCAACACAACACAACTCAATACAACCAAATTGAACTCAGTCAACCTAAGTTAACCCAATCCAATCCAATCCAATCCTATGTAACTCAACCCAACTCAATTCATCCCAGCTCAACTCAACTCAATTTAACTGAGTTCAACTCAACTTAGTCCAGTCCAATCCTACTTGTCAACTGGCATGCATGATGACAGAGAAGAAAGCTGTTTTAAGGGCATATGTTTTAAAGGAGCCAAGTCCCCTGACTCAGAGATTGGGGAGCTACTTTGGTTTGGGGGAGCTTGGCTGGAGTCTGGCCTGCAGAAAGCAGACTGCTTTAGGCCCAGTAGGAGTTGCCTTTCCATCACTGAGCTATTCACATGGGGCCAATTTCCCACTGTACCCCATCCCACCCTGACTAGGAGGGCTTCTGAAATTTGCTACCTCCCCAAAGAGCTTCTGTTGACGTCTTTAAAGTGGTCTGAGCTCTTTGGGCTGTGGCTGCCCTTACCCATATTACCAATAGAGTCTGTCTTCCTCCAGCATTTGCTGACTGCCTGCCCTCTTAGGAGTTGGGGGCAGGCGTGAAGAGTTGGAGGAGGGATTCACAGAGCAATAGTGAAGGCTGGTTGGCTGCAGGTGGCTCTGGACTAGGAAGTCTGTCTTGAGTACCTCATGCAATCCATGCAAGCCTGGTACTACCAGAGTGAAGATGTGGGTGTCTACTGAAGATGGCAGACACAGAGGATATAAGAAGCCATTGAAAAGGAAGATTTTTTTTAGTAACATTAAATTTTTTTGATAATGAAAGTAATTCATGGTTATTAGAAAAGCCTAGGACAAAAAAAGAAGAGAAAATGAATTTAGAAAGATCACATATTATCTCATGAGTCAGAGATAAATCCTATTCATTTTTGACAGTCTATCTTCCAAGTTTATTTTCCATGCTTCAATATGCACATATATTAGAATATGAATGGTTCATTCTGTAAGTGTATTTTGCTGATTGTCTCCCCTCCTCCCCAATCAACTAGACACTCCCTTTGGAACATTCATGTTCTTCTATAATATTCTTTGTAATTGAAAGAGTGTTTTGTTATATGGATGTCCCATAATTAAACCATCCTCTTTTGGGCCTTTGGGCTGCTTTCAACTGTTCACTATCATAAACCCTATTGTGGTGACAGTATTTGCACGGCTCTGTATTTGAATATTATTGCAAATATTTCCCAGCACAAAGTCAGGTTTAGTGCTTGCCCATTTCTAAGGCTTTTGTTGCATTCTTTGGCAAGGCAGTGCTGTCCACAAGAACACCTCTCCTCCCTGCCTTTGCCCATGGCTGCTGCTTTGTTAATCTCAGGAGCAAAAGGGCTAGCATCTGTATGGCTCCTCAGCTCTGTGCTCTTAGTGCTCAGAGCTGGGAAATCCCTCTTTCCTCACCTCCATTCACTCACACATTCTGCACAAGGTATCTTGTGGTCAGGAAAGAAGAGAAAAGAGAATTTTCCATTAGGAATGTGAGAGCTCAGGTCCTAAGGACCACTTCCTTGGGGATCACAAAGGAACTGATGCCAGGTGCTCTTGCTTATTCAAAGTGAGGTTCAGCCACCGGTAGAGTTTAACTGTTTGTTTCTGGTTTTAAGTATAAGAACCAGAATAAAATCCAGTCCGGTGGCTTCTTTGCAAAGGAAATATCCACAAAGAGCAAAGTTGTCACCTGGGGAGAGTGTTAGAGGGCACAGTTCATATCTATGAACTCTGGTATCCAGAGTCCTAGGTTCAAATCTCAGCTCTGCTACATCCCCTTGAATGGCCTGGTGCCAGCTTCCTCCCTTATCTGTGTCTTCCTTATCTATAACTTGGTACCAATAATTCCTAATGCCCAGGATTAGTGAGATGAGCATTGAGCCTGCCTTTGGTGACAAGTTCATGCCTCATTACTTCCGGTTCCCACATCCCTGTGGGTTCCTTGAGGGCAGGAACCCTTTTTGTTTATCTATGTTTCCCCAGACTCCAACATGGCACCACAAGGGCACAATGAGTATTTGAATACATTCATGAATGAATCATTCAAAGCCAGGGCTTGGTAGACCTAAGTGAACACCCAGCATTATGAATCCCGGACCATGACGAAGGCTCTGTGCACCTCCAGCCCCAGTGGTGGTCTCATCCTGCAGCCACAGGGGTAAACTATGAGAAACAACTAAGGTATGCTCTCCAGGACTGGAAGCGATTACCATTCCGTCCATCAGTGCACAGCTGCACAGGTTCTGGCGGGTGACTAACTGAACCTGAGTCCTGCAGCTTCAACAGCAGCAGACACAGAGCGCTCTACGAAACTGGCTTGGCCTGCTTCTCCACCCTCCAGGAACAGTCTTGGTGCTGTGAAGCCCAGAGAGGGGAAGTGACTAGTTCAAGATCATAGAGCAAGTTGGGCTAGAACTAAGAATCATTACTCTCAGGCCAGAGCTCTGATGTTTAGAGGCCTTTACAGGGGCCTGGAAAATACCTGAAATGAGATTTGTGCTGTAATTATATGGTACTTTTCATGTCTTATACGCAAATCAGCTATGTATGTATGTATGTATATAAATGTGTGTTTTACATATATAAATTATATTTTAAAGTATCTATGTGCTTGGGTTGTATATATATATATATTACACAAAAATATATTATATAATATATGTTATCAAGATATATAACTATATATTTATGTATCAGTATATAACATATGGTATATTTTATGTACATATAATACATCTATATTAAGTGTGTACATGTATGAGCATCAGTGCGTTGTAGATAGAAATTACATGCCTACATAAAGTGTCCCTGTGTTATACATTACATCTCTATGGGTGTCACTGTGTGTTCTACATATGTTACATGTCTGTATCATGTGGGTGTTGGTGTGTATGTTCAGTACCCCTGACCTTCACATAGCCCTGTGAATGCCAGAGCTCAGTTACAGCTCCACAGCCGTGTGCAGGACTGTCTGAGCCACTGTGGTCATTTACTGCAGGACGATGGACAGGGAATGCACTGGGCTCCTCATGAGGGTGGCATCCGTGGCCTCAGAGCCTCCACTAAGTGCTGTTCTGCCAGCCAAAGGGGAATCTCCTGTGGGAGAAGCAGCTATGGTGACAGGGAGGGAGTGGGAGAGACTTGCCTAGGAGCTGTTTTGATATTTCTTTGGATACATTTTTTAAATTTAATTTATTTATTAATTGAATGCAAATTTTTTTGACAAGGTGTTGTGCAAAAAGGGTACAATTACATAGTAGGGCAGTGTGTACATTTCTTGTGATATCTTATGCCTGTTTTTCTTTCCCTTCTCTAGGTCAGGTAGACATATATACAATACACAATTTATCAAGAACATATACAGTAGCCACGTGGCCAAGCCCAAGAAAATTCGCCTAGGGCTTTAAATGTAATGTCGCTATTAGACAATATGTCGACAGTAGTCTTATATGAACATACATACATAGCTTTTGAGTTATTGTATTCCACTGAGAGGTCAATTTTTTTTTTTTTTTTGGCCAGTCCTGGGCCTTGGACTCAGGGCCTGAGCACTGTCCCTGGCTTCTTTTTGCTCAAGGCTAGCACTCTGCCACTTGAGTCACAGCGCTACTTCTGGCCATTTTCTGTGTATGTGGTGCTGGGGAATTGAACCCAGGGCCTCATGTATACGAGGCAAGTGCTCTTGCCACTAGGCCATATCCCCAGCCCCAAGAGGTCAATTTTTTTTTTTTTTGGCCAGTCCTGGGCCTTGGACTCAGGGCCTGAGCACTGTCCCTGGCTTCTTCCCGCTCAAGGCTAGCACTCTGCCACTTGAACCACAGCGCCGCTTCTGGCCGTTTTTTCTGTATATGTGGTGCTGGGGAATCGAACCTAGGGCCTCGTGTATCCGAGGCAGGCACTCTTGCCACTAGGCTATATCCCCAGCCCAAGAGGTCAATTTTTGACCTTTATATGTTGAGTAGTTGTTTGGTGTTAGTTACATACTGTTGGGTCGTTGCCCCAGTCCTGTGGGAAATACCATTTGACAAGCAGTTTTTGGTTTCATAGACCTGGTCTCTACTGTCTCTCCATCTCCCTTTCTTAACAGTCATATATCAGGGAGATCATGCCCCTTTGTTTTCTGTGTTCTAGGTTTGTCTCGCTCAACATTATTTGTTCAAGTTCTGACCATTTCCCTGCGAATAACAATATTTCACCATTCCTAGGGGCTGGGGATATGGCCTAGTGGCAAGAGTGCTTGCCTCATATACATGAGGCCCCTGGTTCGATTCCCCAGCACCACATACACAGAAAATGGCCAGAAGTGGCGCTGCGGCTCAAGGGGTAGAGTGCTAGCCTTGAGCAAGAAGAAGCCAGGGACAGTGCTCAGGCCCTGAGTCCAAGCCCCAGGACTGGCCAAAAAACAAAAACAAAAACAATATTTCACCATTCCTAATTGCTATGTAGTATTCCACTGTGTATAGGTACCATATTTTTTGGATCTATTCATCTGTGGAAGGGCATCTGGGTTGTTTCCATATTTTGGCTATTGTGAATTGTGCTGTGATAAACATGGAAGTACAAATGTCTTTTTGATATCTTGGGACCTGCTGTTTAGGATAGATGCCTAGGAGTGGTATGGCTGGGTCATAGGGTAGGTCTATATTGAGCTTTTTGAGAAACCTCCATACTGTTCTCCAAAGTGGTTGTACTAATTTGCACTTTCACCAACAATGGAGAAAGGTTCCTCTTTCCCCGCACCCCCTCCAGCATTTGTTGTTGCCTAAGTTCAGAGTATAGGCCATTCTAACTGGAGTGAGGTGGTATCTCAGGGTTGTTTTTATTTGCATTTCCTTTACTACCAGGGATGTTGAACATTTCCTCATATGTTTCTTTGCCATTTTTATTTCTTCTCTTGTGAAGTCTCTCTTTAGCTCCTTTGCCCATTTCCTAATTGGTTTATTGGGCTTGGAGGGGCTTAGTTTTTTGAGTTCTCTGTAGATGACAGATATTAGGCCTTTGTCTGTTGCTGTGCTGGTAAAGATCCTTTCCCATATGGTTGGCTGTCTTTCTGTTTTTGTGGCTATGTCTTAGCTGTGCAGAAACTTTTTAATTTGTAGTAGTCCATTTGTCGAGTCTCTCCCCTATTTGTTGTGCCCCTGAGACTCTATTCAGGAAGTTCCTTCCTTTGCCTATAAGTTCTAGCATCTTTCCTACTCTGTCCTTCAGTAGTTTCAAGGATTCAGGTCTAATATTGAGGTCCTTGATCCATTTTGAGTTGATCTTGGTGCATGGTGATAGGCTTGGGTCTACTTTGAGTTTTCTGCATATGGCTGCCCAGTTCCTTTGGATACATTTTTGAACATCCCCAGGACTCTGTTTCCCTGTCTAGGAAATGAAGGGATCAGATCAAATGAAACATAAAAAACGCAGATAGTAGCAGTGTACACTGAGGTACACACCTATAATCCTAGCTACTTTGGAGGCAGAACTCAGGAGGATCCTGATTTGAGGCTTGCGGCTGACATTGGGGTGAGGGGGACATAAGACCCTATTAGAAAAAAAAAACCTAAAAAGTGAACAAAAAAGTTAGGGGGTATAGTTCAAGTGGTAAAGTAGTATTTGTTTAGCAAGCACAAAGCCCTGGGTTCAAATCCCATACTGCCATTTTTTAAAATAAAAATAAAATTACCATTAGCAAGAACATTCTAGCACAGCTGAGTTCAGTCTGGCCGAACTTCAAGACAAATGAGGGGACTCATGCAACTTAGAAGGACTCAGTCCTAGTTCCCTTGTTCTGAGCCTTGTCTCTCTCTGATAGCCCATTCATGAAGCTGGGACCAAAAAACACTGCCCAACAACTGGGTATATTTGGTCCTAAACAGAGACTACAGCTGCTGGCTCCCTCCGTCTCGTTAAAATGCCAAATTACTCACTCTTACAGAAAAAAAAGAGGGGGAGGGGGAAGAGGGAGCAAAAAGGAAACCATTTCTCACTGCAGAGTTTTTCCGTGTGACACATTTTCTAATTTTATTCCAGGTTAAACCGTCTACAGTAGACTGTTCCATTTCAGGGTCTCTCCCTCCTTCTTCTCTTTAAGAAACAGGATTGTTTAGTTTGCTTAATATTTTCAAGTGTGGACAGGTGTCCTATTACAGAAGCACACCATCCTTTGCCCGCTCTGAGACGCAGGGATCAGAGTCAGGATCTGTTGGTCCTCACCAGGCTGTGGGTACTTGGCCAGAGCTCTTCCCCTCTCTGCACACAGATACTTAATCTGCAAAGGGAGGGAAAGGCTGGCTCACCGCAGAGACCGTGTGGCTGGATTGGAAGCAGTGGTTGCAGTGGTTTCTATGGGAGGTTCTGTTTGAGGAGTTTAGATCTGCCTCGAGCGTTTGTGGTCTCTGCATGGCTGCTGCAGTACCTAGGGTTCCCGGGACATTTTAGTACCTTAAGAGAATGCTCGCTTTGTTTTAGACATAGGAATTCTGCCTCTGCAATGTCTGCATGCCATTTCTCCCTTTCACCCCTCACCTCACCTGGGGTCAGGCCTGTGTCCCGGCTTTCTGATGGATTGCAGTTTCTCACTGCTAGTAGGATCCCCCTGCCCTCCCCAGCCCCGATCTCTAGCACATCTCCTTTTTGCAAGCACACGTCCTAGCATGTCATGTCTCTTCTTCAAACCCATCCATGCTTTCCATTACAGCACAGTAAATTCCACACTCTCTGTCTGGGGTCAAGGCCTCTTCTCCTCTCAAGTGTTCCCTGGGCTCTGGTTTCATCCACAAGGAGCCACTCACTGGGCTCTGGGTTCACTCTGCACGTTTCCTTCTCATCTGTGTTCACCTTTTCTTTTTATAGACTTGCTCCTCAAGCTGTGAGCCCTGAACCAGCATCGTTCAGAGCTTGTTAGAAATGAATGATCTCAGCCCTGACCCCAGACCCAGGGCATGAGAAGGTGTACCTCAGCCACCCAGATGATGAACACCAGGCCAGAGTGAGGGCTGCCAGGGCTTTGGAGCCTGGGGGGTGGTGGGGCTGTGGTCAGGCCCAGCTGATCTTGTCCTGGACATTGAGTATACTAGTTGATGACCTTACCTGTGTTCCTAATCCTCTTGAAGCCTCAGTCTCTTCACCTGTGAGAGTGGAGATACAGATGTCTCAGGTTTCTTCTGACAATGAAATTTCATAATGACCCTCAAGATCTTCCTGTGGTGCCCAGCACTCAGTGAGCTCTCAATAAAGGGAATGGCCGGAGTGTCCAGGTTCAATCTCAGTGTTCCTGATGTTGTTCCTGAGACCGCGGTAGCAGTCTCAGCATTTGTGTTGTACCTGGTTTGAATTCATTGTCAAGTCCATCTCACCAAGGACAAAGGGGGCCAGGACAATGTCATTCACCTTTGAGGGTTAGAATCTGACTCTGGGGCACAGGAAGAGACACGGTCATAATACAGTGGGGAAAGGTGAAACACAGCTGGACAAGAACTTTGCAGGATGAATGGTTGTGGTAGAGTCAATTGCAGTGTGTGTGTGTGTGTGTGTGTGTAAGATGCACACACATACACACATGCCAGCACTCAGAGCTTGGGCTCTGTTCCTTAGCTTTTTTGCTTAAGGCTGGCACTCTACCACTTTGAACCACAGTGCCATTTCTAACATTTTTGGCAGTTACTTGGAGATAAGAGTCTCACAAAGTTTCCTGTCCAGGCTGGCTTTGAACCACAATCCTCAGCTCTCATCCTCCTGAGAAGATAGGACTATAAGTGTGCTACCACTGTCCAACTTAATTGCAGTCCTTAATTTTTTTTTTCAGGTGTGGGGCTTGAATTCAGCACTGTCCCTGAGCCTCTTTGTGCTCAAGGCTAGCTCTCTACCCCCTGAGACACAGCATCACTTCTGGCTTTTGAGTACTTAATTGGAGATAAGAGTCTTACAGGGACTTTTCTGCCAGGGCTAGCTTGGAACCACGATCCTTAGATCTCAGCCTCCTGAGTATCAGCTACGATTACAGGCGTGAGCTACCAGTGCCTGGCTTAATTGCAATTTTTCACCATGATAAAAATGGCTTTTCTGCTTGTGATAACCTGGTGGGTTTTCCACTCACTCATTTGTCCACTCATTTTTACTTCATAAACATTTATAAGCTCCCAGCTGTGTGCAAGGCCATGTGTGATATGCTAGGCACAAAATGATGAACAAGACAGGCTTGGTTCCTGCTGTCATGGAGCCTACCATCCAATGATGGATGACAACATGAAATAAAGATTTGTGCCAAAACTTCACATTCAAAAAGGCCAATAGTAGGGGCTGGGGATATGGCCTAGTGGCAAGAGAGCTTGCCTCGTATATATGAGGCCCTGGGTTCAATTCCCCAGCACCACATATACAGAAAACGGCCAGAAAGTGGCGCTGTGGCTCAAGTGGCAGAGTGCTAGCCTTGAGCAAAAAGGAAGCCAGGGACAGTGCTCAGGCCCTGAGTCCAAGGCCCAGGACTGGCAAAAAAAAAAAAAAAAAAAAAAAAAAAGGCCAATAGTATTATGAAACTGTATGCTGGTCACTTATGCCTGTGATCCTAGCTACTTAGGAAGCTGAGAGATCTGACGATCTCTGTTTGAAGTCAGCCCTAGCTGACAAATCTAAGAGACTCCTACCTCCCATTAATCAGCAAAAAAAAGCCAGAAATAGGGATGTGGCTCAAGTGGTAGGGCACTAGCTTTGAGTGAAAAAGCTAAGCAAGAACAAGAGGCTCAGAGTTCAAGCCCCAGCACTAGTATACCCCCCTAAAAATAGTGTGAAGAACTCTAGGTGCTAGGTGTGAGAGTACACACTTGTAATCCTAGTATTAGGGAGGCTGAGACAGTAGGATTATAAATTCAAGGCCAGCTTGGGCTATATAGTAAGACCTAATAAACAGCAGGACACTCTCATTTGTATTAGGATGTCTAGGCAGTCTTCCCAAGGATGCTATTTAAGATGAACTCCAAGGGCTGATTTATCCAGGAAAGGAGCCGGGGTGGGGTGGGGGGGCGTTGGCAGAGGAGTAGAATGTCCCAGATAGAGGGAGCAGAATGAGGAGAGGATTGAAAACACAGTTAGTGAAGATTCAGTGCATGTGAGGGAGGAGAAGTAGGGATGGAGTCTCTGGGAAGAAAGTGGAGTTTCTGTCATGTGTCTACTTTCTCTTGCATGGCCCTGGTCAGTGGCCCCTAGGGTGGCCCCATGTGGCACTCACAGCTCCAGGTGAAGGCCTGAGGGTCTCCAACCCAGGAGGAGTACAGAATAAGACTGTGGATTCAGACTCCTAGAGATTGGATTGCTTCCGGGAATGGCAGAAGGGATGCGTGTCTGTGTGGCCTAGGAGAAAGTTTCGTGACTTGCAGCAAATACAAGGGGAACAGGGCTGGAGTGAGAGCCTTTGAGCCAGTGACAAGAGTCCCTGATTCTCCCTAGGCCATCCTAGGGCTTTCCCTAAGCAGTGAGACACAGCTAGACTTGGCTGGGTAAAGCCGCCTCCATCAGTACTATTTTGGGGTGGCCCAGCTCTGATTTGATCTTCTCTCTCTCTCTCTCTCTCTCTCTCTCTCTCTCTCTCTCTCTCTCTCTCTCTCTCTCATTCTGGATTTATGTTAAGAGTGTACAATCTCAAACACAATGCAGAAAGTTCTTGCCGGGGGACCCCAGGCGGAACACTTGGGAGGAGTGATGGCTTGGATGGCCAGGCTGATGGGATGGGATGGCGCCTTCCCTCCCCTTGCCTGAGCCATGCCTTAAGAGACCTGCTTCCCTCTCCAGCCCTTGCGCGCTTGCTCGCTTGCAGTTCTTGGCTGTGTGACAGCAGTCTTGCAAAGAGCCCTATTGTTTATTTCCTGCAGCATCTATTTTACTCAGCGGTTGGTCAGTTGGGGTGAAGAGCCCAGTTGGAATTGGGGAATAACTTAGGACATTTCTTACCTTATGAAAAGAAACAAACACATAAGTAATAGAGTGGAAACTAGAAGTGCTTTGAAGCAAGAAGACCTTCATTCAATTTCCAAGTTCCTCTTTGGAATTTCCAAGTTTCTTTTTGAATTTATTCAGACCCTCAGGTGTGGGGTAGTGGGAGACAAGCCTCTGACAATGGCATGTTTCAGTAGAGGTGATATCTTACATAGAGATTTGAGATCCTCCAAACTGTGGATTATTGGAAAGGGTGTCAAACTATTGCATCAATATTTTATCCATTAACAGCTCACTAACTTGTGTGGAGGGACTATTTGTTCACATTTGATCTTATTCTTCTTTTGGTTTGGTATTTTTTAAGCCCAAGGCCTTGAGCTCTCTACTTTTTGCTCATGGCTGGCTTTCTACCACTTGAGCCATACCTCCAACCCTGTTTTCTGCTAGTTAAATTGGAAATGGAGTCTCATATGCAGGCTGGCAATCCTCTGAATTTCTGTCTTTAGAGTAACTAGGATGATAGGAGTGAGCTACATCTCCCTTAAGGGAGGAGTCATTGCCCTCTGAGTCTTGTGCTAAAAGCATCACCAGGGCCTGGCATGCAGCAGGTGCTCAATAGATGGACAGATAGCAGAGTGGGCTGATGGCTGTGAGAAGTGCATCTTTCTCCATCTGTTTACCTCTCCAGGAATTAGTGTGTGTAGCTGCTCTACCATGGGAAGCTGGGGTGGAATGTGAAAAATGTTGCTCATGCATATGCACAAAGGAGACTGGCCACAGTCCTGTTCAAGATTTCTAAGAATTGCCCTTTGGGGGCAGCCTCCTACCCAGTTTGGTCTCTGCTGCATAGTGGCCCCTGGTGGGCGAAGGCATAGTCCACCATTCACACACCTTGCATGGCTGGACCTCACTTCTCGTGAGACCTGCAGAACTCCCGGTATCTTACTTCCTTTGGAACATACCAAGGGGAGAAGAATCTGGACTTTGGAAATCATCTGTTTGGGGCCTGTCAAATGACAGATGGAAAGACAGAGCTCTGGAGAGAATAGGAACTTGTTGTAAAAACATGTGGTTCTAGGCCAGATATGGGTGCCGGGGTTGGGGGTGGGGTGGGGGAGTCACACCTGAAACCTAGCTACTCAGCAGGCTGAGATGTAAAGATTGTGATTTGAAGCCAGCCCATGCAGGAAAGTCCATGAGACTCTTACCTCCAGCTAGCCAGCTAGAAGTGGAACTGTGACTCAGGTGGTAGAACTCCAACCTTGAGTGAAAAAGCTAAGGGACATGCCACGTACCTGAGTTCAGGTCCTAGTACTGGCAGAAGGAAAAGAGTGTGTGGTCCTAGAACTGGATCTAGAACTCTGCTGGCTTCCAGGTGGGTGCATTGTATGTAGCACTCTGAAATTCCCAAGTGTGGCTCCACCACAGGTGCCTAATTGTTTTGTCTCTTGCCCCTTGGGCCTGGCTGAAGGTGGCTAAAAACGAGCTGTGAACTCACCCAACGGGTTACAGATCCTTGTACTGTTGCTTAGCAACTCTGTGTCCTGGGCCATCTTCTCAGAAAGTGCCTGGATTTCTTCACCTGAACAAAGGGATGGTAGGAGGCCTACATCACAGGCCTTGTGAGACGCAAGCAAGGACTAGGAGGAAGTGCTAGTGTGAAGCCCCAGTGATGTGGGCTCTCCCATGACTGAACATCACCCTGCTAGAGAGTTGTATAAAATACTGAGGCCCAGACCTCATACCCAGAGACTGTGATTGGGATGGGGGGCTAGGCACCTGTATTCTGAAGCCACTCCCATCCCCACCCCAGGCTCTACTGCTAGTCCAGGAGGCACTCAATGCTAGATAACCTATGGCAGTCGACCACATCTGTCCACTTCACCCACATATCCAGTACCTACAGTGCCAAGCACATGTGCGATCATTTGTGAGTGAATGACCAGGTGAATGAATAGGATGTGCTCAGCACTTGGCATTTACCCTGTACCACACCTGAGAGTGAAGTATTGCTTAGTCTGTGTCCCCATAAGCTCAGAGAGGTAAAGAATGTGCCCAAGGCTGGGCCCTGGCTGTGCATACCTATAATCCTAGCTACTCAGGAGGCTGAGATCTGAGGATTGTGGTTCAAAACCAGCCTGGGCAGCAAAGTCCATGTAACTCTTAACTCCAAGTAACTCACCGTAAATGCTGGAAGTGGCACTATGGCTCACATGGTAGAGCTAGATCTAGCCTTGGGCAAAAGAAGCTCAGGGGCAGTGTCCAGGGTTTAAGCCCCAGGTTCAACACCAAAAACAAAACAAAACAAAAAGCATGTGCTCAAGGTCTTGACTTGCTGGAAGATCTTTCATGTACCATTTCCATGTCCTGTTTCCTGCACCAGAGTGGCGAAGCTGGTTTTCCTCCAGTCTTTCCTGGGTCACTGCCTCCCCCACCCACCGTCTCCTGGGCTCCATCCCAGAGGTCAGATTCCCTCTTATTATTCTAAAGGCCACAGGCTCTTCCTCCAGCAAACATTTGGAGACTGTCAAGCTGTACTTTCATCTACATTAAACAAGAGTCAGCCTGTTTCAAAATATGACTTCAGGTCACCATCTGTTCTGGTTGTTCCCTTCAACTCGAATCTCGTGTCCGAGCCAAATGGGAGCTCCAAGCATCCTGCAGAGAGAGCCAGTCTCCTCACAGAACGAAAGCCAGCACGTTTGTAGAGGGATGTCATGTGTTTGATAACAACTGTAAGACAGAATTATAAATATATATACATGCTGTTTATTTCTCCTACTCAACAGCAGCGTGTGGAGTGCAGGCTCCTGACAGAGCTTCAGATGCACTTCTGGTCATGGGTGTCTCCTGCCTACCAGGCTCTGTGTGAGGATCTCTTCCACACTTGACTGCCACAGGCTCAGGTAGATGACCTTCAAGGTCATAAGGGTCATGTGTGGGCGTGGGCTGGGTCTTTGGTAGTACCACATGCTGTAGGTGCCTCTGTGTTCGTATCTTGGCCTCATTGGACCTTAGTGTTTTCTGAGGTTCTCAGCTCCAACAGTGACCCCCCAATTCTTCCTCTATCTTGGTCAGTATAGGCGGAATTTCACAGTGCCAGCCGAAGCCATGAGCTCATCCTGCCTGCGCCTCTGCCTGCCCTGTCTGGATTTACACCAGTGCATCTGTGGGGACCCCTTGGGCGGTTCCCAGGCAGCTTGATTTTGCCCAGGGCTTACATGCCAAGTGCTGAGAGACTACAGGCAAGGGAGTCTCCGGCAGCTGCCAAACTCCCGCCTGCATGCCACATTCCAGTCCCACCCGCCCCTTGGCAAAGGAAGGGCAGGGGCCCAACTGCCAGGGCGGCGGCCAGGGTGGCAGCTAGGGGAGAAGGCGTTATTCCTCCTAAAATGGTCATCTGCATCCTTCCTCAGAAGCCCTCCAACGCTCCTTTCTGCCTGTCACCTACATCCCTGTCTGGGACTGACATGCACGTCTCCCCAACAAAGTGGCTAGTCCCAGCTGCCCCAGTCACCCGCTACAGAGTGGCCTTGATCTTTATCATCAGTCCATTCATCTGAAAAAAACTAGGGTACCACAGACACCCCTGAGATCACATGCTTTCATGCATGGAAGTGCAGATCTCAGAGCTCAGCCTAAGGCTAGTGTTGCTTTTCTTCCCTTCTCCCTTTTCCCTTCTTCCTTCCTTCTTCCCTGTACTTGGTCCTGAACTCAAGGCCTTATATTCTCACTTGGCTTTTTCACTCAAGGCTGGTACTCTTACCACTTGAGCTACAGTTCCACTTCCAGCTTTTTTGGTGGTTCACTAGAGAATAAGTCTTATGGGCTGTTTTGTCCAGCTTGGCCATGATCCTCAGATCTCAGCCTCCTGAGTTACAGGATTACAGACGTGAGCCACCTGCACCCAGTTTAGTGTTGCACTTTAATCTGCATCTGTCTGGACCCCTAATTTCTGATGTAAGGATGGCAGTTATTTAAAGATGCCATTTCCCCTATTTCTAGACTCAATCAATGTGTTCCTAGCTTCCTAGCTGTGGCCCTCTGCAAATCCATTCTCAGAACTTGGAGCTCTCAGGCTTTTGCCTGTCTTTTCTTCACGGCCTCAAGCTCAAACCATCTGCATTTAGACTGTATGTGTTTTGATGTTGGATCCCATCTACGAGGCTGAGAACCAGTTGGGGAACAAATAATTCATCTCCCAGAGTCCAGCCTAGACCAAGTCCAGATAAGGCTGGCTCACAGATGGGGATTGTGGGCAGGGCCCAGCTAGGGCCAGAATGGAGTGAATGATGGGGGATCCACTCCTGCCTTTTTTTTTTTTTTTTTTTTGGCCAGTCCTGGGCCTTGGACTCAGGGCCTGAGCACCATCCCTGGCTTCTTCCCGCTCAAGGCTAGCACTCTGCCACCTGAGCCACAGCGCCCCTTCTGGCCATTTTCCATATATGTGGTGCTGGGGAATTGAACCCAGGGCCTCATGTATACGAGGCAAGCACTCTTGCCACTAGGCCATATTCCCAGCCCCACTCCTGCCTTTTCTGAGGCAGTTTGGACTAGCAGCATGCCAGTTCTGACTGCCATAAGTCAGTCTGTGGCCAACATCATTTTACATATATATTGACCAGTGACATCAACTATACCAAAGAAATGCTCCAGGCATTTTTTTTTTCTTTTAGAGAGGGACTTAGAGAGAAAGCTCTAGAAGCACAATACTTTCTCAAGCCCCTCCCACCACTCCATGCCCCTCCCACTTCCCATCCCCCTTGGAGGTGGGGGCGGGCCTCCTGTGGGAGGGAAAAACATGGTTCTTACTATTCTGCTTCTGGGTTCTGGACCACTGCCCATCCCAGCCCATCTTGTCTAGTGGTTCTGTGCGCTCCAACACCCATCTGGGCCATAAGCACCCTTCCTGGGGCTTCTAGCCAAACCTCAGAACGCAGCAGTCTGTCACAGAGCAAAGGGAGCATCTGTTATTTACATGCCCCACCAGACCCTTACTTCAAGGAGAGGAAGATGGAGGCAGCTGGAATTTTGCCGGAAGTTGGAGAAGCCAGTGTGTCTCAGAGATACTCTCCCCCCTCAGAGGTGGGTAAGAGCCAAGGGCAGCCATTTTGCAGAAGGCTGCAAACTCCAATCTCTCCTGCTCTGTCAGCAAGGAGGGGCTATCTCTCTGAAGAGTCAACCCCAAGTTCTCTGTGGCTATTAATACATTAATGAATATATGTCTCAACAACTGTGAAGTCCACATGAAGCTTAATCGTTCTGAATGGTGGTGTTACTAGAACAATGCATAGTCCTCAGGAGAGTTCATATATAGGCAGGACTGAGGATTGAACACAGGGTGCTGAACTTGCCAGGCAAATTTTCTATCACTTGAGCCATGTCCCCAGTCTTTCTTCTTTGAAGATATTTTTCAGACGGGATCTTGCACTTTTCCCTGGCGATCCTGATATTCCTTTCTTCACCTTTTGAATAGGTAGATTGGCAGCCATGAACCACCATATCCGGCTTATTTTTAAGATAGGGTCTTACTTTTTCCTTTGGCCTCAAACTATGGTCCTTCTGCCTCTACCTCCCCAGTAGCTGGAGTCATGAGAGTTCTTTATGATGGATGATAGTAAATAGGATGTATCAGGCATGCACTCAGTCTTGTCCAGAATCCACTAAGCTCATTCATTTACTCATATGCATGTATTCATTTGTTCATTTATCGAATACTTAACTTTTGGCAACCCCAGGGAAAGGCCCCATATTCAGGAGATGGGGTGCAGATGGGAGGTGGAAGTGTGAAACAGAACAGGTTTCCTGTCTCCGACAGGGCTGGCAGGCCAATGGGAAATGGGGCAAATGTAGAGTCAGAGAGCAGTGAGAAATCAGGGTGTGAATCTGCACATGAGAGTATTTGAATATGAGTGTAAAGATACATATTTGCATATGGATGTGCATGTGTGGTATGAGGTTGGTATGAACATTTGAGAGTGCATTGTGCATTTACAAGGAAGAGCCTGTGTGATTGTATATCTGTGAGAATGTACACACATGTAAATTTGTGTGTTGCATATATGTCTTAGGCTACAGAGGGGTTGGCCCCTCTCATCAGTGGCCTTCCCTGTGCCCTCCTTTCCCATCCCTGTCCTGACATTTCTCGTAGAGTCCCTGGGTCCCAGTGTCTATACCAGCTAGAGGGTCTCTGTCCCTTTCAGAGGCTGAGCCTAGAGGTCCACTGATGGCTGCACGCTGCCTTCCTGCCAGGCCCCTGGCTCCCACAGGTGCTTTCCCCACGCTGTTTTCTGTAGGGATTTCTGGTGGAGCCCAGAGCTAAGCCCTCCAGAACTGCCTGGCAGGCCGGGCCGGCCTGTGAAGTGACTCACTGAGGCTGATGTCATCCTCAGGCTTTCAGGCCCTTCTCCCTCTCAAAGAGTCTTTGTTCCTGAAATGGAAAAGGAAAGCCGGACCCCATGAGAGGTGTTGATACTGATCTTCCCAATGCCATGGCTGCTCACACCTGTCCACACCTGCTGGCCTTCCCTGTGCTGCCCCATCCATGTGCTGCCTGGGCCAATGGTATCCACAGGACATGAAGCAGTGGGGGGAGAGGAGGACTAAAAGGCTGTCATGGTGGTGAGGGGGCAAGACACTTCCTGACACTTTAGATACAGTTCTTGTACTAAAGTTGATCTCTGCCAGGACTGAGGGGCAAGTGTGAGTGTGTTTATGCCTGTGTGTGTGTGTGTGTGTGTGTGTGTGTGTGTGTGTGTGAGAGAGAGCAGACAGTCTCAGGTCATAGAACAAGAGGGTTACACTCCATTCTCTCCACAGTTCACTGCTCTCTGGCCTGATGGGTCCAACTCTATGACTTGTTTAACGACTCCCAGATGGCGGGTGTTTGTGAGGCGGAACTGGGAGGCTGTGTACTGGGAGTCAGGAATGCCCCCGCCCCTCAGCAGCCCCTGGCCAAGGTTGCTAGGACTCCCACTGTACCAAGTGCTGGATTGTGCCAGACCCTGCCCAGGCCACGCGCCTCATGCTGGCCCCATGAGCCAGGGTCTCTCTGGCTGTTCTTCGGCCCAGTCTCCAGCTCAGCGAGGTAAAGCAGCCTGTCCAAGGTCACACAGGAGCAAACTGAAGACTCAACCTAGACCATTCTGATGCCCAAAACACATGCAGCCAACCCTTACCTGTAGCTGTCAACTTGAGCAAGGGTGTCAGACACAACCAGGCCACATGCTAGAAGATTCTGTTTTTATGGAGCCAGGCAGGAGGCACAGGTGTGGTGTATGTCTAGGGAAGAACATTTTCCATCATACCATCCTGCCCACTCCCATTTGCCTTGAGACCTTGGGACAGTAGTCTCACTTCTCCAGGCCTTACTTGTCTAACCTGGGATTCGGAGATTCAAGGATTATCCACCTCCTAGAGTCAGACATACCTAACTTTGAGAAGTGCGAGAGGTATCGTGTCTTATCGTTAGATTCATTCATAGGTCACCTTTGCCAAGGCTCTGTGCTGGGCATAGTCCAAGCCCAAGAAGCCCTCGGCATCCAACAAGAGGACATGGGATGGGGCCTCCAGGTAGAAGGATAGGGGCAGCTGACCAGGCAGAGCCATGAGAAAGTGAGCTCCGTGCCAGTGCCTGGGCTGGGGTCCTACGTGGGTTGCTTCCCCTTTCTGGATCTTGACTGTCACCTCTGAAAAATGAGAGAATGTTCCCTGTCCTCTTTCCCCTCTGGTAGAAGAACAGGTGAGAGGATGTTTTGTGCTTTGGAAATGAGACAGGGTGTGGGACAGGTAGGGACTTTGTCCAATGCATTCCAATGAGGCCTCCCTTCTAATCACTAGTGGCTTAGCTTAGAGAGGGTAAGAGGGAGGGAGAGAGACAGTGAGACAGAAAGGGCAAACCAGAAAGAGAGACAGAGAGCGAGAGAATGAGGGAGAAAATTAAGACAGAATTTGAGAGAGAGCAGAAGTGGGAGAAGAGAGAGTCAGCTTGAGGGAGCGCTTACACAGTAACTTTATTGAGCAGGAAAATTCTTTTGCTATATATGAAAACCGGAAAAGGGAAGGAGGCGTTCTAAGTTTACATGCAGAAAAATGCTCTTCTGTAATTCAGAAAAATGGGGTCTTTGATTGTTGCTCAGCCAGGTCTCCTTTCTAAGTTGGTTTAGGATTTTTTTCCCTTGGCAGGGAAACAGTTCTTCTTCTAAGAAATGCTTTGGGTGGTAGGTTTTTCTAAGAACCTCTTGCACTTTGCTGGGTGCAGACGGAGGCTGGGTGGCATGACGTGGGCTGTGTTTGTGGCTTCATGAAGGGAATCAGGTAAGGCCCAGGACTCTGGAGCCCACAGCCTGGGTGAGATTGTTTCCTCATGGGCAGAGCTGTGACATTTCCCTAAGCAAGGTGCTCAATGGCCCTGGCCAAGAGACCTTGTCCAGAGACCAGGAAGTCTGTGGGGTGGGGTGGGTTTATCCTGGTCACTGGAGGTTGTGGAAGTTGAGGGTAGCTAAAAATCCTAGGCACAGACATAGAGGATGAGGAACTGAATGCCCTCGGGTCTAAACAAAGGCCTTGGGGAAACATGTTCCTGATTGTTTTTCTTTTTCTTTTTTTTTTTTTTTTGCCAGTCCTGGGCTTGGACTCAGGGCCTGAGCACTGTTCCTGGCTTCTTTTTGCTCAAGGCTAGCACTCTGCCACTTGAGCCACAGCGCCACTTCTGGCCATTTTCCATATATGTGGTGCTAGGGAATCGAACCCAGGGCTTCATGTATAAGAAGCAAGCACTCTTGCCACTAGGCCATATTCCCAGCCCCCCTGATTGTTTTTCATAGCTATTGAAGCTAACAAGGCCTGTAGAGGCAAGGGGCTAGCTGAGACCTTATGCTCAGTTGGGAGCAGAGTCTGCCCCACAGGCTAGGCCCTGAACACCACCTTGTGAGCCATCTGATAAGTCACAGTGCCAGATATGGTAGCCAACTTGTATGGTTTCAGAGGGCGGAGAGTTCCAGGGAGATATGGTTTCATTCAGCATGAGGAAGAGCACCCCTCCCCCCACCAAAAGACTTGGAGCTATCCTGCCATGACCAAGGTTGTTTGGTGGGTGGGGCGTGAACTCTCCAGCCCAGGAGACGTGTGAGCAGAAATGGATGTCCTTCCTTGATGTACACTGGGCACACTTCAACCCCAGAGGGCAAGTGACATTCTCTGTGAAGTCTGGTGCTATTTGAGCTCCTAGCTTTCTGGTTCTCCAGGGCGGTGAGAACAAGGAGAAAGACACTCTAGGAAGTCTGATGTTGGCATATGGTGAGTCCTCATGACACTTCTAGGGAGGGGTATCCAGAAGAGAAGTAAAGAATAGGCCAGAGAAAGTTCCAAAAGTTCCTGTGCCTTGAAAGAACAGCTTGGGAAAGGGGAAAAGGGGAAGGACATTGGGGTTCCGTGGGACTCCCCCAGCTTGGTGGTGGGCCGCTGAGGAGGGTTTCTAATAAGTACCTAAATTCCTGGGGGTTGAGTGCAGGGAATTCCAGGCCTGAGAGGTCAGTTGAGGTTCTGAAATTAGTCATCCCCACCTTCTCTATGCCCTTAGCTTGTGGCTCCAGCTCTGAGCTATAGCCACCATAGGCTCCTCTGGATCCTGGCCGCTGGACCCAGCGTGGAGCAGATTGAAGAGTGCTGTTAGTCTTTCTAGGCATGGGTGGGCATGGGAGAGACTAGGGAGGGCCACCTTTGGCTTCCCAGGTATAGGTATGAACAGTGGATGGGAATCAGGTGTCTGGGTTCTAGGTCTGGCCTAGCCATGGCTCACTAGGTGACCTCAGACTTGTTCTCTTGGGTTCTTACAGATCTCTCTGCCCATGGCTCTGTTGTGGGGATCCTGGTCCCTCTTCACCCTCAGGCAGTAGCCAATCCACCGTCCGTTCCCCCCCCCCCATCTCCCCCCCTCCCCAGCTCTGGTGGGAAGAAGGCACAGGTCCCCATGAGGCCGCTAGGGGCCACTGCAGCACCCAGTGGTGGCTGGTCCACTACAATTTTCCATCTCTCAGCTCGTCTGTGGTTTCTCCATAGCTAGCGTTGACCTCAAGCCAGAGACACTCTACTTACCCTCTTGGGGCCTGAAATGCTGACCAGTACCAGCTTTTGGAACCAGGCCTAGAAGATCATCTGAGTGATGGAGCTTTGCAAAGCCAGATTCAGTTCCCTGGGGGAGCAAGGCTCAAAAGCCAAATCCAGTTCACAGGGCTACTTCAGGACCCCACAGCCCATTGTCCCAAAGGGGAAACCAAGGCCCAGTGGGGAGGGGAGAGGCACCAGGCATCCCTGAGGAGGAGAGAGGAGGGCTTCCATCCTTTACTTTCTCTGGCCACATCCTTGCTGACGCCTCTGGAAGAAAAACCCTGAACCCTGCCCTGTTTGTTTCTTCAGCACTGGCATTCTGTCCTGGTTTCCATGGGAGCTGGCTATGGACCCTTGGGAGAAAAGTGGCACCCTGTTGCAACAGCTCAGATTTTCCTCTGTCTGGCTCTTCTCTACACTGTCTGATGTCTCTCCTCCCTGGTGGGGAGGAGCCACCTTGAAATCTTGCCTTGGAGTCTGAACCAAAGTAGGCGGTCCAGGGCAGCGTGGCAGAGCTGTCTCTGTCTCAGTCTGCCCCTCCTTCCTGCCACGTTGCTGAGGGCCTGAGAAGGGAGGATGGCCTACTTATAGGGAGGGAGTGGGGCTCCTGTGTGTTGGGGTGTAGTTGGGGAACTTTTAAAGATTGATCTGGGAGAAGATGGGGAGATAGAAGGTCTACCACGAGTGAACATAAAGACAGGCAAGATGAAGGACTGAAGGATGAAGCATAGATGTACTAAATGGAGTTTTGACTTGATGCTGAAGGCACTGGGGAGCTATGCAAGGCTGTGGAACTTGTGAGAACCATGAATTGATGATTTCCAACAGCTATGTAGACAGTGAGCTGCTGTTCTTCTTCTCCTTCTCCTCCTCCTCCTCCTCCTCCTCCTTTCCCTCCTTCTCCTCTTCCCTCCTCCTCCTTCTTCTTCCCCTCCTCCTCCCTCTTCCCCCCTCCCTCCTCCCCCTCCTCCCCCCCTCTTCCCTCTTCCTCCCCCCTTCTTTCCCCTCATACTACCACCTTTCTTCTTCCTTCTTCATGCCACTCCTGGGGCTTGAATTCAGAGTCTGGAAGCTGTCCCTGAGCTTTTTTTGCTCCAGACTAATGCTCTACCACCTAAATCGTGGATCCACTTCTGACTGTTTGGTAGCTAATTGGAGATAAGAGTCTGATGGACTTTCCTGCCTGGGCTGGTTTTGAACTGTGATCTTCAGGTCTTGGCTTCCTGAGTAGCTAGGATTGCAGGCATGAACACTGGCACCCAGCGGCAGCGAGCTTCCTGATGACACACATTCAAGCGCAGCGTGAGGGCATTAGGTGGGATCAAATTGATGAATTGGAAATGTTGAAAAAAAAATCCCTATTGGAAATGAAATGAAGTGAAAGAAAAAAAAAAAAGACTGAAGTGAGACCCACTCCCGGAGGAGGAATGCGAAGGCAGTGGTGTGTCACAGTGGAGGTAGATCTTGGCAGGGAAAGGGCTCAGTGTTCCTGGGCTCGTGAACTGAAGCTGCACAGGTTACAAAGAGTCAGAGCCAAGGGCAGAAAGGCAAGCGCCTAGGCGAGTGTATAAAGTAGTCTGGGAAGACTCCACGAAGAGGAGGGGACAGACAGTGCAGCCTTGAGGCATGGGAGGAGAGGGGCTCCTTAAGTGGAAGGAATGGCACACAGAGCTGCTGGGGTGTGGGAAGAGAGAACTCAACCAGGATACTTGGACTTTTCCAGTACGACAACTGTGTGGAGAGATAGCTAGATTTATTTAAAAAAAAAAAAGGAACATAGCAAATTAATACTCATTATGCAACCTCTCTGTGAAACAGTTTAGATATGTTTTATTCAAAGCATAGCTGGCCTATGAGATAGAAATAGTACACTCAGATGCGTGTGGGACCCTCTGAGATCCTGAGCTAGAGAGTTCCATAACAGCCCCCATGAGCACTGACCCCAGCCCCCCAAGTCTCAGCCCTCCAGGATGTTCCGCTGTCTCCCCACCAGCTGTGAGCTCCAGCCTTCCCTTTTGCCCCAGCCCAGAGCCATCCCAGGACAAAGCGATGGACCCAGTTGCTGGGCCTGTTTCTCTTGGCTCCTGAATTCTCTCCTCCCTGGTGGTTGCCTGAGCAGGTGGCCCTTCTGCTGGAGGCCAGCGGAAAAGGAGCCAGCAGGCCCCGAGCATGGGTCATCCCAGGCCAGGGTCGCTCCCCACCACCCAGCACTATGGGACAATGCATGCAGAGGGAGGGGCGTCGCTGAGAGCAGGGCTGGCTGACTGGGGCTTCCTCTGTCTTTGTGGCCTGGTTCCTCCTGTGACTGAGCCAGTGGAAACAAGGCTGGTGGCCCAGTGCCTGCACACTTGTCCTTCCTTGTGTGTTTGAGGTCTGAGCGAGAGGGTGGGGCAGGTCAGAAAGATCCTGAGGATTTGGGTTTTTGCTAAGTTTATACCTTTAAATTCAACCACTGAAGCTTGCCAGGCACCTGCACTTTCCATCTCACCCGCTCAAAGGCTGTGCATTTGGTAAAGGACAGAGGCTGGATCAAAACATAGCTCTGACCTGAGCCAAGAGTATCCTCCATGATAGCCTGCCTCTCTTTTGTCCACCATGTGCCACTTCATGGAAGGGCCAGGCAGGCAGGAGTGTGGGAGGATGCCAGGTCTGGGCACTTGTGATTCTGTCTCAGTTTACCCTGGGTCAGCTGTTCCACTTGCTGCTTCCTGGCTAGGTCTCCTAACGTTGGATCTCTCTCCTGATCAGGTTTTCTTGTCTGTTAGATAGACAGACAGTTAGATAGATGTATGATTTTTTTTTTCCAAAACAGCCACTTAGGATAGAATTTCCTTCAAATGCCACCTGTACCAGCCTGGTATACCACAGGCCACAATGTATTGGCCCTGGGCAAATATGAGATTGTTTAAAAATACCTTCTGAGTGGGACCCTACAACCTCAGCATCCCCACCTGACTCTGAAACACCCCCCCTCCCCAGTGATGTCACTTAGAAACAAGCCACTGGAAGGGAAGTGCCAGCCCTTTTGCTGCAGAATTACCAGTTACTCCTGGGAATTTGGTTTGGCCACTAAACAGCTCCAGAGCAACTGCTGAGATCCAAGGCCCGAGGGCTGGGGAGACAGGAAGCATGGGACTGGGTTCTGATGCTCGAGGAGCAACCGTGGTGATGAGGCCTGACAGTCCTGTGCATGTTGCACAGAGTCCAAGCCAAGAGCAGGGACTCTTCTAAACCTGCAACATCCTGCCACAAAGAGGCCTCGCCTCTCCCCTCTGTAGGAGAGGGGATTTGGAGAAAAAGCTGTTTACTGTGTGAGGCAGAAGAAGGAGAAAGCAGAGCGAGCCTGGCTTGGGTTTGCTTTTATCTTTAGAGGATGAAAAGAAATCTCAGTGGGATGGTTTTCCTCCCCTCCTTTCTCTGTACAGATGTAATAGTTCTGAGCAAAGAAAAAGCAATAACAGGCTTTTAAATTCCTAAAAGTCTTGAACTATGTATATGTCTGTCTTTTATATACCATGCGTATGGTAGAATATTGGAAAAAGACTGAAAGGGTCTCATGAAAAGAAGACTTCCTATCCTAGTCTCCACCTCCTTCCTTGAAGACATTTTTGTTGTTGTTGGTGGTGGTGGTCATGGGGCTTGAACTCAGGGCCTGAGTTCTGTCCCTGCACTCTTTTGCTCAAGGTTAGTGCTCTACCACTTTGAGCCACAGCTCCACTTCCTGGTTTTCTGGTGGTTAATTGGAGAAAAGAATCTCATACTTTTCTACCTGGGTTGGCTTTGAACTGCAATTCTCAGATCTTAGCTTCCTGAGTAGTTAGGATTACAAATGTGAGCCACAAGTACCCTGCTTGTAGACATTCTTGAGCTTTGACTTCCCGTGTAGCCTCCTAGAGATATTCTAATGTATTCCAACATATTAGTTGATGCACAGTCATACATGAGGGGTGCATTGTGAGAAGTATGTCCGTCAATTTTGTCATTATGGGAGCGCTGTAGAGCATACTTCAATTAAGACAGCAACAATCTTAGGGACCAACTCCTCTACGCAGCTCATCATTGACCAGAATGTGGTTAAAATAACTGTATTTGAATATATTTTGCATATGCATGTATTTAGTATATGCTAAGGCATATTTATTTCCAATCGATAGCTATTTCTTCTACACCTTGTTACTTTTAATTTACTATATATTATTGATTGCTTCACCTTACTATATAAGGAATCACATTTTTTGAAAGGCCACACTGTGCTTTGTTGTATAAATAGATCATATTATTTATTTAACAATTCTCAAAGATAGACATTTAGGTAAATTTTAAGTAATGATAGCATGAATTTTTGTATGATACTTTATATTTCACTTAGGCAACTTTGATTTTTAAAAATCATAGAAGCAGCCAGATGCCAGTGGCTCACACTTGTAATCCTAGCTACTCCAGAGGCTGAGATCTGAGGATCGCACTTCAAAGCCAGCTGGGCCAGCAAAGTATGTGAGACTCTTATCTCCAGTTAACCACAAAAAGCTGGAAATAGAGTTGTGGTTCAAGTGGTAGAGCACTAGCCTTGAGTACAAAAGCTCAGGGGCGGTGCCCAAGCCCTGAGTTCAAACCCCATTGTCACAATTCCTGTGTTGGGAATGTCCAGAAGTGTGAAAGGAGGTTGCTTTCGAGTATGCTGGAATGCCTGTCTGAAGTGCGCTCTTTCCTTCTTCCAGCAGAGCAGCCCTCCCAAGGCCATCTGGACCTCACAGAACTCATTGGTGTCCCCCTGCCCTCGTCTGTGTCCTTTGTCACTGGCTATGGTGGTTTCCCTGCCTACAGCTTTGGACCTGGTGCCAATGTGGGTCGCCCAGCCAGGACCCTCATCCCACCCACCTTCTTCAGGGACTTCGCCATCAGCGCAGCGGTGAAGCCCAGCAGCGCCCAAGGTGGTGTGCTCTTCGCTATTACTGACGCCTTCCAGAAGGTCATCTACCTGGGCCTGCGGCTCTCAGGGGTGGAGGACGGCCGCCAGCGGATCATCCTGTACTACACGGAGCCTGGATCCCAAGTATCTCATGAGGCGGCTGTTTTCTCGGTGCCTGTGATGACCAGCAAGTGGAATCGCTTCTCCCTGATTGTCCAGGATGAGGAGGTGACCCTCCTTGTGGACTGCGAGGAGCAGGACCATGTGCTCTTCCAGCGGTCCTCCCAGCCTTTGACCTTCGAGCCCAGTGCAGGGGTCTTCGTGGGCAATGCAGGTGCCACGGGACTGGAGAGATTCACTGTAAGTTCAAATCCCTTCTCCACAGATCAGGAAATGATTTTTGTTATTGTTTAATTTATTGTAAATTTTTTGTGGCACTAGGATTTGAATTCAGGACACTTCACTTGCTAAGCAGGTGCTTTATGGCTAAGCGATGTTTCTAGCCCTTCTTGCACAGGTTGTTTTGTTTTGTTCCTACCTGGGTGTATGCCCAAACCATGATCCTCTTATTTTTCGCTTTCCACGATAGGTAGGGTAACAGATGTATACCATCATGCCCAGCTTCTTCCATTGAGTCTCATGGACTTTTCTGCTCAGGCTGGCCTTAAACTATGATCCTCCAATTCTCAGCCTCCCAAATAGCTGAGATTATAGGCCCAAGCCACTGGCACCAGCTTTATTTTATTCTTATGTCTTCCAGAAGGAGTGCCTGCTATGTTAGGAAGAACATACGGCCTTAGAACAGTAATGGATCCTCTGTGGTTTTTGTGTGAATGTTGATATATCCCCAGTAAAACTGTCCTTCAGGCTCGTAGAGTCAAGTAACACATGAGTAAGCAATTGGTACATTATAAGCAGCCATGATTTAAAAGAAATACAATTTGTTACTGTGTGTGTGTGTGTGCGCGCGCACACCAATAATGACACTTTAACTGGATCTAGGTGCTGTCCCTGGGCTTTTGTGCTCAAGGCTATACCACTTGAGTCACAGTTCCATTTCCAGCTTGTTGGTAGTTAATTAGAGATAAGAGTCTCACAGACTTTCCTGCTCACGTTGACTTTGAACTACCATCCTCAGATCTCAGTCTCCTGAGTACCTAGGATTACAGGTGTGAGCCACCAGTGCCTGACTAGTTTGTTACTCTTCAGTGATTTTAGTTTTGACTATGAGTGGCAATTGCATTTAGGTAAGCTCCATAAAGTTAGATTAATCTATAATCCTGGAGTGGGAAGTAACCAATGTCTCTCTCTCCCTCTCCCTCTTTCTCTCTTTTTGGCAATGGGCCCTGAAATAAAAACAAACATTAAAAAAATTAGAAAGTTGACTTCACTATCAGAATGGGCTTTTATATAAATGTGCCAGTCTAAGGAAAACCACTAAGTAGGGCAGGCCTTCATGTCCTTGGTGATGTCCTTGGTGAGCCAGACACAGCTGAGGGCCTGAGTTCAGCTTATTTGTTGAGCACTGCCAGACCTGGAGAATGTTGAGGGGTTACCGTGGTGGGGCAGGGGGAGTCAGTCGACCATGCTTACTTGGCTGCCAGTGTGGGCACTGGTAGGACCGAAGTAGAGACACAGATGGCAGGCAGGAAGCGTTGCACTATGGGGAAAAGACACTTTCTGGACGAGGCCGTGTGCACTTCAGGCACATGCTGACACACGAGGGCCCTGGGGACGGTTAGGAGGCAGTTGTGGCAGTCCATGCTCAGAGCCCAGTGCTCTGGCTGAGGAGCTTGTGTTATACCCGACCAAGGTGAGTGCCCCAGCCTTGTGGGCTGGAGGGTGATTTGTCTTTCCCATCAGCACCTGGGGCAGCACAGTTGCTCCCATCCTTTCCTTCTCTGCTACACAAACATGTTTTCCGCTGGCAGTGCTGCTATGGATGTATAATTTGTGATGTGTTGACTCTTCTGCTTTTCCAGGGCTCAGTACAGCAGCTCATCATCTACACCGACCCCAGGACACCCGAGGAGCTGTGTGAAGCCCACGAGTCATCGGTGAGCACCCCACCCCACAGTGGCCCTGCTAATCCCTGCCCCCAGTAACGAGCCAGGAAAGGCTAGGCACCTCATAATTCTTCATCTTCAGCATCTTGGAGTCTCCAAAACCTCTCATCTTGGCCAATGCTGCCTCAAGTCCTATTTTGGGGGTTTGGCTTTATTTTGCTGTTTGAAGAGCCTCCTGCTGCCATTTCTGCTGTGAGGGTTGTGTGACTTATAAGGCGTCAGGTTCTCCTGGGTCTGTGGCAGTCAATGGCCTGGTTTCCAACTTGGCTGCCAGGATTCTAAAATCAGAGTTAAAAATGCTAAGATACTCTGAGTGCCAATTCCTATAAAAATGAACCTAAATTTAGGTTGGTTTTATGCCTGGCAAATGACTCAGTTCCTCTGCTAGGGGAGGCATGGGGGCAGGGAGAAAAGATGACCTCTTCCTTTCCTCTGTCCTTCCCTTCCTTGGGGTTCACTGAGGGCTGGTGACAGCTCTGGGGAGAGGCTGGAGAGAGAGGGGTATGCTGAGGGCCTGGTTCTTCCTCTGGTGGCTCATCCAAACTCATGGACCCAATGCAGCCACAGAGATTAATATCAGAATGCAAGCTGGTGGTGGTGCCGGGTTGCTGGGGGCCGGGGGGGGGGGGGGAGAAGGTGGGAACCACAGCTGGCTCTGCAGGTCTGAGGAGCAGGAAGGGACAGCAGGAAGCCAGTCAGAGAGGGTGCTGTCTGCAGAATCTTCCAGGTAGATAGGGTCTCAGTGCCAAAGTCCATTGCAAGCATAGGGTGGCATTTCCAGAGGCTTTGTGTTGCTCCTTCTCTTGGGCGGTGATGTCAACCCCTAAACAAGTCATAAGTTGATTTTGTTAGTGAGGTGTAAAAGTAACAAAGAAAACAACTGGAAAGCCCCTCACAGGTAGGATGTGGGGATTTGACTCTGAGCCTGTGATATTTGTAAGGAGCTGGTAAAAGGGAAGGTAAATGAGTGTCACTCATTCATTTCTGCCCAATGTTAGTGTGGGAGAAGAAACAACTCTGGAGTCCTTAGCAGGGATGGGCTAGAACAAGGTCCCGGCCCTCAGGTGCCTCGGTTGCCTTTGGAAGCTAACGATGGCAAACTGGACGCCATAGTATGGGTGCAATGGTTCTGAAGATGGGGTTCCAGTGACAGCCTTGCACAGATAGGGTATGGAGGAAACCTGGACAAAATGAAAGGTGATACTGCAGGAGCTGTAACTGATTTTGTTTAAACATTACAATGCAGAAGGAAAAAAATGGAATAGGTAATCACATGTTTCACACTTGTCTCCTTAGTGCAGATGTCTGTAATGGAAACACACGCACTTTTAAAAGTGCACATGCACACACATGCTCACACTCATGCTCACACATGAGCACTTGTATTGGTGCCCATAACAATGCATTACACCTATGTTCTGTTTGCACGTGTATTTACACATGTACACTTGCATGCATACCCACATGCACATTCATGTGTGTGTAGAATGCCCATGCATGCCCACACATATACGCACATGCCTACATGGACACGCATGTGGGCATATATGCGCATGTGCACCCACACACGTTGTTTGCACATGTTTCGTGTATGCCTACATTTAGGTATACATGCATACCCACGCTTGCATGCAGGTACACAGGCGCACCTGCATACCCATGGACGGTTCATCCGTGGGAAGCCATGTGTGCTGTGCTCCTGTGTAACCTGCTTGTCTGCCCGGTGTGGGGCATGGCTTTTCTCACTGCAGGCATCAGGAGAGGCCAGTGGGCTTCAGGAGACAGGCACAGTGGCTGAGATCTTAGAGGCCATCACCTACACTCAAGTCCCGGTGAGTATGGGGTTGCTGCCTTGTTAGTGGATTAGCTCTTCCAGGGCTGCGTGGAGGACCCACGTTGGGTGTGTCTGTTTTCAGATCCGTGTCCTTCTCTGGAGGAGAGCACTAGACATGTGGGCATTTCAAATCCCCCTGGGTGAGCTGACATGCCTGTTGCTCAGGGCCAGCCTGTGTGTATGGCCATGGAAGCTGTCCAAAGGCAGATGCTGTGCTCTGCTGCCAGCTCTGTGGCCTTCTGCTGCTCTTCTACAGCACCCTGTGATCATAACAGGCCTCGGGAAGGGTTGGCCTGAGAGTTTGAGGATGCAGCATGGGAGTGAGGGAAGGGGCCTGAATGAGGCCCATTATCACCCTGGCTGTGGAGTCCTCCCTGACTCCATGGGGAAAGCACCCCTCCTCCTGGTGCTTAGGCTTCCTCCTCCTCCCCCTGGGAATGTGCCCTGTGGTGAGGAAGAGCAAGTGGCTCCAAAAGCTCTGAGTCTGCCTGTGGGGACAGGGAGGAGCCCATATTTATTGGGAACTCATCTCTGGTGGGAAGCAGTAGGGAGATGGACATAAGGAGGTGCTACGTTATAGACCTTGAGCAAGAGGGATGGATGTGGGTGCAGCAGGAGAGGACCCTGTCTACTGGTGCTTGCAGGACTTTGAGGTCACCTCTCTCCCTATCTAGAAGGATGCCAAAGCCTGCCCTTGGTAGGATGGGAAGATGGAGGCCCAGGGAGGGGAAGGGACTGGCCCAGGACTCCTGAGTGGCCTGGGCTGGAGCTCAGGTCTCCTGTTGCTCCTTATGGACCACAGTGGGGTTTCCTTGAGATTTTTGAGCCTGATGTTACTCCCCAGCGTACCAGCCTATAGTTGAGAGAGAGGCCGAGGGCCCAGGGGGCCCTCAGGGAGGGATAGGAAAGGGCAGTAGGGGTTGAAAGTGTGAGATAGTCACAGAAGGGCACAGAGCATTGTTCCGATGTGGAAGTGGACACTCAGGAGGGCCAGGTGATGCTGACAGAGGCATGTGGTCATGGTTAGGACTCAGGCCCAGCTGGGCTGGCTTCCTAGCCTGGGTCCTCTCCAAGAACCAGGGTGCTGCAGATGCTGGGGCAGGTGTGAGATACCCTCCCCCCATCCCAGGAAGTGAGGGTGAAAAGGTGGCTGGTGTGTGGCTGCCTACAGTCGTTTCTAGGGCACCCCATCACTTTCTTTCTCAGGTTTCCCAACTTCACTTTTCTAGGTGGATTTAAGGGAGATCTTGCAGATCATAGTGTTGCTAAGGATGGGGCCCCGCTCTGTGCATTGCTAGTTGATGGTCTTCAACAAGGCATCGTTGTGGCCTCCCTTCTGCTTCTTTACGGTGGCATGTGCCAAGGCTTAGATGAGCTGACTCTGGGATACTCGGATAGTCTGTAGCATGTGGCAGCCCTGGGTGGGCGCTTGTGCTGTTTACCACTGCGCAGTCATCTTATGAAGATTAGGAGAGGGGAGATGGAAGTGTAGCGCTGGTATCTTATTCTTTGGTTTTTGTTGTTTGTTTTGTTGGTCATGGAGCTTGAACTCAAGGCCTGGGCGCTGTCCCTGAGCGCTTTCACTCAAGGCTAGTGCTCTACCACTTTGAGCCACACAGCTCCTATTGGTTAATTGTAGATAAGAGTCTCATAGACTTTCCTGTCCAGGCTGGCTTCAAACTGTGATCCTCAGATCTCAGCCTCCTGAGTAACTAGGATTACAGACATAAGCCACCGGCACCCACCTTTTTTTCTGGGTACTGGTCTTAGGGCTCAAACTCACCCTACTGCTTGAGCTACACATCCATTTCTGTTTTTTTTGGGGGGGGGCGGGGAGGAGATAGTCTTATTGTAGTTAAAAGTCTCATGGACTTTCTTACCCTGGCTGGCTTTGAACCATGAGCCTCAGAGCTCAGTCTTCTGAGTAACTAGGATGATAGGTATGAGCCACCAGTGACTGACTGATATTTTTCTTGGTTGCCCCCTCTGCAACCTGCTTCTTGGTTGGCTGGTGGCGGGGGCAGGTGGATGTCTCAAACTCTGTGGCTGCCCTCTGTCATTGAGAGGACTCCGCAGGGCCAGCATACCAGGCCTGTCAGTCCTGGAGCTGCTGTCCTGACACTCATGTCTTCCCTGATCCTCAGTATTTCCTCTGCTTGAGCCCCTCCTCCTCCTCTAAGTTGTGGTTCCTGCACTGTCAAATGCGGGGCTTGAAAGATGTTCTGGGATCTGTCCTACACAGAGCAGTGACAGCCTGACCAGGTCTCATAGCCTGAAGGTGGCAGAGCCAAATCTGGGGCTCCAGGACCAATGTGCTCTCTGTCACACCATCCTGAGCTGGGGACTTGGGCTTTATGGCCTCCTGGAAGAATTCTGTGGTTCTTTTAGGCAGGTTCTTTCAGTAGCCACCCCTTCAGAACAGGGCACGTCCCTCTTGGTGTCAGACAGTCCCCTCCCTTCTCTGTCTGGCTTCTTTCTGGGACTAAATCTCACTTCCTCATGCTCAGCCTTTCCCAGCCTGCCAACTCCGGCAGACTGAACGGGGGTTGTCTGCAGGGTCAGGCCTTCCTTGATTTCCTCCCCATTCACGGTCAGGGCCTCTGTTACTTCATTGCTGTCTGTCCTGTGGAATCTTTCCTGACATATCTTTGCATTTCTGCAACATTCTATCTTATGCCTAGTTAATATTAACATCCTTTGGTTCTCAACTCTAGTTGGGGATCCAAATTGCTTATGCCTAAGTGTGAAGGGGGAGAAGGGAAGTCTGTTTTTTTGGTACTGGGACTTGAACTTAGGGCCTGAGAACTGTCACTTAACTGTTTTGCTCAAGGCTGGTGCTCTACCACTTGAGCTACAGCTCTGTTATTTTGGCTTTTTGGCAGTTAATTGGAGATAAGAGTATCACAGACTTTCCTGCCAAGGCTGACTTCAAACCTTGATCTTCAGATCCTTGCCTCCTGAGTAGCTAGGACTATAGGTGTAAGATACCAGTATCCAGCCAGAAAATTTATTGTTATTATAAAGGTGACATTCAGAGGACTTGGGAATCTTTAATAAAGAGGCTTATCCAAATTACTCACCCAGTCACCCAGTAGGCCAGTGTTGACAAAGAGCTTATCCACACTGAAAGGATCTCATCATTTTCTGAGCCTAAGGTGACAGGGTTGGGGCTGGAGTGAGAGGCTTGTGAGGTGAACAAGAAACAAATCTGCTGTGTTCGGCCGCTAAGCTTTCAGGCTTGGGAGCCAAGTATCAGTTCTGTATTGTCATACCTGAAAGTTATTTCCTTCATGTCAGAACCCAGTGCCAAACCTCTGCTCATGAGCAAGGGGATACTTAGGAGCCCCAGGATTTGGAACCTAAGAGTTCAGTTCTTACAGTTGGACCTAGCTGGGAGCCCAGCTGTCTGTCTGTCTATCCAGCAGCGATGTTGTGCTCGACAGGCTGTTTCTCTTCTCTGAATGAACCTCAGTGATTTCCCCCATAGGGAAAGCGGGGTCAGTAATACATTTCCAAAGGTGAAAACTGCATAGGAATGTTCGACTCTCCTTTGTTTATAACGCCGCAGCCACCGAGTGGCTTTGTGTGCCGAGCTTCTTCAGGACTAAACCATCTTCTGTCATTTTCTCCTGCTTTTTTAATTTCTCTGTGAAGTAAGTCATTTGGGGGGTCTCATTTCTCTCTCTTCAGCCTAAAGAAGTAAACGTTGAACCCTTAAACACACCTCCAACTTCCTCTCCCTTTGAGGACACAGAGCTTTCTGGTGAACCCGTTCCAGAAGCGACCTCGGACACCAACATCATTACTACACACAGCATCCCTGAGCAAGGCAAGTGGTGCTTTTCATAGTGACTACTGCGTGTCCAGCTGGGCCAGGTAATCAGGTGATATAAAGCCTCATGTCTCACCTTAAATCTATCCTCCAAGAAAGAAGTGTGTGTGTGTGTGTGTGCGCGCAAGCGCGTGCACATATGCACACGCGTGCTAATTCTGAGTCCCTGAACTTCTTTTGTTGAAGGCTAGTGCTCACCCACTTGAGCCACAGCTCTAATTCCAGCTTTTTTTTTGATAGTCCAGCGGGAATAAGAGTCTCACAGACTTTCCTGCCTGAGCAGGCTTCAAACCACAATCTCCAGATCACAGCTTCCTGAGTAGCAAGAATTGCAGACAGGAGTCACTGGCACCTGGCCAAGAAAGAAATTATCATGGTCCTCACCTAACAGGATGAATCAAATCACAGAGAAGATAGTAACCTGGCCAAGACTACATAGCCTACAAATGGCACTGGATCTTATATACCTGAGCTTTTAACTTCCAGAAGTTAAAAGCTTCTCCTGGGATTTTACAGAGAAGTGTGTAGTAATCACTGTTGCTAATTGAATATAATCCCAACAACAGCCTTCCTAGTTGTTAGCCACTATTTTCTAGGCAGAAAACTGAGCCCTTGGAAAGGGTAAATGACATGTACACAGCATGCAGTCCGAAGGTCTAGCATGACACCAGAATCCCCCACTCATTCTGATCTTAGAGGATCAAGTCTTCAGCTGGCTGATGGCCAGAAAGGGATAGGGACAGCTCTAGCCACCCAGTAGGTCAGTAGCAACTCTGGGAGGATAGCAAGTCTCCTGGCTTCTCACCCAGGGCTCAGATCCCTGCCTGCCGGCCTCTGCCTATACAGAGAACCATTCGCACAAGCCAGATGGTCCTGGTGGTGGTTTATGAATAGCTCATACTATTCTCTTAGGTGGACTTGGGGGTCTTAAAATGGAAAGCAATGGGCAGCAGAGCCATGAGACTGGGGTGAGGGCTTTACTAGTAGTGCAGTGGGGCAAGATCTGAATGAGAGCTGGGACTCAGATCCTAGCCCAGCTCCCCAGTACTTGGGGTCAACCTTCCTGTCTATCCAGTAGCCAAATGGCCTGGGGGAAGCCCTGGAGCTACCTGAAACCTTCCTTTACTTTGTGTTGTGCAAATAATCCAGATGGTAGGAAGAAAAGAGCCTTGGCCCCTCTTGTCCTAGCTAGGAAAGTCCTCAGTGTTTGTTTGCCTTTTCCCAGATAGCATCTACCCCAGGGGTCAGGATTCAGGCCTGGGACCTGCAGCTGCTTCCTCAGCACCCCCTGGTGGTCATAACTGGAAAGACATGAGCATGACTACATGAGTAGTCTTGTGCACGAATGTAGTGGAGAGGGGAGGAGAAGGGAGGATCTGTCCTGAAGATTATGCTCTGTGGGACCATATTCTCCTGCAAAATGGAATTAAGAAAAGAAAACAACAACAACAATAATAATAGTAATATAATGTGTTAAAGTGCTGATCAGAGTAGGGTCCCTGCTGTGGGATGCTAGTGAGGAAGCTGGGAAAATGCAGCATCAAATCCTGACCATGTCCACCAGCAGCCAGGTGGTAGGCCAGATCCATGCAGGGAGGATGAGCAATCTTCCCAGTAGGGGAGTCTGTGTGGACACACTTGACCTGGGGCCCAGCCATAATGGCTAATGTCATTCCTTCTTCCTTGCGTTAGGACTCCATTTTCTTAATTGCAAAAGGAACGCATGCATGTGGTAGCAATTTAATCAATACGCAGTTGTAGGAACAACAACAAAATACTAATTTTCTCTTCACTCCTATCATCTGGAAGGAAACAGTATTAACCAGTGTGGTTTGGCCAAGTGGGTATATAAATATATAGACACACAAACATACAGATATGTTATATATGCTAATAATTGCTATGTGGGGCTGGGAATATGGCCTAGTGGTAAAGTGCTCGCCTCATATACATGAAGCCCTGGATTTGATTCTTCAGCACCACATATATAGAAAAAAGCCAGAAGTGGCACTGTGGCTCAAGAGGTAGAGCAAAAAGAAGCCAGGGACAGTGCTCAGGCCCCGAGTCCACGCCCCAGGACTGGCAACAAAGACAAAACAAATAAACAAAATAATTGCTATGTGGTAATGCACATGCGGTGGAGTAAGTGTACATAACAATGATAAAACATACATACTCACAGGTACTTTTTTTCCTATTTTACAAATACAGAGCCACAATGAGAACAAATATCTATTAATTGCTTACTGAGTGGCAGGGATTTTGCTTATAGTTTTCTTGCACACACAGATCCTCCTGATTAATAATACTCAAAACAATCCTAGGAGCTAGGAAGTGCTGTGACCTTTCATTTGTAAAGGCAGAGCATTAGATGCAGGCTAAGCGACTTGCCTATGGCACAGTTACTTTTCCAGGAGGTGGAAAGCGGGGTTGTAGACAGGCAGGAAACCACCAGGACTCTAACTTGGCCATGTTGTTCTGCAACTTGGTTTTCCCCTCTACTCCCTCATTACAGTAGCACAGCTCTCCAAGTGTGTAGGTGAAGAGAGACTTCATTCTCCTCCAAGGCTGTAAAATGCAGTTACTAATTTCAGAATGTTATTTTCCTCTAGGGTCTGGAGAGATCCTGAATGACACACTAGAGGAGGTCCACCCTGTCGATGGTGACCCCATTACGGACACAGGCTCAGGAAGTGGGGCCTTTGATGCCACTGAGGAGCAGGTGAGTGTATGATAAATTTCATTTAGTGAGTCATGTGGACCTGTTTGCGTATTCCCAACTTGATGGTGGCTTTCATTGGGCACTATAGACAACGTGAGGTCTTAGCTGTTTCTCACCAACATTGACTGTCTTGGTGGTAGGCCACAGCTCCCTTAGCCCACTGGGCCCTTTTCAAGAAAGAACCTTTAACTGCAGGTGTGTCTGCTCTATTGTGTAGAACTTCACAATTCAAGGCCAGCTCAGGTGTGTAAAACTTTGTGAGACTCCATCTCAACCAGTGGCCGGGCACTGGTGGCATAGATGCCTGTTATCCCAGGTGTGGCTGGGTGCAGTGGCGTGCACCTGTCATCCCGTGTGACATGGGGAAGCACCAGTAGGATTACAGACCAGGCTGGCTGAATATAAAGCAAAACCCTAGGTGGGAAATAACCAACATAAAGAAGTGAATGGAGACATAGCTCAATGGCAGAGTGCTGGCCTAGCAAGCATGAGGCACCAAGTTCAAACCCCAGTACTGACAAATATAGTGTTTTTTGGCCTCACACATGCAGGCAATTTCAGACCCTCTGGGTGGGCCTTTGGGCTAAGTCTACTTTAAGATGGACTTAGCCATTCCCCCTTGGAAGGATTAGACCATGTGGATTCCCAGTTAAATAACTTCAGATGGGTCTCCTCCCACTCCTTTTCCTCCTCTTGGACCTGGGTAGTCCAGCTTCTGCCTTGGTTCTTCCTGTGAGGTGGAGTGTAGGGTGGTCCTTGTGTCTCCTAAATCCCAAGGAATTCAGAGCAGTTCACCAGATGGTGTGTAGTGGTGGGTAGAGAGTTGGAAAGCCACAACACATTGGAGATTTTCTGCAAAGGAATTCTTTCTCTCCAAGCACTCCAGCCACAGTGAATCCACAGGGTTTCTGTAGTGCCTGGAGGCAGGAGGGGGACCATAGCCAGTGCCCTGTCTCTTACCTGGTCCTCAAGCAGCTTACCATGCCCTTTAGCAAGTGCAAGTTACCAGTGCCTGTGGAATTCTTATTTGTTCTTTGGGGCTGTGCTAAACTTGAGTCAGTAAGAGTCTCATTTAATAGCCCGAGATAGCATTTTCTTCTTCTATTTTGGTAGACAGTAAGTCCACTTGATAAGTTATTATGAAAAAGGGTCCTGAAATCAGTTAAGTCTGAAAATGTTTCACTTATACCTTTATATAGGCTCTGAGAAGTCCTGCAACAAGGAAATCTGTCTTCCTTTGATTAGCTTCATGTATTTAGCATCTAAAGGAATGATTTACTTTTTGGTAACATTGGAATTTGAGCTCAAGGCCTTGTACTTGCTAGACAGGAACTCTACCACTGAGCTATGCTTCTAGTTCATGCTGGTTATTTTGACATAGAGTCTCACTTTCTACCATATTGTAGCTGGGATGACACCCTGCATCTTTCTGTGGAGGTGGAATCTTGCAGACTTTCCTGCTTGGGTTGGCCTTGAATCACGATCCTCCTGATTTCAGTCTCTCAAGTAGCTAGTATTGTAGATGTGAGCCACTAGCACCTGATTTAGGAACTATTTTTTTAATTAAATAATTAAGCAAAAACTAGATACACATGGTTGAGTGACATCCGTTGCCAGAGTTTCTTTGTTTCCATTCTCCTGTTTTCCATGTAACCTTTGGAGACTCTGCTTATACATTGCTAAGGGGAAACTGAGTCACAAAGGAAGAAGAAGCAGGCATTGTTGGGGCTAGCAAAGGCTGAGGAAGACAAGTTCTGTCTGCACATATTTAAAGCCCTATGGATGGCAAAGACATTGTCCGTATACGTGGCTTGGTTTGGGGGAGAGGGTGCAGGAGGTTTCTCTGTCCAGACAGAATGTGCAGAGTTGGAGTGGGCTGGCTGGGGATGGGGTGGAAGCAATCACCAGAATCAGACATGACATATAGGCTCCTGCACTGCCATCTCTCTCAATCCTGGATTCTGTGACTAGAGACAAGTGTGGGGCTAGGGCGACATCACAGACATGGTATATTTGCAGCTAACCTGCAGACATGCTGGATGCCCAGGGCTGTCCAGCCCTCTGTCCTTTCCAGTCCCGGGCGAAGGGCAGGGGGCTGAGTGACTGGGTCTCTTGTGATGTCCTCCTTTCCAGGGGTCAACAGCCACCACAGAAAGGGAAGCCATGGTGTCCATCACCCATACTCAGGCAGCAGAGGTTAGCAATGTGCCCACCGGGAGCCCGACGCCGGCCATGTCCACCCAGAACCCAGGAGAAGTGGCCAGTCCAGTAAGTAGCTCAGTGCATGCTCCGTTCCGCCTGCGCTGGGCCTCGATCCCGTGGTGGAAGCAGACACTGGCCTTGATCATCTTCCACAGCACTTGGGGGCTGAGTGAACGGGCATGGAGTGACTAGCTGAGGCGTAGAGGCGTAGATTGCTTATTCTGAAAATATTTGCCACACACTACCTTTGCAGGGACTGGTGGATAGATAGATAGACTTAGTTCCAGAAGACATGAACCGCTGTTAGAGGGGCAAGAGAGGAAGCCACTTTCTGTGATCTGGGAGCACTGTGTACCAGGGGCTCACACCTGTAATACTAGCTTCTCAGGAGGCTGAGATCTGAGGATTACAGTTTGAAGTCAACCCAGGCAAGAAAGTCTGTGAGATCTTATCTCCATTTAACTAACAAAGTGCTGGAAGTGGAACTATGGCTTACAAGCAAAACAATTGAAGGGAGAGCACCCAGGCCTGAGTTCAAGCCCCAGTATAGGCACTAAAGGTGGGACAAGAGCCCAGCCTTGGGGGTCAAGGAGATGGAAAGTATGCTTGGAGTTGGGATAGAATACCTAGGGCAGGTGGAAGTGGGTGAGGATTCCATGAAGGGGATCAATAGGAGCAAAGGCCTGGAGATCTCTCAGGGAATAAAGACATGCACTACACCACAGGGCCAGCTGTGAGCATGGGTTGGGGACCTGAGACAGGAGAGACTTTTGAGACTATTGAGGACTTTAGTGCCCTACTGAGAAGGCCAAGAGGAGCCAGCAGAGGGGAAGAGCCACTGAAGGGCTGGAAATAAAGAAATGATTGTACTCTGACGAACATTGTAGCTTCTAAGTGAGAGGAGTGGGGGGAGTCAGCCAGATGCAGGGGGACGATTGGATGCTGTATTGGGGTGGGGTGAGCTGTGATTATCAGGGGATCTGGGGTGTGGTTGATCACGTCCAATCCTGCCCACAGTCCTAGTGACTGTGGACTGAGAAGTGTACCTTGACTGTCAATGTGAGCAGTTTGGGCATGTGGAAGTGCTGACAGCCCTGGGGTGGAGGGGGGGGGGGTGCTCCATACCATGGTGTGCCGAGGTGGGATGTTGGAAGGGACAGCTGAGGGTGGTGGGAAGGAGTTGGGTGGGGATTTGCAAGGGCCCAGGTTCTGCACCACTGCTGCACAGAGGGCAGACCTTGGATGTACACTGAGGGTTCAAGAGGGATGGGGTACAAGTACCAGAGGGGCGCTGGTGGTCTGGCTCCCTCTTGGCTCCACCTAGTGGCTGACCTAGGCTGCTGGGGTGTCATTGTCTTCAGGATCCAGAGAGTGAAGAAGGCTTAGCAACCACAGCAGCAGGCGGGGCCGAGGCGCCCATTGGCACCGTGGGGGAAGCAGAGGCTGGCAGTGTGCCTACTGGAGGGCCGGCTCTGTCCGTGACCACCCCGATCCCTGAGGGAGAGACCACTGTGGTAAGAAGCAGGACCCGCAGGGTACAGCTTTCTCAGAGTGTGGGGCAGGCCTGCCTACATGGGGAGGGGCAACTGTCTGACACAGGCTCGCCTGGGGCAAGTGGGTGGCCCTCACCCTGCAGGCCGGCCAGGTGAGAAAGAAGGGAACATGGCAGGAGCCCGGTGATGGGTGTGTGAGGGGAAGAGATGATAGAGTCATAATGAGCTGTTAGGGAGGATGGGGCCTAGCAGATAGAGCTTGTGTCCAAGCCTTCTCAGCCCTGAGGCTGGATACAAGCACTTCCGAGTGCTGGACCACTCTATACATTCAAACTAACTCACATCCCTGCCTGGGTTCCCACCTCACATGAACGCTACCACTCTAACTGCCGGATGTGGAATTCTCTTTCCTCTTCCTTATGCCCCATTACATTTCATCAGATACCAAGTCCTGTTGATTTTTCTTTTTGAATATTTTCATTATCTTTAAGTAGCTGTACAAAGGAGCTGCCGTTCAACGAAGCGGCTCTGAGTACAGTGCGTCTTGTTCACTGTCACCCTTTGTGTCATTCTCCCCCAACCTCAACCCACCCTCCCCTCATTTTTTCTTAAATTTTTAGGACAGGTATTGATTTATTTTTTGCCATTTAACAAAGCAGTTTGTATGTACAATGCATCTTGATCTGTGTTATCCTTCAATAGCTTTACTCCCTTCATCCTACCCCTTCCTTTATTTTTCTTACTAATTGCGTGGTTACGAATTCTTGACTATTTTCTCCCTGCTTCCTCCCTTTATTCATCTACCCCACTCCCCTTGGCCCCACCTCTACCTCCATAGTATTGATAGAAAAAGCCTGTCTGGGTGTTGGCCCTCTGCTTGGAAGTTTCCCATCACCCTGCCCTGCAGACCCAGCCTCCCTGAGAATTCTGGCAGGGTTTGGCTGGCCAGCCTTGTGGACCCCATGTCTCTCCCCTGTCCTGGTACTCCAGCTTTCCACTCGGACCATTGTGTTGGTGAGAAGGCCTCTTCCCCTCTCGTGTGAAGTCTTGCCATGGACCTCCTCTCTTCTCAGAGCCTCTCCTGCCCCCCCTTCCCTCCATTCTTTCCTAGCTTCAGAGTGAGCTCAAGTGCTACTTCCCCAGGAAAGCGTCATCTTGGGTGTGAAGGCACCATGTCCTTCCTTGTCCTTGGGAGGCCTTGTAATCATTGTAAGTGATCATGAACTCGGTCACTAGTTGGCTCCTTAGCATCATGTAAGTTCTCAGTGAGGACAGGGCTTTCAGACCCATGTTCTAACAAGTGGCAGATGCCAAGTGCATTGTGGGATGGGTTTGTGGAGCATGGCCCTGCCTTCCGGTTCACCTACACACGGCTCTCCAGTTCTCATCACACTGACAGGCAGTGTCTTAGCTCTGTTCAGCATCTATGCAGGGATGTGACAGGAGCACAGGACACAGAGGACAGAGCCCATAGCCAGGGGTCTCCAGGCTACTGGTCATTACACTAATGATTTCAGAGAACTAACTACTCTTTGGGAGTTTCATTGTTTGTTTTGTTTCATTTTACTTTAAAATTTTTTATTGTTATGATAAAGGTGATGTACCTAACATAAGCCTGGCAATGAGTACATTTCTTTTCGGACAATGTCACCCCTTCCCTGGCTCTCTCCCAGTTTTCCCCTCCTGTCCCACCCACAAGTTGTATAGTTCATTTTCAACATAGTGTCTAGTGAGTATCACTGCTGCATTTGTTTTCCCTTTGTCCCTCTATTTCTTTGCTCCCCCATACACTCCCAAAGACAGATAAATGAATAAACAAGGTGAAAAGAATATGAAACAAAGAGCAACAAAGAAGAAAACCTCTTGTTTCTATTTCCTGGGATTCATTTTGATAAATGTTGTTTTATCTGATCACATAGGCAGTGTGTCTTTGTGCTCCTCTCCTGAGTATTTTTTTACCTTTCTAAAGATAGAATCTTGCTATGTAATTCAGACTAGCCTCAAACTCATGATCTACCTGATTGCTGGAATTACAGGTGTATATCACCACACCTAACTCTCCCTTTCCTTCTTTAAAGACAAAGCATTTGTAACAGGGTGAGGAACTGAGACTCATGTCCCAAGTCTTAAATAGATAGCAGCTAGAACTTGACTAGAATGAGCTAAATGGCTACCCATAGAGAGAGTAAGCCCTCCACTACAAGAAGTATGCCAACAAGGACCAGATTAGCTCCAGGCACAGTCATGCCACAGGGCCTCTGGAGGTGGGCCCAGGGGGCCCTGAGAAGTGCATTCTGACCCAGAGCCCCAGAGGCCTGTGGGTTAAGGTGCAGTTATCTTTCAATGAGCAAAAGGAAGGTAGTGAAGGAGCTGCCTGCTAGCTGGTGGCCCCTGTGTGTCCATGCACACCATGTTCACACCCACTGAAGTTGGGCATGCATCCCGTGGCACCATTCCATATGCTGGTTTTCTTCCAGGGTCCAGGTGGTGAAGCAGGTTTAACCACAGCTACAGCCTCACCAGAAGTACGGCTCAGCACTGTGGAGGAAGAAGCCAGTGGAGTCTCCACAGATGGCCCGGCAGCCTTCACACTCCCACCTACCCCTGAACAAGCAGTTACCTCTGTAAGTGTCAGCTAGCACCCTGTGTGGCTCAGAGGAGAGAGGGGTAAGCATCCTGGGAGCAGAGCCAGTGTCGGTCTCCTGGGAGGCACAACAAGCCTTGATTGCAAGGTGTCAGCTGGGAAAGAAGCCTGGCAGAAGGGGTGGGCATTGGGTGTTGTCCCAGCCTGCTACCTCTCCGCTTGGTCTAAGACCTTTCTGAGAGATGAGTGGCCCGAAGGTGGTAGGGGCAGGGTGTGTGGGAGCGGAGCCCAGAGTGAATGGATTTCTGCAGGTTGCAGATTGCACTTCTCAAAGTGTTTTCAGCCAGTTGCTGGTAGCTCACACCTGTAATCCTAGCGACTCAAGAGGCTGAGATCAGAACATGGCAGCTTGAAGCTCACTTGGAGAGGAAAGTCTTTGAGACTCTTAACTCCAATTAACCGCCAAAAAGCCAGAGGTGGAGTTGTGGTTCTAGTGGCAGAGCACTAGTCTGGAGCATTAAAAAACAAAAAGCTCAGGGACAGCGCCAAGGCCCTGAGTTCAAACCCCAGGACTGGCACAAAAAAAAGGTATTTTGACACTAGGTTGGCACCACAGGAATGACACGTCCCACAGCTCCCGTAGCCTCATGGGTTCTCCTGTGGGTCTCTTTTTCAGGCTGCTGCTGATGGAGAGGTGGCAACAGAGAAGACGGAGGAGGAGGGGTCTGGTGGCATACCTCCCACTGGGCCACTGCTCCCCACTCCCACCGTGGCTCCTGAGAGGCAGGTCACTGTGGTAAGCGGCCTAGAGGTATAAGGTCTTGACTTGCAGATCTTACAGGGGTGAGAATGGCCAGCCCTGGGATTCTTAGAGATGGACATTTCAGAGCCTTCAACCTAGGGACGCTGGAGGAGACTGAAATTGGGGAAGGAAAAGCAAAACCTAAAAATAATCTAGTTCCTCAGGAGGCTGAGATCTGAGGATCACAGTTCAAAGCCAGCCCGGGCAGGAAAGTCTGTGAGACTTTTATCTCTATTAAACTATCCAGAACTCCAGAAATGGAGCTATGGCTCAAGTGGTAGAATGCTAGCCTTGAGCAAAAGAAACTCAGGCCCTGAGTTTAAGCCTCAGAACTGGCAAAAAAAAAAAAAAAAAAAAAAAGAGGGAGGGAAAATCAAAGAGCCTGGTTTCAGGTCACAAGCTCCCCTCACTTTCTCTCTCTCCCTCTCTCCCCCTCCCTCTTTCCCTCCTTCCTTTCGTTCCTTCTTCCCTCCCTTCCCCGTCTCCTTTTCATTTTTCTCTCTCTTAGTCCTGAGATTTGAACGCAGGGCCTCTTGTTTGCTTGTATTCCTTGCTTGTGGCAGGCACTCGGTCACTTGAGTCATGCTTCTTGTTCTCCCTTTTTTTTTTTTTTTTGGCTGGTTAGTTTGGAAATGAAGCCAAACTCCACTTCTGGCTTTTTTGGTAGTTTGGTGGAGATAAGAGTCTCACAGACTTTCCTGCCCAGGCTGGCTTCAAACTGTGATTCTTGGACTTTTCTGCCTGAGCTGACCTCAAACCTCAATCTTCTGGCTTCCTGTGTGTCTATGATTATAGGCCTGAGCCACTGGTGCCTGCTCCAAGTTGCTCTTTTTCGTTGAGATCTTCCTGTCAGGCCGTGCTGTGGGAGATGCCACTCTGACCACAAGCTAGACACAGCAGGAACTGAAGGAGATGGGAGCGTGTATGGGGGCCCCTGAAAACCTGCAGCGAGGCTCCAGGATTCTGGGCTGCTGCTCTGTAACCTTGAGTAAACACTGGCTTCCTTGAACCTGTTTCCTTTTGTAGAGTAGGAGAGTTTGGAGTCGGTCACAGGCTGTTTTCACCCTGCTGTTGCACGCTCTGGAGGTTCTCACCACTTAAGAACAGTCACGTTTGTCTTTGAGAAAAAGGAAACCCAAAGCTGGGTGCCGGTGGCTCATGCCTGTAATCCTAGCTACTCAGGAGGCTGAGATCTGAGGATCACAGTTCAAAGCCAGCCAGGCAGAAAACTGTGTGAGACTCTTATCTCCAATAAACTACTTAGAAAAACCCCGGAGTGGCACTGTGGCTCAAGTGGTAGAGTGCTAGCCTTGAGCACAGAGAGGCTCAGGGACAGGGCTTAGGCCCCGAGTTTAAGCCCTAGAACTGGCCAAAAAGAAATAGGAAACCCAGAGTGAATGAACCCATAGGGGATGAAGTCACTCATCAGTAGTGGATGAATACAGTTGAGGAAAGCTTCCTTTGGCAGACCAGGCCAGGTGCTTCAATTCCCTAGCAAGCCCCGGGTGTGCACACTCTGAAAGTGAGACGCATTCACTGCAGAGCTCCTGGCTGACCAGAAAGCAGAAGGGCTGCAAGGGAGATGGAGACAGTCCACTGGGAGTCTTGGGTGTGTCCCTTGCCTCTCCCAGTGGCCCAGGAGTCACCATACTGCTTCATGTCTACAGAGTTGCCCTCTGCTCAGTCAGTGTGTCCACATAGTGTACCTGGGTGCCCTCGGTCCAGATCCTTACCCTCAGAGAGACCTATGGAGTCCAACCTGCCTCAGAGGAATTCAGTCGAGGTGGGGGGAGCACAGGAAAGAAGTCATCTACATGGCATTATGGCATTGACATAATGATCTGATCCAGCTCACACCGCCACCTTCTGGTGGGAGGTCACCATTTCCACTCTAGGCAAGGGAAGGGGACTGGGGAAGGAGAGGCCCTGCCTGCTGTATGGGTACTGAGAGCCAGGGCCTTGTGATTTCCAGACTGCTGCCTGTGCAGCCTTTACCCTTGAACTTCCTCACTGGCATTTCCATCTGTGAGGACATGCAGTACCTGAAAGATGATCCATGAGAAGCCAGGAAGCAAGGGGGGCGGGGCTTCAGGATGCTCCACTCCCCCTGGGGCCTGAGTATTATCCCTAAACTTTTGTGTTCAAGGCCAGTGCTCTACCACTTAAGCACAGCTCCACTTCCAGCTTTTTTGTGGTTAATTGGGGATAAGAGTCTCACAGACTTACGGACTTTCCCGCCTGGGCTGGCTTCAAATACCCATCTTCAGATCTCTGTCTCCCAAGTAGCTAGGACTACAAGTATGAGCCTAGCTTTCCACTGTCTTTTCACCTCTGATCATCATCTCTTACCATCTTTTTTTCTGTTTGCCAAGGTCTGCTGGCACCACTGCTCGCCCGCCCTTGTATCCTTGTGTTTTCTACTTTTCAAAGTTGGCCTGGAGGAGCCAGCTATGTCTGTAGGGGGCTGAGGGTTTAGTGCTTCTGAGAAACTCTTTGTCCACATACAAACAACCACAAAACTGCATTTTAATAAATTAACCATCATAAAATGATAACCAGAAACTTTTTGTTCTAGAAATCCATCCTAATGAAGTGTGATATGTAAAAAAAAAAGCTTTTGTTCACAAGGATATTATTCTTAATATTGTCCATAATAGAGAAAGATTGCGCATGATTGAATTAGCCAACAATAGGAGATTTATTAAATTAGAGCATATTCAAGTAATATAACATTATGCAGCTATTAACTTATTAGTATTTAATGTTGGGGGAAAACCACTTGCCATATTATATGACGTGAAAGAAGCTACTTCCAAACTCGAGGATGTTGTGTGGTCTTGACTTTTTATAAACACACATGTGAAAACTCTAGAAGGAAATTCCCTTCCCTTACCAAATATTAGCAGTTGTTCACATGGTGGAACTCTGGGAAGTTCTTAATGTATTGTGTGTGCACCTGTGTGTGCGTGCATGTGCATGTGTGTGTGTGTGTGCCAGTCAGAAGCCCAGAGCTCTCCGTCAACTTTTTTTGTTCAAAAAAAGTTGGCACTCTACCAATTGAGCCACAGCTCTACTTTCATCTCATTTGGTGGTTAACTGGAGATAAGAGTCTCAGAGACTTTCCCATCTGGGCTAGCTTTGAACCATGATCCTCAGATCACAGCTTCCTGTGTAGCTAGGATTATAGACATGAGCCACCGGTGTCTGGCTTGTAATGCATTTTGAAAACCATTTTTCTGAACCATTGCTCCATGGGTTGGAAACTTAATAGCTTTTACAATAGTTTCTTTAATTATTATTATAAAGTTGATGTACAGAGAGGTTACAGTTATGTATGTCAGGTAAAGGGTACATTTCTTTTGGGACAATGTCACCCCTCACCTTGCTCTCTCCTGGTTTTCCCCTCCCATCTCCACCACAGTTGTATAGTTCATTTTCAATGTAGTGTCTAGTGAGTACCACTGCTGCATTGGTTCACCCTTTGTCCCTCCACTTCAGTGAATAGATTTTTTTCCCCAGTTTTTCTTTTGTTTTGTTTTTGATGCTGAGAGTGGAACCCAGCTTCTCCTGCATGCTAAGCAAGTACTCTTCCACTGAGCTACACCTCAGCCCCATGATAGTTTTTTTTGTAAATCTCTTTGAAGGGGAGGGGAGAGAGAGAGTTGAGACAGAAGAGGGAGAGGAAGGGAGGGATGAATAAGCATGTAGCATATGCATCCCACATACAACTTTAGGAATTCAGTTCCAGAAAGGTATTTTGAAAATGCCCTTCACATCTTTGGCTGTCTGAAGAGATGAACAAGTATCAGCTCTTGTGCTGGCCTCAGGACAGGCTATGATCTTGGGGTTAGGTCTGCCCAGAGGGACGCCCCCTCCCACCACCAGGATGGAGACCTGACAGGACACCCTGACCCTTGAACTTAGCTTCAAGTCTGAGACCTGATCAGAGTCTAGAAACTGGTGGGAACACAGGAAGAGGAGATGAGTGTGAGAGTGAGAAGCTTCATGGAGGAGGTCATGGCAGAGCTGGGCCTGGAAGGAGGAAAGGGGATTTGAAGAGGCGAGGGATGGCCACCTATGGGCTGGATAGCAGGAGAAAAGGCCAGAAGGAGCTGGCAGCAGCAGGTACAGGGTTCTGGAATATGGGCACGCCCTGTGACCTGTCTGTCCATGGCTGTTGAATCTCAGTTGTGATTCCTTCTCTGCAGGTGACAGGCCTGAGTTCTGAGGGCTCGGGTCTGGGCTCGGGACTGGACGTTGGCTCAGGCTCCGGGGACCTGGTGGACAGTGAGGACCTGTTAAGAGTGAGTATGAAGGGTGGTGTCATGTGGAGCCGGACTAACTTCTAAATGATTGGGGTGGGTGGGGGGTGTGGATGGGCCAGCATGGTGGACTGCTGCTGTTAAGCCCATGGGCTTCCTTTTACTCTCTTTTGTTCTTGTGTGTGTTAAAAAACTTGGAACAATTTTGACTTGGTCAATCAGAGTCTGAATTTGAATGCAGAACCCCTTCATCTCACTCCACTTGTCCCACTGACCTTCACTTGTTCATCAAAGAAACCTCTAACCTTCTCTCTGCCTTTCCCACTTAGATACCAGGCTCTCCTTGGACTCTTCCCTACCCTTCCCAACTGTTCTTTCTCCATCCTTGGCTCCCATCTCTTCCCTGGCCTCCAGCCCAAAGCTGGGTTCCACCAGCCCCTCCTGAGCTCATCCCAGGGAAGTGCCTCCTCCCTCTAGCTAACCCTGTTGCTCCACCCCCAAGGCCTGACCTCATCTCCAGTGCTTCTACCTTGACCCCAGCTAGAAGCTCCACTTAGCTGCATCCCCACCCCTGTCACCAGGCCCGGAAGGGCTCTGTGCTCTGCGGGTGAACGGAGTAAGAACCCAGGGAATCTTCTAAGCTGGTGAGCTTGGCCAACTCAGCTAGAGGCTTTGAAAGTTAGCTGAGTACTGGTGGCTCATGCCGGTAATCCTAGCCACTCAGGAGGCTGAGATCTACAGACTGAGGTTCAAAGACAGCCTAGGCAGATAACCCCAAAAGACTTCTATCTCCAGTTAACTAGCAAAAAAAAAAAAAAGCCTGGAGTGGAGATGTAGTTCAAATGGTAGAGTGTCAGTCTTAAGAAAAAACTGAACGAATAAAACATCAAGCAAGAATCCAAGGCCCTGGATTCATGCCCCAGTACTGGCATAAAACAACAACCAATAAACAAAACACCCCTCCCACCCCACCCCTTCATTCACTTATCTTAATTTTTAGGTTATGTGTTGAATTTTTTGCCATTTAACAAAGCAGTTTATGTATACAATGCATCTTCATCTGTCTCATCATCCCTTGAACATCTTCCTCCTTCCACCCATCCCTTCCCTTATTTTTCTCAAATTTGTGGTATGCACAATCAATTCTTGCATTTACCCCCTTCCCCAATTCACTCTTCTTCCCCTCTCCCCTTGGCCCCATCCTCCCCTCTTGCAAGTACCCATTTCTTGGTACTTATTTTGTTGGGCTTTGACTTAGTCTTTCTAAAGAATTATACTGTTCACACTCTGCATGGAGTCTGTTATACTTCAGTTAATTCATTTATAACTGCTGGCATACCACCCAGTGTATTTCCTTGTAGATTTATGGGCACATTCTAGCTACCACACATGAGAGAAACCATGCAGTCTGTGTTTCTCTGGGTCTAGCTTATTTCACTTCATATCATTTCCTATCATTCCCCCCCCCCCCAAGTCTTTATGTCTTCATTTGGGAGAAAAGATAGCATAATACACTTGGAAAGCCCTAGATTCGAATCCCAGCTCTTGTACTTATCAGCTAGGAGTACATGTCCTTGAGTCCCAGGGTCTCTTAGCCTCATCCTCCCCTTCCGCTAGGTGTGAATGCCCGCCCCTTGTGGGCTGTCATGGAATGGAAAGAACATGGGAACAGGATGTGTTTAGCATGTATATTTGCCCCCTCTCCTAACACAGTGTCTGTTTTTTAGGGTCCTCCTGGCCCCCCCGGCCCACCTGGCTCACCGGGGATTCCAGGAAAACCAGGAAGTGATGTTGTCATGGGGCCCCCTGGCTCTCCTGGGGAGGATGGAGCTGCTGGCGAGCCTGGGCCCCCGGTGAGCACATAAAGTTTTCTCCCCCTGTCTAGGTCTACAGGCTTCCTGGAGGCAGGGCAGGGGCACACAGAGTGTGGATCCAGAGGCCAGGTGATATTTATGAGGAAAAGGACTATCTTCCTCATCTGATGCAGTGCTTTCCTGTCTGGCCATGGCCAGCACAGGAAGCAGAGGCTGATGGGTGATCATGAAACTATAGGACCACAGAGCGGGGCCTGGGGTGGAAGACCCTTGGTGACTCTCTAAACCAGTCTTGGTCTTCTTCCTGGTGCCTCCCAGAGGAGGAGTTGGTGACCCAACGAGTGAAGGATTCTATCTCAGGGACACTGCCGGAGGTGACCCTGCTGGGACCAAACCTTGCTCCCACCAGCCTCGCTCACCTCCTCACTCTGCTCTCCTTCCTAGCAAAGGGTTGTGTGTGATTCTTAGACAGACATGTGTGGGCTGATTGTCATTGGTGTTCCCAGGGACCTGAGGGACAGCCTGGACCTGATGGAGCCTCTGGCCAGCCTGGGATGAAAGGAGAGAAGGTATGGGACCAGTGGGAGGCTTCCAGCGCAGGGAGCCAGCCACCCTTCTGTGACCTCCCAACTTGATCTAGCCTCCTTTGCAAATGACTCTCTGCTATCCCCTGCTGGTTATCCTCTGGCTATCCTCTCTGGAACTGCCTCATAGACGCACCCAGAAGTGTGCTTTCCCTCGGCTCGGAGGCAGCCACCCTGGCTCATCTCAATACCTATGACTTCAGAATCCATACTTCTGCACTTTCTTCTGATTGTGTCTACTAACACATATTCTGATTGGCCCTTGTGTTTGTGTTTTTCAGGGAGAAAGAGGGCCAAATGGCTCAGTTGGCGAAAAGGTAAATGGACACACATGTCACAGGGCAGGGAGGAATTTACATCTGAGGAAAGGCCCAGGGAAGGCAGGACAGCAGGGGATGGCCGGGAGCAGTTACCCTGCAGTGAGGCCTCTCCCTACATGAATTCAAGCGAGAGCTTTGGCTTACTTCAAGTGCAGTGTCCGTCCACAAGACAGATGTTTCCATGCACCAAGCAGGGCCAAGCAGGGAATCACTCAACCTCAGTGACTTCAAAGAGGGATACTTTGCCTCAGACATGCACGTCTTTTCTTCCCATGCGCTATCAGGACTTATAATCAGCCTATCTTCTTCTCAGGGTGACCCTGGCAGCCGCGGTTTACCAGGATCTCCAGGGAAAAATGGACAAGATGGCACTCCTGGAGTCATGGGGCCCCCAGGACCTCCTGGCCCCCCTGGCCCCCCTGGCCCTGGATGTACAGCAGGACTTGAGGTATTCTCTCCCACAGCTCCCTACTCCATGGCAAGGGCCACTGGAAAGACCAGCTTTGCTGGGTGTACCCAGTCCCTAAGGCCACACCTGGTCCAGGTAGATGCTCAGCAATCAGACCTGAAATTCTTTTTTTTTTTTTTTTGGCCAGTCCTGGGCCTTGGACTCAGGGCCTGAGCACTGTCCCTGGCTTCTTCCCGCTCAAGGCTAGCACTCTACCACTTGAGCCACAGCGCCGCTTCTGGCCGTTTTCTGTATATGTGGTGCTGGGGAATCGAACCTAGGGCCTCGTGTATCTGAGGCAGGCACTCTTGCCACTAGGCTATATCCCCAGCCCCTGAAATTCTTATTCTTTCTCCTTTTCTAGGACACGGAAGGCTCAGGAAGTATCAGGCTACTGAATGAACCCAGACTCTTTGGGCCAACAGCTTCAAGTGTAGGTTGACTTTTTCAGTTGTGTGTGTGTGTGTGTGTGTGTGTGTGTGTGTGTGTGTGTGCTGCTATTGAAGCTTGAACTCAGGACCTGGGTGCTTTCTCATAGCTTTTTTTTTCCACTCAAGTCTGGCACTATTACCACTTCAGCCACAGTTACACTTCTAGCTTTTGGGTGGTTTAATTGGAGATAAGAGTCTTATTGGGTTTTCCTGCCTGGGCTGGCTTGGAACCATGATCTTAGATCTCAGGCTCCTGCATAGCTAGGGTTTCAAATATGAACCACCAGTGCCCAGCTTAGGTTGACTTCTGTTTGTTTGTTTTTTTGCCAGTCCTGGGGCTTGAACTCAGGGCCTGAGCACTGTCCCTGGCTTCTTTTGGCTCAAGGCTAGCGCTCTACCTCTTGAGCCACAGCACCGCTTCCGCTTTTTCTATATATGTGATGCTGAGGAATCGAACCCAAGGCTTCATGTATACGAGGCAAGCACTTTACCACCAGGCCATATTCCCCGCCTTCTTAGGTTGACTTTTGAAAGCTTATTTGGATTATACTGTGAGGAGGCTGTGGAGGCCATCCTGTATCTGCTTTCCTTTCCATAATCATACTTCCAAGGCCTTCAAGCCTAGCTATTCAGTGGAGAGACTTCACAATCTCGTTCCCTGGGCATCAATGTAGAGTTTTTGCATGAACATTGTGTGGAAAAACTTGAAAATTCTCTCTCTCGTGTGCGTGCTCTCTCTCCCTCCCTCCCTCCTTCTCTCTTTCTTTCTCTCTCTTCCATACCCCCAAATCCTTTCTTCAGTTCCACAAGCTACTTTACTGGCAACCCCCCTGCTCCCACTCTGTACCCTGTAGCATTCATTCCCTGGAGCTGTGTCCACTGTGATACACACTTGTGTGGGAAGCATACTTGTAGCTCTCATGATCTTTGTCACATGCGACCCAGAGATGAGCACTCTGGAGGGAGCAGTGCAGTCCCTGTCATGACTGAACACACAGCTCCCTCTGGCCAGATGCAAAGAGCTTTGAGATGGGAGTTAATGGACCCTCACTAGTACTGGGAGAGAGGGCCTTCAGTCTTACTGGCTCTTTCTGGGGAGTTCTTCCCCCTTGACTCCAGAAAGGGAATTTGCACCTCATTCTTTACTCCCATTTCCTGGAACAACTTCAGTAAGACCCCTGAGGGAGAGATGGCAAGATGCAAGGATAGGTAAAGAAGAAGCAAAATGAATAGGAGAAAGCCAAAGAATGACCGTTTGCTTTTCTTGTTTGGCTAGGGTCTCAAAGGAGAGAAAGGAGATCAGGGACCCAAGGTAAGGACTCAGGGATGACATTGCAAATTGTGGGAGAACTTTCTGTCCTGGGAGAACTTTCCACAGACATTGAGTTTTGTCTTCTCTCTGTATTACCAGGGTGAAAGGGGGATAGATGGAATCAGCACAATTGGACCCCCTGGGCCCCGCGGCCCCCCTGGGAGCATCGAGGTGTTGCACAATGTAAGTACCATACAGGTTGGAACTGGGCTGTGTGCTTTTTCCTTGTTAAGGGGGAGAAGAGGTGATCCCCTTTAGGGATTTAGGGGCTGTCTCCACCTGCCCAGCTGTTATACACATCTGTCTCCACCTAATGCCAGCTGTCCTGGCATCACTGTTATCCCACACATCTCCTCCAGAACCTTCTCTCTTGCTTGGTAGAATTTGAGGGTCAACTCAAAAAGCATAAGAGCTAACGAGGGTCTTCAGGGAGCCCCCAGATAGGCAGCCTCCATGTTCTCCGACCCATTTCTATACAAGTTGAGAAATCCAGTCCAAAATGAAGAGGTCGGCCCAAAGGCCATCTTTCCTGCTGAGGGGAGCTGCCTGGCTGTGGGTAGCAGGCAGGGCAGGGGTGGGGGTAGCATGATGGAAATCTAGGAAGATGCTGGGCTGAGGGCTGGGATCTGATTGTGGTCTGCTGAATATTAAGTCGTCACATTTGAGAACAATCATAGCATTGTCCTGGTACACAAGAGAAAGATAAAAGTTCTCAACTAACTGGGGAAAGGATGAGTTGAAAGAAGATTCTGGTTTGTATGTTTTTTTGGTTTTTTTTTTTTGCCAGTCCTGGGGCTTGGACTCAGGGCCTGAGCACTGTTCCTAGCTTCTTTTTGCTCAAGGATAGCACTCTGCCACTTGAGCCACAGTGCCACCTCTGGCCATTCTCTATATATGTGGTGCTGGGTAATTGAACCCAGGGCTTCATGTATACGAGGCAAGCACTCTTGCCACTAGGCCATATCCCCAACCCAAGATTCTGGTTTTAAAATACCAATTTGGCCAGGCACTGGTGGCTCCCACCTGTAATCCTAGCTTCTCAGGAGGCTGAGATCTGAGGATTGTAGTTTGAAGGCAGGAAAATCTGTGAGACTCTTTCTTGCCAATGAACTAGCAAAAAGCCAGAAGTGGAACTGTGGCTCAAGTAGTAGCATGCTAAGCCTTGAGCAACACAGCTAAGGGACAGCATCCAAGCCCTAAGTTCAAGCCCCCATTTTGGCACACATGTGTGCATACATATGCACACACACGCACATACACACACGAACATAATATCAATATAGTAAAAATGTGGGGGAATAGGCAGTCTCTAATGCTTAAGTGTGAAGTATGTAGTCTCTTTAGATTGCTCTTTGGCAGTTCATTGAAACTGAAAATAGACCCTTTAAAATTCCATGTGTAAAGATCTCCACATAATTTGCTTAAGTGAGAAAAGCAAGGCAAAGAATAATACAAATGGCCTGATGCCATTTATGTAAAATAACCATATGAACACACTCACTGTGTGCTCTCAGTGGATACACACACACACACACACACACACACACACAGTATATACAATATATACACAATATATGTACTACATATATGCAATGTATATACAATATATTGTATACTATCTAAGTATATATATATATATGTTTACAATTTTAGGAGAGAGAAGCCATTCACATACTGAGTAACTTGAAAGTTAATTAAAAGAGCAAAGTAACAAGACAGAGCTTGGGCTGTCTGATGGGAAGTGGGCAGAATGTGTATATTTGGCAATGGCTTTGGGATATGATCACCATGTGCCATGCTGAGGAACTTCAATTAAATCTTCATCACCAGACACAAGGCAAGAACATGCATCCTTTGTCCTCACTGTCTGACTTTTCTCTTTTCAGTCTCTGATCAATATCACCAGTGGATCCATGAACTTCTCGGACATTCCTGAGCTCATGGGGCCTCCGGTTTGTATCTGCAGCTGCCCTAGTGTCTCCACCCAGATGTTGCTTTTGAAGCAAGGCTGAGTTAGTTTGGGATCCTTTCAGCTCCTTAACCACAGAACTAGATATGTCAAACCAGAATGGAAAGAGAACTTAGCATTGTTGAGTTGCTATCATAATGAGTTGATGGTACAGAGAGCGGTGACCAATGAAGCCCAAACTTCCAGTCCTATGCATCAGAAATGTGAATAACAGGGCTGGGAATATGGCCTAGTGGTAGAGTACTTGCCTCACATACATGAAGCCCTGGATTCGATTCCTCAGCACCACATATATAGAAAAATCCAAAAGTGGTGCTGTGGCTCAAGTGGTAGAGTGCTAGCCTTGAGCAAAAAGAAGCTAGGGATAGTGCTCAGGCCCTAAGTCCAAGCCCCAGGACTGGCAAAAAAAAGGGGGGGGGAGTAGAAGGAAGAAGAAGAAGAGGAAGAGGAAGGAGGAGGAAGAGGAGGAGGAGGAGGAGGAGGAGGAGGAGGAGGAGGAGGAGGAGGAGGAGGAGGAGGAGGAGGAGGAATGTGTTTAACAATTGGGCACTGGTGGCTCATGCCTGTAATCCCAGCTACTCAGGAGGCTGAGATCTGAGGACTGCAGTTCAAAGCCAGCCCAGGCAGAAAAGTCCATGAGACTCTTATTACCAATTAGACACCAAAAAGGAAAAAGAAAGTCAGAAATGGATCTGGGGCTCAAGTGGTAGAGTGCTATCCTTGAGTGAAAAAGCACAGCAAGAATGCCAGGCCTTGCACCAAAAAAAAAAAGAAAAAGAAAGAAAGAAAAGAAAAGTAGAAAGAAAGAAGGAAAAGAAAAAAAGAGATGACTTGTGAGACTTCTGGACTGCTTTTATCTGCATTATCTCATTTCACAGAACAGGAAGAGCCTAGAGGGACCTGTCATTGTGCTAATGGGGACACTGTCCCATGAGGAGGGACTGTGACTTGCGTCAGTCTCCCTAGCTCGCTTTAGAGATGGAATGAACACACCAGAAGTCACATCACTTCTGTAGGTCCACAGAGCTGGTTCATGGTACCCCAGGACCTCAGAGGAAGGGAACATGTATACTTAAACCCCTATTCCATGTTCTGGGAGCTGGGGAGAGAAAACCACTCTGGCCTTAGGAGCCTTGGGGCCTTAGCCCCATCTCTACTGCATACCACACTTGAGTCTCTGGTTCTCTCCTCTGCACCTTGCTGAGTTTGGGGCATCTAATAAGAAGTGAACTCGCTTGTCACACTGGGGCACCCTGCAGTCACTGTGGAGCCAGAGGCCTCCACTGCTGTGCAGTGCAGAAGCCCACAGGGCAGATCCTTAAGAGACTGGCTCAGCACCCCCAGCCACCCACATCTTGTGGAAAATCTGCAGCACCTGCAAGATTCTCACTCATATCTTGGAGGCTTCTCTGCCCCTGGGTTTCTTTTAGTGCAAAGCCATGTCTGTGGGTTGTCTTACTGTCTTCTGTGCTATATCTCTCCATGGACTTCCCTTCCCTCATTTCTGAAACATCCAAAAAAAAAAATGCCAGTGATCAAAACCTAAGACAAACCAGCTAACAACCAAAAGCCCCTTCATAAGGGCCTTTGATTTCCCCCAGACCACTGGAGATTTAGGATGTTAGGGAGGTTGATGTTAATGTAGGACACAGGCAACTTGAGACTAAAGAGTGGGCATCTCTGTGCCCCTGGTCCCAGGCCCTGTCTTCCTGCATCACTGTGTCTCACCCTCCTCTCTTCCCTACTTCCTTCCCACTGTTGTCCTGTTCTTGATTAACTCTGGGGCCTCTTCATCCCTGGTCTGGATAAGCCTTTACCCACTTGGTGGTGGGTTCGCCTAAGGGGGGCCATTCCATCACTTCTTCGCATGCTATGTATATCCAGTGTGACAAGAAACGTCTCTTTCTAGTTTTCTCTCTCTCTTCCTCTCTCTGTCTGTCTCCTGCCACATGAACACACACACACACACACACACACACACACACACACACGAATACACACAATGAACAAATATATTTTGTTCTAGTAATGTACAAACTTCCCATGTGCCAGGTCCTTTAAAATACTGGTTCTAGCTGGGTGAGGTGGCCCACATCTGAAATCCCACCATTTGAAAGGCTGAGACAGAGGAATTTCAAGCTCAAGGCCAGCCCAAGTCTCATAGCAAGATCTTGTCAAAAAAAAACAAAACCCAAATAAAACAAACAAAAAAGACAGCAACAACAAAAACCCAAAAGTAGGATGATCCTTTAAAATTCTCCCTTCTTCCGAGGGAAATAGCTAAGCCTCACCAGCATGCACCCATGTCTACCCTTGGCCACCAGTGTCGCCCTGAGCCCCTTCTCAGAATTTATTTATCCTTATCATTGCCCCCAGAGATTTCAAGCACTAAATGGTTTCATGGAGGAGGAAGCTCCAATCAAATGTGGAGTTCAGGCTTAGGGAGCAGAACTGGCCTCTGGGGGCCTGATTGCAGTTTCTGCCTCTGGTGTTAACTGGCTTTCTGACTCTGTGAAGGCGGTGCCCTCACAGGCCCCTGCATCTGCACTGCAGAGTGAAACATGAGCCCAGCGGCATGGAAATGGGCTCAGGCTTTTGACACTTGTGGGAGGGGAGCTGGCCCCTGAGGCCCCAGGATCCCATGACTTTGTCTTTGATGTGTTACAGGGGCCCGATGGTTTGCCTGGGCTGCCAGGATTTCCGGTAAGTAGCACAGAGGCCCTAACCCCAAGTCCCCCTCCCTATTCGAATGATCTATGAAAATAGTTCTTTCAGGGTCTGGTCTTATGTCTCTGGACCCTGGGGCTCAACTTACCAGGAATGAGAATGAATGAGTCAAGCATTCAAGTAAACAAAGTCTATACAGATAAAGTCCCTAGAGGGAAAGGTGGTAGTGTTGAAACCGGTGTGGGGTGGGAAGAGGAGGGAACCTTGGAAGAGAAGTCTAATAATGAATGGTCTGTCTGGCTATCTTGGGCTTTTTCACTATGGATAGTGAAAATGTGTGTCTGCTTAGAAAGTGATTGGTGTTGTCTAAAATTTTGTGCCTTTGCCTGTACCCTGCCTAATCACTTCAAGACCCTGAGGCTCTAAAAGGCTTAATGTCCCCAGTGGACCCACTATTACATTGATCAAACATTAATACTAGGAACGTGTTCTCAATGGCTAAACTGTGTTTTGTTATACTTTTCTGGGCATCATATATACACCATAAACTAGATGACACTAAAGATACATTTTTTTCAACATTAAAAAATAGAAATCGGTGTGGGACATGATATAACCTGCTGGGTAAAAGAAGAGGCCCCACCTCTGAATGGCAGCTCCATCGTGGCTGCTCCAAACTCCACAGCATATTCTAAAACACACCTTCCTCCACATGAGTAGTCATTGCATGTATTAGTAGTACTGGAAGTAGCTGTCACTTGAGCTATGCCCCAGCCCTTTTGTTTGTATTTGATTTTGAGATCATTTACTTTTCTTGAGCTCTCTTGAAACTCGCACTTCTGCCTCCCAAGTAGTTGGGATTACAGGTGTGTGCCACCATGCTTAGCTTGGTTCTATGTTTCAAAAGAGCTGAAGCTCCTTGGAATAGGCTCTGTACCACTGTAGGGAGTACAGGAGAGCTGAAGAGGCAGAATCTAAGCCACCAGCCCCACTAAGGGAAGATCCATTTGGCATATTGACTGGGCTATCATTTAAGACTTTACTTCAAAAAAGAGAAAGACTATACAAGGCCCCGAGTTTGATCCTCAGCACCATTAAAAAGAAGAAGAAGAAGAAGACAACTGTATTGCTATTGCTAAGCAATAATAACAAGCATGTGTATATCACTACTGTGGTAGAGAACTCATCTTTCACCTAAAGGACAAGGCAGGGCTTGTGAACATTACAGTGACAGCTGAAATGCCACTCCTCTTGAGTCATGGCCCAGACTTTGAGTGGCTGGAGTTGAGAAGTAGCCACCTCTGGCTGAGTATGTGAATTTGGGCTCTGCAGAGGTGATGGGAAACCCTGCTAGCAGGGCATGAGCTCCGATGCAGCAGTGAGGAGACTCCAAGGGGAGTCCCCTCCCACTAGCATGGTGAGGGAGCTGAGTGCTGGATCGCTTCTCATAGGTAGTAGGGAGCCAGAGAAGGATGGAGTCATAGAAGGTGGATGCCAGGAAAGTCAAGCTGAAGGATGGCTTACGTAAGCCACGCCTTAGGCTCAGCTAACAGGCCATTTCAGCAGCTTCCACCCTGCTGAAAGAAACCAAGATTCAAAGAAACCTCTGAGGGGTCACGGCTGCTTTCTTACCATCAGACTCCAGTTCCTGGGCCCCTTAAATTTAAACAGATATTGTGACCAGGTGCCAGTAGCTCACCACATCTGTCATCCTAGCTACTCTGGAGGCTGAGATCTGAAGATCATGGCTGAAAGCCAGCACAGGCAGAAAGGACCATGAAACTCTTATATTCAATGGACCACCAAAAAGCTGGAAGTGGAGCTGTGACTCAAGTGGTAGAGCATCAGCTTTGAGCTCAGGGATAGCACCCAGGTGCTGAGTTCAAGACCCTGTACTGGCACATATGCATGCACGTGTGTGTGTGTGTGTATGTTTGCATACACACACACACACACACACACACACACACACACGATGTCGTGACTAGCCATGATTCCTATACAGCTGGGGAATAACATGTTCTATTTTTCTTTCTGACAAACAAAAGTGCTTTTCTTTTGATTGGTTAAAACATTAACAACACAATACACACCAACAATTCCTTCCAGGGCCCTAGAGGACCAAAAGGGGATACTGGCGTGCCGGGATTTCCAGGACTGAAAGGAGAACAGGTGAGATGTCTTGGGAATCTGGATGGGCTCATATATCTGGCTTTTCTAACCATTTCCAATGGGCTGAGCATGTCTGCTGCAATTCTGCTTCTTTGTGATACAGTTTTTAAGACCATAAAGGTAGTTTATTTCAATTACCTAGCTCAGTGATACTTAATATTTATACCAACTTGCAGCCATCACCATTAGCAAATTCTAGAATGTTTCTATCCTGTCCAAGATCAACTCTCATGCCTAGTGACTGTCCACACTGCTACTGTTAACTTCCACAATCTCTGGGCTCCTTCCTGGTAAAGATGAAGTGGATTTCACCCTAACCAGGGAAGGACATGTAACTTAATACTCCTCTGAATGCTGTTCTTCCATGTACTATGTGTTGTCTAACCATCTATTGGGCATCCTCCTTCAAATGTGAGCTCCCTGGGAACAGACTTCTCTATAGCTCTGATACTAGCACGGGGACACAGATAGCACCCCAAATGCATGCCCTATGGAAGAGTGTAGCACTAATGAATAAAACAAATGGCCAAATATAGTTTGGGGAACATTCTAAGCTCAAGTCTTGGTGCCAGATGTTTGAACTCAATATTTAGCCTGCAGATAACTTTCTGAGGACTTCCGTGGCACAGAGCTGGCCTCCATACCTTCCACACTGGCCTCTCAGAGGAGGGGGAGAGTGACAGCCATAAACAGGTTACAAAGACTCTGGATGGGATTCATTTATTCATCTATCCACTCCTGTCTGCATCCCTCTTTCAGCCACAGATCCCCAGGGCTGCCTGAGGTTTCCTGTGCTGGTTCAGGACATGGAAATAAGACAGGAAGGGCAATTGGGAAAAAAGATGACAGACAATATGTGCTCAGCTGTGCTTGGAAACTGCTCTGAGTGGAGAGAGTCTATGGTTGGGGTGAAGGAAGGAGTGCCTTTGAAAGAAGTGAGATTTAGCATTTTCTCCTTCCTTCTCTACCATTCCATTCTGCCTCTAAGGGACAAGAAAAGGTTCATGTCTTTTGGCCCAGTTTTCATGTGGTAGAGGGCTCAGCGTTCTGGGCAAAGGTTTAGGGATGCATGGAGAAGGCACCTTGGGTACTTTCACCTCCTTGACCTGCAGAGAAGGGATGGGGTTGAGTCGACTCTGGCTTAGGAGAACGGGGTCAAGTGGATCTGAAGGGACTAAAATGTCCCCTTGGCCCCTTGCTACTTTGGAAGACTGAACCACCTCCCAAGTATCTCCTCTCCAGCCATTGTAATGAATATGCTTCCTTTGCCTCTAATGCGTTTGTGCTTGCTTCTTCTTGCTGCTGTCGTGGTCAGGACTGTGTTTCTTCATCAATTGGTAAGATATTAATGTCAGCTATGGGCTTCAGGGGTTGGAGAGAGAAGGCTGCTCTGCTCATTGGTGTCCCATTAGGCTGCTTATAACCCTGTTGAAATGTGTCTTCTGTGTGGTCCAGCCCAGCTCCTGGCAGCTAGCACTAATGTCTCTGAGGGATGTTGAGGGTTTCTTCATCTGATCTTGTCCTCTGGACCTATGTCTAGTTGGGAACCTCCTGAGATCACTCATGGCTCAGCTGATGACAGCATTTGGGGGCACAATCCTGACAACTTGCTCCCAATCCCCTCTTTTGCCAACATCCAGGATAACTTTGTCTGACCACATACATGTTTGCGTGGGAACATGGAGTTTGAAGGCAAAGTTGCATACAGAGACACGAGGCTCCTCTGTTGCTAGAACCTTCTAATGCTTATACTTTCATCTCTTCCCCAGTTTTCAGGTGTATTGACAAGAGGAAGGATTCTTGAGGGAGAACACATGTTAAGTCAAGGTGACAGGAAAGCAAGGCGTCAAATACCTTAGGAGCCAGCCAGAGGTCCCTGGAGGGGTGTCATATGGCAAGTGGCAGTCAGGACCATGCTGAGAGTAGGGGGCACAGATCTGTCCTGGGAAGGAATCCTGGAGGGTATAGAAGACCACACCCGAGCCTTAAGACAGTGACTTCGACAGTACGTGGAGGGAAGAGCTCATCCCACAGGCAGCTTTAGCAGAACTCTAGCAGGAGGCCATGCTGGAGCAGTGGGGCTGGAGGAGCACCATGAAGGCAGGAGAGCAATGAGCAAGCATGGCAGGATGGCAAGATCATACTGATGAGACAAGAGGAGGAAGCCTGACTTCATCAAAGGTCTTCTGCATTGCAGGGTGAGAAGGGAGAGCCAGGCACCATCTTGACAGGGGACATTCCTTTGGAAAGAATGAAGGGGCAAAAGGTAATTATGTCACTGGGCCTTGATGCCATACATCTTCTTGGCTCCCCAAATTTGTCACCAACAGAGTTCTTCTAGGTGCTAAGTATCTATCTTTCTGTTTTAGGGTGAACCTGGAGTGCCCGGAGCCCTGGGGCCAATGGTAAGTCAGAACATCTCTCTACTAGGTCTGGATTGGAGTTTGGAGCATTTACCATACTTTGGCCTAGTTAGATTTAGTGTCCTAATTAATTGTGGAAGCACAATGGATGTGTGTGTGTGTGTGTGTGTGTGTGTGTGTGTGTGTGTTAGGGTAGGATAGACAAATTAGTTACATAAAAATCTCAAGGATTCGCAGGCATGGTGGTACACATAGGTGATACACATATGTGAAAAAAATCCAGTAGTTGTACACAGCGGCAGCTGTGTTCTCACTTTTGTCCAGTCCACTGTGGCTATTTGTTGTTGGGCCTCGCCCCTCTGAGCAGTGACTCAGAGACCCAGGTACATCCATAGAGTAACATGGCTGTCCTGTGGGTTGAAGATCACACTGGTATCTTCCAGCTGGAGGCTGAAGTTGGGAGGGGGCGAGGCTAAAGAAGAAAATGAACATCACTTCTAGCACATTCCACAGGCACGAACTCAGGCTCCTGGGGCCTTGGACATGCAGTGAATCTATGTGTCCAGTACAGAGGGGATTTGGATGGGGTTGAGCCCAGAAGACAATAGCATGCTGCTTTCTACTGAGGGCTGCCAACTGCAGAGAACCCCTCAGTGGGAGCTCTCGAAGCCCTCTCCTGGCTTGTGGCTTTGGGTCTTGATCTGCTGATCACCTGCTGTAAAGCTTTGAGTCTGCCCTTCCCTCTCTGGGTGTCTGCACACCCATCTGCACCCATCTGGGACCAGAACTAGACAGTGCTGTAGGCTCTTCTGACCTTGCTGTTCTAGAATTCTATAATACATATAGACTTCTGGAATGTTTTCCTATGTATTCTTTCCCCCATGATGAACCCTAAACTTCTGCCATACATTCTTTCTCCCGAGTGAAGAAAGTTCAGGTAGAACATCACTGTGAAGCAGATACTGTGTGAGACTTGACAAGCATCCTTTCACCTTCCTGACCCCTAGATGTGAACATCAGAGCCCTTGCTTATAGACTAGGCAATGGAACCCCCAAAACTTCAAAGAATCTGTCTACTGCCACATCACATTACTAGGAGGGGGAGATTGTGGCTAGTAGTCACACTGTATATCCAGACTCTTCCTCCCTGTACCCCAAAGGGCCTCCAAGAAACAAAATGCCCTTGGTTCCTAAAACATTGTGGGTTACAGAATTATTTGAGTGGTCTGTTTTGTTGAAGCTGGACACCTCCCCCCATGGCTGAGGGAAGAGAATCAAATGTTTGTGAACCAAGGAAACATAGGTCTTTGGTGAATAGCCTAACATCTCAAAGGTACATCCTCTAAAAGACCTGCTGAGTGAGGCCTTTGGTCCCTGCAGCCAGGCAGAATGGACACCCTGGAGGGGGTAGCTGTAAAGTTAAAGGCATGCTGAAAGCCTCATTCCTAAATGATTAAGCACACATTAACCTCCAATACTGTGGGAAATACTGACAGCCGTGGGGGCCAGCAGGTGGCTGCAGATGGCCACAGCAGTTATCCCACAGAAGGCCAGCTAGCACACAGCCCACCAAACATAGTAGGGGCACCTTTTAATTTGCATCAAGTTGCCATGTGGGCTAGCTGTCGACTTAGTGACGAGCATAGCATACAACTCCTTTGTAGCTGCTCCAGATATAAACCATGGACCATCATCACCCAGGTCACTGGAGAGCTCGTTAGAAGTGCAGTTCCTGGAAGTGGCACTGTGGCTCAAAGTGGCAGAGTGCCTAGCTGATCATCATGAACCAGATATGACAAAGACACCTGCACATCCATGTTCACTGCCGCATAACAGCCAAGATATGGAAACAGCCCAGATCTCCCGCAATAGATGAGTGAACCCAAAACATGTGGTACCTATATACAATGGAATTTTTACACAGCCATTAGAAAGAATAAACTAATGTCATTTCCAGGGAAATGGATGGAACTAGAACAAATCATGTTAAGTGAGGTAAGCCAAGATCAGAGAGACAAATAGCACATGTTCTCTCTTATACGTAGAAGTTAGATCTAAAACGCACTGGGATATGACAAATTACACAGGGTTGTAGATATTCACATACAGTGAGACTGAAGGATATTCTTAGGAGAGATCACAAAGGTGCAATGCCTAAGCATCTCTTCATATTTATATGAAATAATATACATACTCAAAGAACTTCAAAGATATGGAAACAAAAAGCTTTAAAAACTTTTTTCTTGTTCCGATGTGTCTGTATTCTTTACCTTATATATACAGTGTATTCACATTCATATCTGTGGATGGGTCGGGGGGAAGGCACAGAACTCAAGGAAAAAAGGTGAGAAAGTGCAGCAATGGCGCACACCAGACCTCGAAGATAGCAAACTATACACTTCATGAGTGGAGATGGGAGGGAGGGAATGGGAGAGACTGAGGGAACAGATGACACTGTACGAAAGGAAATGTCCTCATTGCCTGACATATGTAAATTGTTATTATAAAGGTGATGTACAGAGAGGTTACAGTTACATAAGTCAGCTACTGAGTACATTTCCTTTTGGACAATGTCTCTCCTTCCCTGGCTCTCTCCCAGTTTTCCCTCCCATCCTCACCCACAAGTCGTATAGTGCATTTTCAACACAGTGTCTAGTGAGTACCACGGCTGCCTTTGTTCACCCTTCCTCCCTCCATTTCTGTTCCATTCCCCCCCCCCTTGCCCTCTCAAAGACAGATAAACAAACAAGACAAAGAGAATATAAAATAAAAACAGCGACAAAGAAGAAACTTCTTTTTTCCATTTCCTGCAGTTTGTCTGAGAAGTTTATGTACAAATCCTGTTTCAGTGCAGCCCTTATTTTCCATCTTTCAAGGCATGGCTAATTGTTTTACAAGAAGAAGGGGCTTGGAGGGACCCAGGCTGACACCTGGCATTTCTTTGGGAGATGAGGCAGGCCTAACTATAGGAGTGGAAGGCACAGACTAGAGATAGCATGTGCTCTGGAAAGAGGTACATCATTGTAGCTCATGGGCTTTGTAGGCTAAGTCGTCTATATCCAAACACCAAAGGCATGTTAACACCCACAGGAGCTTGGAACATGGCAGTGGCTCAAGAAAGTAGAGAATGAATAACTGAGTACTGAGTAAGACCCAGGGGTCAGGAGCCTAGCTAGAGGACAGGACTGGTCCTCAGGACATTTAGGGACAGGAACCCAGTCTTGGTTATAATACAGTTCTGGCTGCATTATTCAGAATGGAGGATGTAGAGAACCCTGGAACATAGGATATAGGGCAAAGCTCCAGGTTTTGAGCCAGTTTGGGCACATGGCTACCTGGAAGCTGAGCCCCTGAGCTGTTAGTTTGCCATCTAAGGAGTTGGATCCAGGGTCTGGGATAAAGGGTGCGTGCAGAAAAGTAAGGTATTCTAAGCAGTTGAACGAGTGCTTCTAGCCGAAAAGGAGAGTCAGGAGAAACGGAGACAGATGGGCAGCCCACAAAAGATCAAGACAGACAGACAGCCCACAAATGATCAAACACCCCCGTTCCTCTAGAGTATGGGTTGTTTTCTAGTCTGGTGTTTGTTTCGCTTCTAGGGTCCCAAAGGACCACCAGGACACAAAGGAGAATTTGGCTTCCCTGGAAGACCTGTGAGTATCAGTGCTCTGTGGACTGGATGTAAGGGGACATAGGCCAGGTAGGCCTGTGGGCAGGGTCTTACTAAAGTGTCTCCTGTGCGTCTCAGGGCCGTCCAGGATTGAATGGCCTCAAAGGTGCCAAAGGAGATAGAGGAGTCATCAGTCCGGTGAGTACAAACAACCACTGCCCCTGCCCTGTATTACCTGAGGGGCAGAACCCAGGCTGAGGAGTCCAGACCAGCGAGAGCTGTGCTCAGTGAGTGGGGTTTGCAGACTGCATGTTCAAGACTTTTTGTCTCTCCCTCCACTGCCATTGACAAAGGATCCTGGTATTGAGCCCTGCCCCCTGCTGGCCCTCAGGGGAGTCCCCAGTACCTAGAGCACCTTAGCAATCTTCAGCCTCCTCCTTCACACTGTAGATACAGAGCTGGAGAAGGGATCTGGATGTGCTCTGGAGATGCAGTTCCAAATCCAGGGCTTGAGGGGGCATATCCCATCCTTCTCTGCTGCACACAGTCCCAGGGATTGCCCCTCACTAAGGGGTCCATCAGTGCCTGCAGGTGAACCTCGAAGGTGGTCTGTCAGCAACTCAGGAAGACCTCACTAGACAGCACATGCTGGGGCATCAGCAGGGTCTAGGATCCAGGAAAAAAGGAAGCTGGTATTTATTGAGCAACTACTGTGGACCAGACATTGTACAACCTGCTTGTCCAGGACAGTTACTCAAGTACTTCTGGTGATGACTGGCTATCCCAGGAGATACTCTGTGGGGGCCTTGTTTGACACTGCTGAACCCAGGGCCTACAGGAGTGAAGGCCACTGCTGAAGGCCCTCTAGCTCTTCAGCAGTATTAAGCATTAGTCAAACCACTGCCACTTTTGTATGCAACACACTTTGCACATCCAGAAATTGAGAAATACAGTTGTCCTAAAGCATTAGGTCTGATTCACAGCCACTGGATGGTCAATGAATGCCTTCACAAAGAGCTTATGCATGGCAACCTTGGCTCTCCTGCTGTAAGAGAGGGGTAAAAAAAACTGTAGGGTGCCGGAGTCAGTGGCTCACATCTGGAATCCTAGCTACTCAGGGGGATGAGATCTGAGGATTGCCATTCAATGCCAGCTCTTAGGCAGGAAAGTCCATGAGACTCTTTAACTAGAAAAAAAAAAGCCAGAAGTAGAGCTGTGGATCAAGTATTACAGCAAAAAAGTACAGACTCAAGCAAAAAAGCTGAGGGACAGCACCCAAACCCTAATTTTAAGCCCCAGAATTCACACACACACACACTCACGCACAAGCGTTCTGTAAGGTTAAAACCAGGCTGGCCTGGCCTTGAAAATGACTTCTAAGTTTGACATTTCTAAGCTAAGTTTAGACTTCTAAGTTTGCATTTCTGAGGCTCTTCCCTGGGCACCTCCATGCCAGAGACATTCTGGTAGCAGATAGGCCAGTATCATCTGTGTACTCTGGGAGTCATTATCTGGGTTTGCTGTTGAGGTGCTGTGTGGCCTTGAGTGGGGTGCTTTCCCTCTCTGAGTCTTATTATCTGCATGTGTCTATCAGGGACAGTCCTTGCTCTGCTGTCTCCCCCATGGAGACAAAGTGTGGTCAGAGATATACAAGTGTCTTGGGGTCAAAAGCTTCCGAGAGCCTTCCCTTCCCTGCTCTGCACCAAGAGCTTGGAGGAAGTGTCCAGTAGCTGTTCCTGTCTTCCCTTCTTGTCCCCCCAACCTAGCTATGGCTTTTCTTTTTTTCCCTTCAGGGCCCACCTGGTCCCCCAGGCCCTCCAGGTCCCCCTGGGTCCCCAGGAGCGGTGGTTAACATCAAAGGTGTAAGTTGGGATGGGAGAGGGGGTCTTCGGGGGGAAGGGCTGTGCACTGGGCACGGGGCTGGCCTGAGCTGGAGCTGAGGGTTCCTAGCAGCCTCATGGCTCCTCACGTTCTATTTCCCACAGGCTGTTTTCCCAGTTCCTGTCCGGCCACACTGCAAAATGCCTGTAAGTAACACAAGTCCCAATCTGTGCCTTAAAAAGCAGGCTTTGAACAGACAGTGGCTCAGGAAAAGATGAGACTCTGCCCTGGGCCTTTCTTATCCCTGGATGTCCTCTTGAGACTCCGCCATCTCCCACATGCAGTCACCCTGAGGTGACAGACCATGGCTCTGGAACACTGGGTCATCAGGTGCTCCTGTTGGCTTCTTTTAATATGGTCCATACAGCAGTGTCTTTGGCAAGTGTGACCATCTTAGGCTCATGCAGGAGGAGCATAAACTTAGATCAAATAGAGCCCAAAAGAACACAGATGGAAAAAGAAACAGCGTCAACCTGTAGCCACTGCCTACCCCCATGCTCTGTCCTGAGTCATGGAACCATGCACCGTCACTCATTTATGGAACAAATATTTGTTGAGTACTTAACTCAATGCCAAGGACTCAGCTTGGCCCATGGCGTCGCAGTAAACTAGAAGGTGTGGTCACTGCTCTCTGGAGTTTGCAAATGACAATTCAGAAATAGGCTTCGATGTGGGGTCCTCCTCACTGGATGAAATGATGAAGCTGGGTTCAGAGGCTCAGACATGATACAGTGCTTTCCCTTGCCATCCGTCTCTGTCTGACCTTTGAGGCAGAAGCTTTGTCTAAAAGGCAGAGGATCCACCAGTACGAGATAGAAGGGGACTATGGGCCTGTGTGTTTATACCAATGACTCAAACAGAGGTCTGCAGTGTGGGTACTGGGAGACCCTCTTGAGAAGCCTTTGCAGCGCCTCCTTAGGTAGAAGGAGAGAACACAGCCTGCTAGGCAGTGGGCTGGCCCTGAGACCCACCTTCTGTGAGTGCCAGAGGGCCACCCCAAACTTACATGACTGCAGGCTTCAGACGGATCACGCCTGGGACAGCAGCAAGCATGCTGCTGCCCCGGTCCACAATTGCATGACTGATACTTGGCCCTTTGCTTGGCCCTTTGCGGTTAGTCATAGCCTTTGGGGGTCATAAGGAAGCCAAAGATGGGCTCAGAGGACTTTTTAGTGAGTGTTTCCACAAGCACCTTCTAATTTTAGCCTTTCTGACACCACAACAACTGGCAGCTCACCTCCTACAGTGAAGGAGCTTAGAATCACTGCAACCTGCCTCCTCAACTTAGAAATAAATGTGGGTTGTTTATCTCTCCCTCCACCCCTGAAGATTCCCTTGACTCTACCTGCCATCTTCTCATAGTGGACCCCGAGGAACTTGCAACCCCTCCTACTCATAAATGTAGAGTGCTTTGAATCACCTGGGGCAAAAGGTGATGGTAGACTATTAAATGCTAGGTAGCAGGTGGCACTTGTGTCATCAGGTAAGGGAAAGACCTGGGAAGGAATATTATCAAAAAACATCAAGTACTTGAGAGACCCACAGAACCTAATGGATTGTGCATAATAACCCCTCCTATCTAATGATAAACCTCCCCCGCCACCAATCATCAGTACTATTAGCACCTATCCCTTAACTACCCACAATAGCAAAGCTGACAGCTGGTCCAACTTCAGGACTGCTAGGACACTTGGTCTCACACATGAGTCAATCAATCCTAATTGATAAGGAGACCCAAAATGCTTATCACTAACCAAACCAACACTGCCACATATGTTGGCCAAAAGCCTTGGCCTTCCCCTTTTTCTGGGTCAGTAGGTCTCTGTTCTGTCTACCCCAGGGATAGGTACCAGATGGGCCTCCCAACTGGAGGCCGGCGATGTGTGTGTGTTGAGGGCTGAGACCATGGCCACCTATGTGTGCAAATGTCAGGGCAGGACTTCTGGCATATGACCTGGCCTTTTTCTTTCCAGGTGGATGCCACTCATCCTGGGGATCCAGAGCTCATCACCTTCCATGGTATATACTACTTTCTTCACTGTGTCATTCTCTGGGACCTTCCTGACTTAATGTCTGTGAAGAAGATGATGTTTATGTGTCTAGTGCTGCACTGGTGATGGGGTCAGGAAGGCCTGAGGGGTCAGATAGGAGGGGTGGCAACTGAGCCCAGGTGTGCCTCAGGCATGATTTGGTCACACATCTGTCAGTTCTGCACATCTTGGCTGTTCCTGTCTCCCAACAGCAGCCAATACTCCTTGTGTTGTTAACCTGTTCACAAGACCTTCACTGATGCCAGACACATGAACTCTATGCTGTTCCTGCCTCCTTGGCTCTTAGGATCTGTTAGATGAAAGTAACTATTGAAAGCAATTAGAGCACAATATACTAAGAGGGGAGGAAAAGAAGAGCTGTGAGAACACATGAGCCCTTGGCCTGAGCGGTGAGTTAGCTAGCAGCATGAGCCTCTCCTGAGAGCTCATTAGAAATGTGCAACCCCAGGGCAGGGGATGGAGCTCAGAGGTCCAGTGTTTACCAAGCTCCATCCCCAGGCCTGAAGGGAGAATTGGACAGGGTGGGCTGGATTCCGTGGTATACCTGTAATCTTAGCTCTTAGAAGGCTGAAGGAGGAGGATCAACCAGGGCTATGTAGCAAGGTCCTGTCATAACTAACTGAATAAATGAGTAAGTTCCCCTCTAGCTAAGGTCTCAGGAGGGTCAATGCATGCTATGGAAGCCAAGTCCACAGCCCAGCAGGCCAGACCCCAAGTCTCAGACAGATCTCCCCAGCACTAGTGGGATCTGAAAAGATGTGTTTACAGCTCCCTGCTCGCCCCTAGTAAGAGCCATCATGCTTTTGACGTGTACACCATTCCCCAATGCTTGGGAAACCCAAACACAAGTCTTCTCTCCATTCGAGAGGTTTATTGATGGTGCCTCTTAGAGATTAGGAGATCAGGTCCTAAACTTAGGACTTCAGGCCTAAACCTGCCCAATCACAGACTACCTCTCCCAAGATGAGTCATGTGCACAGGAAATTGCCAAGTACACTGCAGGTGGGGCAGCAGGCAGGCAGGAGGTCATTCATAAATGCCAGTGTGTTCCTGGTTATGTGTAGGGGCTTCTTTAGGCACATCAGAGGGACATGGGCCAAGAGGTGGGCGGGCTCGTGGATGAATAGCCACTCTGGTCCTCCTGTGCCCTCCTTGCCCTCCCACTCTTTTGATTAAGAAGCCCATGCCTGACCACTTACAACTTAAACAAAAAATATTCTTAATCCCTCCAGTACTTTAGCTCAGCTCTGCCACCTTCACCTGTCATACAGTGGTCACTTGTCCATGTCTGGCCCCTTGATTTCTCTGGCATTTTTATGGCCAAGTCCAGATTTTATTCAAAGTCAGTGTTCAGATCCAATGCAAGATTTTGCTGTCCCTTGCAGCCAGGTGGACCTTGGTGGAGGTAGGGGAGGATCTGCTCTGCTTCCTCAAATCCCTGCTTGTTCCTTAGCCTAGAGGGCTCTCCTGGGAGGAAGAAGGAAAGGCGAATAGTCATCCTCCTGCTTATTTGGGGGTGTGGTTACTGTTCACTGTTTCATCTGTCCCCACTAGCTATGGTCTCAGTTAGGGTCCATTCATCTCTGGTCTATCCCACCCATCCAAGGGTAAGAAGTTCATCCCATCCCTTCTCAAATGCTGCTCTCCAAAGGTGCCCTGGTACTGCTTCCCCATTCAGAGCAGTGGAGAAGGAGGGGCTGGAAGCAGTTCCACAGGAGCCGTGCTCCTTGATGTTTCTGAGGGCAGGTGCAGGTGTAGTTGATGTTCAGTCTACCAACTCTGTAATTGGGGTGAGTCTCAGCACCCTTAGGAATTGGTGTAGCCACTCCTGGGAGATTCCTCTGCTCCTCACCCCACCAGACTGCACAGGCCTAGATAACCTGAGACTGGAAGAGGCAGATGTGAGAACTGGTGTTGAGCCTCAGTCCACATTCACAGAAGTGGCTCAGGGAGAGTTCACAGCAGCCTCTGCTGAGCTCTCTACCACAGCTCCTCTGTAGTACTGTGAGTTGTTTCTGTCTCCCCAGCTGCATCCAGATGTGCAAGGTCAGAAAATGGGTCTGAGGCTTCAACCTCTGGCCTCCCCATCTTTTAGTAAAGCATTTTATACCTTCTGATTACTCCGTGGGCTTTATTTGTCTGAGTCAACTTTGCTAAAGGGGTTCAGTAGTCTCAGAAAAGTTTTGTATCAAATAAGATGCTTTTCCAGTAATTTTTTTTCCTTAAATGTGCAGGTGTTAAAGGAGAAAAAGGATCCTGGGGTATCCCTGGCTCGAAGGGAGAGAAAGGGGACCAAGGAGTTCAAGGACCTCCAGGTAGTCTTGCTCTTTTCCTAGGTTTTGCCTTTGCTTTTTTAGTCCTGAGAAAGGCTGTAGAGTTGTGATATGACTGATTAGTCACGGTATGACTAATTCTGTGACTCTGACCACAAACTACTCTGAATGATAGTGAGACTTACTGCTGGGCTTGGAACAGTGTCCAGAGAGACTAGAATGTCTAATTAATTGTTATGCTTTTATGCAAAACGAGACCCCAAGAGGACCAAGGACTTTGTCTAGGGTCTGGGGTGCTGAGCCTGGACTAGGACTGTATCACCAAGTCCAGTACCCTAACCTATTAACTAAGTCAACACAGGGGTGCTTCTACTAGGAAAGAGCCCTGGCTACCAACTTTTCTATTTTTGTTTTGAGACTCCTGAAGTTATGATTATGAATTTTATGAAACATTTCTTCTTCAGGTCCTCCAGTTGATCCAACTTACCTGAGGCATTTTCTGAACAGTTTGCGGGTAAGAATTCTCTCCTAAACATGTGACCAATGATCTCAGTCCATTTCCCATTGCTATATTGTACCTGAGGTAATTTACACAGTGTAGAGGTTTGTTCAGCTCACAGTTCTGCAGCTGAGAGGTCAAGGGCCCCATCTAGTGATGGCTTTCTTGCAGATGGTGACTCTGCAGGTGTTGTGAAACATCACATGATGAGACAGAAGGAGGCCAGAAACAGTTCCTCTTAGAACAAAACGATTCCCTAAGAATCCCATTATTCATCCATGAAGAATTCCAGAGCCATCAATCCAGAGCTTTCATACATGATTTTGAGAATTAAGCTTCCAACATAGGGGGTTTGAGGTATACATTCAAACTAGAGGAGCCTGTGCATCCAATTTCTTGGGTTTATGTTGGGAAGACTTCATCCCCAGTCTTCCTGAAATACCCTTATGTACTCTGTTCCAGGAGGAGAATGGAGACAGGGGCAACTTTGCAACTGGGCCTCCAGGTCTGCCAGGAAACCCAGGCTTGATCGTAAGTAATGACCTCGCCGGGCTAAGCTCTACCTCCTTCCGTGTAGAGATCCTGGGCCTATCTGCCCCTTCCGTGTGGTCCCCTATCCCTCTCACGCATATCCTCTGGCCAGAAGGAATTACAGTGGGAGCGAAGGCAACGTGCAGCCTCGGTCAGCGTGTGGTTGCGAGAATACCCTACCCCCTCCCTATACTTGCCAAGGAAGACAGGGGCGCGTGGATTCTCGGAGAAGCTTCAATGAGCGTTCTGTTTATTCAAGGGAGGGGCTAACAGACTTGTAACAGTAGTGATGAGCGAAGGGGAGGGACTGACCAGATGTTAACGATAGGCTAATGAGTATGTCCATCATGATAATGTTACGGAACTTCCTCTATGGGCAGAGACCACAGCCCCCCAAGGTCTCCAGAGCCATTAGGAGACATGTGCTCGCAGCCGGGAGGCGGGGGCTGGTTTGGCTTCTCTTCCAGAAGAACCCGGAAGGAGGTGGGATGGGCCAGCAGCCAGCCACCCCAGGTCTTAAAGTCATAGCCATCCCCTACAGACCTCTCTAGGTCATTTTCTCCATTTCCCTGAGGCAGTTAGAGAACCAAGGGTCAAATTATAGTACAAGCTGGAGGAAAGAATAGGACTGGGCCCACTATCCCCATTTCTTGTTGATGGATGGGAAGGTTGACTGAGTCCCATGAAGGGAAAATAGTTTGCCCAGGCTATAAGCAGTAACTCTCAGTACTAAGCACACTGTCTTATTCCTGTACATTATGGGAAATTTGCTCCAATGCAAAATGCTACAATGAAGACAGAATGGAAAGTGTGGGTGATATTTCTAGAAAGGCTAGTTCTGAATTTTTACTTATTTTTATTTTTTAATGCTGCCAGTGGATCTTGAATTCAAGGCCTGGCTGCTATCCCTGAACTTTTTCACTCAAGGCTAGCACTCTACCATTTGAGCCACAGCTCCACCTCTGGCTTTTTTTTTTTTTCTGGTTAATTGGAGATAAGAATCTCATGGACTTTCCTTCCAGGACTGATTTTTTACCTGGTTTCTCAGATCTCAGCCTTCTGAGTAACTAGGATTATAAGCTTTGGTCATTGGTGCCCTGCTCTTCTGAATTTTTAACTAAAGATGAAGCTGTTTGACAGACTTGATTTTCTAAGGAGGAGGAAGGTTTTCCAGGCCATGAAAGAAATGTCAAAGCTTTGTCCCCAACAAGAACATGACCATGTTACTGACCTCATGGACCAGTTCTGAGTTTTGATCTCAGAGCTCCCTATAAGGGGAGAACGAGGCTTCTGCTTCTCATGTGCCCCTAACTTGCATTGTGATTGGGGGACATGTCCTTTCCCCGGTGGAAGCACCCTTTCGCTGTGAAGCACGAAAACTAGACTCATGATCTCCCAGAGCCTTTGGAGTCCATGGCTCTGGGGACTCTCTCGTCTAACTATGCAATGGCTGGGCAAATGCATTGGAGGGCAATGACAGCAGCAGCTAGATGTCACTCACTTCCAATGCATGTCCTCATGAAGGACTAGGCAAGACTTCTAGCCATGAATGATTCTTTTGTTACTGCCTGCTTGCCTTGACAGGGTCAGAAAGGAGAGGCTGTTGTCGGGCCCCAAGGACCTCCAGGGACTCCTGGCCTTCCCGGACCACCTGGCTTTGGAAGACCTGGTGCCCCTGGACCACCGGGACCTCCTGGGCCACCAGGACCTCCAGCTATCCTGGGCTCAGGTTGGTACTGTGAAGGGTGCCCTCATTCATGCCACCCCAATGCTTGGGCTCAGACAACATCTGCACAGCATGTAAAAACCATACTGTGTAATAGAGGGCTGTTTCCTGGATGGGGCCATCTTTTTCCTTTTCTTTTTTAAAAAAAAATTGAGGGCTGGGGATATAGCCTAGTGGCAAGAGTGCCTGCCTCGGATACACGAGGCCCTAGGTTCGATTCCCCAGCACCACATATACAGAAAACGGCCAGAAGCGGCGCTGTGGCTCAAGTGGCGGAGTGCTAGCCTTGAGCAGGAAGAAGCCAGGGACAGTGCTCAGGCCCTGAGTCCAAGGCCCAGGACTGGCCAAAAAAAAAAAAAAAATTTGAGATACAGTTCACACATCATAAAATTCACCCATTTAAAGTGTACAACTCGGTAATATTCACAAGGTCACCCAGCCATCACCACTGGCTAATTGTAGAGCATTTTTATCACACCAAAAGAAAATTTTATATCAATTAGCAGTTACTTCTCCCCACCTCTCCCCTAAGATCTTGTCTATTTGGGATAGGAATAAAAATGGAATCAGACAACAGCTGACCTTTTGTATTTGGCTTCTTTTACCTTGCATAAGGAGCCCAGAGTTTATTCATGTTGTAATGTATATCTGTAGTTTACTCCTTTTTATGGCCAAATAATATGCCATTGTATAGGTAATCTGTTTAAGAACCTTCGAGTTACCTCCATTTTTCAGTTTTCAGTTATTGGGTCCTATTTTGTTTTTAAATACTGGGCTTAGAACTCAGGGCCTTGCACCTTTGTTTGGCTTGTTTGTTTTCCTGGCACTCTACCATTCCAGTCTCACATTGGGCACAGTGATTCTTCAAAAGCTAAGAGCAACCTGGTGCCAGTGGCTCACACCTATAATCCTAACTACTCAGCAAGCTGAGATCTGTGGTTCATGGTTTGAAGCCAGCCAGGGCAGGAACACTCATGAAAACGACCTGAACAAGGAAATAACTGTTTACATCTCACACAGATTCAGGGAACTTGCAAATGTGCTGTGTCCTCAAGACCGAACAGCTGAGGATTGCCGGGTGCTTTGGTTGTGCCTCCTGACTCCAAAGCCAGGACTCGTGTCATTGTACCACTCAAGCCGCCCCCACAGTCTGGTCCCATTTCTTCCTCTTTCGTAGCCCTCTTCCTCTCTTCCTCTGTCAAGTGGTCACATGCTGTCTCCTGGGTGAAGTAAGTTGTATGAGTCAGAATATTTTTGGATGCAAGAGACAGAAAAGTCAAATTCAATGGGCTTTACTGAAAAGGATAGATTCACTTTAAAGCTGAAAAAGACCTGATCAACCACGAAGAGCCAATCAAAGCAGCCTTTAGTCTCATGCTGGGTCCAGAGCTCTAAGGATGCAGGTGCAGGGCTGGGACAGCCTGCATCCCTGGCGTGGGCTGGCCCTGAGGTGAGCATTCCTCTCCTCACAGAGGGTCAGCTGACACTGAAGATGTTTTGTATGGAGCGTGTTGTATAACTTCTCTTTTCTGCTTTTGTTTAAGCTGTGGCCCTTCCAGGCCCGCCCGGCCCTCCAGGACAACCAGGGCTTCCTGGACCCCGAAACTTGGTCAGTATCTTTATCAATGTAGTTAATGCACCGTTCCACTTAAGATGGATTTACAGAAAACTTAGGCTAGAATGTTTAAGGGCTAGCATCTCTGTTTTGGAAGTAGGAATCTATGAGGATAGGACTGGCACAACTCCACCAACAGAAGATGGTAATTTGTCATCTATTCACCTGGCTAAGTAAAAAGAAGACAAAATAATTGACATTGAAGAAGTTTACTCCACAAATCTATCATTAATGATTTTTAGTAAGAACCAACAGTATTTTATGAAAACAATAAGCACAAGTATGTAGAGTACCAGGGTGGTATGTGGGCTGGTCAGTCAGGTTTACTTTGGGTCATTCTGCTTTCTCTATTCTGCCAAAGGATGTCCGTGCTGCTTCATAATGCATTGGAGTAGAGTATAGTCAGAGTTTATTGTAATGCACAGAAGATGAACAAGCACTTCACAAGGATCTCAGGAGTCCTAGGCATGCTCTGTGATCTTTCCTGGATTTTTATCATCTTTTGCAATTTTTCAGACAGCAAAACTGTAGGCCTTACTTTCTTCTATCATATATCTAATTATATTTTATATTGTATCTATATTGTAAAAACGGAAATGTAAGTGTAATTTCTACTTGTTGGCATTTATTTTGCTTGTTTTCTGGGCCTCTTTCTCTTCTTTCTTTCTTTCTTTTTTTATTTCTCTCTCTCTTTCTTTCTTTCTCTCTCCCCTTCCTTCCTTCCTTCGTTCCTTCGTTCCTTCGTTCCTTCGTTCCTTCCTTCCTTCCTTCCTTCCTTTCTTCCTCCCTCCCTCCCTCCCTCCCTCCCTCCCTTTCTTCCTTAGACATGATCTAATTGTGTAGCCTATGCTAGCCTCAAACTGGTGATCTTTCTGCCTTTAGCTCCTCTTGAGTGCTGGGATTATAGGTATGTCTCACCATATCTGGCTGTGCTTGCATTTCTTACCCCTAAATAAAAACCAGCTTAAAACTTGTTAAAGAGCAACATAAAATGATACCATTTTACCAATGTTAATGCCAGTAAGCAGCATAAAAAATAGGGAGGAGGGGCTGGGATTGTGGCTTAGCAGTAAAGTGCTTGCCTAGCATGCATGAAGCCCTGGATTTGATTCCTCAGCACCACATAAACAGAAAAAGCCAGAAGTAGCTCTGTGGCTCAAGTGGTAGAGTGCTAGCCTTGAGCAAAAAAGAAGCCAGGGACAGTGCTCAGGCCCTGAGTTCAAGTCCCAGAACTGGCAAAAATAAAAATAAAAATAGGGAGGATGCAAAACTCACCAGCTATTTTGCTAAACCAAAAATTAAGAAAGACAACTCTGTTTTCTTTGTACTCACATAACCTTATCTTTTGGGTTTTAATTTATTTGTGATGATTCAGGTTTGTGTTTTGAAGCAACATATGCATTTGTCTCATGAAAAAGACTGCTCTTCTGTGATCAGTGAAGCTATAGGTCTCTGTATTGCACAATAAGCAGTGGAGAGCACGGCTCCTATTTGACTTTGTGAAAGGGGGCTGGTCGATCAAAATGGTGCCTGTCCTGCCAGTAAATGCAGATTTAAAATGCCTTTCCAGATCTCAGCATTTGCCAACATGGATGACATGCTGCAGACAGCACATTTGGTCATAGAAGGAACCTTTGTCTACCTGAGGGACAGCTCTGAGGTTTTTGTTCGTGTCAGAGATGGTTGGAAAAAGTTACAGGTAATTCAAATTTTTTTAATGAATACCCCTCCAAATCACCCTTGAACAATCATCACCTGCTGGTGTACCTGCCATTTCACTGCCACGTGTTCAATGTCTTCGTTTCTCACAGCTGGGAGAGCTGATTCCCGTTGCTGTCCACAGCCACCCACCACCTGCGCTTTCCAGCAACGTGAGTAGTTTCCCTGCCATGCCTCCGGTCCCTTCCTTTTGTCAGTGCTTCCTGATCCCTCTGACAGCCAGCCTCAGTCTTCCTACTTGTGAAATCCTCCATCAGCACAAGCATTCTGGGAGAACCCTTTCGTTTTTGACATCCTCTGCCTTGTAAGAACATAGCAACTTGCTGGGTGCCGGTAGCTCACATCTGTAATCCTAGCATCTCCAGAGGCTGAGATCAGAGCATCATGGTTCAAAGCCAGCCCAGTCAGACAAATCTGGGACTCTTAACCCAACAACATGCCAAAAGTAGAAGCATGATTCAGTGCGACTGTCCTACTGTCCCCTTCCTTTTGCAAATGGCAGAAATGAGGCTTCCCAGAGGGTACCTGCTCTATTACGTGAACATGTCAGCAGTGAAGCATGCCTTCTGCTCTTTGGCTTGACTCTTTCAAAGGTCTTGAGAAAGTCCCCTCCTTTCCTCAGAATGACCGTGGAACCCTCAGAGTTGAGGAGTCCCAGTTAAAGACAATACCAAATCATTGAAAGCTTTTAACCCAGGAAACACTGAACTCGCGCTTCACTGTCCTCTGAATTCCAGATGGAATGCATAGTCACATGGTTTCTTCTTCTCTTTTGTCTCACAGCCCTATCAGCCCCTGCCTCCGGTGAGCCCTATAAGTGCCAATTATGAAAGACCCGCTGTAAGTACAATTTGTGTAATTCTTCTGCAAACACCAAATGCACGTCTCCATGTGCTAGTAGACCCTGTGTTTAGTTCCTCGTCCTGCTCTCAAGATGCTCACACACTAGTGAGGGCGTCATGAACCATTACAAGACAGGGCACAACACATTAGGATGAGGCAAACCCAAAATGTTGGTGTTATGAGGAAGTCAAGGAAGTCTGCCCAGAGGAGGTGATCTCTGAACTAAAACCTAACAGACAGCTGGGCTCAAGAGTGAACCAAGTGAGGAAAGACTAGGAATTCTAGGCACAGGAAAGATGGACCAGAGGGAAGCAAGGGGACATACTGTGCATGCCTACCATTCCAATAATTACAGTACAGCCAGAGGAGTCCAATTTAAGGTAGAGAAGGGGAAAGGCTTGGATACAGAGGTTGGCAAAGGCAAGATCTAGTCATCAAACCATCTGTAAACCAACATAATGACTTTGACCAATTCCTGTGAACACCAGGGAGCTGTGGAGAGGCTTAATGCAGGAAATTATTTCAGAAATTTCCCTGGTGACAAGGTCAATGCAAGTAAGTTAGAGAAGCCAGAAACAAAAGCCCAAAGATCAGTGAGGTGGCTCCTGAATTATCTGAACTAGGGTCACAGCAGTGACCATGTTGAATAGGGCCAACTAGAGAGATAAGAAGGAAATAGGAGAGACCCAGGTGTGGTTGTGAGGATGAGAGATGAGGAGTGATGTCCAGATCTCTGCTTGGGTAACCTGGGGGTGTCCTGGGTTCCTTCCCAAGAACCACTGACTACTGTTGACCCTAACAATTCTCACGCCATTCCTCTGCTAGCTTAAACAAAGATCTTGTTCAAATCACTATGGAAACTCTATGGAACTCAACTACAGAAGCAGAAACACAGACCTGGGGTCTCTTTTCTCACTCTTCGTCTATGTTCCCATTACTTCAGACTCTCTTCTTCAAGTCTCACTTTCTGTCCCCCCTCCAGCCCACCCTAATAGACAAACAAAGGCTCTATCTGCTGTGTGCAACTCTGGGTTGCCATGGCATTCATTCCAACTCCAACTCTGGGGTCTCATGGCTACAGAGCCCAAACCACCTGACTCATTTGGGATTCTTGGGAGAAACTGTCTCCATGGTGTATCTTGAGTCAATCATCCATTGTCAGTCGGTCCAATCCAGAGCAGTGAGAAGATGAGGTTGAAGGCCTAAGGCCACTCTTTCAACAGGGGTTCTTTCAGAGAACTGGCCTGGACTTGACAGATGCCAGAAACATATATCCTAGAAGGCTGCTATCTCCAAGGAGGACCTTCCTTGGGGTGTGGTCAATCTGAAGTGCCTCTAGGCCACCCAAGAAGAGACAACGGTGAGGGAATGGGCTGTGAAGGTCTAAACCTGCCATGGGACCTGGTCTGGAAACATTGACTCAGGAGTCTTCAACAGAGCCATGGCAATTGATGAGAATGGTAGGGTCTCTGAAAAAGAATATACACAGTGAAAAAGGATTAGACTATGGGGAGCAAAACCTTAAAAATAAAAGGAACTGATGGAAGAAACAGAAGGAAATTCAGAGGCATGGCTTGAGAGGAAAAAAGAATGCCAAGCAAGGCATCAGACAGGAGTGTGAAGGCTTCCAGGAGGCCCATCAAAAGAGCTAAAATATGCCTTTCAAATTTAGAAACTAGAGCAAAGCATTTCAGGAGCCAACAAAATTGGAGTCTACTAAAGAGTAAATGAGCAGTTAGTATAGGTGCCTTTCAAAATGAAGTTAGGGTTCTGGGTGCCCATGGCTTTTGCCTATAATCCTAGCTATTCAGGAGGCTGAGATCTGAGGACTGCAGTTTGAAGCCAGCCCAGGCAGGGAAGTGTGTGAGACTCTTATCTCCAATTAACCACCTCAAAATCTGAAAGTGAAGCTGTAGCTCAAATGTTAGATTGCTAGCCTTGAGCACAGAAGCTTAGGAACAGCATCCAGGCCATGAGTTCAAGCCCCAGAATTGGCATACAGACACATGCACTGACACACACCAACACACACTGACATACACTCACTGACACACACACACATTTATGGCAAGTAATTAGTGGATTCATAAGGCAGTATTTTATAAGTTCTAAAGTAATATACATATGTATATTGAATTGGAACCCTTTGTAAAACTACTTAAAGAAAATAAATAGTAATACATATTAGTCAATTTTGACAGTACCTATAAAGAATGAAGAAAAAAACCATATAACTACCAAAACTCCAGCTACCCACACAAAGGCCACTTTAACATTTGACCCCAGGGGTCAGGTGCAGGTGGACAGAGATGGCTTCCACCACACCTTCCATCCAAAGGCTGGGGTCTCCTTGGAAACAGGACATGGTTATGGTGTTGGAGCGCACCTTTCATGCCGACTGTACTGTCTCTCCTCCCACTCTTTTCAGCTGCACCTGGTTGCTCTGAACATGCCATTTTCTGGAGACATTCGAGCTGATTTTCAGTGCTTCCAGCAGGCCAGGGCTGCAGGACTGATGTCCACCTACCGAGCCTTCTTATCTTCCCACTTGCAAGATCTGTCCACAGTGGTGAGGAAGGCAGAGAGACACAGCCTTCCTATAGTGAACCTCAAGGTAAAGACGCTCTCCTCCCACCGCCCTCTTCCTGTGACAGTCTCCACGAGAACTAGAGTATTTGCCACTCCATGACCTTGACGTTGGTGCAAGCCCCACTCTTTTCCCTCATTGGCTATGTGACTTTGGGTGGGTCTTCAGTTCCCTCATATTTATAGTGACCTCCCTGCTTCCATGGCTCTTGGAGCAGACAGGAGGATAATAATCACCACTTTCATTTATCAAGCTCTTTGTTTATTGTATAGCACTATATCTATTAGCTGAGGAGGTACTTCTGAGAAAAATGAGAAGTATTCCTTTCTCACTTTGTCAGATGAGAAAACTGAGACTCAGTTTGTTCAAAGTCATTACAAACTAGCACTCATTTCTTTGACTCCTGTATCTGGGGGCTCCCAGTTTTTTCCAGGTGGCATTAGCTGAGTGGTGCAGGGCAAAGCAGACAGTGATGGTCTCGGGGTGGAGGTCTCTATCTTCATCCTAGCTTGGTGCTTTCTGTGAGCTAAGCTGCCCCAGCCTGCTAGATCATTCTCTGCCCCTTTTGCTAGCTACAAGGTCTCATGAGAGTATAACATGGAAATGGCCAATTCCATGGCATAACCCAGGGATCCTATACTATCTATGCCTCTAATTGAGGCCACAGAGGGACAGCTTGGTTGGTGGTCACAAGTGTCCTGTATCCTGGTGACTAACTAAACTGCAATAGTGTATCGGCCCCTAGGGTCCTTATAACCCTAATCCTACAGTGTGGAGCATGAAGACTGGTAAGTCCCATCCTGACCCTATAGCCAGCACCTTCCACCTGCTCTCCCAGGTATGACCCTAGCACCTTCACTTACTAGCCTAGTTAGTTGGTATTCTTCCTGGTCTCTGTAAGAGACCAGACTCTTCTGTTCTGGTAAGGAACTGACCTTTACCTCTTCACCATGCATAGTAGAGATTAGCTCAGGACATGGTACAAACTCAAAGCTTAGTATATGTGCATAATATTTTACTACTACTACTGCTGAAGAACTTAAATAGACTCTTCATGGGAGGAGTCTTCTACATTCATAAAATAAGATATACCACCTTAAGAAAGAAGACAGTAAAGCCAAAAGGGTTCAAGGACTGCAAAAATGCATATATATATATATATATATATATATATATATATATATTTCTCAAGTTCCAAGTCATCAGGACTCTGGACTTGAGGCTGGGGACTTCAGTGTGAAATAGTATCTGGATTTTGAGGAATGAGGAACAAGCAGTCTAACATAGCATCTGTCTTTACAGGGCCAAGTACTTTTTAATAATTGGGACTCAATTTTTTCTGGCAATGGAGGTCAGTTTAATACCAACATTCCAATATACTCCTTTGATGGCCGAGATGTGATGACAGATCCTTCTTGGTAAGTAGGCGGGGCGATCCACTTATGACATGATTATTTTAGGAGGTCTCCTAACAGTGAGATGTCTTTATCAACTTCCCCATGAGGATAGAACCATCAGAAAGCCTCAGTGAGAAAGATGAGGTCCCAGGGAAAGCCCTGTACTTAGAGCCAGAAAACAATATTGAGACTTTGGGCAAGGTACTTCCATTCTCTGAGCCTCAATCACCTTGCCTATCAAATGACCAAGACAACCATATCTGTACCATAAGATCACTGTGTCGATAAGTATGTGTAGAAATGTATAGCATGCAGTGAACATTTAATAAGTGGTAAGTGGTACAACTCGTTGATCCCATAACTGTGCCCTGGAAACTGCACTTGAAACATGTGAAAATAGCATGTGCTTTTTAGAATAGATTAACTTTTTAGAATAGATTAACTCTTCCCCAGTGCCTTCTTCATCATAGGCCCAATGCCAGACTGGGTACAGTAATAAACTTGCATGGCTTACCCTTAATGCACTCCCAATCTACAGGGACAGATAGACACAAACAACGATTCTAGACAGAGTATGATGATTGTAAAATGGAAAAAAAAAAACAAGGAAGATGACAGGAACACAAAGTATACATTCATTTTTACTTAAATAAGAATCAGAAGTGGCTTCGTGTGAAAGGAGACCTCTAATGGGCTTTGAAAGATAAGGAGTCACTGGTCTGAAAGTCAAATAGAGACTACTCTAGATGAAGGAACCTCAGGAGCAAAGCTTCAGAGCCATGAAAGCAGAGATATGATTGGGAGGTGCCTGCAAGCTGGGTATGGCTGGAGTACAGTGTATTCACAAGGCTGAAAAGAGCTGTGAGGACAAAAAGGGGATCTCCGTGTGAGACTATGGAGGGAGGTAGAGCTTGACTAAATCTACTTAATGCCAGTCGATTACCAAGATATGCCACAAGGAAGTGTCATTTAAAATATAACACGACATGGGGCTGGGAATGTGGCTTAACGGTAGAGTGCTTGCCTAGCATGAACGAATTCCTGGGTTCGATTCCTTAGCACCACATAAATAGAAAAAAACAAAAGGGGGTAGAGTGCTAGCTTTGAGCAAAAAGAAGCCAGGGACAGTGCTCAGGCCCTGAGTCTAAACCCCAGGACTGGCAAAAAAGAGAGAGAAACTATAACACGGAAAACTTACTTTTTAGGCCCCAGAAGGTGGTTTGGCATGGCTCCAACATACACGGCATCCGTCTTGAGGATAAATACTGTGCAGCATGGCGAACGGCAAACATGGCAGTCACAGGGCTGGCCTCATCACTAAGCTCGGGCAAGATTCTGGACCAGCGAGCATACAGCTGTGCCAACAGGCTAATTGTTCTGTGTATTGAAAACAGTTTCATGATTGACGCTAGGAAGTAATAACCTTCCAATAGGTTTGTTGTTTTTTTTTTTAAAAAAAAAAAGCTTTCCATTTTTCTTATGTGAAGAGTTGACACTGAAATCTAAAATGTTTAAATGTTGTAAATATTACAGTATTTTTTAAAAAAATTACTCACTCATCATAAAAGCAACCAAAGAAAAGATACCTCAGTACACTCAAAATGAAAGACATACCGGACTCAGATCAAAGGCATAGCTGATCTACACATTGGTGCTAGATTCTCCAGGAAGCTGGTGCTGGCTGAACACATCCCAACACAGGTGAAGGACGTGGTCAAAACAGAAAACATCACCTTTCTTATGATGTCGCTTCAAAAAGTGATTTCCCCCTGTAACCATGGCTGTTGAGTGTCAGATGTCCTTCATGTTTTCTTACAAAGTGAATGTTTAGAGACATCAATCCTTTTCTTTTTTCTTTTGTTCTGGTCCTGGGGCTTGAACTCAGTGTCTGAGCTTGTTTTACTCAAGGAAAAGCGCTTTAGCACTTGCGCCACAGCTGCACTTTCAGCTTTTTGGGTGGTTATTTAGAGATAAGAGTCTCATGGACTACCTTTCCTGTCTAGACTGGCTTTGAATCGCTAGACCTCAACCCCTTGAACAGCTAGGAATAAAGGCATGAGCCACCAGTACCTGGCAATTATCCCTTTTCTAAGTTATATGCAAATCAAATACTTTTATTTTCACACATTCATCATTTGCAACTGCTGTTACTACAGAGAAACAGAATGCTCAGATGATCCTTATGTGTATTTTCTTATAGTATCAGACTTTAATATGTTTCCCATCCTCCTCCTAAATATTGTTGCCTTCATGCTGTAGGAGTTTGATTATTTTTACCCAATCATATTTTAGTGTGGCATGTGTTTATATAACTCTGACTTGCTGGAAAAGTTGAAACTCTAAATTATCTGAAACTAGAAGAGATATAGCAACATAATGATTACTCTTTCCCTTGGCAGCCCTAGTCCTCATCCCCCACCCAATTTTTTGATTGCCACTTGACAAGTCTTGAATTATAACTGCAACTGAAACAAATAGGTTGATAGGAATGAGTTTTCTGAGAAAAAAAAAAAGTGTCGTCACCATGCTGTGTACTTTGATCTTTTGTCTGTGTAAGTGAACATAAAAATATCTTTTCCAGGCGCTTTCTTCTGTTTGGCTTTTTCTCTTTGGTTTCTTTATTCTTTGTCACTGATGTGGAAGTGACCTGGGGTGCATTTGCTAATTCTGTCCCTGCCACTAGTGCTCATCCTCAGGCAACGATCTCAGCACTGAAGATTTTCCCATCATGCTCTCTGTTCCTGTCATCTGCTACTTGGTGAGACAGGGTAGGGATAGAAGAGCCCCAGAGAGGGAGGCAGGATTCATTGTGCATCTGCCACTGGATCAATACATGACATTGAGTATGTCTGCCTGCCTCTCACGAAGGCCAGGATAAGACAAAGCACAGTGTCAGTTTCACTTATTAAAATCAGACTTATTAGAGGCTTCATTTGCTATTTTTTTAATGTGCCAGTCCTGGGGCTTGAACTCAAAGCTTGGGTACTATCCCTAAGCATTTTTTGCTCAAGGCTAGCATTCTACCACTTGGGCTACAGCTTTACTTCCAGCTTTTCTGGTAGTTAATTGTCTGTATGAGTCTCACAGACTTTCCTGCCTGGGCTCACTTTGAACCACTCATTCATATTTCATAATAACTTGGTAAAGGGAAAAATCTCCACTTTTCAAATGAAGACACACACACACACACACACACACACACACACACACCCCAAATTAGATTTAGGTACTTACCTGAACCAGCTCTCAAAGCTGGTGAGTAACAAGGATGGCTTCAGACTCAGGTTCTGTCTCACACAAGATCTTAAGATCTTTCCAAGGAACCACTGTGCAAGGCTGCCTCTTCATTCCTTCCCAGCTCCATGTGTGTGACTCTAGCTCTGGTTTGAAAACAGTCACTAGGCCAGAGGCATGCTGGGATGCATTCCTCCCACTCAGCTGGGCAGGCCCACAAACTCAGAAAAGTAAATTCTTCCTCATAGTCCTTAAAATAGGAAATAAATGAAGGAGGCAAGCAGCCCAGAACTCATACTTAGGAGCTTCACAAGTGGAAGAGGAGCAAGGATCTTCCTTATGAATCATGGAATAAAGACAGCTATAGCTGGAAAACCCCAGAGATGGATGGTTGGGGACCAGCTGAGCCACAAGTTATAGAGTGGTGGTGTTTGGCATGGATAGGAATCACTGGAGGATGAAGACAGGAGGCTCCCAATGTCAGAGCCCATGCATACCAGAGCCCATGAGGGCAGAATAAGTTTGGACTTGGGGAAGGGAGAAGATAGGAGATGAGATGTCTTTTGTTAACCCTAGGAAAGGGCATTGAAGATCCTGCCATTGCCTCTCAGCCTTCCTGCGCTAGAAGACACATAGCAGCCCTCCCAGAGGAAGCCCTGAGTTAACCACAGCCCATCCACAGTATGACCTGGTACTCAAGACCCTTCACTAAACATTGGCCTCCACCTGACCTCTTGTCACATGGCCAAGGTCACTGCCCCTCCTAAGGAAAGCTTTGATCTCTAGGTCTGTGCTGGTCCTTCATAATGGCTGATACATGTCTGATACCCTCTACTCCCCTGGACCTACCTGCCTATCTCTTCTCATATTCTGAATGTTGCTGCCCAACTAAAATACAAATAGCAGAAGGGGATCCAACCCTGCAGTCTACTCCCATGTCTGTAAATATTGAATATACCTGAAGACCAGGAAGCCAACTCATGCTCCTAGGAATCATACAGGAGGGGAAATTTCCACAAGTGGTTAGTCTTCATAGTGCTAGACATCTTTCAGGTACTTGCACTGAGTCCAGCTATGGGGTCAGAGGTCAGAAGTGACTACCAACACATGTTAGGGGCCACAGCCACACAGGAGGCAGACTAAGGCTGAGAGGGACAAAAGAACTAAGAAACCATTGAAGGCAGACAGCATGAAGAAGAAGTCCTGGAGAATCCCCCTTCCAACCATGATGCGCCACATGGTATGTCCTGAATTAGAAGCAAAAAGGTGGGGAAAATGGGCTACAGGAGTCACCCTCAGGTTTTCCGTATCCCCTGGACTCTGAGGCTCATGCTGTCACTCCAACCTGTCAGGGCATAGATAGAATTCTAGGAACTATCAGCAGCCTATTACAACTGAGCATTAGTTATGATTCTTTGTATTAGTCAATAAGAGAAAGACAACTCAAAGCCAAAAAAAGACAAAACCAAAACAAACACCAGCTGATGAGATCAGGAAGGACAAAGGTTACAGAGATTGAATGTGGCAATGTGGTCTGTGTGTGTGTGTGTGTGTATGAGAGAGAGAGAGAGAGAGAGAGAGAGAGAGAGAGAGGGAGGGAGGGAGGGAGAGAGAGAGGAAGGAGGAAGAGTAGGAAGAGGAAGAGGAGGAGGAGGGGAGGGGGAGGGGAGGGGAGGGGGAGGGGAGGGGAGGGGAAGGGAGGGGAGGGGAAGGGAGGGGAAGGGAGGGGAGGGGAAGGGAGGGGAGGGGAGGGGAGGGGAGGGGAGGGGAGGGGAGAGGAGGGGAGGGGAGGGGAGAGGAGGGGAGGGGAGGGGAGAGGAGGGGAGAGGAGGGGAGAGGAGGGGAGAGGAGGGGAGAGGAGGGGAGAGGAGAGGAGAGGAGAGGAGAGGAGAGGAGAGGAGAGGAGAGGAGAGGAGAGGAGAGGAGAGGAGAGGAGAGGAGAGGAGAGGAGAGGAGAGGAGAGGAGAGGAGAGGAGAGGAGAGGAGAGGAGACAGGCCAGCAGACCGACAGACAGTCCCTGCTTGCTTGCTTCTGCTTTGACCCAAAGGACACTCCTTTCCTCTGAGGACATGATTTCTTCATGCTTCATATGACAAGGGTGACTGCAAACAGCACCAGGCTTATGTCACCCTGTGTTACCTCATCACCCTGAGAGTGGCTGTAGAGGAAAGAGGAGACTTTCTCCCCACTGCGAGATTACATCAGTTCCTGGAAAGGACTCCAATTAGTCCCACTTGTGTTGTATGCCCAGGCATACAACACAGGTTGTATGTTGATTGGCTGCTCCTCCAGAGATGACCTGTGCAGAAGAAGTAATTGTTTCACCCACCGTACACAGAGGTTTGAAATAAACAGAAATCAGGAGTGCAGAAGGTTGAGAGGACTAATAATGATAACAGATTCTACCACATCCAGCTGCAGGAACAGGTTGAGTGTGAGAGATTGCATGACAGAATTAGAAGCAGGTGTGGGATCACCCTGGTTTTGAATTCTGGGATAAGGTATTTAGCCTATCTTACATGTGATAGAGTACCTTGGGAAGATTTAAAGAAAATAAGAGATGGGATCAGATTCATGTTTGAAAACAGTCAAGCGGGTCTTTCTTTTTTCATTTGTCCTGCTGAAAGTTTGTTGAATGATTTATTTTGTAACCAGGATCATGTTTCAATTTCAAATCTACCAAGTCCATTCACTACCACAGACCATGGGAAAATCTCATATACATTTCTCTTTCTTTCCCAACTCTTCTAGGGACAAGTATATGATGTGTGACCATGTCACCTAACCTGCAGGAAACAGGCCTTATTGATTACTTCCAGGGTCACCAGGATGCTAGTGAGTCTCTTTAAAGTTCTCTGATAGCCAGAGGCAAATTTCCTCTTTGTACCTTCAACCTTGTGCCCCAACAATTCACAAGGTAGTATAGAGGAACTTCAATACTAGAATTTCAATTTGTAGGTTTCAATTTTGGCTCTGCCACTTGTTAGCTGTGTAATCTCACAAAATTACTGCAAATATCCAAGTGACTAAAAATAACCCCTACACTCAATCCTTTGTGGCTCAGTGTCCTCATCTTTCAAATAGGGAGGACAGAAATGACCCTCCATTGAGTGAACTCATTGTAAGGTTGTAGGGAGGCTCTGGCCCTGAGTGAGTGTCTTACCAGTGTTCACTATGCTTGGCTTTCCTGGGTGTCTCCCATGAGGAATCCAGAGTTCTTCCAGCCTTGGCAGATGATGTCTTCTAGTCGACCTTCTTTCTCTGCCCATCTCCAAGCCCAGGCCTATTACTCAATGTTTACACATTAGCTTAGCTCTTGTTGTTATACATGAAATATATACTGTCCCAAGTCCAAAATGCTCTGTCTGCTCAGCCCCTCTGCATAATCATTTAGCATAATTCTGCATAAACCATTCTACAGAATCCAACAACCGAAGTATTATCATTGGCTCAGTAGGGGTTCCAAGACTCAACCCCTACATTAGGGCTAGATTCCTTCTAATTGACAGGAGCATGTGCCATTGTGACTTCTGAATAGATGCATTATTCCCCTGCTTAAGCCTTCCCACTGCCCTGAATTCTAAGAAGGTGCCAGAGTGCCTGCCCTGTTATCTGATATGTTGGTAGGAGGAAATTGCCTATCTTACTCTCTTAGACTTGCTCCTACTATCAGTGGATGGCACCCATCCAGGCAGGGACTCAAGAGTCATTTATCTACTTATTCATTAAACATATTTGATATATGCTTTCTGAGAGACAATCTCACTATGTAGCCCAGATGGCCCTGGAACGCATGATTCTCTTGCTTCAGTTTCCCTAGTGCTGGTATTACAGGTGAGTACTACAGCCACAGATACATTTTTATTTTTAATTGACAGTAATTCTGTATATTTGGGGGATTGGAATGATATTCCAATAGAAGACTAAAGTGTGTAGTGATCTGATCAAGGTGACTGGATTTCCATTACCTCAAATATTTCTCATTCCTTTATTCTGACTATATTCAAAAATCCTCTCTACCTATGCTGTTTTATTAAGCAAATATTGTCTGAGTGACACTTTGGTAGCATCAACAAGAAGCCATAAGAAATGTACTAAAAAGTTCAGCAAACGTAACATAGTTTCATAACAACCACTTTGACTTTTAAATGTCAAAATATTTTTAAAAATACTTCATTGATCACTTGCTTTACTGTAGTCATTTTCCTTGAAAGAAATGGCATGCTGGTACCTCAAACTCAACTCTAATTCTAAACCTAATTCTAACCCCTCTCATCCCTAAGCCTAACCTCCAAGCCCACACCCACACCCAATCCTAACCCTAACTCCCAACCTCAATACCAATCCTAACCCTAACCCAACCCCAAATACAACCCTAACCCTAGCTTCCTCCCAACCCCCATAGCACAGTTTCTCATACCTTCCTGTTAATCTCCTGGGCTCCAGCTTCTCTCTTCCTGTTCATTTTCCACCTAAAGAGAAAGTCTTTTCCAAAAAACCTGCTACATTCTGACTTTTGGGTTTCCCTTTAGATGGGAATTCATCTGCAAGCAGTCAGTATGGGAGATGATCCCAGGAACTCTCAGGAAGGCAGGCAGAGAAGGGACATTTTTCTCCTCTTTTTTTTTTTTTTTTTTTTGGTTGGTCTTGGGGCTTAAACTCTGGGTCTGGGCGCTGCCCCTGAACTCTTCAGCTCAAGTTAATGCTCTCCACTTTGAGCCACAGAGCTACTTCTGGGGTTTTTTTTTTTGTTTGTTTGTTTGTTTAGTGGTTACTTGGAGATAAGAATCTCATGGACTTTCCTGCCTTGGCTGTCTTTGAACTGTGAGCCTCAGATCTCAGCCTCCTGAGTAGCTAGGATTACAGGCATAAGCCACCGGTGCCCGGCTTATACCCTCTTCTTAATGAACTTTGGAATCAACAGAGCCTAGCATCTCTGAGTTTCTCAGCACACTACAATGTGTAATACCACTAGAGTTTTATGTGGAGCTTTATAACTGCACCTTGGCTCCAGGGTGTTCCTGACTCTTTCATGATCTTAAGATAAACCAGGGACAATCCAGCAAGTCTGCAGTCATAGATATCTATAGCCCACAGATAGCCCTATCTTTCTGACCCAAACTTTAGAAGCATAAATGGCCATGCTGCTGCCCAGGGCCACGGTTTCATCATTGAGATCATTATGTCCCCAAATAAATGACATTCTATGCTATCCTAGACATATCTGTTTTTCTATCTTCAATCTCATGGCACCTTGGGGCTGGCTTTATATTAGAACTAGGTCTTGCCATGTTTCAGAAACTCCTCTTAGTCACTGGAAAGCAGAAGAGGATGTGGAACGATCTCAGATTTCAGCTTGCCATGCACAAGCAGAGTAGGCTCAGGTAGCCAGAAAAGATCCCAGGCAAAGAGATGTGAATGCTGGCAATTGGAAACTGGAGGCCTATCAACTATACACCTCAGGTCCTGTTTGTCAGGCTTGGTCTAAGAGGAAACCACAAAGGTTTGATTTCAAGATAACAATTTCAGATGACATCTTCCTCAAATGTTACTGAAATGAGAGGCACAGAGGAAGAAGAAAACAAATGGCAAGAAGAGGAAAAAGAAAACTGTGTTTTTTTTAAAAAGGAACAATGGAAGGTGTGGCATTGGTGAGATGTATTATACTCATAATCTGATTTCTAGAATTGAAACCCCTTTGTACAAATGCATCATCATTATCATTATCATCATCATCATCATCATCATAGAAGAACATTAATGGAGACTGAACCCTGGGGAATTCTGGGAGGTCTGAACCTGCTGAGGCTGGCATCCCACAACCACAGTGATGGCAGAGCCTGGGTGTGACCCACTGTGTGCCAGGAGGGACTGGAGGCCAAAACAAACTGGGGAAGAAGCTGGGGACACTCACAAGCACCCCTACTATTGCTGACAGCTCTCAAAAGAGCTACTCATCCTGTCTAAGTAGATTTCTCATGCTTGTGAACATTAATAAGTAGCAACAAGCTTTAGTAAGCCCACTGCAGAGGTCTCAAAATTGCAAACTGTCAGATCAATCAAGAACCAATTGCTGTCCATGGATGGACAGGAGGCTGGAGCATTTGAAGGCTGCCTAGGGCAATATTAACTCCTCTGTTCTTCCACGTGAGTGAGTCTTGAGGTAGAATCCTTGCAGCAGGAAGGGAGAAGTGGTCAGCACATTCATGGCTCAGGTTGCTGAGGTCAACCCAGGAGGAATCTACTGTGATCTCAGCAGTCCAGCCTTCCTCTCCTCATCTTGTCATCAAGGCCCCAGGCTCCTCTTTTCTTTCCACCATTTCCATGATCATCCATGATCCAAAAAATGTTAAGTTCCAGAATAAAAACAAATATATCATTATAACTACATGCTGGTGACTCATTCCTGTAATCGTAGCTACTTGGGAGGCTGAGAACTGGAAGATCATAGTTTGAGGCCAGTCCAGGCAGAAGAGTTAGGAAGACTCCTTTCTCAACACATAACTGTGCATGGTGGCTTGACCCTATCATCCTGAGATACATGGGAGGCTGAAATCAGAAGGATCATAGAACCAGTCCAGCTCAACCCAGACAGAAACGACTGTGAAACTTCATCTCATGGAGGGGAGCCAGAAACAAGTGTGTATCTGTTATTTAGCAATGATGAGAAGTCTAAAGAAAGTAGTTCATGGCTATTGTACAGCCCTGGGAATGAGATTTTATCTCAGTAAGAATAGAGATGGAGACGTGGCCCAGTGGTACTGCTCTAGCCCAGCACTGAGTGACCTTAAGTTCAAACCCCAGGACTCCAAAGCTGTAGGAGACCTCTGTCTCATCTGCCCAAGCAAACTCCTGTGGGAAACAAAAGAAAAATACTTATACAAAATTATAACCAAAAAAAATTAAAGATACTTTAAAATATAAAAGATTCTCTCTCTCTCTCTATATATATATAACTGACGAGTTTCAATTTTAAGAAATAGATATAATGGATATTATGAAAACTATACTATGAAAAGAACTATACTATCAAAATATAATGATCAAAGCTGATGCAAAAATAAATAAGGCAATTTGAGTATTTCACCTACTGTAAGTGAAATAACATTCAACTTGGGAACAGCATACCAGTGCCCATTCGAATCTCCCCAATACTGGGCTAAGAGGAGAGTTACCTCTTACCACAAGGGCTGTACTCCCCACAAGAAGATAATTCTCCTGTTACAAGTCATCTCATAGAGGTAGGAAAGGTTGATCTGACATTCTTTAATAAGCCCTGGGAAGGGATAAGGTATCATGGTGGGCAGTTCTTTTGAGAAAATGGTGTCTTACAGCTCCTTTGTTTCACCACTGGACTTTAATAAGAATTCTTAGATAGCAGGAATAGTGTGTGTGTATGTGTGTGTGTGTGTACATGTGCACATGTGTGTATGGGTATGCACATGCATGAGCACACACATTCATATACTGGTATTGGGCCTTGAATTACAGGACCCAAGCTCTACATGTGAGCCACACCCCCACATCTGGTTTCTTGTAGTTAATTGGAAATAAGGGTTTCTCAGATTCATCTGACCTGGCTGGCTTTGAACCTTGATTCTCAGATCTCATCCTCCTGAATAGCTAGGATTACAGGTGTGAACTACTAGCACCTGGCTTGGTTGGAACAACTTGCTGCATCTGAACAATGGATAGATGTCAGGCTGACAGAAGCCTGGAGAAGAGTGTGACAAGAAGAAGAAACACAAATGTAAGGCTCTTAGGAGTCAAGGTAGCTTGGTGTGATTAAAGCAAAGGCGATGGTTGTAGCTATAGCAGGAGTAAATGCAGAGAAGACAAGCCCAGGAGAGACCACAGCTGCAGGGCAGGTACCTAGACTCTCGGAGGCCAAGGTTTAGATTTCATGTCTGGTTGCTCGAAGAGGCCTCTGGAGGTTGCTTATATAATTAAACAGGTTTTATTTTATTTATTTATTTTTGGCCTTCCCAGAAGGGGTGGTGCTCTGGCCCTTCCCCCACACCTCACCGAGGTGTGCATTCTTTATCATAACCAGTGACCCTGAGCTCTGTGAGCTACTGTGACAAATTAATGGCATCTAAAGCGACCGTGATGGGAACCTTGATTTATAGTCCACCAGACAAAAGCATGTAGATCACAACCTAGGACTTGTGACTGGCCTCTGATGTGGGGGTGGAGGAGATTTGGGGGACTGATCCCTCATTCTGTCTGATGCTAGCTGCAGGTCAATCACATCAGAACTTAATTGAATTAGAGGACACCCAACTGGTGCCAGCTGCTAGATTAACTGTTTATTTCCTGTCAGGGAGAAATCCCCACGCTTATAGTGTGGCAGACGTGCTCGGTGTTGTGAACACACGGTAAGAGAAACTGAGTCTAAGCTCTAGATTAACTGCTCACCATATCTACATAGAGGGTGGACATGCAGGGGTCCTGCCATCCTCTCTGTGGCTGGCATCAGGAAGCTCCAGCTGCCAGTTGCATCTCCATTGGGCAGGAGCAGAGGAACAGATCTCTATCAAAAGGTGAGGGGTGGGCGGTGTCTCTTTAAGAAGAAAGAAACTGGCCAGGTAAAGATGATGAATCCCTCTCCCTGCAAGTCAGATTTAAGGGCCAGCACCCAGAAATAAGAAAACATTCAAACGCTTGGTTTTATCTTCTTTCCCAACTTAAACAAGAAAGGAAGCTGGTGGACAGGGATTGTAATGAGAAAGCAAGCACCAGTGTCTGCCTTTACTGAGAAAGATACTAAGCGGGTGTAAAGCAAGGAGGGTAGGCCCTATGGTGGCTGGCTGGGCTGTGGAGGCTCTTGGAGAAGGAACCCTTTCCAGGTGGTGACTCATTTCAGAGTCACACCCTCCTTAGCTCTGCTCCGTCCAACTCTCCAAAGCCAGATAAATAGGAAGTCTGGCAGACCATCCTTTTTAGTAGCAGTACACTTGAATTTGTTTGCACGAGCATGACTCTACTGGAAAACAATTATTTTCCCTCGGTTCTTTGGCTGCATTGAAGAAATGGAGCAATGTTAAAAAGGCTTCAACGAAACACTATAGTCCTGTACCAAATGGACACATAAGGACTGCCAAGTCAGCTGAGCTTAAATGTCATGACTTGTTTTGATCATCATCTTTATTAGAGTCTCAGCCTAGCAAGATCAGAAGGGACCTTGAGCCCACAGCCAAGCCTCCACACTCCACAGAAAGAAGTTGAAGCCCAGACAGGGCCATGGAGTGACTTCAAGAACCTGATGATCGGGCTGGGAATATGGCCTAGTGGCAAGAGTGCTTGCCTCATATACATGAAGCCCTGGGTTCGATTCCCTAGCACCACATATATAGAAAATGGCCAGAAGTGGCGCTGTGGCTCAAGTGGCAGAGTGCTAGCCTTGAGCAAAAAGAAGCCAGGGACAGTGCTCAGGCCCTGAGTCCAAGGCCCAAGACTGGCTAAATAAATAAATAAATAAAAATTAAAAAAAAAAAAGAACCTGATGATCAAGAGGCAAGGTGAAGACTAAGACCTTTTGATTCCCTGCACAGGATCTTGCCCATCAAGTCACCCAATGATGCTTAATAACATAAAGAATGGAAATCTTCTTCTGAATTTCCTAGAAAGCATTTGTTGGGAAATTTCAGCCTAGTACTGTAAGTGAAACTAGTACTACATCAGTATTTTTTCGGAGTGGGGAGGGGAAGATTATTGTTTACCTATTGTTTTGGTAATACAGGGTTTGAGCTCAGGGCCTTGTGCTTGCTAGAGCAGGTACTCTATCACTTAAGCCATACCCCCTGGCCCTTTTGCATTTGTTATTTTTCCAATAGAGTTTCATTTATTTCCTGAGCTAGCCTGGACCGCAGTCCTCCTATTTATACTTCCCATAGAGCTGAGATAACACGTATGTATCACTTCACCTAGGTTTTATTGGTTCAGATGGGATCTCATGAGTTTTGTTTTTTGTGGGGAGGGGGGCCAAGCATGTCTGGGAATTGTGACCCTCCTAATCTCAATCTCCCAAATATCAAGGGTGATAGAGATGACCCATGGTGCCTGGCCTTATGAGAACAGGTTGTTTTATTTTAGATAGAATCTCACTCTACAGTCCAGGCTTCCCTGCAACTTGCTATGTAGTCTAGGCTGGCCTTGAACTAGTGATCCTCATGCCTCAATCTCTTCAGTGCTAGTATGTGCCACTATATCCAGCTATGATTTTGATTCCTCTTTGCCAACAGTGTTTCTATAAAGTTGTGACTTCTCCCTGCTTTAAACAGAGGCCATTTGAATTCAGCCACGCATGGCAGGTTGTTGTGCCTAGGGCTGATGGCTTCCACTCGCTTTCTCACTTTCTGAATTTCTGAAGCCTAATGTTTGCTTACTGAGGGGGTTAGCTGATTTGCTTTGTTTAGTTGAATTTTTTTATTGTTATTATAAGGGTGATGTACAAAGGGGTTACAGGTACATAAGTCAGGTAGAGTGTATTTCTTTTTGGACTCCTTCCCTTGCTCTCTCCCTGTTTTTCCCTCCCGTGCCCACCCACAAGTTGCCTAGTTCATTTTCCACACAGTGTCCAGTGGACTAGTGGTTTTTAACCATCTCTGGTACCTTCTGGATTTCCCGTCTTGCCTGTTGTGCTGTGCCACTCACAGGGGGATCCTGCCATTCTCCCTCATTGCCATGAAGTTGGGAGTATCTGCTTCTTTACATCCTCTTAGCATGGAATAGGACAGAATGTTCCTTTGCTCTTCAACTTCCAGGTGAGTTCAGCCAAAGCCTGGAAATAGGTGGGAGTAGAGTGAGCTCTAAGCACATATTGCCCAATTTCTTCTCTGTGAGGCTCCAAAGGGTAGCTGCATTCCTCCATTAAAATCCACAGCTCTGCGAGGCACCAGTGGCATACCACTGTAATCCTAGCTCCGTTATCCTGTAATACTAACTCAGGAAACTGAGATCTGAGGATCCTGGTTCAAAGTCAGCCAAGGCAAAAAAAAAAATCATGAAACTCTTATTTTCAATTAATCACTCAAAAGCCAGAAGTACAGAAGTAGAGCTCTGGCTCAAGTGGTAGAGTACTAGCCTTGAGTGGAAAAAAGGTAAAGGCCAGTGATCAGTCCCTTAGTTCAAGTTCCAGATATAAAGATAACAAGACTAGGAACAACAAAAACAACAACAACAACAACAACAACAGCAAAAATCACACTCCTGCCATGAGGTTTGCTCTCTGCAGATCCTAGGAGCCCTCCTTCCTTTCACCTGTTCAGGCAGAGGATGGGAGCAGCACCTGCCCACACTGGTACTTTGATGAGCCCTTTGGGGATTGACATTCTCCCTTGGGGGTTCCTTCATGCCCTGCCATCCCATAGTCAACAATCATTTTTATTAAGCTCATATCAAACTGCTTGATTTGAGTGTGCCATCTATTCATGTGGGACTTGGGGTTGAGAAGCTAAGCTATCTGACTTCAACCTGAGTCTCAGCCTCCCCAGTCTCTGGGACTTTGTCCCCAAGGAAGACTATGAAGAGCCTACTTTCAGGAGTTTGTGTGTCCTCAGGGTCCTTGAACCCAGATTCCTCATTTTATTTTGTTCTTCCTTATTTGGGGAGGTGTGGGTTTTGAATTCAGGGCCTTGTGACCTTGTACTCTCACTGCACCCCATTCCTTTTTCCTCTTTAGTTATTTTTCAGGTAGTGTCCCGTGTTTTATTTTTTTGCCTAAATGGCCTCGGCTGTGATCCTCTTATTGGCATGTCTAGGCATATGCACCACTATGCCCAGCTTTTTCATTAGTATTGAGATAGGGTCTTGCTACATTTTTAAATCTGACTTGGCCTTGTACAATGATTCTCCCCATCTCAACCAGTTGAGATTACAAGCCAGAGCCACTGTGTCCAGCTGGGCTCCTCAATCTTAATGACAAATTCTGCCTTGTTCTTAAAAACAAGCCTTCAGGCTTTAGGTGGCATTCTCCCCACAGGGAGATGGCTAGAAAGTAGGAAACCAGACTGGATTTCTGCACTGTCATCAGGCATCATTCAACAGAAGAGCAAGGACAGGAACTATTGATCTTGAAAGAGCTTTAACCCCTTGGGCATCAGAGACAAGGTTCTTATGCTTCATCTACTTTGGTTGATAGGTAGCAGGGAAGGGATGTGTATCTGTGCTGAGACCTAGCCCTGGCCAGGAAAAAAAAAAGTTCACAAGGCTCTGTCTGAACCAATTAAAAAGTTGAGTGTGATGACATGCATCTGTTACTTCAGCTATGAGTGAAATAGGGAGATCACAGTTCAGTCTAGCCTAGGGAAAATTGTGAGACTGTTGGAAAAACAAGAGCCAAAAAGGCTGGGGGCATGACTAAGTGGTAAAGGGCCTACCTGCCAACACTCCTGAGGAGGAGCTCATGAGGAGAAGCAGCACCTACCAGGCAGTGATCATGGCACTGAGGGTTGGCTAACTGGACTGAGAGTCCTGAAGGAAGGAATACCATCATCCTCACCTGCCCTGCCACTAGTTCAAGGTCCTTGTACTCCTGGCCTAGTCACCCCATGGTCTCTTCAGCAGCAAGTCTTTGTTCAGAGGCATACAAGTGATTCAGCAATTGCCCATGTCTTGATTCCCATCCCTCATTGTGCCAGACACAAAATATGTTAGGTTGAGAATAATTTATAGTCACTTACAACCTGCTTGCTTCAGACTGCCACTTGAGCACAAAACTGTGTGGGATAGCAGTTTCACAGAAGAAAGAGATGTTTAGTTGCAAAGATACCCGAAGTGATAATATTACTTCACATTTTTTGCAGTCTTTCACAGTTTGTCAGGCATTTTCTCATACATTATGCATATCAGTTGATTCTCATAACAAATCTATGTGTGTGCATATATATACATATGTATATACATGCATTTGTACATACATGTGTATATAAGTGCATACATATATACATGTGTGTACATATATACCATATGTAATGTCTCTGAAGAATAAAATCTTTCAAGGAATAAAATGACTTACTCAGGTCAGGTCATTAGCCAGGAAAAATTGCCTCTGGGTATTTCTTATGATCTCAAATTGTGTAATACCTTAGTTGTGATGATGTCTGTGAGTTTATTGTGCAATAAGTCATGGCTTATTCTGTGTTTTGTTATACATAGCAATCCACATGTCTATGTGTACATGTCTATGTGTACACCTTGCACCTTTAGCGGTTGAGCACACTAAAAGAACTAGCCAGTCCTATATCTTTCCACTTATGTTAGGAAATACATCTGATCTTACAAGCAATTAGATTAGGAAATCCAAGGTTGCCTTTATCATGGAAGGCTCGTCTCTTAGCCCTAAATGTCTTTCTTTCTCTCTCTCAATCCTAACCGCTATTCTGAATTTTGTCTTTACCATATGAACTCATCCTTTACAGTTATCTACCTTCTATTCCCTCTTCCCCAAGGTAGAATAGTCGATATTTATGGCCATGGATGGCCTAAACCAATGACCATGATCCTACCTTAGTTGCCACAATGATTAACTCAAGGGTGGGTAGTAAGCCTAAGCCCAGACCAACTAGAACATGTGCTACAGTGTGTGTGTGTATGTGTGTGTGTGTGCATGTGCACACACACACACATGCGGCAGTGGGGGGGTACAATACATCCAGGGTTCTTTCAGGGAATCTAACCATTTTCTTCCATAGGCCTGGGACTCTTACAAATACACACACTCAATCTGACCTGTGACACAAAATGACTATTCACTGTCTATCCCACGCACACGCCAGGCCTAAAATTACTGGGGAAAAAGAGGAGACCAAGGACAAACCAACAAAACACAGTGACATCACTAATAACTCACTTATGAAAGCTATGGTTTTGCTGCCCTCAAGAGAGCTTTATTGGTGACCACAGATTCTCTTCTCAAACATAGCCTTCCACCCCCTCCCCCATGCGAGAGCAGATTACATATCGCAATAACTTGGGCCTTTTGGAGGCTGTTTCCTAGGGCAACAGATTTGTGAGTCATCAGCATTTCCATGCCAAGAAAGGGCAGGTAAGCCTTGGATTGTAAAGGGAGAGGTGTCAGCCAAAGAGAAATGGCCTGGAACACACCATGTAGTGCTTGAGGATGGGCAGAGGAAAGAGGGGTCCAAAGACCTAGATGACAGACTGTGCTTGTCCTATGATTAGTGGATACCCCAGGGACAGTCTTCTATCCTATTCCTCTGTGGTAGGCTTCCAAGACCCTGGTATCCCTTCACTTGCTTACTCCCAGGACTTTTTGTGGGTAGTGGGAAAATTGGAAAGTCAAGGCAACGAAATATGCTTTATTTGGAATGGAAAGAGGGACTGTCAGAAGGAAAGAAGACATCAAGAGAGAGGAAGGGGTGGCCTAAAGCTACATTTGGAGAGAAGATTTAAATGTAAACCCTCCGGCACTATTAATAGCGTTCTTTTAAATAAAAACTTTAATGACTTGGTGTTTAGGGCAGGAGTGAGTGAGACTGATTTTGTTTTGATAAAACATCACAAGAAGGCTGACTAGGAGATGATTGGCTACTTTGCAGTTTAAAAGTGAGGATAAATAAGTAATTGTGTATGGCCATCTCCTTCAGTAAACATTAGCTCTCTATGGGTGGGGGAAAAGGGAGAGAGAGGAAGAAATCTACAAATTTTAGAGGAAAGAAATGTTGAGAGAAAGCTTATCTTATGCTTTATTTAGTCTTGTCCTCTCAGATGGCATTTATGCTTTCCCATTCCTCTCTGCTCTTAAGGACAAAGAGAGAAAAAGAAGTGCATCCAGGAATTTTAGTTCCACATTGGCTTTTTTGTTGGAATTGAGAGGCAGAGACTCACTTTACACATAACATGGAAACTGAGTGTCAGTGGCTCATGCCTGTAATCCTAGCTACTCAGAAGGCTGAGATCTGAGGATCATGGTTCAAAGCCAAGCCAGACAGGCAAGTCTGTGAAACTCTTATCTCCAATTAACCATCAAAAAGCTGGAAGTCGAACAGTGATTCGTGTTAGTAGAGCTCTAGCCTTGAGCAAAGAAGTTCAGGAACAGCACCCAGGTGTGAGTACAAGCCCCAGGACCAGTAAAATAATAATAATAATAATAATAATAATAATAATAATAATAATAATAATAAAAAACAGCACAGTCTTCAGTAAATGGAACCCTGACAGTGGGTGCAGAGGAGAATTTTCCAGGAGCTCACACACCCATTCAATGAAGTTGGTGGACTTTGGACAATTTTTTCTTCCATCACTCTTAGCTTCATAGTCAAATTCCTTTGGAAAGTATTTGACTGCCTCAACCATCTTAACCACAAATGAGGAAGGGGCCAGGGTTATATTCTGAAGCCTGAGGGAGAAGACAAGAACTGTGCTTTAGGGGAGGGGTGAGATAACTGGGGACAGAGAGCTGGAAATGCTAGCTAGCATGGGCTGTCCAACCTGAACAGGACCCATCCATTGCTCAGACTCTCTGAATCCTTTCTTTTTTCTTTTTCTTTTTTTTTAGATTTTAGTTTTTTTTAATTTGAGACTATTAGCAACATAGTTCTTTTTTATTTAATTTATTTATTAATTGAACACAAATTTTTTGACAAGGTGTTGTGCAAAAAGGATACAGTTACATAGTAGGGCAGTGTGTACATTTCTTGTGATATCTTACACCCTGTTTTTCTTTCCCTACCCTAGGTCAGGCAGACATGTATACAATACACAATGTATCAAGTCTGAATCCTTTCTTAAAGTGCTAGCTGGCCTTTGCTGTTGCTTATTGTGAGATGTTTCTGAGTCTAGCTTCTGTCAACATGGCTTGTCTCTGGAACCATGCAGATGCTAGAGTTCTTCAAAAACAATCCTTTTTTTAAAATCTCAGAAGCCAAAGATGATGGAGGCTCTGTGTCTCTCAACTCTTTCCTGGAAACACCACATGGCCTAGTTGTGATGGGCTCATTTGTCTTGCATATCTTGAGTCCCTGTAGCTTATCTTCTCACTCTCGGGGTCCTGAGCGCCAGGACTGAACACTGCTGAAACAGGGGCCCTTGATCCTGCTGCAGATTGTAGACCAGGGAACATGTAAAAGAATTATAAAGGAAGCAAGGCACCAATGTCTCACACCTGTAATCCTAGCTACTCAGGAGGCTGCGATCTGAGTATCTCTGGTTTCAGAGCCAGCCTGGCAGGAAAGTCCATGAAATTCTTATCTCTAATTAATCACCAAAATGCCAGAAGCAGATGTGTGGCTCAAGTGTTAGAGTGCCAGCCTTGAACAAAAAAGCTACGGAACAGTGCTCAGGCCCTGATTTAAAGCGCCATTACTGGCACGCACGTGCGTGCGCACACACACACACATACACACACACACACACACACACAAAATAAAGGGTGAGATCAGAAAGGTTCTAGTGACACAAGAAGGGTTAGTTTTAAACTGGGTCCTGGGATTAGGATGCAGAGTTTGGGGGGCATAGAAGCTGATGGACGGGAGAGGCTGAGACACCTTTCTGCTTGTAATACTCAGTTTTCCCAGCAGCTGTAACTGTTGTCTGAGGGACTTCCCTTCTGGTAATAGGAACCTAGTGGTAGTTCCTTTAGGAAAACTTTTGTTCACTCCTTCTCAGCCTCTGGTGTCTTGTTGGTCTCGTGGGTGGTCAAAAATCTTGACTCCACCCAAGAGAAAACACACTTGTGTCCCAAGTCCCTGGGCCTGGCTTCAGCAGTTGTTACAAGACTTCGGTTCTCAGCATAGGACAGCACTGCAATCCTGTTCCCCTCTCATTAGAAATGGGGGGTGGGAGTAATATTCCTTTTTGTGGTGGTAGTTGTCATAATGAGCATTTGGGACATTTTTAGTGCTCAGGTGTGCTTAATACCAACAACACCCAAATAGTATCCTATGACAAAAGAATTGTCCTACTTAACAGGCTACTAATTTCTCTGTGAAAAACCCTGAACCAAAGGAGAGGCACCTGGTTCTAGCTGGGCCAATTAGAGTCTGTCCTTTGGGATTTTTGTTTAGGAATATCTGAGGAAAGAAATCCTCTTTCTTCCCTGTGCTGGTAGCTCATGCCTGTAATCCTAGCTACTAGTTACTCAGGATAGTGAGATGTGAGGATCATCCTTCAAAGTCAGCCTGGACAGGAAAGTCCATGATACTCTTATCTCCAACTAACCACTAGAAAGCCGGAAGTAGAGCTGTGGCTCAAAGTGATAGAATGCTAGCCTTGTGCAAAAAGAGTTTAGGGACAGTACCCAGGTCCTAAGTTTCAAGGTTGACATGAAAAAGAGGCTAAGATGAGAGCTGAAGACAAGACGTGAAAGGGTCAGTGACGACATTTGTCTTGCCCTTGTCCACTGTGACATTCATTCATTCATTCAAATCTTTGATTCAAATCTCTCTCTTGGACCACCCCTCCCTAAGAAAATCTTGACTATGCTGCTGTTTCAGAAAGCAATGATGAGAGGAGCAAACCAGATTTTAGAAAGTAGCTTTCACTTATTCTCTTTGTACTTCCCACACCTCCCTTCATACTTTCTCAAAATAGGGAAACTAGTCCAAAGAAAAGTTACATAGAAAGTTAGTGACAGAAGCCAGAGACGAAGTCAGAATCTCAGCACAAATAGTTAATCTCCTATCATTGTGTCCTTTCTAGGCATCCACTAGCATTCCAACCCTCCCCCAGCACTCAAGAGAATGTGGAGTTTACATCCACTGGGAGCTTTGCAAGCTGGCTGGGGCCTCCACTTAGCTTTGGCTTCATGAGTGGGATAGTCAGATGAAACTGGGGGCAGAGGAGACACAAAGGAAAGGGCAGAGAATTTTGAGCTTGCTTGAGGCTCATCCTTCCTCATCCTGAGTTCTCCAGGTGAAGATAGGACACTAGTCCCTGAGAGTTCCCAAGTCCTCCTTAGAACACCTCCAGGAAGCAGTTAACAGCCCTCCAAGGCTCAGTTTTAGAGGCTCCTGTGACCAGAGAACAGCTTAGATGGAGATGGGGTTCTTTGTCCTCCCTGGGTTTATTTCTACAAGGCTGGGGCTTGAGTGACTTAGATGGAGGAAGAAGAGGTCTGGCTGTCCTTTAACATTCCTAGATAAGGAACTGTTGATTGCACTTGTGCCCTTGTAAAGCCTACTATCTGCCACCTTGCCCACTGGCCCATTCCATGCTCAACCCCCCTTACACAAACATAATTTATTATTAGGTTCTATTCTAGCAGAATACAATCTTAACTAGTAGATAGATATTGAAAGTTTTTAAACAAAAAGAGTACAAAAATATTCTACTTCTGACTTGTCTTCACTTCCTTAAATTTGAGATATTTCTAGACTCTTCCACTTTCTCTGATTTCTCCAAATGTTCAAGCTACTTCAGGATATTTTAAAAAGTATCTTTGAATGTTTTATATGTATTATTCCACTCAAATTTTTATTATGAATGTCTAACTCTAATACTCTAGGGATAAAGAGTTTGTCCCTTACTGTCTCTGCTTCAGAGTGATTTCTTGAAGTTTTTTAATTGATGATCAGTTTTGTAAAGGTCTCAGAAAAAAACAGTGGAGTCTCTGCTTTTGGGGCAGTGAATTTGGCTGTGAGAGTGTCACACTTCATCTTACTAGTTATCTATCCTTGTTTGGTTTTTAACTGTTCAAGTTGAGTTGTTTTATTTCCCTGCAGTTCTTCTCTGCTTCTGTTGAATTCTATCAACAAATGGAGATGATGTAGTTTAGATGTATTGTCGTGAATATGCATGTGTGTATGTGTGTGTAATTAAACTTATTTGTATCTCCAACAAAAAGGCCACATGGGCCTGCATGCCACATCTTGTGGCCTGTTCTGTGTCTTTGTGCTTTTTCAAAACATGTGATTACAGGGAAATTTGGGACAAAGGGAAGGGGGAGTGGTAACTGATTGAAAACCCTCAATTTGTTTTGACCACAAATGAATCTTCCTGACTGGCCAGAAGTTAGCTTCTGCCTGAGACAAGGCAACTGGATGGAGCAGAACCATAGAGAGCAGTAAGTTTCCAGGCATGTGTCCACATGCAGAGAGCAGCAGAAGCAGGTACATTTGGGAGGTGGCAGGGCAGGGGGGTGTCTGTGCCAAGCAAACACTTGCCCCCTTGGACTGGGCTTGGGCCTAACATTCCTGTTTTGGAAGAGGGAATGATAGAGGGAGAGTCTAGGCCAGATTGAGACAAGTTGACCACATCAGCACAGAAGCAGCACCCAAGGTATGATGAGCAAAAGGCAAAGCCTGATCATCATTCTGTGGAGGATGTGACCAGAGGGGGAGGCCGGGACAGCTGAACCTCCAGGGGTCTGATAGCAGGACTGGTGCTGGGCTCTGTGAGAAGCAGAGCCACAGCAATAAGACTACTTCTCAGAACCATAGAGGAAATGCTCAAACCCGCCAGCCCCCAGTCTTCACACGAAGGGGTCAGAGCCAAGAAGACTTCAGCTCTCTGATAGAGGAGGGAGGGTGATGTAGACTAGATGATTAATCTCCAGGGAAACAAGGAAAGTGTTAGGAGCAGGAACAGCTTTACTGCCCTGCCAGCTATGTTTGGCATATTGAACAGTCAAAATATAAGGGTTAAATACCAGAATCTAACACACACACACACACACCTACACACATTAAATATGCACACAAATTCATATGCACAAGAACAAGGGTCTACTTTTGCTTTCCAGAACCCAGGAAACGTTTATAAAATCAGCCCTGAATTAAGAAAAAGACAAGACTCCCCTATCCACAGGTCATATTCTCTTTCCTATCTCTGTCCTATTCCCTATCAGACGTGCCTAACAAAAGCTAAGTGAAAACAAAGCAATTCAAAATACTGAACACAACAAAAACAAAGCATTTTCCTAAAGGTACCCAAGCATTTGGGGACGCCAGCTTGAAAGAGGGAATGTGGCGGTAGACAGCCTGCGAGCAGATTTCTAATGTTGGAGAAGTAAAGACAATGCCAGAGGCTGTACTTCTCCCATACTCTATTGGCAAAATAGCTTTATTTTTCCATCCTTTTGGATCACTGTAACAGTTACAATTGTGTTCTGCTATCACAGAGAACATGGTAGGGTTCTGTGTCAGGCAGAAGGTTACACAGTAGTAGTTTTGTTCCTAATAACAAGTAGATTGACCATTCATTGAAACACACAACCAACTCCCCAAATGACTGAAAATGCACACCAAATAGATCTTCCTAACTTCATTTGTGAATTGGCAAGTAAGTCAAAAGATTCTATGGCCAAAGTTCTAAGTGAAAGAGGGAATTCAGAAGGATAGTTGCAATACTGCAATTGGACTGGTGCTTTGGGGGGGGGGGGGGATTTGTATTGAACCAAATTAACTTGAGCTTCTGTTGTTTGGACTCATGGGGTATAAGGACTAGGAGACAGGGGCAGGGGCCCAGGGCCTCTGGATACTGTCTCCATGAAGATGAAATCCTGAAATTCTACACTCTCTCCACCCAGAGAAGGTTGAACCAGAAGTAACTAGTAACTCCATCAGTCCCTGGAGTTTCCGAGAACCTAGATGAAATTAAAAGAAAGAGCAAAAGAGAACATAGTGTCTTGAGAATTTGGAAACACAGGCTGCCTAATCCTCATGAAGTCTGAAGCCCACATTCTTATTTCCTGTGTGAACCAAATAGTAAACAAATGAAAAAACTCAAGCCAATAATTTAACTCAATATATTCAGAGTCTGGAGGAGTCCAGGTGGCAAAAATAAATGCAGAGCTTTGATAAAAAAAAAAAAAAAGACTTATCTTTATTTCAGGCCTCAAAGAATTTCCGTCAATAAAACCCCAAGGAAAATGAGCAGTTTGGGGTAAAAGTAACTATACTTACACAGAAGTATTTTGAATGAGGAAAAAAAAAAAAAAAAACAGAGAGCAGAAAATAGACCACATGGCTTCAAATACAAGAATTATCTGTCATGCCCAACAGAAGTAGGAAATAACTATGACTGCTATGCTGCTTTTTTTTTTAAATCAAACTGAAAAATACATATTGGAAGCCAAGAATTTTAAAGGAAAATGAAGCAGATATAGAAAAGATGGAAATAGAACTTCTATAAATGAAAAATAGGATAACTGCAATGAAAACTTCATTTCTAAAACAGAAAATGAACTTTAAAAATCAGTCCCATTCAGGGCTGGGAATGTGGCTTAGTGGTAGAGTGCTTGCCTATCATGCACGAAGCCCTGGGCTCAATTCCTCAGCACCACATAAACAGAAAAGGCTGGAAGTGGCACTGTGGCTCAAGAGGTAGAGTGCTAGCCTTGAGCAAAAAGAAGCCAGGGACAGTGCTCAGGATGAGTCCAAGCCCCAAAGACTGGGAAAAAAATCAGTCCCATTCAAACAATGCATGTTTTCTCTTATATGTGGAACCTAGAATCAAAATACAAGCACATATGATAACATATACAGGGTTTTATGCATATACACACAAACTGACTAAAGGATGATATACTTAGGGGAGGAGTCCAAAGGTGTAACTAACTCCTCTGAACCACTAATGAACTGCTTAAAAAACAAAGACTACCAGGAAGCAATATGATTTTAGTGGAAAGGGAACTGGGGCGGGGGAGGGAGCACACAAAAGGAGGTAGGAAGGGTGAGCAAATGCAGTCATTATATTCACTGTGCATTATAAAATACTGAACTATGTAACTTGAGGATAGGAATGGGAGGAGGAAAATAGAGAAGAACAACACTGATCATGATACATTATACATAACCTGATGTATGAAATTGTAACCTCTTCGTACAACTACTTAATAAAAAGTATCAGTCTCATTTTACAAATTTTATTTCTAGGTTAGGAAGTTAAAAATAAATTTAACAAATGTAATAAAATTTTTGTAGTAATGAAAATTATAAAACATTGTTGAGAGAAGTTAAATATCTGAAATATACCATGCTCATGGATGAGAAGATTAGTTTTTGCAAAGGTATCAATTTGTCCTAGATTGACTTCCACTAAAAATAAAAATAAAATTCCAATGACAATCCTGGCAAGTTTTTTCTACAACTATTGACAAATTGTCACTAAAGTGACTTTTGTGGAATTTTGTGGATTTTTAGTTTACTTGGAACTAGAAATATTTTGAAATAGGCAAAACAATGTCAGAAAAAGAACAAATTTGAAGGGCTTACTCTACATGATAAAGACCATAGTATTAAGATAAAGAGCCCGATGGGAAAGAAAAGACAGTCTAGAAATAGAGCCAGTCTCTAGTCTAGTTTAATGAGGGAAGGACAGCTTTTTCAACAAACCATGTTGAATTACAAACCATGTTGAATTTCCATATGGAAAAAGACTCAACTATATTTCACATTTTACATAATAAACTGTTTTTTTTTTTTTTTTTTTTTTTTTGCAGTACCTGGTTTGAACTCAGGGCCTTCATTTGCTAAGTAGGCACTCCATCACTCGAACAACAACTTCAGTAGGTATGGTCTTGGCCTTTTCCCTAGAAGAAAAGCGACTTCAGACATCAATTTGTGTAAACGAAATTATAGGCCTGTGCCACCGCACCCAGCCTTTATATGAGTTACTTGATATAGGCATCTGTGGCTCATGCCTACAATATTTGATACTAAGGAGGCTGAGATCTAAAGGATCATAATTTGAAGCCAGCCTGGACAAAAATGTCTGTGAGATTTCATCTCTAAAGTAGCCAGAAAAAGTCAGACTGAAGGCATGGCTTAAGTAGTAGTCAAGAAAGCAAGAAAACTGGATAAACTCAATGCATTGAATTCAAACCCTGGGACTGGAGGGAAAAGAATTACCTCTCCAATCCTAGTACTGCCAGGAAAAAAGTATTAATTCTAGATAGATTAAGGACTTAAATGCAAAAGGTCAGAATATAAAACAAGTAGAAGATCATGAAGGAGGATATGTTTATGATTAAGCATAGGGAAGAAACTTCAATGCTGATAATTGTCCATGTACATTTGTCAAAACCCAAATGTACACCAAGGTGGTAATTATGTATTAGTGTTCCTTCACTAATTTTAATAAAGATACAAGTCTGGTGTACAGTATCCACAGGGAGGATATTTTATGGGATCAAGGACAGCAGATAGGTAGGAATTGTGATTATTTCAATTGAATTTTGCTGTGAACCTAAAACGCCTTTAAAAATAAAGCCTATTAGAAAACAAAATGAAAACAGACAAAAAGGTAGATCATCTACAAAAGAGAAAGTTAGACAAGTACCTGATTTTACATCAGCAATCAAAGGTAGTGAAATGTTCTCTCCAATTGTTGAAACAATCGTGAACTTGGAATTCTATGTCCAGGCTGGGATTGTGGCTTAGTGGTAGAGTGCTTGCCTAGCAGGCATGAAGCCCTGGGTTCCATTCCTCAGTACCACATAAACAGAAAAAGCTGTAAGTGGTTCTGTGGTGCAAGTGGTAGAGCACTAGCATTGAGCACAGAGGGGCTGAGGGACAGAGTCCAGGCCCTCAGTTCAAGCCACTGGACCAGAAAACAAACAAACACACAGAATTCTATGTCCAGTCAACACATTGTTCAACAATGAGGATGGAATAAAAACACTTATGTTAAACACAAGCAGACTGTTTATGTTTACTACCATCAGACTCAATAAAGGAAACTTGAAACGATATACTTCAGGCAGATGGAAGTGATTTAAAATAGAAAAGACTAGGGGAGAATCCGATCAAGAATCGAATGTATAACCTACAAAATTAACAAAAGTGAGGGAAGGGGTTGGATAGGGAAGGAATGGATGAGGTTGTTGAAAGGGCTAACACTGATCTAAATACATTGTATTCACAAACTGCTTTTTTTTTCACAAACTGCTTTGTTAAATGGTAATTATTTTGTACAACTACCCAAAATTAATTTTTTTTAAAATGAAGATTAGGAAAAAAAATGGTTGCAAAGGTGGACATATCTATTTATTTATTTATTTATTTATTTTTGCCAGTTCTGGGGCTTGGACTCAGGGCCTGAGCACTGTCCCTGGCTTCTTCTTGCTCAAGGCTAGCACTCTGCCACTTGAGCCACAGCGCCACTTCTGGCCATTTTCTATATATGTGGTGCTAGGGAATCGAACCCAGGGCTTCATGTATACAAGGCGAGCACTCTACCACTAGGCCATATTCCCAGCCAGACATACTTATTTCTCTCTTGATATCCATACCTCTTCATGGTGTGATTTTTTTCAGCTCCTTTTATTTAAAAATTTTTGTTTATGTATTTATCTTTGCCAGTCCTGGGGCTTGGGACTTAGGACTTGAGCACTGTCCCTGGTTTCTTTTTGCTGAAGGCCAGCACCACTCTACCTCTTGAGCCACAGTGTCAGTTCTGGCTTTTTCTGTTTATGTGGTACTGAGGAATCGAGCCCAGGGCTTCATGCATAGTAGGCAAGCACTTTACCACTAAGCCACATTCCCAGCCCACATCTCCTTTTATTTTAAAAGATGGAGTTCATTATTCCACTGAAAAGAAGATAGCAAGTTGCCTCAGTTTCTCCACCAGTACTCTCAGGGCACAGATCACCTCTGATACCAGAGAGATGTAGGGTTTTCTTTACACACCAAGCAGCGCTACATTTCTGTAGGGAACACCAGCCGGATGTCCTCTCCTTTAATTCAGTTCCGATTTGAGGAGCTGGAAGAAGAGACAGGTCCCACGGGTGGAAAGCTTAGTCTCCAAGGACTTCTATCCTTCTTTTCTCATGCCAGTAACAAGTCCCAGATTGTTTTACCTGTGGTTCTGGCCAACTTGATAGAAATCAGAGTTTCCCCAAACTGTCTCCTTAGAGTTGATTAATTTGCTAGAGCAGCTTACAAAACTCAGGGTAACACTTGGTGCTCATTGTAACAGGATGTTACAATAGAGGATGCAGATGAAGTGATTCCTACTTGTGGTGAGGTTAGGGGGGCAGCAGGGGAGAAGCAGGGTTCCATGGCCATGCCCTTCCCAGGACTACCACCTACAGCGAACCCCCATGTGTCCAGAAGCTCTCAGAACATGGCTGTGGTACCAGGACTTGAACTCAGGGCCCCATATTCTCATTTGGCTTTCTTCCTCATGGCTGGCACTCTACCACTTAAGCCATGCCACCACTTTGGCATTTTGCTGTATAATATGAGATGGAATCTCCAAGACTTTTCTGCCCAGGCTGGTTTTGAACTCCAGGTCTAAGCCTCCTGAATCACTAATACTGTAAGTGTGCCCAGCTGGAATGTAGGTTTGTATGGAGACTCCATTCTATAGGTGGGATTGAGATGCACAGAGATGTGATTGGAGGGAGTGATCGCATGCTAATAGACACAGGGCAGGGAAATTCATCAAGGCTTTGTTGTTTCTGCAGCATTTCTTGCTCAGAGGGTATGGAGTAGGATCCACTTCTCAAATGCAGGTCTTGTGACCTGCTATTGGGCATGATACATCACAGAGGTTGATTTTTTTTAAATGACTAGCACATCTAAGGAAGAAAGATGGAGGATTCATTTATATAACCAGTCCCAGGAAAAAGAAATTCTAGGTTCTGAGACCTCTATGGGGGACAAAAAGGGTCCAAGATATATATATATATATCCATAGCAACATCTCTACCTTTTGAATTTGGACTCAGTTCAGTTTATGTCCACACCAATGGGATGTGTCAGAAATGAAAATAATGATGTGGTAGCTCTAAACCTAGGACTCAGGTAGACATGCCCACTCTGTCTCATTAACTTGGATCCCTGAACTGCCATGTGAACAAGCCCAGGCCAGCCTGCTGGAGGATGCAAACCACCTGGAGCAGCTTGTCTAGACCATCACAGACCTGCTCAGAGGCCAACTAACCTGTCACCTGACAGCAGACTTATGCAAGAGTTTAGCTGAGATCAGCTTAAATGACCTAGACCAGAGGAACTGCCCACAGTCTCCTGAAAAAAAAAAAAACCAACACATCACTTGGCTATTATTTGAGGCCACTGAGTTTGGAGGTAGACTGTTATTCAGTTAGGAAAACTAAGAGCAACAGTCAATAATGGCATAAATCAATATCTTGATGGAAAAGAAGAATACAATGATAGACAGACTGGGCCTATGAGTATAGTGGTGTGTTTGTGTGTGTGTGTGTGTGTGTGTGTGTGTGTGTGTTTAAACAAATTAATTGTACAAAGGGATTTCTTTGTGATATTTATATACATTCATACAGTATACTTTAATCAAATTTACCTCTTTTATTATCCTCCCTCCTCTCCTCTGTTTGTTCTTTCTTTCTTTCTTTCTTTCTTTCTTTCTCTCTCTCTCTCTCTCTCTCTCTCTTTCTTTCTTTCTTTCTTTCTTTCTTTCTTTCTTTCTTTCTTTCTTTCTTTCTTTCTTTCTTTCTTTCTTTCTTTCTTTCTTCCACTTTGAGCCACAGTGCCACTTCTGGTTTTCTGGTGGTTAATTGGAGGTAAGAGTCTCACGCCTGGGCTGCCTTCGAACCACCAGCCTGAGCTCTCAGCCTCCTGAGTAGCTAGGATTACAGGTGTGAGCCACCAGTGCCTGGCTTTTATTATTCTTTCTTAATCTCCCTCCAACCTCCTTTAAAAATAGCTGTCAGTGGATTTCTCTATATTATTTTCATACTTGAAGGGCTGTGAGGTTTAAAAAAAAGGGTTTTCTCATATAACAAGAAATAAGTAAGTTTTTTGGAGCTGGTACAGTTGCTCAAGGAATTTAGCAAGGATGCAGGCTCTCTCTCTCTCTCTCTCTCTCTCTCTCTCTCTCTCTCTATCTCTCTCTCTCTCTTTTAAATGGGGAACAAACACCATTGTGTAGAAAGTAGACTTCTTATCACATTTCACTGGCTAGAACTCTGTCAGGTGATCATAGCTAAGTGCAAAAAGCCTGGGAAATTGACTTTTTTCTTCCTTCTTTAAACCAAGGTAAATTACATTCCCCCAAAGGAAAAAGAAAAACTTGTTACAAAGCAAATGTGGGAGTAGATATAGGTACTAGTAGCCTCTGCTCTCTAATTTGGAGACAGCATCTTCTTTGAGGAAACAATCATAAAGAAACACAATCGATATACTTGGCATAAAGATTAAGAGGTAGCTTTGTATAAGGGACAAGGTATTGCCGTATGTTTCTCAGGCTGAGCTCCACAACTAACTCTTGATTTCTCCCCATTTACATCAAGATACTGAAGAGAATGACTGATAAGCCTATTGGAGAACTTGTGGACAGTGTAGGAAATTCACATTCGTGATAGATTCCCTCTGTTTAGATTTCCCAATAGAATGATGAGTAGGTATTATGTTTTTCAGGGGATAACATGCTAAAATCTCTGAGAGAACAGACTGTGTCACAGATCTACATCCAGGGATTGGCAGAGTCAGAATTCTAAGGAGACACTGAAGGTTTCCAAAGGAAGAGCTTTTTTTCTCTCTCTATGGCTCAACCTTTTTCTAAAGACAAATAGGCTTATTCACCTTACTTTGAATTGTAAGTAAAACCAGTGTGTTTTGAAGTGGGCCCAGTGTCCTGTGGGGCCAAATCCTTCTGAGGAGTTGCTTACAAATGCTGATTCCTGCAGCCAGGGGCCAGGCCCAGCATCAGAGAAAGAGACAGCCATGATTTTAAACTTAAAATTTATTGTTCCATACTAACATGGTTTATTTATGCATTTGTGCCTCATGGAAATTTCCTTCTAGTATCAGGAAGACAAAATTTTAAAATAGTTTGTTTCTCCTTCCTGTCTCTTAGTTTCCTAGTGAGCACATTGGATTCCATGGAAAATGTTAAGGACCTATAGTTGTGTCATCCAAGAGATCTTCCTGTTGATTAGCTTAGTATAACTCTGTAAGGCAAAGGCAGGGATTTGAATCAGTGTAAATTCTGACTAGAATCATCCAGAACTGAAAGAGGATGGCAAAGAAAATGCTACTAAGTCTTTACTATGTTCCAGATGCTATTCCAGACGTATTGCATCACTAAAGGACCCAAGAGATGGAGAGAGAGAGAGAGAGAGAGAGAGAGAGAGAGAGAGAGAGAGAGAGAGAAATACCGTCTGAGGTCATTCATTTCATTCATTTCTTCGTTTAATTTTTTAAAAAAAACTCTCCTAAGCTCTTAACCGATGCAAGACACTATGAGAGAGCAGCAAAAAAGGCAACGAGTTTTCAGATGTGACAAAGCCTACCAACTCTCCTTTGAAACACCTGGGACTAAGAAGATGGGGACTGGAGCCTTCCAGAAGTAGCCTGTCTGCCCGCCAAGCAGAGCCCCAGAGGGCAGCCTATTCAGGCTGCAAAAGCTTATAGAGACTTGCTCAAGTGACCCACCCAGCCAGAAAGAGGCATAGCACAGCCTCATACCCTAGCTCCAATTCCCTTTCCTTCTCCCCTTCCCAGCTCAGGAAGGGTGTCTTCTGAGCTGGAGAAAATGCTCAGCTAGAACTTTTATAGTCATTTATCCATCCAGACTCGATTGCTGCTATCCAGCTTTATTTAATTTCCAGGCTCAAATCACACAGAAAATAAAATTTTGTCCTTAAAAGGTTCTGCGGAAAGAAGAAGGGGGTGGGGAGTGGGAAGCACGTTCTGTGCGCTCCGCAGCTGCCTCGGTGGCTGGCTGTGTTTGTGTCTGTAGAAGGGACTCGTCTGACAGGAAGAATTACAAATCCGGAGCTCATTTTGGCATCCCCAGAGGAAAGGTGGGCGGAGCAGCGTCTCACAGTAAATGGGAAATTCAGAATGAAACGTAGTTTATTTGGGTCTTTTAGCGACACCTCAGGATTATTACACAGGCGTGTCCAAGACAGTTTAGAGTGGTGACGACTGCTCCCCCTCAGTCCTGGGGGAGCCCTCTTCCTTTGGGGGGGGGTGTGGGACTCTCCCGGGCCAGCCTGGATGTGGACGGGTTAGGAGGGAAGCTTGCATCCCCACTTTGGGACTGCTCTGCAGAGCTGTCGTCTCCCACTTGCGGGTGTGTCCAGCTCCTGGTCTGGGGTCGGAGAACTTTGGGCCTGGCATGGGGGGGTGGGGGGGGAGGGATGTGGGCGCGGTTTGGGATGGACCTTAAACAGCAAGGAAGAAACAGGGCTATGTGTCACCTGCCTCGGTGGAGGGAGCTGAAAGTTGCAGCGCGGCTCTGGGGAGGGAAAGTTGGAGTCGACAGCGGTGCTGACTGTACTGTGTGTGGATGTGGATGGACGTGTTGGGGTTCTCCAGTGCCGGACTGTGAGAGGGGCGTGCATGTGAGGCCAGAAGAAAAAGAATAGAGCGTCCAGCGGCCGCAGCCTTTTTCAAAACCCTCGCCCCGCGGCGCGTCCGGGGCGGGAGGCTGGGCACCGAGGCTGGCGGGACCCAGCCGCCTCCCCCTTCCCCCTCCCCCGCCCGTGGCCGGCGGCGGCGATCGGGCAGCTCGTTCTGCACCAGCGGTTTGGGGGGCGCTGCCCAGGAGTGCGGGGGCGTGGCCAGAGGCCGGGGCCCGCGGCTCCTCATTGGCTGCCTGGTTGGGCCGCGGGCGGGGCTTGCGGCTGGGTCCCGCTAGGGCACTCGCAGGCGGCGGGAGGCGGGGCCGGCGGGATCCCGGCAGCCAATGGGCGCGCGTCCCCCGGAGCAGTTACAAAGGGCCGGAGCCAGGCCGCCGCGGCGGCGGGGGAGGTGGAGCGAGGCGAGGCTTGCCGAGGCGAAGCGGCGGCCGGGCCGGGGCCGTGCCACAGGCTGGTGGCGGCGGGACCATGGAGGCGGCGGCGGCGGCCGCTGCTCCGCGTCGCCGGCTGCTTTTCCTCGTGTTGGCGGCCGCGGCGACGCTGTTCCCGAGGGCGACGGGTGAGCAGCGGCGGCGGCGGCGGCGGCGGCGGCAGCGGCAGCGGCGGCGGCGGCAGGGCGGGCGAGCTGGCGGGCGGCCGCGGGGCGTGCGGGCCGGGCCCGGCCTCTGGCTCGCTCTTGCTCTTTCTCAAACATGGCGCGGGGCCGGGGGCGCAGGTGGCGGTGCTGGGCCCGGGCCGGGCTTTCCTGACCCGGCGGCCTCCACGCGAGCCCCGGACGGGGCGCCGAGGCGGGGTGGGGGCGTGGGTCCGAGCGTGGGGCGTGGATGGGGTGGGAGGACGCGCCGGGGAGGAAGTCCGAGGCCGCCCCGGTCCGGGCTCTCCCGGGGGGCGGCGGCGTCGGGCGGGCGGCTCGAGGTCGGGGCACCCCGGTGGGGCGAGAGTGGGCGAGAGAGCCCCCGTAGGGTGTGAGGCCGGCGGGGCCGCTCCACCGTCGGGCACAGTGTGGCCTTCTTCCGGGCTCCGCGAGCGGGCAGGGCCCGGGAGTTGCGGGTAGCGCGGGCGCCCGGGGTGGGCTTTCCAGGGCGGTGGGAGGGGGCGCCGTGGGCCGAGACCCCCGCCCTCCCCGGGTCCGCAGGGCTTGCCCCTGGGCTGGGCGCCGCTCCTGCTGCCCTCCGTGGGGGTGACTTCTCCGGCCGGGGTCGGAGAGGGGGGCGGCGGCGGCTTTGGGAGCTTTTGTGTGAGTTAGGGGGGCTGGCAGATGAGCGGGACGTTCCCTCCGGGTTGAAGTGAGTCCCGGAACCCGAAGGCTAACGGATCGCCTTCGCTGCTAGGAAAAAAAAAAGAAGAAGAAAAAAACCCACCAGCGTGCGCGGTGCTTTTCCTGCGGGCTGTGGAATGTTTGCACGGGAACGATCCTGTGGATTTGATCGGACCCTTTGATTTCCTCGAAGGATGGGATGGAAACCTTCCTGGAGACGTTTCTTTTCTTTGAGTGACAGTAGTTGAGGGACAGATAGATGTTCTTGCGTAGCTGCTTTTCAAGGGAGAATGTTTCCGCGGTTTTCCAAAATATTAAATCAGGTTGTGAGCCAAGGTTGGCAGTCTACTCCGGTGAAGGAAGGAGTGGGAAGCTTATTAGCAACAGCACCAGGCTGTGAGGAACTGAAATGTAGAGCGACAGCACTGGCAACTGGAATAAAGTGAAAGTTCATTTGTGTCTGAAGAAAACGTTAAAACAACAGCAGCAACACGCACAAAACACCCCACAACCTTCTAGCGGTTGGATGCCAGTTGCTAATCCTAATTGTTTATTAGGAGCGGTTGGACGCCAATTGTTAAATCCTAACTTGTTAATCCTAATTGTTTATTTGGAGCTTACTATCATGTAAATGCACAAAACACACCCAAGTGCATTATTCCACTCCTAAAAGGAAACTGTCAGGGCTATTGGCATGTGCCCCGTTTATAGATGTAAAAAAGGAGATACTGAGTTAGTGTTATTTCTGAAGCCTCTAGACTTAATACATACACCAAAGCAGCATGGCCCATTTTTCCTTTCCTGCCCGCTGATGAGCACTTGATATTTCCTGCTCACTTTCAGGTTTTGCCCTAAGGACATACATATCAGATTAGTGTCTTTCTGGTTCCTAGAATATTCTTGAGTTTTGAGGCCTGCATTAGGGAGAGCAAGGGTGCTTTAACCTTGGCCCGAAGAGAGAGGCAAGATAATTACATGCTCAGGTGGGTGAATAAATATAATTATGTATCAAACCTAAGTAACATTTTCGCAGCATTACTTGAGTAGGGTGGTTTATTATATTCCACCTAGGTTAGAAAGTGTTCTTGCATTTAAGTAACAGTGTTGACTTGGATGCTCAGAGCATGGCTCAGTCTGTGCTGGTGCCCTGGAGGAGTGTGCAGTCTGCATGGGAACACATACCCTGCAAAGCTGGTGTGTCCATGCTTTATGACTGAAAGCCTGGGACCTCACCTTATTTGCTTGCCCAGGTTGGTTATATTGATATTCCAGACCACCGTTTCATACATTCTAAAGGAGCTCCTATTATTCTTTCCTCTGTAACTTAGCTTTTCTTGAACAACTTGAAGTTACTCCTTTTATTCTGAGAAAGTTTTTTTTTAATTTTATTGTAAAGGTGCTGTACAGAGGGGTTACATGTTACATAAGGAAGGTAGTGAGTACATTTTTTGTCCAACACTGTTACCCCCTCCCTCCTTTTCTCCCACTTTCCCTTCCATCACCCCAAGTTGTAAAGTTCATTTCTAACCTAGTGTCTTGTGATGCATTGGTTCACCCTTTGTCCTTTGTCTCACCATTTTGTAATTTCCCTTCCCTTCCCCAAATCAGATAAATGTATATACAAGACACAGGGTACCTGTGTCTTTGGTTCCTATACTGAGGCTTGAACAGGGCCTGAACACTGTCCCTTAGTTGTTTTTTTTTTTTTTTTTCTCAAGGCTGGCTTTCTAGCATTTGAGCCACACACCCCACTCTTGACTTTTTGGTGATTAATTGGAGATAAGTGTCTCAGGCACTTTCCTGCCTATGATGGCTTTGAATTTCAGTCCTCAGATCTCAGCTAGGATTACAGGCACCCTGAACTGTATTTGCTTTGTGTTTATCTATTACGATTCTCCTCTCTCCATTATGGATTTTTCTATGGAAAATAGTCCTTTGCCCCTAGTAGTTTAGTAGTACGGTTTAGTACTACTTCATCTGTGAATGTTCCTATGTGACAGTACTGTTTGTTACCTTTCTGCTGTTTTATAACTTGTTGTTTTAAATATCTAAAATCCCACTCTTTCCTGGTGTGTAGCTATTAAATTTGCCCTGCCTGTTTTGCTCCAAATCTGGTTGTTCTTGAGTGTTCTTTTTCCTTTCTGTTCTGTTTATTTTATGCACATGTGAACCTGTATGTGTGTGTGTAAGTGTGTGAGCTAATACTGGAGTTCAGAACTCCAGTACTGGAGTTTTGAACTCCCACTTCTGGCTCTTTACTGGTTAACTGGAGATAAGTTTTGAGGTTTTATCTGGCTGGCTGGCTTCCAACTGAGATTCTCAGATCTCAGACTCCTGAGTAGCTAAGATTGTAGGCATGAGACACTGGTGTCCAGCCTAGTGGGTATTTTTTTTTAAATAATCATCTAGGCTTTTCAATGAAATATTGCCAAACATATCTTCCTGGACTATCCCTGTAAAGGTTTTAAGATTTCCCATTTGTAGTCAGCATTCAGAGATTGAACCAGATATCTCACTTTTAATTACTGCAAACCTTCATGTATAGTGATTTCTGTTTCCCCACTGATTTTTTATTCTTTTGCTTTTTCTGTACATATATAATTTTACCTCATTTGTGGGTGTTTGAGAAGAGTAATTCTCAGTCCTGACTTCCTGTAGAGGTTTAGTTTTCTTTGAACTCTTTACTTTCTTGAACTGCACAGCACTTACAGTTGTCCATTTCTACCATCTTGTACTGTTATTTAACTGTATTAGAGTTTGTTTTAGGTACCCAGAGGGCAAGATTCATGGCTTTCTTTCATGGCCTTTGAACCTAGCAAATACTCTGTTCCACATGTTGTTTGTTGATTAAATGAGTTCCATTTGACTAAGGAGTCTTACTGTTTTTATGTAAGTATGGGTTATTGAATAGTAATTTACAAGTCTGCATATATACCCAGGAATAGTTGTATGGTAGTGTGTAGGAAGCAGTTGATAATTTAACTTAGTTATTAGTCCCAGCTTTACCACTAGCTATATAGACAATATGTAATACCTACTTGGCTTAATTTATAAGATTGTGAGATCAAATTCATGTATATTTGAGTTTGAGTTTGCCATTTTGTGATGTTAGCAATTAATAGGACCAATGGTCAGTAAGCAATTTCCATTGGGTCCATTGTGTTTTGATTGGTTAGAACCCTTGTAATAATGTCAGTTAAGTACCTTTAATATCACTTCTATAGGGACATTAGTATCTAGAGAGGCAAGTAATTAAGTGGTTAAGGTGGTGGGGTAGTTTTCCCGGACACTTTCATATTTAAACTGACTCTGAAAAGGTGTTTAGAATTCACACAGGCAGAGAACAAAATGTGATGACTATTACGTTTTTTTAAATTGTGTTCCCAACTGTCCTGGGATCTACTCCAGGGTAGAAATCGAAGCTTTTAGTGTTGTTTATCTTTAAAGTTAGGTTCCTCATTCTGTATGTACTTTGGGGATTCGATGTATTAACTCCTATTGTTTTTCCCACTATTAAAAAACTGTAATATGTATTTGGCAACAAAACAGAAAATACGTGGGCTAAGGGAGGGAGAATAATACACTGGGATGTCCATCAGTACTGGGCATCCTAATAGTAAAAGTCATAGGTGTATCATTATTTCAGCTTATAGATGGAAAAACCAGAAGATTAGTTTGATTTTCTGATTTGAAGTCTTGTGACCTATATGGCACTTTAAAATGTGAATGCCTAGAAGATGAGGAGGGACAGGGTTAGAAATTATTTCCTTAAGTGAAGGTCTTAAATTACATAGAATTTATGAAAAGTCAATTCTATAGCAGGTAGGAGAATAATTAGAGATGGAAAGTCCTCTAGTGAGCTGGGTGCTGGTGGTTTATGCCTGTAATCCTAGTTACTCAAGAGGCCCAAATCTGAGATTGCAGTTCAAAGCCAACCTGGGCAGAAAAGTCCATGAGACTCTTAACTTTAATAAACTACTCAGAAAAAGTTGGAAGTAGTGCTGTGGCCTTAGTGGTAGAGCACTATCAAAAAGAAGCTCAGAGACAGCCCCTAGGCCCCTGAATTTAAGTCCTAGGACCTGGAAAAAAACCAAAGGCCAGTATCTTTATCATTGTCCATAAAAAGATCTAGTACAGTACTTGTTGATTGAGAAAAATGAGCTCAAAGTAGTTTGAAATTTGATCTTGTTTAAGGTGCAATTGAATTAGGTTGTAACTGAAAGGCTTTTATTTGGTCTAGAATTTTAAGTGATTCTACTTAGTTGTTGAAATGAAATGGGAAAATGAGATGATCAAATAATCAGGAGGGTGGGACACTGGTAGCTCTACAATTCTAGCTGAGCGGGAAACTGAAAGCCAGAGAAGCTCAGTTTAAGGCCAGTTTGGGCACCTTGGACTCCATCTCTAAAATAACCAACAAAAAAACAAGACTGTATGTATGGCTCAAGTAGTAGAGTACCAGCTGAGTAAGCAGAAGGCCCTGCATTCAAGCCCCAGAACCACCAAAAATCATAATCATTGTCACAAGGGGAAAAAAATCTTGTTCCTGTGGGGAGGGCAGATCCTGTAACCAACCTTTACTGAAAGGTTCTGTTTGGAAATGATTGACCTGAAAGGACTCCACACCATTCTTTTAGTATTGTATTGCACTGGGTATATCCATCTGTGATTGTTTTTTTTTTTTTGGTGGGGGGGGTTGTTTATATATATAAAATATAACTTGTTTATATATAATTAGTATATCATTCCTACTGCTCTCAAGAACACATTTCCTGATGTTTGTTTTGTTGAACTATGATTTTAGTCTTTCTAAGAAATTACACTGAGTTTTCCCCCCAAGTCTACTGTATTTCAGTTAATACATTCGTGTACACTTGTATACCACCTAAAGTGTTTACCTTATATGCTTACAAACTAATTCTAGCTTCCACATAAGAGAGAAAACATGCAACTTTTTCCTCTTTGGGCCTGACTTACTTCACTAAACATAAGTTTTTTTTCAGATCTTTCTTTGCAAATATTATTCTTTCTAATATCATTCTTTCTAATGGATGAATAAGATTCCACTGTGTATTTATACCACATTTTCTTTTTTTTTTATTAATTGGACATAAATTTTTTTACAAGGTGTTGTGCAAAGAGGGTGCAGTTACATAGTAGGGCAGTGTGTACATTTCTTATGATATCTTACGACCTGTTTTTCTATCCCTTGTCTAGGTCAGGTTGACATATATGCAATATACAATGTATCAAGAACATATACAGTATTCACAGACTTGGTCTCTACTGTCTCTCCATCTCCCTTTGTTAACAGTCATATATCAGGGAGATCATGCCCCTTTGTTTTCTGTGTTCTAGGCTTGTCTCACTCAACATTATTTGTTCGAGTTCTGACCATTTCCCTGCGAATAACAGTATTTCACCATTCCTAATCGCTATGTAGTATTCCATTGTGTATAAGTACCATATTTTTTGGATCCATTCGTCTGTGGAGGGGCATCTGGGTTGTTTCCCCGCGATAAACATGGAAGTACAAATGCCTTTTTGATATCTTGGATTTTGCTGTTTAGGATAGATGCCTAGGAGTGGTATGGCTGGGTCATAGGGTAGGTCTATATTGAGCTTTTTGAGAAACCTCCATACTGTTCTCCAAAGTGGTTGTACTAATTTGCACTCCCACCAACAATGGAGAAGGGTTCCTCTTTCCCCACAGCCCCTCCAGCATTTGTTGTTTCCTGAGTTCAGAGTATAGGCCATTCTAACTGGGGTGAGGTGGTATCTCAGGGTTGTTTTTATTTGCATTTCCTTTACTAGCAGGGATGTTGAGCATTTCCTCATATGTTTCTTTGCCATTTTTATATCTTCTCTTGTGAAGTCTCTCTTTAGCTCTATTGCCCATTTCCTAATAGGTTTATTGGGCTTGGAGGGGCTTAGTTTTTTGAGTTCTCTGTAGATGACAGATATCAGGCCTTTGTCTGTTGCTGTGCTGGTAAATATCCTTTTCCATATCGTTGGCTGTCTTTCTATTTTGGTGGCTATGTCCTTAGCTGTGCAGAAACTTTTTAATTTGTAGTAGTCCCATTTGTCGAGTCTTTCCCCTATTTGTTGTGCCCCTGGGACTCTATTCAGGAAGTTCCTTCCTGTGCCTATAAGTTCTAGTGTCTTTCCTACTCTGTCCTTCAGTAGTTTCAAGGATTCAGGTCTGATGTTGAGGTCCTTGATCCATTTTGAGTTGATCTTGGTGCATGGTGATAGGCTTGGGTCTACTTTGAGTTTTCTGCATATGGCTGCCCAGTTCTCCCAGCACCAGTAGTTGAAGAGGCTATGTTTATTCCATTGTATGTCTTTAGCTCCTTTGTCGAATATCAGTTGGCTGTAAGAGTGCGGTTTTATTTCTGGGTCTTCAGTTCTAATCCATTGGTCTTCCGATCTGTTTTTATACCAATACCATGCTGTTTTTGTTATGATGGCCTTGTAGTAGAGCTTGAAGTCAGGTATTGTAATACCTCCTGCACTGCTTTTTTTGCCTAGAATTGCTTTGGCTATTCTAGGTTTTTTGCTGTTCCATATGAATTTATGGATTGGTTTCTCTATTTCAGTGAAGAATATACCACATTTTCTTGATGGGTTTGTCCATTGAGGGGCATTTGAGTTGATTCCATACCTTGGCTGTGGTGAATAGTGCTGCAGTGAACATGGTTGTACTGGAGGCTTTACTGTGTTCTGTTTTGGATAAATGCTCAAGTGGAATCATAGGGGGTAGCTCTATGTTTTGTTTTTTGAGGAACTGCTATACTGCATAACAGAGAAATTGAACATGTTTACATTTCTACAGTTTATTGGCATTTATTTATTTATTTATGGTGCCAGGGTTTGAATTCATGGTCTTCTGTTGAGCCACACTTGCCCAAAGCCCTTTTTGCTTTGCTTTTTTTTTTTTTTAACAGATAAAGTCTCACTGTTTTCCTAGGCTGGCCTGGGCTCTGATCTGTCTGTTTACATTTCTTACTTAGCTAGACCACTGTATCTAGCTTTTTATTGATTGAGGTGGAGTCTCAACTTTTTCCTCAGGCTGACCTCAAATTGAAATTCTTCAGATCTCAGCATCTTGAGTACCTCAGATTATAAGTGTGAGCCACCATGTATTTGAGTTTTAAAAGTGGCATTATCCTGTGGATGACCCTTGGATGGAAAAGTATGTCTTTTCAAACCTGTGCCTTTTGCTGCTCTCTCTTGGTCATGGCTTACATACAGTATTTTCTTGAACAGATGGACTGTGGTTTTGTTACCATGTGATTAAGTCACATTTTGCTTCCTGCTTCTGGAATTAGGGCATGTTTCGCGGGGATTTTTATATTTTTGTCTTATAGAATAGGCTCCAGGAAACTTTTGAATGTTTCTCAAATGAATGATCTATCTTGACTCAGCCTAACTCCCAATACTTCAGATAATACTAGTGTCTTTTTATTTTTGTTTTTGGTGCCAGTCTTGGAACTTGAACTCAGGGCCTGAGCATTGTCCCTGAGCATCTTTGCTCAGGACTATCACTTGAGCCATAGCTTCACTTTTGGCTTTTTGGTGATTAGTTGGAGATAAGTGTCTCACAGGCTTTCTTGCCCACACTTTTAACTGCAATCCTTGGATTTCAGCCTCCTGAGTAGCTAGGATTACAGGTGTGAGCCACTAGCACATGGCACTAATGTCTTTTTAAAATGAATTTCTCAATGGCATATCCTAACAGTTTCTGGAAACATTAAAATTTGCTGCTACTGTGAGTTAGAGTTTAACCATGTAGGTTTTTAGCCATCGATTCAGGTAGGCTTCTGGGAAATATCCTTCAGTATGAATTTTTAATTGGTCAGTGTCTTGGGTTTCTTTCTTTCTCTTTTTTTTTTTAAACCTTTTTCTCAAATACCAGTGTAGCAAATCTAGTTTTGTGGGTCCAGTTTTATAGATCAGATCTATCCTTTTATATATCTTCTCCCTCTGCTTAGCAATCTGAAAGCAATACATATAAAGAATGATTTCTAACTTGAAGGATAATTATGACTATTCTTATAGGCTGTTTTGCCATTTCTTTTTTTTTTTTTTTTTTTGGCCAGTCCTGGGCCTTGGACTCAGGGCCTGAGCACTGTGTCCCTGGCTTCCTTTTGCTCAAGGCTAGCACTCTGCCACTTGAGCCACAGTGCCACTTCTGGCCATTTTCTGTATATGTGGTGCTGGGGAATCGAACCCAGGGCCTCATGCATACGAGGCAAGCTCTCTTGCCACTAGGCCACATCCCCAGCCCTGTTTTGCCATTTCTTGAAAAAAATGTAAGAATGTGCCAGCTAGTCAATCTGCTTTGTCTCATTTAATTTCCATAACCAACCTTGAATTATAGTTGAACTTTTTACTTAGGTGCTGATTCATTCCCAAGAGACCTTTTTGAATTTTTTCTTTTTGATCTCCCCCTTCCTCTCCCCCTCCCCCTCCTCTTCCCCCTCCCCCTACCCCCCTCCTCCTCTTCCTCTTCTTCCTCCTCCCTTTCTGTGTCAGTATTTGGGGCTTGAACTCAAGGCTTCTCACTCTTGAGGGGCTTTTTCTACTTGTAGCTGGTGCTTTATCACCTGATACTCTACCAATAGAGCCATACCTTCACCCTGGCTTTTTGCTGGTTAACTAGAGACAAGTCTTTCAGATTTGTCTGGCTGGGCTGACTTTGATCCATGTTCTTCAGATCGCAGCCACTTGAGTAGCTAGGATTGCAGGTGAGAGCACCAGCCCCTAGCTTCCAAAAGACTTAAAAAAAAATCATTTTATTCTTGGGTTCAGATCACCAGTGGTTAGAAGATAACTGGTTTTGATAATATTGGTTTTAACCCAAGATTCTCTTCAAGATTCTCTTCAGTTTTCTTCAACATTAAAAGAAAGCTACTACAGTTAGAACAGATAGAAACTAACAATAGACAAACTATTGTGCCTTACTCATGAACTCCACCTGCCTGCTTTTTTTTTTTTTTTTTTTTTTTTGCCAGTCCTGGGCCTTGGATTCAGGGCCTGAGCACTGTCCCTGGCTTCTTCCCGCTCAAGGCTAGCACTCTGCCACTTGAGCCACAGCGCCGCTTCTGGCCGTTTTCTGTATATGTGGTGCTGGGGAATCGAACCCAGGGCCTCGTGTATCCGAGGCAGGCACTCTTGCCACTAGGCCATATCCCCAGCCCCTCCACCTGCCTGCTTTGATACAATTTACTGGGGGTTTGCTTAGTTTGGAATCTGGTTTATATTTATGAAAGCTTACCAACTGAAGAGCTGTTTTCCAGGTTTTCTAAGACCTTAGTCTTGCTGTTATTTGATAAGGATACTTGCATTTGAGCACTCCAGAGTAAGTGATAATGTTTTCATGTACAGTAAATATGTTGTTAGGACCACTTCAGCAAGAATGTTTTAATTTCAGTACTGGGGATTGAACTCAGGCTCTCAGAATGGCTCTACCACTTGAATGATGCCTGTAGTCCTTTTTGTTTTAAGCGGTTGAGAACGCCTTGTCCTGCTGCTGCCCGGAGCAAGGCCGGGAGCAAAGCAATAATGGAGACCAGACCGTGGAATTGGTTTCAGGGTTCCAGGGGACCTGCTGCCTCTCTCCAGCAACAGATCCAAAGGGACCCAGGGACAGGGCTTTTATTCATTATCAAACAAGACAGTACATGCAGAAAGGTGGCTTCATCAAAGAGACTACTTCAAAGAGATAAGGGTGTCAGTTGGGTGGGGGAACAATTCTAGGATAGGCAATTTCCCATAAACAAGAGGTGAAAGAAAGCAACCAATTTGCATAGGCCACCTACTGGCTTCAAGGTCCTGTGATGTTCACGGTGGGAATTGTGGCTATTGTGATGCTAAGCACAGTAGGTCTTTTTTTTTTTTTTAACTTTTTTCTTTATTGTCAAAGTGTAGTACAGAGGGGTTACAGATTCATATGTAAGGCAGTGAGTACATTTCTTGTTCAACTTTTTACCTCCTCCTTCATTCCTTCCATCCCCTCTTCCTTTCCCTCTCCCCACCAAGAGTTGTGCAGTTGGTTTACACCAAATAGTTTTATATTGCTTTTGGAATTGTTTGTCTTTTTATCCTTTGCCTCTTGATCTTGATATTCCCTTTACTCTCCCCAGTTCTAGTACCCATATAAACAGTATCCAGGGTACTCAAATGAAATACAGTGATAGCATTAGTTCTTGACCGGGCCGCCTTCAGCAGAGAGACAGAGAGTGACAGAGAATGGCATTCCAATTCTCTAAGGCTGACCTAATGGCTCTGCATTTACGGTTTCTCACCCCTTTCACTTTTAATTTGTATTTTTGGAGTATGATCTCATACTATTTTTTTTTAATAGGAAGTAGCATCTCATACTACAGGGTTTTTTGTGGGGGGGGGGGAAGGGGATTGGATTTTATACTAGTTTTGGAGTAGGATCTTATGCTGCTTTTGTCCAGTAGGCTTCAGAGGTCTTCTTGTCCCTGCCTCCCCAGTAGCTAGGACTATAGGCATGATCCATCATACTTTGCCTTCAGCATTAATTGAAGCTTGGCTTCTTGAAATGGAAGTGTACCCAGAGGCTTGCAGTCTTTCTTTGAAGGTACAGTTTTTAAGTAATTTGAATCTCCCTAATGCGATCCAACTATCTAATGATAGTTGATTACTTATTTGTATTGGGTTTATATATGTTCATAGAAAACATTTTGCTTTTAAATAAGCCAGGCACAGAACTGAAAGTAACTGAAAATTTGAATTGGAGAAAAGGAAAAAAGAAAACTTACCATCAGCCAACATGAACTTGTTTGGCTTTTATTATCTCGTCCCTATGCAGTTTTTTGATACGTTTTGTAAACAGTTCATGTTTACCAAAGCTGGCAAAGAGCTTGTAGTAGAAATAACTAATTTGTTTTTAGTAAATATTTCCTAATTATTAAGATGATAAAAAGTATAGAAAAACTAAAAGGTAGACTTTCTTTTCAAGACATAAGATGCAGAGGAAACACTCTGGTTTTTACTTGCAGGAAATATCTTCAATAAGGAATTTGGCTAGCGAACAACTAAGGGGAGATGAATTCCCACTTGCTTGCAGTAGAGATAAAGGTAGACAAGTGAACTTGTTCAGGAGGCAGTGAAGGTAGCAGACTAGAACCTGCTTAAAGTGGAGAAAGACTTAGGCAAAGAACTGACTTAACAGTATTTCCTGTTTACTGCAGTCTCTTTTGGTTCTGATTCTCCGTAGCTAATCTTGAAGTACTCGTTTGGATTGAGAGCCCTGCACAGTTCATTGTGATATTCCCTCCCCTCCCCCCGCACACACACCCTCTAACACCAAGAGATAGTCATTCACAATGTGATTTGATTGTATTGAAACTTAAAATACTTGCTCTTTGGCTCCTTGATGACATAATAGACAGGAAGTGCTGTGTTTGAGACATGAATTTGCACTACTTGGTCTCAGATCATGGCTGCTGATGTAACAGGTGTCACTTGGCTGTTTCTTGAAGCTCCCTGAGGGCTACCTTCTTCAGTGCTACCATTTTTTTCTACTAACCAAACACGGTTACAATTCTATCTCTAGTCTGTCTCTCTTTAAATTTCTGTTTCGATTGATTGAAAGTTTTTTTTTTCTTTCCAGTTTTGAAGACAGATTAAATTCCTCAAATTTTGTAAAATCTTTGTTTTTAAGAATAGACACATAGATTCCTCTTTGGGTCCCCTTTCCAAATGGTGAGTCTCATTCCTTTCATTTTCAATAAATTTACTCTGTTAACTAAAAAAAACAAAAATATGAACATTTGGAATTAGGTTCTAGTTAGTACATCTCTCTGGGGACTCAGTTTTTAAAGGAGGTTAGCTGTTGACTTACATGGTCACTGTGAAGATAGTAAACAGCAGTGTTTATAACATGCCAAGCACAAGCTTGGCTTTAGTAGGTGTCCTGTCAATGAGAATTATTATATTTTTAAGTAAGCAAAGGACTGTCTTTTGGAAGAACCAGAATTACTTGATTGAGAAGCACATTTCAGCTCAAGATAAGGAGCTTTCTATCAATAGTAGCTGTAGCTATTTTAGCTATTTTCTATCAATAGTAGCTGCCCCCAAAATGGAACTTTACAAGGTAGTGTGTTCCCTGTGACAAAACATACTCAGGCAGAGGCCAGGTAATGGATTAGGTGGAAGTTTAAACTTGCTTATCTTTAAGCTCTGTTTTTACTTTAGAATTTTTGTCCTTTTAGGGGTAGTCTAAACTTCTTTGTTTACTGTTGTTAGCCAACATACGTACAGGCTGAACCATCTTAGAATTTATGACTTCAAGATGAGCACTGTCTTGTGTCTTTCTTATTGGATGAGAAAAGTTTGATTTACATAGATCTCACTGCCTATTAATGAGATACCTCGAGGATTTCATTACTTATTTTGTTTAAGTGTGGTACTGAGATGTGACTGCCTGGCTTTGTCCTTATAAGATAAGTGCTCTGCCACTGAGCCACACCTTTAGCTAAATCTCCACCTGTCTTAAAATACCAAGGTGCCAATGCTCAGAGAATCTCCAAGTGGTAAGGGATATTGCTGTTCTTGGCAGACCTGGTTGTTCTCTCCTTTTCACAAAAAGAAAAGCATCTACATAAATAAAATTTGTCAAAATCAAAACTAAGGATCATAAAATAAAAGAACCAGAACCAAAAGGTAAAAGGAAAGAAATTTTCTATTACTAGCTGAGGAAAGTTTTGCTATCACAATACTTAGTCGGTCACAATATTTAGCTTTTAGTTTTCCAGCAGCAAGGACAAATAAGGAAACCTGAGAGTTTGCACAGATTCCATTGCCTATTACTGAAAATTCATGAGGAGCCCACCACCTTCTTAATGACACTGAGATGGCAGTATGCAGAGTCTCCAGGGAATGAGGACTTGGCAGTCCTGATTCTTGTTCTCAGGCTTCCTAACATATATTGGAGGGTTCAGTTTAGTACTAAACATCTTTGTTCTTTTAGACTCTGATTCGAGTATGTACACAAGAGCCCCTAATGCCAGTGTAGCCACTGATATAAAGATAGGACATGCTTTGCTAAAAGCTACAGAATCATGAGCAGAGAGCAATGTGAAACTATTCATCTTGGTTTACAAAGACGTTTTCTTAATGTCATTATCATTTGGCCTATGTCCATTTGGCAGGCATCATGAGAGTATTGCCATCATAGGTGAACAGAGCAAGTCATATACTTTTCTTCACACAGGCCCAAGCAGGCCAGATCTAGAGAGTGTCTTTGGCCTTCATGTTTGAAGTGCTGTGATGGATTTTGAGAATGACAGCTTTGAGAGATTTCACTTAGAGTGTGTGACCCTATCATCCAATCTCACAATAACTCCATTATATATGTATATATGTGTGTGCATATATACATAATGTAATGTGTAATATATTACATATAAAAATATACATTTCATTATATATATATATATATACATATGAGATCCACAGACATTAATGTGAGGGGCATTCTTTGCTTGAAGGCATTCTAGTTTCTTCCTCCTCCATAGGAGAATCTACTATAAAAGTCTTTGTATGGAGCCATAGTGAACTACAGTGAACAGTGTGTTTATCACTCCATGACTTATAAGGATAATTTTACTTATTCTGTAGTTGGCTGCTTTAGGTCTGTTATAGTGTTTTCTTGATCTCACTAACAGGGTTGAACCTTATTTTCTGTTCACTTGCTTAAGGATAACCATTCTATTTAGATTTCCTAGGTGTGAGCCTCACTGATTACATAATAGTGTGTATTTATAGTTCTAGGACACCTTGTGCAGGCATCCTATTACATTTCTACAATATATGATCCTGAAATATGCAGTGAAATACAAATAGGTTCGACGAGAAATGCAAAAACAAGCAGCTTTTTTGACTAAAAGCTAGGGCAAATAAAAGTGAGAACACTGAACATGGAGGATATAGCAAAACATGAAAATTATAGAGATAGAAAAGCAGTAACTGGCTATTTATTTGTATGTGCATACATACACATGAGATGTACATATGATTCTTTTGCTTGATGTACTCATTTCCAAATTGAACTATAATGTGCTCTAATTTAGTCTCTTTGTTTAGCACATGGCTGTTGATTTGAGTATTCTCCAATTGAGAAGCTGACATTTTAATTTTGTTATTCAATGTGCAACAGATTTAAATATAAACATCAAGATGGTCTATTGTGGATTTCCTTCAACAATAATTATATGCAATTATTTTCCAAAATAAATAAGTTAAAGTAGTTTTCGTTATTTTATCTCATTTTACATTTGGAAAAAACAATGTAAGCTAGGGACCAACTTGTCTTTCTTAGTGAGGACAGTTATTTTCCTAGGTATTTTTTCCGGGGCTGTCCTGGACCACCATCCCACTCCTGTATAACCTATGTGTAGCTGCAGTGACAGATTTGTACCACCATGCCCAGCTTTTTCTTTTTATTTATGTATTTATTTATTTATTTATTTATTTGCCAGTCCTGGGGCTTGAATTCAGGGCCTGAGCACTGTTCTTGGCTTCTTTTTGCTCAAGGCTAGCACTCTACCACTTGAGCCACAGTGCCACTTCTGGCCGTTTTCTATATATGTGGTTCTGGGGAATTGAATCCAGGGCTTCATGTATACAAGGCAAGCCCTCTACCACTAGGCCATATTCCCAGCTCATGCCCAGCTTTTTGGTTGAGACGGGGGTCCATCTCCCATGTAGTTAAAACTATAAGATGTGAGCCACCACTCTTTTGTCCAATTAAACACCAGAAAACTGGAAATAGTGCTGTTGCTCAAAGTGGTGAAAAAGTGGGTGAAAAAGTTCAGAACAGTGTCCAGGCCTCTGAGTTCAAGCCCTAGGACCAGAATTTTTTAAAAAAAGTCTTCACTGCATTGGTAGGAGACATAAGGGAAGAAGGTGATAGAGAGGGACAGATGAATGAAAAAATAGCAGACAAGTGCAGCGATAAGACTCAACATACACAGAGAAATGGACTAGGAAACAAAACTAGTAGAAGGGATAAGTGGAAATGGGAAGAATGATGGACTCTGAGCAAGGATCATTATACACTTAAACGAACATGTTAAGTTGAAACTTCCTTGAACAACTATTTGGAGATAAATAAATTAAAGCAATAATAAATTTAAATTTTTTAAATCATTTCATAGCAACTGCAACTTCTCCCTACAATCAGCTCCCTCAGGAAGTCATGACTTCCTTTTCATTAAAGATATTTAAGCACAGGCTTAATGACCAAGAGTCAACAGTGAATTAGGAATCTCCTTATTAATAAAAGGCTAGTCTAAAATTTGCCAGTCCTCCCATTAGTACGATTTTTAAAAATTATTTTACAAGTTGTATCAAGTCACACATTCAAGTTTTCATTTTATGACCAATTCAACTTAAGTTCACATTTTGTAGGTACAATTAAAGCAATGTTCCTTTTATAACTATGTATTACACTCCATCAAACCTTCTGCCTGGGCTGGCTTTGAACTGTGATTCTCTGATCTTAAGAGATGTTTTAACTTCCTAATATTTATTTTGTTAAACTGTTTCATGGGGTTAAACCATGGACTCTCACCCCTGCATATACCATACTTTAGTCAGTTTGATCATTTATATATGCGTTTTACCCTGTATGTGTTTACATACATGTTTTAGGTTTAATACTACATATGAGATAAAACATGTGTTCTTTGTCTTCCATGAGCCTGGCTTACTTTGCCCAATATGGTTTGTGTACATGTGTGCCTGTGCGAATGTATGTACACATGCATACACGCACATGCCAGTCCTGGGAATTGAACTCAGGGCCTGGGTGCTGTCACTATGCTTTTTACTCAAGGCTAGTGCTCCCCTCCACAGCTTCCCTTCTGGCTTTTTGATGGTTAACTGGAGATAAGAGTCTTACCAACTTTCTTGCTGGGGCTGGCTTTGAACCACAGTCCTCAGATTTCAACTTCTGGGTAGCTAGGATTACAGGTGTGAACCACTGGCACCTGACATCAATATTTTTTTAAATGAAACAACATTTCCTGTGTTTTACTGCCATAGTTGATTTTGTATTTTAGTAAAATAAGTGGATTTGGTTGCTAAATTGAGAGAAAAAAGTGAAATGTTTGTTTCCCTAGCAGTGGTAGCAACGTTCAGTTCCAACTTTCATTCTGATTCTCTGACCTAAATTTATGTGGCAGATTGATATTCAAGTGATACTCATTACTTATAATATTGGACATTTATAGGATTTTGTACTTAGTTCTTTTCCTATCATCGTGGATACAGTTAATAATTATACTATTGATTCTTTTAAAAATCTGTTGTCTTAGTCCCTTTTGTGAAATTTCATCTTGTCATTGGATAGCCTGTGCTTAATTCCCTTTTCTCTGCTACTAGTTAACATGTTGGCTAATTCCACAGAGGCTAAAGACTGGAATATGAAGTATTGTGGAGAAACAAGGAGTGAGTTGGAAATTTAGAAGTTCTTCTATTTTTCTGTAATGAGAAAGGGATTCAGTTATAAATGATGCTTCTTAAGTTCTTTAAAAGTGATGGTAGTCAATGGAAATTTATCTTAGATGATTAAATTTTTATTCTGGAGTCATGAGAGTTTAAAATGTTATCTAGATGAGAGCAATTATACATTCTATGGTGCTCTTGGGTTTTTTGTTTGTTTTTGGCTGTTACTGGAATTTAAACTCCTCTCACTCTTACTTGGCTTTTTCTACTCATGGCTTGCACCATGAATAAATAGCAAGCCACTTGAACCAGACCTCCACTTCCTGGTTATTTGGAGACAAACATCTTGCAAATTTGTCTGCCCTGGTTGGCTAAGAACCTCAATTCTCAGGTCTCAGCCTCCTCACTATCTAGGTTTATAGGTGTGAGCCACTGATGCCCATTGTTACTCTGTTTTGACAAGCTCACTTTGACATTACTGCTGCAGGATAATCCTAAGGAGGTTGAGTTGAGAAGAGCCACTGATTGAGAAATAAACCCCAAACAGTACTTTGAAGGGAGTAGGTGGCTAAGGCTTAGGCTAGTCAGAGGAAAGAAGTCTACTTGATGTGTTTCAACTTAGGGGTGGAAGAGGGGAAAAGAGAGAGGAGGGATCTCTTTGAGGAAGGGGCAGACTTGACTTAGTGTTGAGAATGAAAAAATGGGGAAATTATCCAGTATTGATTGGATGATTAGAAGGATTGTCATTAGTGCCTGAGTGGATTTGTTATGTATTAACTTTCACCTTCATCTTTTGTTGTGGCATGAAGTAAAATGGGGGGGGGGCGGGGGTAGGGTAAGGGAAATCGAGGGATATTATCAACAAAGTTAGAACAGTGAAAGATTGGAATTTGGTCTTTGTTGAGAAATCTTCATCCCTTTTCCTTAAAATTGCTGAGATATCTCAGCAAGAAGGAATCTATGAATCCTTCCAGGTTTCATTTTTAAAATCATGATGTTAGAGAAATAATGTTGCATTTGGCTTTGAAGAAGTTGGTTTTACTCAACATCTAGATAAGCCTAGCAGTGTTTCCTTGAAGCAGTTACAATGTGAAGTTGGAGCACAAGAGAAAAGTTAGGCAATATAGAGATGCAGATTTGAGATTTAGCAAAGGGCTCAGTAGAAAGGAAATAGGAACATGCAATGTGTCAGTTAATAAAAGGAAGGTTGTTACTTTGTCTCATGTGCATAAAACACTGCTGAATTCAATTGGAAGGTCAGAAATTTAGAGAGGTATTTGAGTGGAATTTTGGATTGAGAAATATGGATGATGGGAGGATAGAGAGGATAAAATACCAAGTGTTGGAAAAGGAGAGATTATTAAAATGTTTGAATAAAAATAAGTCAAACCCCAGTATGGTCAAAATTTTTTAAAAGGTAATTGTCGAGTCCATATTATATGTAGGCTATTTACCTCTCTACTTCTCTAGACAGAAATAGGGGCTTCTAAACTAACTTGGTAAATCCTGGCAGTAGATAGAAGTAATAGTGTTTGCATATGTGACCTCCAGACACACCGAAATAAAGTAATCATAGTTAATGTGTTCAAGGGCCAGGATTTCACCTTGGGATTTATCACCTGTCCTATAATACAGTGTAGGTAACCCTAAAGGTGGTGCTGTTTTTAAATTGCATTACTTCTGACATGCTAGTGTTTGGTTTCTGATCATCTTGCATATTACACCAAAATCTAGAAATACTGATTTATTTGGCAATATTTGGAAATGTCATTGATAGTGAAGTCTTTTTGCAGGCATTTTGGTTGGGATTAAATTTAAGTTAAACTTTAGTTGCAGAACAGTGCAAACAATGGAAGTGATAATAATTGAATGACTAATACCTTTTGTGCCTAGCCAGTGTTGCAACAGTTGATCTTTCCTTTCTGTCCAGAAGAGGAGAGTTTCCTTTTAACCTTCATTGTGAAATATATCCAGATTTTAGAAATGTTAAAAAAAAATGTGGGGAAATGTGCATCCTAGAATTAAGAAACCTGTGCCTGCTATTAGAGATCTGGGTATGGAAACAAAGTTGTACATTATAGTAGAATGGTACTAAGCAGGTGTTTGATTCTTTGCTATCAAGCAAAAAGCCATAGTCTTGCAATCTAAACCTGAAGCCGGCCTGTTGATCCTCCCAAGAGTCTTTGTGAAGTATAGGGCTACTTAGCATGGGAATACCAGTGTAGAAAGTGTATATATTTTATTTATGTTCATGAAGACAAGTGGGAATGAAGTGGGAATTCATAGCCACATGTGATCTAGGTAGTGTTATAATCATTTTGATATTCTTAAATTTTGATTTCTTCATAAAATGACAGAACTGAATTACAAGTAGATGATATAAGGGGCTGGGGATATGGCCTAGTGGCAAGAGTGCTTGCCTCATATACATGAGGCCCTGGGTTCAATTCCCCAGCACCACATATACAGAAAACGGACAGAAGTGGCGCTGTGGCTCAAGTGGCAGAGTGCAAGCCTTGAGCAGGAAGAAGCCAGGGACAGTGCTCAGGCCCTGAGTCCAAGGCACAGGACTAGCAAAAAATAAATAAATAAATAAATAAATACAAGTAGATGATATAAGGTTTCATATTGTTCTGTCAATTCAGGATCCTAAAGTGGGATTTTATGTACTGTTTTGGGGGAAGAGATGTTTCATTGTTGGAATGCAAATAAAAACCACATATGGAACAGTGTCACTTATCATATGTAATAATTCTGTGTGTTTATATAATTTGTATTAGTTTCAAAATGTGCTAATGTACAGTATCATTTATCTCAGTGAGATGATGAACTAGTTTGGATTTGTTATATTCATTTTGCTGATGAAATATTATAGCTAGCATCTTGAGTAGTTATTTAAATTTATGACCTAGTGACCAAAGATGAAATCCTAATACTAGAGAAAAATGTACTCAGGATAGCTTTCTCATTTACAATTATTTAGCAAGTTGGATATTTTCTGTGCATAGCCAGAGCTGTGAAAGATTACTTTTTTTTCTGGGACATTGAAGTTTTCTTTTGACCTTTATTATGATATCAAACATTCTCCAAGATCTTCTAACTTGAATGGTGTGTGTGTGTGTGTGTGTGTGTGTGTGTGTGTGTGTGTGTGTGTAAGACTCAGTGCTCAGTGTTGCTATGTAGTCCAGACTGGCCCAGAACTCCTGTAAAGCTTTCCTTGTTCTCCTACCTCAGCAGAGTTAAAGCACAGAGCCCTTTAGGACTCTGGGTTTTAAGTATCTGTGTAATGCCTTACTCCTCCTCCCTAGGGAGTTACTTAAGTTCTCATAGTAGCCCACATAGTACTTTGCAAATAGCATTCATTGGCCAATAAAAGATTGCAGAATTAAATGAGATAGTCATTCTGATGGCCTAGTGCTGTAGAGTGGATTTGTGTTCTGGGGTAGTGGGAAGATCATGTCATTATGTACCTTTTAAAAGGACATTTGCCCTTTGCAAATATTTTAAAATGTAAACAAAACGCTGGTTTAATAGAGCAGGGAAGTTCTTAGGGTCCTGATCTATCTTTTAATTAAGAAAATTTTATTAAGGAATAGGAACTTGAATTTCTGGGTTCATGGGAATCTTTAAATTTGTATTTTAATTTTACCTTTAACTATTCTACCATATATAACTGCAGTCTTGTGTTCAAGACTGTTAGGAGCAAAATTTTTTAAAAAATTGTATCCTTGTCTGGGTATGCTTTGTGTTGTATGATGTTTATATTTGTAAATATGACTTGTTCTTATCAAAAGATTCTCACTGAAAAGTAAGAGAAACTTTGAAGCAGTGAGTTTTTCAAGTTTGCCATAATGACCTTTTTGAAAGAAAAGGTACAGAATGTATTTTTCATGATGTTTCTTAAATGATACAGAGAGGATAAAACGCATATGTTTCTGGATTATTTACCATTGTAAATCAGATTTGCAAATTAAATACAAAGAAAACTACAAAAATTAATACAATTGTTCAGTGTGACAGATGATATTTAGATTTCATAGTAGAGAAAAACAGCCTTAGGCCTGATTTCATTTTAAATCTGTTTCAGTATTTTATTTTTAGTGACAAAAAGCTACAAATATAAATTAGATACTGTTTTCAGTATTTTAACTTCAGTAAAATAAAACCTGCAAGTGCTGGTTCTCATCAGTAATATTCTACAAGGTGATATTAATGACTTCAAGGCTTTGTTGGTAAGTTCAGGGTAATGAGACCTTATACCTAACCAAAACACTTACTTGCAAGTGTTCCTCAAATCTCAGTTTTAATGAGGTGTCATTTTGTTCCCTGAAAGACAGAGTTAGCATTACTGAATTATTAAATTCTCATTAAATGGTTTTCTAAGCCCATTGTTGCTGAAAGTGAAAATGGAAAAATGGCATCGAATACTTAGAATCACATTACTACTAATGAACTTTAGCGAATTGTATTATCAGGACAAGATTCACGTAAGATTTATTTATAGTGTATATATGGTATCGGCTCTTAGTCTATTCAGGATTTACCATGCCTATTTTGCTCTATGCCCCTGTATTGTTTACTCTGGTAGAATTACTATAAAGCTTATAAATGCCACAAGGACATGGGCTCTTCACATAGCCACAGAGCAGCAGTAAAAGCTTACTTAACAACAGTGCTTTTTGAGATAGTGGTTACTTAGATTTAGAATGTTCATCATTATTTTTGGATTATCTTTGAAAGTGTGTACTTAATTCTTTATTTAATTCTTAACTTCCTCCTCCTTCCTGATATGATTGTGAACTTTGATATGGGAAAGTAGTATTTTAGCATATATTTTTTTCTGAGCATTATGTAAGGATCCAGAATTCAGATATACAAAACAATAACAAAACATGCCCTTCCTAAATTAATAACATTTAATAACAGACTATAAATGTATAGATTTGTGGTTAGCCTCAAGATATGCAACGGGACGTGGGAACAGATTAAAAGGAGTATCAGTTCTCTCAGACTCTGATCTTCTGAAGATCTTATTTGAATAGGCATTTAATGGGTGAGAGGCAGAAGAGGGTGTATTTAAACCAAACACAGAGACAAGATATATGTAAAGACCAAGGTTATAAGAAGAGATATCATAATAATAATTTTTTATCCTTATAAGTCTTAATTGTTATAGCAGATGTTTGTTTAGCAACCGTGTTGATTTTAGAATTTAGAGTATTGATGGCGGTACTTTTTAGACAATTGCAGTTACTGCATTGCATTACAATGATCTGTATCAGTAGTCAAAGCTTTTGGTGGAGTAACTGATAATGGTAATGCTTTGAAAACACAACTTAAGAGTAAGGACACACCAGGGAGGTGGATAATAACATCTTGTGGTGGGGTCTTAAATGTTTTGTGACTCACAGACCACTTTTTATAAGTATGTGCAACATTTGACCTTTTAGTTTCATGGCATTCACGTATTCTGAAGCCAGTCCATTAATTCCTAGATCATAGTCTTTCCCTAGGAAATTGTACTCAGTGAACTTACACTTACCACCCCAACATCAATATGAATAACTACTGTCTCTGGTAACAATGTTTAAATAGGCGTATGGTTATATCTCTTTCTTGTACTTTAGTTGTTGTGGTGGTTTGGTTTTTTTTTTTTTTTTTGCTGGCTTATTTGTTTGTTTGTTTTTTTGTTTTTTTGTTTTTTTGTTTTGGCCAGTCCTGGGGCTTGGACTCAGGGCCTGAGCACTGTCCCTGGCTTCTTCCCGCTCAAGGCTAGCACTCTGCCACTTGAGCCACAGCGCCGCTTCTGGCCGTTTTCTGTATATGTGGTGCTGGGGAATCGAACCTAGGGCCTCGTGTATCCGAGGCAGGCACTCTTGCCACTAGGCTATATCCCCAGCCCCTATTTGTTTGTTTTTAAGGTGAGAGATTACTATATAGTCAAGGATGGCCTCCACTTTACAGTCTTCTTATTCAGCCTCCCAGATGTTAGCATTACAGGACTATGCCACCACTCCTGGTTCTCTTGTATTTTATTGAGTTTCCTTTATACTTGTGAATAGTTAAGTCAGATAGTTGAATTGTTTATGAAGAAAGAAAGATTTTTTTTTTCTAATGGTTAAGGCAAAACTTTCCTGGCCTATTAAAGGGAGGCACCTGTGGCTCATAATGCTAGCTACTCAGGAGGCTGAGGTGTAGAGGATTGTGCTTTGAGGCTAGCCTGAACAGAAAAGTCTGTGAAATTCCATCTCTCATTAACCCAGCAGAAAGCAAGACTGGAGACTTTCTCTAGTGGTAGAGTGCCATCTTTGAACAATAGCCCCTGAGTTTAAGCCCTGGTGTACACACACACACACACACACACACACACACACACACACACACACACACGACAAAAGATCATAGACAAGAGTATAAATTGTGCCAGCAACTAAAAAGTAGCTGCTTGAGGAAAATCTGATATTCTTGTTTGACTTTAGCTACCAAGTCAGTTCAGTGGCAAGACCATCTTCTGGCATAGTGATTTGGTAGAAGGACTTGCAGGACTCAGAAAAGCTATTATAGTCATAGTTGTGGTTTATTACAGTGAAAAGATACAGGTTAAGAAATAAATCCACTAAAATGGCATTTCCAACCTACAGTGAGTCCTGTGGTGGTAGTGTTTTCACACATTGCTCCTCAGTTGGGATATATGTGAATGCATAGTTTTGAATGCATACTTTAATCATTAAAAATTTAAATGTATCTTCTTTCACATGGGGAGCAAGTGTTTGTCATAACTCAACAAAATTTTATGTGACAATTTTTGTTTTCTGTACTTAGAAGCAAAATATTTAGGAAAAACTCGGCACAAATTTCACTACATTTCCTTGGGTTTCTACAGATACATAGCTCTCAACAGAATTTGGATACTCTAAAAACAACAAAGAGTTTTGTTTATTGAACAGTGAATATAAATTGTATGAAAATAGGATCAAGAATATATTAACAGAGCTGGGTACTTGTTGGTCATACCTGTAATCCTGGCTTCTCAGGAGGCTGAGATCTGAGGATTACAGTTCAAAGATGGCCTGGATAGGAAAGTCCACAAGCCTCTATTTCCAGTTAGTCACCAAAATGCCAGAAGTGGACTGTGGCTCAAGTACTATAGCACCAGCCTTATGTGGAAAGCTAAGGGACAGCATCCAGGCCCTGAGTTTAAGCCCCACTATTAGCACACATTAAAAAAAAAGCATCTGTTAACATAATAAATGTTGGATAATTTCACACCTAATCTTGCTTTTTTTCCTAATAAAGTCTTGTTTTCTTTTCCTAGCGTTACAGTGTTTCTGCCACCTATGTACAAAAGACAATTTCACCTGTGTGACAGATGGGCTCTGCTTTGTCTCTGTCACAGAGACCACAGATAAAGTTATACACAATAGCATGTGTATAGCTGAAATTGACCTAATTCCACGAGACAGGCCATTTGTATGTGCTCCCTCTTCAAAAGCTGGAGTTACTACAACATTTTGTTGCAATCAAGACCACTGCAATAAAATTGAACTCCCAACTACTGGTAAGTCATTCTATAACATTTTTGGGTTTTTTGGATACTACAATTTCAGAACTGGAAGGGATTTAGAAATTATCTAGCCCAGCTTGATCAAGGTAGAGTAAAGAAGTGACTTGATTGTAGTTACAGAGTAATAAAAGTAACCATGATTTTTGGATAAGTGTTAAAGAAGATGATGAATAGCTTTTTAAAAGTGAGCTTTGATAAGTCCCACAGGACATGTCCTTAGGGATTACTTTTTTTTTTTTTTTCCAATCCTGGGAATTGAACTCAGGGCCTGGGCACTGTCCCTGAGCTTCTTTTACTTAAGACTAGCCCTCTACTACTTCAGCCACAGCTCCACTTGTGGTTTTTTTCTGTTTATGTGGTACTGAGGAATCACGCCTAGGGCTTCTTGCATGCTAGGCAAGCACTCTACTACCACTAAGCCACACTCCTAGTCTGTTTTTTCTTTATTCCTTTTTTTTGTATAATGATTCTACCTTTTTTTTTTTTTTTTTTGGCCAGTCCTGGGCCTTGGACTCAGGGCCTGAGCACTGTCCCTGGCTTCTTCCCGCTCAAGGCTAGCACTCTGCCACTTGAGCCACAGCGCCGCTTCTGGCCGTTTTCTGTATATGTGGTGCTGGGGAATCGAACCTAGGGCCTCGTGTATCCGAGGCAGGCACTCTTGCCACTAGGCTATATCCCCAGCCCGATTCTACCTTTTAAATCAGCCTTTTAATAGGAAGGAATTGACAGCAGCACTGAACAGTCTTTAGTTTTGTGTTTGTTTTTTTTCTATCTAGATGCTTTTTAAAAATTTTTATTTGTCAGTTGTAGGGCTTAAACTCTGGGCCTGGACACTGTCTCTGAACTCTTTAGTTCAAGGTTAGCGCTCTACCATTTGAGGCACAGCGCCACTTCTGGTTTTCTGGTGGTTAATTGGAAATAAGAATCTCATGGACTTTCCTGCCCAGGCTGGCTTTGAACTGTGATCCTCAGATCTCAGCCTTCTGAGTAGCTAGGATTACAAGTGTGAGCCACCAGTGCCCGGCTCTAGATGCTTTTAACTTTGTAGTTTCACCTTGTTTATGACCTTTACATATAAACTAATTATATATGATTTCTAGGTTTTTGTGTGTCATCACTCCTATTTGACACTTTAGGAGGTCTTAGCAGAACTAGCTCTTTAAAGACTTCATTGACTCTTTGGATTTTAAAAGTTCTGAGTTAAATGAAAGTTGCCACTCTCCCTAAGTCACAGGCTCCTACTGTAATAATTAAGGAGTATAAATGAGGATAAACTTATATTAACACTTGCAGAATGAATGGAAGACTTCCATCTCATGCCAGTACTTGTGAGGAACTGCTGTGGTTGTTATACAGCTGACGAGACTAGCGTCAGGAGTTAGTGTTTTTCTGGCCTTCTTTCTGCCTAGCAATTTTTCTAGATAGAGTGGAATTATTAGTGTTACCATATGCCTGGACTTTCCCTTTTCCCTTGTCAGTGAAAAACTAGAAAGATTGCTTGGATTTAGAATTTATTCACTATACAAGATGTAAATAAAAGCATCCTTAGCAAAAACCCACCAGTACCTTATGCTGAAGAATTGGGAGTGAAATTATTCTATAAGGGCAAAATTGAATTCTCCTCAGCAAGTAGTTTGTTTGGTTTCAGTGTTCAAGAACAGATCCTGTTGTTCAATTACTTAGAGGTAGTGTAAGTTTTAAATTGATTAAAGAAGTACTGCTGTAGTTCAGAGGAAAATGGCCAGGCCTGCCAGTTATAAAAGGGAGGCAGCCCTCTACTATGACTTCACCGGCCTGTAATTTCTTTGTGACATTATGTAGGCATCTGTAATTTTAATATGTCAAAGAAAATGATAATTCCAAAGATGGAGAAGGACGGACTGAGCTAGTTAAATTAGCATACTTGTTTTCCTATGCAGTAGTCTTACTGCTCACTTAGGAAGAACTTTCAGACAATCCAGGGTCTGTCTTCAGTTGTTCACTACAAAATGAGGACATTTTTTATTTTTTAAAACTATGTTTTAAATAAACATAATACTGAGAGCGAACAGCAAATTGAGATTATGTAATTTTATGTCTGTTTAGAGAAAAAGACAATAAGTGAGCAAATGGAGAGATATGGAAGACAAAAGTAGGTGATCCAAAATGCTCATTACAGTTTCAGAAAATAAAATAGCATACAGAAAAGATCAAGGTTAGTGAAAAATGTTTAAACAAATACTTGTTAGCAGAATAATTTTCAAGAAAGAAAAAAACATATAAGCAGTTAGTGCATGTAGACACTAGTTTGCCTATAAAAAGCTAACAGAAATATATCCATAATATGTAATGTAAAAGATTGTCATCCTGGGCTGGGGATATGGCGTAGTGGCAAGAGCGCTTGCCTTGTATACATGAAGCCCTGGGTTCAATTCCCCAGCACCACATATACAGAAAACAGCCAGAAGTGACACTGTGGCTCAAGTGGCAGAATGCTAGCCTTGAGCAAAAAAAGAAGCCAGGGACAGTGCTCAGGCCCTGAGTCTAAGCCCCAGGACTGGCCACAAAAAAAAAAAAAAAGATTGTCATCCCAATATCTGTCAATAAACCAAGATTTTTCACATATATAGACAATAGCCATCTTTAGATAATTAAGTATTCTGTGAATAATAATGTGCTTCTTCTTTTTTTATGATATATAATACTTGTCTATAAATATATATCCACATATATGAAATAAATTATATATAAACATTAAAAAAATATATAATTCATATAAATTTAAGTATGTATGTATATGGCCGGTACAGGGACTTGATCATAGGATGCAGGCACTACCTCTGAGCTTCTGTTGCTCAAGGTGAGCCCTCTAACCCTTCATTCACACAACACTTATAGCATATTTTAGTATTTTATTGGAGATGAGAGTCTCATGGAACGTCCTGCCCAGGCTGGCTTGGAACCAAGATCCTCAGATCTCAGCCTCCTAAGGAGCTAAGATTACAGGCGTGAGCCACCAGCACCTGGCCTAACTGTGATACTTTAACCTGTGGATATGCACACGATTTTTGTCACATATGCCTGGAGGAAGCTGATGTGGACAAGGGGGAAAGGGTGGAAAACACAGACCCATTGGGTCATCCAAGAGTGCATTATTTATGCCTTGTTGTCCCAACTTGCAGTGTCACGTGGGTCTTGGTTTGCACACATCCCTCTCTCGCATAGACATCCAGCCCAGGACGTGTGCAAACCAAGACCCACGTGACAATGTGCTTCTTCTTAAAAGAAGAAATTTTATATGATAAGAAATTAATCCAAATAATGATCTCAAAATAGGAAAGATATGAAAAAAATGGAGGTAAACAGTGAACCAGAGAAGCTCAAGTTGACCTTCAAAATATTATAATTTACATATTTCCAAAGTAATATACAAGATTATTAAAAAGAGATTATAAGAACATAAATGGTTGGGAATTAAAAGCCCAGGTGGTTAAAATAGTGTAAGAAGAATATATGTGTACAAAACTTCCCTTTAAAAATAAAGGATATAGTGGGCTGGGAATGTGGCTTAGTGGTAGACTGCTTGCCAAACATTCACGAAGCCCTGAGTTCAATTCCTCAGTACCACATAAACAGAAAAGGCTAGAAGTGGTGCTGTGGCTCAAATGGTAGAATGCTAGCCTTGAGGCAAAAATAAAGCTCAGGGGCAGTGCCTAGGCCCTGAGTTCAAGCCCCAGGACTGGCAAAAAGAAAAAAAAGGATATGTTTTGCTTAAAAACAAACAAACAGCAATATAAATGTGAATTATTTCAGGGTGGTGAGGAAGTACATACTTTTTAAAAGCTTCTTGTATGTATTTATATATCTTTTGTCCCCTGCCATAAGTATATACTGGTCTTAGAATAAGAAGATAAACCAAGACTGGGAATATGGCCTAGTGGCAAGAGTGCTTGCTTCATATACATGAAGCCTTGGGTTCGATTCCCCAGCACCACATATATAGAAAATGGCCAGGAGTGGCGGCACTGTGGTTCAAGTGGCAGAGTGCTAGCCTTGAGCAAAAAGAAGCCAGGGATAGTGCTCAGACTCTGAGTCCAAGCCCAGGACTGGCAAAAAAAAAAAAAAAAAAAAAAGAAGAAGAAGATAAACCAAAAGTATGCAAGGAAAAAAAAAGATGATTTGAAAAGATATTTGTGGGAGTTTCAGATTTGTTCTGGTCCTAGTGACCTGAGGTGACAAATGGAGTGGTCCTCAGATGTTAGTGGTGGTTGGCCTTGCGATTTAGATATGGCTGGAGAACGTAGGAAGAAGTGAGAGGGTGCTGACAGCTGGTGGTCCTAGAACCCAGTGAGGAAAGACTGCATGATACATTTGTTCTGGCCTTGTGTGAGCTGTTACGATAAAGCCCTGGGGCTAAGTGGTAGCAACAGCCACTTAGGAAATGGCGAGGTGGGGCTTAGGAAGATACAAGTGCTACCTGCAGAGCTTTGTTACTGTTGATGTTTATTTCACTTGGGTCCCTTTTTCAGTGAAGCCGTCACCTGGCCTTGGTCCAGTGGAGCTGGCAGCTGTCATTGCTGGACCAGTCTGCTTTGTGTGTATTTCACTCATGTTGATGGTATATATCTGCCATAACCGCACTGTCATTCACCATCGAGTGCCTAATGAAGAGGATCCTTCATTAGATCGACCTTTCATTTCAGAGGGTACTACGTTAAAAGACTTAATTTATGATATGACAACATCAGGATCTGGATCAGGTAATGTAATTGTTTCACTTGTTTCCTATGAAGTTGTTTTTTAATTACAGTATTTATTTAATTATATAGTATTTAATTATATTTACTCAATTATAGTATTTATTTGTATTTGTTATTTGTATATGCTATATGGATTTATTAGTATTGATTAGTATTTGTTAAATGCTGTATGGATGCAGAGCAACAAAGTGGAAGGAACCTGGGTTCTGGCACTCGTCACCATTATGATTCCTGCCCTGTTTGGTGAGAGAGTAAGGAAATAACATCTTTTTTTTTTTTTTTATTGCTCATCCTGGGGCCTGAACTCAGTGTTTGAGCACTGTCCTTGAGCCTCTTTGTGCTCAAGGCTAGTGCTCTATCACTTGAGCCACAGCCTCACTTTCAGCTTTTTCTGAGTAGTTTATTGGCGATAAGAGTCTCACCACCTTTTTTGTCCGAGCTGGCTTCACATTGTGATACTCATGTCTCAGCCTCCTGAATAGCTAGGACTGAATACAGGGCATCAGCCACTGGCACCCGCCTAAGTGCGGAGATGTTTTTCTATTTGAAAGCTGACATGACAGAAATGTGTTTGAAACAGGGAGGTTATTTTATCTCAGGTCTGTGTTTTTGTTGTTGTTTTAGTTAAACCCATGAATTCTTAGTCATTTTCTTCAGAAACAAATATTACCCCCTCCCCTATTATTTAATACAGCTTTGTAGGCACATGGTCTCTGAAATGTTTGCTTTTCTGTTTTGTTGATTTTCATGGGATCAGAAATAATACTAATCTGAGGTCGATTTTAGCATAAGTATTTCACTTTTAAACTGAGAAGGAAATGTCTTTTACTTTTTTCACGTATTTGGGAAAGATCCTGAGAGTGGAACATATCTGTATCCACTACAGTTTGGGAATTTGATACTTGGCCTAGAAATGGATCAAATTTCAGTACAAGTTTGGTCACTAATTAGTCCTGTGAGCTTGGTTAAGCCATATTTCCTCTTTGGACTTTTATTTCCTCATGAGAAGTACAGAACAGAAGCCAAGCATGGTGTCATGCCTGTAAATCCCAGCACTTGGGAAGTAGAGGCAGGAGGAGTAGCATGAGTTTAAGTACCATAGGAAACTTATCCTATGATCTGAAGCCTTCTGTAAAACTTGACAGTATATATTCAGTAAGTATGTTCTTTCCCTGAACTCATGCAGCCTTTTTCTGAGGTTCCTTGAACCAGTCTGGGAATGAGGCAATTTGAAGTTAGACTAAGAAGGAGCAGCTTGAGTATTGAAGATATGATCTTTGGGAAAATGACATTTTAAGGTGTGTGTGTATATATATATGTGTGTGTGTGTGTGTGTGTGTGTGTGTGTGTGTTTGCCATTGATTCATTGATTTGGAGTTAGATCAAAAAGTTTCTGTTGTAGGGAGTACAGCTGACTCCATCTTGATTAGGGAAACATGGTAGGAAATGTTGGGGGGAGTAGATTAGGTCAACCTGACTCCAAAACTCTGCTTCTGTAAATGGCTTGCTTAACTTGTTTGTTGCTTGCTCTACCCCCTGCGTCAACCCCCTACATCTGTGCTACACTTTTTACCTTTATAATCCCCAATTTGAGTACTGCTCAGGGTCATGGTGTCAGCTCCCGAGTCTACACTGTGTCCCTGGCCAGTCAGCCCGCTTCTTACTGTCGCGGTTTCAGCTTCCAAGTCTGTGCTGGTCAGTTTGCTTTATGCTTCCCCAATAAATCCATCTTTTTACCTGAGACTGTCTCTGAGTGGTGGACTTGTGGAGGGATGGGGAATCCCCTCCCTCAAACCCCATAACGTTTCAAACCCTGTAACAGTTTTCAACGGATTTTTTCTTTAAATAAGTTATCCTGATCTAAAAGTCACAGAAAATTGGGGTAGCTGAAGATCATTTGAATTAATTCCTTGAACATTTTTGTTGCCAACTTGTACCCAGGGAAATGAAAGCTGCTCATGCTCACACAGCTCACTTAAATGATTAAAGGCATTACTGTGTGCATGGCATTGATTTCTAAACAAGTGTAGGTTTGTTTTTTAAAATATTGACATGAAAAGTAGAATTACTCTTTTTCCACTTGGTCTGTTTCTCAAGTTTCATCAGGTATCTCAGCTCTGTTTTGCCTGAAAGCGTCTCTCTTTCCTTTTATACCTTGCTCTGCAAAATTTCCTCTACATCATTTGCTTTTCTGTAGCCTTGGGCAAGTTAGCTGATGTCTCATGCTTCATTTATTCCATCTTTAAAAGCCATGACCAGTGCATGTTATTGGATTATTGTGAAGTTCAAGTGAGACAAGATGTTTGCATGAAAACAATTGATAAAATTGAGTCATGTCCAAAAAAGCCTTCTTTCTCTGTGAACTTCTCAAAGCAAAAATCATCTTCTCTTGAATAACAGCAAAAAAGTCCATTTCCCTTACACTTGTAAAGCCTTACAGCTGCCTTGTGCGTAAGACTCATAACTGTGAATAAGCAAAATGATTATTCATTATACAGTTTTTAGTTCTTTACTCATTAAGGAAAAGGTAAAACAGCATTTCCTGTTTAGAATTCACATGTTCATTACTCATTACCAGACCATATTTGAGGAAAGACCTTATCTCTACCTCTCAAAAGACTGTAGTTTTAACTTCAAAACTACTGGGAAGGCTGTGAAGAACTGGGTTGTAGCAGTTCTTTGAAGCTAATTTTGTTTTCTTTTTTTTTTTTTTTTTTTTTGGCCAGTCCTGGGCCTTGGACTCCGGGCCTGAGCACTGTCCCTGGCTTCTTCCCGCTCAAGGCTAGCACTCTGCCACTTGAGCCACAGCGCCACTTCTGGCCGTTTTCTGTATATGTGGTGCTGGGGAATCGAACCTAGGGCCTCGTGTATCCGAGGCAGGCACTCTTGCCACTAGGCTATATCCCCAGCCCTGAAGCTAATTTTAATCACAGGTTGTGCATGTGCTGTAATTAGATTGTAAAGTATATACCAGTGTTTGAAAGAGTGTGGTCTGTGTTATTTAGGTTATGTGTGCTTGTGACCTCTAGTATTTTATGTATATCATTCAGGACTTATATCCAGGTCTTTTATATTCAATTTCTTCTCAAACAGTTTTAAAAAGGGAAAACAGAATAATATAATAATCTAAATTTAGCATACCCATTTTTGTCACTAGAAGAAAATTTTTGTTTTAAAAAATGCTTAGGTATTTGTATGGGTTAAATCCAGTAGAGAATATCATGAATCTATATTTGGTTTTTAATTTTAATTCTACATCTAGAATCCAATGTGAAAGGGAAGGCAGCATTTCTCATTTTCCTGTCAACCTTTCCTGAGCATTACTATTTATCTAAGTATTAAACCTGATGGGTATTTCTGGACCTCCTGTTTATGATAGCTTCTTATTTATTACTCATTTGTAACCTCCAATTTAATCTCTCGAAATGAACTCTTCAATATACTTCTAAATGTGTGATATGGCTCTATACAAGGCTTTAATAAATTTCAGCAAGTCATTTACAGTAAAAAGCACATAATGATTAGAAGCTGGTTGCTCATGGTACAGACTTTATTTAAATCAGAGATTTTTTTCACAGATCTGTTTTTAAGTAGAAGTCGCCTTGTACATAAAACAATTGTTTATAATTAAACTGTTAAATAGGGTGGGTATATAAGAAGAAAAGGCCCACTGTTTAAAGACAAAAGAGAAGGATTTCTGATCACTTTCTGACTACATTTGGACCTAGAATCATTTCACATCATAGAATCAAAGGGTAGATTATTTCATTTACTGTCTTTGGGCTAATTTGACCTAGTAGATAGAGCTAATACAGATTATAAATGCAATATTACATATACTGTGTAAATAAAATACTAGTATAGAAAATTGTTAGTATATTTTAAATGACAGTTCCTCGGTGGATAGAGAATAAGATATTAAGTGATTTCCCCAAATATAGAATATCCTGTCCTCTCTGCTCCCCTCCCCTCCCACCTTTCCCCTCTCCCTTTCCCTTTCCCTTTCTCCTCCTTTCCCCCTCACCTCCTCTCCTCCTCTCCCCTCTCTTTTCTCTCTTCTCTCCTCTTTTCTATCTCTCTGCTCCTCCTCCCCTTCTCTCTCCTTTCTCTTTGTCTCTGTTTGTCCCTCCTCTTTCTTCTCTCTTAAACTCAGGGCCTAAGTACTGTCCCTGAGATTTTTAAAAATTCAAGGCTATGACTTTTCTGCTTGGGCTAGCTTTGAACTTCAGTTTTCAGATCTCAGCCTCCTGCGTAGCTAGGATTAAAGCTATGAGCCACTGGTACATGGCCCAAATTTAAAATCTCTTAAATGTATAGATAACAAGTAAATTATTTTAAGTGAAATAAGCACTGTATTTAAATATAGGTATTTCAGAGTAAAGCAAGGTCAATTATTAAAAGAAAATACAACTTTCAATTTATTAAAAGTTGAATCAGAGTTTATTTCAGTATTTTTATTTTTTTTGTTTGCCAGTCTTGGGGCTTGAACTCAGCCTGGGTGCTGTCCCTGAGCTTCTTTGCTCAGGGATACCACTCTTAATACTTGAGCCACAGACCCACTTCTGGCCTATTTTGGTGGCTAGTCCAAGATAAGGGTCTCATGGACTTTCCTGCCCAGGCTGGCTTTGAACTGTGATTCTTAGATCTCAGCCTTCTGAGTAGGTAGGATTACAGGTGTGAGCCACAAGTACCTGGCTATTTCTTTTTCTGTGTTTCTTATGTTACCGTTTTTCTTCCATCATACCAAAGTCATCTTTCGAAAATAAGATTTTAATATTACTTTCCCCTAATCATGGCCCTTTTTTCAAAATCTCTAATGGGTCCTCTTTATCCACAGACCTCATTGGTCATTACATTACACTGTCCTTCAGTACTCTTCATGTTCTGGTGATAGCTTCCCTTCCCTTCCATTGATGGCTCCTTGATTAATCATACTGGTTCCTGAAACATGCACTATTTATTCATTTCTATTACCTGCCTCAACTGCATACCTTCCCTACCTAACTATGGTATTTCTTTTTTCTACTTTGGTTCTGTCCCTTCTGTGAATGAATGAAGGACAGTCAAAATTGAGCTTACTTTACAAAGCCTACCCTGATCCTATAGGCTAGAGTTTCTGGATTATTTTATTGTTCTATCATAATTCCCTTTTCATTTATTGTTTTGTTTTGTAAATGTAGTCTATATCTCCTCAATGACCTTTAAGTTCCTTAAAGGTAGAGTTTCGTGACACCTACTGAGTCACTGCAGTGTGTTACAATGTTTGAGGCACATATTTCTGATTATATGAATACTATTTATTTTTGTCTTTAGGTCTACCACTGCTTGTTCAGAGAACAATTGCAAGAACAATAGTATTACAAGAAAGTATTGGCAAAGGTCGATTTGGAGAAGTTTGGCGAGGAAAGTGGCGGGGAGAAGAAGTTGCTGTGAAGATATTCTCTTCTAGAGAAGAGCGTTCCTGGTTCCGTGAGGCAGAGATTTATCAGACTGTAATGCTACGCCATGAAAACATCCTGGGGTTTATAGCTGCAGACAATAAAGGTCAGTAGCATTTGCTGACCCTTATGGAGGGTAACAAAGTCTACTTACGTCTATTTTAAAGATCAGCTACTAAATCTTAGTATATTTGGTAAGAACTAGATTTGGATCATAAAGAAGTCACCCATTCGGTCAAATATAAGCTTTAGGAAATAGACCCTTCAAGATTGTCTTACCTCATAGCCAAATGATTCTAAATCTCACATTGGCTATTTTAGTAGAAGAACTGTAATAGAAAGCCACATGCTTGTGTTATTTTAGTTCTGGGCAGTTAGTTGAATTATAAGATGGAAAAAATTTATAAGCTTTGGTTGGTCAAAACTTGAAGTAGGGTAGGGCTTCGATGTTTGTTTCTTTGTAATTTCTTTCAACCTAGTAGGATATTTTAGTATAATAGTATATATAATAGACCAATGTCCTTATTTGGGGGAAGGTAAAAATGACTTGTCAATATATTCTATATTCTGAGTTCCCAGGGGATAAATATACATCTTTTAAGTAAGCTCTGTTAAAAAGAAATGGTTCTTACCCAACTGCCTGTCGTTAGCTAGGTGGACACATTCTTGCCTATAGCACAGGTGCAAGGGCAAGTCAAGTCAGATGCTGAAGGAGCAAGAAGCTGCCTCAACAGTGTCAGAGTGATGGTGACCGCAGCAGTGATTTCAGACTCTGCTTCACCTGCTTTCTGGCCTCAGTTACTACTTGTCTGCTACAGTTCCTACTTCTACCACATACCATTCTTTCAGACTCGTGTTGTGACCCTCCCCTCACCATCTCACTCTACATCAAATATATTTCTCAGTTTTTCTAAAACAACACACACACAAAACAACCACAACAAAAATGTAAGTCAGGTGCTGGTGGCTAGCTCACTCTTGTAATCTTACTCAAAGGATTGAGATCTGAGGATCACAGTTCAAAAGTAGCCCAGGTAGGGACTCTTACTTTCAATTAGCCACCAAAAACGCTGGAAGTGGAGTTATGGCTTAAATGATAGAGCACTATCCAGGTCCTGAGTTCATACTACCAGAGTGGCAACAAAAGAAGAAATAAAACAAAACAAAAACAAATTTTCACTGTCTTTTGTAGCTTGGCCAGGCCTTTTAGGCATCATTTTCCTTCTGTCTCTCATTTTCTTTAGTGGTATTTGTTTCTTCATAATAATAACCGTTTGATCTCAGATGGTGGTTAGATGATTTTTAAAATAATTTTTCCACTGTGTATTTTCAGATTATAATAAGCATCTGTTGCTTGGTTAAAAAATGTATGTATATGATCTATCTATCTATCTATCTATCTATCTATCTATCTATCTATCTATCTATCTATCGAAAATGTCCTACATGTGAAAAAGTAGAGAATAATTTGTTGATTCTCCATTAACCAGCTTCAACAGTTATCAGCTCACTGTCAATCACTGGTCTCTGATCTACTTACTCTACCCCCTGACCAAATTGTTTGTAGCCACTCCCAGATAACCTATCTTTTCATCCATAAACATTTCAGTTCTTATCTTTAAGTTATAAAAAAGTGTCTTTTATGAAACAACCACTCTACCATTGTTGGTTTCTAAATGTTTTTCAAATATCCTGTCTGGTTCAGCTCTGCAATTGTCTCTTTCCAAAAAGACAGATTGTTTATTCAAATAAAGTTCCAAATCCACACACTGCATTTGGTTAATACTTCTCATATGGCTCCTAAAAATCTTTGGTTTCTCTCCACTGTTGGTTTTGGGGATTTTTGGCAATTTATTTGCTAAAGAAAGTAGATTGTACTGTGGGCTTATCAAATTCTGTAATTTGCTTATTACAGAAATGATATGGAATATCTCTTAAGCCTCTGTATTTTCTTTAAAATCTGGCAATTAGCTTTAGAGGCCTAATCTAATTGAAGTGTTAGTGGTTTTCCCTAAATACATACTAAGTACATTGTATACTTCTTATATCACAAGAGACACATAATGCTTTATTATGACAATGGACAGTGATGGCTGTAGGCAGCAATAATTAGTAGCCACTAATACTTCAATATTGTTTAAACTGAAAAAAAAAGACAAAAATAGTAGTCATACTTGGACCAAGTACTTTGTGCTCATTTTATTCTTCCTTTGAAATAGTAATTCCTCCCCCAATCCTTCCATAATCGTAGACTTTTCTTTTCCCTCTTATTCTCCTTCCATTTATTTTTGAGACAAGGTTTTGCTGTGTAGTCCAGGCTGGCTTGGAACTCTTTATATAGATAGCCAAGACTGGCCTTGGCAACTTGTGATCCTCCTGCTTCAGCCTCTCAAGGCCTGGGATTAATGGCATACTATACCACACTCAGCTTGTTCTTATTATTTTCTCAGCATCTTACTGATTTGACAAGAAATCTCTAATTCTACAAATACTAATTGTTATCTTAAAGGTTTTATCTATTCTGATTTCAACATCTACAATGGTGGTGAGTCTTAAATCTGCATTTTGAGCTTAAATCTCTCTCAGGGCTTGTATTAGGGTATGTTGCAAGGTGCAGACACATGGGCAAAGATGCCAGAGCTGCTGTGTCTAAACTTCCTGATCCATTTGTTAAAAAGCAGCAACTAGCTGGGCACTAGTGGCTCATACCTGTAGTCCTAACCACTGAGAATGATGAGTTCAAAGCCAGCCTGAGCTGGAAAGTCCATGAGACTCTTATCTCCAATGAATCATCAGAAAGCTAGAAGGAGAGGTGTGGATCAAGTGGTAGAGTGCTAGCCTTAAGCACAAAACCTCAGGAACAGTATCTAGACCCCAAGTTGAAGCTTCAGGACCAGCACCAAAAAAGGAAAAAGAATAAAAACAGGGCTGTGATATAGCTTAGGACCAAAGCGCTTGCCTAGCAAGTGCAATGTCTTGGGTTGGATCCCCAGTACCAAAAAAAAAAAGACAAAAGAAAAAAGGAGGGAAAAAAAACAAAAACAAAAGAAAAAGAAAAACGCAGCAACCAAGTAAGTGGATGCTGTCATCTGGTGGTCACTGTAGGAATTACCTGGCCCTACTGATTCTTCCCTATTCCTTCTCTCTTCTTAGTCAAAGTTTAATGGACTTTATGTTCCTTTTTATTTCTTATGTTTGTGAGCCTTTCAAAATTCATTCACAGGCTAATAAGCATGCACCTAAGCTAGTAATGTACTTAAAGAAAAAGATGGTTTGGACAGAGTCATAAGGGCTATGAAAAAATTAACTAGAAACTAAGGTTACTAATTTAGTTCTTTGGAAAGTACTGAGAAATATCTCAAATCTGAAAAATTCCATCTCCTTCCTTAATCTCTTCTAATCAGTGTTGTTCTTTTTGAAGTAACCTTTAAAACACAGGATTTATGTCAATTTTTTCTTTAGTTTTATAGCCAGTAGGGGAGGAAGAAACACATTTTAAGCTCTTTATTTGCCAAGCATTGTACTGCCTGAAATTTAGAAGTATAGTACTGTGTTCTCCTTGAAATCTTAAGTAATATATGGTAAGTTATGATTCTTGTATGAAAGGAAGAGCAGAGGCCTTGGTTAAGAAACTTGTCTACAGTCATATAATCGATAACAAACAGGCCTTGGATTCCAACTCAGGTCACAATGACTAACGTGTATATCTTTCACTGAATTACTCTGTCTTTTAAAGTTGTAAGGCTTTTTTTCCTTCATAAGTCAATTTTGTATTTTTCTAGCTCCCAGCTTAAATAATATTTTATGGACTAGTCTAACCTAGGAGTCTACCTGGCATCTTCACCGTTACTCCTATAACACAGTACACTTCAAATTCATGTAACAGGATCTTTGGGAATTCACATTCTTAGTTGTTTAGGTTCATAATCAACTTGGATAAAACTAGGGTCAGTGTGCTTATGTCACAGGCACCACTTTGTTGATTTTTAACCATTATCTTACCTGGTATCTTTGTGAACGATATCCATGGTCTTTCACTAAAGATCATCACTGTTCATGGAAGCTCATTGTCTTGTTGTCTACCCTATCTCCATTGTGGTCACAGTAGGCTCCCTGATACTTCTCACGTCCTTCCCTATTGCTGGGGATGAGGGTATTTGTTTTATTTTATTTTTTATTTTACTTTTTTTCTTTTAGAAACTGGCATAGAACTCCTCCTAATCTGACACTGATCTAGGCATATTATTTATCTTTGCCTTATCTCAAGAATAAATGGATTACTTTTGTGTATCTAAAGGATGTACATGTAAAAGTATAGAACAAACTGAATATATAACAAATTGTGAAGGGAATTCAAACTTAAGGGGGAATCATGTTGTAGTAGTGTGATATGGAGTTGAGAGTAAGTAACTTTGAACACAAACCATAAAGTTTCTACAACTCAGCTGAAACATCATTGTTGTTTTGCAGACAATGGTACATGGACTCAGCTCTGGTTGGTGTCAGATTATCATGAGCATGGCTCCCTCTTTGATTACTTGAACAGATACACAGTTACTGTGGAAGGAATGATCAAACTCGCTTTGTCCACAGCAAGTGGTCTTGCCCATCTTCACATGGAGATTGTTGGTACCCAAGGTAACTCTTCAACTTTAAATTATCATGAATCTTATGTGTCAGCCTCTCTAGGAGTATTTAAATGGATTTTATTTTCTTGAAGACACCATTTCTGCAGGAAAAATTACAGTGTTAAAAGCCTGGGAATTTGTTCTGAGATTTTTTTTTGTAGGCTTTGTAACAACATGGATATTTTTGTGAATTCTTAAAAGTAGCATTCAAGCTGAGTGCTGGTGGCTCATGCCTGTAATGCTAGCTACTCAAGAGGCTGAGATCTGCCAGCTGTGCAGGAAAGTCCATGAGATACTTAACCTCTAATTTGCCAGCAAAAAGCCAGTAGTGGAGTTGTGGCTCAACTGGTAAGCCATGGCCAAAAATAAGGTAGAGCTCCCTGGTCAAGTCCCAGTATTGGCACATTTGTGTACACACACACACACACACACACACACACACACACACACACACTTGAATATCAGTCTAATTAGGTTTCTTGTAAAGTATTCATAAGACACCAATAAACCAGTAACTTTTTTCATCTTCCGTCTTTTTTCACTATAAATCTTTGAGACTTAATGTTGTTTGAACGTCATAGTTTGGCACATCTTACTGTTTCCATTTTCTTTAAAAACAGAATTTCAGCAACCTTTGGTAGAGTGAGTCACTTGAGATTGTTTAGTAAAAGTCTAGGTGTTGGAGGTGATGTGGTGGAAAAGATTTCATGACTGGAGGATGACTTTTGAGCCTAAAGGGGGGATGATTATGACTGGTAATACTTCTTAAGCAATCATGGTTCATTTTTGGTTCTTTAGGAAAACCTGCCATTGCTCATAGAGATTTGAAATCAAAGAATATCTTGGTGAAGAAGAATGGAACCTGCTGTATTGCAGACTTAGGACTGGCAGTAAGGCATGATTCGGCTACGGATACAATTGATATAGCTCCAAACCACAGAGTAGGAACAAAAAGGTATACTTGTGAATAAGTGGTATTTAGTGTTTGTTGAAATCGATTCCCTTTCCTCCTTCTCATTCATATATGCATGTCTTTTCTGCAGTTCAAACTTGGTATTTTATTGGATTGGACACAGGAATATAGTCTCTTGGCCTTTCCTATTCTGAAGTCAAGGAAGGTTACCTGACTAATAAGATGTCTGATGATAAAAGGCAGCACTTCCAGAAAATATTTTCATTAAGTAGATTAATTGTAAGAACAATAGCAACTGATATTTATAGATTATCTTCTATTCAACAATATCTTAATTGGTATCATGTGTGCATGTGTGTATGTGTGCATGCGTACAAGCCTGCATGCATGCGCATATCCTTATTTAATGCCTTCTTCAAATGCTATGTTGTAGCTAGTCCAACTGTTCTCATATACTAACTTGCCTGTCTTCTTTAGAACTTAAGCATGTGCTATATCCTTGGCTTTTTTCTTAACTTACATCCTTCCTTTCTCATAGAAAGCCTTTTATGATCCTCAGAACTCTTGAAATTTTTTTCCCTCTTGAAAAGTATTTTCTTTTTTTGGCCAGTCCTGGGGCTTGGACTCAGGGCCTGAGCACTGTCCCTGGCTTCCTTTTGCTCAAGGCTAGCACTCTGCCACTTGAGCCACAGCGCCACTTCTGGCTGTTTTCTGTATATGTGGTGCTGGGGAATCGAACTCAGGGCCTCATGTATACGAGGCAAGCTCTCTTGCCACTAGGCCATATCCCCAGCCCCGCGAAAAGTATTTTCTGATCTCAGCCCAGGAAGGGCTGTCATAGCACAGTGAACCTAGACCATTGAGGCATTTCCATGTTATGTTATAACTGTCCATTTATGTGTCTTGTATGTTCTATTGGATTTCAAACTGCTTATTAGCAGCCTTGTATTGCAAGTATCCATCACAGTGTCTACCGAACATGTGGGAATCTTCTCAAGAGAACCTGATGAGATGTCTAAGGACATCATTACCATGAATTCACAGATGAGGAAACTAGCTTGTAGATGTTAAGAATATGAACAATTTGTATGGATAGTAACCTGAGGAGCTCAGATTTCTCATCCCACACCTTGTTCTACATTTCTTCAGAACTATTGCTTAGGCCTTGAACAATGCCAACAGCTTTAGGCCTGTCTCAAATATACTTAGATTTCTGGCTTCAGAGATCCTCAACAGAGGTTGCTGCAGGTCTTCATGGGTCTTGACCTATAATCTTCTCAGGGTAACCTTGTAATGTAGTTTCAGCATGAAGGCTTACACACATTTTTATCTATTTGTTCCCTAAAGTATATCTCTGCCCCCTTTTAAATCCTGCTTGATTCTGATATGATCTCATTTATGTAAATTGTGTGTATGTATAAGTATGGAGAGAGATGTCAGAAAGAAAGTTCATTCAAATGTTAATACTGAGGGTAAAAGAAGGATATTTTACTTTGTACTTTATGTATTTAGGAAAGCTTTTTGTAAAAATAGGAAATGTGAACTATTTTTTAAAAAAATAGCACAACTAAAGATAGAAAAAGTTAATAATAGTCTCATACTCCCAAGAAATTAAAAAAAAAAGAAATGGTTCAGAAATAATGTGTTTGCTATTGAATAAAGCACAATTTTGTCTTCTTTGTAGGTACATGGCTCCTGAAGTTCTAGATGATTCCATAAATATGAAACATTTTGAATCCTTCAAACGTGCTGACATCTATGCAATGGGCTTAGTATTCTGGGAAATTGCACGACGATGTTCCATTGGTGGTAAATGGCTCTTTTTTCTCCTTACAGTTCGTTATGAGCAGAAGTTGATCAAGAATTGACTTCATTTTATTGAATGAGATTTCTACAATTAACAGTCTGACAGGTGATCACTGAGAGTACCAGAGGAAAAATGATGTTAAAACCTGGAGTGAAGGAAATGACAAGGCATGCCAATGCGTAGCTGTTCTAATATTGACTTGTTTCCATTTGACTCTCAGGCAGCATCAGAACTCAATCTTGTCTTGGGCTGTAGTTACTTGAATGAATGGCTGCTTGTGAGGTCATGAAGAAGCTGTTTCTGGCATGGACCTTATCAAACTTTTTTTTGTTTGTTTTCCTCTTGATACTGTGGTTAGTTTCACTAGCTTGATTATTAGAGATTAATGTAGTGGTAATTACCACTACATTACTTTTTAGATTAGGTTTCATTTTTAGATTAGAGCATTTGTCAGTGTTTACTCAAGAAACAATGTCTTACCAGGTACACCTATAATCCTAGCATCTCAGGAGGCTGAGATCTGAGAATTGTGGTTCAAAGCCAGTTGATGCAGGAAAGTCTGTGAGACTCTTCTCTACAGTAAAGCACCAAAAAATGTTGGAGGTGGTGCTCTGGCTTCAATGGTAGATTATGGCCTTGAGCAAAAAAGCTCAGGGATATCACCCTCAGCCCTGAGTTCAAGCCCCAGAACTAGCACGAGAAAAAAAAAAAAAAGAAAAGAAAAGAAAAGATTGGGCTTTGAGATCCAGGCTTGGCTGAAACTTAGGATCCAGGGTACTGAGGGACAGAGTATGCCTAAGAATTATAGCAAGTAAGACCTAGTATTGAGAGATATAAGTAGAAGGGACTTGCACTTGAGGCTTGCCTTACAAAGTTCATATCTCATTGACAAAGAATGTGTATGTCAGTACCTACCCAGAAAGAGGCTTGTACAATCACAGAACACAACTTCATTTGCTCTCTAATAGGGTTACAGGGGAAAATGTCAACCTGATCTGTATAGCTCATAGTTAGCCCTCATTAAAAATAACCTCATAAATAATCTCATGGCTATGATTAATTTCAAGGTGTGGGGTAAATAGTATCTCATTTGTGGTGTTGATGCAGATCGGTGCTTAGTTCTAATTACCTGATTTAGTAATGGGGTCATTGTAATAGTCCTCTCAGGTGATACTTCTAAATGTGTGGCATTGGCTGATAAATTCTTCAAAGTAGATTTTTTTAACCGCTATAGGAATTCATGAAGATTATCAACTGCCTTATTATGATCTTGTACCTTCTGATCCATCCGTTGAAGAAATGAGAAAAGTGGTTTGTGAACAGAAGTTAAGACCAAATATTCCTAACAGATGGCAGAGCTGTGAAGTAAGTATTTCTCCTTGACACGAAGCCATTTTCTAAATTGCTTCTGTTTAGTATGAGGAAATTTCCTTCTTTTCTTTAAGGAAAACAGACTAGAATTAAAATTTTCATTCTTTTTCAAAGCATTTAAGTCAATGAATAAAAGTAATATGCTTTTCATGTTCAACTATAAGCACATGGAAAGGGTCAGAGAGTATTTGCAGTGGTACTGGCAGATCTCAACATTATTAGATCTGCCAGATGAAGTAAGACTACTGCCTTTTAGATGACTACTTCCCTCCTAAGAGTGCAACCTAAAGTTACTGGGACAGATACTCTGTAGGAATTAGGAAACCTGTATTCTAAATTTTCTGGTTGAACTTTGGATAGATCACTTTACTTCTCTGAACTCAACATCCGTTTGTAAGATGAAGAACTTGTTTAAGATGATTATGAAGCAGTTTCCAATGATTCTGAGTCTTTTTATCTGTTTGGGCCCTGGTGACTGTTAACCAAGAGTTTGGGGGTGGGAGGGACTGATGCTTTCCAACACTGTCAGCAACTTCTCATTCCTAGCTTTTACAAAAAATTCTTAAACTGTTTCCTAGTTGTAATTGGTGGTAGTTAGTGGTGACACAGCTTTCAGATCTGTTGTTTTGTAGCTTAGGAGTAAAAGTTGGTTATGTCAGTAATTAATTCTACATCTTAATGTAGGACTCCATGGAAACTGTATTATAAGAGAATATGCTGTATTATAAGAGAGTATGCTACTTCCAGCAAAAATGAAGTATTCAGACAGGCACAGAAGAGATATGGCACATTATTGTTAGAGAATTTGCATGTGACATCATTTGACAAATGATAGTATCTGGGGTTTTTTTTTAATATTTTTTTCTAAGAAAAGTTTTAAGTTCATAGCAAAATTGAAAGCACATGGATTGCCCATTTGCCCTACCCCCATACATGTATTACCCTTCATCTCTCCAGATCATTCATTGATCACAAATGATGAACATACTTTGATACATTGTCGGGCTCGGGTCGCCTCCCCTGGCGTGGGGATCAAGGCTCAGTTAGGCTTCTCACAACTCCCTTTCTCACCCTCTCCCCTGGTCACCCAGGATGGGGCGGGGGAGCCAGCACTGACCTCACATGCACGCGGCCCAACGAGGGCTTTGCCCACCTCCTTACCAGTAAAGAAAGCCAGGCATACGCGGGTCTCGGAGAAGCTTCAAGAGCAATCTGATTTATTAAGGCAGGGGCAAGGACTAATGATAGGAAGAGAAGGCGATCGGCCAGGATGCTGTTAGGCTGGGAGCTTGTCATATGACCCCCTCATGAGCTAACGTCACTCGAAAGCACCGCGCCAGGGAGAGACTGGGGGGCGCCTGGGCTGGCGAGAAAATTGGGGGCTTGTTGCAAAGCCGGTTCTTCTGGTTCCGGACCCAGAGAATTGTGGCCTGCTTCCGCATTCCCCAGGGCTGGGGGGAAGGGCGACTCGGGTGCGCTCTCCAATGCCCTTCACCCTGAAGTCCATAAAGCTGGACCCCAACAGTACATCATAATCACTTACACTCTGTATTGAGGTTCATTCTTATTATTGTGCATTCTGTTACTTTGGGCAAGTGATAATAGTGTGTAATCATCATTTTACATATAGAGAATACAGCATACAGAGAATTTTCACTGCTCTACAACCTCACTCTACTTTTATAAGTTCAAGTCAGAGGTCACATAGGCTCAAAACATATCCAGTTTGACAGAGATGGAAAATATTGATCTAATATGACAACCTACTTGCTGCCACAACTGTGAAGCTGTTTTTATTTTTTAATGTATTAAGGCATTGTGCAGAGGAGTTACCATTTTATTTTATTTTATTTTATTTATTTTTGCCAGTCCTGGGCCTTGGACTCAGGGCCTGAGCACTGTCCCTGGCTTCTCTTTGCTCAAGGATAGCACTCTGCCACTTGAGCCACAGCGCCACTTCTGGCCATTTTCTATATATGTGGTGCTGGGGAATCGAACCCAGGGCTACATGTATACGAGTCAAGCACTCTTGCCACTAGGCTATATTCCCAGCCCAAGGAGTTACCATTTTATAAGTTAAGCAATGAGAACATTTTTTTTGGACAATGTCTCCCCTTCCATTGCTTTCCCTTTCCCTCTGTTTCTTCAACCCATCCTTGCCCACAAGTTCCATGTTCATTTTTCACGCAGTATATACTAAATAGTATGATTGCATATGTTTCCCTTTCTTCTCTCCGTTTCTGTACTTGCCACCACCACCACCACCACCCCCAGCCAAAGAATAATGTCTTTAATGAATGTTATCTGAAGCCAGGCACTGGTGGCTCACTCCTGTAATCCTACTTAATCGGAGTCTGAGATCTGAAGATGCTGGTTCAAAGCCAGCCTGGGCAGCAAAGTTCTTAAGACTCTTATCTCTGATTAAACAGTAAAAAGCTGGAAGTAGAGCTAAGGCTCACATAGTAGAAAGCCTTGAGTGAAAAAGCTGAAGGACATTACCCAAGCCCTGAGTTCAAGTCCACACACACACACACACACACACACACACACACACACACACACACACGGTAAAATGGTACCTGGGTAATTCAAAGTATGAACTCAAAGTATTTACATATTGATTTAGTAATTGCAGCACATTACATACAATTTTTAAGCATGAAGAAAATTTAATCTTTATGAATAGGTGCAGTTTGCAGTTGCTATCACAGTATGCTGAATTAATGCCATTACTGTCATTTTTATTATTTCTCAAAGTGGTATTCTTTTAATGTGCTTATCACTGGTTTAATCATTTTCTTTTCTAGGGTTTATAAATCTTTTGATAATAAAACTCGTAAAGAATGTAAAACTGGGGCTGGGAATATGGCCTAGTGGCAAGAGTGCTTGCCTCGTATACACGAAGCCCTGGGTTCGATTCCCCAGCACTACATATATAGAAAATGGTCAGAAGTGGCTCTGTGGCTCAAGTGGCAGAGTGCTAGCCTTGAGCAAAGAGAAGCCAGGGACAGTGCTCAGGCCCTGAGTCCAAGGCCCAGGACTGGCAAAAAAAAAAAAAACAACAACCAAAAAAACAGTGTAAAACTGGGGCTGGGAATATGGCCTAGTAGTGGCAAGAGCACTTGACTTGTATACATGAAGCCCTAGGTTTGATTCCTCAGCTCCACATACATAGAAAAGGCCAGAAGTAGCACTGTGGCTCCAGTTGGGAGAGTGCTAGCCTTGAGCAAAAAGAAGCCAAGGACAGTGATCAGGCCCTGAGTCCAAGGCCCAGGACTGGCAAAAAAAAAAAAGACCGTAAAATGGACAGAATTCCTAAATAAGTCTCTTCCAGAGCCTTCTGACTATTTTTAGTCTAAACTTGTTCTCAAAGCCAATTGGATAGCTTTTATTTTGGGATTGCCTATATTTCATATGTTGAATCTTCCTTCTTGGATTTCATGTCTTCCTGTTTCTTTCCTTATTCATTGCTCCCCATTTCAGGTTTCTGCTCAGAGATTGCATCTTCCTCCCCTTGCCTATTTTAACTCCTCTAAACTATTTTTCTTTAGCATTTACCAGGGATAGGCCCTGTCTTTTACAGTAATTTATGTATTGTGTGGCTAAGCCCTTTGGAATCTAAGCTTTGGGGATTTTGTCTGTTCACTGCTACATCGCTAAATTTAAAATGATACCTGGTATATGTTGAATGAATTTATGTATGTGTTGGCACTTGGTCCTTTTACTCTGGAAACATGATCTTTTCTAAAAAGTTCGTGAAGGAGTGCTGAATTGCTTTCCTCCCATTTTCCTTGTTTTTCTTTATTCGACTCTAGTGACTTGAATATTAAACCTCCTGCCATTTAATTTTCTTTTCTTTCCTCTTTTTCTTTTTCTCCACTTGCTAGGAGATTTATCAGCTTCATTTCATCTTCATTTATGCATGCTTTTATACTGATCTTGCTTTGGGGGAACCACTGATATCAGTCTCTTGGCCTCTTCTTGGGCTACTCACATTTCCAAAGGACATTCTTTCATTTCTTGGTTGGTCATGAGGCTTGCAGTTAATTTCTCAATTGGAGGGGTTAGGGGGGAGGGTGTGTGTGTCTCAGCAGTAGATTCATTCTTTGCCTTGCCAGCACTGATTTAAGGTTCATCCTTTTGAGGACTGCTAATTTACCCTTGACTGGCACTCCTTCCTTCCCACGTGGAAACCGAAGTCATTCCTACTCATTTGCTATTCGAAGTAACACTAAACAAAAACCATGTGAATATATCATTTTAAAAGAAAATTTACAGATAAGGATTCTGACCCAGATAAATGGCAAATGGTATGTGCATTAATAATAATTTTTCTTACATTTCTTGTAGGCCTTGAGAGTGATGGCTAAGATTATGAGAGAATGTTGGTATGCCAATGGAGCAGCTAGGCTGACTGCTTTGCGGATTAAGAAAACTTTGTCACAACTCAGTCAACAGGAAGGCATCAAAATGTAATTCTGCAGCTTTGCTGGATCTCTACTGTTTCTTCAGATCTGCTCCTGGGTTCTCATTTGGGAGGTCAATTGTTCTACCTCACTGAGAGAGAACAGAAGATACCGCTTCCTTTTGCAGCAGTGTAATAAGGTCAACGGAAAACTTCCCAGGATTTTCTTTGGAACCAGGAACAGCCATGTGGGTCTTTTCTGTGCACTATCAAGGCTTCTTTCCCAGGAAAGTTTCAAAATATTGTGTAGTCTACCTTTAGTTTTTATTAAAACTTGTTTTTTTTTAAAAGATGATGCTGGTCTTAACTTTGGGTAACTCTACTTTGTTGAAGATCATCTTTAAGGGGAAAGGATCTGGATTGTTGAGTTACATAAAACATTTCTTATTTTTCAAGAAAATTATTTACTCCTGGTTAGTACATTCTCAGAGGATTCTGAACCACTAAAGAGTTTCCTTGATTCAGACTTTGAATGTAATCTTTCTATGGTTTTTCAGGATCTTAAAACTAACACTTACAAAACTTGTATTTTGAGTCTAAAAATGACCTCATAATAGTGAGGAACATAATTTATGCAATTGTATTTTGTATACTATTACTGTTCTTTCACATATTCAGAGCATTACATGCCTTCAAAATGGGATTGTACTACACCAGTAAGTGCCACTTCTTTGTCTTTCTAATGGAAATGCTTAAAGTCTCTGTGTTAAATACTTTATTGTTTGAATTCAAAAAATTATTTATCGGGGTAACACAAACCGTTTCTGTTGTTTTTAGAAGGTTTTTTATGGTATGTTGTTCAGTATTCCATTTTGAAAATGCCTTTTTCCTACCGAAATGTGCTTGAACCACTAAAGAAATGCAGTGGCATTAATAAGTAAATGGTCCTGTTGGAATATTCTCACATTGAGCTTTTTAGTTTGCTTGTGTTGTCTGAATAACTTTAAAAAGTCACGTGGCACTCTAGATGCTTATAGCGCTCTAGTAACTGTTCCTTTAGAGCATACAGACTGCTTTCTATATGGGAAGTTTGTCTAGCTGATTGTGAAAAGTTGTGTGGTATTCTGTAAGCCATTTGTTTTCTTTATCTGATCAAAGACAGTGTTATTTTTTTAAGGAATTAATTACATTGAAGATTAGGATATGGGTAATGTTAAATACTAGGCCTTTTTCTAGGCAGACAGAGATAGTTAAGTTGAATAGATGTGCTTGATGGTCACATAGTCACACTTGTTACTTAGTGTGTTTGATGGATTCTCTGTAAGATTAGAAAGTGAGGAAAGCAGCTTTTAATTCAGTCTTTTATCTTGATGTTGCAACTACTTGATTTACATTTTTACATAATCAATTCAGTGTACCCTTGATAATAGGAGGGGTAGTAGCTAAAGGACATTCTGAGTAGTGGTTCTACACTTTCAAGAATGTTTTTTAATTGAAAATACATGTTCAAAGTAAACATGGTTTTTTTCACATGAAGTTGAGACTGGTTTTTACTTCCAGTTCTGTAAAGCGTTTACAGGGCTTTTACAGTTTTCGAAGGCTTTTTTTTTTAAATATCACTGTGATCTCATTCAGAAGGGGAAAACTAGCTGTGAGATCAGGCTTTGACTTCTGTGCTGTCAGTTCCCCACAGAGGGGTTAGAAAAAACTTTTTTTTAAAAAATCATAATTTGGGCCAGGAAAAGATTGTGAATACCTGAATAAGGTACATTCTGATAATGTCTTATCTCTTATGCATAGAATAAATTTGGTCTTAAAACCAAAACAGTTTTTGAGTGAATGACATATTACATAGGAATTTAGTGTCAAGAACATAATGGGAAAATGTGCTTAGAAGTCAATATTTTGAGTACAAATTTGAGTTTCCTCTGTCATTACCATGATTTCATTGGAGTTAATAAGTTTGAGAGGTTTGTTTTTCATAGTTTTTTTTTATACTACCTGTTTAATAAGCTCTAGTTCTATGATCAGGTACTGTTTTGGGGTGTTTTGTTTGCTATTTCTAAGCCTTTAAGACCTGCTTTATGAAACCCAGGGGACCAATGCATTTTATCACTAAAACTATTTTTATATAATTTTAAGAACATACCAAAAGTTGTCTGATTTAAAGTTGTAATACATGATTTCTCACTTTCGTATGGGGTAATTAACTTTTGCTAAAGATATTCCTTATTACATCAAAGATTGAGTTGCAGTTATACTGTTCTTGCCTTTGTGGATAAATGTACTTTTGGTGAATCAGGGATTTTTTTTAAATTAATTTACTTCTAAATTGAGTTTACATGTTACTATGCTAATTTCCTTTTTTGGTAGAGACAGCTGGATGAGTCTCAATTGACTAATATTAAAAATGAAGTTAACTTTAAAAATGACATAGACCATTGACTGTGGTCATAACAGAAGATAAATTTGACTTAAGTAGTACTTCAGTCCTGCAAAAACAAAACCCTTGTTTATACTGCCTATCTAAAAATGCTCAATTTCCGAGATTTAACATGACTAAGATGTATCTTCTGGCAAATTAACCTACTTATGGCCTCTTGTCAATACTCCAAAAGGAGTGAGAGGAGAAGAAGTATGATTTCCTGGAGTGTGGACGTCCCTGGTTCTTCCTGCATATTTTCAGCTCTGTTTCTCCCAGTCTGCCTTTTTGCTTGCCCCTGCCTGAGAGACCCTTTTCCAACCTCAGCCTTTTGACCGAAGAGTTGCTTTTGAGTATTAGGAGTAAAAATGGTTGATGGAAATTGTGGGACATGCTTTCATTTCCTTCAGTTGTTGGATGTGCTAGTTAGTGGTCTCCAGGTCTGAACAGTAAGTGGAAGAGGCCTGGGATGCTCTTGCCAATTGCTTTGCTTTGACTCTTTGCCATGGATAAGAAAAAAATGGGGTTACTGCAAGGTGGCAGCTGTGGCATTGAGAGTTGTGACAGAAGCAAAGGCCTCTTGTGCTCCCTTGAAGGCCTGCCAAGTGTGAAGAGCTGAGCTTATAATTCTGCTGTAATGATAGTGCTCAAGAAGTGCCTTGAGTTGATGAACAGTGCCCCGTCCACCAAGAATCCCCTGTTTCAGTTCTCACTGCAAAATGTAAGTGGTGACCTGACCATTTACAGTCCACACATGGGGGACTTTTCTTTCTCTGAGAACTGTCAGATACTGACTATTTTGTAAAGTAAAATGCTAATAAATGTGCACAACAAAATCTGTATCCCTCTAGACATATCAAAAATTTATTTTCCATGCACTGAAGTAATGATTGTAAGTCAATGGTTTATTTTGTTTCGTGATGTGGCAGTGTTCTGACTACAAGGCATAGAGATCCCAAGTGCTGTAGAAAATACTAAACTATTTAGATTTTGAAGAGTATCTCTAGGTGTGTACTGCAGTTTAGTAAGTCTAATTTGGATGCTGGAGTACCAAGGGCTCTCTTTCTAGGAATGCTATGAGGATTATTACTATGTTACTTTTTGTCCTGTTATGTAATCTTATTTGTAAACAAACTTGAAAAAATATGGTTAATAACATTCAACCCTCTTCTTAACACTTAAAAAACTTCAGTGAATTTGTTTTTATTTTTTTGATAAATTTGTCAATTGACTATCACGCACCGTGTTTTGATATCCTCCTTTTCACGTTGTGCCAATGGAATGGGTATTTAATATTTCTTTATATGTCAAGGAGATGCTTCAAAATGTCAATTGCTTTAAACTTAAATTACCTCTAAGAGACCAAGGTACATTTACCTCATTGTGTATATAATGTTTAATATTTGTCAGAGCATTCTCCAGGTTTGCAGTTTTATTTCTATAAAGTATGAGTGTTATTTTGCAAAATTACTGAACGGTACTGTATTGTTTATATTTTTACCCCAAATAACATCATCTATACTGTTTTTTATTGTATGTGTGCAAATTTTTTTGCATTTCTCAGTGTAAGCTTTGCCCTTTAAGATATGTACAGAACACGTCCCTATAAATTTTCATTTAAGTTGAATGATTTTCAGACGCCTGTAAAAGAGAGAAAACATAAACTGCACTTCCCCATAAGTCTTTAAAAACTATATATTGTATTTGTAGTAATATTCCAAATGAATTGTAAATAGGAGATAGAAGAGTAATGCTTATGTTAAGTTCTTAACACTTCAGTAGAAAAATGGAAACAGTGCAAATAAATTCCTTTTTTCCCAACTACCAGTGGCTGCATTCTTTTCTGGAGGCTGGTTATGAATAAGGTTCTAGCTCATTCAGGTTATTGTCAGAATTCACTCCATTCTATTCCATGGGATTGTAGGACTGAGGTCTCCATTGCCAGTTGATGTTCGGCCAAGCACCAATCTTAATATCTAGAAGGCACTCTCATTCCTCGTCTCAAGACCCTTTCTTCTACCATTAAAACCACCACAAGAGGTGAGTCCTCACACTTCCTTTCTCTAATCACCCTTCTACCTCAACCCTTCTCTAGTTATTCCATTGCCTCTGCATCTTTTGCTTCCCTCCTCTGCTTTTAAAAGTTCATCTTATTATACTAGGCTCATTTAGACAAATTCAAGATCACCTCCCTAGTTAGTAGCTTCAATTTGAATACGCAAAGTCCTTTTATGGCAGTACCATGATTTGTGATGGATTAAATAACCAGAAGATGGGGATCTTTGGGATAGACACATTTGCCTACCATAATTAAATAGGTTGTTTTTTCTTCTTTAAGTGGCATTACGTTGTATAAGGCAGTAATTATAACACTATTGTGAGGCTTACAACAGAGGTTCATTGTATAATGGTGGCACAAAGGGAGGGAGTAGGAAATAAAGCAATATTAGAACAAAACTTTTTATTGGAATTACATTATCCTTAATCTAGAGAAGACTGGGATAACTTGAAACATATATTTTTGCAGTCCTTAAAGCAAGCACTGAAATGTACTAGAAAAAATAGTTTGAATAGCAGCATACTAAAAACAGGTAACATAAAGGACAGATAGGTATCTTTCTGTGCCTGGTAGATCTCCCCAAATCCTAATTATTCCTTAAATGTTCTGAACTTTCTAGAAAAACCGTGGTGAGTGCCAGCCCCACAAAAATGACATAGTAAAAGAAGGCAAGCACTCTATGCCCCAAGGAAAGTAAAGTTAGGACAGGAAGCAGATGGACTATGGTGGGCAGACAAGCAGTTTCTGGAAGAGGGTTAAAACTACCAAGAAGATTGTGCTGAGGCTTGAATGTGTTGTCCCATCTGCAGATCTGAGACAGTACTGGCTATTAAGATGTACAAACACTTAAATTGCAAGAAGATCAGAGAAAAGACCAGGTGATCTTTTCTCAAGTTCATGTTGTAAAGACAAAGTCATGAGATCAAAGTCACTTCAAGAAAAAAAAAGACAATGAACAGAGGAGCAAAATACATTAAATGTGAAATGAAATGAACACTCAAAAGCTATAATTGATCAAGATGCATTAAAATAAAAAATATCAACTATCTGGGACCTGTAGAGATCACACTTTAGATTCAAAAGCCAGCCCAGGCAGAAAAAGCACAGAAAACTCAATCTACAGCTTATTAACCAGCAAAAAGCTGAAAGTAGAGCGGTAGCTCAAATGGTACAATGCCAGCTAAGTGAAAAAGCAAAGGGACAATGCCCAGTCTTTGAGTTCAAGGTACACACACACACGACACTGCTGTTGGCTAACATGTCCTGACATTACTCCCATCAAAATAATACATTTTTTCCCATCTGTGCATAAAGCATTGGCATGAAAGACCATATGCTGTGCCTTAAAAAATAATCTGAAAGAATTCTTAAAGGACTGAAATAATAGAAAAGAAATTGAAAATGAGTTAGAAGTGGTCAACAAATTTTGCAGGTCTTGAAATATGCAGATACTTCTAACCAATGTATTGTAGTAATCTCAAGGTATAATTCAGGTAATTGCAATTGGATGATAAAGCATATTAAAAGTCATGATATGCATCTAGAGCAGTGATTTAAGGAAAATTTTGTAATTTTTTAAAATTAAAACCTGTAACTTATGAAGATAAATGATGAAGATAATGAAGTAAAATGCCAAAATGTCAAAACAATGCTAACAGTCCCAAAACAAAGTTTATATACCAAGACCAGGTGAGATGTGTCTGTCACTGCAAGCCCCATTTGATATCCAAAAATCAATGGAATACTCATTAGGCCCTCCAGATCTGCAGGCAGAGTCCCACAGAGAGCACTGGTGCATGGAGTTAGTGCAGTGCTATTCTGTGGGTGCTTGATTTATTTTTCCCAGAATGCCACTCACCTTCCATTAAAGAGCAGCTTCTCTTTAACAAATCTAAACTTTAGTCTTATCACTTAAACAACATTACTCGTAGCCCTTTTTAGCTTTCAATAACTTTTACCTTGCTTTTGGGACACCAATTATTTTGGAAAAGGCATATATATATTTATTTATAAAAGGTAGGTGTGGAAATGCTTTGCAGATCACATGACAGATTTAAACACAGCTGATGAAAACTGAGGGTTGACTTGAATTTCCCATTCACTGAGCTGAGTATATTGTGCACAGGAACTAAATTTTACTCAGGTTTTGAGGTTTCTTTGGATATTTTTTAATTCTTTTTTTCTTTATTACTGTGTTTGCTCAAACACCTGTAACCTACAAATAAAGCAAGGTTAATGTATCATGTTAAGAAATGATAGAGCCCACATGATTGACTGAATAGCATTTGACAGGATGTAACATCCATCTACAAATATAATTAGTATTTATTACTGAACAACTTTGGTGTCAAATTCTCAATCTGTGAAAGCCATCTGTGAGAAGACCACAGCTAATATACTTAATGGTGAAGAGAATGCTTTCCCCCTAAATCAGGAACAAAACAAGGTAAACTCATCCACTCAAGATATAAATAATGGGCAAAGCCCTCACTCCTCCCCTCTCAAAATAGACTTAAAGGCATTCAGATTAGAAAAAAAAAAAGTGAAACTGTCATCAGAAGTAACAATTCTGTGTGATTCTAAGGAAAACATGCACAAAGCTTTAAAAATGTATTTAGTATGGTTATAGGACACAAAACCAGTATTTTAAATAATGAAATTGTAGCAGTGACAATCCCCCAAGAAGTAGTAAAAAGAAAACGCACAGAACAGAATTAAGGAAACGGTAACTTTATTTCTCTGGAAAATAAGATGATGAGAAGATAAGAAGATGAAAAGAGGCTGTCAATGTCCATTGGTGAGAGGCCTCAATACTATTATAGCTATACCCCAGGAAATACTCCAGCAGGAACTTTTTTTTTTTAATGGGTCCTGGGGCTTGAACTGAGGGCCTTGGGTGCTGTCCCCGAGCTTCTTTTGCTCAAGGCTCACACTCTACCACTTTGCCTCTTTGGGCTTTTTCTGAGTAGTTTGTGGAAATAAGAGTCTCATGAATGTTCCTGTGTAGGCTGGCTTTGAACTGTGATCCCTAGATCTCAGCCACTGGCACCAGCTAGGAGCTTTTTTTTTTTCTTAAGAAGATCCTAAAACATATGCAGAAATAGAAAGTATCTAAAATAGTGAAAATGCAGTAATGTCCTAATACAGCTTTGAAATTACCGTAAAGCTACATTCATTGAGGCAGTTTGTTAGCATACAGACAGGCATATAGGAGAGAACCCTTACCTGCGTGTCCAGTCAACAGACCTGCCAGAGAAGAGGAGAAAAGGTAAATGGTGCCAGGACTTTAGGATGCCCATGTTTAAAAAGGAAGAAAAGAGGGCTGGGGATATAGCCTAGTGGCAAGAGTGCCTGCCTCGGATACACGAGGCCCTAGGTTCGATTCCCCAGCACCACATATACAGAAAACGGCCAGAAGCGGCGCTGTGGCTCAAGTGGCAGAGTGCTAGCCTTGAGCGGGAAGAAGCCAGGAACAGTGCTCAGGCCCTGAGTCCAAGGCCCAGGACTGGCCAAAAAAAAAAAAAAGGAAGAAAAGAGGCAGTGAGGAAGTTAGATCTCACTCTAGACCTAGCGGCACCAAAACTGTACAGTTGCTAGTAGAAAACAAAATCTTGATGACCTTGGCAAATACTTCAGTATGGCTCCAAAAGCAAATAATAAATTGATTAGATTTGCCAACATTAAATCATTTGGACTTTAAAATAAGAGTGGAAAGAGAAGACAACTAAAAGGAGATATTTTGAAATGGTCTCGTAAAAAAAAAAAATTGTATTTATTCTGAATATATAAAGAAGTTGAAGATCAGAAGGACAAGCAACCCAATTTTAAAAATGGCCACCAACTGTTGGCAGGCATGCTCCCAGGAAGGTACAGGAAATGTCTACTGAAAACAGTTCTTAGAATTTCCAAATCACTTGGCCCATTGACTTTATTTACATTCCTTTTTAAACCCCCATAGGGATTTAATTTATTCTTGACTCTCTTTATCCCCGTGAAGGAAGCAGGTTGTTTTCACAAATTTCCCTCCCAAATACCTAAACCAAGAATGAATAAACCAGGATTGGTGGTAAGTCGGCCACCAGCTCTGCTAGATTGTTGGACACTTGTTTTCTTAGGGAACCTGTCAAGGGATAATTGGGGTGCTCCAGGGCTTCTCTGAAGGGCTTGCCAGCCAGCTTTGTTTCTGATGCCACATCTTTTTTTGTAAACACACAGGCTCCACCCGCCCCCCCCCCCCTGCTGTGGTAGTATTACACCCTGTGGGCCTGAGGCTGCCGGCTGCAGCTGGGTGTGAAAATCCCTCTTCAAGTATCATGTCTGCCTTACTTCTGTGACTCCTGACCAGGGCCCAGGACTTAACTCAGAACCGGACTGGAGAAAAATTTACTGAGTGAACAGGAATCCAGTTACATGAGTCCTGAGTAAGTACCATACGACCGGCAGGGATGCGGCTACAGAGGTGGCTACTTACAGGGGCAGTCTTCTACCCTGGGCATCCCAAAGGCCCGGACCCCAGCTTTCATGCAGGACTTTCTGTGAGTTTGGTTGGTAGGTTTCCTTCTTGACTTACCAACCTCTCACCTTCCCTTGCTAGTGTATTTTATTTATTCATCATTAACTTCCATTGTCCTTTTATTGATTTGCATTTTTCTCATGTGATGTTACTTTTTAAAACATGGTCTCTGCTTTGTCTGAACTCCACGCCTTTGAGTAAGATAGGAATTTGGGGCATTTTGAGTTATTTAAAGTGAAAGTGTTCTTACTGTCTTGGTGAATCATCAGAGCACTGATCATGTAACAAATCCTGCTAATATTACTCACCTCTTTGCATCTCTTTTTTTTTTTACAATATTTTTTTAATCCACACAAAATTAAACCAAAATAAAATACATGGTTTGGGAATGTGGCTTAATCATAGAGTGCTTGCCTCACATGCATGAAGCCCTGGGTTTGATTCCTTAGCAATCACATAAACAGAAAAAAAGCTGGAAGTAGCACTGTGGCTCAAGTGGTAGAGTGTTAGCCTTGAGCAAAAGGAAGCCAGGGATAGTGCTCACACCCAGAATTCAGGCCCTAGGACTGGGAAAAAATAAATAAAATACTGATTTTAAACATAAATATACATAAAGTATATTATACAGAACATAGTCACCTCTTGCTGGCTTTCATGGTGGATAATATGTTCTTGCTTTGAATAGATTTATTTATTTATTTATTTATTTATTTTTTGGCCAGTCCTGGGCCTTGGACTCAGGGCCTGAGCACTGTCCCTGGCTTCTTCCCGCTCAAGGCTAGCACTCTGCCACTTGAGCCACAGCGCCGCTTCTGGCCGTTTTCTGTATATGTGGTGCTGGGGAATCGAACCTAGGGCCTCGTGTATCCGAGGCAGGCACTCTTGCCACTAGGCTATATCCCCAGCCCTGAATAGATTTTTTTTTTGTTTAAAAAAGTAAAACATACAGATTATGTTTTGAATTACATACAAATCCAAAATTTCTATTTATCCTTCTCGAATCTCAGCTATCTTTTTACAACTATTCAAAAATCTACCATTCTGATTCCTTATCACATGTTTGCTTTCCTAAAGTTATACTAAGTGAAGTGAGCCAGACCCAAAGAAACATGGACTCTATGGCCTCCCTTATTGGGAATAATTAGTACAGGTTTAGGCAAGCCATAGCAGAGCATCACAAGGCCCAATAGCTATACCCTTATGAACACATAAGATGATGCTAAGTGAAATGAACTCCATGTTATGGAAACAATTGTTATATCACAGTTGTAACTACTTTCAACGTCCTATGTGTATGTGTAGTTTCTATTATTGAGGATGTTCTTGTATCACCTTCCTATGGTTGTACCTACACTATCTCTGTAATCTTATCTGAGTATATTGGAAACCGTGTTTACTGGTATTGGAAGTAGGAAATTCAAAGGGAATACCAAATTTGAGAGACACAGGGTAAAAAAAAAAAAAGAGAAATAACTACAAAAGCAATACTTGCAAAAAAAAAAAGAAATCATGAAGTAGAAGTTGCTCAAATTGTGTTGTAAGGTATAGCAGGATATCATTGAAGAACTTTAGATAACAAATTATTACAAGGTGTTGTGATCTTACTCACATTTTGAAAGTGCATCTCTTTTCTTACATCGTCTTCCTCTCCCTCTCCCTCATGTCCTAGAATTCTTACTTCTATTATTCTAGACCTCATCCCAGTTCAGGGGCTTCTTGAACCAGATGACTTTGGCATCTTTCCAGTTCTCCTATTTGGTGATTCTAGCATATATTCTACTCTTATTTTTCTTTTCTAAAATCAGTAAGTGAATAAAGTCTGTTTATGTCATACTGAGATGTTCATGTTTTCAACCACAGACTACAGACAACCCAAGTGGTAGAAAATTTTGTCTTACTGTTTAAAATTTAGAAGGTAATAATATTTTTTTCCCCACAGCTTCATTAATCATTCCCATAAATAGCTACAAATTAAAAGGCCCACTAATGTGGACTAGACAATGAAGGGCTAGGCACATTGGCTCGTGCCTGTAACCTCGGCTATTGGGGAGATGGAGATCAGGAGGATCACAGTTCAAAGCCAACCTTTGGCAAAAAAAAACCAAAAAACAAAAAACCTCATCTGAACAAACAAGCTGGGTGTGGAAATATGTGTCTGTAATCCCAGCTGTGAGAGAGGCCATAGGTTAAAGGACTAAGGTCCAAGGTTGGGCCCTGGAGAAAATATGAGACCTTATAAAAAGCAACTAAAAAGCCAGGTATTGATGGCTACACAAGAGTCTGAGATCAGAGGAGAGTGGTTTGAAGCCAACCCAAGCAGGAAGTCCATGAGACTCTTCAATTAACCACCAAAAAGCCAGAAGCAGAGCTGTGGCTCAAGTGGTGGAGCAGCAGCCTTAAGTGGAAAGGCTGAAGGACAGTGCTCAGGCCCTGAATTCAATTCCTACTACCTCTTCCACAGGAAAAAAAAAGTTTCTAGAAAAGCAAGACGTTCTTCTGTTGCCCCCCATCTCTGCGTGTCTTTCTGGGTGCCTCGCTCCAAGCCTTTGCCCTAGTGTGGCTTGGTTAGAGATTTGCCACATGTTCCCTTGGGTGGGTTCTTTATTAGGGTGAACAACACCCACTTCTTACACTGTCGATTGCTGTTTCCCTAGCTTCTCTCTGTGAACCCCAATTTCTTATACAGCACAGTAAGTTATGCTTCTAGGTAATGTGCTAAAAATAAAGAAAATGCCTTACAGATTTTCCAAATCATCTTCAATAGGTGGCAGTGTTGCTCTTTCATTTTTGGTCAGTGGGAAGATGTTTTGTTTTCATTTAAATTGTTATTATAAAGGTGATATACAGAGAAGTTACAGTTACATAAATCAGGTAATGAGTACATTTCTCTTTGGACACAGTGTCACCCCCTTCCCTTGCTCTCTTAAGGTTTTGTTTCTGTTTGAATTAATATGGCTGAGGTTTCTATCCAGCTTTGGAGGGAGGGTTTCCTAAAATGTGTACTTTTCACTCAAATTTGATTGTTTCGCTTAAGAGCCTTGAACAAAAGCAGTAAGTTCCTTAAGTAGTCTAAAAATTGGATAACTATTTATTACTCTAGTACTGAAAGTATTTTAATTACATTATACACAGTTCTGAAATGTCTTGTTACTTAAATTTAGTGAGTAAAAATTTCCATGTGTTTTGCTATATATTTGTAGATACACAAAATTATACAGTATTACACATACACACACATCTATGGGGTCACATTGTTTCTATTATTCTGAAGCCTACGTCTGCTTCTTTCCACTGTGTATGTCTTCCACATTAATATGTAGGCTCTTCATTCTCCTTACTTACAGGGTTTATAACATTTGCATTCTGTTCTAGAACTGTATACATCGGGATACTTCTTCATACTCAACCCCAATAAAAATATCATTCACCATACAGTGGTTACATAAATGTAATTCCTACAGGAAACTAGTCAGCTCTGCAGAGGAAGAGAAAATTCCAACTATTTAATCATTCACACAGTTGTCTTTTAATTTCAGTTTTATTTCCTTCACTTTTCCTCAGTGATCACTGTTTTTTTTTTAATTTGTTTTTAATCTCATATTTTGACTCTTTGTTTTTGCTTTGTGATGCTGGAGATGAAACCAGTGCTTTGCCCACATTGGGCACATGCTCTGTCATTGAGCTATAACCCCAGTCCCTAATCTCATGTCTTCTTGAAATTTCGTTCTTACACTCCTTCTTTTTTTTTTTCTTCCAAGTACTTCCTGGAATAATTTGTAAGTTTGAGTGCATACATGACAAAATTTTCTCACATGGCTTAAGGCTTGTAAATTCACCGTTCAAATTTATATTCCAGGCCCAAAATTCATATTACTTTGGCATTCTAAAGTCATAGTTTTAGAGAAATTCTGATAAAATGTCTCATGCTAGTCAGATTCTCCTTCTCAAATGACCTTTTTCTTTTTTTGCTTTCTGGAAGCTTCTAAGACTTTCTCGTCGTTCTTGGGTTTCTGAAGTTCCTACCATGATAAGTTCTATTTCCATTCGTCCTATTTAGTATCTGTTAGGCTCTTAAAATCTGAAGACTTGTCTTTTTTCCAGGAATGGAAGTTTTTCTGTCATGTCTTTGATTTCCCTTTGCCTTCAACTTTTTCCGTCCTTCTAAAACTCCTGTTGCATTGATAGATGTTGCCCTCCTGTGTCTCTTCTCTGTCCCCTGGCTTTTCTTCCATTGTTCCCCATTTTGTCTCTTCCATATATTTTCAGAGATACCTTTGACTTCCAGATAACTGGTCTACCTGCACAGTCTTACATTCCTTTATTCATTCTGTTTCTTGGATTAAAAAGTTTTTGAGCCTCTTTTTAAATTTCTTGAAATTATTTCTTCTATAGTTTTTTTATGGCAGGTAACTCTGGCTTTAGAGATTTCATGTTTTCTCTAATCTTTCCAAAGACACGAGGTTTTTTTTTTTCTTTAATGTTTCCTGCTGCCTGCTTTTCTACAGTAATGGCTTCTGTTTTTGTTTCTCTTTGTTCAGCTCTTCATACTGTCAATTTTCCTCAAATGTGTGGTGACCTATGGGTGTCCATGTACTTTCATAAATAAAGGCTTCAGTGAATCTGTGTGGATGCCTGGTGTAGCTTGTTTCCTAAGAAGCTCCTCTCTTGAAAGGCAGGACTAGCTCTGGGTTCAAAGTCATTGAGCCATGTTGTCAGCAGGCTTCCCTCCAGCCTGCAAAACAGCATCCTGGGGATGCCCACACTTGCCAATGTAAGCAGGGCTTTCAGTAATGGGCTGGAGCACTCTGCTATGTTTTCTCACTGGGGATGAGTTCTCCCCTTCCCACCCACCCCTAACTTGCTGGACAAGCCTGGTGTGGAGATTTAGAACACCCAAAGTCTTGATCTGCTTTTCTCTTAAGCTCTAATACCCATTCTAGGATTCTTTCCTAGATAAACCCCCCACTATTTAAAAGAGATTTTTAAAAATTGTTATTACAAAGGTGATATACAGAGGGGTTACAATTATATAAGTCAGGTAATGAGTAGATTTCTTTTTGGACAGTCACCCCTTCTCTTACTCTCCCACTTTTTGAAAAAAGAATAATTCTGAGCTGGGTACTGGTGGCTAATGCCTCTAATCCTAGCTACTCAGGAGGCTGAGATCTGAGGATCACAGTTGGAAGCCAGAATAAGCAGGAAAGTCTGACGCTTATCTTCAGCTAACCACTAAAAAGCTGAAAGTGAAGCTATGGTTCAAGTAGTAAACTAGCCTTGAGCAAAAAAGCTCAGGGATAAGCATTCAGGCCCTAGACTGACACAAGAAAAAAAATTATTATCATAATTCTGAAGTCCTAAGATCCCAAGATACAAGATTTTTCACTGCTAGTTGCTCTTTGTTGGTTGTGGATATATAGACTGCGTTGCAGGTCTTTCTTCAATTGCTATGATAGTGGTGGTGCTGTGGTTTACTCTGGCTTTCTTCTCCTTGTCTTTGAGTGTACAGTTGCTTTGCTACTCCCTTGAAGAATAAAGTTCTTAGTCTTGGTGTTTGGAGCTGTGGTTTTCTTGTGTTCTTTCTCATGTGCTTTCTAACTTCTAATATTTTTCTCAGTAGACTTTCTAGCTAGCCCTAGTATGATTTCATTCTTTCAGTAATTCCTTGTATTTTATTTTCTAGTAGGTCCATGGTATAGTGGAAAAGTGGATGAGTGTGCTTAATTTGTGACTTCTAATCTAATGTATTGTTCTAACAACCTTTTCCTTAATTCATGTGGTTCAAAGGACATAAGAAGGGTACACAAAATGAAGCATCCTTTTCATCCTAATCTATGTAAAGATGACTCGTACTTTTTTTTTTTGCCAGTCCTGGGGCTTGAACTCAGGGACTGGGCTCTGTCGCTGAGCCTCTTTTGTGTTCAAGGCTAGTGCTGTGCCACTTGAGCCACAGCATCACTTCCAGCTTTTTCTGAGTAGTATATTGGAGATAAAGAGTCTCACAGACCTTCCTGCCCAGACTGACTTCAAGCCACAATCCTCAGATCTTAGCCTCCTGAGTAACTAGGATTATAGGCATGAGCCACCAGTGCCTGGCTGCCATCTTCTTTAAGTTTAATATTTGTGGGTCATTTCTCATAACAGCCTATGTGGTCTAACTGATGCAGTAGTCTCAACTCTCTTTCCTGGAGGCCAACGTGTAAACACATTGCTGGATTTGTCCAGGGATAGTTCACATGCATAACCCAGCCAGTACCTGCACCTGCAAATGAACGTATATGCACATACATAAACACGCATACCTATAAACCCTTCTCGGCTTTTATAGAAGGCAGGCTGCCATAAACAGCTATTTCTTGAAGAGGTCAGGCTCTGTCTTCTTTATGCTAACAGGCTGAGCTCTGCCACCAGATATGCACTATACCCTCAAGTCTCCAAACTCTGCAGCTGAATGACCTTCTTCCCTCCCTTCTGGGACAATGTTCTGCTGGGGACTCATTTTCCTTTTCTTCTAAAAAAAAAAAAAAGAAAGAGTGACAAAATGGTCCCAGCCATAGAAAATAACCTCACTGTGAGGAGTTCCAGTTGATTCATTTGTCAGTGAACCTTTCTGGTATCTTTGGATGACAGGGATTAGTGTATGGTGGTGGTGAGGGGGGGATAGATTCCCAGGGGACCCATTCCTTCACCCAGCCCTGGTGCTGCTCAGGAAAGGAAGCAGTTGTGTCTTGGCCTCTGGCCTTGTTCCCCTCCCCCTCCTGCCATATTTCTATGCTGGGTTTAGGGCCCTGGCCTGCTCCTGTGAGGTAAGGCCCTGGGGTTTGCATAGTGTCCCCTCTGAACTTTTACCCTTTCTACAAAGGAGGAAGTAGCTAGGGTTCCACTCAGGTTGGCCTGGAAAGCAACAGGAGCCATCAGAGCTCCGGTTGCTGCTCTACAGGGGGGTTTCCTATGCCTTCCTTTCTTTCTGAGCAAAGCCAAGTTTGCCTGTCCCTGGTTTTCCTTATTTCCCAAGGTGGTACTATCTCAGGGTCCAGTTAGTTACTCCCTCTATTGGTGGGATGAAGCAGTTTGAGCCAAGGTTCCCTTGATTGACACTTGGCTTTCCTAACAGACTTGTAGGAAATGATCCCTCAGTTCTACAGGGGAGTGCACCCTCTAAAGCTTTCACTTATGAACCCAGAAAGCACCACTGGTATTTTTCTCGGTCCTCATTCTGATCACTGAAGGGTTAAACGTGCAGATGCTGCTGCCCTTGGGGGTGCCAGCTGGTAGTCCAAGGCCATTAATCATCCAGGACCAGGGCTGCCTGAACCACACTTACCAGCAATTAACCCAAGGTAGAGGCTGTATTGTTACCGCCCCATACCCTCCTTTGCACGCCCAATTACTCAAAATTAACATTTACCAAGCAAAGTGCCTGTTAATTGGAAGGGCAGTTGAAAGAAAGGCCATACACCTAACAGTCTAACTTAATAATCTCAAAAGCAGCCATTAATTAACAAGGGAACGTTTCCATTCAGATCTTGTTTAGAGGGTTATCTCTGTGTCTGGGTTTCTGAGCTCAGCTGTGCACTCCAGCTGCCTTTCCAGAGCACCTTTCTAACAGCTCAGATGATTGGAGCAGGGGAAAAAAGCCTCACTCATCAATAAAACTTCCCTTTGAAGAATGTACTCCCCTGACCCCCCTCTTCCCTTTTCCCAGCCAGGGGCCTAAGGGATTTCTGGAGACTGTCTTCTATTGCCTACATGGGGAAAAACTATAGTAGACATGAAGGAAGACAGTGTCCCAGGGTCGAGGGTTCCACACTAGCAGTGGTCTCCCTGGCCTGGTTGTTGCTTTGCTCAGCCGTGTGCACACCAGCTGGACATGTGGTGGTAACGTGCTCCATGATACACGATGCCAACCGGGTTTATCAGCTGTCATGAAGCTGAGTGACGCTCAAGAGTTCTCCAAGAGGGGATGAAAGGAGGGAAGGAAAAGGATTTGTTCTGCAAGGGCCTTCAAGCTAGTACCCACCATCCCTTCCCATCTGTGCAGTAAATTGGCAGTTACACCCCGCAGCCCAGGAGTCAGAGTCCTGGAAGACACACCTTCCTTTTTTTTTTTTTTTGGCCAGTCCTGGGGCTTGGACTCAGGGCCTGAGCACTGTCCCTGGCTTCTTCTTGCTCAAGGCTAGCACTCTGTCACTTGAGCCACAGCGCCACTTCTGGCTGTTTTCTGTATATGTGGTGCTGGGGAATTGAACCCAGGGCCTCATGAATACTAGGCAAGCACTCTTGCCACTAGGCCATATCCCCAGCCCCAGACACACCTTCCTGACTCTTACATGTCATTAGCCCTTCCCCACCAGACCCTCAGATCCTGCCCAATATATTCCGACATCACTTGAACCCAGCTCTTCCTTTCCTGTGTATATTTATGGTCTCACGTCTAGCTGGTCCTCCAGCCATCTGCCCTTAGCTGGTTCTTTCTAAGCTCCCATTCTCTTCATACCACCTTCCTTCTTCTCTGTCTAGGTAGGATGCTTGCATGTCCTCCTTCCTCCTTCCAGCTCACTTGCCCTGTGGAAAGCCTGCCACCCTTCAGCTAGTGATAGAAGTAGCCTGAGTCCCTCTCATGGGCCCTGAGCCTCCTCACTGTTCCTTCTCGCTCTCCCTTTAGTGTCCCAGGTCCTTGCTGCTCCAGTGACTCTGCAGCTAGGCGCTGTGGCCCACCTGCCCCTTCCAGCTACTGGAGAAGTGCAGATGGGATCATCATATGGGCCCATAAATGAGAGACCAGCCTGGGCAATGCAGTGAAACCCCAAGCTCACACAAAACAACAAACCCAAAACAACCTTCCAAAGACAAAGCAGTGGCCACCACCCTCTCTCCTCCCCTCCGTGTGGAACTCCTCCACGTAGACATTATACTATTATCTCTTGTCACCCCTCTCTGGCTCTCAAATCACTGTCACTTGCCTTCTTGACTGCCCTGCAGATGTGGAGCTCACAGTCACTTCCTTGTCAGGAAACCTAGGGTTGTTATTGTCCTCCCTTCTTCCTGAAACTCACACTTACTTGACTTCCCAAAACCCTTCTTGTGTGTGCAGACATTTCTTTCTTTAGTCTGTGCTGGTTTCCTTCTCATCTGCTCAGAGGCTTCCATTGCCAGCCACATGAGAAGGCCATCGTGACAACCAGAGGACAATCACCATGACAACACTCACAGCTCTGTACCGAGTCCTGAGCATCAGACACGTAGCCACCCACCCAGGAGGCATCTCACATGGGAGTCTTGTAAGGATCCACTACTCACTGTGTTCCAGGCAAGCTCATCGCCTTCCCCTGGTTCTGCTTTCCCTCCAGGTTTCCCATGATCATTGAAAGTATCCAGTGTCGCACCATCTCATTAACCATCCAATTGGTCGGTTAACTTCAAATCCCACACATTCATCTCCAATCAGACTGTCCCCACGGCCATGAGTTTGACTGTGTCAAGTTCTAGGCTTACCTCTTGCAGGCCGAGTGATCCCGATAAACCTGGGGGTTTTGTGTGTTTGGTTGTTTGTGGGTTTTTCCTCTCTCTCTCTCTCTCTCTCTCTCTCTCTCTCTCTCTCTCTCTCTCTCTCTCTCTGTGGTGTTAGTATTGGGGCTTGAACTCAGGGCCTGGGCACTGTCTCTTAACTTTTTTTGCTCAAAACTGGTACTCTTAACACTTGAGCCATACCTCATTTCTGCCTTTTTGGGTGATTAATTGGAGATAAAAGTCTCACGGACTTTCTTGCCTGGCCTTGCTTCAAAGTGTGATCCTCAGATCTCAGCCTTCTGCATAGCTAGGATTACAGGCATGAGCCACAGGCACCTGGCTTAAACCTGGTTTTTAAATCAAGTCACCCCATTGTAGTCATAGCATTGGCTCCATGATCAAGGTCAAGCTCTTTAGAACATGGCACACGCATCATACATGGAGTCAAGCTCTTTAAACTCCTCCAGACAACACCAATGTGACATACTGGGAAAGTTCCTGGATTAGTATGAAGGTCTTAATCTCAAACTGTTTTCTTTTAATAAAATGAGGGTGGGTGCCAATGGCTCATGCCTATAATCCTAGCTACTCAGGAGGCTGAGATCTGAGGATCGCTGTTCAAAGCCAGCCAGGGCAGGAAAGTCTGTGAGACTCTTATCTCCAATAAACTACTCAGAAAAAGCCAGAAGTGGTCGTGTGGCTCAACTTGATAGAGTGCTAACCTTGAGCAAAAGAGCTCAGGGACAGTGCCAAGGCCCTGAGTTCAAACTCCTTGAATGACAAAATAAACATACTGCTGAACTTAATATGCCCTTTTTTGTGCTGACACTAGGGCTTGAACTCAGGGTCTGTCCCTGTCCCTGTGCTTTTTTGCTCAAGACTAGTACTCTACCACTTAAGTCATAGCTCCACTTTCAGCTTCTGTTTTTCCTTTTGGTGAATCATTGGAAATAAGAATGTCACAGACTCCTACCTAGGCTGGCTTTAAACTACCATCCACAGACTGCAGCTTCCTGAGTAGCTAGGATTATAGGCGTAGCCACTAGCACCCATCTTGATACCCTTTTCCTAAGGAAAGTATTGTAGCATTTCCATGAGGTGCTTTACCCATTGTACAAATGGGGAAAGCTGAGTGCGACAGCATCCTTGATCACAAATACAGCCAGGCATCATGGATGACATTTTGGTCAGTGACAGATCAAATATAGGACAGTAATTTCCTGGAGTTATGGTCTAGTGAATTCATATCCATCTTAATTTAAATGCATGATGTTTTCACAGTGATGACATCACCTCATGAGGAATTTCTCAGAACTGATCTCTCTGTCCTTAAGTAACATCTGACTGTGGTTAAACCAGGATTTGAACTCAAGTCTCACATTCCCTATGTGCTTGCCATCATCCCAGGGGAGAGCAGAGGTAAAAGCTTCCAGTGACTCAGAGGCCACTCTGACCAGGGCACAGCCCTGCTAGCCATATTTCCTCAGGACCATGGTGTCCCTGAGTTCTGGGTCAGAGAACACCCACCCCACCTCTGTTACAGATGGGACAGAGATGGCAGCTGTGTGGAGGATCAGTCACAATCTGTCCAGACTCCCCTTAACAAGCTGATCTTTCTAGCAAACATTTCATTAGCTCCTGCCAGGCTGTAGCACCTGCTGACAGGATTGCCAGTGGGTAGGGGTGGGGCCCTCAGCTTTAGAGAATGGCTCCAATCTCTCTGGAGTCTCTGGTGTGCCCTCAGAGCCAGCTAAGTTCAGCTGGAATATGCCTGGTGTGCACTGGTGGAATCCAGATCAAACCTCAATGCCTGAGTAACTTCTGGAGACATGCCCCATCCCCATCCCCAACCATCCCCATCCCATGGTAAGTTTTTATAGCTTTTGTTTACCCCCCATCTTCTCCCCCGTCCATCATTCTGTCCTATTGCTGCTGCCACTAATGATAATGCCCACTGTATTAATAGTCACAATAGCTACCATTTACTGAGTCCACAACCACACAGTATAAGTAGGTACTATCATACTTCCCCATTCTACAGGAAAGTGAGACACTCTGAAGGTTCAGTTGAGGAGTAAACGTTCAAATCTAGGCATATCTCACTCTACAACCCCAATCCTTACCTTCTATGTCAGTCAGCCTAACATCACTGGATCAAAATCCACTAGATCAGGGGCTGGGGATATGGCCTAGTGGCAAGAGTGCTTGCCTCGTATACATGAAGCCCTGGGTTTGATTCCCCAGCACCACATATACAGAAAACAGCCAGAAGTGGCGCTGTGGCTCAAGTGGCAGCGTGCTAGCATTGAGCGAAAAGAAGCCAGGGACAGTGCTCAGGCCCTGAGTCCAAGCCCCAGGACTGGCCAAAAAAAACAAAAAATCCACTAGATCTCTGGGATCCCTAGGCACATACTTGCACAGAGACAGACATTGAGAAAAACGGAGATCTCAGGATGCCCAGAGTTCAGCTTTCTAAAACCAACCCAATTTTCCTACACTCTATGTACAGTAGTTCTGAGCATCCAGGGCTGAGAACCAAATGGAAGGGGCTGCATTACCATCACAGAGACTACTCGTGAATACCATTCTCCGAATCCTAGAGTTTATCTCAAATTCTTTATCTTAAAGAATGTGAATGGGTGATTCATTTTTTTCCCAGAGTGACATACCCAACTTCGGAGAAAGACAGTCCATCTTCCAACAATCTAAAACTTTCATTTTATCACTTCAATTAAGCACATCCACTTTGACTATGCTTACTGGGGTGCCATCTGCTTTTTGGAAAGGCAGCTTTTCACAAAATGGATCGCACACTGATGTAAACAGAATGGGTAATAACGAGAGACTGAGCTCCTCTGCACCAACTGGGCTGCGTAATGTACAGAGGGGAATTAAATTTTTGTTTTTGAAATTTCCTTTTACCTTAAAAAAATCATATACGTGATCAAAAACTCATCTAAATCCACTAATGAGCTGGGATGGTAACACACTTAAGGGAGTAAAGGTTTATTCTGGTTCATGGTTTCAGACCACAGCCAGCTGACTCCATGGCTCTGGGAGGCCTGGGTGAGGCAAGGCAATGAGTGTGGACAGAGAGGCTGCCCACCTCATGGTGGCTGCCAAGCAAAGACAGAGAAAGAGGTCATAGTCCCAGTCCTGCCTTCGAGGGCACTCCCCCAGTGACCTAACTTCCTCCCCTGGACCCCTTCTAGGGAAAGGTTCCACCACATGGAATTAACATCCATCTGAAGGCTAAGCCTTAATGAAACATGTGAGCTTGTGGGGTGTCGGGGTGGGGTGGGGGGGCGGGCAATCCATATCCAAGCTATAGCATCCTCCTTGACCACACCTACACTGTGTGGACTTACTTGATTCATGTCTGGCTTTCCTAGCCAAATTTTGGGCTCTGCAAAGCAGAACTGTATCATAACCCCAGTACAAGGAGAATTTTTTTTCTTAAAGCCCTACAAGGTATTATATATGAGTTCATGCAGCCTTTAATGGCTTCCGAGCTGGTTTTTGTTTGTTGCTGGGAGAAACGATGTTTGCTTTTGCTATGTAAGTCTTCTCTCTCATTTCCCAAACTACCTCCCTGAACCCACCTAGTATAAGTGATCTCTCATTAGCCTAGAAAGCATCTTGGCACAGGCCTACAGCTCCCAGGACCAGCCCACTGTCAGAAAGAAGGGACTCTTGGTTTGCAAATGCGGGAGGAATCGTACTTTTAAGAGATGTGATGGTTGGCTCTCTCGTTAGCCTCTCCACACTCTCCCACGAGACCCCTATTAGTTGCCTCTTTCCAGCCACCTCTCCTCCTGATGATTTTGGTTTTGGAGTTTGGGTTGTCCTGACCTCCGTGGTAATGCTTGCTTTGAATGCTTCCCAGGCAGAGAAAAGGGAAATAGTGACAGCCTGCCCTGAGGTGACTCTGTACTAATTGGGGTGAACCTGGGAAGGAGCAGCTACTGCTGCTGTTGACAGACAGAAATGTGGATTCCTGGTACCAAGCTTCACTTCCTGTATTCTGGGAGAGGACCATCCTGAACTTCTGCTGTTTGACTGGAAGCTTTTGGCCTGGAACTGGTGATCTCAAGGGTCTCTATTAGCCATGCTGTGGGAATCTAAACAGAGAACACTGAGGAGATGAACCACCTAGACAGCATGGTTCAAGGTGCTGTTAGGGTAGTTGAAAGTTCCCAGTCTTCTCGGGGCCACACAGTGCTTACACACAAAGAAAGGTGTCCTGGGCGTGGGATGATGCAGCCAGTTATTCACACAGAGCCAGGTATGGTGAATGTATTTCCACACCAATGCCTGCATTTGTAATTGCTCTGTGACACTGTGGTGTTTGAATGGAGAGTGCTTTATTTATTTCATCGGCTATGGATGGGTGCTGTTCCAATGCTTTCCCTGTTTGAAGAGTGCTGCCTGGGGCACCCTGGGGTGTCTATTCTCCTGAGCTCACTTGTGTTCTCACCCTTAGGGCAAGCCTTGTCAACCTAACACTGCTCTTTTTTTTTTTCTTTCAAATTTTTATTATCAAACTGATGTACAGAAAGGTTACAGTTTCATACGTTAGGCACTGGATACATTTCTTGTACAGTTTGCTCTTTTGGACTAATAATTGTTATTGTTATTCTCAGGGGCCATCAGCCTCCACCCAGTAGGTGCCAGAGGCCTGCTGTTCCTGATGTAAGGACAATCAATGTCTCCTGACTGACATGTCCCCTGGGCAGCGAACATGCCCCTACATGTAAAGGTGTGTCCTATGGGTAAAGTTCTCAAGGTAAAATGAACACTATGTTAATTTTCAGATTTTGATTGAACTGATTTGTCACTTTATATTCCAAACAACTATAGATGTGGCCAATTTAAACAAAACAAAGCCAAGGTACCGGTGGCTCAGGCCTGCAATCCTTAGCTACTCACATGAGAAAAAGTATTCTGTCAAACTGAAGTGTATTTGGTATTGCGTATTGCTATTTCCTAGAATTATGTGCTGCTTTATTTAATTGTAACTATTATCTGTATTGCTTGTTACCAGCTAGCCATGTTAGGGAGATCAATCTTGTGTTGAAGAAGGTAAAATAGTAAGCAGTAATTGCTAAGTGAAAAAAAAATAAAACTTTTGATAGGAAATAAGGAATGGCCCCTTTTCTAACCTTAGCAGTCAGTTGTACGTAGACTGACTTCTTGACAAGGAGGAGAGACAATTTGGATTGGGATAAATGCCTAGCAAACTGCCCTGCCCAGTGTGCTTGCCCAGCTCTGGGGAGAGTAATCGCATTGCATCCTTTTGCACAAAAGTAAATTGCTCTGTATCTCTTATGTCATTCCTGAAACTGAAGAACTGTGCATTTTTAACACCCAGGAGGCTGAGATCTGGGGCTAGCTATTCAAAGCCAGCCTGGGCAGCAAAGAACATGAGATTCTTCTCTCAACAAACAAACAAAAACCAAAAATAGAACAAACCTCACAATAGTTTACTAGTAAACAAAAAGCAAGTAGTAAAAGTAGAAGACTAGCTCATGCACCACTGAAACAATAGTGAATGAACAATTGACACTTAAAAAATATGTCAGCCTTATTCTATTAGCTATTGACTTAAATCTAAACCCAGGAACACAATGGGGCCTAAAACTCCCGTTTCAGTGTCACAGGCAGGCCAGAAGCAGTTTTCCCACAGGTGCCTTCCTGGGGCTCTGAACTGTGTCTCCCCATTCCACCTCAAGTTCCCCCCAAGTCTGCCTTGCAGCAGCTCCTGCTCCCTCCTGCTCTTTACATTAAAACTGGCTGGATGCGCCCAATGCTTTTCCATCTAACACAAACATTCAGCTCAGAACATGGCTGTTCTCAGTGAGTGGGATCTGGGAAGCCTGACCTGGGGCTTGACAATAATTAGTTCAGGTTAATTATTGCCAATCAGTAGATTTACAGCTAGGGAGCCTCTTTTTTGCCTAAGCTGGGACCTCTGGAGGTTTCTTTTATGAGCTCTGAGCCCGGAAGGAAGTCTTAGAGTAATGAATTTTCCTGTAATCAGATTTGAGGGTTTCTTCCCTGAGCCATGCAGCCAGTGGGAGGGTTGAAAGCTGACTGGTTTATTTGACCATAGGACAAGAGAGGTGAGGCCCAAGGGCCTCAAAGATGCTGACTATATTGGAAAGTGACAAGACATGTCAGAGACACCTGCCTCTGCTTTTAGAGGGTGTGCATTTATTCACCCGTGTCTAAGGGAAATCCTCTGGGATACTGCGAAGGAGTAGGGTGGTTTTATTTGGAGTATCAGGGAGTAAGAATCCTGCACGTTCTCCAGGTGAACCTTGGGACATATGCCTTGACCTTGACCTTGTTTCCTATGGAAGCAACACATTGTGTACATGTTTGTATACATGCGGACTTCTCGTTTCCCTTTCAGCGTCCCTCCCAGAGGCACCCTCCCATGCCTGCCCCCACCCCCTTGCCACCTCCCTCACACAAACACTCAAGCCTCCCTTTCACCCCTCTCTGATTCATGCCTAGGGAGCCAAGGGCCCCGTGTCCCCCCTCCTCTGGCCCCAGGCTCTTCTGAGGTTGCTGAAGGATGGTGTCTCCACTTAAAGCTCCTGCTGCTCACTTCTTTGCTGGTGTTTTTCTGGCGCTGGGGGGTCTAGGGTGAGAATGGCAGAAGGAGGGGGGCGACAGCCATCCAAAGGGGCCCTATGGATGGAGGCCCCAGCCGTCCGAGGTGGGGGGGACTGTGAAGCTGGGGGCTCTGTTTCACAGAGCATCCCCAGTTGGGCTGAGCCAGCTTCCGGAGGCCAACTCTGTCTCTTGTTCCTTACTTCTTTGCCTCATGGCCTGCAGTCATCTCCTCAATGAATTGCTTGTACCCAGGTCCCTGCCAGGGGTCTGCTTTGGGGAAGCCTAAGATGAAACTGATTCCCACCCATTTTACTGAGGGGAAAACTGGGATTTGGGAATAGGGCTGTGTCTTGTCCAAGCCACTGGGAGAGTAGTTTCTGATCAGGTAGAGAAGGATCTCAGTTGAGGCTCTCGGGCTGGATCAAGGACCTGTGGGATCACAAGTGATGCTCTTCTAGCTTTTTCTCTTTTTTAGAAGGCTTTAAAGAAAGCTAAGTCAGAATTGGAGGTCTTCTTCCAGATTTGGGAGGACTTTTCTCTTGGTATAATTTGGGATTGCTGCTAACCTACCTGTGTTTTCAACTATACGGCTTTCACACGTGTTTGTGTTGCTCTCATCTTGTCTCTGGATACCCAGGTTGAGCTCGCCACCTCCGCTCTGATTGGCCAGCTGGGCCATCAGGTTTGTGGGTCATTACTTTCCATGTGTTTTGTCTCGTAAGCATTTCCTTCATCTTGCCTTATTCAATTCTTATGAAACAGAATTTCCTTGATTTGGTATCTAATTCAGAATATGTCTCTCCTCCTCTATGGTCCCATTTCTCTTGGTGCAGTGAGTGTATTTAACAGTGTATTTGGACCTTATTATCTGGTTTCTAGTCTCTCTGTGACCCGATGTTGATAAAGCCCAGGTTGAGATTTTGTGGCTTTGTAACTTCTCAACACAATTGGGAAGACAGAGAACTCTCTGGGCCAGTGTTGGGGTTTGCCAGAACCACAGCTCCACCCATTTCCTTTTGTTTGCTTTGACTCAGCCAGGTTCTCTCTCTTGACCTAAGACAATGGTGATGCAGAAGCAAGCAACAGGCCCCGGTGATGGCTGGTTGGATGTTCCCAGAAGCTGTAGCCGCCATGCTAAATTTGATCTTGAGGTAATCTAGCAAACTGACTTCCCCACATGGCACAGAGGAGAAATTTGGAGCCATGGCTCTGCTTTTGAGTGTTAGTGACCATCAGAGGAGCAGAGGAAGCCTTCACTAGCCAACGTCCTGGCAAACAGCTAACTGGGGAAGATAGGCCTGCTGTGAGCCAGGTGAGTGGGGGAGAGAGTGTGGGCAAAGATGGAGGGTGGGGGTCATGAGGTGTGAGGCCCAAGGGCCTCTGCCCTCCCACCCACCCACTCCTGCTGAGTCTGTGCATCCCGACCCCCTCCATGCTCACCTCTTGTTTTTCTTTGTAATTGCTGATTTCCCTCCACCTTTGGGTAAGTCTCATGGGCGACATGAAAGGAATTCTTGAGACAGTGATTTCTACTCAAACTCTTCCCTCCCCCACCCTTTAGAACCCACACACTTGACGATTTTACACAGGAATTCTGTGAAGAATGTAGAGTACAAAATCCACAGATGTGATGGCCAGGTTCCCAGGTGGGTGAGAAGCCCTCGGAAGTATCATCCTGTGGTTCATTCCAGAAAAGGAGACAGGCCAGAGGCAGCCAGAGACGCAGCATGGCTCCTGGGTAATGTCTGGGTTCAGGCTCCACAAAGCTACCTGCACACATGTGTGCAGATTAACACTCGCACACACAAATACACACATGCATGTGTGCACAACACAGACACACAGACACACACACACACGAGGTGCAGCAAAACATCTGGAGATGCGGTCAAGATGGTGAGTGGATAATTGAAGTAGTTGAGATTCGTAGAAAATAGCAAAAAGTCTTTGCTGACTTTGTTCTGTGTGAATGCACGTTGCATTTAACTGCTGGCCCTGACAACAATGGCCTGAACAGAATAGAGGTGAGGCACGGAATTGCTTTGGTGCTTTCATAATTCCACCAAAATCTTGGGCTCTTTCTTCCATCTTTAGTGAATACCTTTCATCCAAGAGTTCATATGATGGCCCAACATGGCTGTCAGTGCCCTTAATATAGCTGTATCTCTATGCATATATTTATGCCTATATATTTATATATAAGTACTGAATATCTATAATCTATATAGATAGATCTACTTATGTACATCATCTATCTATCCATCCATCTATCTATCTGTGTTCCAGGCAGGAATAGGAAAGTGGAGAAGAGCAAAAAGTGCCTTCCAAATGTGTCAGACCCTCAGAAGTAGTTCCTCAAAGATCCCTCCCAATACCTTCTGCATGCATCTGACTACCTTATTTGCGGAGAAACATATTTTCATAAGCAGAGCACTTGCCATATTAAATGGCTGGGGATTCTGTTTCTAAGAAAGAGGAGAATAGTCAATTGGCAGCCACTAGCAGTTCTTGACTCAAGCACCTGGAAGACAGTGAACAAAGAAGAAAAAGCCTGCCTCTATCCTCTCAGTGTGGAGAACACAGGCATTCGTAAGCAGTAAAGCCCAAGACCTAAAGCTGTAGTTCATTCATTTCTATTGTCTTGGTGATGGCAGAGGAAAGATCTGGCCCAGAGTTGAAGGAGATAATAACATCTGTAACTGATGCCAAGTACCGCCCAGCACCAGTGTCTCATGCCTGTAATCCTAGCTACTTAAGAGGCTGAGATATGGGGATTGTGATTTGAAGCCAGCCTGGGCATAAAATCCATGACAGTCTTACCATCAATAAACTGCTCAGAAAAAGCCAGAAGTGGCACTGTGACTCAAGTGGTAGAGTGCTAGTCTTCAGCAAAAGAAGCTCAGGGGCAGTCTCTGGCCCAGAGTTTATGCCCTAAGTTCAAGACTGGCACAAAAAAATTAAATAAATAAACAAAATGATGCCAGGTGCCAGCTCTTGCTTAGGTCTTGGCTTGAGCATGGCAGGGCTAAGGACTGGGCGGGGGTGGGGGGGTGTCCCAGAGACTTTAATGGGAGTAGGGCAAAAACTCTTTAATAGATTCACCTGACTTGTAGATTTTGCTTTCTAAAAGGTAACATTCCCAAGGGTATTGGATCACAAAACTCACTTTTTTATGGAGCACCCCAGGGGAGAAATGTTCCCCAGAGTAAGCACTTGGGGCATGACAGCCCCAGGCTATGGCTTTGCACTGCTAGATTTCTCAAAGTGCCACCCTTGGGCAACCTACACCGCAATCTTCTGAGCTCCACTCCAGAACTGCCCAGTTATTGGAGGCCTGAAACTGTGCATTTTGCTAAGGTCTCTGAGTTGCCTTTGTGCTCACTGATGTTTGAGGTCTAGTTGGGTGACAGAGCAGAGCCCACCCCTCCCCCTTTCACAGATGCCATGACTCAGTCATTTTCTATTCAGATTCTTCCTCCTGGGCCCTCAAAACTCATTTCTCTTACCACCATGCTCCGTTCAATACAGCTTGCATTTATCTTGATTGCTGATCTGTTTATTGATTTAGGCCCAATCGCTGCCATCCGTCAAGCTTGGATCACATTTTAATCTTGTCCTCTAAAGTGGCTGAGATCCCTTCCAGCTTTGTGGCCTCCAGAAATCTGATTAGCTGGGTTTTCATTCCATCCTTCAAACCATTAATGAAAATATTATGTGGCCCTGGTTTGGGACTGTCAGTAGATAGATGGCTCCCACACCTGTCACTGGCTCTTCCCAGTGCCATTAGAGGTGAGAAAACATTTCTGCTCTAGGTTGCTGCTTGTTCCCACATGAATATGCATGGAGTGCAAACATATGCAGAAAACCGACATTAATTAATTCATTCATCCACTAAGCATTAGAGCAACAATATCTTTAAGGCACCATATCTTTCCACTCATCAATGGGACATTGATCTCAGAGTGCGGAAATATACAGGAAAGATGTGCAGCAAAAAATCAGCTTTTACATTCAAGGCAGCCCAGCTCTGTCTTTAAGAGGCCCATGACATACAGCTTCTAGCAGATCCCCAAGGCTCGCTTCTGCGATTCTTCTTGGTCCAGGTTGCTGCTAGGACTTTGTCCTCTGAGGAGAGTGCTGATGTCACCTCTCAGAAGCTGGATCAGGTGATGATAACTTTGTTCATCACTCTTGGAAAGCACTTTGTCCACTGGCCACAAGAGGGCAATGGTTGCATATACAATCACATTCCCACACATGCCAAGCCTCCACCTAAGAAATCTGGGAAACTGAGAGTTGACTGTGAAGAAGAGAAAGATGATGGGAATTCTATCCCCACTTTGGAAGTAGGTGGTGGCACGTTCCAGTCCTACGGAGCATGTGGTTTAAGGATGGCTCCTTCAGTACAAGGATATCTGACAAAGGAAATGGAGGACTGGATTCAGACCAGGATGGACACACTAGCCTTAGGTGCCTCCTGGCCATGGGAGGATAATGCTTCTTGTGTCACCCACCTTACACAGTGATTTCAGGGTTCACATGAGACACAATAAGAGATAGATTCTACTCAGGGTAATAGGGTTTAGGTAAGCTAAGTAAAAATGGTTAATTTAAGAAACACTCTAGTACATTGTTTGCAGTAATCACCAGAGGCCAGAAAGCAAAATTCAGTAAGAGTGGTTACTTATTCCAATGACATAGGAAGCAGAAATGGAATTAAGGTTCAAGGCCAGCCTCAGTAAAAGTTATCAAGCTCCTAACTCAGAATTAGGCCGTGCATGGTGGTATAAACCTGTAACTCTAGCTACTTGGAGACAAAGGCAATAGGATCACAGGCAAAGGCAGACTCTGGCAAAGATATTAGATCCCATCTGAAAGACAAACTGCAGCAAAAAGAGCTGGAGGTATGGCTCAAGTGACAGAGTAACTGGCGAGCAAGTACAAAGACTAGAGTTCAAATCCCAGTATGGCAAAAACAATTGGGTTTCTTTTGGAGAGTGGGGTCAGGGGTGAAGAGGCACAGACATTTTTATTGGTCACTGTAACTCTTCTTCTGCTATTTGGCTTTTGAAATTAAAGTATTTTAAAAAATCTGCAAAGCAGGTACAAAAGGTGATATAAGACCCTGTTTATTTCCCACTTCTTTTCACTCAGAAGCAAACACAGTTCTTTGGGATCCAAGGGTATTAAACAAATGCAGGCTTTTGCTTTTATTTATTATATGTTGGCGACAGTCTGTAGCTACACATTTAAGGCTTCTGGGCTGGGAATATGGCCTAGTGGTAGAGTACTTGCCTCATACGCATGAAGCCCTGGGTTCAATTCCTCAGCACCACATATATAGAAAAAGCCAGAAGTGGTGCTGTGGCTCAAGTGGCAGAGTGCTAGCCTTGAGCAAAAAGAAGCCAAGGACAGTGATCAGGCCCTGAGTTCGAGCCCTAGGACTAGCAAAACAAAACAAACAAGGTATTTAAGGCTTCTTTTGTTTAAAAATAGCTGGAGAATATGGATATACTATGATCCAATTGGTCCCCTCTTGTTGGATATTTGTTCCCCAATTTGTTATTAGCAGTGTTTTACACGTGTGCTAGCCAATCAGCCAACTAAAGTCTAAATAAAAGCTTGCAAGTGGAATGTCCTGGTCTGGGCCTTGGAAATGGTGAGTTTGTAAAGAACTTGTGCTGTTCATAGTCTCACTGGTTATGGGTAGATGTCCTGAGCCAGTGTCTTGTCAGGAAGATCTATGGACTTGATTTAGGTGAGAGTTAGTATGGTGGGGACTGTTTTTTAAATTGTTTCTTTCCTTCTTCATTGAAACACACGAAGTTAAAACTGTGATATAATATTACTTGCTATGAAGAGTTCTAATTTAAATTTTATATTCATTGAATCTTTTTTGGATTTCATTTATTCTTTCTTTTACTCAACAATAATATCTTGAGTTCTTTCTATGACATTGCTCTGGGACACACATTGTGATTGGATGGATGGATGGATGAGTGAACAGATGGATAAATGGATGGATGGATGAGTGGATGAATGGATAGATGGTTGAGTAGAGGGATGGATGAGTGCATGGATGGATGAGTGGGTGGATGGATAAATGGATGGCTGGGTGAATGGATGACTGGATGAATGGATGGATGAACAGATAGATGGTTGAGTGGATGGATGGGTGAGTAGATAGATGAATGGATGATTAAATGGATGGCTAGATGAACTGATGGATGAACAGATGACCAAGCCATATTTCTGCTATAGTTCTAATAATGGGGTTAGTGCAGCGAAATGTTAGAGATATGGGATAATCTTTGTTTTCCCAAATTAAAAAATGCAGACACATGTACATGCATATCTAAAAATCAGTGATTCTGTCTCCACTGCTGAGTATGGAAGCAGAGATATGAGTGAGATTGATACAGCTTATCCCGACTCTCAGGCCTGTAGTTCCCTCCTTCTGTCCCTCTCTCTTTCCCTCCCTCCCTTCCTTCTTTCTTCCCTCTCTTCCTCAGGCTCTCTTTCTCCATTCCCACCACCCCTCCGCTGCCTCCCCCAGACACAGCTCTCCAGGTCCACAGAAGCATCCCTTGTTTGTTGAGCTTACATTGTAGAGCACAGCCTCCCTATCCCAGGGTTCTGACACTAGCACTCCTTTGCAGGGACTCTCTGCTAGGGGGCTGGGTGGGTGGTTCTCTTGTAAAGAAGTATCAGGGGATCACCTTTTGAATAAAGTTTCATCTCAGGCCCTTTGGCTTTCACCACTTGAATAGTAGTAGAGGTCCAGGGTCCAGTGACCTTCACCCTGTACCAGGCTCTTGGCTAAGCACTACATAAGAACCACTGTTTCATTTCTACAACTGTCCTGAGAGACTGGGTTGGTTGCTTTGTCACTCCCATTTTACGGACAAAAAAATACTTGAGTGTGGAGAAGTACCTCTGGCTCTAGGCTGCCAAAGGGAAGGCACGGTGATACACATTCTGCTTTCAAAGCTACCCCTAATTCCATGACAGTCCCCCGACTAGCAACATCCCTTGGCTACACTCTCTGAGATTCCTCCCCCAGGACAGAACCCCAGCTTCTTCTCCCTGGCTCCCAGGTTCCCATTTATGGTGGTCTCCTTGAAGGACATACAGGTGTCTCTCTGCCTCTGTTACACCATGGGGAGAAAAGTCAGACACAGAAACTCAGAAAAGGCTGGCTGAGTGAAATCCCCCTCTATTCTAGCTTCCATGTTTCTTTTTCCCCTGTTTCCGCCCCCATCTTTAATATCTCTGCATCTGGGTTGCTATGCTTTGGGTCTTGAATGTTGAAGCTGGTGTGATGTAGGCTTGGTCCTCAGGCTGGCGCTATTGTGAGGTGGTGGAATCTTTTGAGGCTAAGTCTGTGAGAGGCCCTGAGGCCCTGTGGCATGTGCCTTGTGGGGGACTCTGTGAATCCCTGCCTTTCCTCATTTATTTTGCTTCCGGGCCGTGAAGGGAGTGGTTTTACACTAGCCAGCACTGCTGATATCCTTTGTGATGTACTGGCCTACCATAAGCCAAAGCAATAGGGCCAGCTGATCATAGATAAGAAGCCCCAAATTGTGACCACCCCCCAAGTCAACCCTTTCTCTCTATAAATGGATTATCATGTGTTACAGGGAAGGAGAGCAGCTGATCACATGGCCCTGTACAGCCTCTGCCCATCTCCAGGGATAGACATCTTTGTGGCTACATACAATGTCTGCCCTGGACTTGATTGTGGCTTCCTCAGCTAGCCAAAGCTCTCTCTCTCCCATTGGTGTCAGTGCTGCCTTCACAGATGGGTTGCTTGTGAGAGCCTTCCAGCTTTGCTTGAAGCACCAGGCCTTCTTTCTTTAGCCAGAATCCTCTTCGCCCTAGCCTGGGAGCTATTCCCTTTGTCCTCACTACCTCCCCCAATATGAGGACCGCCAGCCCCTGCTACATGGCATGTTTAGAAGCTGGATGCATATGTAAAAGGAAGTAGTATATTAACAATTTACGTGGAGGCTGTAATACCCACAGTGAAATATTCCATCCCCTCTCGCTGAAATTATCATTCCAAACCACGGAATACATTAGGCTTTATGATCTACTTGCTTCTTTAGGGAAATATAAATCTTGAAACATCATCTTCATATGACAGAGCAAGGAGTCCCCCGGGACACAAGATGTTTAAGGACATTAACTGAGAATCAGAAATAGTTGGCGATTGATATCAGGGTTTTGTTTACAAGCACAAATAAATCCCAGACCTTAGGACTGACCTGTAACAAAATCTGCCTGCGATGGAAACTCGGGATGGCAAATGATAGAACGAGAAAAGAATCTGAATTTAAAGAAGCAACGAGGGAGGCAGGGCTGTGGTGTTTAGAAGCTAATATTTTTCTGGCCATAAATTTGTACTCTGTTCACCTATTCCTAGTCACCAACTCAAATAAATGTGAACACTACTAGGAATTGATACTGCTGGCCCAAAGACAGCTGAGCTCTGTAAACAGGGTCTTGTGAAATGGGGTGGCCTCTTTTTCTAGGATCATTGAAGGAGACCCCCCCCCCCATTTCCTTCCATCCCTAAGATGGGGAGCCAGAGGGATGCATTGGAATTTAGAGGCTTGAATGCCTGCAAATAGGGTGAGATGCACTGTAATGGAGAGATACAGCTTTGGGGGTGAGGAGACTCCTGTTCCCCCCTTCCTCCCGCCCCCTCACCCCATGAATCTTTGGCCAGGCATCTTCCTTGGTCAGAAGCTATCACAGACTGCCCATGGCTTCTAGGAGTCCAGCCTTTAGGATCCTAGTCTGGTGTGGAATCCTCTGCACTTGGCCTCTGACCCCTCTCCAGGCAGGCACCATACCACACTGTGCTGGGAGGACTTGGTACACACTGGCTGTATAATTTCCTGGTCCTTTTATAGATCCCGCAACTTCTGCTGGGTTATCTTTCCTCTTGAGCCATTTGATAAGCAATAATTTACCTTAAAACAGTTCAGAGGTCATCCTCTTTCTGGGTACTTCGTGGTGTCCTTTGGGAAGAGGTAGTATGTTGGTCAGTTGGCTGTCACTAAGACAAAAAATACCTGAGACAATCAATCTTAAAAGACAAAGGGGTTACTTCGACACACACTTCTGGAAGTTCCAGCCATGGTTCCCTGGCTCAATTGCTTTTGGACCTGCGGCAAAGCAGCACACAATGGCTAAAGTACACAGTAGAGGAAGCTAGCTGCTCATCTCACAGTAGGCAGGAAGCAAAGAGAATGGCCAGTGTCCTGCAGCCATCTTTGAAGGCATGCTGCCATCCCTTAAGCTATCCCTTAAGGTCCTCATTGTTGTGGTCCTCCTCCTTCTCCTCCTCCTCCCCCGCTTTCTTTTCCTTTTTCTCCTCTTTCTTCTTCTTTCTTCCTCTTCTTCTTCCCCTTACTCCTCATCTCCTCTTCATCTTTTTTAAAAAGATTATCTTTTTTCCAAGTCCTTCCATTTCCTTATGAATGGGGCAATGTCATTCTTTCTGATAGAGGCATAAAATTCCATTGTGTATATGTACCACATTTTCCTGATCCATTCGTCTACGGAGGGGCATCTGGGTTGGTTCCATATTTTAGCTATGACAAATTGTGCTGTGGTGAACATTGTTGTGCTGGTGGCTTTAGTGTGTTCTTGTTTGTAGTCTTTTGGGTAGATACCCAAAAGTGGGGCTGCTGGGTCATAGGGTAGCTCTATGTTTAGCCTTCTGAGGAATCTCCATACCGCTTGCCAGTGGCTGACCAGTTTACATTCCCACCAACAATAAAGTAGGGTTCCCTTTTGGCCATATCCCCTCCAACATTTATTATTGTTAGTTTTCTTGATAAAGCACATTCTTACTGGGGTGAGGTGGAATCTCAATTTTGTTTTGATTTGCATTTCTTTTATGGCCAGTGATGTAGAGCACTTTTTTCATATGTCTCTTGGCCATTCTCATTTCCTCATCAGAGAAGTCTCTTTTTAAGTCTTTAGCCCACTTGTTGAGGGAGCTATTTGTTCTTTGTGGTTTTGTTTTGGAGGAATTTAATTTTTTTAGTTCTGTATATATTTTAGATATGAGGCCTTTGTCCGTTGTATGGCCAGTAAAGATCTTTTCCCAATCTGTGGGCTTTCTGTTTATCTTGTGAGCTATGTCCTTTGCCCTGCAGAAGCTCTGTAGTTTGATGCAATCCCATTTGTCCATCCTTTCTTTGATTTGTAGCATTTCTGGGTCTTTGTTAAGGAAGTTCCATCCTGTGCCAAGGAGCCCAAGTGTTTCTCCTACTCCTTCTTTTAGTGTTTTCAGGGTATCTGTTTTAATTTTGAGGTCTTTGATCCATTTGGAATTGATTTTGGTACAGAGTAATACTAGATACTTATGTATCTAGTTTTAGTTTGTTGCAGGTGTTGAACCAGTTTTGCCAGCACCATTTGTTAAAGAGGCTATCTTTCTTCCATCCTATTTTTTTTTTTTTTAGCTCTTTTATCAAAGATTAAGTAGGCATGGTTCTGTGGGTTCCTTTCTGGGTCTTCAATTCTGTTCCATTGGTCTTCAGGCCTGTTCTGGTGCCAATACCAAGCTGTTTTTATTACTATAGCTTTATAATACAGCTTGAAGTTTGGTATTGTAATTCCTCCAGTACTGTTCTTTCTGCTTAGGATTGTTTTTGCTATTCTGGGTCTTTTATTGTTCCATATGAATTTCTGGATTGCTTCCTCTATTTCATTAAAAAATGGTGTTGGGATATTAATGGGTATTGCATTGAATTTGTAGATAGCCTTTGGCAATATTGCCATTTTGATTATACTAATCCTCCCAATCCAGGAGCATGGAAGGTTTTTCCATTTCCTTAGTTCTGCCTTAATTTCATTTTTCATGTTTTTAAAGTTCTCATCATAGAGGTCTTTCACTTCTTTGGTTAAGGTTATTCCTAGGTATTTTATGTTTTTTGAGGCTATTACAAAAGGAGTTGCTTTCCTGACTTCAGCCTCGGTCTTCGAGTCATTAGCATATAGAAAGATTGTTGATTTTTGAGGGCTTATTTTCTGTCCTGCTACTTTGCCAAAGTTTTGGATCAGCTCTAGTAGCTTGGGAGTAGAGACTGTGGGGTTCTTTAGGTATAGGATCATGTCAGCTGTGAAGACAGAAAGTTTAACTTCATCTTTTCCTATTTGGAACCCCTTTATGTTTTCTTCTTGCCTAATTGCTCTGGCTAGGAATTCTAGTACTATATACTAAGTGAAGTGAGCCAGACCCAAAGAAACATGGACTCTATGGTCTCCCTCCTAGGGATTAACTAGCACAGGTTTAGGCTAGTCACAGCAAAGGATCACAAGAGCCTAATAGCTATGCCCTTATGAATGCATAAGCTAATGCTAAGTGAAATGAACTCCATGTTATGGAAATGACTGTTAAATCATTGTTGTAATTACTTCCAACATGCCATGTGAAACCGTAGCTTCTATTGTTGATGATCCTCTTATATCCCCTTCCTGTGGTTATACCTGCACTATCACTGTATCTTATCTGAGTACATTGGGAACTGTAAATACTGGTATTAGAACTAGGAAAGTGAAAGGGAATATCAAAATTGAGAGACAAAGGATAAAAAGACAAACGACTACAAAAGCAAAATCATTTGGAGTAAACCAACTGAACAACTCATGGGGAGAGAGGGAAAGGGGGAAGGGGGAGGGGGGAATGAGGGAGGAGATAACAAACAGTACAAGAAATGTACCCAAGGCCTAACGTATGAAACTGTAACCTCTCTGTACATCACTTTGACAATAAATAAGAAAAAAAATAAATAAAAAAGATTATCTTTAAGGTTTTCTCCTCCTGGTGAACTTGCTCCTACTTCTTCTACCATATCGTCACTGTCAGAGAGCAAGTGTGCCAGATGCCCCTGCATTCCTGCTTTCATCCGGGCATCTCAAAGTGATGACTCAACCTTTCCTCAGAACACAAGGCAAGGTGACCTCAGGCCTCCCCTTATCTTGCCAACCATAGACGTGAAGGAACAGTCAGGACAGCAAGGGAAACAACTCTGGAGATGGATGTCAGTACTTCAAGAAGTCAATGGTCCCAAGGCCACCATTCCTGCCTCACCCAGAAACTCATGTGGCTAGAATCTTCTATAAAACCTTGTTCTCAAGTCCACTAAAAGGAGGATTGTACTTTTCTTCCCTGCCAAAACTATGTGGTGCTCTTTTTGCCTAGAGAAATTAATAAACTTGAGCTGGGTACCAGTAGCTCATGCCGGTAATCCTAGCTGAGATGTGAGGATTGCAGTTTGAAACCAGCTCGAGCAGAAAAGTTCTTGAGACTCTTATCTCCAATATACAATTTTTAAAAAGCCATAAGTGGAGCTGTGGCTCAAGTGATAGACCACTAGCATTGAGCAAAAAGAAGCTCAGCAGCAGCACTTAAGCCCTAAGTTCAAACCCTAGGACTAGCATACATGCAAAATAATTAATAAATAAATTTATTAATAAATTAATAAATCAAGTAGTTATAGTAAGACGTTTCAAACCAACATATCAACTTGTGAGTACAATGCATCTTGATCAATATCACCCCTTCCATCATTCCCTCACCTCCAACCCCACCCATCTGCTTGAGTTACCTAGCTCTATGGTCACATGTATACATTAAATATTATTTGCGCACCCTTTATCTCTCCTTTTCTCTGCCTTCCCTTGGAGGCCCCCACCCCGACAACACAGGCTTCAGCTTCCTGACATGCATTTTGTGAAGCCATGAGTTAGTTGTGTGAAGAATTTCCACTTCTTAAAGGTTCCATCACTTCTTATAATGCCAAGATGGAGATTGAGTCTTTGACCTGTGGCCGGCCGGCTGGCACTTGCAGTTCCAGCTAGGGCAGGTAGCTTTTCCCTCTTTGAACTTTGTCAACCCTGTGTCCCTCTCCAGAGGAAGAAGGTCTTGTGACCTTGCTGGCATCGAGTGACTCGCAGAGACAGTGGAAAGACATCTGAGCCACGGCCTGGAGAAGTGGTGCACCTCTGAGGCCTGCTTGTGACTCTTGGATTTTCCATGAGATGAATGTGTCTCTGGCTGCTGCTTTTCCAAATGGAATATGGCTCACAGGGAGCAAATCAGAACCTAGCCTGGATGCGCAGCCAGGGTCGGCAGCCAAGCCTGCCTCTGAATTAAAAACGAAGAAGAGAAATGCATGTGGGAAGCTGCTGAGTTCTGAGGTGGTTTGGTTATGTAGCGGCAATGATGCAGAAGCTGACATGTACACCTAGGTCTTGAGGCTGAACTCCAGAGAAGAAAGTATCTGCTAACATTGGAGGAGTTAAAAGGTATCAGGATTGGCACTCTGAGCCACTCAGAGAAGCCACCTTTGCTCTGGTGCCATGTCTGATGTGGCATAGAAATGGTAAGGCAGCCCTCAGTGATGAGAGGTTGGGCCAGTGGGGCAGGGATAGTGCTCCTAAATGGATATCTGAGTCTTGGAGAGAGGCCAAGGATCCCCATGCAATCAGTGGGGGCTGGGAAACCCTGGGGAGAACCACTGGATGTATGTAGATTCGGTCGAGCTCAGGGGAGCAGAGGAAAAGCTCTTCAGCTCCCTGTGGATGGAAGGACTCAGTCACGTCACGCTTCTCCAGCACAGGGAGTCCCAAACCAACTTCTCTAGTGTGTATTAAACAAACAACAACAACAACTCAGAGGAGTGTTAGAATACTTTGAAGAATCGCCTTCCTGAAAGATGGTCTAAATAACATTTTCAATTGCAATCACAGCAGCGGCTCTGGGGTGAGGGACCTGGTGTGAAGTGACAGGCCTCATCAGCTCCATCCCTAGGGATGAAACCTTTCTTATTCTAATCACACCTTTCCCTGAAGTAACTTTTCAACTTCTGTCCCCACCACTCCCCTGGCTTATTCAGACAGCTGGTAGACAATATTTCTCCTGATGGCTTAATTGGGGGAAAGGAAACCTGTAGAGAGTCTTATCTGGGGGTGAGCGTCTCAAACATTCAAGATTATGTCCCTGTCACCTCATGACCCATCCTCTTCATGCCACCTTTTAATTTTGGTAGCAATTACGGTGTATATGGATAATGCCTATTAGCATATTCATGGTCATCTCTTCATATTTATTGTCCCCACAACTCATTAATCTTCATCTACTTTGTGTGCTTGACAGCTCAATCTATTTTGCAATCTTTGGGAAGCAGCCATAGCCCCCCAAAGCCTTTGTTTTCCTGTAAATAAACTGTATTGGGGACCAGAGGACAATGGTGCATCCTTGTGTGATTGACACCAGCCACAGCTACTAATCAGGCTGGGACTTCATCGCCAGCTGAGGCGAGTGCATTATGGGGCCATTGTTCCAGTGCTGCCAGGGCAAGAACACACACGGCCAGTCACCTTCGCAAGATGGGCTGATTGTTCGTCAAGATTAGACCGAGTTGCCTTATTATCTATCCATCCTAGACAACAAGGCATCGTACCCAAACAGACGCATTTACAGTGATGGCCAGTGCAACCAGCCAGATTTGAATTGCTAATGCCTAATCTGCCCAGCACAGATGTGCAATGAATATTTGGATGTTGTTTTTTTCCCATCCGTTGAAGAAGGATGAATTGATGAGGTGATGAGTGTTTAGTGATGGGTCCTGGACCAGAGCCAACAGCAGAGTTGGAGCACTTGCACGGGTGATAATCAGATTACCCCCAAGTGCCTCGGCCACAATGCAGCAGCAAATTCTGTGGCAGCCTAGCAGGGCCTGTTTCTAGTTGGAAGAAAGTTTTCCCTCTAGTCCGCAATTAGATCTTTTGCCAGGCTTTTCAGACTTGCAAGAGATACAGAGAAGTTTGCCTGTATTCTTTCCTTCTCTGACATCCTTTAAGGTGATAGGTAAATAGACTAGGAGTTAACTGCTTAGGTTTGAATTTGAAGCCCCTATTTTCTACAGCTCTTGGTACTTTGGTTTCTTATCTGTTAAGGCAGACAGGTTAAAAAATCCTATCAGCAATATACAGCTGATATGAGGATTAAATGAATAGATATGTACAGACCTAGTCTCAGAACAATAAATGCACAGTCAGAACCCAACAAATGTTAACATTTGTTCCCAATAATGTCTCCTGTTATTGCTGATCATTTTTTTCTCAAATAGCTTAGTGCCACTGGAAATAAAGCATCCTCACTTCCTTAGGACCTCTACCATGCTACTTGATCTAGTACCTTCTCAGAAGAAAATGGAATCTTTGCAATACTTGTATGACTTGTATTGAACCCTTGTCCCGGAAACATCTGACAGCTTGTTTTTCCCCCAGAACATTTTTATAGAAATATTTCCCATGGAAGGTAACAGAATACTTACAAAGCTTTGAAAGAAAGCTGTGTCAGGGGGCTGGGAATATGAATCCAAAGTAATGAGGAATTGTTCGAGAATGGAAAGCTATTGGTTTCATTTATCCCCAGTGCCTCTCACAAGGGAGGTCCCACAGAATTAGTATGGAAGCCACGAGCAGAAGGCATGTGGGAAGGGATGGCTTGTCTGCCAGGGCCCGCTGGAGTAAGTTTTAAGGGGGTCTCCATCCCTGAGCACTGTAGGGACACCTGCTTACCTGACTAGCTCACCTTAGAGAGGGCTTGCTTCCTTCCTGGCACACCTCCTTCTCCTATCCCAGCCACGATTCCTGTGATCTTGGAACATGGTCCCAGCCAGAGGGCTCAGGGTTAGGAGGCTGATATGAACCTGGAAAGCCACACATAAGCCCTTTGCTGCTGGGCCTTGCTTCATTAACATAAGTGAAGGCCCCTAAACCAAGGGCAGGGGTGGGGCCTTACCAGGGTCCTTCCCTGAGCTTTTTGTCCAAATCTGAAATAAAATCTGTTCCTCTGTGGTGAAAGAACTAAGATGGAAGTCTTGGCTGTTAGTGGTTATATTTCCTGTCATGAGGAAGAAAGTGGTCAATAATGGAAGATAGTGACACATTATAAAGAAATAGTGTTTTGAGTTCCTTGCTCCCTTTGAATATCCTCCTGCACTTTTCCTTCCATTCTGTGAGCAGTCTCAGAAGTTTCCTAAAACATCTACTTTTCTGCCTAAAGTTGATTTTCTGCTCACTTTCAACCAAGAGTCTGGACTAATACAGTCGCTAAACACATCAGAGAGCTTGTGTGTCCTGCCTATAATCTGGTAGTACGTTACTGGAGTGTTGTTAGGTTTCTAGGTCCCAGAAAGTAGAGAGATTACAAGTTGGCAGAATGCAAGTAAGTTAATGTGGTCATTTGGCTTGAAAAATAACTATTTCTAGTTAGTTTTTCTTTGAGATGTTTTTTCCTTTTTGGCATCATACTTGGTAGTTCTGCAATGTTTTTACATGCTCAGTATTTGTTCAGATTTTTGTTTTTGCTACCTGTATTTGCTTTTTTTTTTTTTAAACTGTTATACAGGTGATGTGCAAGGGTTGCAGTTACATAAGTAATGAGCGTGTTTCTTTTTGGATGATGTCACTCCTTTCTTTGTTCTCTTCCAGTTTCTCTCTCCTATCCCCACCCCAAATTGTATAGCTCATTTTCTAGATAGTTGTATTTGCCTTTTACATTTAAAAGCACTTAGTTTTAGAGTCTAAGGCCAATTACTTTACCTCTGAGACATTTGTACTAGCAAATAATTATAAAGAGCAGAGTATTTATCCCAAATACAGCATTCATTGGAACCATTCAATGTCTACAATATTGTAAAGTAGGTTTGGTTTTTTAAGTCATTACTTCCTCTTTTCATGGCCAAACCCTTAGTTCCTCTTAAAGATGTGTCTTTGACACATCACTGTGCATATTTAATGGCACAATGTGGTTTTGATATGTGCATCCTATGTATAATAGTCAAATCAGGTACTTCACATTTCCATCATTTCATTTCTTTATTGTTTCCTTGGGATGAGAACAAATGCATCCTCTTCCAGCCAATTTACAATACACAGTATCCACTATGGTCATCTGTGGGATGGAACAAGTGTAAGTTTGTACCTATTTCTTCCTACCTCTTCCTCCTCACCATCATTCCAGCCTCTAGTTCTGACTATTCTGAGATCAGCCTCCAGATTTCATTGCCTAGGTAAGGTATTTCCCAGAAAAGATAGCAGAGGGCTGCAATTGCCCCTTCCTCTGTCTGGGCCTGTTATGCATCTCTGTAAGAGTAAATTAGTGTAGGTGACTTAGTCACTTCTAACTGGTTGACTCTGGGAATGTAAAAAAAAGGAGGCCACAGGACAGTTAGTGGCCCTGTCCTGTCAGAGGTGGCCAGAGAATGGCTGATTGGATGAGGGGTGTGTGTGTATGTAGGAGAGAGAGACAGAGAGAGAGAGAGAGAGACAGACAGACAGACAGACAGACAGACACAGAGACACAGAGAGTGCGAGCCTGCAAGTGAGCAGCAATGTTCACATGTTCCCATGCCCTATTTTCTCTAAGGAAGACACAGACACAGGACACAGAAGATGATAGCGTGAAACAGGTATGTGGGACAGGCTGGAAGGTGAGGATGGATTTGCAGACTGACATGGTTGGTCTTCCCCATGCAGGGCAGACTGGGGCTAGCGTATAGCTCCTCTACCTCTTGGCTGTAAGCCTCAGATTCTCACCTGTACAGTCACCTGTACAGGTACTCATAATGACCTAAAAGGATGCTATGAAGAGAACACAGTACGGCAGGAGCCCAGCTCTGGTGGCTCATGCCTGTAATCCTAGCAACTCAGAGAAGGCCAAGACCTGATGTGAGGATTAAATGAGGTGTTGGCTGTGCATCTCCCATCCCTGTGGCCAGGGAGGGCCAGTTCTCTAAGTGCTAGGATTACTGTGGATGTGGTCCTGACGGGTCACTTCCTAAACCACAGCTGGATTTGGAAGCTATGAACATGAACGTCTCCTGTAGGCAAAGATACATCCTTAGCTGCATTTGCCAACCAGCTGTGCATCAAGTCAGAAGCTGGAAGCTCAGACAGACAGGACTCTGCAGCCCTTCCAGACCTGCAAGAAACAAGTTACGGATGGGGCTTAGGACAATGAAGACAAGCCAAAGGCCTATGAACCCATGCAGCTATGATCTGTACAGAAATGGTCACATGAGCAAAAGATCTTGTGTTTGGAAAAGCTGAGCAATGGAGACCTATCACAAAGTGAAATCACAACACGACTGCAGTCAGAGCTGTTTTACTGGAGAGGCTGCAGTTCCTCAAATTGCATAGCAAGCCACAAACTACAGAAGACCTATTTACTGGACAGTGAGCTTTCAGTCTGAAAGTCCATAGAACTTAGACAACACTCTCATGTTGCAGTACTGGTTTATTTTGGTACAAAGCCAACCAGTCCAAATTCTCCTGCAAATCAGATGCATGTGGGGAACTTGATCCCCGAAGGAGCCCTTGACACTGCTCTGGTGTCACACAGACCCACGAGAGCACCGACATCCCTGAACTGCAACAGCAAGCAGCTAACATTTCTATCCTGTGTGGTGTTGCTTTTAAGCACTCAGCATATTGTGGATACCTGTCGTAAGCACCCCACGAGAACACAGCAAGACAGTTATCTCACTTCACAGGTGAGGGCGTTGAGGGGCAAACCTTGTTTCAAGGTCACACTGACTGTCGGCCTCTCAGGAGATGATTAATATAGAACATATGGCTACTGGGTAAAGAATGAACGGTAAGACTAGTGAGTGCTACAGAAAAATTAGATTACTTGAGCTTGAGATGTGAGTGGTCAAGATTCATGGAAGACCCTGGAAGTGCTCAATACTTACTACTTTGGTCAATACAACATGAGTATTAACAGAGCTGGTGACATAAGGGCTTAGATGACATTAAGAACTAGGTTGTAGCCGGGCATGGGTGGCTCATACCTGTAATCCTAGCTACTCAGGAGGCTGAGATCTGAGGATCAAGGTTCAAAGCCAGCCTGGGCAGGAAAGTCTGTGAGTCTCTAATCGCACCACCAGAAAACCGGAAATGGCATTGTAGCTCAAGTGGTAGAGCACTACTAGCCTTGAGCTGAAGAGCTCAGGAGCAGTGCCCAGGCCCAGAGTTCAAGCCCCACGACCCCCCCGCCCCCAAACCAGAAAGAACCAGGTCCTAAACAAGATAGTTTACACTGTAGTTTAGATGTCTCACTTGCTACTTGGGTGCTCTACCATTTGAGCCAGGTCCTCAGCCTTTTGCTTGTTACTTTTCACCTAAGATTTTACATTTTTGCCTTGGGCTGTACTTATTAGCCCATGGTAATTTTATGTATGGTTTCCTGAGAAGCTGAGAACAAAGGTGTGCCAGGACATTTTGCTTATTTGTTGAGATGGGGTCTTTTTGCCTATGTTGGCCTCAAACCATGATTCCCCTCTGTCCATCCCAAGCTGGAGGTACAGGCATATATTACTAGACTTGGTCTACAACTTACATTTTAAATGTCCCCGAAGGCCTATGTTTTGAAAACCTAGTCTCCAGCTAATGCTGCTATTCAGAGGCGGGAGAACCTTTAGGTGGAGCCTCATGGAAGGAAGTCAAGATGACTAGCTGCATGCCCTTGAAGGGGATATTGGAATCCTGGCTCTCTCCTGTCTTTGCTTCCTGGAAGCCATGAGGTGGGGTGTCCTCCACATCACAGGCTCTCCTGCCATGATGCATGGAGCCACCACAGGCCCAAACAGCACCGCTACACAACCAAGGACTGAAGCCTTTTAAACCGTGAGCCAAAAGGAACCTTCTTTCCTTTCAAGCTAATTACGTCATGTCTTGTCACAGTAATGGCAAAGTGATGAATGTAATGCACACCACATATGTAATAATATGCTCATCATGTCTGGAGAAGTTCACCAGTTTTTTTGATGCCAGGATGGTTATCTTATTTAAGTAGCATCAAAAGAAATCAAGGAGGCTAAAACGTAGTCGTTTATTATCTATTACTATGCTGAACACATTTTGTCACGTCTCAGAATGTAAAAATATAACACATCATCTCTGCAAACAACACTGCATTCTTGCTATCACCCAGGAGGGGGGTCTAGCAAGGATTCATGGACAAAGTCTAGGAATCACAGCTGTCTGTTCTCATGCTCTGAAGTCAAATTAACCAATTTTGATAACCATATGCTTAAAACAAGAAAACCACTTAAGGCACAATATAATTAAATACTTATATGCAGAGCAACAATAATCCAAAAGATACAATGAAAATATTCTGCGGAAGGTGGAATTCTACCATTTTTCTAACAGTGGTAAGACTTGGAATGTTTTCTTAAAAATGGAGGTGGAGGTATCCAGGAAGGCGTATCACATTCAAGACTCAACTTTATTAAAAACAATAACAAAAACCCTTTGTACTGGATTCTAGGTTCCTTTTTGGTCTCAAAAGTGTTTTTACAATCCTTAAAATGATAGTAATGAATATAGTATAGAGGCTTTAAGAGAATCTTGATTATACCAGCAGTTTGGTGACATACTGGTAGAGCTGTTCCGTAAACGCCTCAGAGGAAAACTTCTCCTTTACCCTGGCCCTTCCAGCCAGGCCCATTGTGACTTTTAAGGATGGTTCATGGATGAACTTTTCTATTGCTTCTGAGAAGTGTACTGGGTCAGGCTCACACAAAAATCCTGTAACGTTGTGGATGATGGACTCCAAGGGTCCACCTGAGTTGACAGCAATGACCGGGCACTGCATATACATGGCCTCCAGAGGGACAATGCCAAAGTGCTCATTGCTGGGTGTGTAAAGCACACACGTGCAGCCACAGAGGAGTGAGATTTTCTGCTTATCTGAGAAAGAGCGCAAGAAGGTCACGTGCTGGTCAAGGTCAGACTGCTGGACTATTTTCTTTAATTCCTGATAGTGCTCCACATTCTCTAGGACTCTCTCATCATAACCACCTGCCATGATCAGATGAACCCTCTCCCAGTCCTGTGAGGTCAATCGCCTTCGCAGCTGTACTAGCGCCTCCAGTGCCAAAGTCAGATTTTTCTTCCTCTCATATCTGTTGATGGAGAGGAAAAGGAATTTTTTCCCTTCAGGGACTAGGTCATCAAGTTTTTCAGGAACAGTGGAGTCAAAGCTGGTGACATTCAGAGATGGGTAGAGCACATGAGGGTTAATATGAGACAGGGACTTGAAGGTTTCCTTAAAAATAGCAGCTGTGAACTGGCTGTTGACTAAGATACAGTCCGCCATGCCAGTGGTGTACTCCTCTAGCCAGTCAATTGGGGCTCTGTATAGCCTTTTCAGAAAGGAATCTCTCCTGGTGAGAAGCAGATCTGGAAAGTGACAGTAGAACAGGATCTTTTTCCGGCGTCTGGCCAGCTTGAACACTGGGATACAGGCAGACACCTAGCCAAAGCAAAGCCAATGGCAGGTAAGTGACTGGACAACTCAATCATAACCAAACCAAAGGCACAGACACCCGCCAGGAAAGCCACCCAGTCTATGGGTTTCTCTGGGGAATGTCTGATTCAGCATTGTGAGCCACTCATCCATGCCCTGTCTAATGACTGGTGTATCCAAGACTGGTAGACAGGTGCAGGATGTGTGCAAAGCTTCAAAGCATGTGGTTTCCTCTAGGATAAAATAAATACCCAGTAACATTAAACTTGAGGAAAAACAAATATACTATGGTTTTAAAAGGTAATACTAACACTGAGATGCTTTTCTTTTTCACATTAAGTCTTTCAATTCTAGTTTATAATCTATACTTTCAAACATGCATACCTCAGTTCAGACTGGCATATTTCAAGTGCTCAGTAGCCACATGGCTACCAGTGGACAACGGTGCAGCTGTAGGAGCTTTCTCCTTCTAAGGAACTAAATGAGCTACAGATTCCAGTAACAATATTGCCAGGGCAGGAACTTTCAAGGCAGAGTTACAGAAAGGCCACCTTAATTATTTTTACTTTGTTTTGGATCATCACGTCAATTTTACAAACTTACAATTTCTTTTACATGTTATCCTTAAAAAAAATTGTATGTGTGTGTTTATGTGTGCCCGCGTGCGGGTCTTGGGGCTTGACCTCAGGGCCTGGGTGCTATCCCTGGGGTTTTCTGCTCAAGGCTGGTACTCTACCCCTTGAGCCACAGCTCCACTTCCAGCTTTCTAGTCATTGATTGGAGATAACCGGCATTTTCCCTGCCCAGGCTGGCTTCGAACCGTGATCCTCAGCTCTCAGCCTTGGGAGTAGTGAGGATTACAGGAGTGAGCTACCGGCGCCCGGCGGCGATGTGTAACCTTTCTGGGTGCGGGCTGAAGTTGCCGGCGTCTCCCTCCCGGTGCACTCGCAGGTCCGTTCCGATCGCCGGACCGCAGCTCGGGTCCCCCCGAGACCCCGAGGCCGCCTCACCTGGTCGCACACCACCACGTCGAACTCCTCGTCGGCGAGGAACAGCACGTAGAGGGCCAGGAAGACCATGCGCACGTAAGCGCATACCGCGGCGCCTCGGCCGCCCGGGCCCAGCCCGCGGGGCAGCCAGTCCCCGGCGCAGTGTACCGGCAGCCCCCGACTCTCGGCGAAGCAGTGGCCCGGGTCGTAGTGCGCCGTCCAGATCTTGACGCTACAGCCGCGCGACTGCAGCGCCAACGCCGCGTCCAGCACCAGCCGCTCGGCGCCACCCACACCCAGGTCCGGGTGCAGGAACAGCACCGACGGGCCAGGACACAGGTCCGGGTTTGGGTCCCGCTTCTCCGCCATAGCCGGAGAGCCACGCCTGCGTCCTGAACCCCGAGGGGGCTTCCGTAAGCCCCGCCCTCTGCCCATAGCTGGCCATTGAGGGACGACTCCGCCCCGCCTCGTACACCTCCGTGAGGCCACGTCAGCGTAAAGCTGTGGGCGCCTAGCAACTGCCGGGTAAAGTGTCTCATCAGACTTTGGTTATAGCTTCTTTATGGGAGGGAATGGGTCCTTTGACGCAGAATATAGCCCAAGAAAAGTATTTAAAAGGGATTTACTTCACATTCAGTCTCTAGGCAAGCTGCCTTCGGCAGAATTTGTATAAGGCATATCCTAAGGCAGCCAAGGCGTCCTTGGAGCCAGCGAGGACCCTGCCAGCAGGCCTGGGGGCGGGGCCTGAGTTTGTCTTTCCTCTTGCAGATCCTCTGAGTGCTCGGCGGCCTTCCCTGCGGTCCGCAATAGCCGCTGCTGCTTTCCCTGCGGTCCGCTTCTTACCCTCAGCAGTCCTCCAGCTTCCAGCATGGTACGCAGCTCCAGCCTCCGTCCCGGTTCCCTGCTTTCCCCAGGCGCGCTGACCCCTGCCCGACGTCCCATCCTCCCTCCAGGGTTCCCTTGTCTCCCCAGCCGCCCTCGGGGATCTCACGGTCTTTCCGCTTGTCTTCCCCCACAGCCGGGCCCGACCCCCAGCGGCACGAACGTGGGCTCCTCGGGGCGATCTCCCAGCAAAGCGGTGGCCGCCCGAGCCGCGGGATCGACTGTCCGGCAGAGGTGAGGCTCCAGTTGGCCCATTTGGGCGTGGACCCGCAGAGATGGGGTCCGAGAGATGGCTGGGCCCGGGGAGGAGATCCCAGGGCTTGAAAAGACTCCCGGGACGTTCAGGCTCCCCGGGGCGCAACGAGCCCGGGCTGACGTGGGCCAGGGGAGAAGTCGAAGGGCATTTGGGAGTTGAAGGCTTCATTTTCGTCTCCGTTGCTCATTTACCTGTCCCACTCTTTAGGAAGGAAAGTTAAACTAGACAAGGATCTGGGACAGCCAACCCTGATCCGTTCAAGCAGATGTCAGTAGGTTGGTGATCCAGGAGCTGAGCTTTGCCTTTATATTCCTGTCCAGAGGTCCTGTGCACCCCCTTTCACCCCAGTTCCTGTAGAGACGACAAGTATACCATGAGTTGGGGTCACACTCCTGGAACACACTCAGGAGGCTGAGATCCAGAGGATAACGATTTGAGGCCAGCCTGGGCAGAAAAGCCCACAAGACAACATTTCCAATTAACTAGCCAAAAGCTGGGCAGGAGGCATTGACTAAAGTGTAAATGCACCAAACTTCCCAAACCCAGTAATGACAACACAAAAACAGACGGTGAAGAGGGATGAGGTGTTTTACAATAGCTAACCTAAAACTGGGTGGTTTGAACATTGGTGAAACAGAGAAGGAAATTGTAGTAGAACTCAGAAATGGTAAGATCATTCTAACTGATAGTATCATGTCCTCTAGGTATTTAAGGGAAGTGGTTTAAAATCTGTGAGCTTAGAGTGTTCTGTTTTGTTACTGCCTTGGATTTCAGAGGTCCTTTGTATGTAATGAATGAACATGTGAGGTGGATGGATGGATATTTTAAATTCCAGAGCGGAATGGCTCTTACAGGGTTAACTGTGGCAGGGCCAGTGTAATTAGACAGTATGAATGGATATCTTGAGGGACCCTACAATATTCTCTTTTAGAAGTTTGGTGCTGGCTAAGTATTATTTTGTGATTTAAGTGTGGGTTTAAGAGCGAATCCACTCTAAGATTTTAGAAGAAAGTTGAGGCTCGTGGGTAATAATAATGCTTTAGGTTATATAGCTTGTAGATTTGCATTCTTCGTGAATAAAGTCACAGGATTAATCGTATCTTGGGGGAGAAGCAGTACAGGACTTAAGGTCAAAGCCAGGGTTGGAATCCTCACAATGCTTCATATAGTGTTGCTGTGCAAATGAAAAGGAACAATAATACATCAGAAACAGTAAAATTATGAAGTACTGTACAGTGGTCAACCGGAATTAGTAGGAATCAAGGACATTAAGATAGTCATCGAATAATTATTAAAACTCTGCGGCATGGCAAACAAACACTGTTTTAGCTTGGAGACTATGTGCATGACCAAAATTGGCAGGGCTTGTTCTTTTTCGGTGAACTCTACTGCAGTGTAGGAGTTCATAAATAAAACAACATAGTTTTAGGCAGTAAAGGCTATGAAAAGAAGTAAAGCTGGGTAGGGGTTCAGAGTGTGGTGGGGATGGCTGTTTTTGTTCAGGGTGTGCTGGATGGGCTGTATCTGAGTGGAGAGCTGAAAGAAACAAGAGAAGTCCTTGAGCTTGGTTTATGCCAGGAACAGAAGCAGGTAATGGTGTTTAGCAAAGGATGTAAACAGATATAAAAATCAGTTTGTTAAGGTCTTAGAAGAAGGCAGTTACACACTGGTTAGTGAGGGCCAAATGGATCCCAAGTAGAAATTGAAGAGCGTGAAGTGGGCTTTCCTTAGCTTCCCAGTGAGAGAATGGACAGTGTTTTGAGTACATTCAGTGATGTTCAGGCAGCTCCTGAACACACATGTGCTAGCAGAAAAATGGAATCTTCCGTGTTCATTCTGCTGGGGCTCCTGTCACCCCAGCTTTGAAGACAGGAATTGGATTTGCAAGATGTAGTAGTGGTGAGTACGTGGCCCACATTGGGTTTATCTTCCAGTGAGGGTTCCCTTTTATGAACGAGGAGGAACATCCAGGGACCTGCCCTGTAGATTAAAGCATGTGAACGCTTTTCTAAGTGTATGCCTTCATCTGTAAATTCCTGCATATGTTTACTATTTTCAGTGTGTGCCCCTGGAGCAGCCTACCATGTAGTCCATAATTAATGCCTAGTGTCTGATACGTAATGCTATGATACAGTAGGCCCAAATCATTGATATTGATTGCTTTCAGAGTTCTATGATGAACGCAGCTCTTCCTGCTGGACCGAGGACTCTGCTCTTCCTCTCATGCAGCAGACAGGGCAAGCTCCTTGGGCTGTAGACAGCCCGTTTGCATGTAAAGGGTGGCATAAAGGCCATGGGGGCTGAGAAGGGCATTAGGACTAGAATTGGGAGGAAAGGGGTGGCAGGGGTGGGTTCTTCAGTTGCATTTCCTTCCTGTGCATTCTTCCCTTTGCACACCATCCAGAATCAGCATCCCGCACCATAAGTGGAATTTCTAAGGGAGGGGATACTGAGACAAGCTTTTTCCTCTCCTTTTTCTTTCTCCTCACCTGGGGAGATGAATGGGCTGAAGAAGAGGCCTTTCAACTCACACTTACCACTTCCGCCATGTTGGAACGCCCTAGCATGGGGCTGGGTGAGAGGCAGTACTAGGGTACTACTGCACAGGAGAGTAGCTGCTGAATGGGGCTCCCAGCCAAGAGGAAGAAGTCACCTCAGGCTAGACCTGGGAGCAGTGCTTCTGTTGGCCTGGGCTGCCTGCATCACAGGCCTCATCTGAGCTGAGCCTCCACCCCTTTGCTGGGGACAAATTCTATCTGGATGTTTCCTGCTGCTTTTCACATCTGCCACTCTGTCCAAGATGTATAGTCATTTCATCAAAATAGTAAAGCTTCCTTCACAAAGTCCTTTTTAATATACACTCCATTTGGGGGGCTGGCATATAATTAAAACTTAGTGCTTTTGTCTCTTCTGCAATAAGTCTAGTAATTTTAAATCAAATTATATGGATTCAAGATCTTTTTAACACGAGGGTTTCTTACTTGGATTCACAAAAAATATGTGTGAGGAGAAACTGAGAGACTTTGCTCAACCAGATGTAGTGGCATGCATGTAATTCCAGCTACTTGGGGGGGGGGGGGAGGGCAGAAGTAGAAGGATCATGGATTGAGGTACCCTAGCAACAAGTTAGTAAGACTCTCATCTTAACAAATGAGTGGAAAGTACCAGCTGTAATGTCAGCTGTGTGGGAGGTACAGGTAGGAAGATTGTGGGTCCAGGGCTGCTGGTTCTGGGCAGAAGACTGTCTGAAAAGTAACTAAAGCAAAAGGGTTAGGGGTAAGGCTTGCATGGTAGAGCCTCTGCCTGGCAAGCATCAGGTCCTGCCTTCAAACCCCAATACCCAAAGGACAGTTTTCTTGACCTTTCTAAATTATCCTCATTTAAAGAGCAGGAAATAGTAGCTGTTTCTTAGGGATGTATACACTGTCATATGACATGGTAGGTACTAAGTTCATAGTTGTTGGTATCATAGCAGTAATTCCACAAGACATTTTTTCTCCTTATTGATTCTTTCTCCTCCTCCTACCCCACCCCCCTTTTGGTGCCAGTACCTGAGGTTCGAACCAGGGCTTGAGCTTTTCTGCTTAAGGCTTTTGCTCTGCCACATGAACCACAGCCTCACTTCCAGCTTTTGCTTCAAACCACAGTCCTCAGATCGCAGCCACCTGGGCAGTTAGACTTACAGGCGAAAGCCACTGGCACCTAGCTCCTTATTGATTCTTTAAAGGTACAATGGTAGCCTATGCTATAATGTTAAAAGGAGCTCCAAGGAAAGTCCCTTGGTAATGCATTCTTTTATTTCAGGAAAAATGCCAGCTGTGGGACAAGGAGCGCAGGCCGCACAACCTCAGCAGGAACTGGAGGGATGTGGCGATTCTACACAGAGGATTCCCCTGGGCTCAAAGTGTAAGTCTTGGGAGCAGAACCCGTGTACGCATCCAGGGTTGCAGAGTGTGGTGCCTCAGCCACAAGGCGCTGGCTTTGATGACATTTGTGATCCATAGTGGCTTCCTTTGTACCAGGCAGGCCGGGTGTCACCTGGCCATTTGTCAGCTGTTAAGACAGGTTAGGCCCTGAAATGACGTCTGTGCGTGGCGTGAGTGAGAGACATGGAGGCTCTGCCTGTCGCCCTGTCACCGTAAGTGATGGCAGCAGAGAGAACTGGAGGGAAAACCCACTTAATGAGATGAGATTGCTCTTCATTTGGTGTTCCTGCCCCACACTGAGAAAAAGGAGGAACAATTTGAATAGGAATCGGGTGATTTTTCACAGCTCTCCTGGAGGCACGGGCTGATGTGATTACAGCCTAATGCAGGTTTTCCCATTAGGCCGTGTCACCAAAAGTTCCCTGGCCTCCTTATGTGTGTTGGTGTTTGTGAATCTGGGTGTGAACCTGGCGCTTTCCAGAAGTCAGTGTGTGAGGGAGGCGGGCATCCAGGAGCCCCCATCCCATGCTTGCCTGCCTCACTTGTCAGGGTTTTTGGTGCTGTGGCCACTCCAGTAGTGCAGGTCTCTCCCAGGCTCAGAGGCTCCAGAACATTGTGACTAAACCCTATGCCAGGACAGGGATTGTAGTAGCAGAGGTCATGAGGGGCGCTTGATGCTGGGCACAGAAGCTGTGTATCTGATTCTACTCCGATCTGTCCAGAGACCTGCTAGGTATGAGAATCAGTTTACAGGGGAGGCTCAGGTGAGACAGACAGAGTGATGTGCTCAAAGACAGGTGGACACAAGACTGGGAAGGTCCCTGCACTTGCATTGTGCTGCTTATAGGAAGAGGAGTTGAATTCATCTCACCAGCACCATGACCTGCATTGCAGGTGTAGTTTACGAAGGCTTCCTTAGAGTCCTGGAGATTTGGTTGACTTTGTTACTGTGATCCTGGAGACTTGAGTGTGTTTGGGAAGTACTCATTGCGGGTGGGGATGTGAGTCTTCCTTCCCATCTTGGTTAAAGGTGATTTTCCTGACCACTTCAGAGGTAGTGGGAATCCCTTTGTTCTGTTGGGACCTGGGGGACTTGTTTTAAACCCTCTCCAGAAGGTGGGCAAAGGTGTTCTTCTCTGCCTGTGTCTGGTTCATGCCTGCCATGGGCTTCTTGCTTTTGAATAAATAACCAGACTTGCTGTGTACATCTAGGCCTCCCAGGAAGTGGTTAAGGCTGAATCAAACATATTCTCACCATTGCAGAGATAAGGGTTTTTGGCAAGAGGACAGAGTGGGGAATTTCTGCCTATAAATCCATGTCTGGGAAAAGGCAAACAATGTCTTGGAGCTTCATTTTTCTCCATCAGGTTGATAGCTAGCACTTCTTTGAGAGGTATTGTAAACCTACATTTTGAGTATTCATTTATGTGTTAACATCCCAGCAATGCTATAAGATAGGTACTATGATGAATCCTACTTTACAAGCGGAAGGCTGAGGCTTGAGGTAGGCAAGGAATGGGGCTTCAGTGACAGGGTTGAGAATACTGAGTCCCTGGATCTACTCTCAGTTTTGTGCTCTGGTTGAGGTTTTCACAGTATCTTGTAGTGAGGGAGTAAGATGGAGTGCAATGTGATGTCGTCTCTTCCTGGGTCTTTTAACTTTTGTTTGCTCCCTCACTTGTTCATGTTTAGGAAGCACAGAGGAGGGTGGTGGAGGCTGTGATCTCTGTACCACTCTGGTCCAGTTGTGGTCACTGTCACTCGGCTGCCTCTTGGGGTTCCTGCCTCTGTGTGGTGATTATGATGATTCCTCTTCTGTGGGCTTTCCTTTTCTTCCCTTCTCTCTGCTCCTCGGTTATATCTGGGGGGTGCAGGAAGAGTTAAAGAGGCAGCTTCTGAAGTAAACTTCACAGCTTGTGTAAATTGAGGGAGCTTTCCGTTTAAGAAACCCATCCATTAATGTGCAATTGGGAGAACATTTGACATAAGGGAAGTGCAGATGAGTAAAATCTGTGTATTTCCTACATTGGATACATAGCAATAACTCAGATTTGGTGCATGGTGCCTAGAATGTTTGTGTCTTGAAGACAGGACCTTGAGGTAGTCACAATGGAACCAGAAAACCTGAGTTCAAATCTCTCCCAGTCCCTCTTGTGTGTTTTAGGCAAGTAATAATAGTTCCTGTATTTCTCCATTTTCTTTGTGTATCTGATGAAATTAATACTTGTCTCATGAATTCGTTGTGTAGATCATATGGCATCATATGTTTAAAACCATTTCATCAGTCATATAATGTGATACTCATTGTATATCTAACACATTGTAATTCAGTGGGGGAATCTGTCTTTGTTAGAGGTGATTTTTTTTTCCCCAGGACATCTGAGTATTTCATTATATATTGTTTGGTGTGTTTCACCGAGAGTGAGTCCAACTGAAGTGCCATCATCATGCTTTCTAGCCAGTCACAATAGCTTTGGAAATATTTTTAGACCATGTAAATAATGCCCCTGGATACATCTGAACCCTCTCCCCCCCGCCCCCCCCCCCGCAGTGTCCTCACTTTGCCCCGGGATGAGCCTGAGTGTGAGCTCTAATAATACCTTATTACTAAAGCATGCATGCCTTGTCTTCTTATTTCTAGTGGCCCCGTTCCAGTTTTGGTTATGAGTCTCCTGTTCATCGCTTCTGTATTTATGTTGCACATTTGGGGCAAGTACACGCGTTCGTAGATTCGGCTGCATCCATCTGTCATCTGAAGAAGAAGAAGAAGGAAAAAAAAAAACCCCAACATATCTTGGACCAAAAGTGAAATGATTTTTCTGTTCATGAGAAAGAAATTTTCTGTAAGCGTATTGTTTTACAGGGAACATAATAAGAATTGAGTGAGGAATCAGATTTCTTTTTTCTATGACTAATAAATTTTTTAATTGATATATCCCAGTCAGGTTGCTCCTGTCTCCGTGCTAGGGTCTTTGTCTGCCTGTAGGATTGCTATTGACTAGGTGGAAATTTGTCCTGTAGAGATTGTGTTCTTGGCTGGATTGACAGTCCCTCACAACCATGTACTTACTCAAACCCCAGGAAACTGTAATTGGCCTTGGCATGATTTTTTTTTTTTCCAGGGTATTTTTGTCCTGGGGATTGTGATTTTTGGGGTATTTTGTGGTGACTCTGCCAAGAAGAGCTGTGCTCAAAGGCAATTTGATACCACAGAACAAAAAATTCAAAACCAGAAATCTTGGGTGGATGTTTGCTCATTCTATTCTCCCTTCTCAGATAGGGCCCTGCTGTGTAGCCCAGACTGGCCTCAAACTTACCATCTTCCTGCCCTCACCTCCCCAGTGCCGGTCTGGCTTACAGGCTTGTGCTACCATGGCTCCTTCTGTCCTCTGTCTCTAAAACACTTGCTTCTCTCCGCATACCCCCCACCCCCCACTTAATTCTCAAGTGTACACTGTTTGTTTCTCCTTAACCTATTAGAAAGAATTACTTGGATAATTTGGATTTATCAACAACATTTTGTCTTAAATGTTACAAGACCTTCAACATTAGAGTGTGACTTCTACACTGTTTATTTAATTCCATCCCAGTGGAAGTTTTTGAAGTTCAACTTAGCTCAGGCTGTCACCGTTAGCTCTGAACACATAGGCAGAATTTGCTCAAGATTTAGCTCATCCCGGCAGCCCAGGATTTGAAGTCCAGTTCCTGAAGCAGATGTTATCCCTGGGGAGATCCTGACTGGCCAGCACTGTGGGAAAGTGATGATGAGGGATGGGAAGGAGAAGGATGAGTAACTGAAAGTCACATCTTCATTCAGCAGTAAGGCTGTTTCAAACAAATGGTTTTCTAAGTGCTCTTTAAAATTCTTAGAGGTAAAGTAGTAGTTCTTTTGGATGCATGTTGAAAGTATATGTCTTGGTAAAAGATTTCTTAGGGCAATCTATTGGGGGGGGGCAGTGCTCTTGTAAATCTTAGCCAAATGGCATTTTATCGGGGGAGAAATTGATGCAAAACTGGTTTTCTTGGATTCTGTGGGTTGCGTATTGCATGAAGCAGGTGTTCCTTTTTGGAGAGCAGGAAATAAGTCAATTTCATTTGGAAGGAATTGAAGCTGACTTTATCTCTAATGGAGTATTTTTCCTGATCTGATTGTGTGTGTGTGTGTGTGTGTGTGTGTGTGTGTGTGTGTGTGTGTGTCTCCCTGGATCGATGCTGTAGCCCCACAGGGGTATTTGGGTTGGGGTGCAAGCTCCCTCCCACCTGGCAGTGATGGTAGTGGGTAGTAGATGGGGAGCTGAGAGCGTGGTGTTTTTCTGAGCCAGTGATTTCTAAGCAGATGCTAGATTTCAGTGGTAGATGAGATATTCCATCGAAACAGAAGGAAGGAAGGTTGGAGTTGGGTGTAAAGATGTACAACAGCTATTAGCTGCTTTTGGCTGGATGGCACAATGCTAATACTGTCACTGAGAATTATAGTATTCAAGCTGGTCCTTTTGCTCTTGTTCACCCTTTATTATGGTAAAATACACATAAAACCTACCATCTTAACTGTGGGGCCAGAAGCAGCTGGTAAAGTGAGACATTGGTGACTGCAATTTGAGCGGAGGTTTTTAACTTCAGTGGAGAAAAGCATGTGAGGGAAAGGCTAAAGTTCCTGAAACTAGCCATGGATGGAAATTCTAGAAATTTGCTGGGCCCTAGCACATTGTCTTCCCTTATCCACAGATTTATTATACCAACAGCAATCAAATAACTAAAAATTAAAAAAATGAAATTTCTAAGATCAGACTTTAAGTTCCTGTGTGTATATTATACCACTCAGTCCTGTAGTGTATTCAGATTGTTGTGTCAGTCTTTCCCTTACCTTGCCTTTGTGAAAGTACTACCCCTAAAAGTAAATAGCACCCCCAAAGAAAGCAAAAGTGAATTAATTTAAGACATGTTGACAGGTGACATGCAGCGTATCTTTTTTTAAAAAAATTTTTTTATTTTTCTTTTGTGCTGGTCCTAGGGCCTAGCGCTGTCCCTGAGCTGTTTTGCTCAAGGCTGATGCTATACCATTTAAGCCACAGTCCACTTCTGGTTTTCAGGTGGACAGAGATAAGAATTTCACAGACTTTCCTGCCAGCTGGCTTTGATCCTTAGATCTCAGCCTTAGATCTCAGCTCACAGGTGTGAGCTACTGGCTCCTAGTTTGCTTAATTTTTTTTGAGGTGTGCCTTTACACATTGCTTAGGCTGGTACTGAACTAGGGTTCAGATAATCCTTCTTCAGTAGCCTCCCAAGTAGCTGTACCACATTGCCCTGGGCTTTCTTATTTAATCGGCAGTTTAATACCCTATTTTGCACAGGAAGAAACTGAAGTTCAAGTTGCTCAGCCAGTGAGTGGAAGAACTGGGATTTAGCTTCACTTAAAAAAAAAAAATTGGTGTCAGTCTTGGGTTTTGAACTCAGAGCCTGGGCATTGTCCCTGGGCATTTTTGCTCAAGGCCAGTGCTCTACTATTTGAGCCACAGCTCTACTTCTGGCTTTTTGGTGGTTAATTGGAGGTAAGTGTTTCACAAACTTTCCTGCCCAGGCTGGGTTTGAATGGTGATTGTTAGATCTCAGCCTCCTGAGTAGCTACGATTTCAGGTGTGAGCCACCAGTGCCAGGGTCTAGCTTCACATCTTTGACTGACCTACTAGAGCCACATAGATGGGACTCCTAAGTATTGGGGGAGTGGGGTGTCACAGAAGTAGGGGTGTCACAGAAGTAGGGGTTTAACATAGTACTTCTCAAAGTTTCAAGAGTGTGGAACTGTCATATGGCTGTAGCTTATAGTCGAAGTGTGAGGTTTTCTGGCTGTGATCCTTCTGTGGTTCTTAGGGTTGTAGAGGAAGTGTGATGTTTATCCAGAAAGCACTGAGCCCTGGGTGTCACACCCTCGCTGTGGGCTTTAGAAATGACCCAGCAAGGAAGCTCATAGCTTAAAGGGCTGGGTGTTTGTTTGAATGCAAGTCCTTAGCCCCATTGGACTACAGCTATGTGTTTATGAGGAAGCCAGGCAGGGAGCCTTCTCACAGATCCTTGCCATTGGCAACAGTTTAACTAGTATGTGTATATGTGTGACTTGGGCCATGGCGCCAAGGCCTGTGAAGCTAGCTCTAGCCCATGCCTCAGGAATTCATCCTGGGGCCCTTTGTCCAGCAGAGGAAAACCAGGCTGGGAAGAATTCTTCACCTGGGTTCAATGGTTGGCCTAACCCAAGAGGATTCTGGGATGCCCTAGCTGGAAGAGCATCATGTTCTCTCCTTTGTGCAATGGGAGATGGGCCCCGAGAAGGGAAGGGGCTTGCAAGAGATTGCAGAGCAAGTCCATAGCAGAGCAGAGGCCAGATTGGCTTTCTGCTTGCAAACCAGTGTTCTTTCCTGGGCTGCATGGTGAGACTTGTGTTGAGTCCATGGCTGGGTTCTCAGTCGGGGGCAAGGTTCATCAGTGGGGTAGATACATGTTAGCAAGGTTAGACGAAAGTCATGAGGGAGATAGCATAGGGAAAAGTAGCCAGCAGAAAGAACAGGGACACAACTATGAGGCAAGCCAACCCGGAGAGGTTGAAGAGTAGGTTTGAATAAAGGCTGACCTGTCTGAGGGTTCTTCCTGGTTACCATGGCAATTGAAGATATTAAAACCAGATGAAATGTGCAAATGAGCTGAATAGATATCCAAGGTGTAGTCATACCTAATCTGGATGAACCCATTTCAAAGAAACATCTAGAAGTGTATGCCCTGCAGAGCAAATGAAAAACACGAGAGGGAGCATTTCATTGTGTCTGACGGGTTTAAGGTGATTGCACTGACTCTGGTCCTGGGCTGCATGGTAATAGATCACACAATTGACTGTCCCTTGTCCTCCCACATGTTCTGCACAAGCTTAGAGTTGCCAGTGAGAAGCTCCCAGCTCATTCTTCCCAGGTCCTGTCCGTATCGGCTTGGTGTGTGGAATTCGGGGCAGCCTCCTGCTTAGGTAAGGGCTCCTCAAACTTCCCCTTGCACAGGGTCACCTGCAGGGACCCTGCTGCTGACACCCAGCAGGTCTTGAATCTCCTGTCTCAGCCGAGTCACATAGCTAGTGTTGGTAGGCCTGCCACTTCTTCCAGCCTGACCAGCCATGTGGATGTGCTCATTTTGTTTCCCTTTCACTTCTTTGAAGCCTCAACCATGCTATGGTTAGTTTGGGGGGAAATTCACCCTGTCTTTTATGACTTTGGCATTCTGTGTCTTAGTAACCTGTTGGTATGCATGGGTACCTAGTTGTAGACTGGGCAGTACCCAGATGCCAGACAGCCCCGATTCTCACCTTGCCTTCTCTCACATTGACTCAGGAACTGCACCTCTCTTCATGGAGCCTGCTACTGGAATAAACAGCATAAACTGCTGGGAGACGCCCTTTGTGCCTTCCTTTTCCTCTCTGTGGCAGGCTGCAGGAGGCTCGCTATTCTGACACCTCAGAGTGGCAAAGTACCAATCCTGCCAGGCAAGAATTTCCTTCCTGAGTGGGCTCATTAATATGGTAGTGGCCCCTGCTTCCTGCACTGCAATGCTGTAAGAAGAGGGGAGTTCTGGCTCTCTCCTCCTCCCCAGATCCTCTCTGCAGGAGGCTGCTGAATCCACATTCGCTCTGCACCTCTGGGAGAGAAGGGAAGGGCGGCACCAGGGAACCATGGGACATTTATACTAATGCTGTGTGTATTCTTTGCACTCTTTGGGGCTGTCTGTGGATAAACTAACATTAAAGCAAGGTAGGCATGTGGTGAGTTTTCATTCTTTCTGCACCTTGGTGGTCCATCGCAGCTCACTGCTTTGCCTTCTTCTTTCCTCCTTTTCTTTCTTTTCTTTTTTTGGCCAGTCCTGGGCCTTGGACTCAGGGCCTGAGCACCTTCCCTGGTTTCTTCCCGCTCAAGGCCAGCACTCTGCCACCTGAGCCACAGCGCCCCTTCTGGCCGTTTTCCATATATGTGGTGCTGGGGAATCAAACCGAGAGCTTCATGTGTAGGAGGCAAGCACTCTTGCCACTAGGCCATCTTCCCAGCCCCCCATTTCTTTCTTTCTTTCTTTCCTTCCTGTTCTTCCTCTTCCCAGTCCAGCCTTCCATTACTCTCTTTTGTTCTTTTATCAACTGGAGATGTGACCATAATTGGAGAAAGGGTCTTGTAGTCAGGGTCAAGTTAAACTGAGGTCATTAGAGTGGGCCTGTCCAATGTGGCAAATGTCTTCATTAGAGGGAGGGTGGTGGGCACAGACGGCCATACAGGAAGAACATCACATGAGCTTGAGGACAGCCATCTACCAGCCAAGGAACAGCTCTTTCCTCCAACAGCCCTCAGGAGCCAAGCCCAAGCCCCAGAATGCAAGGCAATATATTTCTGTTGTTGAAGGTACCCCATTTGTGATGTTTTGTTACTGGGACCCTAGCACACTTAACACCCTCAGGTGTTAAAGGAGAAGCCAGTTCAATGTCCTCCTGAGGCTTCTGAATATCCATCCCCCCTTTTGTCTTTCTGGGTCCCTCACATCTGTAGCTGCTCTGAACCCCTAATTTCTCCATCCCTATCTTGCCCCACTTCCCGTCCACAACTTTCAAAGGAACTTTTGTTGTTTTTGCATCAGTATTGGGGCTTGAACTTAGGACCTGAGTGTTGTCTCAGCTTTTTCACCTTAAGGCTGTTGCTGTGCCACTTGAACCACAGTTCTGCTTCTGGCATTTTGATGGTTAATTGGAGATAGTCTCATGGACTCTTCTGCCTGGGCTAGCTTCCAACTGTGGCCCTCAGATCGGAGCTTCCTGAATGGTTAGGGTTACAGGCATGAGCTACTGGTGCCTGGCTTCAAAAGCAACTTTTCGGTGATTTTTGAATTCTAGGAATCTTACACTTAGGAAAGATGCCATCCCAGTTCTAAAATAGAAGCATTTGAGGCGGTTCACTACAAAACATATCCTTTATTATAAATAGAAATCCCACCTCTCTTTAGAAACAAGGTAAGCATTGTTTCTATATAGATTGTTTAGGTTGTAGGCTTGTTCATCTCCTAGTGAATGGAGAAAGTTCTAGAAAGAAAAAGAAGATGAGTGTTGACTGTGATGAATCCGTAGCAAGGAATTTGGTAGTGGTGAGTTTGCTTAGTGGAGTTGATGGTATTTATATTACTGTCAGCCATGTTTGGACCAGTAAGGACCAGTGAGGACGGTCCAGCTAGTTGAAATGGCCTACGCAGCAAGCTTGAGGAGTCAGAGTCAAGTTATTGCTCATATATGTAAATCTTGCATTTCTAGAAAGTTCTCTACTTGGTCATTGTACTGAATGTATCATTTTTTAGAAGAGGCAGTTTGCAAGATTGGTCTTTAGCAGGAATTTAGAAACATGGCATTTGAACCGTTTACTAACGAATAAGGCTTAGTAGACACTGATTTACCTTTTTCTTCAGAAACTTCAGACTTTGGCAGTTTCCACACAGAAGAGGCCTCTGACCAGTACCAATAAAACCCTCAGGGCTGAGTGTCTAGCAGGTTCCTTGAGAAGACAGACAGACAGACAGACAGACACACACACACACACACACACACACACACACACACACACACACACACACACGAGTCACATTTTCCACTACTGGAGAAAGGAACATCCTTGCATCTCACAGGAGAGAGCGGGAGGACTGAGCAGAGTTCCCCGCTCCATCTCCTTATCTCTGTCTCTTCTCTCTGACCACTCTTATGTGCGCTTCCCTGAGTCCAACTCTTTTGTATATTGAGTCCCATGAGATATTCTAGAACATCCCTGTACATCATGGTCTGGGTGAGATGGTCTCTGATGTATCAGATTTTAGTGTGCCTTGGATACTGTGTTGGCTAGTATTGTGTATATTTTCTTTATCATTATGCTTCTGTTTATCAAGCTTTAATTGTCATATACTGTTCTAGCCATCTTGACATAGAGGAATTTCAACAAATCTATGTTCCCAGGATGACCTCGTTTTACAGATGAGAAAACTGAGGTCCATCCAAAGTCATGTGACTACTGTGAACAGCAGATCTAGGGCCCAGGGCCCTATCCTACCCTCTGAGTTAGGGTAAGCAAGCACCCCGGCTTTTCCAGGGCATGAGACTTTGAGAACTAAATCTGGGGCAATCCTGAGCCACCTGGGGCAACTGGTCATTGTCCTTCAAGTTTGTGGCTTTTAAAAAATATTTTATCTAACTAACTACTGCTGTTTCTCTAAAGGAAAGCCAGTCCCCATTAAGAACTGGGCTTATCTAGATCCACCGTGCAAGTGCCAGACACCTGGTTTCCTGAAGAGAACTTTCCAGACATATTTCTTAGCATCAAATGCTCTGCCTTTCCTCACCTAGGTTGCTTGGTGGAGAGCTCTGCCCTTTCCTCCCCCCACCCCCGCCCCAGCTCTGCTCACCCTATTTTTCAGCATTACTGCTTTTAATCTCCTTTACCATCCCCTTTGCAAAAACTTCTTTCCTGATTTAATTATTATTTCTCTTAATTCAGTTTCGTTCTCTTGATTGTCGTTAAACTCCTAAAGTTGTTTGCCCAAAGAATTTAATGGCCAGGCCCTGTGCTTAGAGATTAATTGTCGTCATTTTGCCTTTAAACACAGGCGTTTTCTTACTTCTCTCTAATTGTCTTTGGAAGGGAAGGAAAAGGATCACCCTTCTTCCCATGACTTCCTAGAAAATAAACACTTCTTGTAGCTTCCTTTTCAGAGAGAGAAAGCCAGGCTGCTCTGATGTGCTCCAACCATGAACGGCTCTAGTGCCAGTGGCTGAGAGATGTAGTTCTTGCCACATGAACTCAGGATGGGAACAGGGGCTGCCTCTGCTCTAAGCATTCTGCTCAGCAAGGTCATAGCCAAGGCTGTGGCTCAAAGCAGTAGGCACACTTTGAGGTAAAACTTCCTGTCCCTAACATGTCCTCCTTAGGGAATGAGTTTCCTGCCCGCGTGCATCTGTCTGACATCCTCTATTGCTGCCCTTCCGCCTTTATGAGACCTCCCCCCAGTCTCAACCCTTTTTTTCCCCCATAGCTTAGTTACCCTTGCATCTCCTCTTGTTTCATGTATAGATCCTTGCAAAGTGGTTGCAGAGGAGGAAGGGGGCCCTCGGCTGGAGCTCAGGCTGCCTGCTTAGTCAGGGAGGTCAGTGAACAAACCCTATGCAGGTGAGAAACAGGAAGCCTCCCCCAGGGTCTAGGACTTTGCCTGACGTTACTGAACCATGGAGTCTCCTGGCTCACTTAGCTCTGAGCCCAGTTCTGCCCAGTCTGTGGGCAATCAGGTGTAATTTCATCCAAAAAAGAAAAGAAAAGAAAAAGAAAATAAAATAAATAATAATCCCAGTGGCTCATGCTTGTAATTTTAGCTACTCAGGAGGTTGGGGTCTGAAGATTGTGATTTGAAGCCAGCCCAGGCAGGAAAGACCATGAGACTCTTATTTTCAATAAATTACCAAAAAAGCTGGAAGTCAAGCTGTAGCTCAAGTGGTGGAATGCTAGCCTTGAGCAAAAGCTCAGGGACAATGCCTAGGCCCAAGTTCAAGCACCAGGACTGGCAAAATAAATAAATAAAATAATAAATAAAAATAAAAACGAGATAAGAGAGTGGGCTTCTATTTTATGCGAGGAATAAATGAACACTTTCAAGGAAAATAATACAGCTCCTGGGCCATAATAATAATCTTTAAATAATAAAGTATTTTGTATTGTGTAGTATTTGCTCCTATATAAGTCACAGAATCTCCAGTTCAGAGGTCTGAAAAGGGAGTTGAAGACCTTTAGGTCATCCCACCTTTCCTAGCCTTTGACCTTGCATCTTGCTTGGATTGCTCCAATGACAGGGAGCTCACTGCTCTTGAGTTGGGGCCACTCTGTAGGTATTGGGCAGGAGATGAGCTCACATACCTGCAGGGGACAGCTCTCCCCCCCACCCGTTTCCATCATGCAGGTCATCACTAAGAGGTAATTCAACACCTGAGTCAGTAACTTACAGTAGGGGCTCCAGACCACGTCTCTCCTCGACCCCAGTTCTCAGAGTCTCTTGTAGATGAAGGTGATGTGCTGGGATGAAAAGGAATACAGCTAATTCAGACGTGGTTTATAGACAAAGCCTGAAAGACCACAGAGGAACCTTTGAAATCACCCTTTCCCTGGACTCACAAGGATCATAAATGATACTGTCCATCCCTGGCTATTCATGCTCATTAAATGTCAGAATACAGAGATTAGAGCTCACGAGAGCCTGCATCCCCATTCCCTGGGCCTGCTGGGCTCCATTTAGGATGAAAGGGCCCTGGGGTGTTTAATGGACTGTCTGATTTGCCTAATAAAATCCTCCCTGGCCTGCTGGTGTGACGAATTGCTTGTCACATGCTCTCGTATTATCAGGGACAGTACTAGAATGCCTCTCCAGTCCCCACTGTGTCTAGTTGGTTTTTATTTCAAGGAACAGACTTGGGGTGGAAAGGAGATTTTATGCTGTAAATATGCTTCAGTACCTGGATGTGAGGAGTTAGAACTGTGGTATCTTACTTATCAAAACAGGCCTGGGATCATTTCAGGTGAAGAGGGGAACTCAACTCACAACCATGACTTCACAGTTCAGCTCATCATGGGTCTATACTAGTCTCCTAAGAATTGTGATTTGTGAAACAGTGGATTCTCACACCAGGCATCTGTACAGTAACACAATGCCAACTTCATTTTTAACTCTGTGCTGACCAGATTTTTATCTTTTTTTTTTGGCCAGTCCTGGGCCTTGGACTCAGGGCCTGAGCACTGTCCCTGGCTTCCTTTTTGCTCAAGGCTAGCACTCTGCCACTTGAGCCACAGCGCCACTTCTGGCCGTTTTCTGTATATGTGGTGCTGGGGAATCGAACTCAGGGCCTCATGTATACGAGGCAAGCTCTCTTGCCACTAGGCCATATCCCCAGCCCCCAGATTTTTATCTTATTTCAATGATAAATGTTACAGATGAGTGTGAAAGGCCATAACTAGTTTGGACCTTAAATTTCTAATTTGATACTAGGCTGTGGTGGCTCATGTCTGTAATCCTAGCTATTCAGGAGACTGAGATCTGAGTATCATGGTTCAAAGCCAGCCAGGACAGGAAAGTATGTGAGATTCTTAACTCCACTTAACCTCCAAAAAGCCAGAAGAGCTGAGGCTCAAGTGGTGTAGTGGTAGCCTTGAGCAGGGGGAAAAAAAAAAAAAACACACCAAACAACAACTCAGGGATGGCACCCAGGCCCTGAGTTCAAGTCCCAGCAATGGTGCAAGGACAAACAAGAACCCCAGTGCTCTTGACCTTGGGCTGTCTGGAAGTTGGGCACACTGCCCTCACTACCCCTTCCTAGGAGGCTCCCAAGTTCTCCGTCTCCTCCTGTGGCTTGGCTGCTGGCACTGTGATTGGCCAGCATTTCCTCACTGGGAAACATGAGTGACTGGGCCTTAATCAGCACCCAGGGATGGAGAAAAAGAATTTCACCCGCCCTCATATGGATGAGATGCAGCCCAACGAAGTGGGCTTCTAGGCCACACCGCTCAAGAGCCACCAGACAGCTTCTGTGCATAAGCACCTCACGAGTCCACGTCGTTCTCTCTCCTTCAAGGGAAGTCCCGCCTTCTGGCCTTTGTTGAAATTGGGATCCTAGCCTCAAGCACCCTTCCTGCCTCAGCCTCCAGAATTGCTGAGTCTGTAGGTAGGTACAAGTCACCATGCCCTGCAGGCTCTAGTCTCCTTTGATAATAGTCAGCAAATATGTCTCCTCTTCCTCTTTCTCCTTTCCTCCTCCTCCTCTCCTCTTTCTTCACCTCCTCTTTCCCTCCTCCTCCTGTTTGTGCCTGCCTCTCTCTCTAGAACCTGGTAACCTTGTGTAGTCTCTGGTTCATAGTAAGTGCCCAGTGAATGCTCATTGAATGTACATTTGTTACTGGAAATGAGGGTTGTGCCACCTATACTTTCTTCCTGGGGCAAAAAGAATCATTCTTAGGAATTCTCAGCACAGTTTTCTTTCTGTACACTACCCTATGGCCTCCAAGCTCTTCCCTTTGCTGATCATCTTTTGCATGCTGTGGGGAGACAGGACAGGGTGTCCCTGCACAGATGAGAGCACCCAGACTGGGAGAGGCCCAGTACTTCCCACGAGCAGGGCCTGGGGCCTCTACCTCCTTGCTGCTTGTCCTGAAGTCACCCGCAGGCAGGCTAGAGATGCTGCCTGGAAGAACCTCACCTGCCCTGGGCAGCCTGACCCATGGCTTCAAGTCACGGGGAGAGTTTAGCCTGTCCTTTGGTGACACTGGTGAGAGGGCAGGCGATCCTCGAGGACGAGGACAAGCCAGACCTGACTCAGAGCCTCATCTACCAGCCGGGGAAGCCAGCTGTTCCCCAGGCCACAACACAGGAGTCACGCCTTGGGGGATGACATCAGGTGGCGGGAAGGGTCCCATTACCAGGCCTGGCAGTCACCGGTGTCCCTGGCCCCAGAGCCAGGGAGAGGAATGCAATATCAGCCTGGCACCAAGGGATCTGAGAGAGCAGCTGACTCTCTGCAGGGAAAGCTGAGATGAAATTCCAAGTTCAAGGCTGGCTGTCTGCCCCAGGACAGGGATTGCTTACCTTCTGACCCAGTGCGGGGTCAGCAAGCTGGCCATGGCCCCCTGCTGCCTAAATTCTACTTTGCATTTGACTGCGTGACCTTCACTTGTTCCCTGTCCCACCCAGAGCCTTGGCTCTGTCCATTGCCTCCATGTGAGGTGTTTAGAGAACAAGTTGTTTTGTGGGGTGACTAGTTAAATTTGGAGCCCCGTTCCTTTCATCATTCATGGAAGTATTTCTATAAGGATAAGCAGATGTCACGTGATTATCTGCTGTCTCCCCCCTCTTCCCCCTTCCTCACCACATCCTGAGCCAACCTGGCAGCGCCTCTTGAATTTTCTAGAAGGAATTTAGCTTCATTTGGGAGTTGAAGTAATGAGCTGGACTGTTCTGTCAGAAGGAGATTTGCAACGGACCCAAGAGATCTTATTCCTTGTTTTCAGATCTACACGAATAGAGATTTGAGCAGCCATCTCCACTTCCAGACCTCAAACATCAGCTGTGAGATGTTGAGACCAGGGAATCTCAGAAATGTCCTTCTGGTTTTGATGCAGGGTTCCTAATGTTCCGGAGAGACTTTAACTTCATGTCCCCCTCCTGGGTCTCACGAGTGGACCAAATCAGAATGATTGAGATGTAAAACAACTTTGCTACAGACCAGTAAAAGGAGGGCAAGACCTCTGACCTTGAAAGTGGCAAGCTATTAGAAATGTACAGCCTCACCCCATTTGTAAAGAAATACGAATCAAAATCAGGCTCTTAGGTTCATCTCTTACCCCCAGTAGAGGATTTAATGGGGGAGGGGTCACAAGAATGTACAAATGCATCTGCGTGCCCATACACACGTGCGTACACATGTGTGCACGCATGCCCACACACTTGCTCACACACTCATGAGCATTGGTAGGTACTGGTCAAACTGGAGCTTCTGGAAGGTGCTTGTCCATGAGTGATGTCATCAGGCAAGGGGGGGTAGCGTCCTGGGCACCAAGCCCTTCTGGGGTTACCTTCATGGGAGAGCCATGATTTATTTCCTGTCGACCTCAGGATTGTCCAAGGGGATTCCAGAGGCATCATGTGGACAGTGAGTACCCATTACCCCAGGGCTGCCTGCCAGCGAGCCAGCCGCTGTCAGTGTCTGCCACCACTGGGTCATGTGAGAGACTTGGCAGGAAGCTGGTGCTCACCGATTCCCATTTTGGGTGAGAAGCTGTGTCATGGAGCCATGGGTATGACCGTCAGGGGTTCACCTTCATGTGCCAGAGGAAGGTCAGTGCCAGGAGCTCAGCCATCCTGTTCTGTGGCTGGCAAGCAACGCCACAGTCACCTCTTCTGGGAACAGCTATCACTTAGGTTGTTGCTGGAAGAACCTGGGCTCTTGCTGCCAAGCTGGGCTGTGTACACACTGGGAAGAGAAGTGGGGAGACTAATTGCTCAGGAGGAAGTGGTGTGATGTGCAGATTTAACAGGTATGAAATAAACCAGTGTCTCTAGATTAGGCCACTGGATCCTGTGTGCCTCAACGGTGATGTGACAAGAATGCTCACTATTCCATAGGGGGAAAAATAAGCCTAAGAGGATAGATTCTATAAAATGAATGTAACTCAAGGAATTGTCCTTCATTTTTAGAAGATATGCTTCTGACTTTTAAAAAACAATACTGGGGATTGAACTCGGGTCCTTGGCCTTATGTAGGCAGGAGCCGTACCCCTTAAGCCACAACTATAGCTCTTTTGTTTATATTTTGTTGTTGAAATAGTGTCTTACTAACTTGGTCCCAACTGGCCTTGAACTCAAGCTCTAACCTGCCTCTGCCTTCTGAGTGACTTGGATTGTAGGTGGATACCATCACACCTGTGTAGCTTGGATTACAGGAATGTGCCACTACACTAACTCTAACTGCTTTCTGATAGTAAGACTTTGTCCTGATACAGCGATGGAGAAGGTGGTAGACTAGTTTTTAAACTGTACCTGCCTGACAACCTAATGTCCCTCCGCAGTCGCTAAAAGTGTTATTTGTACTGTGTGAATTTCACAGTTCTAAAAGCTACTGCATTCTCTGTTTTGCTGGACATAAGCAAGAACAGCTTCTCCAGAATGTAGTACCTGGGTCAGTCAGCCATGTTTGTCAAGTGCCCAGTCGTAAGCACTGGGGACTTAGGTGGTGGAGGACAGGAGGTGGAGGGAGAGCATACTTTCTCAGTCACTACTTGACATTACTCCTAGTAACTGATTGAGCTGTGGCTGTGTTCTAGTAAAAACGATTTATCAAAGTGGACAGTGGGCCTGATTTGGCCCAGAGGTTGTAGTCGGCTGATTCCTGGCTAGCACAATGCCTAGCAGCTGGTGGGGGCCCATGGGTATCTATGGAATCGGTATGAATTGCTTCTGGTGGACAGAGCGGACTTTGGAGGAGATGGAAGAAGGATTTAAGAAAGGTCACCATAACATGAATTGAGGGAGACTGAGGCTGAGCCCAGGGTGCTGGGTAAGGAGCTGGTGAGGGCCCAGCCAGGAGCAGGCCTGATGGAAAGGAGCAAATATGTGGGAGTGGCTGAGCCCCTAGGACAGAGCCCCTGAGACAGAGAAGGGAGAAAGAGAAACTACAGGGGGCTGGGGGGATGGGCCTCACTTCTCCAGGCTCTGCCTTTCATGCCCTAAGCCATGTTCTAGAACTCAGGACCTATGCGATCTGGAAAAGACGGACTTTTCCACACCCGAGTCTTGCGTGACGGTTGCTATGAACCTCAAAAGCCAGAACTGGATCCTTCCCTCCTACTTTTCACAGGTGCCATCTTGGCTCAGAGGCAACAAACCCTGGATGCTGTAGCTTTCTGGTTTTCTTTTCATGGGAGAAGGGCTGTGTGTTTCAAACGGAATGAGTATGAAGATGTACTTGTAAACTTAATAAACTATTTTATTCTATTCTGCCATTCTCTCCCCCCCCTTTTTTTTTCCCTTTTTGTATCCATCCTGAGGCTTGAACTCAGGTTCTGGGCACTGTCTCTGAGCTTTTTTCTTCAAGGCTAGTGCTCTATCACTTAAGCCACATTTTTTCTTCTGGCATTTTGGCTCCTAATTGAGGTATGGGTCTCATAGACTTTCCTGCCTGGGCTGGCTTTGAACTGAGATCCTCAGATCTCAGACTACTGAGATGCTAGGATTACAAGTTTGACCTATACTGGTGCCTGGCTTTTCTGCCACTTTTGGTACTAATGGGCATCATGAAGGCCAGGAGAGGGCACTATTCCTGCTGAAAGCCTGCTGCCTGCCCAATGGCTTTGGACATCGGCAGTGATAGGGGAGGAGTGCTAATTGTCCCAGTGTTGAGCTGGCCAGAGAAATTAGAGGAATTCTCTAAGCAAGGAAAGATCCAGAAACACTGAAGTTTAGCCTTTGAAGAATATCAGTGTGGATGGGGTAGGAGGCAGGTCACCCACTGGAGCCGCCATGATACTGGATGGAACACCAAGTTTAGGTCATGGCACTGCTCAAGGCTGGTGCCTTTTGCTGGTTAATTGGAGAGAAAAGTCTCATAGACTAAGCTGGCTTCAAACTCTGCTCTTCAGATCTCAGCCTTCTGCATAGCTAAGATTAAACATTTTTTTTAAATCAAGTCACATAACTGACTGGCAAAGCATTGGCTCCACGATCAAGGTGAAGCTTTTTGGAACATGATACATGTATCATACATTCAGTAAAGCTTTTTAAACTTCTCTGACCACACTGGTGTGACATACTGGGTAAGTTCCTAGACTAAGATGGACTAGTATAATCTCAGCTTTGGTTTTCTCTTTTTAGAAAATAAAACAAGTTGAGCACTGGTGGCTCATGCATGTAATCTTAGCTACTCAGGAGGCTGAGATTGGAGGTTTGTGGTTCAATGCCAGCCTAAGCAGGAAAGTCTATAAGACTTTTATTTCCAATTAACAGAAAACCACAAGTGGCACTGTGGCTCAAAGTGATAGAGTGTTAGCTTGAGCAAAAGAGCTCAGGGACAGCACCTGGGCCCCTGAGTTCAAGCTCTATGACCTACAAAAATATAAATAAATAAATATATCAAAATTAACATACTGCTGATAATATGTGATGTCCTCTGTGTGTGTGTGCACATGTGCTTCCGTCCACACTGCTGTTTCCCCTTGAGTTTCTCATCTTATTGGCTACCAAAGGCCCAGTCAGAATGTTATTTCCTCCTTATCCAGGGCTGTCTTTTGTGGAAGCTAGATTTGCTGAGTAATAATACGAGACCTTTTCTGCCTTAAGCTGCAGGTTTTATGTCCAGGTCTTTCTGCCTGTCTTAGATTATGCCCCTTGGGCTTTCTTCAGACTGTTTTTTTGTTTTTTTTTTTTGTGTGTGTGTGTGTGTGTGTGTGTGTACGCACACGTGAAGAGTTGTTTTTCTACTTCAAGTGCTTTATACATAGCTGACCCTGCAGATATGGTTGATGTCCTCTGTGATTGAATTATCCCAAGATAGCACCTCTGTCTCCCACTTGGCCATCTACAACCCTTCACCTCTTCTCAGGATGAAAGCAGACTCTCCAGGCAGTGCTCAGGGACAAGGTGGAGCTGCCGTCTTCTCGTACTCTGGCCTGTTCCCCCCCTCCCCTGTCTCCAGTCTGCCATAGGCATCTAAGCCACTTCCCCACGTTCCCAGATAAAATCGAATGAATTTACTCTGAAAAAAACAAGATTATGCATTTGGACCCTGACTTCTCTGAGCAGGGTTCATGACTTTGAAATTTACAAACACAGACAGCTGTCTTCCCAGATGACCTGCCCAATCATATTCCCCTAGAAAGCAGAGCTCAATGAGATGCTTAGAGCATCGCCCGTGACCGTGGATGGGCTGACTTCCTGCCCTGCGCAAGGTAGGAGGCACCCTTGACATCTGCTCTTAGTTGAATATTTCCCCTTACAAGTAAATTCTTTCTTCTCCAGGCCCCTTAAAGGGCTTCATCCTTCTTTTGGTGGTCTTGAGGTTTGAACTCACAGCTTCACCTTTGCAGGCTACCACATGGACCAGACTTCCACCCCCTTTTTGGTTCTGATTAGTTTTGAATAGGGAGGGTCTTGCGTTTTCCCCTCCCTGATGGGCCTGGATTTTGATCCTCCTATTTCTGCTTCTTGCTATAGTGAGGCTGATGGGCAAGTATCATCATGCCCGCTGAAATGGGGGTTTTGTAATCATTTTGCATGGGCTGGTCTCAAACATCAATCTTCTTTTTTTTTTTTTTTTTTTTTTTTTGGCCAGTCCTGGGGCTTGGACTCTGGGCCTGAGCACTGTCCCTGGCTTCTTTTTGCTCAAGGCTAGCACTCTGCCACTTGAGCTACAGCACCACTTCTGGCCATTTTCTGTATATGTGGTGCTGGGGAATCGAACCCAGGGCCTCATGTATATGAGGCAGGCACTCTTGCCACTAGGCCATATCCCCAGCCCTCAAACATCAATCTTCTTGATTCCCCACCTTTCAAGTGGATAGCATTTCAAGTGTGACCCACCAGTGCCTAATTGAAAAACCCTTCACATTGAACTCAGAGCTCTGTCTGACTCCTGATTGCCTCCGCTCACTTAGTCTAGCACAACCCTTCAAGCTTTGAACGCATGACCATGGCTTCTGTATTTGTTATCTAGACAGAAGAATCCCAATTCCACCAGTCCTTAGTACCTAGTGAGAAATGGGAAAAATAATACATGGTGAGCGGTTATAATAGTTCTCTCCTTTTGTTTGTGCTGTGAACCAAGGCCCTAGTAAGTATCTAATACTGCAGATAATGTGGAACACTGTGTAGCCCCGAAAGTCATCTGATAACTGAGATGGCTGCTGAGTGGAGCGCAGGTAGGGGGTGTGTGCAATGCAGATATGGGGGTGAAGGGAGGGGATGAAAGGGACCGCATGAGATTTCATCTTGCTACTCAGAGCAGCACATGTTTAAAAACTTATGACCTGTTCATGAAATTTTCCAGATGCTTTTTTTTTAACAAAGAAACTTAAAATGAAGAAAGCAAAACTATGGATAAAAGGATTTGTGTATTAGGAATAATTCCAATTAAAAAAACCCATAACGGACTGGCTCATGAGTAATCCTAGCTGTGCTGAAGGCTGAGATCTGAGGACCGCAGTTCAAAGCCAGTCCAAGCAGGAAAGTCTATGAGTCTCTTATCTCCAATTAACCAGCGAAAAGCCAGAAGTGGAGCATTGGTTCAAGTAGCAGGGTCCCAGCTTTGAAGGTTAAAAGTTGAGGAAAGGACAGCTCCTAGGCCCTGAGTTCAAGCTCTAATACTGTTACACACACACACACACACACACACACACACACACACACATGCACACATGAAACCTATCAGTAATCTAACATCAAACATGAGGACATTTGGGCTGGGGATATAGCCTAGTGGCAAGAGTGCCTGCCTCGGATACACGAGGCCCTAGGTTCGATTCCCCAGCACCACATATACAGAAAACGGCCAGAAGCGGCGCTGTAGGTTCGATTCCCCAGCACCACATATACAGAAAACGGCCAGAAGCGGCGCTGTGGCTCAAGTGGCGGAGTGCTAGCCTTGAGCGGGAAGAAGCCAGGGACAGTGCTCAGGCCCTTAGTCCAAGGCCCAGGACTGGCCAAAAAAAACAAAAACAAAAAAAAACAAAAAAAAAAACATGAGGACATTAAATTTGTCCTCTTTCATATCTGATTATTCAGCATGTACCAGACATTGTGCCAAGAACCAACACACAGAGGGCTATTATCATTTCCATGTGACAGAGGAGGAAACTGAGGCTTAGATGGTAAGCACCTTGGCCAACATCTTGTAGCACTGATGAAGATGGTTTTGAATGCAAACGTGTCTTTTTGGAGCTCAGGGGAACTTGTCTGTAGAGGATGGAGAGTCCACTCCTAAATTGGGATGTGCCCCTTTCTGCACACCGTCCCTCTCGCTTGAGTCAGCAGAAAGCTGAACTAGACCCCGTGGACCTTGCTTGGCTTGTCATGCCAGCATTCCAGCCTTGGAAAGCTCTAGATTCTCTCATACACCTGCCCCTGGGGTCTCAAGGCCTGCAGGCTTTAATCACAGCCTGCAGGCTTCCTCCATGCGCACCCCCCAACCCGTGGTGTCTAGATAACAAATGCATTCCCATCCTTTAGTGCTGGTCCCTCTGCAAGAGCACTCCAGGGTGAGCCCAGGCGCCTCTGTTCGCTGGACGCATGCGCAGGTCTGGTCCTGGGACCTCCAGGAAGGACCCCTTAGGTCAGCACCTGGCAGAGGCAGTGCCTGGCAGACGACTGCGGGGCGGTGACGATGCAGTGTCACCTCTCCTCTGCTAGGTGGCGCTGCAGCCCGCGGGAACGGGGCCCCGGAGCCCCAGAGCCGCGGGGCCTGCAGGTGGACGCACGCAGCCCTTCCTGCAAGAGCCTGGCCAAGGACGTTTCTATTTTCTCCTCCTCTTACCAGGTCTGAAGGCTGCCTCCTAGCCTGAGAATTGACCCCCTTTCCTTAAATTTTTTTGGAAGAACCAAAGTGTGTTTTGTTTCTCCTTCCTGATAAAAACGAGCTAAAGTTTTGGTGTGGAGTTGCTATACCACTTGAATGATTTAGGATTTAAAATTAGTAATATACCTATCATTGGCCAGAGCATAAAGCCAGAGTTTTCACTTATTACCTGGTGAATATAAAAAAAAAGTAGAATCTTTCTGGAAGGAAATTTGACAACATGTAGCATAGGCAAAGTCCATGTTACTGATGATTTCTCTTTTGTCTGAGTGCTCAGGCATGCAAAGCTTAAGTCCCAGTGCATTCATAATGGGAGGGTTGATTCCAAGTATACCAACAATTAATCTGAAATAGTGAAATGGTTAAGTAAGTGGTGGCCCGATCATGTGATAGAATAGTATGCAGCCATTAGAAAGCGATCTGCTACACTTGGCACATGGTTGATTCTCTCCAGTTCTTATTTCCTTATTGGTAAAGTGAGGAAAATAACAGGATGTCTCTTGTGGGATTGCTACACAGATTAAAACAATATTGCAAAGGTTTAAACCAAGTATTTTATTGGTTTTTATTAGTGCTGGGTATGGGAATAAGGATTTTATGAATGTTAGCTTATGTCATAAAATATATGTCAGAGAAAGACTGGAAGGAAATAGAGCCAGGTGTTAATGATGGATACTGTCAGGTACTGGAATTATGAGACTTTTAAAGATTCTTTCATAAAGTGTGTGTAAAGCAGATGTTTTTAAATTGAGCACCTATTATGTAGAGTTGGACCATAGTAAGTGACCAATAAAAGATGAAATACTATTTTTTTCCTTATTCTTTCTCTTACTTTAATTTTTCATAACAAACATACATTAATTTAAAGCTGTTTGTTACAACTGTGCCTGTAATTTTAGCTACTTTGGAGGCTGAGGACAATTGGATCATAGTTTGAAGCCAACCCAGGTAGAAAAGTTTGTGATACCCCTGTCTTGGTTTATAGTTGGGACAGGGGAACATACCTTTATCCAAAGCTATGTGAGAGGCGGTACTGGGCAGGCTCACAGTGCCAGGCCAGCCAAGGCAGCAAAAACCTGCAACTTCCCCTCCCTATCTCCATATGTCCTATCTCCATATGCCCATTTAGGAAGCCTAAATGAAGAGGCAAATGGCAGATCAAAATAACCAGCGAGAAGCAGGGCTGAGTGCGTGGCTCAGCAGTGTAGCACCAGCCTAACAAGACCCTGAGTTTCAAACTCCTAGGTAACCCAGGTAGCTTCCAGGTAGCATAAATGCAACAAAGTGCTTGGTATTCATTCATTCATTCATTGACCAGCCCAGAAATGTCTTCGAGGCTTGGTGACAGCCACCAGATTAGATGGCAAGGCCCTCTTCTCCCTTCCCAGGACAAGGCTGTTTGTGTCATTTATTTAAAGATTCAGTGCCTTCCTGTCCTGAGGCCATCTGTAACTCTCTCCTTTTTGTTGATAACCTGTTCCGTCTGTGACTCAGTAGCTTTCTCTCTTGCCATGTCTCCCTCAGACTTTCCTTTTTTCACAACAAATTCCATGACTGTGTACACCGCCTTTCCCTGATTCTATCCCAGGCTGCACTTTCCTCTTCCATCCAAAACAAACAGCACTCTGTGCCTCCCCTAAACATGAAGTCAAGATTGCTGATCAGAATCACTTCTGCTTCTTCTAAGGCCAAATAAAAATGAAGCCTATGAGTGAGTTGGGATGGCAAGCCCGAGAGGAAAGGATGACTCACTTGATGAAAGATATTGGGAAATTTGACCATTTTGGAAAACTACATTAAAAAAGAGTGGGGTTCTCATGGTGTACCTCACACCAGAACCAAGCCCAGCTGGGTTAAGAGCTCATTGATGGGGAATTGGAGGGCGGTATTCGTGAAGCCCTCTTTCCAGGGTGGGAGACAGCTTCCTATGACTTAGGCTACAGGAAGGTTCGTGCAGCTAAAGAGAGTCATAAATCCCCTCTCGATCAGTAAAGTTCCAAACAAAATGGACAATGAAAATATTTTCAAGATTTATGACCAAAATCCATATCTTCAAGACAGCAAAAGTCTCTATGAATCCACCACAAATAGATGAAGTTAGAAGTGACAGACTCAGAGAAGGTTGTAGCAAAGTGTTCTCTATATAAAGAGCTCTGCTGAATAAATATGGAAAAAACACAACAACACATCAGTAAACTAGCAGAGGAAAGAGGTTATTTCTGAAGAAGGAATAAAAAAGTCTGAAGAAGATGCTCAGCCTCACCAATGACCAGGGAAAGTCAACTCTTCCTCCTCCTCCTCCTCCTCCTCCTCCTCCTCCTCCTCCTCCTCCTCCTCCTCCTCCTCCTCCTCTTCCTCCTCCTCCTCCCCCTCCTCCTCTTCCTCCTTCATCTTTCCCTTTTCTTCTTTAGTCCTCTCTTCCTTCTCCTCCTCTCCTCCATTAGGAAATTCCTTTTTGGACTTTGTGGTGCATGCCTGTCACCCCAACTTTCAGGAGGTGGAGTCAAGAGGATTGCAAGTTTGGGGCCAGTCTGGCTACATAGCAAGATGCTCCCTCAAATAAAAAAATTAAAAATAATAATTCCTTGGGCTGGGAATGTGGCTTAGTGGTAGAGTGCCTGCCTAGCATGCATGAAGCCCTGGGTTTGATTCCTCAGTACCACATACACAGAAAAGGCCCAAGGTGGCGCTGTGGCCCAAGTGGTAGAGTGCTAGCCTTGAGCAAAAAGCTCAGGGATAGTGCTCAGGCCCTGAGTTCATCAAGCCCCAGGACTGGCAAAAAAAAATAATAATGATGATGATTCTTTTTTACCAAGAAAATTGTTTTAAAAAACTCAGTTCAGAAGAAACAAAGTGGCAGTAGATATGAGGGGAGCACTCTCCCACCCTCTCATTGTTAGGACTATTTAAATCAGTGGGATCCTCTGAAATGCAATTTGGCAGTAAATTAAAAACAATGTATCCCCTTTAGCCCAACAGTTCCACTTCAGGGAATAGAGCCTCAGGAATACCCATGCATGCACATAGAGATGTATACTCAAGGGTATATATTGTTGGCCATAGTGAACTGTTTGAACGTTAACAGATGTATTAATATTAACAGTGCATAGGATTTTTACCTGAGATTTTGGAAGGGCTTGGAAATACCTCAGATATGCAATAAAGGCAGATTACTGAATAAACTCTTCACGGAATACTACACAGCATGTAAAATAAAAGGAGTAGATTTATACATCCGGATAGAAAGATATGTTCCTAGGAATAAACAGTGAATGCCCAAAGTCATCACTTTCAAAATCAGCTTGCAGTGTTGCGTATAAGTTGATACCTCTTGGGTAAACAAAAGTATGACCCCCTCCCCCATGGTCAAGTTCTGTCCTCTGTGGAGAGGGGTGCACGGGACTCTGCAGGTCAAGGCAGACCTTTGACTGCTGGCCAAGGTGACACACAGCCCTGGGCCCAGTATTCCCCCCTTTACACAAATCATGGTTGTGTGTGTGTGTGTGTGTGTGTGACCTGTGGGTAGCCCTGTTTTCCTCCTCATAGGAAATGAAGATCTGTTTCTTTCAGGTTCTATCCTGGGTGCCTATCCATGCCCTTGGAGTCAGACTCCTCTTCCTAAAGAGGGCCCTTTAGGATGTCAAAGAGACCGTCTGTGTCCACATGTGTCAGCCTCCTAAGTAGACCCCCTGGTCACGCATGAGAGAAACTGATGAGCTGCTTCTAACCCCATGAGTCAGGGTTGGGACTTGATAGCCCCACCAGCCCATGGTCCTGCAGAATCCCCTTGGATCCTGTGAATCTGGAGTCGAGCTTGAAGGCTATGTTCATTTTCCTAACCCGCCCAGCTAGCTGCCCCAGTGGCCTGTCTTTCTGTGTTGCACAGCAAATGGAGTAAATGGGTATAGAGATGGGATGCTTGTGTAAGTGGTGGGAGAAAATGAGCCATGGAACCTAGCAACCCCCTTTCCCCCCCCTGCAGCTGTAAAGACAGATGCTCAAGGGTCCCTGGTACTTGCTTTGGCTCTGGTACCTTTCCTTAGCATTTGCAATGGATTATATAATGCTGGGCAGGATGCTGTGGAAAGCAGAGGGAAGAAGCAAGATGGATGGAGGATGAGACTATGAGAGCCAAGGGAGGATAATTATTCTTAGTGAGGATACTCCTGGAGACTCCTTTTCCTCTCTTGAGTTGTGAGGGGAATGATTCTGAACTGACGGGATGTTCTAAAACCTTCCAGTGAAGAAGGGAATAGGGTAGTGACCATCAGGGGCTCTCTCTGGTGATCCTGTGGTTCTTTCAGGACCAATCTTTCTTTCAGGCAAAAGAAGATCCGTTGGTGATGGATACAAAGTGTTGCTGTCTTCTTTTCCATTTGAATTCCCTTCAGTCACTCAGAGGACAAGATGGTAGAATGCTTTGGCAAAGTATACCAAAACAGATTTTCTTTTTTAAAAAAAAATCTGTGTCTCAGTTTTTTGAGTAGATATAACATTTCGATCATATCATAACTTTGGTAGGTTATATTTTTAAAGAATTCACGGGAATTGATTGCTTTTGAGATGCGAGGAGAACAAAAGAAGGCAAAATATCATGTAAAGGAAGTGGTAAAATTATAATTTTGCAGGTGGACCTAATGCTACAAAACAAAACAAAACAAAAGAATCAACTATTTACTTGTAGAAGGTGGCCTGGCTGAAACCCAGCCCTGTACATTTTGAAACATGTGGGAAGTAACACCTCGCTCTATCCATTATCCTTCCCCCTAGACAACTACCGGGAGCTTGGTATCTCTTTATAGCTCATCACCGTGCCTCGTCCGGGTCATGCCACTGGCACATAATTGTGCTAATCCCTGCTAGGAGGGCATCTGCCCACTCCACTTCCCAAGGCAGGGCTGCCTGTCCTTCACAGCTGAGCGCCTTCATGGAGCTGTCCACAGAATGAGAGAGAAAGACAGAACCAAGGATTGGCCCTTCCATTTTCTCTCTAGTATAAAAATATGCCATTAAAAAAGTCAAAGATCCTAAGCAAAGCTATGGAAGGAGAAAGCAAAGTGGTTTGGAAATGGAGAGAATGCTTCCAGACTGTACTTGATCTAGAGTCTCCTCCATCAACCAAGAGGTTGGGTTTTGAAAAACTGTATCTGAGCTCATTTGTCGTTAGGTCTAACATGACATTCTAGCAGTTATTAAAATGAACATGCTGCTTGGGTTGGGGGTATGGCTCAAGTGGTAGAGCTCCTGGGTAGGTAGCACCAAACTCCTGAGTTCAAACTACTGCTGCATTGTTACAGTGCATGGCATCTAAAGAATATATGGCTTTGGATTTGGCTTGTCCCATCCATCCATAGACCATTTCCCCACCACTTTGAACTTCAAAAATTATCCCTGTTTTAATCCCCTCATGAAAATGTGTAACCACCTAATTTATCATCACCCCTCATTATGAAGGGAAGAGTGTTTGTTAATTTGATCTGAAGCTTAGTAGATGCCTTTGTACATCTATGCAGTTCCATATTTCATGGCTACACTGCAGGTTTGGGAAAGCCTCTGGCTGTAGGCGCTGTCTCTTTGAGGAGGGTCCCTGTGTGGATCCTGTCACCTACTGTTCTGCATCATAGACATTTCAGATCTGTGCCTCAGCTAGAGTAGTGATTCTCAGAAAACAGGGAGTGGGGAAAGTGGGCGAGGCTGGGCAGGTGAAGGGGAGAGTCGCCGCCGTGGCTCATGCTGAGGGGTGTTTGGTGAGAAAAGCATATTCAGTCATTACAGCACAATTATTTCTTTCTTTCTTTCTTTCTTTCTTTCTTTCTTTCTTTCTTTCTTTCTTCTTCTTCTTTCTTCTTTCTTCTTTCTTTCTCTCTCTCTCTTTCTTTCTTTCTTTCTTTCTTTCTTTCTTTCTTTCTTTCTTTCTTTCTTTCTTTCTTTCTTTCTTTCTTTCTTTCTTTCTTTCTTTCTTTCTTTCTTTCTTTCTTTCTTTCTTTCTTTCTTTCTTTGCCAGTCCTGGGGCTTGAACTCAGGGCCTGAGCACTGTCCCTGGCTTCTTTTTGCTCAAGGCAAGCACCCTGCCACTTGAGCCACAGCGCCACTTCTGGCTGTTTTCTATATATGTGATGCTGGGGAATCAAACCCAGGGCTTCATGTATACGAGGCAAGTACTCTTGCCACTAGGCCATATTCCCAGCCCCTACAGCACAATTTTAGGTCTGAAAAAAATGCAAACATAGCAAACATACTCTTAGTCGAAACTGCAAGAAATATGACAGTAAAATCTTTATGGTTGTTGAGAGTCACACAAAAGATAGAGCAAGAAAGTGTTCTATTTTTGTTTATTTTTAATGGACACATTAAGATTGTACATATTCTATGGAATACTGTGGGATGTTTTGATACATGTATACCTGTCTGCCCCCTCAGATGTTTATCATTTTCTTGTGGTGAACACAATCAAAATAATTAATGGTAGGTTCTTTTTTTTTAAACCTAAGGAATTATATATTAAGCACATCAGAACTTCTCTTATCCAACAATCACTTAGCACTCATTGATCAACCCTTCTTCATTACAAATCATTCTAAGTCAGTGAAAGATAAAACTACGTTAGAAATCAAGTTTATGCTATAATACAGAGTAGTGTAAAATAAACATTTAATAGGAGGAATTGCAGGAAGGCAGGAATAATCAAGAGAAATGAAAAGGACATAAAGTAAGGGACCAAAAGTCAGAAAGAAAACAGCTGACACAGTGGACAGACAAAGGAGAATCAATCTAAGTAGAAGATTTTCATGGCAATTGAGTTTCTCTGCAACAAATAACTTTGGATCAGGACTCCTCTACAAAAGCGTGGAGTAGTCCCTTTAAGCACAAAGCATAAAAAATTTAAATCTTGCACAAATGGAGACATCCTCCTTAAGCATTACATTTGCGATACTGCCAGATTTTACTTGGAGATATAAACTTGAGTTAAAATATCAGGAAGTGTCTCTTTTTTTCTTGTTTAATTCTATTGTCAAGTGTCAAAAGGATGTGTTAACGACATCCAGCTTCAACTTCTGCAAATGAACAAGTCATCCCTCATTTTGCTTTTAGTTGTACCCAAGGACAGGGATAGCACTGGGCACAGTCATCCATCCATCTATCATCCATCTATCTATCTATCTATCTATCTATCTATCTATCTATCTATCTATCTATCTGTCTGTCTATCTATCTGTCGGTCATGGGGCTTGAACTCTGGCCTGCGTGCTCTCCCTGAGCTCTTCAGCTCAAGGATAGCACTTTTAACACTTGAGCCACAGCATCGCTTCTGGTTTTCTGGTGGTTAATTGGAGATAAGAGTCTCACAGACTTTCCTGCCCAGGCAGGCTTTGAACTTCCATCATCAGATCTCAGCCGCCTGAGTAGCTATGATTACAGGCTGAGCTCCCAGTACCCAACTATAGAATATTTATGCACAGCTTATGTTAAACATTGGAATAAGAAGAGCAGCTTTCCAAAAGCCTTATAGACTATTATTGAAGCCAGTGATGGTTTTGAAGCTAGACCAAAATTATTTGAAGTTAATGGACAGAGTTGGAAAACAAAATAATGGATAAATGTGTCCAGACAGTACTCTAGCAGGGGTCAGCAGAAATAAGGAGCACTTTTTAATGGATTTTTAAAGTAAAAATGTCATGTATTTCTTAGAACAGATGATAACTTCACTGACTTTGGGAGAGCAAGTTTTTTTTTTTTTTAATACTGCGTAAAAGCATTGGTTATTTGCTTTTCTCCAAGAAAAAAAATCAAGTGTGGACAGAAAGTTTTTCTGTTCTGTATGATGTTTATAGACAGTCAAAGGGCAATTTATTAGGAGCAACCCTAGGGTTCTATCTTTTTGAAATCTCAGAGACAAGATCAGCTGTGTGCACTGAAAAGTGGATTGAACTTTGAGGAGAATTTGGTATATTTGTTTATCAGCCATATTTGAAATTGTCAGTATAGTGAAACTGAAATTAGAGGTAAATGAAGCAAATTATCACTCATAGTGTTAATATAGCAAGCATTTAGACTGTCATTTCCTCCAAAAACAGTGACTACTACATGTGTTTCCTGTTCCTAGGATACATTCTGTAACTCTGTATCTCTGGAGTGAGCTACAGAATGTTCAAACTAGATACCAAGCACAGACTAGGACATTGTCTGGACTTCCCTTCCTCTCACTGAGTCTCGATCTGGGAATGATCCAAGTGGCCATGGGCAGAGACACCAAAGGACAGAGATGGGATGCACCCAGAAGGGGAGGATTCCCCAGATATAATTGTCCACGGTGAAGGTTTACAACTTCTCATGTTCCTGTGAAATGTTTGACTGCTAGAATTCCTGTTACAGCACACACATCCCAAATGCCTTAGACTGCCAGACTCTTTCCTCAGAAGCATTATGCAGGACAGTGTTGATCAAATGCACTCCATATATGCTTCTCTTGGTGAGAGAAAAACACCACAGTAGGAGGTGTCCCAAGTGCAACAACTGGGAGCTTAGTTGTATAGAGTTGTCATGGCAGATTGGCTTGAGGCCCTTCTCAATGGGTGTGTTGAAACCCAAGCCCAAGGCAATGGCATTAAGAGGTGAAAGATTGGGCATAACTGTAACCTTGTTTGTGCTCTACTAGGTAAATGCCCAGGACTGAGATTTCTGGGTCACAGGGAAGCTTGATGTTTAATTTTTTTTTTTTTTTTTTGAGGAACCTCCATACTGTTTTCCAGAGTGGTTTAACAAGTTTACATTCCCACCAACATTGTAATAGTATTCCCTTTTGGCCATATCCCCTTCAGCATCTGTTATTATTAGTGTTCTTGATAATGGCCATTCTAACTGGGGTGAGGTAGAATCTCAGTGTTGTTCTGATTTGCATTTCCTTTATGGCCAAAGATGTTAAACATTTCTTTATGTGTCTATTGGTCACTTTTACTTCTCCTGAGAAGTCTCTCTTTAAGTCATTAGCCCATATGTTAATTGGGTTGTTGGTATTTGGGGGTGTGGGCTCTCTTGACTTCCCCTCGCTTGGGGGGGAAGGGGCTTGTCCGCCTCTTCCTGGGTGGTCCTTTATCGCTCTCACGTGGGAGCGTTGGCCACAGGTAGCCTCCTCTCTCTCTACTTCCCCTCACTTGGGGGGGAAGGGGCTTGTCCGCCCCTTCCTGGGTGGTCCATGATCGCTCACGTGGGAGCGATGGCCACGGGTAGCCTCGGTGGCATGCGGTCGCAGGGTGCCCCAAAGCTGCCAAGAACGACATGGACACATGGGTCCCTGGAGAAAACCTCTAGGGCTTCTGTCTATTCAAATGAGGAGCCTCCCAGATATACTCTAAAGTCTGGCACAAGAGAGGCGCCCCTGATTGGTCCCAAGGAGTTGTCCCTCAAGTGATGTCAGACTTCCTTCTCTTCCTGTTAAAGACAGGAAGGGGAGGGACAGGCTGAGGTCAGCTGTGGCCCCTTAAAGGTGCAGCTGACCCCAACATGGGGGATTTATTTTTTAAGGTTTAATTTTTTGAGCTGTATATGTATTTTGGATATTCAGCCCTTGTTGGTGGATAGCTGGTAAAAAAACACACAAAAAAACTCTTCTCCCATTCTGTAGGCTTTCTAGTTAGCTTGTTAGTTAGGTTATTTGCTGTACAATTTCATCTATACACTTTTTCTTTGATTTGTTTTGTTTTTGGATCTTTACCTAGAAAATTTAGACCTGTGCCTAGGAGCCTTAGCGTTTCTACCACCCTACCAGTTTCTCTTGACAAACTGGTGTGATGGTGTAGACCAGTAATCCCAGAAATGGAGGAGACCATAGGTAGGAGTATTTCAGGCAATGCTGGGCAAAAATGGAAGAGTCTATCTAAAAACTAAAACAAAAGCAAAAAAAAAAATCTGAGGCACAGCTGGAGTGGTAAAGTATCAGATTGGCAAGCCCAAGGCCCTGACATCATACTGCCAAAACAGTCCTTTATTACTTTAGTTTTTATGATTATTTCATTCTCTAAGATGGAGAATGCTTCCTCCCCCATGTCAGTCCTCCACATAGCCATTGTTTATTTTCTTTATGATTTTCACCTTTTTTCAGTTAGTTGCTGTATGGTGGGAACATTGCTTAGACCAGCCACAGAGTCCATTTTCAGGAACAACTACCTTCTCTTTCAGTTTATGCATTTAACATTTCAATGGAGTGCTATGCTATTTAGATCTAGGCCTGTAAAAGTGCTATTTTTCTCTCTTTCTCTCTCTCTCCTGCCAATCCTGGGGCTTGGCCTGGGTGCTGTCCCTTAGCTTTTTCACTAGTGCTCAGCCACTTGAGCCACTGCTGTACTTTGGGCTTTTTGGTGGTTAATTGGAGATAAGAGTCTCATGGACTTTCCTGCTGGCTTCAAACCATGATCCTCAGGTTCTTGTATAGCTAGGATTACAGGTGTGAGTCACTGGCTCCAGGCCTTCAAAGCATCCTCTTCTTAAAAGAAAAACAATGTCTAGCAGAGGCCTTGAGAATGTTTCTTGCTACCGCTGGACATTCGCATCTGTTTTCCTGCTTCCGGTTCCTCTGGGGTCCTGGTACTCACTCTTGCTGTCTTCTTTCTTCTGGTTCCTAGTGCAGGTGCAAACACACATTCTTCTCTTCAGGCTGCTCACTCTTCTGTCAGGCCAGACATCAGGTATGATCTCTGGGGTCTTTCCAGGGCCTTGCTGGTCTTAGGGTCAGTGGACAGAAAAATGGCTGCCATGGCTCTTTCTGTGAGTGGAGGGGAGAAAGACATGCCGTTCCACCTCAGGGACCGAGGGTGCTCATCCCATTTCCTGTTCCCCTGCAGGTCTTTTGAAGCCAGGAGGCCCTGCATGGGAGTGAGCTCCTTCAGACACACATGACCCCTTCAGGGTGAGCTGGTGCTCTCAAAGGCACCCTTGAAGAGGAGAGGGAAGGGAGGCAGAGACTTGTCAAGGGGTTACCATCCTCAAATCTCAGTCTCAACATATATCATCACTTAGGCTTTACAAAAATCCTTGCATTTTCCAGCATCATTTCAAAGGAAAGAGAAAGGGGGAAAGAAACAAAGATCACCAGAAGCTCTCACTCAACATATGCTGTGTACCTGTGTGTGTGTGTGTGTGTGTGTGTGTGTGTTTGTGTGTGTATACAGGAAGTAGAGTTATACTTATATAATACGAAGTCCAGATGTGACCTCAACTGCAGAAACCATAAGCAGAAGCCATTTATCCTTTGACTGGCCCTGTCTCCTTTAGGCTCTGAGAGCAGCAGTCTCCCCAGGCAGACAGTCATCCCACAAACACTCAGGGTAGTGTGGGGTCCTGAATTCAACAACCTAACATGTTCTGTGTCTCTGCACTAAGTATTTCCCTTCCTATGTCCCTGCAGGCCTTGGGCCATCTTTCCTGTTAACCTGTATCCTATCATTTGGGGTTCGGTCAGAGAAGCAAAGCCACTTGAGACATATATCAGGAGCTCTGTGGAGAGATTTGATCTTATTTGGTTGTGGGAACAGGTCAGTATGTGTCTGCATGAGGTCTGCTACTTCTACTTCCAATGCTGGGTACTGAAGTCTGCAGGTCAGGGGGTGGGGCAGGAGTGATGGGCAGGAAGTAGGGATCCAGGGCAAATGGGAACCCCCAAGCATTGGCAGGAAGCAGGAGATGGGCTGGAATTGGTGCAGATCTTTCATTCACCACATTAAATTTGCCCTGGTGGGATCATTTGCAGAATTTGTGCCTCTCCTCAAGAAGCGTAACCCACTGCAGGCCCATGGCTCAGGAAATGAGAGTCAGGGAGAACTGGGAGGTGAGACTGTGGGTGCCTGTTAACTTTTCCATTTGCATCTAGTGTTGGTTGGAGACTGCAAAAACACACTGGAAGAGAGCTGATAAATAAGATTGTATGTATGTATGTATTTATTTATTTTACAGATCAAGTCATAGAACAGTAAAAAGGAAGCCAGCACACAGTCTAACTTTTATAAGCTTTGCTCAACTTGTCAGAAACAGGCTCTTAGAAATGCCCGTGCATTTCTGCTTCCTGTGTTCACTGGGAAGACTCTTACAGGCTTGTTATTTGCAGAATCTGGAGTTTATAGATGGTTTGATGACAGAGGTTTATAGAGGTCTTGATGTGCTTGTTCGCATGCTGATTTTCTCAAACTTCTCATTCTGCTCCCCAGTTTTAGGGAAGAGGGTGTTGATATTGTTCTGAGGCTGCATGTGACAGCCCAGGAATGAGAAAACTGATTTTTTTGTACCAGTACTGGAGCTTGAACTCAGGGCCTGAATGTTGTCTCTTAGCTTTTTTGTTTAAGACTGGATCTTGAGCTCCACTCCTGGCATTTTGTTAGTTAATTGGAGATAAGAGTCTCACAGACTTTCTGCCTGGGCTGGTTTCAAACTTCAAACTTAAATCCTCAGATCTCAGCCTCCTGAGTAGCTACGATTATAGGCATGAGCCATAGGTGCCTGGTAAAGTCAAGTTATCTTTTAGGATAGTTTTAGTTCCTTCTGGAAGGGGTGCGAGGTCTTAGGACAGATGCATTGGGTCACTAAGAATGCTGTCTGGAGTTTAGCCAGGGCAGTAGTCCTTTGGATCAATGTAAAACTCACTGAAACAATCACCTTCAAGATCATGTTCTCTGTAACTATTACCTTCAAGATTTCCACAGCTTTGGGAAGGTGTACAAACATTTGATGATGACTCTAGTCCAACCTAGAAGGATCTTTCCCTCCCTCCCTCCCCCTCCCCTCCCCCTCCCCCTCTCCTGCCTCCTCCCTTCCTCCCTCCCTCCCTCCCTCCTTCCCTTCCTTCCTTCCTTCCTTCCTTCCTTCCTCTTTCTTCCTTCCTTCCTTCCTTCCTTCCTTCCTTCCTTCCTTCCTTCCTTCCTTCCTTTCTTTCTTTCTTTCTTTCTTTCTTTCTTTCTTTCTTTCTTTCTTTCTTTCTTTCTTTCTTTCTATCTTTCTTTCTTTCTTTCTGTCTGTCTGTCTTTCTCTGTCTTTCTTCTTTTTTTTTTTTTGCCAGTACTGGGGCTTGAACTCAGTGCCTAGCACTGTCCAGAGTCTCTTCAAGGCTAGTGTTCTACCACTTGAGCCACAGCGCTACCTCTAGCCTTTTCTAAATAGTTTATTGGAGATAAGAGTCTCACCAACTGCCTCGGATGGCTTCAAACTGAGATCCACAGATCTCAACCTCCTAAGAAGCTAGGATGGCAGGTGTGAGTCACCAGTGCCCAGCTAGAATGTTCTTGAAGGCTCCCTGACCAAGTCATCTGTTGTGGGCTTAGGCTTCCCAAGGAACTTCAGTGAGCCATCCCCAAGCTCTTCAGAGAGCACAGTCCCCAAGATTTGGGGAGTGTGGTTTAATTGGAAGAGCAGCTGGAAGAGGAGTTGCATGGCCTGTGGTAGTTCTCCATTGGCTAGCTCTCTTTTTAAATTAAAAAAAATCTTTAAGTAGCTACGCAGAGGAAATGCCATTTAAAAAAGCAGTTTACGAATACAATGTATGTTGATCTGTGTCACCACCTCCAACATTCTAACACCCCTTTGACCAACCCCTTCCCTTACTTTTCTTAATTTTGTGGAATATACAATGAGTTCTTGACTGCATTCTCCCCCTTCTCCCTCCTTCATTCATCTGCTCTCCCCCTGGCCCAACTTCCCCTCTTGCATGTATCCATTTCCTGGTGCTGATTTTGTTGGGCTTGATGTCTTCTTTCTAAAAGATTACTTTTTGAGCTCTCCATAGAATCTATTATACTTCAGTTAAATCATTTGTAACCACTTGCATACCACCCAATGTGTTTACTTATAGGTTTATAGGTACATTCTACCTACCACAAATGAGGGAAACTATACAACCTTTGTTTTTCTGGATCTGGCTTACTTCACTTCATATAATTTTTTCCAAGTCTTTCCATTTCCTTACAAATGGTACGATATCATTCTTTCTGATGGATAAAGAATTTCCATTGTATATATGCATTACATTTTCTCCATACATTTGTCCATTGAGAGGCATATGGCTATGGTGAATAGTGCAGTGATGAACATGGTTGTGCTGGTGGCTTTACTGTAACCTTGATGATGTTCTATTGGATAAATGCCCATGAGTGCAATTGCTCAGTCATAGGGAAGCTCTATGTTTAGTTTTTTGAAGAATCTCCACACTGTTTTCTAGGGTGGTTGAACAAACTTAAATTCCCACCAACAGTGTAGGAGACTTCCCTTTTGGCCACATCTTGCCAGCATTTGTTGTTATTTGTTTCCGTATTAGTGGCATTCTAACTGGGGTGAGGTGGAATCTCAATATTGTTTTGATTTGCATCTCCTTTGTGGACAGAGATGTTGAACATTCCTTCCTGTGTCTACTGGCCATTCTTCTTCCTCTGAGAAGTTTGTCTTTAAGTCATTAGCAATTTATTAATTGGGTTGTTGGGTCTTTGAGGGTTTACTTTTTGAGGGTTTAATTTTTGAGTTCTAAGTATATTATGGATATGAGGTCCTTGTCTGATGTATAGCTGGTAAAAATCTTCTCCTATCCTGTGGGCTTTGCTAGCTCTCTTGTCCCCTGGAAGTGAAGAATCTCCAGGCTGTTGTCAATAGTACCATGCTAAAACCCCCAAACTATCAAGGCAGTCCCTACCTTAAGTTCACAGGTCAGTGCTCTGAATTGAAGACATGACCAAGATTACATAGCATATCATGGCCAAACCTGGGTCCCAGGTCTCTCCTCACCTCTTACAATTACTATGGGGTGTTTAGTCTCTGACAATCCATTGTTATGCAGTCACCTTTGGAACCACCACATATTGGGGGTAGGGGAGGTGAGTATTTCAATAGTGAATGTGGCTTTTATGTGAAAGATGTCTCACAGCAAAAGTATTTGTGTAAAAGGAGCTGAGGAACAGGGGTGTGGACTGTCTCTCTGGGAGAGTAGCTTGTCAGTTTATTAAATCCTGATTTACTGCTGACTCTCTTACCAAAAGCATAGCTGTTTGCAGTCCATCACATAGAGTCAAAAAATGCAAGTACTTGGGAATCTGAGGGGGTAGGGGAAAGGAAGAAAACAATGACCTGCCCTCAGGAATAAATCTTAGTGGTCACATAAACTAGGATGGCAGGAGTTTTTACTGTTCTTCAACACCTGAATGGCTAATGCGGTCAGAGGTGGGGACACATACAGACATGATTCCTCTGAACAAGCCAGCCCCTGTTTGCAGGCTCTGGGAAGTGTTTGCTGGAGTGGAGGGATGGCACAGTGGGCTTGATGGGAGGAGGGCAGCAACCCTCTCATAGTTCAAGACTCAAGTGACATTACCACCATGTCCTGAGACCTAACTTGGCTGCTACCAGAGAATCTTGAAGATCCTTAGTTGACAGGAAGCATATTTGACAGGGAGAGGCATTGTGGGGCAGGGGCAGCTGCAAAGGGCTCATAAGTCTTCAGTGGTGGATGTGTACCTCTGGGCCATTCTTCTCTCTCACCCAACACTGGACTTCTGGGCTCTGAATCATCAGAATCATCAGACTAGGGATAGAAAAAGCCCCCAAGATTGTTTGTTCAAGACCATCATCCAAAGGAAAAGATGGAAGTTTGAAAGTAAAGAGCTCAAGTGTGCTCTGGTGGCTTACTCCCATAATCCTAGCTACTCAGAGGCTGAGATCTGAGGACCATGGTTTGAGGACAACCCCAGCAGCAAAGTCTGTGAGACTCTTATCTACAATTGACCACCAAAAATCCAGAAGTAGATCTATGGTTCAAGTGGTAGAGTGCCAGAAAAGCTAAGGGACAATACCCTGGCCTTGAGTTCAAGTCCTACTACTAGCACACACACACACACACACACACACACACACACACACACACACACACACACACCACAAAGAAAAAGTAAAGAAAACAGGTAGCTCAGAGTCACAGATAGAAGGACGAGAGCTCACACTGCAGACTCCTAGGCATCACCTAGCTTCCACTGCCATGGCATCACTCCTGCCTTATTTGAGCTCAAGTGAATGCAAACCTGCACACACACCAGCATAAACAAAAGTAATCTAGGTGGAGTACTGGCAATGTGAGATCCTCAATCCAAGAAATCCCATCAAAACACTCCCATGAAACCCATTACTATCCCTGAAAGTCCCTCTTGCTGAGACAGCATTTCAGCATCTACACAAGTGTCTTAATCACATAGGGGGATCATGCCAAGTGAGGAGGCTTTAGCTGCTCTTGCCACTCAAATGGATAAAAATGGATCATGGTAGGAAAGAATATGTGGATTCACTTCATGTTCTTCTCCCCATGTTAGTCTCAGGACCACACTGAAAAGGGACACCGAGAGGGTTTTTAAAAAAATTCTTATTGTAAAAAAGAAACTGAGGTTTTTCAGAAAGCAAGAGCTTTCTGAAGCATCCATGTGTATTTCAGTGGACTCCCCTCTGTGCTGTAACAAGGTATTCCGGGTGAGTTTTGTCCGTGGCTGGCATCCTATGTTGCTGGGTGCATTGAGTGTGCCAAGGCACCCCAGCTCTGCCCTGTGGTGGATACATCACCATCTTGAAGGAAAGGGGAAGCTGAACTCCCTGACCCCTTCTCAGAACAGCTACAGCTGTCCTGGTGTCACTCTGCCCGCAGAAGCAATTGCAAGACAACCAAGTTTAATCAAAAGATGATTTTCCCCCCCTCCTTAAAAAAATTGGTCTAAAATGTAATCTCTTTTTAAAGGACTTCTGGATTGGGTTTGGGTACCTGACATTCTGTTGTTAATTCAAACAAACTAATAGACCCCTAACGTCTATTTGTCTAAGGAAATACTTTGGTTTGGGGATTTGAACTCAGGACCTTGAGCTTATTTGTTCAGCTTGTATAGCTTGCTTGTCTTGCTTGATTGGTGCTTACCACACCCAAGCCTGACTTATTACTGGCTATTTTTGAAGAAAAGCTCTTTTACGCCTTTCTGCCTGGGCAGGCCTTGAACCACCATCCTCTGATATTGGCCTCCTGAGTAGCTAAAATTACAGGCATGAGGACCTTGCACCTGACCCAAGAGAAAGAATACTTCTGCTGAGTTTGTATGTTTCTATTCATTCATCAAATATGCACCTTATGAAGTCAGGTTTTTTATGTGTGTAGATGTCTTTTCTATTAAAAGGCAAAGACTACCTTTTCTTTGGAAATACGTGTGTATGTGTGTATGTGTGTGTGTGTGTGTGTTACAATGTGAATTTCAGTCAATTGTTATGTGTGGGCATACCTGATCCTGTGTAATTATGGATGTTAAACATCAATTTTTTTCCCTTTAATCTTCTGCTTCATAATGAGCTATTAATTTAAGAACTGAAACATGGAGGCTGTATCTCAGACAACCCAGATTGTGCTGCTATGGATTGGTTTATGGGGGACCTAACCATGGCACATGGGGAACCCAGAGGGAGATGTGGGAGGTGTAGTTGCCTTTGAACTCTGATTAATAGCAATTGTGAGGAAAAATTGGTGGAGAATGTTGGGGGGTCTTCCACTTGAGCTCCTCTAAAATTTTAAGTACTTTAACAAAGATCATTCCTCATTCATTCATCTGCTTACTCCTTCCTCTATTTAGCCCACATTTTTGGAACATTTACTGTGTGCCAGGCACTGGGGTTCACTGGGGACACAACTGTGAGCATGAACAGACATGGCTCCTGGAATCTGTTCTCTAGTGAGGGAAGTAGGCCTTCAGGAATAACCACCTTCTGTGTCATTTCCCCTGTACTGATGAATGGAATCCCAACAGTGTTTGGGCTAGCAATATACAACTACATTTCCCAGTCTCCTTTGCAATTGAGGGTAGCCATGTGAAATGTTCTGGTCAATGAGATGTAAGTAGAAACCTCCTGGGTATTTTGGGAAAAGTTTCATTTTTTTTTTTCAGGTATAGGCGCTAGTCTACTCTTTTTCATTGTGTTTTTTTTCTACCATTTCCCCTCCCTTTTCTTTCTCCTCCTTTTTCTTTCCACCTGGAATAAAACTGTGGGGCTAGAAGTGAGTAGCCATCTTGCACTGATGAGGTGCCCATGCAAAATTATCACAGGAGGAAAAGAAAAAATAACACCTACTATTTAGTTAAACACACAGGCACACAAGCAGCTACTTGTAGCTCCTACTGATAGAATTGCATGAACTGTAGATGTGAAAATCTGAGGTCAGAGTTCTGTGATGATACGAGGGAAGCCTGGAAAGGGGGAGGCCAGCAGCACTCAACCTACAGGACTGGAGAATCCCATTTGTAAGGGCCAGTCAGATAAGCCTGGGGTGGACTATGTTTCAGGAGCTCCTCAATGTAGACCCTGTGTGGGAATGAGTCCTCCATGTTCTTCTGGTCTTGCAGCTGATTGTATGGTGAAATGGCGGCAAGGGGTCACTCTGCACACTTCTGGGGGTTGCCACTCGCAAGGCAGAGGTGGGAGAGCATGGGTTGAGGTTTCCTGGAAGTGTGAAGGTGATAGATGGGGTCCAGCTACCTCTTTCTCACACCAGGACATCTGAGACTAGAGCTAGGAAGGCAGCAAACCATGTCACAGAAGCCTAAAGAAAAGGTGGGTTTAGAGTGGGCCCCTGGGGTGGCATGGAAGGCAAAGCCTGAGGACTGAGGGCACTGACTGGGGGGCTCTGGCTGGAGGGCACCACTCGGAGCCCATGGAGCAGTAGGCCCCTCATGCCCATGCAGAAATGGGCTGAGCACCCGGACTGACAAGAACAAGCCAGCACCCAAGGACCTTTGCGTTTTAAGTAATGGAATGGAAAAGAGATGGCTGTGTAGGGTGAATACATGGCAGTGGTAGAGGGTAGCAGATGTGTGTGTGTGTGTGTACGTGTGCACGCGTGTGTGTGGTGGGGATGACGAATGAGGGAAGGGAGACACTCGGTGAAGTTTCTCCTACAGTGACATAGTAAGTGAAATAACCATGGTTGAATTTGTCACCTAGGCAAGACCCGGGCCCCTGGCCGGCCTTCTGAGCCACCCAGGGGCTGTTGCTAGCTCACACCCTGGGGACATCTTTCCACACGGGTTGGCAGGGCCACGGAGGGAGAAATCGCTGCAGGGTAATGAGACAATTAGCTCCTCGCTTTCTTCCTGCAGGAACAAACCCGGGCCCCCGTGGCAGCTGTCCCCTCCTGTTCCTCCAGCTGGCCGCCTTGCTGCGTGCACCCCTTCCCCGGAACCAGGAACCAGGAGGAGCTGCAGATCCCCGGCCCACTTGCTGTGCTCGCTTGGGGAGGGAGGTGGAGGGAGGGTGGGAGGGTACCCCGCAGGTGGGGGAGGCTGAGCCAGGCCTCTCAGGAGGGGTTGGTGTCATTGATGAGAGCATTGGCCTGCCCTGGACCCAGCGTCAAAGTTCTCCCGTGGGGTTGGCAGCCGTCTGTCAGCCGCTCTCCGAGAAGCAGCATATGGACTGCTCGGAGCAGCTGCTGGGAGGAAGATGCGAGAGGAAGCCTCGAGGCCTAAACAGAGACGTGCATGTCACCGCAGCACCTCACGCGCCAGGCCTCCTTCCGGGTCACCGAGTGGCTTTAGACCTTAAAATCACCACCACTACCACCACCACCACCTCTACCATCATCATCATTATCATTATCACCACCTCCAACATTACCACCACCACCACCACCACCACCACCACCATCATTACCATCACCACGGCCACCACCACCATCTTTGTTGTCACAGTTACTACCATTACCACCACCTCCACCACCACCATCATCATTGTGGGCCACATGAAATTCAAGGAGCTAACATTTGATACTCATCAAATGGCATCTGTGCCATTTGTGCCAGCCAGTTCTAGAAACTACTCTAGGTGCATTTTCATATCTGTCTGTCTGTCTATCACCTATCTATCTGTCTGTCTGTCTGCCTGTCTGTCTATCTACTTCTTTTCAGTTGGTGGAAGGACTTGTTTGTTTCCATTTTGTAGATGAAAAAAGAATGAAGGCAAGAGCGCCTAGGAATTCATGCTGGTCACACAGCTGACAGACAACCCAGGTCTAAATCCAAAGCCTTCTCTTTTAATCATGACGGTGGTTTTCTGTGGCGAGCATTTATTTACTTATTTATTTGTTTGTACCTGTTTGGTCCTGTGGCTTGAACTCAGGGCCTGGGCACTGTCTCTGAGCTTCTTGCTCAAGGCTAGTACTCTACCACTTGGCCCACAGGTCTACTTTTGGCATTTTGGTGCTTGGGCTGGCTTTGAACTGATCCTTAGATATCAGCTTCCTGAGTAGTTAGAATTATAGGCATGAGCCACCTGTACCTGGCTGGGCAAGCATTTTGGGCAGCAGTGATAAGAGGCACAGTGTGGCCTCTTCACAGAGCATAGGGATCCTTTTTGCATCTGACCTCTAGAGAGTAGGGGTAGATTGTGGTCTCCTCTGACATCACAGCTGCTAGATGGGAGTGTGTGGGGGAGGGTGGCATTCAGTGAATTATAGGATCACACAGGAAAAAAACCAACCAACCCTGGAGAATCCATTTTTCCTGCTTATTTTGCGGCTGAATTTTGCCTCATAAAAAGCCTCGCAGAGAATAGACTTGTACCCTGACCCTCTCTCTGCCCTGCCGGGAGTGGATCAGGTTAAATGAGGAGAGGGGGTCTGGTCAGGAAAGGGAGGAGAAAGTAGACGAGCATAAAGCCCAGCGTGTGGCTTATTTCAGTCAATTGCTGATTATCTTACTAAATCCCCAGGCTAGAGAGCTGGGAGGATATTGTTTTGAAGAATGTGTAGATCGAACAAAGAGATATTGTTATTTTCTCTTGTCCTGGGCTTTTGTCTGCCACTGGATCTCTAGGGGCTCCAGGAAGCTATGGATTGGTCTGGCTCCCTCTATCAAATGCTATGTCCCCAGGTAGATCTGTCACCCTAGTTGGGGGTTTGGACCTTCCAGACATGAAGACAGAAATCAAGAGCCCATTCATCACACTGGAAGCTGATACTTGACAGAGATCCGATCCCATCTTGATGCTGGAAACTTGGAGAGAAATGGAGCAGACTAGTTTTCTCAGGCACCGAAAGGAAAACGTTCCCAGATAGATCACAAGAAGCACTCTAAACCATGAATGGAATTACTAGATAGTTCAGTGTGTGGGGACCCAAGGCCTGCCAGTTTCCTGCTTCCAGAAGATACTGGAGGATTCGTCAAGGCATGTTGCACAGGGGGTATGGCCAGCATGGATTGACTCTGCTATTTTGGAGAGGGAAAATAGCGTATATACCTGTTATTTCCTTTAAAAAGGAGAAGGAGTTGTGAGCTGGAAGTAAAGTTCCTAAGTGTGGGCCTTTGCTAAACTAGATAACAGAAGAGGACTAGCAAAAGGAAAGGGGATATAAACACTGTGTGTGTGTGTGTGTGTGTGTGTGTGTGTGTGCACATGCTTGCTAGTCTGAAGCTTGAACTCAAGGCCTGGGTGCTGTTCCTTAGCTTTTTTTACTTTAATGCTCAAGGTTGGTATTCTACCACTTGAGTCTTAGCTATACTTCCAGTCTTACAGAGTTTCCTGCCCAGGCTGGCTTTAAATCATGATCCTCAGATCTCAGTCTCCTGAGTAGCTAGGATTTCAGATGTGAGCCATCAAAGTAGCACTTGGCTATGGATTATGAACATTTTTAAAGATCCACTGAGACCCAATCCAATCTACTGTGTCTCCAACCCTTGCCTCATCTATGAGGTACAGCAGTAATGGAGTCTTTGTAAGTAAGGAGAGGAACCACAGTCACCTATTCCCTGCCTTTCTGATCTACCCACTGCTGCTCTTCTGCCTCTGGATATTAGTTCATGCTGTTCCCTATGCCTTGAATACATATCTGTTTTTTTCTACTCACCGAATTTCCAGTTGTACTTAAAAGCCTAGCTCAAGCCATACCCCTGTGTGGATTCATTGGGTTCTCCCACTGAGGTGGTCTTTTTCTACTTAGAATTTCCCACTTTGACACCAGGATCATTCCCTGTCTCCATTAGTACCGTCCCCCGCTCCGCCCAATTCTTCCAAGCCTAGCTAATGGTAGCTATTTATTATTTATTTTTGCCAGTCCCAGGGCTTGACCTCTGGGCCTGGGCACTCTCCATGAGCTTCTCTTGCTCAAGGCAAGCATTCTGCCCCTTGAGTTACATCCACTTCCAGCTTTTTTTGAGTAGTTTATTGGAGATAAGAGTTTCACAGAGTTTCCTGTTCAGGCTGGCTTCAAAACCCTATCCTCAGATTTCAGCCTCCTGAGTACCTAGAATTACAGGTATGAACCACTGGCACCCGGCACTAATCTTAATATCTGTTATCCAAGTGAGACTAGAGGAAGCCAAACTGATCAGTTCTGGCTTCTCAGGCATTCCACACATCAACCCTCTGTCTAGAGTTCACGTCAGTCCCTCCACTTGTAATGGCAAAGCTGGTAATGTCATGAAGTAGTTAGAAGGCTCCAACACCATGTCATTTATTTATCCATGTATTTATTGATATTTATTGTGTTACAAATAGCATAGATGCAAGTGCGTGAATCTTATGTGTAAGCTTGGTGGTCTTTTAATCTATGTTTACACTGGCAAGACGAAGAGCTAAATGAGAACTGAAAAGTGGATCGGTGCTTATAAACTGTAAAGTGTGGCACGAATGTTGGTTTTGACTATTACCAGGAGATGGAGCCTTTTTCCCATTAAATTCCTCTTGCTCAACTTCTAGATTTCTAGAAATCTACCCTTTGCAACCACTCTACAATTGGTTGCTGGTGCCAGGACCTTGGTGCCCTCATTATGCAGAGTGACCACAGAGACCTGGGCCCAGTCACTGCTGTGGGGAGTCCTCTGCTCCCAGAATCATGGCTCCAGGAGTCAAGTCCTTTTATCAGGCACCTAGGGTAGCAAGGTGGCCTCACAAAATGGGGCCAGGGAAACAGAGTTATGTCAACATGACACAATTTGATTCTGAAGGTCTATCTTGTGTGTCAGGTCTAGGCCAGGAAGTGAAGAAGCTAGCGAAGATGGAGCCCCCAAGGGGGCTAGCAGGCTGTGCGATTGTTGACCTGTGAAGTGAGGCCCCCAAACACAAGGGGCTATGACTCTTCTCACATTCTTCCCATGAGACTTTCTTCTGGAGAAGTCCAAGCCCCTACTCTCCAGGGGTGACCACTTCTGTGGACTGTATCTAGTCAGCATGTGCATTTGACTTGCTAGTTCTCTTCCTGCTTACTCCAGGGCCCCTCACACTGAGCCAGACCCTAGCAGACACATCTTCTTCTGCCCTAAGCCTGACTTGGTCCTGTTACCTCCATTCATCCTCCTTTCTGCCACAAATACCCCCAACTGCCCACTCTAAGCCACTTCTGACGGTCAACAAGGCCCTCACCATGATTTTCCCTTCTGGGCTTTCTCTCCCACCATTTCCACTGTTACCTATGGAAGCCCTCAGTCTGCCAAGGTTTCTAACTAGCTGTCTGCCACAGCTGGAATCCATGCCCACATCCTGCCAAATCTCACCCAACTCATGAGACCTAGAAATTGCCCCTCTCTGCCTTTAGGCACACTTTCCATTTGCTTTGTTCAAAAGCTATTTACCTCTTTTTCCTGTTGACCACTGCCACCCTTTATCAGAACCTTGATCTGGCTCCTCTCTAATCATCTCTCTTCTATCTCCTTGTCTTCTGGTGCCTCATTCGGGGTCTGGCCCTTGGTCTTTGTGAATAGAGAGATAAATACTGCATTAAGGACTAAATGGCAGAAGTCAAGGCAAAGCCACTGAGAGATCATATTCCCTGATACCCAAGTCAGGTTTATGCTACTCCTAGGGGTGCTTTGAGTATCTCCAGCCCATCTCTCCATCCAGATGCTCACACAGTCTAATACCTCACACAGCTCCATGCTGAAAAACGCTGAATCTAGAGAAACTTTGTCGTAATTACCTACCTACTTGAAAGTACAAACTATGTAATTTGCCTTTAAGTGATCTTAAATTAATATAACTCATGAAGTATGCTCAGAATACTCAAGTACTGGTACACCCAATTGAACACAATTAAAATTAAGACAGGTTTATTAGTATTGTGACTATTATTGATTGAAACGATAATGATAAATAAGGAGAAATGTTAAGTACAACAGGGAATGGGTAATATTTCTTCAAAGTAATCATTTTGCTGTGACTACCCAATTATTAGTACATTTAATGTGTTATTCAGTGCAATTAATTACCCACTTGGCTTCTGGAAGGCACTAGGAGAAATTGCCTTTCGTGTGGAGAGGCGGCTGGGCTGCGTGGTGGAGGGATGGAGACAAGCCACTAGTGTAGATGTAGTTGTAGTGTAGCGTAGTTGTAGATGTGGCCACCAGCAGCTCGAAGCTGAACATGAAGGTATAGTGTGGGTACCAAGTTTTCAGTCCCACAGGTGCTTCTGTAACTATGACAGAGGCTGATAAATGGGCTGGTGGTGGAATCAGAAAGCAGGGCTTCAGTCTAGACAGGGTCACCTAAGCTTAGCTGTCATACCTTCCAGTAGTTAATTTTCTCCTTTGGCAAAGCTGTCTATGTGAAGAAGATTTGCCTTGGTGCCCCTGAGCTGCACCATGGCAGTTGCTGGTCAGGGGACCCATGTCTTCCCCTGGGTTTAGTATGCCTTGGAGATTTGCACCTGGTTGCTCTAAGTGACCTCAAGGAGTTGGCTCTGGCAGCCAATTCTAGGCCCCCTACAACTTAGTGTAAGGGGAATGTGAAAGGATGCGTCTCTACTTCATCCATGACCTTGATCCAGTTGTGGGGTCACAGAAACTCCTGTCTCTCATTGCTGGGAAGAATGGTAAATGGCAGAGATGATGAAGAAGCTGTTTTTCTTATTTGTTCACACTACAGTCTACTGGGTAGAGCAGATTTATTAACCACATTCTATAAATGTGGACAATGGGATGGGTCTAGGGAAGAAAGCAACTGGCTCAAGCTCTCAGAAGTGTTTGCTAGGGGACTTGAACTCACATCCTTAGATACTAAGAGCCATATTTGGATTTTCTGCACCTTTGCCACACCTCCATATCCTTGGAGCATCTGGCTTCTGACCCTCGCCGGTGCCAAGGGCTCACCTGAATATTTTATACAGCTAATTGCTAGTTTTTACATAAAGGCTTTATTTTATGAGCTTCAAATTGCCCAAATTAGATTTTTATTAAGCTCACACATATGATTTTTTTCTTGTTTTTATTAAAATTAAATTCACTCCTGTGCCATTTGCAAGGAGTTTGAAATTAGGATTGCTTTGTATCCACGGAAACACAGGGAGACTCTTACATGTGATCAGAGTTGTACCCACAGAATGGGGGGGAAGGCAGCTGGTAATTAGGTGTGCAGTTCTTTGACAAGCACCGGGATCACAAGACCTGGCCCCTCCGCGTTGTGATTGACTGTTGACACCAACTCTTCTATGGTTCGTTTCTGTGATGGGTGAGAGGAGCCTGTGTTAGGCCTGTTCCGCTCTCACTCACTCTGTGACTTGTGAAAAGCATGGCTCTTGTTCTGGGCCTTATTTTCCTGCATCTACAAAAATAAGGATTAATTGGCTGGGTACTGGTGGCTCACGCCTGTAATCCTAATGACTCAGGAGGCTGAGATCTGAGGATCGTGGTTCAAAGCCAGCCAGGGCAGGAAAGTCCATGAGACTCTTATCCCCAATTAACCACCAGAAAACTGCAAGTGGTGCTGTGGCTCAAGTGGTAGAGTGCTAGCCTTGAGCTGAAGAGCTCAGGAACAGTGTCCAGTTCCCAAGTTCAAGACCCATGACCAACAAAATAAATAAAAAGGAGGATTAAACCAGACACCAAATGCTCATGCCTGCAATCGTAGTTACTCAACAGGCTGAGATCTGAGGATCATGGTTTGAAACTAGCCCAGGAGGAAAGTCCATGAGACTCTTATGCCCGATTAACCACCAAAAAGCCAGAAGTGGAGCTGTGGCTCACTCAGATTGTAGATTGCTAGCCTTGAGCACAAAAGCTCAGGGACAGCACCCAGGCCTTAAGTTCAAGTCCCAGGGCTGGCACTAAAACACCACCACCACCACAAGCATCCCCAGCGAGGATTAAGGGAGATAGTCATGGCAAAAGTGTTTTATGTGTGGTTCAATTGAGCAAATGGCTATACCATTGTGATGGGAAGGCTTTTCATGTCATGCCTGGACTCAGCAGAAAGATACATCTTGGTGTGCTAACTTATTGAGCAACCACTAATTGATCAACTATTACATACCAGAGACTCTTATAGGCTCTGGGGGACAGGTTAACAAATTAGAAGAAGCTCTACTCTCAGGAACACTGACAACCACCGACACCAAACCAACCGGCTGATCTTTAAAATGTGACAGGACAGCAGGTATGTCAGGATGGGGGTTGCTGCTTGAGATTTGGAGCTTAAGCAACCAAACTTCTTTGGATGGTAACATTAGAGGTGAGACCTGAATGACAAAAGCATCTAGTCATGGGAAGATCTGGCTGCAGCCAGTATCTGGGTCACAAGGTAGAGTGGCACTTGGCATATTTAAGAAGCAGAGACAAGGTCAGGGTGATAGGTGGGGATAGAGATGGTTTGGAGAAGTAGACACCATGCCATTGGCAAGACAAGGGTGCTCCAGGATCCTGATGGCAGAGGCCCCTTCTTGGCATAGGAGTGTGGCCTTAGAAAGGGGTTGTGTTGGGATGGGAATGTGGCTTAGTGGCAGGGTGCTTGCCTAGCCCTGGGTTCTATTCCTCAGCACCACATAAACAGAAAAAGCACAAGTGGCACTGTGGCTCCAGTGATAGAGCACTACTAGCCTTGAGCAAAAGAAGCTCAGGGACAGTACTCAGGCCCTGAGTTCAAGCCCCAGGACTGGCCAAAAAAAAAAAAAAAGGAAAGAAAAAAGAAAAAAGAAAGGGGTCGTGTTATGGGGTCGTGTTATTTCCTTGGGATGAACAGGGTATGAAGAGTATTTTGGGAAATGGGATGATTTAAACTGGTCATTTCTACTCCAAAGGATGACCTGCTGTGTCCCTGGCATCTCTTTTACCTTGAAGGGGTCTGAATGCACTACATTATTAATTTAGGCAAGGTGTAGCCAGTGGTTGACTTAGCCTCAGTTTTTCTCATCTCTAAAATGGGACAGAAAAACATTTACCTCTCCATTTTGTGAGAATTAACTGATACATTAGCATGAAGAATTTTGGGAACCAGGATAATGTCATTTTAATACTTATAATTTATGTTAGTAGGCAGCTATATTGCTTATAAAATATTACTAGTAGAACTTAGTTTTTTTTATGATTAGACTATTCCTGACATGCATCTCTTGGAAAAAGTTGATGCTTTTTCTTGAGCCCAAATTGTCACAGCTTTTGTGGAAAGCAATTAGTAGTGAACATCAATAGCCTTAACAAAGTTTGTTTCTTTTTACCCAGAAATTCAGACTCAGGCTTCGAATTTAACAGTAGTAACAACAACAACAACAACAACAAAATAAGTGGATTTCTTTTTCTGGCTCGAATTGGGTAGCCTGTAGCAACCTAATGCTGCTGATTGAAAGAACTAGAAATGTTGAACAATTAGAAAAAGAACATTGTATATATTTATCCAGTGGAACTGAATGAACTGTTACTATAAACAAAAACTGTGGATGAATCTTATAAATATGTTGAGCCAAAGGAACCAGATGCAAAATTTGTATGAGTTTCTGTTTGAATTGATATGAAACTCAAGTATATATTTGTATTTAGTTGATATATGGCATATAAAGAATACCTGAGACAAACATATAAGTAATTAGGAAAAATCTTAGAAGTATATAATTTAAATTACATATATGTGTGTACAATTTATGTTAAGTTCAGCCTATTCATATTGAAGTTAGGATAATGCTGTGATGTGCATCTGGAATGTTCCCCAAATGCCTATGTGTTAGAGGCTTAGTCCCAGATTCCCAGCTGTTTAGAAATGGTAGAATCTTTGAGAGGTGGGGCCTAGTGGGAAGAAGTTATTGGAGGTATGTTATGGCAGGGGATATTGGCCTGGAGACGCCTCAACTTCCTTCCTTTTGGCTTCCCAACCTCTGAGAGCTGAGTGGATTGTTCTATCAAGCAACCCCAGCCCTGGTGTGCAGCCTTTTCACAGGCCTCAAGAGTCATGGCCTGGAATTGCTGAAACTGCACAACAGAACAAGCCTTCCCTCCTTGTGTGTTGACTGGCTCAAGCATTTTGTTAGAGTCATAGAAAGCTGACAAACACAGCTCTGTCCCGAGAGAAGGGGCTGTAATTGGGTGGAGGCACAAAGAGAGCTGGTCTTCTGGTCATGTTCCCTTTCTAGATCTGGATGGAGCTCTGCCGGCTGTTCACTTTGTGAAAATTCCATTAATCTGTATACTTTTTAAATTTATTTTTTACTTTCCTACATGTATAGCTTGATTTTTTTTTAAAACTTGCCTAAATAAAAAGGCAATAATTGAGTACGAGGATAAAGATGTGTGAATAAAGATATTTATTGCAGCATCAAATATTACAGCAAAAATAGAAATAATCTAACACTCCAAAATGAAATATATTTAAATAAAATATGGTAATGATGCTGTCTTTAATATGATGTTTGCGAAGAGTTTTTAAGCATGTGGGAGTTGTTTTTTTTCATATTTCAGTGTTAGTAGGACAAAGTCTGATAAGCACTGTGTGAGGGACTTGAGTCCTCCACCCTAATACTGGTGCGTGGAGAAGGGTGGTGGGGGCCTCTGTGGCTCAGTCTCTCTGGTTACAGGGGTCCCCTCACTATAGCCCCCACTAAGTGGAATGCTCCAGAAAGGATGGAATTTTCAGCATCTTCTGCACGAGCCTGCTTGAGTTCTAGTTCAAACATCTTTCCCTTCCCTCCAAGATGGTATGGTGGGGGGAGGCATTTTCCACCTACAATCAGTTTTTTGAAAAATTACTTTTATAATCGGAAAAAATGTACTAGCCTGTTTTCTGTATCTCTCTAAGTGATCTGGAGAGAGGGGGCATGTTTGTGAATCACTGGAACCTTGTTTCAATGCAGGTTCAGGTTGGATATGCTGGGGTGGGGGCCTGGGATTCTGCATTTCTAATGATGCCTAGTAAGGAGGTGTGAACAGAAGGTTGGTGCCCACATGGGCATCTGGGCCACACACAGCACGTGGGTCGGTGCCTCAGAGGGTGAGTTCCCGGATGTGAATTCCTTTCCACAGATATAACACTTTAACTTCACAGGAAGGAACTCAGGCATGTCAAGAGGCCACCGCATAGGTCTTAGCTATGGCCGTGATTCACTTTGCCCCTCAGGGTTTGTGAAAATGGCTGGTAAAGAGAATAAGATCTTGGGGACACTCAGCTACCTAATCTTTCTGGAGGCTGGAGAACAGCTTCCTGGGCATGTTTGAACACCAGAGGAGAAAGTATCTATCCTCATTATTATGAATCTCAGCTAGCTCCCCAATTATATTACAAATTAGAAGTCAAGTGATGTCTTCTTTAGATATGAGCAAGAAAACCTGGAAGCTATACCTGTACTTGAAGGAATCAAGGAACAGAGAAAGACTATATTAAAAATTAACCCCCTCAATATTGGTTGTAATCAATGGTAGCAGAGTTGAACTGTCTGATACTGAGATTACTATGTTGATTTTCATTTTAAATGTTTGTCAAAACGATTATGAAAAACTATGGGGACATTCCTATGCTTCAATCCAACACTTTCTCTTGTAGAACTTTATAGTAAGGGATCATTCATAGCTGGGTGCCAGGGGCTTATGCCTGTACTTCTAGCTATTCATGAGGCTGGAACCTGGAGGATTCTGGTTCCAAGCCAGAAAAGAAGTATGCAAGACTCTATCTACAATTAAGCAGTAAAAGCCAGGGCAGAGGCATAACTCAAGTGGAGAGTAAACAAACTGAATGGATGTGAGGCCTGGAGTTCAAGTCCCAGTATCAGAAAAACAAACAAACCCAAGGGAATTGTTCCATAAAAGGTAAGTGAGCTTTATTCACAAAGAGCCCCATAGAGACATTATTTATAATTCCAATACAAATTATGAAATATTCAATATCCAAGAATAAGCTTTTGAGTAGATTGAGGCGAAACCATGAATGAAATATTCAGATACTTAAATGACTAGAAAAATGTATTTAAACATGTACTAACCCTCTGACATTTATTATTGTTCAGCAACACACATACACACACACACATTTGTGTATGACAGAGAAGAGAACAAGTGAAAAGTAAACTTTTGTCAATGGGTTGGTTACTAATTATATATTGTATATGTACATATTTAAAGTAGTGCCCTTATAGACAACACAACCAATGGAAAATTCCATTTAGAAGGAGAGGATCAGGTCAATACTAGCAACCACAGCTTCCCACATCCATAGAACCCTAAGTCTTTGAGGTGTTGAGGGTGAGCCATTTGGTCAGGTGGTTCTATTCTCTGAGCAGTAGAAAGTTTATGTTAGTACTCTTCAATATGGCACCCTGGGTTTTCCTTGTCTTCTGTAACTCATAAGAAACTCAGGAAGTTTTTTCTTAAAGTTTGTGTCTACCTTTGAGAGCAATTCAAAAGAGGGAGTTGGAGGGGCAGGGGGAGGCAGATGCTTGAGCGCAGCTAGGAAAGCCAGACTCCTCCAAATTTGTTTGTTCAGACCAAAATTCTTTTGTTTGGAGCAGATTGGCACCAGTTTCTCAAAATTTGCATGGGAGAACAAAGATTCGTGTTTGAGTAAAAACAATGAGAATAGCACAGCTTGCTTCTCAAAGGTTCCTCCTGCCCCCACTCCTACCCACTCCGAGTCTCTAGTTCCCAGAGGAAGGCAAATGTGTGAGTGAAGGCCTCCTTTAGAGCAGCCTTGGCTCCTGGGTGTGGCCATGGAGAAGTGGCCTGGGTGCTGGACCTGGGCATTAGGTGTCCTCCTCTGGGACATTGACATTTCTGAGCATCCAAATGATCTGAACATACATATGTCTTAAAATATCCCTTAGCATCTGGATAAATGGAATATCACCACCTACTTGGGTAGGAGTGCATTTTTGTAGGAAGAGCACATTTCACAGTCAGAGTCTCCTTGGCTCTGCCCTTATTAAACATACTTGCCGCAGTCATTTTCTCTCTAGACTCGCTTTCTTTGCCTATGAAGTGGGGCAATACCTGTCTCATACAAGTCATAGTGTTATTATAAAGATCATTTAAAGACCACAGTGGAAGTCTTTTATAACTGCAAAATAAAATATATATGCTAGTTCTTTTAATAGTAACAGAGTGATATAATTTTGATTAAAATTTTTTTTTTCAGTGCTAAGGTTGGTTGGTTTGTTTGTTTTTGTTGCCAGTCCTGGGGCATGGACTCAAGGCCTGAGCTTCTTTTTGCTCAAGGATAGCACTCTACCTCTTGAGCCACAACGCCACTTCCGGCTTTTTTTCTATATATGTGGTGCTGAGGAATCGAACCCAGGGCTTCATGTATATGACGCGAGCATTTTGCCACTAAGCCATATTCCCAGCCCCAGTGCTAAGGATTGCATTTGCTATAAAGTTATTTGTATTTTACAGGACTGGGGTTTGAGCTCAGGGCCTCCCTCTTGCTAGGCAGGCACTATGCTGCTGAGCCAAGCCTCCAGCTCTGTTTCACACTCGTAAGTTTTGAGATACCATCTTGCTTCCCACCTAAGCACATGCCTGGACCACAGTCTGCCAATGTTTTTAGGCCTCTCATTGTGGTTGGGATGGCAGACATGCAACACCATGCTCAGCTTCTTTCTGTTGAGATGGAGTCTTGGGAACTTTTCTGCTCTAGCTGGTGTGGAACTTTAATCTTTCCACTCTCAGTCTCCCAAATAGCTAGAATTTCAGGTGTGACCAGTCAGCTCCTGGCTGCTTTTTTCTTCTTTGTTTCAAGTAGGGTGATGTATTATTTTGTCTAGGACTGTCTTCTGACGGTAATCCTTCGACCTGACCTATTGCCTCCCACATTCTGAGATCACAGGCTGGCCTCAAACTGAAATCCTCCTGATGTCTGTCACTCAAGTAGCTGGAATAACAGGTATGAGCCATCATTCCCAACCTACTTTGAATTTCATTTTTTGGTGTTGTGTACTGATTTCTATAGCCTCATAATTCTCTAAAGGATGATTCAGACATGTTTTGAGATTATGTTCTTGCTAAACTCTTTTTTCATCTAGGCTGGGGTTGGGGTGCAGGTGAGGATGACAGGCCAGGTAACCAAAATATGTTAGAAAGATAGATTTTCAGCTGGGTGCTGGTGACTCATGCCTGTAATCCTAGCTACTCAAATGGCAGAGATCTGGGGATCAAAGTTCAAATCCAGCTTAGGCAGGAAAGTCTGTGAGACCCTTATCTCCAATTAACTACCAATAAAAAAAGCAGGAAGTGGAGCTGTGGTTCAAGTGGTAAAGTACTAGCTTTCAGTGAAAAAAACTAAGGGATAGCGCCAAGGCCCTGAGTTCAAGTGCCAGTACTGGAACAAAAAATGAAAGTTGAAGAAATGAAATTGTTCAGTTAATTGAGATGTATACTTAAATATTTGAGGGATAGTTTCAACTGACCTTCACTAGTGGGTTCCACCATTTGTACACAAGTGGGCACAAGGATGTCAGTTTCTCCACATTTTTGCTATCACATCAATTTTTGTATTTCTTTTTTTTTTTTTGGCCAGTCCTGGGGCTTGGACTCAGGGCCTGAGCACTGTCCCTGGCTTCTTTTTGCTCAAGGCTAGCACTCTGCCACTTGAGCCACAGCGCCACTTCTGGCCATTTTCTGTATATGTGGTGCTGGGGAATCGAACCCAGGGCCTCATGTATATGAGGCAGGCACTCTTGCCACTAGGCCATATCCCCAGCCCAATTTTTGTATTTCTTGCTACACAATTCTCCTCCCTCACTAACTGTGAGATGCAGCTTTGCATGTATATCAGTCGCGCTTATGCATGTTTCTGATGAATTGCTCATTTATTTCTCTTGCAGCTTTTTCTTAGTTGTCTTCTTGCTTTGTTAAGAAATGGTTATATATTCTGAATACCGTTCCCTTAGTCTGTTAAGTAGGTTGTAAGGAAATTCTATTAGTCTTTTAAACTTGGATTATTGAATATTTTGACTTAGGTAACTTCACAATTTTTATAAAGTTAAATGTGGGAAACTTTGGATTTTTTTGTCTTGCTTAGAAGGCCTTCTGTCCTTAAAAAGAAATCACCCTTTCTCTTCATTTATATTTTCTTCTGTTAAAACATATCTTTGTTTAGATGAGCCATTATAATTTCCTCACCAAATGAACGGGTTCCATCCCATTTATTAGTCTATTGTTTCTTCACTAATTTAAATTATCATCTTTATTATATATTTAGGTTTATATATACTTTTTTTTATGTTTATTGTCTATTCCATTGTCAATATCTGCACCAGTACTAGGCCATTTTAATTACTCTAGTTTACAATGTACTTTGACATCTGGTAAGAAAGAAATGAATAGAATACTATTAAATTTAATTGCAATTGTGTTGATGGATAAGTGTACAGAATGTTAGCATAAAACTAAGTCTTGAATTCACAGCCGGGAATATGGTCGATTATTTAATTTATTTTGGTGTTTATCTCATTCAGTAACATTTTTTTCAGTTATCTTTAAATAATTCTTATGAGTTTAAAAATAATATTTATTTGCTAAGAGTTTGCTTTTATAAACCGAAATCTTTAAAGATTAGTGTTAAGTTTATTAGTACTAGTATACATATTGGTGCTATGTCTATTGATGATTTTGAACTTTCTTACTCTTTTTCCTTTTTTTTTTTTTTTTGTTTGCTTTGTTTGGGGACTGGGTTTCCCTATGTAGCCGTAGCTGGCTTGTGATCTTCCTATTTCAGCCTCTATAACTAGTGTCAACGATTGCCCCAAATTCTTCCAAGCGCTTACATTTCTTTTTCCTCTTAACATTTTATTGTTATGTAGAGATGATACACAGAGAGGTTTCAGTTACATGAGTCAGGTAACAAGTACAATTCCTTTTGAACCATGTCTCTCTCCCCTTCCTCGCTCTCTCCCAGTTTTTCTCTCCCATCCCTACCCATAAGATGTAGAGTTACCATTGTTGCATTTGTTCATCCTTTGTTTCGCCTTTCCTGTCTCCCCCCCCAATGACAAACAAACAAACAAGATAAAAGAAAAAAAACAGCAACAACAGCAACTAAAAAAAATCTCTTTTTCCTTTTCTTAGAGTTCATTTCATAAAATATTATTTTATATGATCATATGCACCTAGCCATTGAGCCTTTGTGATCCTCTCCCATGCATGCCCTCCTTTGGCCTCAACAGGTGGCAGTCTAGAGACCTCTATAATTTATAATTTATCATATATATGTATATATATCATTTGATGTGTTTACTTGTAGGTTTATAGGCATATTCTAGTTACCACAAATGAGGGAACCCATGCAACCTGTTTCTTTGGATCTGGCTTACTTTTCTTTGCTTAATATAATTTTTTCTTTCCAATTCTTTCTGAAGGATGAGCAAAATTCCATTGTGTATCTGTACCACATTTTTTTGATCCATTAGTCCACTGAGGGGCATTCGTGTTGATTACATATCTTGGCTATGGTAAACAATTCTGCAATGAACATGGTTGTGTTGGTGGCTTTAGTGTGACCTTGTTTGTGTTCTATTGAATAAATGCCTAGGAGTGGGATTGTTGAGTCATTAGGAAACACTGTGTTTTAGTCTTTTGAGAAATCTCCATACTGCTTTCCAGAGTAGTTGAGCAAGTTTACATTCCCACCAACAGGGTAAGAGAGTTCCCTTTTGGCTCCATCCCTGCCAGCATTTGATAATGTTACTTTTCTTGATAATGGCCATTCTAACTGGGGTGAGGTGGAATCTCAGTGTTGTTTTGATTTGCATTTCTTTTATGGCCAGAGATGTTGAACATTTCTTCATCTGTTTATTTGCCATTCTTACTTCTTCCGCTGAGAAGTATTTCTTTAAGTCGTTAGCCCATTTATTGATTGGGTTGTTGAGTTTTTGGGTGTTTATTTTTTAGGGGTTTAATTTTTTAATCTCTAATCATACTTTATTTTATTTTTTTAAATTAAATTTTATTGGCAAGGTGATATACAGAGGAGGTACAGTTACATAATAAGGTAGTGAGTATATTTCTTGTCTTATTTGTTACACCCTCCCTATTTTTCTTCCCCTTCCCTAGTTCAGATAAGCATATATACAATATCCAGTGTACCAAAATCATATACAGTGACCACAGGGGGTATGCCAAAGGAAATTTACCTAGTACATTAAACATAATGATAACAATAAAATCCTCCTGTTTCCATCTCTTGGAGTTCATTTTTCTAAGCATATTTTAGATATGAGGCCTTTGTTTGATATATAGCTGGTAAAAACTCCTCCCATTCTGTGGGCTTTCTATATGTCTTGTTAGCTTTGTCCTTTGCCATGGAGAAACTCTTCAGTTTGATGCAATCCCATTTATCTGATCTTTCTTTGATTTGTTGTAATTCTGGATCTTAGGAAGTTTCGACCCATGCCTGGGAGCCTAGTGTTTCCTCCCTATCCCTTCCTGTAATATTTTCACAGGATTTGGCCTTACATTGAGGTCTTTGATCCATTTAGAATTGATTCTGGTGCAGGGTGATATATGAGGATCCAGCTTCAGTTTCTGCACGTGGACAGCCAGTTCTGTTAGCACCATTTGTTGAAGAGGCTGTCATTCTTCCAATCTGTGTTTTTGGCTCTCTTATCAAATATTAAGTGGCTATATGTTTGTGGGCTTATTTCTGAGCCTTCTATTCTGTTCCATTGGTCCTCAGGCATATTCTTGTGCCAGTCCCAAGCTGTTTTTATTACTATGCAAGCACTTATCTTTAGGGGAATGCTTCTAAAATTTCACCATAGTAAGTACTTAATTGCTAAAGTTTTCTGACAGGTATTCTTTTTTATGTTGGGGGAAACCTGCATTCTATCCCTGAGATTTTTATAAAACTCATTCTGGATGTTGAATTTTATTAAATGCTTTTTTGTCTTTATTGGGATGATGAATAAGTTATTAGATTAGTTATTTAATCTCTTTGGTTAACTGCAGAATTAATTTGTCTAATATGGAATTATCTTTTGCCTCGTGGATAAGTGTTCCTTGAACAAAATGTATTCTTTAACCTGCTCTTGGATTTGATTTGTTAGCACTTAGAATTCAGTGTTTGCATTTATGTTTCAAAGTACTTTTCTATACTTCTTATTCTTGTTTTCACGTACTTGGTAACTATAACTGGGGGCCACATCAGCTTTCTCACTCTTCTTCAAACATGCCAAGCATTGGAGAGTGGACAGGAAAAACAAGAAGTAACAATCTTAAAGCCAGCACAGGTCTTCTGTGACTGGGCTTCACTTCCTTGCTGTGCCTGGGATTGGATATTTATGACCACCTGAAAATTTGAAATTTGTCCCTCTTTGTCATTCTCCACTCCATTAGCGTATTTCAAGTCCTCTGTAGAACTATTCAGTAAGAAAGTATATTATTTGTCAATTTGCTTTTGTGTTTATTATTTTTCTAGAAGGGGAGGAAGGGCATTGTCTATTCAGGTACAACTGCATGTCACTAAATAGATGCTCAGGGAAGATTTGCTGATTAAGACTTTCTTTAATTCTCTTTTTTTCTTTCTAGGGGAGGTATATGGGAGATAAAACTTTTCAGGTACTTTAGATTTGTAAAAACAACAACAACAAAGCCAACGTTTCCATTTTGTCTCCTTCATTGCCTGCTAGTTTAGTTGGCATTGGAGTCTAATATTTAAGCATCAGTCTCTGTGTGTATGAAATTGGGAACATAAATGCACTGGTCTAGTAAGTTTCTTAAGGGCATTAAAAGAGAATGCACAAGAAATGCTTAATGCTGTGCTAGGCATGTAGTCAGTGGTCAGTAAATGTGTGCTGTTTGTTGCTCTTGGAACCTGAATCCCAGCCCATCATGCTCATGGGATGGATGGGAATCATAGGGTGATGTGAGGCTAAGTGTAAGCACAGTGTGGGAAGATGAGAAAGTGTCACATGAAGGGAAGATCCCTCAGGAAGACACCAGACCAGCAGTGGTCAGAGCAAAGGCTTTCTGCTAGGTACCCTGGACTCTTCCATCCTGGCACTGCTGTTTCTCATCTGAGTAGCTCTGGGGGAACCATTTGTCCTTCTGATCCTCCAATTAGTGGTCATTGCTACTCAGCCTGTAAAATAAGGGAAAATACTGTCCACTTCACAGGGCTACTGTGGGAATTAAATGAAGAAATGTAAGAAAGTCTAGTTTAATGTTTTGCACCAAGGGGGTTAATTATCATGTAATAAATATCTACTAATATTACATTTGTCTGTGAAAAGGTTTGGCAAGCCACAATTTAGAACACCGTCTTTCCAATTTTCCATCATCAAAATAATCACACTTCACATATTCTCACTGGCAGATTTCACAGCTAGTGGTTTCAGGGGGAAGTTATTGATCGGAATAACAAATTCTTTGTCCAACTTCCCAACCTTCACACTGCACTGGAGGGGGTGGGGGTGTTGTACATCTCCATGAAGCAGGGAGGCATTGGAGAAGAAGGCAGGGGGTGGATGATGGTCACAGAGCTGAGTGCAATGTATTGTGCTAGGAATAGAAGGCCTGAGGACCAATGGAACAGAATAGCAGGCTCATGTATTGTGTCCTAGGCTCTTCTCATTCATATTTGTCTCACAGACAAGAAAGCAGAGGTCCAGAGAGGCTGCGTGACTTGGCCAAGGCCACACAGCAAGTCAAAGGCAGAGACCAGAATGGATCCAGTCTTCCCATTTTGTGTTCCTTAATGGAATGCAGCAGATACATCTGAGTATAGCATCGCTCTTTCAGCAGCCTGAAGCACGCCTGAGAGCAGATGCAGATGCAAGCATTCTCACTGTAGAAAAGGAGATTCTCCCTCCCACCCCAGATCCCCACCATGTCCCTTTTTGTGGGAAAGGTTACTTGCTCAGTGTATGTGTCTGACAATTTTTTTGATGAATGAATGAGTGCATGGATGAATGAATGAGTAACCAATAACCAGATGCCTGAACAAGTGTAGTCTTCTGAGAAATCATTTTTGAATGAGTGAATAAGCAACAAATGCAGAATCAAACAGTCTCCTGAGGGCCCTTGTAAGTAAGATTTAACCAGAATATTCTGGGAATATCACAGAGAGAACCTCTGGTTTCACCTTTAGCCCAGAACTATAGGTCTTATTCAATCCTAGCACTTATTCTTAGCTTATGTTTTCTCCTGTTATATTAATATACATGGCTACCTAGCTGCTCACCAAATCTCGACTGTGTTCCTCAGCTTCTTTCCAAGTAAGCTGTGTTCTGAGTTTGGTTCTTGCCAGTGGAATGTGGATGGGATTGAATGGCAGTTTCTGGTTATGGTGTTGAGAACATACCCATTTTTTTTTCTCCTTTCATTTTGATCATCTACTGACTGAAGGCAGAGGATGTTGGAGCCCCAGAAGGTGAACACAGAGCCACAATGTGGAAAGAGCCTGGGTCTCAGCAAGGCCACACAAAAAGGCCATCCACACCCAGGCTGGAAGTTCACATAAGCCACAAACCCACTCTATTGAAGTCCTGAGGTTTGATGATTGTAGCTTCCAGCATTTCCTGTAACTACTGAAAACCTTTTGGTTCATTCTGGATTATCTAGTCTTCACAGGATTGTTGATATATATTCTGGATAATTTGGTCACTGCTGTAGTTGTTAAATATGGTTGGTAAATAATGGGGATCACCCAAGAAAGTCCTTCCTTCTTTTCCTCTATTCAAGATCTAGAAGTGGTCACTAAAATTTACAAAGCAGTTTTACATAAGCTCTTTATGTAATTCTTGTACTTTAGTGGCATACTCTGTATACAGAGATTTCTCAGTGGAGTGGTTTATCCAAGGTCACCCATCTGGCAGTTAAGAGACAGGATGGAGGCCCAAATCAAGGCTTTCCTGGTCTTGCATACCCTGCCCATTTTGTCACAGCATCATATGTTAAGTTCTCTGTGACAAGTCCCCTTCTGTCTGTTCAATGTCCAAGATCGTTCTGACAAGTGCCTTCTCTGTTACACTTTGTAACAGTTTCTTGCAATGTAGTGCCCAAAGCTTGTGATTACAAACAGCTGCAAAAACATGAGGCGAAGATCGCCTAAAAATAAGTAATGCTTTGGAACACATTGTGCCTGGACTTGGGGGGTTGGGGTGGAACTGAGGGGGGGGGGCGGAACTGGGAAGGGGTGTGGCTGCTAGATTGCCTGTTTTCAGGAGGCACCATGAACTTGTTCTAGAATCGAGGGCAGGAAAATTAGACTCATTCTTCCACTACGGAGCAAAATCACTTCTTTCAAGGATTTGAATTGCCTTGGAGGTAGTACCTAATTAGCACACATAGAGATGTATAATTGTATGCTGTTTAATTGTACAATTGATTCAAAAGTAGTTAGTAAAATGGGAATAATGCTCCTCAAAAATACTGGGCAATGAGACAGTTTGATGCAAAATAGTAAAAATGAAGATTTGAGTAAAAGCTTTATGCAGTCATGTACGCAGTTGGGGAAAAATGGAAAGAGAATGCACCTTGGTGTTTAACAGAAGATATTTCTTAATGATGACCTCAGAGTTGAAATTTATTTTTATATTAATTTTGTCCTTTCAATTTCTGTGAAAAAGAGCTGGGAATGTGGCTTTGTGGTAGAATGCTTGCCTAGCATGCATGAAACTCTGGGTTTGATTCCTTAGCACCACATAAACAGAAAAAGCTAGAAGTGGTGCTGTGACTCAAGTGATAAAGTTTTATCTTTGAGCAAAAGAAGCTCAGGGACAGTGTGTAGGCTCTGAGTTCAAGTCCCAGGACTGGAAGAAAATAAATATAAAATTTTGTGTGTGTGAAATAAATACATAGTATTTTTAATCAGAAAAAATATTAAGAATGAAATAGTTAAGCTTTCTTGAATTGATTTAATTCCTTCCTTCTTTCCTTTCTCTCTTTCTCTTTCCCTCCCTCCCACTCTCCCTCCCTCCCACTCTCCCTCCCTCCCACTCTCCCTCCCTCCCTCCCTCCCTCCCTCTCTCCCTCCCTCCCTCCCTCCCTCCCTCCCTCCCTCCCTCCCTCCCTCCCTCCCTTCCTTCCTTCCATCCATCCTTCCTTCCTTCCTTCCTTCCTTCCTTCCTTCCTTCCTTCCTTCCTTCCTTCCTTCCTTCCTTCCTTGTTTCTTTCTTTCTTTCATGTTAGTCCTGGGGTTTGAACTCAGGGCTTGATTTCTGTTCCTAAGCTTTTTTTTTTGCTCAAGGCTGGTGCTCTACCACTTGATTTTTGGTTGTTAATTAATAAGAGTCTCACAAACTTTTCCTGCCAGGGTTGGCTTCAAATTGCTGTCCTCACACCTCAGCCTCCTGAGTAGCTAGGATTGTGGGTGTGCACCACTGGTGCCTAGCCAAACTGATATAATTTTATGACTGATTTTTCTCATTGTTAAATTACAGCTTTTGATTTTGAACTCAAGGCTTTGAGCTTGCTCGGTGGGTGCTCTTCTGCTGAGCCACACTCCAACCTTTTTTTTTTTTGCACTGGCTATTTTGGAGATTGTCTCATTTCCTGCCAAGGCACATGCCTGGACTACAATTCTCTTATTTTTCACTTCCCTGTATAGATGAGATGACAGGCACACCCACCACACCCTACGTCTTTTATTGAGAGGGAAGCTTATAGGCTTTTCTTCCCAGCTGGTCAAGACCTGTGATCCTTCCAATTTCAACATCCTATGTAGCTAGGATGACAGGAACAAAACCAACAGTGTCTGGGTCAAATTTGTCAGGAGATAAAAGAAAATTAAAAGAGCTACAGAGAGTCTGTCACATTTAGTAAGTTGCTATTAAATTAACAAATGGTAGAATATGTTATCTGACTAAAAATTTAAAGCTGTTACACATTATTCATGTACCACTCAACTCCAACCTTTTCCATTTATTCTGGATTGCTTGGATGCATTATAGAATTCAGATACCAGGTGTTTTTTTAAAAAATTATTTGTTGATGATGTTTCAATTTAGTTTGTCCAAGTAAATTATACACAGAGATAAAGAAACCTTAACCTTTATGGCTAAAATTTTAAATCAAACAAGATAATAAAATGTATGCATGCAACTTTGACATAAAGTTAAAGTTTACATGGTCAAGGAGTGCTTTCAAAGTGTTATTTAGGGACAGAAGGCATGGCTCAAACAGTAGAGCATCTGTCTAGCAAGGGCAAGGCTTTGAATCCAAACCGTGGTACCACAAAAAGAAAAGAAAGTGTTATTAAATAAAAAAAGTAATGAAGTTCCCAGTAGATAAATGAGCAAAAGCTATTAATGTATTTTGCTTAAAATATAACTGAGAATGTCACAAATGGATTAATATCAATCCAGACCAGCAATCACAATTAACACAATGAAGAATAAATAGCAATGACAAAAGTAGCTGTGGAGGGACTGGGAATATGGCCTAGTGGTAAAGTGCTTGCAGCCCTAGGTTTGATTCCTCAGTACCACATACATAGAAAAAGCCAGAAGTGGCACTGTGGCTCAAGTGGTAGAGTGCTGGCCTTGAGCAAAAAGAAGCCAGGGACAGTGCTCGGGCCCTGAGTTCAAACCCCAGGACTGAAAAAAACAAAACAAAACAAAAGTAGCTGTGGAACTGGCCAGATTCCCTCCATTGTGTTTAGGATTAGCCTGGTGACCTGGGGCACAGCTGTCCATACTTGTCCCTCTGAGGCTTTTTCAATTCTGGAGCCATAGTATGCTGATTTAGTCAACAGAACAAAGGCCTAAATGAAGACAAGAATTAATTTTGGTGGGTTTTTTTTCCCCTTAGAGGTAAGGAAAACAAGGATTTGACACAAGTCACATGGCCCTTGGAATAGAAATGAGCTTAAATTCTGATATCCTCACTTAATGGAATATAAGTTGTCATTGGACTGGATATTATGAGAACCATCTAGAACTATGAGGTTTCTCAGTGAGGTTGTGAATTGATGTACTCCTTGCTCCCCCTGCCATTATTATTATTATTTTCTTGAGCATGCTGTTTCAGTGCTCTTCCATTGATATATAACTCCCCCTCACTCCTACCCTTTCTCTAACATTTAGAAATTGTTTTACAGCTGTGTTTTTGTAAAAGGAAGACTTACATATCTATTCATGCCCATAAATAAGCAAAACAGTTCCATGGGTGTGACTGTGAAATTTGAATTGACTTAATTCTGGGTTTGAAAAAAAAAATTTTTTTTTTTTTTTGGCCAGTCCTGGGCCTTGGACTCAGGGCCTGAGCACCGTCCCTGGCTTCTTCCCGCTCAAGGCTAGCACTCTGCCACCTGAGCCACAGCGCCCCTTCTGGCCGTTTTCCATATATGTGGTGCTGGGGAATTAAACGGAGAGCGTCATGTGTAGGAGGCAAGCACTCTGGCCACTAGGCCATATTCCCAGCCCCTGAAAAATTTTTAAGTGACTAAGATTCACTACTGTAGATCTATTAAACAAAAGTTTATTGAGATTCCTGTTTGTTATCTATTGCTGCTATAATGATCACCAGAAATTGAGTAGTATAGACAACACACACTTATTTTACAGCTCTTTAACACAGAAGTCAGACATGACTCTTGGTAGACTTAGATCAAAGTATAAGCCAGACTGTGATTCTGGACTCTTTAGGACTGAATCTATTTCTTTGCTTTTTCCATTTTCTAGAGGCTACCTGCATTTCTTGGTTTGTGGTCCTTCCTCCACTCTCAAAGCAATCAATAGCTGGGTAAATTTTTCTCACATTGTCTCACTCTTTTGCTTCTATTCCATGTTAAAGGGCTTGTCCTTAGGTTGCCCATAGCACAGTCTCTCTGTTTCAAGTTCAGGTGACTAGCAATCTCGATTGAATCTAAAATCTTAAATTTCTTTTTGCTACATAAGGTAGTATATTAATCATTATTTTGCCTACTATTATAGCCCTATGTGCTTGGAGATGTTGGAATGAGGAAATCATGGTTAGAAGTTGAGATCAACACCATAGAAAAGCACAGCATCGTGTAGATGGTGAAACGGACTGTGATAAATTAATGGATGTGATGAGGAGACTTGGGTGGGAAGCATGGTTCTTTTTTGCTGGCAGGCTCCGGCAGGGAGTGGTGGTGGCTTAGCATTTGGACTGGGCATTAAGGGTGAGAATCTTTTTGGATGAAAAAGAGAGAAATGGAAGTCAGAGATATTTCAGATAACTATTGGATCTAAGCTAGTCAAATAACTCCCCACCCCCTCCTTTTTTTTGGTTCTGGTCCTAGGTGTGAACTCAGGGCCTGGGCACCGTCCCTTCAACCACTTTAGCCACAGCTCTACTTCTGGCTTGACTTTTTGTTGGTTAATTGGCAATACGAGTCTCACAGACTTTCTTGTCTGGACAGGCTTTGAACCTCAGTCCTCAGATCTCAGCCTCCTGAGTAGCTAAGATTACAGGCATAAATAACTGGCAGAAAAAAGGTCAAACATTGACTTTAAAATTCAACTTTATATGTCAAAACCACAGGCCAGGAAGCCCACTACAGGGATGTCAGGAAATTTTTGGAAGTTTCTTTCCATCCCTTTCTAAATTTGAATTTGTTTGCTTCATTAGCTGTTCATAATCTCACCTTTCTCCTTCATACCACTACAGAAAGTGCCACATATACAGTTCCCTCCTTGAGGAAACTTGCCTCTTATCAATTCTTTATGGTACTTAAAGCCTTATGCTTTGAGCAAGACAAATTTGCTGTTTTAATTTCACTAGTGGGAGCCAAAAGCTCTCTGGTAGAGAAACTGCTGCTGGGTGGCACTGGTCCTAATAAGGTTGTATTTGGGGAAGAGAGAGAGAGAGAGAGAGAGAGAGAGAGAGAGAGAGAGAGAGAGAGAGAGAGAGAGAGAGAGAGAGAGATCATGCATGAGAGAGAACATACATGAGAGATAGAGACAGAGACAGAGGGACAGAAACAGAGATGGGGGAGAGATGGAGGAGGGAGGAAGACAGGAAGAGAGGGAGATAGAGAGACCAGAAGTACCGGCACAAGGTCAGAGCTTCTATTGCATCCTCCTATAATCTCCATTTCCAGGTCATGCACATGTCCTGAAGTCAATGTCCGCATGTATTGACCTGTTTCCAGGAGGAATTATGAGGTCTCACCAAACCTCCAAGTCTGTTGTGTCTGACAATTACAATTGCAATCCTCATATTGATTTGATTATTCATGAGCTGGAAACAGTCCCAGTAGCCAAGTGCTTCTCTTTTATACCTTATCACACACACATCCTATGTACTGATTTTCAGATAACTACTCATAGACTTTTTTTTCTCCCAAGTGTTTGGATAGACACTATAACATATACTATCACCTCTTTATCTGCATTCAGAAGGATGAGAATGCTCTGTACCTCTATGCTTGTTACCTTTCCATCACTGAAATCAACTTAAAGGAGGAGAGTTTCATTTTGCCTTACTGTTTCAAGTTACAATCCACTGACACTTGGCCCTGTTGATCTGGGCCTGTGGTGAGGCAGACACCCATGGTGGGGAGTAAAGCACAGCTGCTTACCTTATGGCAGCCAGGAAGCAGACAAAGAGAAAGGAAGGAGGAGCCAGGCATTGGATATGTCACTCCAGGGCACGCCTTCAGTGACTTTCTTTAGATTGGTTTCCATCACTTCCCAACTATCCTGTTAAATTCAGAACCCATAATGGGCTAATTCCTAAGCCAGGTCAGAGCCTTCATGACTTAATCACTTTCCCAAAGCCTTGGTTCCAAACACTGTTGTACTGGGGACCATGCCTTCAGGAGCAACCCCCTCATCTCCAACTCCAAATGTCAAAAAAGGAGTGACATGGCTAGTAGAAATTATAAGCCTTTGTACTCAAATTTGTAGATTTTTTTCCCCTTATAAAAATAGAACTCTTAAAAAAAACACCTCAAAGCATTAGGGCTGTTGAGTTATAAGACAAGCAAACTCCTAGACACAGAAGACAGTAGATTAGTTAATACATGAATTCAGGAAAGGGAAAAGAAAAGGTGACTAAATGAGAGAAGACACCTCAAATAGTATTATTAGTAATTACTATTATAAGCAGGAACAGAGTAGAAGCAGACAGGAAGGAGAATGGAAAGAAATGCTTCACAAAGAATGTCTAAAAAAACCCATATGATTTTTGAATCAACCCTCCTTTTTATACTCACTAGCATCAAGGGATTATATAAAAAAGACCCCCCCCCCCAAACAATAATGTACATTGGAAATCACTGCTGGCTAACAGAAGAAATAGAAAATAGCCATGTAGACAGGAGACTGAGGACAGGCCAAGCATGGGGATTCCAGAAAGTGGACTTTAAGCAAGAGAACACTAAAGAGGAGAAATATTCTCCGGTTACAGGTAAGCTTGAAGGAAGTAGAAAGGAATACAGAAGAAAGCAAGGAAAATGCACAATAGTAAGCTTCCCCAAGAACTGTTACAGAAGCAGCTCACCTACGAGGAGAAACCCAGATAAAGAGCCTTCTGAACAATTAACGGCCCCAAATTCTTAAAAATCTATGAGGAAATAAGAGATCCTAGCATGTGGAAGAAAAAAGATGCTGTCCTGCATGACCGAATATATATATAAAAAAAATCGTACCCTGTTTTGGGACAAGCCATTACAGCTTATAGCTCTTAAGTTTAATACACCAACCAAAATATAAGTTCAGCCCCAGGTTTGGTTTCTAACAAAAACATACCTATATATACACAAGAGAAAGAGATTTTGACACTGTAGTGGTCAGAATATGTGTTATCCTTTCATCCCCAGACTGGGTGGTACTGAGGATAGTGCTAGGTAGGATGTGCAACCATCTCAAGTTGTCCCTGGACCTGTTCCCAAGAAACCCAGCAGGCCTATCACACTGCTGCCCCCCACCCCCAAATAACCCATGCACACTCATTGAGATCGGCTGTTGGTTAAGGTAAGCTAAAGAATTAATACCACACACTCTTTAGGCACTGCATTATTAAATTTATGATTTCCTCTGATTCTAAGGGAAAGGATCCTAAAATATCCAGCATTTGGTCATTTGTTGCTCCCTTAAATGAAATATTTCTTGGAGGCTTTTTAGGCCTGTGGGCTTGAACTACACTCTGTCACTTGGTGGGTTTTATTGTGTGCTTATTTTGCGAGGTTTAACTGGCCCTTAGCTCAGGGCCAGGTATACCCTAAACATATTTTTTATAATTGTTGTTATTTGTTGTTATTATTATTGTTAGTATTTTAGGACAAATAAAATGGCGCTGAAAATTCTTGCCATCAACTTATTTAAAAAAAATTCTGCAAGTTTGTCTGATTGGAGCGGGGAAGGGGAAGCACAGAAATGGTGGGACAAAGAGTGAGCTAATTCAGCAGTGATACTAGACACTTTGTTGAAAATGAACTGCAAAACTTGTAGAAGAGGGGAGTTGGGAGAGAAAAAAACTGGGAGGAAATGAGGGAAGAGGTGACACTATTTAAAAAGAAATGTACTCAGTAACCTGACTTATGTAACTTAGGTTACCCCACTGTACATCACCTTTAAAATAAAAAAAAATTTAAATCAGTTTAATAATAGACCTGAAAGGCAGTTAATCTATTAAATTCACAGTTGTGGCAAATAAAGTAGCACACAGTAAGATCATCATGGTGAGTCAACAGAGATTTTACCAGTAGGTTGAAGACAATAGAAGTCTGACAAATAAGAAGACAACTGTATTGGCCCAGTTGCTTAGAGGTGACAAATTTATGCAGTGTTTAAGTATGTAAGAAATGACACTGGGTAATATCACCTATTTAGAATATGCAAAGCTAAAATGTCTCTGCCAACAGGCAGGGTTTAATGAAAAGAACAAATGGGATAAGATGACAACAGGAAAGAAAAAAGCTAATAATAGATTGAGGATCCATCACAAAAAAGACAATGTTCACAAAAAAGTAAGCTACAAATGTGTACTATTTTCACAACCAGAGAAATTAAAATAATTTATTAAAAATACCGATAACACCTAAAATCCCCCATGCCAGCAGAAGACACACACAGAACTATTGACAGGATTGTGCTATTGAGAGATTTTTTCCAGCAATTAAAAAGTAATAATAATAAACATAAAAAGATGATAGCTGATTAGTGATCTCCAACATGTAGAAATAGGTCAGAAAAAACCCTTGAAATATATAGAGAAGATATAAGTCACATAGCCATTTCTAAAGAAATAGTGTCTTTGGGGGGAGGGGAGGTAGGAATTATGAATCCAGAAATTGAAGACAGAAATTTAAAAATCTAGAAATTGAATACCATTTTTAGCAAGTTAGAATGTGGTCTCTTTGGATACATGGTTTAATAGATCCCAGTAATTTAAAGTATTATTGGTTTGTATTTTTTTTTTTAGCAACACTGGGCAAGGACATAAAGATCTCAATATAAAACTTCACTGACGCCAAGTACCAGTGGCTCACATCTGTAATCCTAGCTCTCAGGAGACAGAGATCTGAGCATGGAGGTTCAAAGTCAGCCCAGGCAGGAAAGTCAATGACACTCTTATTGCCAATTAGCCACCATAATAGCCAGGAGTGGAGAGCTGTGGCTCAAGTGGTAGAGTATCAGTCTTGAGAAAAAAAAAAAAAGATAAGCAAAAGCATGAATCCCTGAGTTCAAGCCCCTGTAGTTATATGAAATAAAAGACTAAAATCTTTTAAGCACGTCAAGAGTGACCTTCATAAGTTATATGTTATGCTACCCTGAGGGAAATCTAATCACGTTCAAGTGAGTGTAGAATTAGTTTTGCTCCTGAAAGTCCATTGCCAAAGTCTTTGGTTAAGAAAAGACGGGGCTGGGGATATGGCCTAGTGGCAAGAGTGCTTGCCTCGTATACATGAAGCCCTGGGTTCGATTCCCCAGCACCACGTATACAGAAAACGGCCAGAAGTGGTGCTGTGGCTCAAGTGGCAGAGTGCTATCCTTGAGCAAAAAGAAGCCAGGGACAGTGCTCAGGCCCTGAGTCCAAGGCCCAGGACTGGCCAAAAAAAAAAAAAAAAAAAAAAAAGATACCTTACTATTGATTAAAATCAGTTCTGTTACTCATAGCTACTGCCCACGATACCAGGGGTGCATAATGCTTCATTTCTTAACTTCTTCATTGATGGCACAAGGACAAGTATATCGGGGTACCAGGTCTCATGTATAGGGAACACACAGAATTGTCAGATTACATGGACTCCTTCCTGTCTCGGCTTCTCTTCTGCAATCTTGTCTCAGATTACCTGGGGATGCACTTGGTTCTCCTCTACTGATGAGTTTAAAATGTGATTGAGGATTGCTAAGGTCACAAATATAGTAAATAGCAACATCGAGATTTGAACTCAGAATTTGAACTGGAGAATATGGAGTCCTATTTGACTTCACTTGTAATTGCCAGATCGTACTCATTTCCCCTTGGATGGACTAGCTTTCTCTCAGAGCCATCCTCTTCCAAGCAAAACCAGGGCAGAAGACATATGTGAAGGCACTGAGGAACTCCTGAACAGCCTGACTTGAAAGAACACAATCCTTGAAAGATAAGAGTGTGTTGAGATCTCCCCCACCCCCCTTTCTGCATTACTTTTTCTCTGGAAGCATTTGCTACTTTATGAGTGGAGCTAAACAAATGCAGGCCCATTTCACATTCTTGGATTAGAAGCCTCAATATTATCACTTTCCTCAAATTAAGTTATAGATTATTACCAGCCTAATCAAAATATTAGCAGATTTGTGTGTGGATGTATGTGTGTGTGTATGGAAATGAACAAGCTGCTTCCAAAAGTTATATGGAGACAGAGAGGCCCCAAAATACCTAAGGCAATCTCGCAGAACAAAATCAAGAAGACTTACACTACCAGTTAAAGCTACAGCAATTACAAGAGCACAGTATTTGTGCAGTTAGATGACAAGAGAGTAGACAGGAGGGGAATACAGAGAAAAGCTAACATGAACAGTCACTTTATTTATGGCAGAAGTGGGCATTGTAGACTAGTCTCTTCAATAAATGCTTCAGGGTCAACTGTATATCCATACAGAAAAAATCCCAATCCTGTCCCCTTCTTCACACCTTCTTCAAAAATCTATCCCAAGTGGATAATAGTTACAAGTATAATTGTCATAGCAGTTAAAATGATAAAGTTTCTAAAGGGTAATATGAGAATTCTGTTTCTGACTTTGTACTAGGCAAAGAGCTCTTAAGATTTAGGGTATAAGTAGCATGAAATAGAACAGAAAATACTAGAAAATCGAGCTGTATTAACAAAAAAAAAACTTGTTATCAAATACACTTCAAAGAGTAAAATCAAACCACTGAGTGGGAGGAGATATTTGTAATTGGACAATGAATTTAAAACGTAAAAGAAACATATGATTGGTCAGAAAAGACATTTTAATATTATTTTAAAGAACATGGAAATATTGAATAGGGCTTTTTTTTTCTTTTCTTTCATTTTCTTTGAATAGGACTTTCAAGAAGAGAGTAAAAAGGGGTTCAGGATCATTAATTAATCAGAAAAAAGCAGTGTAACTACAGAGTGATTACAATACCCACTAATCAGGCTCCATGGAGGTCACTGATCATAGCACCTACTGGTAGAGAATAAATTGGGATTCAAGCATTTGAAATGACTGATATTAAAAATTATTGATATTTAACCAAAGGCAGAACCTGTGATTTCTTTTTTTCTTTTTCTTTCTTTTTTTTTTTTTTTTTTTTGCCAGTCCTGGGCCTTGGACTCAGGGCCTGAGCACTGTCCCTGGCTTCCTTTTGCTCAAGGCTAGCACTCTGCCACTTGAGCCACAGCGCCACTTCTGGCCGTTTTCCATATATGTGGTACTGGGGAACCCAGGGCTTCATGTGTACGAGGCAGGCTCTCTTGCCACTAGGCAAGATGCCCAAGAACCTGTGATTTCTTAAGATCACATTAACACAGTCATTTTTGCAGAAGCATTTGTAATAACTGCTGAAGTTGGGCACACCTAGAGCTTATGGCCCCATAACCATTGCACTGTTAAGTGTGAGCCCAGCAGAAATGGGCCCGAGTGATGATTTTAATGCATGCTTTGAGGTGCTCACGGTAGCATTTGTGACCCATACCTGCAAACAGCTCATCCTTGAGTCCCACAGAAAAATAAGGAGATTGTGATATATTTATTCAGTAGAATACTCTTCAATAATGAAAATGAGTTCAATGTAATAACTAGTAGCAACACAGGTGGAAAACTCATGCATGATATGAATGAAAGGAGCCAGACACAAAAGAATATGCTGTAATAAGGAAAATTAATCTCTGGTGATAGAAAGAATGATAGTGATACCTTTAGAAAGAGGGGATTAGTAATTGGGAGGGGCATAGGGAGCTTCTGAATGCTAACTGGTCTGTTTCCTAGAATGGGAGAATGTGAAAATCCATCCAATCACATACTTATGATTTATTTTTATTATTTATTAGTTAATATTAAATATTTTATTAATATTATTTAATGAAAATGATGGGGGATAGAGAACCTAGGGTAGGTGTGTAACCCTAGAATGAGGTGATACATTCCAGTAATCACTGGGGTCTTGGGAGAGAATACCTTATGCTCTGTGGAGGAAGTGCAGTAGGTAGGTATGAAGGTGGAGTAGCTTTCAGAATGGTACGTTCCTTCTCAACAATCCACCTGCCTGTGCTCTGGAACATATGGAGATATCCTAACTTCTATGGGCCACACAGTAGACCATAAGAGGCTGAGCACAGCATCAATCATGACTTTCCATAAGCCATGCAGTGGTACAGAGATCAACATCTGAAGAGCAGCAGGTGAGACCTCCCCTGCCTCCTGCCTCCACAAAGGCCTGTAGAGTCTGGAGGGAACACAAAAATGCATCACCCTTGTGCACCATGGTGCCATACTAGGTTTGGCTCCAGACACTGTGCTAAGGAGACAGAAAACTAGGAGAGACTTGGCTCTGGAGTGTATGAGGGAAAAAGGATCAGGAATGTCAGCTCTTCTCTTCCTCCCTTTCCTTCTTCTTCCTCCTCTTCCCTCCTACCTCCTCCCTTCTTTCCTTCCTCCTTCTCTCTTCCCTCCTTTCTCCTACTCTCTTCCCTCTCTCCTCTTCCCTTTCCTCCTCTTTTTCCTCCTCCTCTTCTCCTCCATCTTCATCACTATCCTCCAAGCTAAGAAGTGGATACATTTCCTATTCTAATTCATTTCTTACCTGATCACAGGTTATGGCAAACACTATAAAACAGGAATCCCAGAAATCTTTGCTTTTTCCAATGATACTTTGGAAACCATGCTTGTTGATTTTTACAGCTTAACAGGTTGAGCAGACTTCTTTCCCTGTGCAGTTGCGGGTTTGACATTCCCAATTCTCCGAGCACTAAACATTTGCCTGGAAAGGACAAACCTTAGGTTCAAAGGAGTGGATAAAAATACATTGAAATACTTAATGCTATCTATATGGGCTTTCATACTCATTCAGTAATAGGCAACAGTGGAATGAAATAAAATAAAGCCTCTGTTCAGCTATCTGCATGATGGAAAAGGTAATGAAAATGGTGGTATGAAGTGGCAGTATGGGGTCGGTCATCTTTCCATTATCCACTGTGGTATGGCTTGGTTTTAGTTTCATACCATAAATGGGCAGAATGGTGTGTAGTGTTGCCACCACTCAAGACAACTGATCAGATGAAATACTTCTGGTATTGAGCAGGTTGCCCTTCTTAGTATTTGAAATTACCCACCCATATATTGTATGGTCTACCTGTATTGTAGGTCCTGTCACCACATGGCCATTTGGAACAGCATGGGCAGGATATACAGGTTCAAACACACCATGATTCGTCCATATCCATCTGACAGGACCTCCTCAACATAGTCCTTTAAGTTAACATTTTATATTTGTTTCTATTTTCAAGTACAATTTCAAATCAAATAAAATGGTGACTCATTTTATAAAGGCAGTTATATATGTGATGCTGAAGGATTTATCCATATTACAGAAGCTTTTGCTTCTTGGTACAGGACAGAAAATACATGTTTAGGATAGAGTGTATAAAAATTAGAGACTATACGGTCCATATTTACTTCAGTCAACTTTGAAAATAAAATACCCATGTTGTACTACAATGAGAACTGGGAAAAGTAAAAGAACAACAAGAGCCCATTAAAAGGTATGCTCAGGTCATTAGAGATGACTCACTTTCAGCCTATTGGACATGTATTTCTTTCCTAATAAACTTTCCTATCACTTTCACTTAAAAAGGGTATGTTTAGATTTGTAAAAATAGAACCTTTATGTGAATCATGGAAAATTAGGATTATATTTCTTTTCCATGTGAACAATTCCTTTTTTTTTATAGAAAGAAGTAGCTGTTACTTGGGATTTTTTTGTCTGACCAGTATTTTATCTCACAAAAATGATCTGACAGACATCAAATTTTCCAAGTGATCACACATTCAGAGATCAAAGAGTAGTGAGAGAGGAAACAGACTTGGTGTTGTTCAAATGCAATGATTTAAGCTTAAAACATCTTTGGTTCCAGAGGCTTTCCAAAAGAACAATGATTAGATCTCTGCTTTAGCTGGCGAGATAACATCTAACCTAACACCCGATTTCCAGGGCAAGATTTCTGGCCAGTACATCAGTGTATCTTTGTAAAATGCTTGTAACACTGTTGTAGAATTCTTGTTTCAGAGACCCTGTCCCATTGCCTTTATAATGTCATTTGAGTACAAAAATAGCTTTAAAAAGTCATTATTCAGTTTAGATGTTCCAGGACAACTTCTTGTATCCCGTTCTATCCCCTTCCATGTCATTCTTTTAAGATTTGAATTACTCTTAGCTTTTTCCTGTGTACATTGCAACATGGAGTGTTTCTCTTTAACAAGCAGTTATTGGATAGGATAGGATGGGGATGTTGATGATGTTGAAAATTTCTGAAACTTTCATCCTGACTCAGTCTAGAAACAGTTCACATGGCTTCTTATGTAACTGTCAGCTCATAATTTCTCTGGTAAGAAGCCATTTCATCAGGACAGAGAATTTGTTTCTTTTTTTTAATCTATCTATCTATCTATCTATCTATCATCTATCTGTATGTATGTATATATACAGTAGGATATATGTGGTGTCTATCATCTATGTATCTGTTTTGATCATCTATCTGTGTATGTGTATGTATACAAGAATTTGTTTCTTATCAGTACTCATTCTCTCATTCAGCCACCCATTTTAAAGTCTGGTGAACGAAGTCCTAGTTTAGAGCTTAAAGCAGCCATGAAGTTTGGAATGCCTGTCGGTGCCCTATAGCAGGTATTTGAGAAAAAGACTTTGAACAAAACCTGTTCATTCATTTATCATCTGCACACTATTATGCAAGCATTTGTTGTGTACTAGAAAAGCTTGTGATACAGAGAAAATAAAAATGAACAAGATCCCTGACCACCTTGTAATGGTGTGTGTGTGTGTGTGTGTGTGTGTGTGTGTGTAGTCTTACACACACTGGAATCAGCTCTTTACTTTTCCATCCTTTTTTGTTTTGTTTTGTTTTGTGCTCATTTGTAGTTTCCTCTAATTATCAGCTCCTCGGAAGTGAGTGGAAGCCCAGATTCCAATTCTGTGCAAGGCACATACATTGGCTGAGACTGGCCATATGCTTCTGTTGGCACATACTTCCTTTGTCAAGAAAAGATTTGTTATGTCTTTAATAGAGATTAAAAAAAGCAGAAGCAGTTTTTCTAATCTTTATTACACATAATGGACTTTTTTTTCTTCTCCTTAAGTTCAACTGATGCTGAGGGAGGCAGGTAAAATAGAGTATTTCAGACATACTTAAGATGGTTTATTGTTTATCTGAAATTAAAATGTTTGTGAGCATTAATTTTTGTCTACACATTGCAATCTCATTGGACATACTAAAGTTGATTACGTAGATGACAGAAGCAGTTCATTTTTCAGTAAAATCCAGCCCATACTTCCAAATGCTCCCATCCAGGACTGCATTCAGATGGTTGAAATCTCTTTAGTGTATGAGAGAATTCTATTCTGACTTTATCAAAAAGTTAGCTTGGGTTTCTTTAAGTGGAGAATAATACAGGCACCAGGGAAGATACAAAATTTCCAGAGCCAGGGCCTTTCTGAGGGCCTTTCTTGAATTTAGGGCTGGAGTGGGTGACCCGAGTGTAGAAGGCTTCAGGTGGTCTCTTGGTTCATGACACGAACATTCCTTTACGTAATGTTTATCTCAGCCCTGAATCTTTCCAAAAGAAATTCCCTCACTTGCCAAGACAGATCTATTTTTAAAAACCTTTATTACAAAAAAGAAAAAAAACCCAACACACACACACACACACACACACACACACACACACACACACACACACACACACACCCTCCAAAACCTCTATTTAAATATCATGGTACTAATCTCCAAGAAAAGGTGTAGTAAGATAAAGGAAATTGTAAGATAAAAAGATTTAGGAAGAACTCTTTGGGCAATTTCTTTTTTTCCCAGAAGAGACTTTCTGAACTTAACATAGCCAAATGACTTCAAAGAGATTCATACTCCGTTTGTACATGAATATTTTACAGTGATTTTAAAGAACAGATGTTCTCCCATTTTTCCCCTCTTGAAAAATTTGAAAATAATCTTTGTAAAAATGTCTTCAGTATTCCAAAGTGCTTAACCTTTGCTCTGAGGTAATTACAGGTAAACATCTTGTTACCCACTAGGCGGGTTTTTTTCAAGAATGTTCCCAAATCACCCAAACATCAAATGTTTCTGGCACCCGGTCGCGTCTCTCCGAGTAGGGTGACAATTTACTCAAAGCGAGTGCAGCCATGTCACCGGCAGTAGGTGACATTTCTTCCACGCAGAGGCTCAAATCGGGGAGTGGGGCGAGAGCAGGGGACACTGAGGAGATGAAGCTGCCAAGCCAGGTGGAGATACAGAACTTCCGGTCCCCGGAAGCCAATGCGATGCAGAGGAAGAAGTGGGTTGGGCGGCAGGACAGAGCCAGGATATCCCGCAGAAACTAGAATGGCAGGTTTCACTCTGCACGGTTGCAGCCACCCTTCAGTGACCAGAGCTCCCACTCTGGAATATATGTTAGCTGTGTTCCAGTCTAAAGGCCAGCCCCCCCGGGGTGGGGAGCTTTTTTTTTTTTTTAATGCACAGGGCCATTTGGGTGCTTATGATATCATTGGTGGGCCATACAAAACGATCAATCCAAGCAGATGAAGAAAGCAGATGAAAGGTATGCATGTCTGTCCCACCATCTACCAAAAGATTTTGTGGGCCTTAGAAGATTTGCTCCTTGTAGATGAAGCCTGCCTTTCAACTCTATACTCTGTGAGTGGGGTTTCAAACTCCAGATGTTGGGGATTCCTCTTTGAATGTGATCCTGGTGACTATGGATCACCTATTGAATCTGTAGAGTATAGATTCTCTGTCAACTGTGAATCATTGTTGTGTATTGCATAGCATATGGATCATGCCTGACATTTGCCAGAGACCAAAGAAATACCTAATTAAAAGAGAGAGAGAGAGAGAGAGAGAGAGAGAGAGAGAGAGAGAGAGAGAGAGAGAGAGAGAACAAAATTAGATAAGCAAAACTTTCAACTCCACTGGGCTTTTTGTTTCTGAGGTCTTTGCCTGGGAGAAAAGACTGGACTGCCATAGCGTTCAGTGAGTTTTGAGAGATAAGTAGCCCAATTGTTTATGAGTAGATGTCTGAGCTGGCGGTGGCATTGCATTTCTGGGGTTATGGGGCATTAGAAGGTATGTGAGAGAACTGGCTATTAAAAATCATATCTCTTGAAAAGCTCATTTTGTCTGGGGGGGCTCTGAGTATGCAATAATTTTCTGTAGAAAACAATAGCCATGCTAGAAAGATGGAGGGAAGCATACTGTGGATGGAAGTAAGAGAGTTGGGGGTCATGACAGTATGGTGGAATACTGACTAGATGTGTGGTGGATGCTGTGTAGATGTTAGGGAGATGTTGGATGGATGATGGGATACTGAATAGATTATGAAGGTTACTAGATGGGGACACTGGGTGCACTTCTGTGCTATCTTCCTTTTATTTCTCCCTAATGCTAGAAGAATTATGGAAAACACCAGGGAAGAATTTCCTTTTATAATAATGCTATCTATCATTCCACATTTCAAAACAGGAAGCAGAGCAAAACACTTTACCTGCTTAGGCCTCTGTTGCTCCTCCCTACCCCCAACATGCATGTTCATTTATTATTTGGCCATGAAAAATATATGGCTATTTGCTAGATATTCTGTCCATATTAACTGTTCTCAGAGTCCCTCAGGTGACCAGTTTAGAATCTCTAAGAGTCTAGTTCAAAAGGCTCGTGATCTTTATTGAATCAGGAAGTACAATTTGTTACATTTAAAGTCACAGTGATAAAATTGGAGTTTATCTTAACTGGGACAGCTGATCTCCCCATGTCAAGACAGCTTACCCTGGGAAGAAAGCAGGTTGGCCTGAGAGACACGCAAGTTTCATTCACATTCTCAAAAGCACCATAGGAAAGAGGGGTCAAGACATGATATGGTCAACCTCACATCTTCATTTGCAGCTTCTTAGAGGACTTATTCCAAGCTAAATGTTGGAGCATTTTTAGCAAGTAATCACCAACAGTGAATTCCCTCTTTAGAAATAGATCTCTAAGTAAGGTATCAGTGGCTCACACCTGTAATCCTAGCTACTCAGGAGGCTGAGATCTGACGATTTGGGTTTGAAGCCAACACAGGCAGGAAAGTTCATAAAAGTCTAATTTCCAATTAACCAATTAACCAGCAAAAAGCCAGAAATGGAACTTTGGTTCAAGTGGTAGGTCACCAGCCTTAAGCAAAATAGCTCAAGGTTAAGTCTCCAGGATCTGAGTTTTCAGACCAGAACACACAGACAGACAGACAGACACACACCACACACACACACACACACACACACACACACACACACACACACACACACACAATCTCTTTTGGAATCTTTAGTATCTTTGTGCACTCCATGGGACAAAGGTTTGCAGGATTAGTGGGAATACTAAGACAAGGTGTAAAAGTAACTTCTCACAGTTACTACAAATAGGAGTTCTTAGTAGAAGTGCATGTTGTAAGATCTGGCTTCCCACATCTGCTGCTCTGTTCACACAAGCCACAGGCCATGGTTCCATCCTTCCTCCTATTCTTCTGGCTTCCAAAAGTATCTCTTTATAGATTTTGAAAGGTTTCTTAGCCACACAGTGAGTCCAGGGGGATAGTTAATGCAGCGATCCATTTCTTTGGAACTCTACTTGCATGATTTTCCATATTTAATGACATTCTACCAGCAGGATAAACATACATGCAAGGTTGAATCATCTTTTCTCTTCCTTTGGATCGGGAACCCAAGAAAACAGGTGCAGAGCGCAGGTGGGAATACTGGTGAGCAGGATGTTGCTTAGCCGTGCTTACAGGGCTCCAGGGCCCCAAGGGGGTGTGGGAAGAAGGAATGAGGGGGCTCTTCAGCCAACTGGGAGACTCATCTCTGTAATGACAGTGGGTTTGCTGAGGAGGGGCACGGTAAGGGGTGCCTGCCTGAAAGCAGTGTTCCCAGGAGTCCTTTCAATCAGGGCCGGAAAGAAGCATTTTCCTCAGCAGCAGTTGGGAGTGTTTTAGGGGAGCCACACCATTCTGCTGATTTGCTTAGAGATTTGGGGCTGCTGTAGGAACCTTCATGATTTTGCCATGAAGGGGAAAGAACTAATTATACAAACCACAAGTGCAGTCTGTGCTTCTGGATAGAGGAGTTTCCGAAGAATGGCTCTTTAAAGCGCTTTTAGAGAGCAGAGTGGTTTCTGTGTCGTGAAAGAGATATGACAGAAGAGATGACAAGATTTCCAAAGAGATAAACAGAAATCAAAGCGAGTCCCAGGGCTAGTGGAAGAAGAGGGCACTTTACACTGTGTACACATATACTGTCTCCTTATTCCATAGTAGACTGTGAGGAAAATTTACAGAAGCACACACAATACAGAGAGATAAGAAACTAATCAAAGGATTTGGATTTTAAAAGGCATTCAGGACCTCTGGATAAAAAGACAGCAGCTTGACAGCATTTGTAGTTCTTGTTCCTTCTAACAACCCCACTGAAAATAACAACAAACATAAAGAAGGGCAGGGGGGTGGGGGTGGGGGGAGCTCTTTATCTTCAGCGGAGCAAGGGAAAAGCCACAACCCAAACCACCAATTCGTGTAAGCTCTGCAGAATATGAGAGGGATGGGGACCACCTCAGGGTTCCCACTGGGCAGAGATTTCCTCAGAGGTAGGATTCACTCCCTGAAAGGATCCTTTGATTGAGAAGTCATTTTATGCCTGTGTGCCCCACACTGTCCCACCTGAGGACTGAAGGAGAAATCATGTGGGTTCACCATCTCCATTTGAAGGACAATTGCCAGAGGCCCAAGGGGGTGTGCAGGAGGCTGTGACTTCAAGGGCTTGGCAGAACAGAATGGAGTAAAAATCCAAAGGGAAATGAGCACCTGTGTAAAGGATTTGGTAGAAGTACCTTTGAAATCAGCAACCTCAACCAAAAATTCCAGATGCTCTCAGCTCACTTCTCCTGCTCTCCTCAGACGAATCTTCTGTAAATAGCTGATTGCATAAAAAAGTAGAAAGGATTGAGGAAGACCTTGCACAAGAAGACTTAGGTGTTCCTGCAAAGGAAGGAGGCATATGACTTATGAGGGGGCTTGAACAGAAGAGACATCTTGATTATGTTCGCAGCAAGCAGGATACTTCCCACGGGAGCGTCTGGTGCTGCCAAATGAAAGCATTATTTCTGTTGTAAAAAAAAAAAATAGACTTGGTCATGGACTTGAGTTAGCCAAGTAAATATTTTCTTGGCAGTGTACAACACCATTGCAAAAATGCCTATTACGCATAGACTATAATTATAGCATTCAATTAACATTCTCAAGTGATTAGCATTTCGGGCATGGTGGCTGGGACTCTGGAGATGTGAGCTCTGTCTGAAAACCACTAGCTGATGTTGGGGTTTGGAGTTTAGAGACTTGCTACAGGCAAGCTGGGGTAGAGTATGCTTGGAAATGTGAGTTGTGGCAAGTTCGCATCATTAAAGCTTGTTGCCTGAACTTTTTAATGATATTACTTCTTAGTTAGAAGGGAAAAGAAACTTAGTTACTAGTAAATATTTTTCACGGTTAGTTTACTTAGTTCATTTCTGTGGGCAGGTAGGGGTTTTGACTATCCTTTTGTCCCCCAGAGTTTTAGAAAAGCAATATGGGAGGAAAGATAATATATTTAAGGAACAATTAAACACAATGTGAGAGGGATTGAGTCTTCATTATGAAAAATCAGTCATTATTTATCAAGTTGACAACCACCTGTGAGAAAGGTAGCATTATCCCCATTTCACAGATAAGGAATTGGCTTAAAATCTGAAGCTAGCAATCTGAGGAACTGGGGTTTAGTATTTAATGATTAGAGAATGAACCAATTAACACCAGAAGAGTTGAAGAACTGAGCATTCCTTAGTCAGAACTGTCTCATAAAAGAACTCTACTTAAACACGGATGGAGGTGAAGACAGAATTCTGAACACATGCACTCTATTCCATCCTCCAGGAAAAACATCTCATCAACATGGTCAAAGGATTTAATAAGAGGGAAAATAACAAATGCATATGAAAATAGGGAAGAATGGCTATTCATTCACTATGCAAATAAGCTGTATAGGAGTGCTTGCTAGATTGGTGCTCTACCACTTGAGTCATGCCTCTAGCCCAGCTTTTTGCTGGTTACTTTTTGGAGATGGAGTCCAGCAAACTTTTCTGCTCAGGCTGGTCTCAAATTTCAGTCCTCCAGATCTCAGCCTCCTGAGTAGCTAGGATTATTGGCATGCACTTCTGGTGCCTGGCTGACTTTTTACTAGCTTTCAATGTAATTCTCCTTGGTACCAGCAAATGTCAGTTACAGGATTCAAGTCTTCTCTGAAATTCTTTGTAATACAGGCATCAGAGCACAACTACTGGGGATGGAAGATTATTCCAACTTCATTTTGTGGGTCCATTGTCAGTGGCTCTTTCCTCTGAATTCCAGATGCAGAGGTATGATGCTGCACTCTACAATTCAGAACATGCATGTCTGAGGGGGAGACCATTCACCCAATTGGAGCTGGAGACACTAGGATGAACTGAAAAGAGTCCATATGCTCCAGGAGTCCAATCTTTTATGGGATGCAGAGTGAACTTGAGCTCTGACAATGGTAGATTAGCCACCGAGGGCATAGGAAACCAAAAGGGAAGAGTGACTGTGTATCACAAGAGGGGCTTCCTCAGAAAGGGTGACACTGTCCAGGAAATGGTTCATTTGGGGATCAGGGCACCTTTGAAGGGAAGGGAACATAGGAGTGCATGGAATTATGGGTGTAAGTACATAGGACTGGAAGGGACTGGGCAAGACACAACCCCAAGAATCACGCTTCTAGGCCAGTGACGAAAGGTTGCCAATAGGTGCCTGGGGACTATGCAGAACAGTGAGTGGAACAGTATTCTCCCACGCTTCAGAGTTACCTGTGATATTCCTGAGTTCTCTGACAAGTATTAGCATAGATGCAGTTTGAGGAAGAAGTTGCAATTGCCTGTCTTCATGACAAAATAGAATCCCTGTCAAGGGAGGGGATAATGGCTTTGTACTTGTGTCTGAGATGGTGGATCCAATAGAGCCCCATCCCTGGGTCTCAACAAAAAGGTTTGAGAAGCAAGCAAGTTATGTGAGTCATGGCTAATGGAGCTTGTTTCCTCATTTGCAAACTTGAGTGACGTCCTCATCCCACTGTCATGTAATGGCCAGCACAAGAACCTGGCATGGGCAGTATAAGCTCAGTAACTCTAAGCAGAAGCATTAGTTAACTTACTCCAATTCCAAATCCAATGCTTTTCCTGATATGCAACTAAGACCTTTCCTGGAAAAGCAAACGAACAGAGAAGCAAACAAATTTATATTTTATTTGTCTGACACATTAAGATATGTCCAATATAGTCTTCTGAAGTCCTTGACCAAGCTTTCTCAAGATATCTCATGCCATGCTTTAGTGCCCATTCCTTCTGCCTGAATCCTCCTTCCTTGCCATTTCCCCAATTGACTTATCCTTCAACATTTAGCTCAGTTGTCACCTCTGTCTCTGCACACACTTGTTATTAAGTGCTATCTTCTCCAATTACAATCGTTGGGATATCTGTCTCTCTAACTAGACCAGGAGTCTCTGAGGATAGGAGCTGTGTTTTATTTCTCTTTATCCAGTACCTAACATACACTATACCTGAACACATTTGCTGAAGACTGTCCTGTAGCAGAAACCAGGAAGTATTTTGCAGAAAATGCAGTTTTACAGCCTCTGCTTTTAGCTACTGTGCACCCAAGAGTGAAATGAGAGATTCTGTGACTGGATAAATTTCCAGGATTCACTCATTTTATGGCTCCTCCTTCCTCCAGCTCTTCTGCACTGGCACCATTCCAGGCTCTAGGATGCAGAGGTAGGTGAGTCAGTTTCTGCAGAATGAGTACAACATTGTACCTCCACATCTGGAATGCAGAGGGATCAGCCACTGCCATTCGTCCACAATAATAAGTTGGGGGTAATTTTCTACCTCCAGTAGTTATCCTCTGATGCCTGTATGACAAAGAGTTGCTCTAGTGTTTGGACAGAAGTATAGAGCCACTGGATTTGGATCCTCACAGTAGGCGAAGAAATATGTAGGGAGAATAATAGTCCAGAGGTCAGAAGATAAAGATTCTTATGTGAATTTTGCTTTCCAAGTTTGCATGACTTTGGGCAATGTATTCCCTCCCTGTCTTTTGGCCTCAGTTCCAGCCTACACAGAAAGAAAAGGTAGGGTAGCCAATCTGTAAGTTTCCTTCTAGGAAGCTTGAGTTTTGTCACACAGCTTGAAGCAGGCCCTAAAAACCACCAGCAGGAGCACTTTGATTGGGAAGATACCCCATGGCCCACAAATTGGACCTTTCCCTTACCCAGCTGTGTGATTGGCATCTCATCAATACAGTCATAACATCTGGTTCAGAGTCCCAGAGCACTGGGCCTGAATTGACTAGAAGAGCTTATTGCTGATGGGTGAAAGCCACCTCCACATCTAAATCAAACACCTGACAGCTGGACCAGCTCAGTGGCCTCAGAAAGGTGGGGGCAGAAGTGAAGCATAAGGAGTCCAGCCTGTTTATTTATTTCCTCATTCTAATTAGAGAAAGGAAAAGAGTGTCAGGAGTCTTTAGTGATTCACATCTTAATAGCCTGGTTATAATTTATTAATCCCTTTCATCAAATTTTCAGCATTTCTTTCCCCAGGAGTCCAAGACTGACTCAAATGTATTTATTGTTTCTAGGTGGGGTGTCATTAAATATTTGGCATCTCCTAAAGCTGGATGGGAAGCTGGGTTATATACCATGAGCAGGCACACAATTTCTGAAGGGAAAAACATGAACTGGTATAACATTAGGCTGGGGGGGATGAGGCGCATACACCCACACATGTCTACTCTTCCAATACAGATCATGCAAGAGCCACAAACTCACCTTCACAGACAGTTTCCCCTCACCAACCAACTCTGTGGTTTTCCTTACGATAGTGCCAGCATGCATTTATTCACTCTTTTATAAGGCAGAATGAATAAAAAGTCCAGGAAGAGACTCTGGAGTCAAAAGACCAGGATATTGAAGACAGGAGGGACAAAGTGCCTCAGAATCGTCACCTGTTAAGATGGAAAGGACCTAAGGAAGCTCTTCTCGCTCTAGGCTATAAACTCTTGTGTATTTCCACTCAAAGTCATCCTGCCAAAGACAGAACTCACAATCTTTAGAGGCAGTCCTGCCATTAGGGAGAACTTCATTGGTAGAAAGTTCTTTCTCAGCAGGAGCTAAAAACCTTCCTTCCTTTGCTTTCTCCCTTGTGGTCTGGAGTTGTCCTTATTGTGTCCTTGGCTTCTTGATAGCACATTGGAGCTCCAGGTGCTATGAGGCCAGAGTGGGAAGAATCTGGAAGGAGGGGAAGAATGGAACATCAGCTGTTCATATTGCTACAGTTTGAACACAGTGTGTTCCCATCCAAGCTCAAGTTGAGGCTTGATCACCAATGTAGCAGTGTTGGGAGCTTCTGTGACAGGTACCATGCTCTTGAACTTCCTTTACTGTGAGCTAAATAACATCCATTGCCTTTGTTTTGCCAGTGCTGGGGCTTGAACTCAGGGTCTGAGCACTGTCCCTGGCTTCTTTTTGTTTAAGGGTAGCACTCTACCACTTGAGCCACAGCACCACTTCTGCCTTTTTCTATATATGTGGTGTTGAAGAATCAAACCCAGGGCTTCATGTATGTGAGGCAAGCACTCTACCACTAGGCCATATTCCCAGCCCCATTCATTGCCTTATTAAGCATCTAGTCTGAGATAGTTTGTTATAGCAACAGAAAGCAGACTGACACATATGGCTTGTTCTGCTTAGGAAAAAGAATTCTAACCTAGTTAGAATTCTGTAATAGATAATAGATTTTAGCACTAAAGGTTCAACTGGAAGTGTTTTATTTTGAGTTTTTGGAATGTCTATCTTCTTAGACCTCTTATGAGGAAGAAAATGGTTGGGTCAAGGAAGTTAGGATTTACTCAGTTCCTATAGTTAGATACCATTTCCTTCCTACCTCCCTCCCCCTCTTCCTCCCATCTTCTGTTCTTCCTTCTTTCTTTTGTCTCTAGTTCTCTCTTTCCTCTGTCTCTGCTTCCCTCATTCCCTCCCTTCTTCCTTCCTTCTGTCCCTCATTCCCTTCCTGCCTTTTATCTTTTTTATTTTTTTTGAAAGACAAGTTCTTGCTACTAACCCCAGATAACTCATGAACCTCTTGCTCCTGCCTCCTGAGTGTTAAGGTTGTGGGAATAGGGTAACAGTTCTCTTAGTGACAGAAACTAGTTCCTTCCCAAAGAGCTGCCCCATCCATGCCATAGCATTGCAGTGGCACAGTGACCATTTTCATTAGAGAAAACAGCATACCGTCCCACTGCCTCTAAGTGGCTGAACAGCCCACATGTGGAATCTGTACAACTTCTATTCAGCCCTCTGAAGAGCAAGCATTAGTTGAAACGCTCATTCTGGGCCTCCAGAATATTTCCCAGGAAAGACATAATGAGAACCTCATAAGGTACAAATCATAGGAAGCAAAGTGGCTGACATCAAACTTTCCATTACGTCCTGCACATTCATGGGAACAAGGGGCCATGGGGTGGAATCTGTATTGAATTGTTTCCTAATGGATTGTTAAAGGAGATCTGCACTGTCTCTGTTGTCCAGCTATTTTCTCAACAGAGTTACCTCTGTTCATCATGGTACTAGTGACTTTGCCTCAAAATCAAACCAGATGAGGAAAGACTTTGTCTTCAAGCAATATTAGACATCATTATAATTATAATGGTAATGGCTATTTGTGTAACAATGACTTGAGTCTTAGACACTATATATGTGTGTATATGTATATATATGTGTATATGTATATATGTGTATATATAGTATGTATAACATATAATACATATACACTCTTTAATCCTTACATCTCTGGAAAAATGTGTATTATTGGTGGTGGTGTTAAAATGGCAAAATATTTTGCTTTGATAACAAAGCCATGTGTCCTTCTCACTTTTTCTGGTACCAGTACAACTAGCTCCATGAGCAAAGTACAGATGGACAAAACCAGTCAGCAAGAAAATGCTTATTGCTACAGAGAAAGCTTTGGCACCAACTCTTCCCACCCTGGTTGAAGTAAGCTATGCTACATCTGAACTGAAAGGTTGAATTTTGTGACCCTGGAGTGATGAAGGCATGCATTGAAAGCCACTCTCAGCATCATTCTCATGAGCAGAACTCAGGAAGGACATTCCCAAGGAAGGACACTCCCAAGGGAAAAGAGTATCACATACAGAATGTTTACTGACCTAGGAGGGTAGGCTTCAACTTCCCACATTAGAAAATTAACAGTGTGTAAGAGAGAAGGGTCTCAGAAGCTAGAACAGCCCCAAGTCCTCCTTATAGACATTCTCAATCCAGAATGGAAAAGGATACAGAAGGGCCTGCTGTGTACAAGGAAGATTTTAAAGGCTTTTTGTTCCTCTTATTGAAAGCTCTTCTGCTATCACTGAAAGAGTAAATGACTTGAGATGTGCAGATGCTGTCTGCTCCTGAACTTGGGCCAGCATCCCAAATCAATGGTGGCTCTCACTCTTGCCAAGCCTAGAATCTTTCTCAACATGACGCCCTAAGCATCTATATTAGATGATTGGAATTGGCAAGAGTTGATATCCTTTTAACCATCATTACCTTACCATCCTCAGTAGGGCAGTGCCCAGCCTCCCCATCCCCCACCCAGTTAGAGGACTCCTATTTGTGAGTACAGTACAGAAGATTGGGAAAAGTATATCTAATGATTCCACCAAGAAAGTGAGCTCACAGCCCAGCCCCCCATAGGTGATCTCTCTTTTTAACTTAGAGGTGCAGCTGTGTCAGAAAAGTCTAGTCTGATTCTCTCTGAGGCTTATTCCTCCAATCCTTGCCTTGCCCCTTGTGTCTACCCCTAGAACCAGTAAAGGAACAGCTCAGCCCATTTTCTTCATAGTTTACCTGCCTCTTATGTCTCAGTCTCACCTGTATAACTTCTACCTGAAAAAACGCACAGCTACTTTGTACAAGCTCACCAGACAGATTTATACAGAATGCATGGCTGACTAAATGCAGTAAGCCTCCTAAAAATAAAAGTAACATAAATTCCTCATCAGTGTTAATCCAGATGGGAAATTAGGACAGCAATTTGGGAGCAATCTTGGATAGAAGGTCACATTGGTTAATAGTATCCCTAAGAAATGCCTGGCATCAATCATCATCAATTCTGTAATTACAGAACATAAAATTACAGGTCTATCTAGAGATCAATGTGACTTCACCTTTTACCTTTTGATTTCAAATGTAGACCGGAAGCAGATCAATTAGCTGTCTGGTTCGACTTCCTCCTCCCAAATAAAAGCATCCTGGGATCCTGTAAAAAATACTCATAATGCGACCAATCAATATTCAATACCTAAAATAGGACAGTTTTAACAGTGCAAATAAGATGAAGTGGATCCTGCCATTTTGATGTCCTCAATCTGAAGAGCTGTGCTATAAGGAGGGGATCTTTTTATCTCCTTTGATTGCAGGTATTTATCTCCTGGAAGCTGGCACATGTGGTTGGCATTTGACTTCAAGATTAGCTTGTCTTTCTGATGCTGCAAGTGAGTCATGGCACAGTAATTTGTCTTGTTGACCCACTGGAATTTTTGAAAATGTAGAACAGATGAAAGATCTGGTGAGGAGCTCCTGAATAACAGACCCAATTACCTACCGAGTCCCTATGGCTGCTTCTGAGATGAAGCAAAATAAGAAGCAGAATAAAAAGGAGATTTGGACATAATTTGAGAAATTTCTTCAAAGGCAAAGGATGGTATGTTTATTTAGTATTTCTATGGGTTGATCAAAATAGGAGGGGATATGCAAGATAGCTTGATAGGGTGGTATCACGTGTGTGTGTGTGTATGTTTGAACAAAAACTATGGTGTGATGCTCCTGGATGTCTGTTGTACAGTCTTCAGCTCGTTAGCCATCTAGCTGATAGGAGAGAATATAATTTTTGGCCAAGTATAGGGCTGGCAGCATGAATGAGGCATTTCTAAAGGCAACAATGCAAAGGACTAGAAAAATAGTGGAGCCCAAATATGATAGAATTGTTCAGAGAACTCATATCTTTTTTTCTCCTGCAGGTAACAGTTATGCCCCTGGTGGGCCTGGCTATGAACTGTTGGATTAACTGGAGAGGAACAAAATTGGGCCTCTGAAAACCACATGAGCTGCCATATGTGGTGGGGATCCAGTCAGGACCAAACCAAGCCTGGGTTTATAGAAGACCACTCCAAGGAACAGGTCAACAAGTTCTGGTGTCTGGAAACCTTACCCTGGGCCTTCCTCTCTTCTCCTGCTGGAAGTGCGGTCCCTTTGAAGGCCAGCAGGACCCCAGTGTGACCCAGCTACAAAACTGTGGGTGAGAGGCTTAGCCAGGCAGCCTAAGCCCTCAGGGAGCAACTTGCTTTCCTTGCCCCTGAGTTAGGGTTTTGCTTCAGGAAAGAAGAGATCTTACAGTCCAATTAGCCTGCTTCCAGCTAACGGATTCAAGCCAGGGGTCAAATAGAATTCCAGGTTCGCACACCAGCCAGCCTGGATTGCCAGGACATGCTAGCAGGGATTGGGACCAGGATCAGAAACAGAGAGAGCTGACTTTGTCCACTCTCCAAGGACCTTGCAGGTGCATCGCAAACAACGGCATCAGACCCAGAGGTTCCCAGCTTGGCTTCTTCCAGATGTAGCTAAACCACGCTCATGGCACACGGCTGAGAGGTGGCAGAGCAGTGAGGGAAACTTCATTTCCACTCTGCGTCTGGGTGCACCAGGGGCTGAGGCTTGGGACATGTGTGTCAGCCCTTCCTCGTCTACCCTCCTTGTCATGCCACACACCTCCTTCACACAAACCCATCCTCAAATCTGGCATTGAAAGATCTGTCCCATGATCACTACTTTGATGAAAGGACTTGGAATTTTAATCTTCTTCTTCTTTTTTTTTTTTTCGTAAAGCATCAAATCAGGAATTCAAGCTTGTAGCCAGTGAACTTTCCGCCCCAGTATGTTATTATCTCCAGGATCCCAAGGAAATAGAGGTCTGGGATTTCACCCCAGGGGAAGATTCTGCATACGCATAGTTTGTCTTAAAAACAAAACCAAATCAAACTTTGTGACGTTCTTCCAGTCTTCCCACCCCCTCAGCCAAGTCCATGACTCTGAACTTCCTTTCCCTTCCAAAATCTTCGCAGAATTTTAGGCGTATGAAAGCAGAAGCATTTGATCTTCTCCCCAGATGTTTCGATCGCAGAAGGGCCACATATGTGCACACATTCCGGGATATTTTTAGAGTTTTTACAGGATCCAAGTCTTGAGCTGCATTTTCGCTCTGTGCTTTGTGGCCTCTGCTGAGAGCTGCTCTGCCAAGGCAGCCAAGGCAGAGGCTGATGGAAGAGGGCCTGGCATGGGAGAGGCTTCCAAAGCAGCCTCGTCAGTGACGCTGGAGAGGAAACTGCTCGCGCCATTCTTGGAGACTGCGAACCTTCAGTCCCTAGGGCCTCTCTAGCCACCAAGAGGAAACAAACCACTGCAATTGAAGAATTATAGGTTACACCCATACTTCCTGAAAGAGCTCTGGCCACTAAGCGCGCCTGTGCTCACATGCGCACCCTCCCCCCTTCTCCCCCCCATATGCACCCCAGTAAAGAGGAAGCCCAGTAGCATGGACTAGAATGGCTGGTGATATGACCAGCTACCTTTCTCTACTCATCCTTTGGGTCTCCATCTACAAAGTGGGATTCATCACACCTGCAGTACAAGGATCTAGAAGCTGAGGTCTGCAGGTTAGCTAGCTGTCTGTTTTATTTCTTCACTTATTTGTATGCCAGTCCTGGGGCTTGCACTCAGGGGCTGGGCATTGTCCTTGAGCTAATTTTGCTCAAGGCTAGCACTACCACTTGAACCATAAAAATCCTGTCCTTTTTTGTGAAATTAATTAGAGTTAAGAATCATCAGACTTTTCTTCCCAGGCTGGCTTTGAACCACAATCCTCAGATCTCAGATGTAAGCTACTGGTGCCCAGCTTAGCTGTTTATTTTTGTAAGTAAAATTGTATTGAGGTCCAACAATACCCATTTGTGTTTGCACTGCATTGAGGTGGACTGGGTGTAACAACAGAATTGGCTAGTTGCAGTAGTAACTGCGTGGGCCAGCATTCCACTGTTCTTTTCTGTTTTCTGGCCCTGAAAGGAAAAGTTTACTGAGCCGGATGCATCATCATTGATCATCATGTTTAAGGTTTCCTACTAATAGCAATTGGGACTCCCTTCCTTTCTCTAGGTCAATATGGGAAAACCTGCAGTGTGTTTCCCAGAGGTCCCCAATGGGATGGAACCCTTTATGTCTATCTATAGCAGTAACCTGCTCATTAGCAATTTCTAGATTAGCTAGATTAGCTAGATTCTCTCCCTCTCTCCTTCCCTATTTACCCTCCATGTCTCCTTATCAGTGCTTCCTGGAATCCCCCCTGCCCCCAAGCCTTGTGATCTCAAATTCTCTACTCAGTGCTAGATTCTGGGGGTGCTTAGCCTCAGACAGGACACACGTCTCCTGCATCTGCTTTTTCTCCCTTGCCTGGGGGCCTCACTTGCTCTAAGCTGCTCCTTGTCTTCAGGGCTCAGATTACATGTTCCAAGTCTAGGGCACGGGTTCTGTTTTCATGGCACTGGAAAATGCAGCTCAGAAGTGAGAGGAAATTGTTGCCTACAAAGTGAATCTCGACTGTGGCAAGGAGCGGTCAGACAAGGGCCTCTCTGCCTTTTCTTTCCTGGGTTTGTATGAAGTATGCTTTTCTCTTTGCAAGACTTTCAGGGAATTTGTAGGTACTCAGAAAGTACTATTATCAAGAGACCGCCTATGTCTCCCTGGCCCCTCTTTGTGCAGGGGAAGTTGCATGTTAACTCATGGATCTTCTCTTGTCTAACTTCCTACTTTTCCCTTTACCCTCACATTCTGACTTTGCACCACCCCAGCCAAGTTCCAGCATTGAAATTCTTGCCTCTGGCTCTGCTTTCTAGAAGATCGGGGACAAGACGTCTCTAAAGACTCTTTTGCCTCTGACTTAACAGACTTTGAACCAAATTCCATTGGTCAGAAATCTAAGGATTAAAAAAAATGTAACTACTGATTGCACACAAACATCATTTAATTCTCATAGAGATTAATTTCTGAGTACTACCACTGGTCATGCCTGTTACAACTCAAATTAGACCAGGGGAGGATATTATAGCAGTTTATTAATAATATTTATTAAAATCAATAAGTGAGGTCTGGAGTCAAGTGCTTCATAGACATTAAGTATTTGACACTCAAAGTTGTTAAGATTCTAGTCATCCTAGATCTATTATCCTATTTGGTTTTACACAAAAGGAAGATGAAGTCCAGTAAGGCTAAGCCACTTAACCTAAGTTGTATAAATGACCAAGGTAGGACATTAGGCCAGGTCCGATGGACGATAAAAACAGTCATAATTATAGGCTTTACTATTCTAATAAAAAAAACCCCACTCTTTTAAGACTGTCATTGAATAGGCATCTTCCCAGTGAATGGAAAATAAGCACATGAAAATACGCCCATCATCATTAGCCATTAGGGCAATGAAAATTACAACCATACAAAAAATGTACCCAAGGCCTAACGTATGAAACTGTAACCTCTCTGTACATCACTTTGACAATAAATAAGAAAAATAAAGAAAGAAAATGACAGCCATATTGTGATATTACTACATGCACACTAAAATCACTCTCTATATGAAGACTGACCAGCTCAAGTGTGGGTGGGGATGTAGAGGGATCAGAATTCCCAGTATTTGGGAAGGTAAAATGGCTGGGTTACTTTGGAGAACTGTACAATCGTCTCTCAAACAGTTAAATGTTCACCGATCACTTGACCCAGCCATTCCTCTCAGGTATTTGCCCAAGGAAAATAAAGACATATGTCCACACAAATACTCATCTACAAACGCCCATGGTAACGTTATTCATAAGAACTCCAGGCTGGGAATGTGGCCTAGTGGTTCAGTGCTTGCCTAGCATGCATGAAGCCCTGGGTTCAATTCTCAGCACCACATATACAGAAAAAGCTGGAAGTGGTACTGTGACTCAAGTGGTAGAGTGCTAGCCTTGAGTAAAAAGAAGTCAGGGACAGTGCTTATGTCCTGAGTTCAAGCCCCAGGACTGGCAAAAAAAAAAAAAAGGAGCGCCAAGCTAGAGGCAATTAAAATGTCCCTCAGCAGGTGAATGTGTAAACAAATAGTAATGTAACCATACTACAGAGCACTGCTCAGCAATAAAAACGAATGAGCATTTGATGCATGCTACAACATACTTGAATCTTGATAATTACACCAAGTGAAAGAAGTCAGCTAAAAATGAGTACAGGTTGTAGAGTTACACTTGCATAAATTTACACACAATGCAAGTTAGTTTATAGTCATGGCAAATAGGTGAAGATCATGAAGAGAGTGGGAGCAATGATGATAACGGGGCCCAAGGCACCTTGTAGGGGAGTAGCTATGCTCTTTATATGGGGATGGTTTTATGCAAGTATACACAATGCCAACTTTAATCTAATTGTACTTTTGATACATGTGGTTTATGGAAGGACAATTATTCCCAATAAAACTATAAAAAAAGACAAAACAAATTCAATGAATAACTGGGAGCACAAGAAATGATAGTACTGTTAATTTTTTTGCTATCTTTTAGGATTGCTCGTGGAAAGAAAGCCAACGGTGCAGGAATGAGCCAATGGATCATGCCCTCGTTGACCCAGAATGGTGTACCACACAGAGGAAATGGAGGCAGGGTGCAGTACTTGGCAATTTGGGGACAATCCCTCTAGTTCCTTGAGCCTCAGTGCCCTGATCTATAAAATGAGTATGAAGTTTCTCTATGAGGCTTATTCCAGGAAAAGCAAATGATGCTGCTCACGAGCACAAATGACTTTCTCATCTGCATAACAGACACTTCCTAACTCTTTGTGGCAATGTCAATCTCTGATGCCCTTGGTCCACTTAGAGTTTATTGGGAGCCTACAGATCTGCCTAAGGAGCTAGCTAGCTATAGTCCTTTTGCGATGTCAGATTGGTCCTCTGTGACTTTTTTTTGCCCTTTTGTTTCTCAGACCATTGCATGGTCCGTTTTGCCCAACTTCTTTGCATGGTGTGGCTGACTTCATGTCTTCCTCTGCAATTTCTCCAGTTCCCCAAATTCCTTTTGCCCATGGAGGGATAAATCTACTAAAATACCATGCAATCAGGGAGACAGCAGTAGGGGCTTCCAGTGTTCAAGGTCACCTTGGCATTGGGGAGAGAGGCCTGGATGGGAAGGGAACCCATAGTGTGATGGCAGAGGCAGACACAAGCTAATCACGTCCTGTAGGATGTTCCATGGCGGAGATGCTTTTGGGTGTTCTAAGGATAAGGGGTGCAGGGTGGCAATGAGAGAAGGCTTCTTAGAAGAAGGAATGTCATTGCTGGACTCAGAAGGAGGGGTACTTGCCAGACACAAGTGGGTGATCATGCCAGATAGGAAACCCCTATCACATAGGCACTGGTTTCAAGTATTTGGTATGTGAGAAGAGTTCCGTGTGACTCACACCCAGCGAAAGAGGGGGCCAACGTCAATCAAGGTTTGTTATGGAAGCAAGTCTTGGTGTGTGTGTGTGTGTGTGTGTGTGTGTGTGTGTGTGTGTTACTGAGGGCTTTGGACTTGAATGCTGGCACTAAATGTTTCAAGTTTGGGAATAACTAGTATAGTCACTCTGATGGGTTAATTCATGCTCTAATATTGCCCAGGAAGGCTGTGTTCTTGCAGGACCAAGGCTTCTCAACAGTCTCACTCTCCACATTTGGGGGCCAGACAGTTCTTTGTTGTGAGTGTCCATGGTAGGATATTCAGCATCTGCATCCCTGGCCTCTACCCACTTGATGACATTGTGACTCCCCTAGTTCTGACAACCAATAATGTCTCCAAATAGGGCCAAATGTCCACGGGTGGCAAAAATAGGTTCGCAATGAGAACCACTATACTGGAGTTATTTGTTGGTTTTTGTGGATTTTTTGAATATTCATAAGACAGGCCCTTCTGTATTTGTTCTCTCTCTCTAAGGTTTGGCAATGGCTTGTTCTCTCTTTCCACCAGGGTACACTGCATGATACCCTTGGCTGCCTGCATAGCTTCATACAGCACCTGGGGCTCAATGTCCCTGCTCACTGGGCTGCTAGCTAGTGCTATGGAGAATCAGCTTCCAATAGCTCTGTCCAACCTCTGTCTCAGGCCAGCATGGCACTCAGTTCCCCATGAGACATACCTGGGAGTATACAGGAGACTCTTGGATGGGTTCCCACCTTGAGGTCAGCTGAGACAAAGCTCTCCAAGCTTGTTGGCCATGTACCCTGTGTCCCTCAGACCCATTGTCTGCCAAATTCTGGCCTAAAGGGATAAGTCAGCTCAGGAAGACTGCCAGAGAGAGGGTACCAGCCCAGGGACAGAGGCAGGTGGTGGCAGCTAGAAACCATGTGACCACTGGAGGCCTGTGTGTGTGTGTGTATGTGTGTGTGTGTGTGTGACAGGGCAGAGCTGGCCACTGGCTCACTCCCTGGCTAGCTCTGTAAAGCCAGCACATGACTTCTCTGTGGGAGCTTTCATGTTGGGGGCAGGAGAGGGAGGAGGGGAAGCGGGAAGTGATTTTAGGATCCAGGCTTGGAAATACAAAATACATTTGTGAATCACAAGCTGATACTCAGCACATGATCACATTGACTTTGCCAAGGTAGAAATCAGGCGTTGGGCCCACAAATAAAGCTTATCCCAGCCTCTGCCATGTGCAGGCCATGGTAGCTGAGAGAAAGAAAGGAGGAGGGCTTGTACAAGGATTGGAGTAGGAGTCTAGAAAGCCATCCATGTGACCAGTCTCCATCTCCCCAAATGTCACCCAGGCAGAACACAAAACCAGTTCCAATTCCAGAGCTTTCCATATGCTCATTCATATGTTAATCCCTCAGCAGCCCCATTTTCCAGTGAGAAAACCAAGGCCCAGAGCCATTCTTCCAAGTTCCATCTTCTTTTCTTAGGGTTTCATTATCTTCTTAAAAGAAATTTATTTATTTTCATTGATTGGTTGGTTAGTTGATTGTGCTGGTGCTGGTGCTTGAATTCAGGGGCCTAGCTATTGTCTCCTAGCTTTTTCTATAAGGGCTGGCTCTCTACCACTTGAGCCATACATCCACTTTTTAATTTTAATACTCCTACCACAAACTATCTCTTCCTGTCTTGTGGTCCCAAACTGTAACCCACTAACCAGTCTTTCTTGATGAAGGATTACTATGGGCAACCCTAAAATCCCCTCCCCCCTGGTCCCACCTCTAAGAAAGCCTGGGGCTCCATGCCTATAGGGTTGGCATTGCAGGAGACTGTAAGCCAGGAAAGTTCTGGTAGCTGCGAGAAAGGGATTGGCAGCCCTAAGAAGTCCTGGAGCTCCGCACCCCCCCCCCCCTCAGGAATGAGAGGAAAGCCTGAGCCTTCAGGGGCCAGGAGCTTTATTTAGCTGCCCTGAAACCCCACAGACCTGGACAGTGCTCTGGAGTGGTGTCCTTGCTGCCGAAGAGGACAAAAGCTCGTGAGCGGGCTCTGCCCCTCTGGGAAGAGAGCCACCTGCCTCGTGCTTGCCCAGTGTTTCAGCTCAAGGGCTCTCACTTTTGAAATGTTTAAAAATAACATTTAGCATATTTAATCTCATTATATAAGTGGGATATATTCAGTGTAGAAGAATTGGGAAGCCCAGAAATGTATAAAGAAGGAAATTAAAAATTCACTATCTCACCCATCTGAGACAAGCACTGCTGAAATGTTGATAATATAGTTTTCTCACCTGTTCTTGAGTCATGGATATGTAGAATATAGCTTTAAAAAGTAAAACCAGGATGATACTTTACATAAATTTTAGAGAAAGGATTGCAGTCACTTATATATAGTGTAATTCTTAATATTGTCCAACTCAGTACATTTTTAGATATTATTTATCCTTCAGGCTATCACTCAGGTCAAGGTCTAGAGCCTTTCTTGATGCGAAAAACTCAATAGGCCCAATTCTCCCTTTTAAAAAAAACTGTGTCAAATTCTTTTTTTTTTTTTTTAAAGAATTGTCTTTATAAAGGTGATGTACAGAAGGGTTGCAGTTACATAAGTCAGGTAAAGAGAACACTTCTTTCTGGACAATGTCGCCCCTTCTTTTGTCCTCACCTAGTTCTTGCCTCCCATCCTCGCCCACAAGTTGTTTACTTCGCTTTCAACATCAGTTTCTATTGAACACCACTGCTACATGTGTTTACCTTATGTCCCTCCATTTTTGTGCTACCCCTTACCCCCACTCAAGGAAGGATAAATGAGCAAACAGGACACAAAAAGAAAAGAAAGAGAAACAAAATCCTCATTTCCTTCTCCTGGAGTTTATTTTGATCAAGATTATTCTATATGAACAGAGGCACAGTGGGCATTATGCCTTTGTGTTCCTCCCCTAACAGTATCCTCCTTTGGTCTTAGGCTGTTTCAGTAGCTACAGTATACCTTTAAGAAGTACTTCCAATGTTCTGGTCTCTATCATCACAGACTAATTTTGCCTATGTTTGAGTGTTGAATCAATGGGTTCACCCAGTACATACCCCTGTACGTGACTTTACTCTCTTAGTCACAGCCCTGGACTAGCAAAGGCATTCAACATTGGTGTTTAACTGTATGCTGAGCGATTGAATGAGCTAGGGAATGAATGTATGGAGGAATAGGCTTTAGTTATGCTATGGAGTCTTAACAGGTCACTGTGTTTCCCAGTAACCACTTGATGGTCCATGTGGAGAAGAAAGAGCAGGCAGGTGGCTTGTGGAAGAGTCAGGATGAGAATAGATAACGACCTGGACCGCAGGGTGCAGTGGGGAGGGGGAGGAGGCAGCAGGTTGTACATGTACATGCCCGTGCTGTCTTCCTGGCACACTAGAGGGTTGGGATGGTGCCCCATAAGCAGCAGGACCGGGAATATATTTAGAAACCCCATCACACCGAGCAGCCACTTGACACTGTGACTACCTCACTACTGCACAGTCCCATGGCTTCATGCAAAGCCCCCACTGTGGGTCCAGCTCTTGGGCTAGGGATCTGGGGACCCTTACTGCCTTCCTAAGCAGGGAGGAATCATACTCAGCAGCTTGGGATAATAAACCAGCGCAAAGCAAGAGGGCCAAGGCGTCCCAGGAGAGCACCCCAACTGGGACATGCCAACATTTGGCTTGTGGAGAAATGGGTACTCTTATGCTGCATCCCAAAAAAGAGAGAGATGCTTCTACCCAGGAACCAGACTCACCGCACAGATCCAAGGGGCCCATGTAGCTCCTTTTGCTGTTGGAAGTTCCTGGGGGTGGGAAAGGACCTTTCTATTGCCCCTGCCCACCTGGGCTTTGAGCCTCTCTGATCATCTTTGCAACACATTCCCAGTTTTTGATTCCCCTTCTCTTGCTCTAAGATCAATGCCCCCTAACTCAGCCACCATCATTTCTCATCCTCTCTGTCTAACCCCTTTTTTTCCTCCACCTGCTCTTGTTCCCTTCTTATTCACTCTACCCTTCAGCCAGGGGCCGGGTGCTCTCCACAGCTGTAACACTGGCAATGTGGGATGGCCCCTGAGGAAAAGGAGGTGCTGTTAGGCCATGCGGGGTGGGGGGGGGTGGGGGGGGCGGGGAAGGCAGGGCATAGAGAGGCTGAGTACGGGACCATTTGCGAGGGTGACACAGATGAGTCTGCTACCTGTATAAGGTAAATGAAATGTTGCAGAATTTTATTATTTGATGAACATTCATTCGCTTTCGTCTTTTTTTGGGGCTCATAATTATGGTTTGTGGGAGGTGATAAATATATATGTATATATTTCCTTGCCTGGATGGTGGTGTTTAGGTTATTTTTTTCTTCTTCTTTAGGAAACTGGCAATGGCTTTGGGAATAGAGGAAGTCAATTCCCAGTGAACCATGGAGTCAAAGATGGTCATGTTATAAACTTCTCAACCGTAGACAAACTAGCTTTGAACAAGCTGTTGGAACAACCAGTGTGGGTGATGAGACAGTGTCCTCAGCGTGTGACCTGGCCTGATTTGTGACTGCTGTCCTTCAGGACAGTGCATTGCGGAATTTGGGTGGTTCCTCTGGGAAGGAGCCCATCTCTCAGCTGACTGCTGCCCTCCACGGGGCAATGAGTGGTCAGGCATGCCCAGGCGAGGGGCGGGGGCAGCTTTACAGCCAGCACCTGTGCCCATCTGTCGCTTTGGAAGAGGGAGCAGATCACAGGGTCAGGAACGCCGCCTGGCCAGAGAACATGAGCTGAGCAGCTGTCCCTGCCAGGGCGGCTATGAGAGGTCTTCTGACCAGTTCAACAGCAGGGAGCCAGAGCGCCCCTGTGGTCAGCAGGTGATGGGCCACAGCTCAGGTCAGAAAGAGGTCAGGGAGCCCCTCCCCTATTACAAATCCAGGAAGCAGGAAAAATGTTTCAGAATGGAGCTATTCCTTGGAATCGCCTATGGCCAGATGGATGGGTCCTTGGAGCATTCAGAGATCAGCCTAAGAAAAAAGGATGAAAAGCGGGCCTATGACAGCCAAGTCATTCCTAGATTGCCAAACATCCCTGACATTTGTTAGCCTCTTTTACAAAATGAGTTACATGGGAATGAGGGATATACAGAGTGGCCTACCAATTAGATGGTATATTTTATTTCTTCCTGATAGACACACGGTATAGAAATTTAAGGCATTATTTGTCTCCCAAATAGTTTTTTGTTTTACATCCAAATTTGGAAGGAGCTATTGGATGCCAGGGTTTCACATGTATACAGATAGTAAAGCTGAGAGGGTGACCGGAGGTTGGTGTCCCTCCCTGTATGCCCTCTCTGGACCATCTTCAGAAAGCCCAGATCTTCATCCTTCCTGACGTGGTCTGTGGCCCCTTTCATGGGTGGATGCAGGGGTCCTGCTAAACCAGGGGTTCTACAGTCTCCAGGGCTGCCCTGCCCCTGCATTACTGACACAGTGGGCCTGAGCACTGTGGCTCAGGATGGAGGCCACCCTGAGCATTGTAGGAGGGCTGGTGATCGCCATGAATTCTACCTACAAGGTGCCCAAAGTGCTGCTGGGTCTCACCTGGTGACAATCAAGTGTCCCAAGGGGACAAAATAATCCCTGGTTAAAACCACTCTGTGGCTCTGGCCATGTCACAATACCTTTGACACCCTCCCTCTGAACCTACGCTCCTGCCCTTTGCTGATTCGCACAAATCCTTCTCAACCTAGAAAATGTACCCAAACCTTCTTCCCTTTGAAAACTCTATCTCAGACAGTTATATTCAGGAGCCCTGACTGCACTGGTCTTAATTTTTTTCTTTTTCTTTTTCTTCTTCTTTTTTTCCTGTAGTGGTTTCTTCTACTGGACTTGAGAGCAAGTCCTAGATTTCTCTCACCTTTGCTCCCAGAGACTGGGCCATGACCCCATGCAGAACAGATACTCAAAAAGTTCATGAGGGGTATTGTTTCATGAATCATTATCATCCCTTGTAGCCACAATCAAAAAGCCATGCATAATGCTCTAGTAATACCATTTTCTGCATCTTGATGAAGCAAAACAACCCATACCCAACCTCAGGCAGCAAAACACAATTATATTTCTTCTTCTTCTTCTTCTTCTTCTTCTTCTTCTTCTTCTTCTTCTTCTTCTTCTTCTTCTTCTTCTTCTTCTTCTCCTCCTCCTCCTCCTCCTCCTCCTCCTCCTCCTCCTCCTCCTCCTCCTCCTCCTCCTCTTCCTCCTCCTCCTCCTCTTCCTCCTCCTCATCCTCCTCTTCCTCCTCCTCCTCCTCTTCTTCCTCCTCCTCCTCCTCCTCCTCCTCCTCCTCCTCCTCCTCCTCCTCCTCCTCCTCCTCCTCCTCCTCCTCCTCCCCCTCCTCCTTCTCCTCCTTCTTCTTTTACTGCCAGTCCTAGGGCTTGGGACTCAGGGCCTGACTGCTGTCCCTGAGCACTATCCCTGGCTTCTTTTTGCTCAAGGCTAGCACTCTACCTTTTGAGCCACAGCGCTACTTCTGGCCTTTTCTGTTTACGTGGTGTGGAGGAATCAAACCCAGGGCTTCATGCATGCTAGGCAAGCACTCTACCACTAAGCCACATTCCCAGCCCCCCAATTGTATATCCTAGGAAGAAAACAATAATAATTCATTATTTAACCTCTAAGATGCTGAGAGAAGTGGGGTGTGTGTGTGTGTGTGTGTGTGTGTGTGTGTGTGTGTGTGTGTGTCCTCTTGTGACAACCTTTGGGGCTTGTAAAAACCCTGGGATAGTTGCAAGAGGCAGCTCTTACTCTCTAAAAGATGCTTGAGACTCGGCACAGACCTCAGCCACCCTTCCTGCTTGTGTCCGGAGCCAAAGGCCCCAACTCATCTTTCTTCAATGCAAATGTGATCCATCCTGTCCAATAGCGAAGCCCCCACCCTCCCGATACTCTTGGCTGTGGCACTTTCTCCTGCTCTCCTCTCTGCATTGTCACAACGGGAACAGACTGCGCAGAAGGAGTGCGTTTGGTGCTGAGACTAGAGCCAGGGCAATACAAGGCAGATCCAGGCAATCTGCTCTACTCTTCCCAAGGAGAGAGGGATGGCTTTTATTTCTTACTGACAACCAAGTCAGTGATGGGGGAAATCTCTAGGTGACCAAAGCTAAGCCAAGTGAATGATGCATAGGCCACATGGGGTCATTTGCCCCACCTGGCTTTGTGTGTGTGTGTGTGTGTGTGTGTGGTGTGTGTGTGTATGTGTTGGGGGGTGTTGGTGCTAGCAATGTGCGCTTTGCTGAAAGAAAAATCACCATTTCTCAGAAATAAGAAGCAATGGGGCTGAATTTCCACCCGCGTTTGTTATCTCACCCGTGTTATTTTGTTGTCCCTACTCCCACTGCAGCTTTTTGCACCTTCAGGGTCCGGGACCCCTCGCTGCCTTGCCACATGTCCGCTTGGGAGGCTCTTGGCCACTCTGATATTTCCCCCCCTCAGTCCAGTTCTTTGTTGTCACCTGGAGTAGGTCCAATCCTCATTCTCAAGGGAAGATTTTCAGAGGCAACTACTTCTCCACCCAAGCCCATTCTCCTGGTGAAGGGAATCCGGTGCTTTAAATGTCCTCCATGTGACAGAGTTTTGTGTCCCCTCCCTTCCTGATCACCCCTTCCCGTGAACAGAAGAGGTAACGTGGCACCATGGCACCCTGTAGTTCTCAAGAGTACATTACTGGAGATGGACACATTTTCCAGAGAGCCGAGGAGTGACTGTCTGAACCACAGGTTTTTGAAGAGCTCGATGGCAAATTCTGAGCATGCAGACAACAGATTCCTTTTGATCAAACTTGGTTGGTCCTGACAAATCCCTCTTTAAGGGAAGCGTCAACTGATGGAAACCGCCACTGACTGGGCCTCTTGCTATCTAGGTCCCATCTGCCTTCCTGTATTCTCTGTGTGCCACCTTCCAGCAAGACTGGAAACCCAGTAAGAGGAAGCTATAGGAAGTCAGAGGGCCTGTGTGTGAGAAGTGACCCGGGGTGACACAGGGAAGGTGTGTGCAGTGGGGGCTATGGAAGCTTATGGGTCTGCCAAAGCTTGGACAAGGTGCTCTGCAGGCTCTCCCAGCACCACAGTTTCATGAGTGTGAGAAATATCCCATTGTGGCATGGGGTTGGAAGTGTGGCTCAGTTGGTAAAGCCCTAGCCAATGAAGGGAAGTCTCAAATCTAAAACAGAGAGGGGGGGGTGGTGGAGAAGAAAAAAGAAATGTCCTTTAACTGCGGAGGAAGAGGGAATAGAAAGTCAGTTCCTTTTATCAGACAGCTAGGCTGTCTGAATCGGGGGCTGCTTTGACCCCCAAGTGCATTGGAACCAAGGAGAAAACACAGTGTGGTGACAAGGGAATAGGGATGCGTGTCTGTCTCCTGAGGAGCAAGAGGACTTCAAGTGGCTCAGTTGTCCTCACTTTGGGTGTTGGTGGGTTGTCCAGTTGATCCAGAAGTGTGCACTGTTGGGGAAAATGTAGCTGCTGAGTTTGCAACGTTGTTCTGGAAACATATGCCAAATTTCTGAACAGGAGAGGAGTGGAGGTAATCAGGTTGTGTGGTCGAATTGTGAAAGCCAAGGTGTAGAGGTCAAGGTATGGAGGTCTCATCAGGTCCTTCAAGGTGCCACAACACAGGACTTTAATACCCTTCTTACAAACAGGTCCCTACTCTGGGTGAGTTCAGCCTTGCCCAGATGCAGACTCCAGGACAAGTTTGCCTGCACTGATTATGTCTGATCAATGCAAAGGGCTGGTAATTTATTCTCTGACTAAGTCAAAGGCTTTGGAAAAGTATTGGCAGCTCCCCTGACCTGGGGATGCCCAGGGAACGAAGGGAACGTCCCAGCTCCTGGCAGAGGAGGACCTGCCACTGGGCCCTGGCCCAGATCCATGGGAAGACAAGCTTCCTTCTCACCTTTCCAGTATATCCTGAAACCAGAGGCCTCATGACACGGGCTCCTCTTTCACAGCTCTGGACTGTTGGCTCTGGCTGAGGCAGGGCACCCACACTGCGAGAAGCCTGAGAAGCCATTGGGACAAAGATGCCGGGGGGTCAGCTGGGGAGAGCAATGGGACTTATCCTTAATCAGTGTCCCCATTTCTGGGTGGAACTTGGCCCAACATTGCCAAGGGACTCAGGGATATGATGCCTTTCTTTTTAACCACTTCCTTGCTGTGTAACCGTGTTCATGACACTGGGCCTTCATTCATTTCAAATGGCCCAGAGCCTTGTGTTTGTCAGCATTTAAAGTAGCCCATGCACACACATTCGTCCCCTCAACATCTGTGTGAACTGCAGAGGGACTAACAGTGGATGAACATCTCCATTTCCTGGAGAAAAGAAATGACATGAACTATATAAGCTAGGTATCTTGCTTTTCATTACAGCTGCTGGGTTCTGCAATCCAGGACACCAATCAGATAAGAATCTCTTATCAGAGTCTTTGAGAAATGTCATAGTCAGCAATTTTGAAATCTCAGTTATGGGCACTCTGGAGGGAAAGGGCATTTGGTTTCTGCCTGTTTTCTGACACCTGTAAAAGCTGGGTTGGACAGGGGTGGTGGGGGGTGGCCATGGGGAAGGCAGGAAATCCTGCTATTGGTCTTGCATTCTTTTTCTACAACTGTCTGAGGCAGATACAAATCTCCATGCCCTTTGCTCTCAGAAATGCAATAAAAATAGTTTACTCCAAAGCCGTAGTCCAGAGGAATGCTGGGAGGAAAAAAATGTGAGACTCAACAACAGAGTGTTTCTCTGGATCCCTTTAGTGTCTCACAGGTCTTTTTCGATGTCCTTTGGGATCCTCACTGACTGCATCTCAGAGCCACTGCTCAGAGTCTGAGAACATCATCCATTGGAGTAACAGGTTTCCTAGGCAGGCAAGGTGCCTCCTTTTTGGGTTGAAGGTAGGGGGAGACACAGCAGAGTGACACTGTTAGTACTGTCTGTTTTTAGAGTCCTGGAAGGGCAGAGTAGAAGGGATGAGATCTGGGGCAGCATGCAAATAGATTTGTAGGCAGGCACATCGATTTATTTCAGTCCCAGCACCGCTACTTATCAGCGAAGTGTGTGAAGGACCTCAGTTCTTCCTTTGAAACCTGGGTGTGAGCAGGCCCAGCTCTCAGCTCTGTGAATGGGTCCAGGTCTCCAGAGGGTGGGGCAGGGCCGGGTCCCAGCAGGCCTTTCGTGTGGGTAAATTCCTTTAGTTGTTTCTTCTCTCTTCCTATAAGTGGCTCCTGTAGCTACAAACTATGAAATGTTTCTTTTACCAAATCAGATTTCCTAAATAGATGTGACAAAAGGACTTAAAATAATTTTATTGTTATTCTTACGGTATTGTACAGAGGAGGGGTTACCAGTTCATAAGTCAGGGAATAAGTACATTTCTTTCCTTTTGGGGGGAGCAACAACACAGACTTTTAAGTTGAAAGGGGCTCTTCATAAAGGAGGACTCCACTGACTCATTCTCTTCTGACTTTGTTTGCTACAATTCCCCTTCCTGGAACACACACACACACACACACACACACACACACACACACACACACACACACCCCACACACACACAGAACTGGACCACCATTGGGGTGATCTGTGCCTGCCTCCCTTCCCAATAGACCCTGAAAGCAGGCTGCAGTCCTAGCATTTGGACACACTGGCTCCTCTGCTCCATGAAGACAGGGACCTTGGTGTCGCCAGAAGGATGCTGACAACACAACCTGCCAAAGATTTCAGGATGATTTCCTTGCGGGAGGGTGGCGGGGGAGTGGTGCAGTGGGCAGAGAAAGGAAGGAAACTGGAGAATGCAAGAGAAGAGGACTGAGGGAAAACGATGGCAAGGAGGGAAGAAAAGAGAGGAGAGAACCCCGCACAAGTGTGAAATCAGAACAGCAGACTGAGGATGGTGAGATGCATGTGAACGGAGTGACGCGGGCAACCCCCACAAATAGACCTTCTGTTAAAAATAGCCTTTGTCTAAATGTGGAAAGGGTGTAAATATAGTAGCGGTTTCAGCTTACTACGGAGCCGCCCCAGCTCCAAGTAACAGAGGCTTATTATAGGACGCGTGCGTCAGCAGTGTGGGGAGGGCAGGGCCAGGAGGGGAGCGGAGGGGGTGGCCAGGCCTGCCTGGTGCAGCACCCCCAGTAGGCTGGGGCCAGCCAGGCTGCCCACAATTTGCCCCGCTGTGGGGATATGTGTGTGTGGGGCGGGGAGCAGGTCCCTCGGAAATGAACTCTGCTGGGCAGACAACTGTAGGCATGTTAGGGAAAGCAGGAAGGCAGGAAGGAATCTCAGAGCAGAAAAACATTCTGAGTCTGATTACCTTGGAAATGTTGTTTCACTTGGATGTGGGCTTCACCAGGCTAGCTGTCCATCGTGCAGCAGGCCCCTGTTCCCTGGCACAGTAGTACATTTCCTCTGGATCCCTCTGGAATGACAAGCCAGTGGAAAGTGCTAGAATAGAATTTAAGTCTTTTTTTTTTTTAAAGACTGGCTCTTAAAAGCTGCATCTCCAGCCTTGGGAGCTGAGCAGGTGCCCTGGGCATGGTGGCTGGGCTGCTGCTAGCTGCTGGTAACTGAGGACACACTTCCTGAAGTCACTCAGTGGCGCTCACTGCTGTCCCGTTGATACAGAGTCCAAGGTTCAACTGCCCCACGGGAAGAAGATCATCTTCCCATTGGGAGACTCTCGTCCAACCCCTCTGGGATCCCTCAATGTCTCCAGAAATTGTTCCTTTTAACCCCAAGCCACTTTCTCCTCCCTGTCCAGCATGTGTTCATGCATGCATCACATATGGACACATACAGCCCAATACACATAATGCACATGTGCACACATGCACCAGACACAATATATTCTAGCAATAGTCCTCAACCCCTGACTTCGCCCCCACCCTGGCCTTGCTCCCACAGAGCCTTTTATTTGTGCCTCCTTCTGCCACATTCTCAGACTTAGCCTTGCCCGTAGGATCTGAGGTAGACTTGTTTCCTCCAGGTAGGCTGTAAACTTCTTCCTAGACATGACTTACAGGGCTTACACTCAAGTGCTGTGTCCTTGGTCTTGTCTGGGGATGACTTTGCTGATGTAGCTCTTGTCACAGGAATAATCTCTCATCTACCCCACTTCCCAAGACACACTCTGGACCTCCAGCCTCTGCCCCGAGCATCCCATCCTCCTACTCAAGATGCCGGTGACAACCGTCTTTTGCCTTTAGGACAAAAGTTGCACATGTCAAGGCTTGGTCTTGACCTCCATCTGCTTTCTCAGCTTAGTCTCCTGCTACCTGCCCTAGATAGTCTCCTCTGGGCCGGACCATTTTCCCTATTCCTATTCCTGCCTCTATAGGAACCATTCCATTTCCTCAGGCTCAATGCTTCTTCTCATGCCTGTACATGAAAACCCTACCCACCCTCCAGGCCCCAGTTTGAGAAGTCTGCCACCTCTCCTGGGATGCCTTCTTTTACAAATCCTCCCTCCTCCGACTCCCACCTTTATGGTTATTCTTACTCCAAATCCTAAGTCACTTTTCTGTACTTCAGGGTCCAGTTTTAGGATCAGTTGAGAGTCCACACACCCCTCTAGCAGAATGCTGGTTACTCTATGTTGGGGTCATCTATATGACCGCAAGTCTCTCCTTTGGCTCTGTCTTAGAGCAGGGTCTAGATGCCCAGCCCAGTGCCTGGTTTAGTACTCTGAATGAAATGAGCTCCCAGGGCACAACTTCCACTTCTGAATAGAAGTGTCTTCCAAGTTCAGATGTTGGAACCCTAATCCTGGGGTGATGGTGTTTGGAGATGAGGCCCTTGGGAAGGAAGCAGGGGATGAGGGTGGAAGCCTTATGGAGGGATTAAAGTCCTTATAGGAGGAGACAGGAGCATGCTCAGTTCTTCTCTCCCTCTCCATGTAAGAACACAGCAAGAAGGCAGCAAATCAGAACCTGCCCAAGCTGGTCCCATGAGCTTTGGACTTCCCAGATTCCCCAGTTGTAAGAAGTACACTTCTATTATTTAAGCCCTTAGCCTATGGTGTTTGGCGTAGTGGTAATTTCCTGTCCTTTTATAGATGTTGCTCAGGATCCTCAGCTGTTTCCTGCTGATCTAGCCCTTGGCTGATACAGGTTTGAGGATCACCTGGATCGGTGAGACACCGTGAGTCTCAGTTCTGCTGCTCAGCTGTCTGCTGTCTGCTAGCAGGAGAGTCTCTTTACCTCTCTGATCAGTCAGATCCTTGAGCTGTGAACGGATATTCTGTGAGGGCTAGGCAACAGTGTAGAGTTGAAAGTATGGGACAAATGATGCCATGCCTTCCAAATATTGAGGAGTTTGTGGCAGCCCTCACCTACTTTCTACTCTGTCCATACTGTGGAAACAGGCCCAGACAGCAGCTCTGTACACTCCACCTGCTTCGCGGGCCCCTGAGGATGTCCTAGAAAGTACTTCTGCCACCTCTCTACTTTAACAGCCTGAGATCTCCAGACACTCCTGATTACCAGGTCCCTTTGGAGCACACAATTGCTCTCTTCCCTGAAATTCTTAAAAAGAAAAGAGGCTTGAATGGCAGGGAGAACTGGCAGGAGCTGGACTCTCATTGTGAACCAAGGAAGGAGGTTGCAAAAGGAAATGGGAGGAAAGCAGATAAGCTGATAGCCAGGCTGGTGCTTTTCCAGGCAAGTCTGCCTGCCCTGGCCCCAAGTGGCTCTGGCCTGGGCTTGGCTGGTTCTACAGGCTCCCAGGATATAGCAGAACGAATGGACAGACTGGAAAGCCATCATTTGAGTAGATCGTATCTTCTGCCTGGAGAGAATCTGAATCTGAATACAGGAGAAAGAACCAGGCTTAGGTTCCATGGAGCCCAGCTCCTGCTTGCCCTGTTCCCTTGCTAACGGGGTCTCCCTGTGACCCCTGACAGCCGTGTCATTATTGGAAAAATGGGGATCAAAATTCTTTTGATGAGATCTAAAATTGGCTATAATAATTTGTGAGAATTTTAAACACAGTACCTGTGCTTGATAAATGGTAATTCAGAATGATTCTAAATCTATTTCTATTCAGCCTGCCAGGAAACAGCCAAAGATAAACGATTCCAAAAGCTAAATAAATGAAAAAAGAAACCCTCCCAATGAGAACAAAACAACCTCCATGAAATAGGCTGAAAAATTTGCTATGGGGCAAGGATTTGGGGAAAGGGCAATTTAAAAAACCCTTTGTGGAACCATTCTGGAAGTATAAGAGCTACAAATGGCTTTGAATCTCTGAAATTTGTGTTGGAATCCACTATAATGCATATAGCTAGGATACCTTATATTTTCCAGATGATATTTATTCAGAGACTTACTTTTGAGAAGATGGGAAGCTTCTGGAAGAAGTAATCTATAACCATTCTACACATGTATGTTTTCATATACATTTCATTCTCCTATTCTTTTTTAAGTATTGGGGCTTGAACTCAGGGTCTTGTACTTGCTAGGCAGTTGTTCTATCACTTGAGCTGTGCTCTAGACCTCTCTCTTCTATCCCAATATTTCATGTACATATACACCTATGTAATTTCATGTAACAAGTGGTCAGATGAATAGGCAGGGATAGGGGTGTGATGGGGTAGACCAGTTCTCAGATATTGAAGAAAGCTATTCTAGTTTAGACCTTGGCCTTGTATTTTCTGACCTTGTATTTTCTTTCTTTCTTTTTTTTTTTTTTGGCCAGTCCTGGGCCTTGAACTCAGGGCCTGAGCACTGTCCCTGGCTTCTTTTTGCTCAAGGCTAGCACTCTGCCACTTGAGCCACAGCGCCACTTCTGGCCGTTTTCTGTATATGTGGTGCTGGGGAATCGAACCCAGGGCCTCATGTATACAAGGCAAGCACTCTTGCCACTAGGCCATATCCCCAGCCCTGACCTTGTATTTTCTGAGTGACATGCTAGAGAAAACATTTTAAGCTAAAAGAAAAGCTTACCTACTTATTTTTCCCAACTACAGTGGTAAAGGTCACAGGTACTATGTGTAATGCTTAGCATAGCAGTAATGGCTGGTTAGAACTGATCATTCAGTGCATACGGCAGGAATACGAAGGATGGCTAAGGGACAGGAAACTTAGCTGACTGATGACTTTGGCTCAAGAACCCCCTGATGCTTTACTGATCCTTCCTAGATTGCAAGCTGTCCAGAACTTCCACTCAACCTCCCTTCCCCTCCTCGTGCACCCAGACCAGATTTTACATCATGTTGCAATGGCTCTCCTGTCCTCTCCTGACACCTCTGCATCTTATCACAAGGTTTCACCTAGTAAAATCCTGCAATGTTTCATCCTGTGTTCATGCTTGTCTCTAATGCCATAGGGTGGCAGATAGTCACAGGTCCCCGAGGAGCTCAGGATTAAGGAGCCCACAGGAGAGAAAAAAGGAAGAGGGAGATAGAGAGTTAGTACCCCTGACCATGCACATTGGACTACAATAAGCTACAAGCCAAGCTGCAAGGCATAAGACCCAGTGCTTTTCTTGTGATGCAAAGAGACACAGATCTGACATAGTCCATGACTTCAAGGCCCAAGATTACAAGATTTGAAAGTGGCAGAGTCTGGTCAACTTTTACGAGCACCATACTATAGCTGCAATGTTCACTGGGCAGCCATAGTGTAAATTCACAAACCCCGTTTCACAGATGAGACAATGAAACTCAGAAAGGCTAGGTCCACTGCTCAAGGTCTGAGCAGGACCCAACTCAGAATTATCCTTTGAAATCCTTCTTCCATGCTATTTGAGACTCTGGAAGAAGTGTGGAGCTGCCTTCTCTACTTGCCATAGCTCATAGATTCTTATTTCTTCTTTCTTCCTGGGAGCACAAACTCCAGGGCAAAGGAAGGCCTGCCTGTGTCCGACAGCCATCCTGTGTGGAGTGAAGGAAGAAACTCTTATTCACCCCCTTTGGAAACCCAATGCCAGCCTGCTTTCCTCCTGCTTGAAAGTGCTCTAGACTTTCTGTGCTCACAATGCATCTCTTTGGAAGGCTGCCCTCTGAAGGTTGCCATGGTGACTATTTTGGTACTGCATGCTAGAAAAAGCTGAGGCACCTGCTGGTCACACCACCAAAACTTGTCTCTCTGAAAAAATCAGCAGATGGCATTTGTCAGAAATTCCTACTTCTTGATTAATTTGGGAAAAAAAGGAACGTGTGGCAGTGCCGATATCCTTTAACCTAGGTGGTTCATGGTGGTGTTTGGGGAGGACTGGAGACAGCTGTGCACAGAGGTGGTGGGCCATTCAGTTTTCCCTGACAGGAAGAGGAGTTTGGTGGCTTGGAGTGTAGTAAATGAAAATCGGTGGGAGATCATGAATTCACTTTGATACTAAGAGGGCTTGGGATCCCAGAGTCTGTTCTGGAAGGGCCTGTACCTCACTTCTAGCAAATTCCATGAGTTCTCAAATATGTCTCATATTCAGTCCAGCTTCTAATTAGAGAAGAGTGTTAAAATCATGAGTTTCTGCCACCTATTAATTATGTGATCTTGGACAAGTCCCCCAACCCATCTACACCTCACTTTTCTCATAAAGGAGTGCTTTAACATTTATCTTGCAAGCTTGTCATGAAGATTAAAGCAAATAACTACTATTAATTTGGGAAAGGGTTTCAAGAACCTTTAAAATTGTATAATATGCATCGATTTTAAAATGTCACAAACTACAAGTTAGACCAGCCAGATATGTTGGGTAGTCTTGTAGTTTACCCAACTCTCAACTAATGCTTGTAGATTTCTTTAATATATAGTAATTTCCTGCATATTTCTTTTCATTACCTTTCACCATGTCCAATCAAAACATTTTGTATTACCATACATTAATTGCACAAGGGGGGAATTCATTGTGAAATTGCCATACATGCTTATAAAGTATTTTTGATCAAACACAGAGAAATATTCTGATCAAAATATAACATATGCATGTCTGAAATACCACGATGAAACACCTTGATACAATTACTACACAACAATGAAAAAGAATGACAGGAAACTAAAGCCAGTCATTTCTCCCCTTCCTTTTCCTCCTCCTCCTCCTCCTCCTCCTCCTCCTCCTCCTCCTCCTCCTCCTCCTCCTCCTCCTCCTCCTCATCCTCCTCTTCCTCCTCCTCTTCCTCCTCCTCCTCCTCCTTCCCTCCTCCTCTTCCTCCTCCTCCTCCTCCCTCTTCCCTCCTCCTCCTCCTCCTCTTCCTCCTCCTCCCCCTCCTCCTCCTCCTCCTCCTCCTCCTCCTCCTCCTCCTCCTCCTCTTCCTTCTTCATTCCTGTTATTATCTAGGCTTAAGTTTCGCATGGAGAGACTCAACCAATTCATATGCTCATAAAGTTTTTACATCTAACTGCAAGTGCCTTGACAAAAATAAGGCAATGTCACTATTTGAGAGCTATTACAAAGAGTGCAGCACAAACTTGCAGTGTGCGTTGTGCATAATGCCTCTCTGTTAATTGTCTTCTTCTTTTGCTTTTCTAGGAGCTCATTTTCCATACATTTTGGCCTTCACACATCCTTTTCACAGTTTTATGTATTGATTGTTCCCAGCCTTACTTAGCTTATGTGGACTACAGGTATGAACTGGCTCCAGAAAAAAAATGTATCAGCTACCACTGCTGCACAGCTGGTTGTATAATTTCACTCTTCTTTCACAATTGGTTTTCTATGGACAATAAACCTAAAGATCCCTCCTGGCAAATTTGTCCTATCATGAGGCTGATTTTAAGTCAGAGCTAGGAAACCTGGGCTATTGCTCTCCCCTCCTGTGCTAATCGTAGTGGAGCTCTTCTCACGAGCCCAGAAGAGCCTGAGAACTTTTCAGAAGACAGTGCCTGGGGAAGCTACTACTAACAGTTCAGAACACATGAAAGGAAAATTGTTACCCTTGGTACATAGGAGAAGTCTAACTGTAACCCTAGTTCTGCCTTCAAGTAGTTGTGTGAACTTGGATGAATCATGTCCTTTTCTGAGGCTCAGTTTCCATAGTTGAAATGAGCTGCATTAATTTCTGCTTGTTCTGTCTCCACAATCTTACCAGACAGCCCTGCTCCCTCCTCCCCATGCCCACATTCAATCCTATCAGGTGGGCTACCAACACCCAACACAAACTCGAATCTCTTCCCTTCCTGGGACTTTTCCAAGTGATCAGATTTTAGCAAACATCCTGGGATGGCTGAAGGCCAAATGAAACATTCTCAAATGGCTGGAATTACTGAATCATAGCATTTTTGTGCTGCAAGTCACCTCAGAGTAAACTGAGTGGAATCCTCCAGATTCAAGATGAAGAAACCAGAACAAGAGAGGTTCAGTGAGTTCTTGGAGGTCACACAGCAAGTTATCTGGTTGATCTGGTCCTATCAACTCTGATTAGGCATTGTCTTGAGTTTGAGAAGAATCATAGGATCATTTAAAAATACTTTAAAAAATGAGTGGGTTTTGTTGTGCTGTCTCCATACATTCAACACTCTTAGAACAGATTCACCATATCTGCCTTCCCAACAGCATTGGGTGGATTTCATTATTTTGTTATCATGTAATATGTAACATCCTTTGATCCTCATTGACCTTCAGTATTCCATGAGGATCTCATCTAAGAGGAAGCCAGGGGAGATCCTGTCAGGGATCTCAGGGGGACTGGGGGGGTAACTATACATAGCTGGAAGGGGTCAAATAAGGCCTGAGGAGATTCAGAGGCTGAACCCAAGGTTTGTGCTGTGTCGCTTGGAGAGAGTCTTGGGCCTTCTCTGAGCCTTCAGTCTTACCTGTAAAAACAGGTGATTAGACAGTCATAGCTGTAAAAATGGTGGTTCCATTGCTCTGGGTAGATGTCAGCCTCTGTAGGTACATAAAAAGCTCTACAAGTGATTTGAACCTGCAGGCAAGTAGGGTGAATTAAATGATGACCTCCCCTCAGAGTATATGCCACTTCCCTACAACCTGGAAAGGGCCTTTCCTGATATTAGTGACTGAGAGCCGGTGACATCATCCTGCTTTGTCTGTGGAAGGCTCAGTTAAATGACAACATCCTTGCCGGATTAAGGCAGAGGGAAATTAAGAGAGGCAAAGAAGGCAGAAGTTGGAGTGGTATGGTCACAAGTTGAAGGATAGACATTTGGTAGATATATGGCAGCCACAGGAGCTAGAAGGGTCAAGGAATAAGATTCTCCCCTGCAGCCTCTTATAGAGCTCCTCTCACAGCACTGTCTATGTCTTGATTGATTTGGGGCTTCCAGTCTTCAAAAATGTGAAAGAACAAATACTATTGGTACAGCCACCGAGTCATATGACCTAAGCTCTACCAGTCAGACATGCCCATGGCAGAGTTCAGAAGTGGGAGAGGAATTGAGATGCTCAAAATCCCCCTGTGGCCTAGGATGCAGGGAGGTATGCAGTTTGGGGGGTATGTGACCGATATGTGGCTCTATGCTCACTGCTCATTATCATTGATTTGTGCCTAGCTGTGTTGTTGCTGGGGTCTTTGAAGATACCATCATGCTGCATGGTTGGGACATTTTTTTTTCTGGTTGGCTATCTTTGAGTAGCTCTTTGGCAACCCTGGAGATGACACAAAGTTGATTCTCATCTAATATATTTTCCTAAATTCTCTTCCTCCCATAATCAGCTTAGGTGGGCTCTATCGTTGATATCAAAAAATCCTGGCTGGTGCACCAATCCTTGAAAGGAAGAAAATACTAAATATAAATGCCACCTCGCAGACACTTGTAACCATCCCCTCCTCCTCCTCCCTCCTGCCTCTACTCTGCCAGACCTGTCAAAGCCATCAACACAGCATATCACTCTGAGCATGGTAGGCCTGCGAACAAGAAGATGTTGGATCTCATGTCACTTCTTACGAAATGGCACTGATGGTTCAGAAAGGCTTAGAAAGGACCGCTGTTTCCCAATGAGGAGTGGTAAGAATCTCAACGATTCATGAAGGCTGTGCCAGGTGGGTCAAGGAGGGTGTAGATGTTCCTTTAGCTCCTCAACTCCATCTGCCCTGTTCTGGAGTTTAACACATCCATAAGAATAGTGAGGGAGAATATGCTTGGGCTCCCAGGTGAACTTGAATTTAGGAACCTACCATGCTAATTCTCAGGTGACTGTCGTATCCTTTCCTAAGTCATGTCTTGGAAAGTTGGCACTTGGCAATGAGAGACACATTCCTGAAGGCTCACTGGCTCCAAAGGACCCTGGATGCAGTAAGCCAAAAGCAAACAAGCAAAGAAGGATGGAAAGAAGGCAGGATGGGAGGGGGGGAGATTAAGATGAATAGTAGCAAAAAAATCTATAAAACATTTGCACCAGATTCTCCTTACTCCCAAGTCCAGTGTTTGTATAATTCATTTCCCTGTGACTCTTGGGAGGGAGGTAGGAATGACAGTGGATATAACAAGAACTCAGCACTGAGTTCAACTGCTGACTCTAGCTCTAGAATGTGTACCTAGGCCACAGATACATTTCCTAACCTGAGCCTCAATTTCCTTTACTTCATATGTGTTTATGTGTATGTAAGTTTCATGTGTGTTCTCACCACTGGTGGTAGATGAGTTCATGAAGACTCTGAGAATACTACATGGTAATACTGGACCATTGCTCTTAGGGGAACAGAGTCACTTCTAGCCTCTGCTCGCATCTCTGTCAATCATGAAGTGTCATTGTGTTTTATGTGCACTTCTGTTTAAAGGCACCTTGCTTAATATCGCTGTGGACTCACTGACATTGAACTCAGCCAACAGCCCTGACCAGAGCAAGACCAAGCAAGAGCCTTGACCAGGCTGATGTAACACTCACATATTATCTGTAAGGCTCATGCCAGGCCTCCTCGAGCTTACTTCAATGCTCTGAAATTATCAGCAATAAAGCACAAAAAATGTGTTTCTAAATAGACCATATAAACTGCTTGTTTGTTGTTTGAAGAAAAGCTGGAACAAGGAGGCAGAGTGTCACCTTGTTTGACCTCAAGCTGGAAAACGGGTGACATGAGTGACTAAATGGCTGTAAAGTGCTCTGACTGATTGGGATTACAAATAAATCTTAACAGGCCAATTTGCAAATAAAGAATCTGTGAGTTGTGAGAACCAACAGCATATAAACATTAATATATGTATATGTACATATATACAATGCATACATTAGCATATATACATTGCTTCTTTTCTCTCATTAATGTGTGGGGCCAAATGCATAGGCACTTCTATAGTCAACCAGAGGTGAATGCAAAAGGTGACACAGCCCCAGCCCTTGGTAAGATACATAGCTTAGAAGTCTGTCCCCAAAGCCAAGGACCGCAGTGCAAATCCAAACATGAGCTGGTTCCTGAGTTGCCTGGGTGGGGAGTAATGAGCAAGTTAACAGGAAAACTTGTCCCTTTGTCCAAAAATCTGCAAGGATACACACTGCCAATTGTCAGTGTCAGGATTTGCATCAGGGTCTCTCACACCAGTTAGCAGCTCTAACTAACCTCAACCATCACACCTAGCCTATTGGTCGAGGTGGGGAGGGGGTGTCTAACTTTTTGCCTGGGTGTGCATTGAGCCATGATCCTCTTGATCTCTGCCTCCTAAATAGCTGGGATTATGGGCAAAAGCCACCCAGGCTAGCCCTGGTAAAAGTATTAATAGCAGCAAATATTTATTAAACATGTATGTTTTAGGCACTGAACCATATGTTACCCAACTTAATTCACACAATCATCAGTACAAATAGCATTCCTGTTTCTCAGATGAGGAAATTAAAATCTAGAGCAGTAAGAAAGACTTGGCCAAAACAGTACAAGAAATGTATCCAATGCCCAACGTATGATACTGTAACCTCTCTGTACATCAGTTTGATAATAAAAATTTGAGAAAAAAAAAAAGAAAGACTTGGCCAAACTTAATGACAACCTGTGGCCAGGTAGAGAGATGAGTACAGATTTCTAAGTTCAAATGCTATACCTTAACCAGCAAAAGTGGACTGTCTCCTTGGGGAGGTGCAGCTCGGAGACAGCTGGCAACTTGAAAGAAAGAAATACAAGATTGAGGAAGATTCTAGAAGAGGTAACATTGCAATGTATCTTCTTGAAAGCTTGTCCTCTCATCTCCGTTCTCTTCCAGGGCCTGGATGAGAAGGACTAGAGGTCACTATCTTGGCTCATTTTGCCAAATACTTGCTGCTTTGATTTAATCCAAGTGAGTCATAAAAACTCCTTCAGACGGAGCTAGGTATGTGAGCTAGTGTTTTCTCCAGTGTGGGTTACAAGCCCTAAGGGTATGTGATTGTTTCTGAACTTGGAGCCAAAATGACAGTCTCTGTTTAAGGATGTAAGAAGGCTCAAAATAGAAATGATGTGTGTTGCAGCAAATTTGCTAAACAGGGGCTCCTTTGGTTTCTGGAGCATTTACACAAAACATACAAGAATCTGGCTACCTTAGATTCTTGCATGTTTCACAAAGCCCCTGGCTATATTCTGTTTCTCTGAGTAATGAAGTTACAAAATAAGAAGGCAGATCCTATCTTTGCAATGAAAGCCCTGTAGGCTGTTTGCTATGTAATAGCTGGTTCTGTGCCAATCTGACCTATTCCCTACCACCTGGCGTATCCTACCTTTGCTTGCACACACGGAAGACAGGGAGATTACCACCTTTCCATCTGCCTTAGAAATGGTCTCTATTAAGTAACTATTTTGTTAGTTTTCTTCCATTTGTCCTGCCTACCCAACCCAGACCCCTGGAGATTCCTCTGTCACAGACAGCCTTTTAGAGAGGATCTGGTCACCTCTGACACAGTCACACACTCACAGAGCGACCATCAGTCAGTGCTATCCCCCCCTTCCCCAACACCTGGTCAGCGTAAGTGGCTATAACATGAGGCTCAGAACTTAATTTTAGCACCACATGGTTTCAATAGCTGGGGCAGCCTGGACACTGCTGGACAATGGTTCTTATTTCTGTAGCCATGGTCCACTCTCCTGGAATGTGTTTGTATGCTGAAGTAGACCCATTGTTATATCTCATTCTATTGCTGTCCAGATGGTCGCTGTCCCTCAGTAAGCTCAAAGAAAACCAGGAAAATACATGAGAAAACTTGGAAGCATAGAGGCAGAGGTAGTCTCTGCTCCCTGCACAAGCCCTGGGATGAACTGGAGGGAGTCGTGATGACATGAGAGCCAGAACAAAAGGGTGTAGGGACAGATGATCAGAGGCCCTAAGAATGGGCATTGGCCTGGGGCTAGGAGATTTGGGTTTGCTATGGGCTGCATTTTGTTTATGTGTTGAGGTCCTAACCTTCAATGTGACTGAAGTGAGCTCACAGGATGGGGCTTTGATTCAATAGGACTAGTATCATAGGAATAGCGTCAGCATGATTATGTTCTCTGTCTCTGTCTCTCATCTCTTTGTCACATGGTCACAGGAAGAAGGTGGCCTTCACCAGAAATGGACACTTTTCTGACTCTGGACTGGGATTTCTAGCTTCCAAAACTTCCAGAACAGGCAAACGAATGCTTGGAATGCCTGGACTCTACACCTCCGATTGTGGTCTTTTGGTTGTAGTAGGCTGAACCTCCACAGTAATTCCCTGAAATGTTCCAGAAACACCAGTGTGATATCTGAAATCAATGGGAGCCTCTATTCATTTTTACTGAGGTTTCTTTTGTTTAGGTGAAATGTAGGCATTTCCCCTAAGTCCTCCACATGCTGGGGGCTGTCCTTTTCCTCCCACCTCCTTGGGTCTCTTTTTCCCCCTCTTCTTTCTTTCTAAACTTATAAACCAAATTTCCTGATGGGGAGAAGGGCCAACAGAGGAAAACCGCTCTTAGTCCTCTCTTCCCTTGGGTTGTATTGTTCTCACTGACTTTATTCTTCCAAGAGCAACTCAAAGAGGTTTCAGAGGCATGTAAGATGTCTACTTTGATATTTCTCTTTGTCATGTGACAAAGAGATGTGTGTGTGTGTGTGTGTGTGTGTGTGTGTGTGTGTGTGTGAGAGAGAGAGAGAGAGAGAAAGAGTGAGGGAGAGAGAGCGAGAACTCATAAGCATTACTCGCCTAAGCAAATGAGAACCCTAGACAGTTCATCCACACTGCAGGAATTGCAAACAAAACTGTTCCAATCCCTCCTCAGCTGCTTCCTGAACTAGTTGTTTACCTCCTCTGAGCCTCAGTGGACTCGTCTACAAAATGGGATGCTGTGTCTACAAGGCTTTGCAAAGGTTAAATTCAGAAAGAAAAATCAACACACATTATCTACCATGGGCCTAGGAACAACATACTCTTTCTGCATAAGTCCTATTGAGTCAGTCATCTTGTTCTAGGGCCTAGGGTTTGACTGACTCCATGATTTGTTTGCAGAACAACAATCCCCAGGCCAGAGGTGGGAGGAGATGAGTGAGCAAGTGAGCAGAACTTCTCATAGAACTGTGCTCCTAAGACAGTGGGAAGGACTGGCTAGGTAGTTAGTGTCCAGGTTTCCTGGAAAGGTGGACTTTAGAAGTCTTTTCTGGATAGTTAGATCAGACACAAAGAAATAGAAGAAGAGTGCTGTGTTTTTGGACTTTAGGTCCCTAAATGAGATATTCCTGAGAACTGTGACCCATAGCTAGGAATATCAGGTTCAGGCAGTCAGAGGGTCTTTTTGTACGTTGAGGAGAAAGGGCATGTGATACAGGTTGGGGAAGTGGCACTGTGGCTCAAGTGGTAGAGTGCCAGCCTTGAGCTGAAGAGCTCAAGGACAGAGCCCAGGACCAGAGTGCAAGCCCTATGACCGACACCGACCCCTACCCCCACTCCCCCCAAAAAAATCCCAAATACGGATTGGGAGCCAAGGCAGAAAGAGCAATGAGGAAAAGGGTGATCTGAGGAAAGTCCACTGAGATGGGACCAGGCAGGGCCAAGGAGAGGTTCCAGAAATGCAGTCAAGGATACATCATGACTCTCAAAGGGTGAGGTGGATTCCAGCCCCAGAAGTCCTCAGGAGGGAGGTGAGGTTTCCCATCTAGGTCAGTAAGATGAGTGGTTCTCTGTCAGCTGATTATCTATTTCCCTATAAGTGAGGGAAGGTCTTCCCTGGGGGTTAGATGCTGGGGAGAGAGAGGACGATAGGTCTAAATGAAGTCCTGGGTTATAAGAGGATGGAGGATGAGGTCACAGGGGGTATATTGGTCATCTTTCCATCACTCTGACAAAATACCTGACATAGTTCACTTACGAAGATAAAAAGCTTTCTAGATCTCACAGTGTGTGGAAGGTGGAAGATGGCAATGGCTGGGACATGTGTCCACTCACATCCCAAGGCAGGAAACAGAAGAGAGGAGTTATACAAGGATGTGTTCCCCATAACCTAAAGACCTCTCACTCTTAAATGTCTATAGCCTCCAAATACTGCCATCTTTTGGGGTCACTCATCCAAACCATAATGCTAGGCACTGGAGCATGCGCTGGCAAAAGTGGTCCTCCCTGTCACCCTTTCCACACTCCTCAGACTTCCTGTAAGAGAAAACACTGACTGCCCTTCACCAACCAGACCCCAGAAAAAAAAGGCCAGGTCCCTCCAGAGTCTTCTGAAGACAGGGTAGTTACTTAAGCCTGTTCCTTCAGGGTCTACCTTTGGAGACTGGTGGATAGTGATGGACTTGAACCACTCGGTAAAGACCTGCTCACGGGATCCCCATGGGATCCGTGTCAATTCCCCGTTTCCTTCCTTTGCTGCTTTTTAGGCATGTCCATTTTTAGGATGCGGGAGCTGCCAAGTATCATGCAGTCAAATGCTCACGTTCTGCCTAGAAGAGGCCCACACATTCCAGGATGATGGGGGCTCCCACAGAAAGAGCAGGCTTATTGAGGACTCTTGACTTGGACACCATCCATGCCAGAGGGCCAAGGATGATGTCCCCAAGGGAGGCTGTCCCCAGGGAGGCTCCTCCTTAGGGAATCAAATGCCCACCCCTCCCCCTCCCTGCCATCTGCTGGCTCCCAGGGCTTTCTCCAAGGGCCCAGAGCTGCCACAGGGATGGGGTGCTGTGGATCTGCTTCAGCCCCACCCACACAGCCTGCTTCACTGGGCACATTGCCTTCCTTCACCCCAGGCCCTGGCTCCCCACTGCACTTCTCCCACGCGCACACAGGCACTCACCCATGCTGGCTTCCAGCCGTGGCCGCCTGGGGAATGGCCTTCCAGGGTGGAGAGCTGGTAGGATACTTTCCTGAGACTAGAATTTCATTGTGGAAAATCTCCCCAGGCTCCAACCGCTGACTCATCCCTTGAGCCTTGTCCAGGAAATCAGTTTCCAAGATTGCACAAACTCACATGCACAAAAGCTATCAATATGTTCGCATTTGTATTCGTGTCAATCTCCCTTCCTTATTCCTTGATATAATGAGTTGTCTAATTATGGTGACATCTGTTGAGGAGGAATCTAGCTTCCTTCTCAACCTTCCCTCCCAACCCAGCACAGGGCTCTTTTGGGGGAAATCACATGCTTTGGGATTTGGGAGTGGAGTAGGGAAGGAGGACCCTAACAGGAATCAGAAGGGACTACCCCATGGCTTTTGGTTTCCCTAGTGGCCAGCTTCCGGTATCATCCATTCATGGAAGAAAGGCACAGACCAGAATCAGCCCATCACCCTCAAGACCTGGATTCTCAAACCCTGGCTGCCTGAGAAGTCAAGGGAGAATGAGGAAGAGTGAGCACAGTGGCTCCCCCTCGCCCCTGCCGTGTCTAAGAATGAACACACATGATTGATTTTTACCCCAGATGTGATTGTAATGGGTCACCACTGCATGACTTAAGAAGGACCTATAATTCCATCTCTCTCTTATCAACATTACCCAGCGCCAGATTTTAAGGCTTGGCCAATATTCATCTTCATCTTTATTCCTTCAACACATATTTGGTGATCACCTACTAGATGCTGCGGGCTTCTAAGCACAGCAAACACAATCTTTGGAGAACTTAAAATCCAGTAATCCCACATGATAGCCATACAAGGTAGGCAGTGGCTCGAGTTGGAGAGGGTTCTGAGGGTGATGTAGAAGACATGGCTATGTGATTTAGACCTCCCATTTGCCACAGCTTCAAGGCATCTTTGGAAGCCACAGTCTTCACCTCTTAGCTAAATCCCCCCAAAGACTTGCCATGTTCCAGTCCAAACAGCGAAACCACAGCTTGGGCAGGATTGATGACTCCCTGTTGAACTTGGAGGCGTTTTGCTGGTGCTCCTCATAGCTCTTTTCCCCCTGAGGGCTCTGAGCAGGTTTGACTCATGTTTTCAAGTGTCTCCAAGGGAGGCGTGGCTGCTGCTTGTACTTTGGATGGCATTTCTCTCCTTGATGTCTAATTAGAACGAGGAAGCAGAAGATCTACCTCTAACTCTAGCCTTCACTATGTTTGATAAGATCTTCTCTATGTCCTAGTACTCAGCGTCCTTTGGAAGTATTTTTTCAATTAACTAAATTCTTCCACTCATTTTTTTTCGAGGAAATTCCTCATAATGGAGTCACTAAAAAACAAGACTTGAAAATCTAGTGATCCTAATAATAGAACTTCAGGATTAAATAGCACCTTCAAAATCACTTAATTGAACTTCCTCATTTTGAAGATGGGACAATAAAGGTATGTTGGATTTAAAAAATACACTGTAAGCTTTGCCCTGTGGTCCTTCTGATGCAAATCCTTATCATTGACTTTCTAGTCTCGACCCTTTAGAAGATATCCTTTTTTTTTGCTGGTCCTCCAGCTTGGCTCAGGGCTTGGCACTGTCCCCGAGCCTCTTTGTGCTCAAGGCTAGTGCTCTATCACTTGGTCCACAGGTCACTTCCAGCTTTTTCTGAGTAGTTTACTGGAGATAAGAGTTTCATGGACTTTCCTGCCCTGGCTAGCTTGGAACTGTGATCCTGAAATCTCAGCTACCTGAGTAGCTAGGATTACAGGTGTGAGCCACCAGCACCTTTTCTTTTCATACATATACATATATGTATATACACTTATACATATATATACACACAAATATATATGATATATATATATACATATATATATTTAACATCCTGGACTTCCTGGTCTCCTCTCCTTTCTCCTACTCAGTGCTTTCAGGTTTCTTTCTTCCCTCACACACCTCCCTTTTTCACTTCCTACCTCAAGTTAAACTTTAGTATTAATATAAATAAGAAACTTAGCTGATGGGTAGCCAAAACATAGGAAATTACCAACATGAAGGGATATCCAAATTAATCCCCAGTGTGTAAGTTAACAAATTAATAAATAACTTGCTAAAGGTGGCCTGTAGGGACCTGGGGAGCTCTAGGTGACAACCCACATTCAACCAAAAAGCAATAAATTAATTAGTTAATTTACTACTAATAAATCTTGCTGAAAGAAGTCTGAGGAGAAGCCTGGCAAGCCTGATGTGAGACCCATTATTAAACCACATTAAATAAATAGATAAACAAACCTTTCCATGGGACCAGAGATAGTAGATGTGCATTCTGAGGTAAAGTTCTGATGTAAATTTCTGTACCATAATTAAATAAGTAAACAACCACTATGAGGAAGAGCATAATGATTGGCCTAGAACAGCTGAGGTTAGCCCTCCAGTTAAAATACATTACAATAAACAAGTATGCATTGAATAAAAACATAACTCAATGAGTAATAAGCATTGCTGAGGAGGTGCTTGAGGTTGGGCCAGGAGAAACTAATACGAGAAATTGAATAAAACTCCAGTACCATAGCAAATAAATAAGGAATTGCCATGAATAAAGTTGTAGAACTGGGGCTTCCCAGGGAAGTGCTAAGTGTTGGCCTTGAGCAAATAAACTTTAAGGATAGAGTCCATGACCTGATTGGAGTCCCTGGGCTTAGAGGGGTGCACGCGCGTGCGCACACACACACACACTCATCACACCCACTGTCACTACTACTCACCAACACTCACAAAGCCACACATACATACAGACTCCCACACAGGCTCCCAAACAGCCCCTAAAATATCTTTTATATAATGGGTGTGTGCGCGTGTGCATGTGACTGGGATTTTAACTCAAGACCTGACCTCACACTTGCCTGGCAAATACTTTCTTATTCAATCATTTCTCTGTATCTTTTCTGCTTTAGCTATTTTACAGGGAGGATATTTATGCTTTTTGTTTGGGACTATCCTGGGACCTTGATCCTCCCATCTTTGGCTTCCAATGTATCTGAGATCACAGGTGCATGTAATAACACCTGACCTATTGATTGAGATGGAGTCTTGCTGGCTTCAAGTTATGATCCTTCTGATCTCAATCTTCCAAGTAACTGGGATAAGCATGAACCATCACACCTGGCTACAAATATTTTGTTTATAGAACATAGATTATGGAATCTATAGTGTTTACTAGGATTTGGTTCCAGAATCCCCACCCATGGATAACAAAACTGTGGCTCTTAAATCCCTTATATAAAATAATGCAGTTTTATAAAATAAAAACTACATGTTCATATGTACTTTAAATAATCTCTAGTTGTATGCTTGTTATATACTTATTATACTTAATACAATGCAAATCTTGTGGAAATGTGTTATACTGTTTTGCTTTTAGGACAGTGACAAGAAGAAAATATCTCTCTACATGTTCAGTACAGATGAAACCATGGTAGGTCTATTTAAACAATACACAACAAACAAGGTTGAATCTATGTTTGATTGAATCTGAGGGTGTAGAGTTCAGACACAGAAAGATGACTGTAGATGCATTCACTGAGTACGTTTTTACTCTGTAAATGCATTTTCCATAGGTAAGACATTGCAATGTCTTTTTTCAGAGTTCTTGTTCTTCAAAGGCTTACATTTATTAGAACCAGAAAGTATCAGAGCTGTGATTCAATCCAGTCAGCCTAGTTGCTAAGATGGGAAGTAATCATTGCGATGAGAAAGGACATTGAAGACCTGAAAGACTCTAAGTCGGAACAGTTTCTTCTAGGCAAGGGTGCCAGGGTAGGCTTCACAGAGAAGGTTGGACTTGAGTGGAGGGCTGATTTAGCAAATAAACAACTTGGTGACCCTCAGTGTGGAGGTGGCCTTGGTGGGTTAGATAACTGCATGGGGGCAGTTTTCAGAAGCAGTAACCAAGTTGTCCCTTATACCTAAGATTTTTCTGCTTAAGGCAAGGAAGGAAGGGAAGGGAAGGGGAAAGGGAAAGGGAAGGGGAAAAGGAAGGAAGGGAAGGGGAAGGAAAGGAAGGGAAGGGAAGCGAAAGAAAGGGAAGGAAAGGGATAGAAGAGTTGAGAACAGAATATTTCCTCTGTGTTTATTGGGTGTTTGTTTTTAATTACAGGAGTAAATGTAACATTTAAAGCAATTTAACATGAAAGATAATGCAAAACAAAACAACAACAAAAATACGTTCTTGTTCCTATCAGATTTACCTACCCTACTTTATCTGGAAAGAGATTTAAAATCTAGTGCCCTCAGGAGTCAGCCCCAATTCCCGAACCCAAGATCCACCTCTCCCTCATCCATTCATGTCCATCTGCTCACTTGTTCCTTTTCTTCACCTGGTCATAGATGAAACTTTCATCAGTTTGACAACCAATTCCACAGGAACCTTCAGGCTTTTCCCCATTGTCTGGAGGGCACCAGCCTGGCTTTCCACACTAGCTTTCCAGTCTTTCCACAATCCGGATCTGCATATGTGGCTTCTCTCTCTCCAAAGTGGCAAGTTCTCAGTTCTTCAGAATCCAAGATCACGACATCCTGCCTATAGACACCCTTACAGCTTGACTCAGCAAATTGCCCCAACTCAGACTGCTGCGGTGTAGCTAGAAACCAGCTCTACAGGGGAGCAACGTGGAAATGAAGCAATCTTTAGGAGATGGGGTGTATGGATAATTAGGTCACAGAGGCACTGTCCTTGGGAAGGACTACTACTGGTTTTGAAGAGTGAGTTAATTTTCTAGGGAAAGGACCAGTCATCTATGCATTTGGCCTTTCCTATATGCATCTGATTCTCTTCAGCCAGGAACACTTGCTAGAATACTACTGCTAGGCCATTTAGAACTTCTAGACCAGAACTGAGAGCCAAGTAGACCTATTTATTTTATAAAGACCCAGCAACGGGCACTCAATTATGGCAATGCAAAATGACCTAAAGTAGAATCATCCTTTTATCTAGCTCTAGCTATTCCTTCCAGCCCAACCCAAGTTGACTTTATTTTCAAATTTTTCTACTCTTGCCTGCTCTTTAATCACAGCTTTGACCTCCGTGATTGTCCACACCCAGGGCTGTGGTAGGACCTCAAGTCTGTCCCCTGCCAAAGGACTGCAGGTTCCTGTATCTCCCTGTACATGTAGAGTGTCATCCCTGGGCCTTTTCAAAGCCCAGGACTTGATTTCAATGTGTTTTTGTTGGCATGGGTCGGATGCATCATCACACATCCAACTCAATGTGTGATGCGCTTCATACAGTGCTCTGAGAAAAGAGTAAACAGAGAGACGAGCAAGCGGCTGTCATTTGTCTCAAAATGTCTCCATTCGGAGAATTGCAGACTGCAGATAAGAGCTGTCAATCAGCAGTCTCCAACACTGTGAAAACTGGCAAAGACTCTTTGCAAACTTTCCTTAAGAAAGTGCAAACTTCTTAGCTTGGTCCCTAGAATCCAAGTCTCCCTAAAGAGCTTATTAATCGATCAGTTACCAATTAATAGATTCGATAAACATGTATGGGTCGCTTTCCCCATGTGCCAGGCACTTGAACAGGTGTCATGGAGAATGCTGAACAACAACAAAAAAGTAAAATCCTTCTCCTATTAAGCTTGCATTGGAGAAAGTCAACAAGGGTAGGCAGATTGTGACCTATAGGTCAAATGCAGCTTGCTGTTTTTATAAATAAAGTTTTATTGGAACCCAGCCATGTGGATTTACTTACATACTACCTATAGTACCTATAGTTGTGCACTACAAAGGCAGTGTTGAGTAGTTGTGATGGAGACAGTACGGTTTGCAAAATGGAAAATATTCACCATCTGGTTCTGATTTAGAAAAATCGGTGTGTAATTCGTCAGTTGATGATTCAGGAGTGGAGATAGAAATGAAAAAGGTACAATAATGCAATCCTGGGGAGGAGGGTCAAGTGAAGAGAAGAAACAAGTAGCAGAGGAAAGAGGCTAAGAGCAAATGCAAGGGTGGACTATGCCTCTTATGACACTTAAGGGGAGGATCTTTAGACTGTGTAGAGAAAGGCACACAGGGTCAAAAGAAGCAGCAGACTGGTTAGCTAGGAGGCTACTGAGAAATACAAATAAGTGATGGCTGGTACAGCCCTGAAAGGAAAGGTGGTCTAATTCAGGACACACTTGAAGGCAGAGCCAATAGGATTTCCTGATGGGTTAGGCTTGGAGCAAATCTCCAAGGTTTCAGGCTTGAGCAACTTGGAGTGAAGTTGCCATTTCTAAGATGGGGACAGTAGAGAGAGAAGCAGGAGGAGAGGTGAGGGTGGAAGTGGGCATAAGTGCTTGGTCTCTGAGGGTATCAAGTTCAAATATGTGTCAAGTGCAGATGTGGCACGAGCAGCTTCATCCACAGAGGATCTTCTTTGCTTAGCTGCTTTATGACCTACAAGGCCTGCAGGCTCAGACTCTTGCTGAGCTTGCCAGCTTCCTTCCTGTCTCTCCATTCTCAACCCCATGACTTTGCTAGCAGGCCTTCAGCTTTGTGAACAGGCCATAGACCTTTCTGCCTGCAGTCTCTCCATCCCCTGCAGGTTGCAACTCAAATAGGCTGGTGTGAGAAGAAGGCTTGCCGGCTGCTGTCACTTCCATATCAGCCCTGTATCTTAGTCTCATTGTGCATCCCATTGCCTGCATCTCTGGCTAACTTATGTTTTCAGAATTGAAGACCAGGCACATCATGCCAAAGCATGGGAACCTAATCTGGGTCTGTTTTGGTCATTGTAAATCTTAGAGCCTGGCAACAGAACTTTTGCAACAGAACTTTTAACTGCTTCTTTCTGTTTTTAGCTAGGAAATCTTTTCCTGCATGGACACCCTATGCAGAACCTAGAGTGTGTGTGCATTCACTGCGACACTGTGAAGGGTTGAATGGAGAACTGAGAGGCCCTCACATTAAACCCCCCTCCATCCTAAGAACCGTTCCCTTGTTAAGTCAGACACCTACTCATGCACTAGTCACTTGAGTGTCTGCATGTTCAAGGCATTGTATTTCTGGGGACAAATAAATGTCAAAAAAGAAAAAAAATACAAGTATGTCATCCAGGGCTGGGGATATAGCCTAGTGGCAAGAGTGCCTGCCTCGGATACACGAGGCCCTAGGTTCGATTCCCCAGCACCACATATACAGAAAACGGCCAGAAGTGGCGCTGTGGCTCCAGTGGCAGAGTGCTAGCCTTGAGCGGGAAGAAGCCAGGGACAGTGCTCAGGCCCTGAGTCCAAGGCCCAGGACTGGCCAAAAAAAAAAAAACAAAAAAACAAAAAAACAAAACAAAACAAGTATGTCATCCAAATATACAAATACAAGTATATTATGAGGTAGTCACGGAGGGAATCCAGGGAGACTGAGGCACCACCTTGACACATTTCAGTGTCCTCGAAGGCAGAAATATTGGCTAGAGTTAGATTATCCAGGCTCAGAAAATGACATGCTCTTTTCACGTGTTCCATTAGTAGAACCCAATGACACCATTAAGGTCTTGTGCTCTTTCTACCTCTTTGCCATCCTTGGCTGGCTGGGTACAGGAGAGCTGCCGGAGGCTAGGCCAATTGTTCTGATTTTGCCACAGCAGGAGGAAAAAGAGATAGTCTCCTTCTGGATATCTCTCTATAGATGGACTTTATTGAGAATATCCACCCTGCTTTAATCCTAGGGCTGACTTCCCTGATAGGTCATTTCCAAACCACTCGCCAGGGTGGGAAATAAGATTATGCATAGGCCATTCTGGATCTGGCCCTGAGATGGAACTTCCACTTTAGGCATGTGACTGTGAGCATTGTGTCTCTCCTGGCAGGATCTCTTCTGCTCCAGCTCTAGCCTGTGCTGATGAGGACCCAGAGGAGGCTGAGTCCAGTCATCTTGAGGAAGTAGCGAAGGCACATGCTCTGCCCTTTCCAACTGGCTCACATGGCTTCTGCCAGGTGTTTGCCAAGGGTCTACTATGCTCATGTATTTGGACACCCTTTCTTCTCTGTTCCTCACTGTTTATCTGTTCCATTTGTTTCTGCATGAGGCAGGGTTATCACTCCCCTTCTATCAATGAGGGACCAGAATCAGAGAAGTAAGGTATCTAAGGGGTCATAGTGTAGTAGATGAATAGTGAACCTCTACCCAATGTTAGTATCCTAAGTCTCAAGCTGTGTGAATGCTACTTTTCATGGCTTAAGGAACTGTGCAGGTATAATTAAGGACCTTGAGATTACAAAGTAATCTTGGGCAATCTAAGTGGGTCCAAAGAATCCTTGCAAGAAGGAAGCAAGAGAACCAGAGCCAGGGAAAGAAAGGTGACAGTGGAAATAGACTTGCAAGTGAGGTAGTGTGGGAAGGGGCCATGAGTCAAGGAATGCAGGCAGCACCCAGAAGCTGAGAAAGGCAAGTTACCCTCCACCCCTACCCCCGAGTCTATGAGAGGATCCAGCCTTGTTGACAGCTTGGTTTTAGTCCTGTCTAGGCTCACTTTGAATTTTTAATTTCTAGAACAATAAGATAATAACTATTTTGTTTAAGCCACTAGATGGTAATTTGTTTTAAGTAGCAACTGAAAATTCATACAAGTCAGAAAAGTATGGAAGGAGGGAGACTTTGAGCACAGGCCTGTTTGGTATCTATTGCACCATGGGACAGGAGATTGTAACTCCCCTTTCAGTTCAGCTTCCTGCTTGCTAAGATGACAGCATTGTGATTTGACTCTGCTGGCTGATTCCAGCTACAAGACACCACATCTGCCTGGGCCAGTGGAGGTGTGATAGAAATTCTGGCCTCAGGTAAGACAGGAGAATGTAGAAGAAAACAAAACAACAGAGACAAGGCCCAATGAGTGACTCGCTGGAGTAAGTGAAGGAGAAGGATGGACTTGTTAATGTGCATCTGAGGTGTTTTGAGCTGTGATGGACAGAGGGAGGTGTCATTCCTAGATGGGACACTCTGGCGATAGTGCCAGAATAATGATGGAGATAAGGTGGGATTCTGTCTTGTTGAGTGTCATCTATGTGGAACTAACCTATGAGGAAGAGAATATCACATGGATAGGAGTCAGGAAAGTAGTCAAGATCACAGCCAGAGATCTAGGCACTGGAGATAATGTCTTTGGACTTGACTGAAATCACCCAAGGGCAGTGTGATATAGGGCAACAGAGAGTCAATGATAAAATCCCAGAGGCACCAAATAGAAAGAGCAGTAAAAGAAGAAAATTCTGTGGAGAAGACAGAGAAACAGGCACCTGGTAACCAGTGAATGGCCAGTTATGAAAACTTAGTCAAAGCACAGTCTAAATGAGAGAGGCAGTGCAAGAGACCTTGGAGCATTTGACAGCCTCAAAAGCCAATAGGAGCTTGAATAAGACATGCTATTAGGTTGGAAATTCAGAATCCATCAGTGACCTCAGAGAGAGCTGTTTCCATGGCAAGGAGAGCACGTGGAGGGGACCTCCATGTCCCTGGCTGAGCAAGCGAGGAGAGGTGAGGATTCACAGAGAGCGAGTTTCACTGGGGAGATTTGACATGAACCTCACCAAAGAAAGCCAGGAACGTTTCCAAACAAGAGTGAAGAAGGGAAAATAATTATCTCTTATAAAAATTTAAAAATGGTTGAAAAGCCTGACACTAACAGCATGTTGTAATCTAAATGGACAAAACTGTCCCAGAAACATGTCCATAGAGAGCCCTGGGGACTCAAGAGGATAGCCATTAGGTGCCCGTCTCTGTTGTCAGGGGTGCAAGCTCCAGAGAATAACATGAACACCAGCTCTCTGCAGCAGCCAGCTGCAACTCTGACCTTCTATTTGAACGGATGTAGGTTACTTGATGTCTAGTGTTTCTGCACCATCTTGGTTTAGTGATATTGGCATACTAGGTGAATCCAGTATCTACAAGACATGAAACTACACACTCTAGGGAAGATAGCAGATGCTGTCACCCCAACACCAAACCAAAGCCCCTCAGGGTTGCCATTTCAGGTACACAGCCTAGTTTTTCATTGCAGCTCCCGTGGACATTTGCATGTGCCTTTTTTTTTTTTTTTTTTTGCTGCTTCTTATGCTTCTGGGCAGATGGATATGCAGGCGAATATATTTCCCTGCCCCATCCCTAGATTAGCCTTCAACAAAGACTGAGGGAATTGGTATGCCTACACCCCAGTTCTGTCACCCCTCAGGTAGGAAGCAGGAGTGCAGGTTCTGCATCATCACCCAGAATCTCCCAGAAGGTTGAAGCTTCACTTACCTATAGTGATGGCTAACTTCCTTTTTTTTTTTTTTTTTGGCCAGTCCTGGGCCTTGGACTCAGGGCCTGAGCACTGTCCCTGGCTTCTTCCCGCTCAAGGCTAGCAACTCTGCCACTTGAGCCACAGCACCGCTTCTGGCCGTTTTCTGTATATGTGGTGCTGGGGAATCGAACCTAGGGCCTCGTGTATCCGAGGCAGGCACTCTTGCCACTAGGCTATATCCCTAGCCCATGATGGCTAACTTCCTAACCATCCTCTACCCTGGTTTCCTTTCTTAATTTCTCATTTTTCTTTTACCTTCTGTTTCCTGGGATGATCTCACAAGTAAACTACATGCATTAGAATCCTTTGCTTGGTCTCTGCTTCTGGAACAACACGGACTAAGTTAGAAGATTGTCTGACCCAGGACATAACAAAACTCGATTGCAGGTCCACAGAGAAACCAGCCTGCCAATCCTATTAGCTATCTACATGTTCAGTATCATCAGCATCAGCATTGGTACCTACCGGGAGATGTCGACAGCTGTTGCTCTCCAGGCTGGGAAAGGTGCTTTACAGCTTCACTTCATGGTGTTTATTCAGGACCCTGTGCAGTAGAAGAAATAATGATCTCTCCGAAGAACAGAGACTGTTCTGCCCATCCTGTATGCTTCCTGTAGTTGGTTACTAGATGCATTTACTGTTGTCACAGGCCACCTTGTGGCTTTTTTTTTTTTTTTGACAGTCCTGGCCCTTGGACTCAGGGCCTGAGCACTGTTTTTGGTTTCTTTTTGCTCAAGGCTAGCACTCTGTCACTTGAGCCACAGCGCCACTTCTGGCCATTTTCTGTATATGTGGGGCTGGGGAATCGAACCCAGGGCTTCATGTATATGAGGCAAGGACTCTTGCCAATAGGCCATATTTCCAGCCCCACCTCGTGTTATTCTTTCTATATTTCCGAGTACACCTGGGCAGGGTACACCACTTCCATTTCAAGAATGGAGATACTGAAGCTTCAAGAGACTGGGGGACTTTCCCAAAGCCACTGGGGTGGGGAAAGGCAGAGGTGTGTGTGTGTGTGTGTGTATGTGACCTCTAAGCTTCATTCTTGCTGCCTGCCAAATCCTCTCGAAGGTTCTTTGTAATTTCTTGCTGTTCAAATCCTAGCCAGTGAGAATGGCTGTTGAATTACAGCTCTTGTAAAGGAATGCGATATAAATTCTGTGTGGGTGGCCAGTAGCATGTATACATTTTATCTTCCTTAATATTGCTTTAATTGAGTATCACTTGGAAGTGTTTTGATTTGCAAATGTTTATGCGTCATGGATTTAACAAATTTAGGCTTTTCCAGTGCCTGGAAGATACTGCATGACTTAACTGTTTTGGTTTCTGTGATGAGTCCAGTGGAAATGCGAGGTCCTTCGTCAGGGTTCAGCTCTGAGGCTGAGTCCAGCAGGGGAGCCTGTGGTCCTGACCTTCCCAGGGACTGTGAGCAAATTCCTCCTGTCCTCTGGGCCCAGCAACTTGCTCTGGGAAATGAGGGGGTGGGGTGAAGCAATCCCTAAGGGTCTTTGTAGTTCAAGGTTTGGACAACCCTCAGGCTGAGGTTCCTAGGAGCTGATAGATCTTTCTGGGTTCACTGTCCCGGTCTCTGTGTCCTGAGTCTCAATGGACAAAGAGGGCTGGATGGTATTGTCTCAGTTAATGTATGAGAATGCTAAGGGCCAGCCATGACAGACCACAGCTCAAAATATTCAACATAGATATGTGAAAATCACAACTAGGTAAACTGAAGGGCTGGGTGGGGTTGGGAGAGATGGGGGAGAATGATAAAAGGAGTGACATTGATTAAGATGCATTGCACTCACAAACTGACACGTGAAATAGGAACACTTTTGTATGAATAATCATAATAATAAATCATAAAGCAAGTATAAACTGCCCTGGCTCTTCTCACACAGTCTTAGCCATCTCCTGCACATTATTTCTTTTGTGCTGTCGTGCAGCAACTTTCAAAGCTTGCAGGAGTTTAGAAAGTATTTGTTCCAAGTGTGACTCCACGTGAAGGTGCTCACTGCCCACTGCTAAGGGATGAGGGAAGTTGCAGAACGGAAGTTCAGCATGGCTACTGCTTTAGGACCACACACACTCTTTACATGACCATTGGACAACTTCTGCATGAACAAAACCAAAAGGACTGGCCATGTTGTCTCCAGGGGATGGAATTTCCAGGAGAGTTTTAAAGATGCTTGTCTGCCTTTTCTGATTGTCTACTACCATCAATAAGAATTATTTCTCAATAAAGAGGACAGTCAAGGGCTGGGTGGGATGGGGGAGATTTCATAGCTTATAGGGATGACCTCTCAAAAGAAGCACAAGGCAGGGAGCAAACAGCACAGGCTTTTGAACTAGAAAAACCTGAGTTCAAAAAGGTCTTCGCTGCTTTCCAGTGGTGCAATCCTGCTAAAAATTTAAACTTAACAAACCTCAGTTCCTTATTTCTCTGTGAGAGCTGAACGCAAGGCCCGAAGTCATGTTTGATTGGCTTACAACCACTGCTCACCAAATAACCCTGAACACTAATCATCCATCATGCTGCAAGGGAACATTGGCTATCTATCCAATTTCTAATGCCCCAAACCTTCGCCAGAGAAGGGGAAGGAGGTGGCAATTATAATTGTTTTGAAAGATGGATGGAGTTTAGAAGTATTGATGGGGGGAAGAACATTCTATAGGAAAGAATGAATGAAGGCCAGGATTGAGAATATCACACTTACCTACAAAAAAAAAAATGGATCCATTACACTTCCACATGGCTAGAGTTTAGACAGAGTTTTGTTTTCCTTTTCCCCCTTCTCTCTCTTCCTGTTTTGCTTATTCACTTCTTAGCTGTCTGTGAGAGGTTAAAGCAATCTGAATTAAGTTAGTTAAATTGACTTTTATTATTGAATTATAATCATTTGTGCAATTATGAAACCAGGTGTTCCTGATTGAGATCAATTATTTCTTCACCTGATCACTATAGAGCTAATAAGGACTTAGAATTGCTGTTCAAGTACACTTCCAGCCGAGCTGAAGCCTTCTGGAAAGGCATTTATTAAGCCCAAGAGTGGTGGAAAAAAAATCCAGGGGAGAACAAGGACAGAGATGAAAATCCTTTAGGAAAAGGCCTAGAAGGGCTGATTTGATCATTAAGCAGCCTTGATGGGTGGGTGGCTGTTGACAGGAATCTTGGAGGTGTTCCTGCAGGAGCTTGGAGGGTGGGGGTGGGGCAGGAAATGAGGACACAGTCCTGTCTGTGTGAACAGTAGGTTAGAGACCCATTTTCTGTGCTATTCCTTTGCCAAGATGGAGCTTCCCCTTTCTCCAACTTGAGGTGCCAATACCGACTCCAGGAAAGACACAACACAGCCTGGGTATCAGTCTCCTGGGGGAGGAGGGTGTGGAATGAGATCTCTGTGCTGGAGGATGCTAAGGCTGGATCTCTGAAGTTCTAAGTTCCTTCACACTTGGGATTGGAACAGTAGATATTATTTCCATTTTGAAGGAGACTCTGAGGTTTGGTTAACAGACTTGCCTATTGTCAAGGAATGTGTGATACAAACAGCATTTGGATGGAGCCTTTCAAACTGCTAAGATCACAGGATGGTCCTTATCTCACACTGAGTTGCCACACATCCCATTCTCGGAACCAGTCTGCTGAGTTGGTCATCCCTGCAGTCTTGATACACATAGAGAATCACCTGGGGACTTTCACCATTGCATTTGGGCTCACCTCTAAATCGGGGTAGTTAAAAGTCTCTGGAATGGGGGCTGGGGATATAGCCTAGTGGCAAGAGTGCCTGCCTCGGATACACGAGGCCCTAGGTTCGATTCCCCAGCACCACATATACAGAAAACGGCCAGAAGCGGCACTGTGGCTCAAGTGGCAGAGTGCTAGCCTTGAGCGGGAAGAAGCCAGGGACAGTGCTCAGGCCCTGAGTCCAAGGCCCAGGACTGGCCAAAAAAAAAAGTCTCTGGAATGAGCTTGAGTCCCATAAAACGTAAAAAGCACCGTAGTTCATACTGACGTGAGCCCATCATTGAATGGGTGGCTAGTTAGCCAAATGAAACCAAGTCTGGTCCTGGGAGTTTCTGTGTGAAGCTTCGAAGGTTGCAAATGACAGATATTTAATTCAACAAAATTGTCTTGACTATTTGCATGGGTTTGTTAGGAAGCTCTTTTAACCAAGTGGCCTGTAGCGGATAGAGTGGGGTCTCGAGAAAAATGGTGTCTAGGAGTAGAAAACCATTTGATATCACCTGCCCCATCTCCACAGCCCTTGCCATCACCCCATGTTCTCTCTACGTATTGGCTTCATTTTTCCTCAGGCTGGTTTTTCATTTTCTTTTTTTCTTTTTTTGCACAGCACAAGGGATTGCTTGTTAATGGCTCAAAACATCTCTATTGATGATGCGGGTGACTTTTACTTCTCCATTCTGTTCTTGAGCAGGTTACCCTTCCAGGCTAATTACTTTGATCATATGCAAATAAGATTATGATAGTCCCCATGTAAATCATATGGCTAGAGTAGAAGGGAAATTATTTTATAGAAGTGAAGGAAGCTTGTCTAGAAAGAAAAACAAGTAATTTCCTATTGTATGGTTATGGCCTGTGGTCCTCACCTAGGATCTGCACAGCTGGACCCCTCTGTGGAAAGGTTTCCATTTCTACCCGCTCAAGGAGAGTTGAAGTCCTGCGAGGCAGCACCTCATGTCACCAAAGAGCAAGAGAGAGAGAAAAAAGCTATATATTTGAAAGAACAATCTAGGTCCAGTCATTTTATCAGTTCCAGGCAGCTGAGCCTGAAAGGTAGAGGGTCCAGGCACTGAGCAGCATGGACACCATCTCTGCTAAGGACTCACAGGACCACATATTTGAATGGGACTCTGTTGCCAGAGATCTTTGGGTTGTGATTGACAGAAACTCAACTCAAACTCATTTACATGCATATGAAAAGGAATCTATTGACAGGTATGGCTATAGAATTCAAGGTTACTTCTGGAAGTGGTTGAATTCATTACTTGGATCACATCATTGAAATCTCACTTTCCTCCTCTTTCAGCTCTACTTGCCCATGCATGGGGTTTATTCTTACACCAACTCTGTTCCCACAAAGACAAGAGGGTCACCAGCTTCAATCACCCCTGCCGAAGAGGAATCTTTCTCTCCAATAGCAGTAACAAGGATTTCGAGATTGAGAATCATTGGAACAGCATGCATCCCACAACTGAACCTACATCTGTGATCTGGGGATGAAATGTCAAGAACTGATTCTATCAGAGGAGAAATTATGGCACAGGTTGGCATTGGGTGCCAGCCATTCAGGCCGGTACAAACAGATGCTCTTTAGAAACTCAAATGTTTATCTAGTCTGACAGACTGCAACTCACCTACCAAAATACGGTGTTTTATGAAATTATCCCTGTCCAAGAACCCAAACGAACTCTCTCCTGTTCATCTCTAATTTTGTACACACAGAATACACAGAAGTGATCCCGTGGGTAGATCTGATGAAACACTGAGTATGGCTTATTATCCTTAAGACCTAGCACTGGGCAGCAACTGAGAAACACCAAGGTAAGTGGAAATGGGCCACGGAGGTGGGAAGAAGGTCTCTGAAGTGGGGCCCAAATCTCTGGGTCTGCTTCTGATGCTCCCATATCTCAGATGTGGGCTTTGCCACATGGTCTTCCTTAGCCACTTACCAGGATCACTCAGAGGTTTGTGTAAAAACACATAGGAGCCAATTCCAACAGCCAAGCTTCTTGCCAGTCAGATAACTAAGAGCTATATTCAGAAAATATAGACTTAAGAGAATGTTTTAGAGGTTAGAACATGCACACAATGACGGACCACCATAAAACTTGGAAATAAAGTCTAGACAAGCATAATTGTAACATAAAATGTGCACATTGAATAAAAAAATAGGGAGTTGTAGAAGAGCCGACATAAGCTAGAAACCCATGGAACAAAATTAAAGAGGACAGCCATGTCAGAGGGCATTTCCCAGCGCAGGCAGCTTCTCCCAGAGAAGACTCCAGGAGTGGCCCCTTCAAGGCTGTCCATGGAGGGGACGCTTACTGCCTTTCAGATCTGCACAATGAGGGCTGAGTGGGATGAGCCTTCAGACAGATTACAACCAGACCCAATTCTGTCTGTCTGCTGACACCATGGCTGCTGCCTTTGCTGATACCAAAGGCTGTCTGGTTTTCCTCACTGTCGTCTAGTCTCTAAGTCCCTCACTTGAGTCACTACTGGACAGGGAGAAGCCAACAGCCTGCCTGCCAGCTCTCCTTCCATCCAAGCCATTAGCACATTGAACAGCTCTGGCCCCATGCTGATTTCTGACATGCGGTAATTAATTCCTTTTCACTCAGAGATGTAGCCATTCAGAGGTCTCAATTCAAGATGTTTCTGGTTCTATTCAGTTTGAGAAACACTTAAAATGTTGAGCAGGCAAACCACGTGTCCTTTTGTTAAAAAAAAAAGCCACTATTCTTGATATATGAAAATCAACTACATGTGTATTAATGATTTAAATGTAAATTATAAAACCATAAAGACACTTGAAATACTATTCATATAATTTGGGAATAGAAAAAGTCTTTATTAAAAAGAGGTACTGGGTATTTGAACTTAGGCCTTTCTTGTGCTTGCTAAGTGGGTGCTTTACCACTGGAGATATGTCCCATGTCCTTTTTGCTTTAGTTATTTTTTGAATAAGGTCTTGTGTTTTTGCCCCACTGGCCTGGACTATAGTCCTTCTTTTTATACCTCCTACATAGCTGGGATTAAAAGCATGAACCACCATCCTAATAGGAAAGATTTTCCTAATCATGCTAACATATTACTTTATAAAGAATACTAACAATTTTATTTACAAAGGAACAAAAAGATCAAATGGCAAAGAAATGCAAGAGGAAAAATATTGTTTATTCAAAATCACAGAAAAGCAAATTAAAATGTTAGTGATATTCTGCTGATGAAATCAACCAGGACAATGAAAACAATAGTCAACTGTTGGTTAGAGTACAGAGGAAAGTTTATGTTTACACATTGTTGTTGGAAACCTAAATTGGTGCAAACGTTTTGGAGGGGAGAATATGTCAAAATCAGAAGTGTGAATCCATTTTTTATGTCTAGGAATTTATCTTGGAGACCTAATTAAGAATGCATAAAGACAAAACTACAAGATACTGTTTTAATAGTAAAGATCAGAAGCTGAGCACTGGTGGCTCATGCCTGTAATCCTAGCTATTCAGGAGACTGGGATCTGAGGATCTCAGTTCAAAGCCAGCCAAGGCAGAAAAGTGCTGGTGAGACTCTTATTTTCAATTAACCCCTTAAAAACTGGAAGTGGCACTGTGGCTCAACATGGTAGAGCCCTAACCTTGAACAAAAGAGCTCAAAGACAGTGCCCAGGCCTTGAGTTCAAGCCCCAGAACCAACAAAAAAAAATAGTAAAGATCAGAATTGACTCTCATACTTGACAATAGGTCTATTAAATAAGCTGTCATCCACCTGTATGATAGCATAACTACCTACAGAAAACAGTTTGTTGCAAGTGTGCATCTATTGATTTGAGAAGAGACTCACAATCTTTCATTAATGATAAAAGCAAGCTCTAAAACTGTATGATCTGTATTTTAAAAAATCTCATTCTGTTGCAATAGAAAATAAAAAATCTAGAGAAAATAGATCAAATATTAACAGCGATTAAATTATCTCTAGGTCATAAAATTAAAGGAGATTTGAGTACACTTTTCTTCCTGGTTTAGAGGTGTCTTCTAATTTTTCTCCAGTGAATGAATATTACTATAAAGAAGCAAAAATGAAGGCAAGAAGGAGACCAAAAAAAAAAAAAAACCAACCCGAAAAAATAAGGTATTCCTTGACCCATGTGAGAATTAAGGGATGTAATAGAAAGTGGTTTCCATTATATTCTCCCTCTCCCCTATCCCCCAGTGAAGACTAACTTCTCAATTAGGATTAGCTGAGTGGAGACACTGAGGCAGGCAGGGAAACCTAAGGAAAAGCAAAATTTGGGAAGCCTCATGGTGTGCAAACATTGGAGTGCAGGGGCTCCGAAGAGTGAGAGGAACAGAACACATGGCCATAGGCCTTCACGAACAGATTAAAGTGGATTAAGTGAGCGAACAAACCAGAAAGGAGAAGGCCAGAACCTCAAGGAGCCTGAATTTTTCTTCCTTTTGTTTTTGAGGATGATGAAGTTCTGAAAAAGTTTGGAAAAGGATAAAGGCTTGCAAGTGCTGGCTGATATGTATGCCAATGCAAACGTGAATAATCATGTTGGCCTCACCATTAATTACACTTTTCTTGGATCTCTGTCACCTCAAGGGGGTCCCTCTGCTTCATGAGCCTCTAATAATGGTCCTTTCCTCGCTGCACTTAACACCTTTATTATAATTGTTAGCAATCCCCAAGAAAACAGGGAATCCAGTAGCCCTGGACCTGATTCTCAAGCCTACACAAGAAGATAATTATGCCATCTTTTAGACAGACCAGACTCCTCTTTTCAACACTCCCCTACCCACCCCCACCCCTGACAATAAGTTGTCTGGCTGTGTTCACACACATTCAGTGATGGGGAGCTCACTAATCTAAGCGGTCATTCACAAATCTGTGTGCGCCACAAATTCTGAAAACGACTTCATGGGTAGAATTTCTATGCTACTATTTTCCAAACCTACTATAAATTTTCATATGTTCCTCCTTAAAGATGAGATCTTCAAGTTAAAAAAAATTTTTTGATGCTCACATTACAAATTTATATTCACACACAGCTGTTGTGAATATAAATTATTGTTTCACAGACTGCATCTGATAATCCCAATGTCTGGTCTTTGTGTGTTCTTTCTGATGTCTGTTGTTTCTGCTGATTTCTGTCTTGCAGAGCCGAACTTCCTTTTGTGCTCTTATCTTCCATCTTTACTGGAAGTTGTATTAGAGAAAAAAAGAATTCCTAAGGATAAGGCCTACAACCAAAGTGCATTCTTCTGATGAGGTTGAGTTTGTTTCCACCAGGGACCTTGTTAAAGTGCAAGAGGGTCTAGAATGGAGCCAATTATTTGTATTTCTGGTAAGCTCATTGGTGGCTCTAATAATGGAGATCCCTGGGCCAGATTTTGAGTGTCAAGACACTAGAAGTAGATGGCGAAGAATGGACCCAGGCTGTGATGCTGTGATAGGGGTGGGAGTGGGCAGGTGGAATGGTACTTCCAGTTTGCTCTCACACTGAAGGAAAAGACTTTGAGGTTCCAGCTTGTTGTGGAGAGGTTCTGTTTAGAGATGCCTCACTAAGTATGGGCAGCTGGACTTTGGTTTCCTCCCTCCCTCCCTCCCTCCCTCCCTCCCTCCCTTCCTTCCTTCCTTCTTCTTTCCTTTGTTGGCCATGGGGTTGAGCTCAGGACTGAGCACTGTGCCTGAGCTCCTTTTGCTCAAGGTTAGTATTCTACCACTTTAAGCCACAGTGCCACTTCCAGTTTTCTGGTGGTTAATTGGAGATAAGACTCACAGACTTTCCTGCCCGAGCTGACTTAGAGCGACAATCCTCGGATCAGCCACTTGCTGAGTAGCTAGGATTATAGGTTGTCTGGCCTTTGGTTTTGTTTCTGTCCCCTTTACCTGTTCACACTTCCATAGCAAAGCTTCTGTTTCTGGATAGTTGAAAATATGTTCCAAAAAAGTGTTGCTTTGATGCTTCTTTATCTCACTATGTTTTCCTTTTCTCTTTATTATTATGTTATTATTGGAGGGGCTGGTTATTTTTTAAAAGACAGCCTTGCTGTGTATCCCAGGTTGGTATGGAACTCCTGATCTTCCTGTCTCAACCTCCTGATTGCTGGGATTACAGGCATGTGTCAGTACACCCAATTCCCATTATTTAAAATTCTGGTAGTTTCTTATTTCTTTGTAACCTCTTTGATGCTTTTAAGCAGATTTGTTTTTTAAAGCTATCTGGATTTTTATTTGCCTCCAGTACAAGTGTTGGTCTAAATAACCTATTCTATTAAATATTATAAGAAATAAATATTTGTGCTAAGTACATTTATTCACTTACTTAAGACAAAAAAAAATAGGATCCAAAGAGCCTCCCAGCATCCTATCTCTTTTGCTTCACGTCGGTTCCTATAACAGATGCATCTTGGTTATCTAGAATAAAATGTAAAGTTACCTCCTGGTATTTATATTTGCCCTCCCTGGAAGGCTCCCAGTCTATGCAACTCTGAAGGCCAGTCCTCATTGCTTTGGCTTTGCTGGTGACATCCTCTTTGGAAAACCATTTGGTCACCACATCATAGAATGTCACAGTGGAGCAACAAAAGTGATGCACAAAGGTTGAGGACCAGAGAAAAGAAGCATCTTACCCAAAGTTATGTAGAGAATGAGTCCCATATCTGCGATTGCACCCCAAATCCTCATCATTCAGCCTGACACTCTGCACTATCCTCTATGATTCCTTCAGGACCCCTCTACGACTGCCTCCTGGAGCCCCCCCCCCCCCCAATGTGGTAATTAATCAAGAAATGGCAAGATGGATGTATTCTAAACCTTGGAAAATCACCCAAAGGACTTTAATTTATATCTGCCTCATCCTAAGGTCTCCAGACCATTGAAGGGGAGGAAGCCATCCGTAGACACTTCACGGAGAAGGTAACTGTTCACAGGGTTTTATTTCAAGTTTACTATTTCATTTCTCTAGGGAAATTATTGCAATGGAAGGAGCCCTGATCTGCCATGGAATCCACCCACTGTCCTCCTGGATGACTTCCAGAGAAAACAGCTTCTGATGAAATAAACTCCCTCTGCTTTCTTCCCTTCAGAGAGCAAGAATAAGACTTCAGTGACGTGCAGCGTGTTTGACTGCACTCAGTTTATTACCTATTAACTAATCATTGGGCTGGTTTCTCCTACCTGTCTTAGAACCTTTCATTAGCTGAAGAATTATATAACAAACAAACAAACAAACTGACTAATCATAATAGGGGGAAAATGACAATGCTTAGGGAAACTTGAATGTCTATAATGAAATCCATTAAGAAAGGAAGCAAAATGACTAATTCAGGAACTGGATAGTAACTCATTCAATCTAATTTCTTTCTTTCTTTTTTTTTTTTTTTGGCCAGTCCTGGGGCTTGGACTCTGGGCCTGAGCACTGTCCCTGGCTTCTCTTTGCTCAAGGCTAGCACTCTGCCACTTGAGCCACAGCGCCACTTCTGGCCATTTTCTGTATATGTGGTGCTGGGGAATCGAACCCAAGGCCTCATGTATATGAAGCAGGCACTCTTGCCACTAGGCCATATCCCCAGCCCTTCAATCTAATTTCTTGAACTCCTGGGCCTTAAACATTTCCTTGACCATATGCTCCTCTGATTCTCACACTGCCCCAAGTGCGCGTGCACGTGCGCACACACACACACACACACACACACACACACACACACACACTCCTTTTGCCCCAAACTTTCTTATCTCTTCCATGGTTCCCAAGCCCCATGCACTCCCCTACGCCTCTGTGCCTACAAGTATTCTCTTTCCTTGGAAACAGCATTTGTGCTGTTTTTCCATTCACCAAAGTCCTTTTCAGTCTTCAATTTCCTTGAAGATTTTCCAGGAAATGAAGCTTCCACCCTCATCTGTGAGAATTCTCCTTCTGAAAGGCCATAGAGATCCAACCTCTCTGGAAGGTTCTCCAGCAACTGAACTGTAGCCAAAGACTCACATGGACCCTTGCCCTATACTTATAAAACGTTTTACTATTCATATGTCCCTCATAGTAGTTGAGACAAAACTATACTATAAAATATTCATTGTTTATCTAAAATTTGAATGCAACTGGGTGTCTTATAATTGACTTTGCCAGGGAGCAGGTTCACTTTAGAGGATATTTGCAGATCCCACCACCATTCTAGGTATTACTGTTATGTGCAATTTACTAGACAAGGGGCTACCTCCTACCTTGTCCTCTGCTATTTCATAAAGCAAGTGAATATGAATTACAAATAAACTTGAACCCTCTAATATGTGTATGGCTTTTCAAACTCTTGAAAAAGTAACAATAATTTATAATAATAGCCACTAGTAGTAACAGGAGCCAGGTGCTATTGTAAAAGCTTGGATGTGCCCCTCTTGTCCTTATTGCACAGGGAAGAAAAGGAGGCTTTCAGCACTTTTGTCATTTGTCCAGGGGACAATGGGTGGCTCACGGCTGGTAAGCGGCAGAACTGTTTTCTGCTGCTTGTGGAAGGGCCACCACTAACACATTCCTCACACCTCTCTGCATTGATTGCAACACACCAGTGTTCTGGGTGTGATACTATAGTTGTGGACAACAGTCTTGAGGACCCATTCCCAAGTCATTGCTAGGGAGCCATGATTTTTTGTAAAACGATGCTGATTACTTAGACAGGCTCAGATCCTAATAGCCAGTTCCCTTCTCCCAGGGAGTAAATAGAAAGAGGGCTTGTCCTGTGCCCCATGTTTATATCTAAGTCAAAAAGCCCCACTCTGTCTACCCAGCCAAAATTTAAATTTTCAATGGAGCATCATAAATGACTCACTCCCCAGGGCAAATTTTGACACAATTGAACAAAACCCCTGGATCACAATGTCACCCAACACAGTGGAAAGCAGTTGGAAAACAAAATTAAAATTGAATTCTGAGGCATAATCCAAGAGATAAAAGTGAAAAAACAAGTCAATGGAATGATTGAGTATGCACGACCACAACCCTTAATCTCTGCCATCCGCCACAGTGTAAACAAATCTGCTGATTGTTAATGATATTGCTGAAAACATCACTAATCAAACCTTAAATACCAAATACATTTAAGCAAAATAACACTCCAGTTGCAGTCCTTGGAGCTCATCTCATTGGGAAAGGAAATCCAAATTGGAGACTAGCTTGAAAATGGCCAGAGCCCTCACTGTAGCTTTGTAATAATTGACTAACATCCTCGAGGCAACGCTTTCTCTTAAGTACAGAAGGCCTGAGATACAAAAGGAAATAAGGAAGAAGTCCAGGAGGCAAGCGCTAATGCAATTTCAAACTGCAATTACATCAGCAGCTTTAAACAGATGGCAGAATGGGAATAAATGTGTTCGCTCCTTTCTCTTACTTGGGCTTTCATTGTTTATATCATTAAAAATAAGGAGAGTTTAAAATAACATATATCATCACGTACTGGCTTATAGATACACAAAACTAGTTTGGGGAAAAGACTGAATATGGTCATAACTCCTGGTTGTTTTGAAAACAACTGGGTGAATTCAATTAAGTAACCAGCTGGCTATTTACAAAAGAGAATTGTAAAGGCGCCCTGATTATGACTGAGCTGGGTATAGAAAACTCTGGATAAGCCAGAGATTGGTTTCAGAGCATTTCTTCTGTGTGCGAGAAGGCTTGAGTGGATTATAAAATCTTATACTTCCTATGTCCAAGGACCTAACTGATGCCCTCATACAAAGACAGCAAAGAAGCACTGCAAATGTTGTCACTTTCTGCTCCCAGACCTATTTGAGTATCATCTCTTGGCTATGAGAGTTTGTCTTAGAATTCTGAACATAACCCTAGGCATTTTCCATGGCAGAGAGGTACATAAAAACCTATTGCCATCCCTAATCCAGTTCAACTCATTTATATATTCATTTACTTTCATTTGGAATGCTACAAACCATTAAGACACTGACATTTTAACAATCTTCTTCTTCTTCTTCTTCTTCTTCTTCTTCTTCTTCTTCTTCTTCTTCTTCTTCTTCTTCCTCTTCCTCTTCCTCTTCCTCTTCCTTCTCCCTCACAATCCCACTTGGCCATTATGCTCAATGCTGGCATTCTACCACTTGAGCTACATCTCTTCTCCCAGCATTTTTTGGTGGCTAATTGGAGATAAGAGTCTATTTGACTTTCCTCCTTGGGCTGGATTTGAAGCTTGATCTTCAGATCTCAGCCTCTTGAGTAGCTAGGATTACAGGCAAGAGACACCAGCACCTGGCTCCAGTATCTCCATAGCAACCCCAGGAAAGACTCTAAAACAGAGCCACCCAGTTAGGTGGGTTCCTGGTAAGTTCCTGGTTTATAGATGCTGTGGGGATAAACAAATGTTTATCATTGATTTACACAAGTTCTGAGATTATTTGTTGCAAAGCACTAGATAAATAGTACAGGAGGAAATGAGATGATGATGGTAGCATGCTATCTATTTTATGGGTTATTTGCATGTGAAAAGCTGTGTTTTAGGCTACTGCATTTCTGATTTATTTTGTGTAAATCACTTGACCTCTACTCTTGATTTCTTCCATAAAAGGAGTAACTAAATCAACCCAACACTGAGAGTTATCATTATAGAAGATATGAATCCCAAATCCCAAAAATGAGACCTAGAGGAGTCTCAGGCTTCTCCATCCATGACATTAGAAAATTTGGCCGGGCGCCAGTGGCTCTATAATCTTAGATTATAGACCAGTGGTCTATAATCTTAGCTATTCAGGAGGCTGAGATTTGAGATTCACAGTCCAAAGCCAGTGACTTTTCTCTTTAGTTGAGAATGTATTAGTCTCATTCTTAACCTGATTCTGGTATTACCAATATAAGCATTATGGGACAAAAATCACCAACATTTTACACAGCTAATTCTGAACAAAATTTTATAACTCACATTTGAATTATTTTAGAAGAGCTCTCCAAATCCCCTCATGCTTGGATCAGAGTGAAATTTATTTGAAAAAAAACATTGAGATCCCACATATTTACTAGTTATTTAAATAATATTCCATGTATATACATTACTAGTTAATTAAATAATATTATATATATGCATTTGCTGTTGTTTTTTCAAACATTTAAATGTTGAATTAGATACATTTGTTAGACCTTTTATTTGAAAGAATTATTCTGTGGCATGAAAACATTTTCTAGGTAAAACATTTTTAAGGAAATTGTTCTAAGGCTAATAAGTGAATGCTATTACAACTTAAAATATTTTTGTGATTTTTATCATGCCAAAAAAAAATCCAAAGTATTTTTAACCTTCATTTTGTAAAATGTAAAGCTTTTGGCTTATTTCTTCCTCATATTCATATTAATATTTAGATTTAGGTCCAAATGAACAATAGAGAAGAATATTAAAGAGCCTCTTGAAGGTCAAGGGCATAGGTTGTAGTCTGATCCTCTCACTAATCAAATAGCCTTTATGCTTTGGGACTCAGTGTCCTTATCTGTAAAGTAGTGTCTGGTAGACAATCTCCAAAGTCCTCCATGTCTAGCATTCTAGTCTTCTAAGTAAAGAACTGAAAATTCACTTTGTGATGGAGACTAAAATGTTCTGCTTCCTGATATAAAAAAATCGTTTGTGATCTGTTAAGAACCCCAAAGGGATATATGTTACCTTTCTCTCTTTCAATATGTACAGAGTTGTCATACCCATGTATAGACTACATGTTTGTGTCTTTCCAAATTTACACGTATTATTCTTTAATTTTTCCCCCAAAATTATTTATTTCTGTTATTTAAAACTATTGCACATGTCAGTTTATGCAACAGTGCAACATGACAGTTTGTGAGTACAATGCATAGATTTTACCCCTTTCATCATTCTCCCTCTCTTTCCTAACCTCTACATGTAAAATTCCTTGACCCCATGTGATACCAGCATTTAGAAGTGAGGCCTTTGCCAGGTAACTGGGTCATGAGGGTGGGGCCCTTAGGAATGAGATTAGTGCCCTTGGAAAAGAGGGTACAGGGTATTGCCTTGTCCTTCTTGGCATGGAAAAAGATAGCCATCTATGAACCAAGAGCTCAATGATGCCCTGATCTTGGATATTGCAGCATCCAGTACTGTGACAAATACACTTCTGCCATTCACAAGCCACCATTCTATGGCATTTTTGGACAAGTTACCCAAATAGGCAAAGACAATGATGAGAATAAGATCAATATATGTGAGCTTTAGACATGAGACTCTAAGCTCTGCCTGCTTTCTTTGGTAGGCCAATATTTAAAATTTGATTTTGTTTTCTTTTTCTTTGTCTGTCATGGGGCTTGAGCTCAGGGCCCGGGCACTGTCCCTGAGCTCCTTTTGCTCAAGACTAGCCTTCTTCTACTTTGAGCCAGAGCACCATTTCTGGTTTTTGAGTAGTTAATTAAAGATAAGAGTCTCACATAGACTTTTCTGCCCTGGCTGGCTTTGAACTGTGATCCTCAGATCTCAGCCTCCTGAGCAGCTAGGATGACAGGTGTAAGCCACTGGCACCCAGCTAGTTTTGTTTTCTAATTGAGAACTACTCAATAGTACAAATGGCCAAGAACAATTGTTGCATGCCTACTACATACCAGGTGATTTTATATAGTAAGAAGTCTAACACTTTATATTCCTTCATCTACCACAACAAGCTATGATGTAGGTACTACTAGTCTTCCATTTTGCAAATGAGGAAACTGAAGCACAGGGAAATTAGGCAACTGGTCTAAAGTTGCATAGCTTTTAAGTAATAGAGCTAGAATAAAAATCAGAATTGTTATTCTCAATACTTTGCTGAACAAGAAAATATAAATCTTACCAGTAATCAATAAAATAAAACTAAGGTACATATAGCATTTGTTTTGATCCATCAAAGCAGCAAAATGTTAAAGTGAAAATAATATCTAAGATGAAGTATATAAGGGAAAGAAGTTTTTTTTTTCTTATTGTTATAGAAGTCATTTGTGTTTATCTTCCTAGAGTGTCACAAGAAAAAACTTGGTGACACTGTACATCACTTGTACAGCAATTTGATACTTAGCAAGTAAAAAAAAAAAACATGGTGAAAACAAGAAGAATTTCAATCACCTTCAGAATCACCAGGGTGGGGCCCGGGCATCAGTTTTATTTTAAAGCTAATTTATCCCAAAATTCCTGTGCAAAGCCACTGAACTAAATAAGCTGAAGTGTTTCCATTTGAAGAAATAGTGTACCTTTGTTTCTTTTACTGAGAGATCTCTGTATAACTACATCTATACAAACTGTAACTGTTTTGAAGTTACAGAACATTTATGGCTTGTTCATGTACAAACAATATGTTTGTGTGCAAACACATATATATCCACGTGAGTCTATAAAAAAAACTCTAGAAGCCGGGCACTGGGGCTTTATGCCTGTAATCCTAGCTACTCAGGATCTGAGATCTGAGGATTGCAGTTCCAAGCCTGCTCAGGAAGGAAAGTCTATGAAATTCTTATCTCCAATTAACCACCAGAAAACTGGAAATGGAGCTGTGGCTCAAAGTGGTAGAGTGCTATCTGTGAGCCAAAGAAGCTCAGGAACAGTGCCCAGGCCCTGAGTTCAAGCCCCACAACCAAAAAACAAAAAACAAAACCTATAGAGAAATGGATATCAAAGTAACATGGTCATCAATGGGAGTTGCAGGGACTGAGGTTAGAAATGGCAGTCAAAGGGAATTTTAACTTTACCAGTAATCTGTTTGATACTTTAGGAGTAGATAAAAATAAAGTTAAAAATCATTCATATGTGTTTAAAAACATACACAAAAGCAATACAAAATAGAATATAATAAAACCAAAATACCACTTGGGAAAAAAATCCCTTTCTATCTTCTGTCTAAACTTACTTATTTTCTTTCTCCCCCCAATCCCTTTAAAATGAAATAGGAATTGCTACATGTTGGTTCTTCTCCTTAAAATTGGCACAGGTTTTGTCCATGGATGCTTCTAGAGTTTGTGTGTCTGTGGCTTTGCCCTCACCCACCATTCTGTCTCATGGAAGCCTGGATGGTTTGGGGGATGGGAGAGGCTGAGGGGAGATGGGAACTTTGGCATGGAATGAACAATCCCTTGAGGAGTTTGCAGTGTTCTCTAACATACTTACTAGGAGTGCTGGACAACAAAATATGAGGATGCCTTTTTTTTTTTTTTTTTAGCATTTGACACATTTCAGCCACTTTTGTCCCCTTTAAACAGGACCAAACTACGCAAAGGCCAAGAGCTGAGTCACGTGGTTTAAGGAGGAAGAACCTGATCTGAGTGGATGCGACCCGTCTCCCACTCTGCATGCTAACGATAGGAGCCACGCAAGGTGTCTATTCCTCTTTTTTTTTTCAACCCTTGTGCATGTTTATGAAGCAATTTCTTTGTGCAAGGCACCAGCAAAAATATAGGAGAGAGGAAAATTACAACCTACTTGCTGTACTGTGGGCTCTCAAGTTCCAGAAAGGAAGATGTGTATGTGAAGAGCCCTGATTTAAAATGGACTTTGATGAGCCATAACTCCCAGAGCCCTAACCAATTTGCTCAGTAAGAGAGTATTCAGAGGGAAAATAGGATGAGGCTCTGTTCTCCTTAAATACTTATTCATGGAACTAGGGCTCGGTTTTCCTGACTGGCTTGCATCAGTTCATTCTTGAACTTGTATTGGACAAGGCATCCTGGTGTCTACACTTGTCAGCTGCCTAGATAAAGATGGTTGCCTGCCACCTCCAGTTCAGAGACAGCGCACATTAAATACCATCTTTTAATCCATGAAAGGCAGCATGGGCTGGAACCCCCCTGGGCTCCACTTTGTCCTGTGTTCTCTTTTGGGAATCAAAGGAGTTAATGGGTGTGAAAGTGGGTTCCACATTTTAAATAGCTGTAGAGTGTAAGGCTGTTATATAGATTTTCATCAGAGCTGCAGGTTTATTGAATGCTTATATTTCTTCCTTGGAGACCCTAGCTTGTATTTGAAATGCAGTATTCATCTCCTCGTGGGGTGTGTGTGTGTGTGTGTGTGTATGTGTGTGTGTGTGTGTGTGTGTGTGAAAGTAATCTTTTCTATCCAATATCTTAAGTTTGTTTGCTAGGAAGCTGTCTAGGTGACAGTTAATATCCAAAAACCCATTCTGAAAGCATTTTCTATCAAAGAAAGTATCCCAACTAATAATTTTAACAATTGACTTTACCCATTGATTTACAACTCTGGTGGAAATATTGTTGGCTTGAGTTGTATACCTGCTATGAATATTTTGGCATTTCTTATAAGTCTGAATGGTTTTTTTTCTTGAATTCCTTTTAAATAACCTGGTAATTCTTCTGAGGAACATCACAATCTATAAGTATCACTATATCACTATGAATTTTCCTACCTTGCTAATTACAGTATTCAATTTCCACTTACAAGTGGATAATTCCTAGCCTCAACCCCTTGGCTTGTCATTGAAGTATGGGCCATTATTTTTACAGACAAAGAACATCCTTTTCTGTTCTCATCTCTAGCTGTGTTACGCACACCAGGCTAAAAAAGGTGGTGGAGTTGAGGAAGGATCAGATCATTGTCTTCATGGTAGACTATGAAGACGAAAACTGCACTGGTTCCTTTAATATGCACTTCACAAGGAAGCCACACTGGGGTTCATTAGCATCTTGAAAAGATTTTGTCATCCTCTGTGTATCCTTCCACAACCAAACCACATTTTGTCACACCAGCTACCAAAGTGTTACCATCACTGTGGCACTATTCTTACTCCCATTCCACATCCTCTTATACATGTTACCCCATCCCCAGGTGTGAGAGGAGAATCATGCAGTGAAAACATTTCCTCACATGCTCTTGTTTCTCTCAGGCACAGCTGCCAGCAGGCGCACCTTGAGAGCTTTTGGGATTCAATCAGTTCCTGGATAAGAGGATAACGAGAGAGTAACTTGAATACTGGTTTCCTCCATGATTTGGGTTTTCCACTTTTTAAGTAGTCTAGTAATTTCCCTTCTTATAGAACACATGAGTACCAAAAGCATAGGGATGCTTCTGAGCTAGAGTTCAGAGTTTAGGAACTCCCACGGCAAAAGAGGCTGGCCCTTTCTCTCTTTTCTTGCTTAGTGTTCCAGAACCATGGAGATCAGAGGTTATCAGGACCCAGAAATAACCAAAACTGGAAACCAAAGTAAGGAATCCAAACTTGGGCTGGACCAGGAGGAATGAGCTGCTTTGGCCAAAGGATGTGGTGCAGAGCAGGTTCTGAGGATGTGGTGCAGAGCAGGCTCTGAGAACCTACATGGGTTTCTCCTAGTGTTCTGTCTCCATATGGAATTTCTTCCTAGAACAGAGAAGAGGTGCTTCAGATGTCATACAACCTTCCTTCCTTCCTTCCTTCCTTCCTTCCTTCCTTCCTTCCTTCCTTCCCTCCATCTCTCCCTCCCATTTTATCATTTAAGTCTCTGATCCAATTAGCATTCATACTAGTTCATGATGTAAAAAAACCACATCATATTTTATCTTTATCCATCTAGCTACCCAATTATCCCAAATCATTTTCCCCTACTGATTTGTTTCATCATACATGAAATTATTTCTATAAATCAGTCCAACTTTTGGATGTCCTATTCTGTTCCACTGCTTTATGTATGTGCCAAAACCACACATTCAATCACAGAAGCTTCAAAATACTTCCAAATACCTGCCATACCAGCCCCATTCTCTAGTTGTGCTTGTTTTCTATGTTGGCTGCTGTAACGCAATGCCATAAACTGAGAGGTTTAGGAACAACAAAGTTATATTTCTTGTAGTTCTGGAATCTGAAGTTAAAGATCAAGGCAATGGAGACTTGGTCTGATAAGGTATAGCTTCTGATTCATACATGGCTGTCCTCTTGCAGTGTCTTTAAAAGTCTTATAGAAGGGGGCAACTCTGCTCTCTTCAGTTCCTTATAAAGGCAGCCATCCCACTTACGAGGGATCCACCCTCATATCTTAATCATCTCCCATAGGCAATGGAGCCCCTAGTACCTGCACCAGAAAGATTAGGCTTCAATATATACCTTCTCTACGGATGACACAAACGTTCAGATGGTACCATGGGATTAATTAGAAAACCAAACATTTAATGGCCCAATACTGTGAGGGTCCAATTCATGTCGTCAATATTAAGGATGTATTTGGTAAGATAATGGGGTGTTTGAAGCCTGTTGGACACAATTGGCTGTGTGTTCATCTTCAGGTTAAATATCCTCTTCCCATAAGAACTACTGACTAAAGCCTTATCTCTGAGTATCAAGCCCAGAGATGTCCAGAAATATTTAGGTAGGTACTGACTGTAAGTCTCTGTGATTCTCTTCTTCCCACTGGCTCCCATCAAAGACCCACTGTAACCCAGACATTTTTGTATTGGCTAGATTCAGATATTCAATAATGTAAGGGTCAAATCTTGCCCAAGAGGGCACTTACATCAATGATTGTCAATTTTCTTTTTCTGACTCATTAGATAAGACAAAAGTCTCAAAAAGTCACCTGTTCTACCTCTTCTTATTTCCCACTAGATAAAGAACATGACCACAGTAATCAGAAATGAATAAAATGATATTCAAATGATAAATTAGCAATTACTCCCCAAGGTATCCTTAAGAATATGATCTGCATATAATTGACAGTATTTTAATTAATTCCAGAATAACAGCAATTTCAAATTGTGTTCAACTCACCACATCTGTGAAGACATCTGATAAGAAAGCATCCTGTCTGAGCCTTTCAGGACCCCAATTCTCATGTATTTATGGGGTGAGAATTTCCATTCCATCCAGCACTGTGTGTAGCAGCTAGACTTCTAAACCTCACAATAGCCTCCATTACATAAAGATATTAAGTCTTAACATCTTTTAATAACACACTTACTCATTTTCTGTTTTGCTTGCCAATAAAGGATAATAATAAACAACCCTTAAGTAGCTACTATGTTCCACTCACTCTTCTAAGAGCTTTTCGTGTGCAAAAACAAGGAACAATCATGCTATTTTTTCCATCACTCATTGATAGGAAGAAAGTAATTGTAATTTTTGGTTCCATTTTGAACCTGTCAGAAAGTCCCGTAAACAGTGTTTTGAGTTCATGTTGCTTGCCTCTGTCCTAACCCAGATGCACTGATTCTGAAGTTTACCCCTGACAGCCAATTTCATTTTCTTATTTTCAAGGTTTGAACCTTCTTTGTACTTTTTAGGTACTGACCATGAAACATAAAACTTTTTGCAATCTATAAGGTGCTGCATGTGTGAGAGGATCCTAGTACCTCCATTTGCAGGTAAGGAAACTGAGCCCCAAGTTTCCAAGGTCACTCAGTGAGAGGCAGAAGAATCAAGACTAAACTCCATTAGGAGTTCAGCACCTTGAAGAGCTCCAAAAGGCTTGACTGAAGTCCTATATGATTCCTTTTCCATATATCATAAGGACAAAATTCCCATCCTAATTCTTAACCTAAACAAATTACTCCCAAATTTTACAAGTATATGTTAGCAATTTATCTTTCTGTTTCCAAGAGTCAGAGACCCAGGAGTGGATTAGCTGGGTGTTTGTCTTTCCTGGGACTGTGGACTAGACATGAGCAAGTGCTTCAGTCATTTGAGGTCTCACTGGCTGGGGAATTTGCATCTAAGCCCACTCTGTGGGTGTGGCTGGAAGCCTCTGCTTCTCTCCACATAACCCTCTCCATAGAGCTGCTCATGGATTGAAAAATGATTAGAGGGAGAGGGATGACGGGTGGTAAAGAGGGATAGAGGAGGGCTAGCAAGAGATAGAGAAAGATAGAGAAAGAAGAAAAGAGGAAGAGGAGAACAAAGAAAAGGAAGGTGAGAGTTTCATTGACACTTAAATGCCAGCTGAAGAATTTGGTCTTTGTTCTATATAAAATTGATGATTAAGGAGAATCTTTCTCAGACCCTCTTTTGGGGATTCATTGTGTATGTCAGGCTACTGTTAATTCAGACAAAGAAATTTTCTGTTATCTAAAACTCTACAACAAATAGCTGAAAGAAATTCAAGAAAGCAAAACTTAGTAGCAGGAATGCTATGAATGTTCAGTGGTAGACCAGAACTAGTACATTTGCCAAGTATCTCATGATAATAGTATGCTAGGAAGAGAAAAGGATTTGATTTTGAATTTTTCCTTCCATGCAATTCAGAACCACTGCTACTGTGAGAAGGAATGTTGAACTCTAGGTTGATGTCAGCTGATGGTAGCAGACCTATATATCTATAGCTTCTGCCAGTCTCCTGAGGAGAAGACCTGTGGTCTGGCTGTTTTGCTGGACATAGCAGCTGATGGAATCATGAGTCCAAAGATTTCAACTGGCCAGAAATGGAACATGTCAATGTCTCTTCTGCACTGGGTGCTTTACTTAATGGCCTTGTTATCTTCTCCCTCCTTTTCCTGCCCCAATATTTGAAGAATGTTCTACCTTGTACTCAATATTCTCTTTCCTGACTAGAAATCCCTTCCTCTATGCTAATCATCTATACTTCATCTGGGATCCCCACACATGGTTGACATAATTGATATACTCTGACATAATTGTTATATAAGTATCTCTGTCTTCCACTAAACACTGAACTCATTCTAGCTTACAGTTAGGGAAACTCTGGTCCACCAAGACAGATTCAAATTCAAGTTCACTCAGTTTGTTAATAACACACAGCAAGGACTGGAAGATATCTTCACAACAGAGCCAATGTCCCAGGGTAATAAAATGCATCCTGTCTAGAGAGCAGAGCTGTCTGTGGGGCTAATTCCATAGCTGTCTTTAAAGCTGTATATCCAAGAATGTGTGTTGCAATGGAGGTGCCAGAGCTTGCCTGCTAGTTTCTCCAGCACCAGGCCTGCGAGTGTTCACACCAAGGGGCTGAGTGTGGGTGTACTGGCCTTGCCGGAAGGATGGCCCAGGAACAGGAAGTGCCACTCTGATTTGTGTGAGTCACCCATTTAGACTCCGCAGGGGCCTCATCACACAGAAGCCTGTCAGCTTTCATCTCCATCTCTCCTACCCCTGAGGCCAAAAGTCAAATTCAGTTTCTGCTCACTTGTTTGATTTCTTTTTTCGTAGCTCTTCCAGCTTCAGAAACTTTAGCAAGCAGCCTCCTCTGGAAGTTCATAGTGGAAATCTCTGAGTGGGGCCTGGGCTTAATCAATGGCAAATCTCTCACTGGAGGCAATCCTGTCCCGAGTCTTGCTAAAAGCACTTGCAGAGATGGGAAAGGCTCTTAGAAACCTTTCACAATGGACTTAGCCTAAAATTGTCACCTTTATTCTCTCAGGTGACCGCTCTCTATCACCACTTCTCTGCTAGCCAGAGAAGAATGTGAGAGAATACACAGAGGCAATTGTTCGCTTACTACATAACTAGGGAACCTGTTTGCTTTTATTTTTATTTTTGGTGTTACTGGGATTTGGTTCAGGCCTCATGCTTGCTAGACTAGCACTCTATCACTTGAGCCATACCTCAAACCCATTTTCCCTTAGTTACAGTTTAGGCAGGGGCTCACACTTATTTCCTATGTCTCCCATATAACCAGAATTATAGTAGTTCACCATTGCATCCAGCTTGTTTTTTAATATAGGGTCTTGCTAACCTTTTTTTTATTTAACCCTTTCTGGCTTTGAACTGTGATCCTCCTAAATCAATGGATTGTAAGGTCAATCCCTTACTCACGGTTGGTTATTAATCTTCTAAAGATCAGGCAGAAATGCAAGAGACACCAGAGAAAACCGGGAAGTGTGGTGGATGCTGTTGTAGGGAGCAGAGCTGATTCCATCTTGATTAGGGAAACATGGTAGGAAATGTTGGGGGCAATAGATCAGGTCAACCTGACCCCAGAATTCTGCTTTTTAAATGGCTTGCTTAACGTGTTTGTTGCTTGCTCTACCCCCTGCGTCAAGTCCCTGCATCTGTGCTACCTTTATAAACCCCAATTTGAGGATTGCTGGGGGCCGGGGCATGGTGGCAGTTCCTGAGTCTGCGCTGTGTCCCTGGCCGGTCAGCCCGCTTTCCAGGGGCGTAGTTTCAGCTCCCGCGTCTGCCCCCGACAGTTTGCTTCCCCAAATAAACCCATCTTTTTGTTTGAGACTGTCTGAGTGGTGGACTCTTGGGGGGACGTGGAACCTCCTCTCCCCCCCCCCCAACCCCGTAACAGATGCTAGAGGCTGGATGGGTGGCACTTTCAGGTTTGGGTTCAGCTCTTCAGTGTTTTCTGACTTTGTTTCCTGTGACCACCACCACATGCAGCCTTTCCCTACCAAGCTCTTCCCTTGCTTCTTTTGAATATGAAATGGTATAGTAGATTCTACAGAGATTTCACTGACTTAGTGGGGAAAATGAACAAAGAAAATACTAATGGTGTTGAAAACAATCCCATTTATTTAGGACTGTCACACTTCCGTCTTAAGAATCCCAGAAACAAGAACAAAAGATCTTCAACTCAGTTCTACCTCTTCTTCTCCAACTCACTGCCTTTCCTTTAAAGTTGAGGCCTCTGGGTACCATGTTGTTTACAGGAATCTAGGAGATGCTATGCTAGTCCTTTTTTCTCCAAACCAAATCAGAACAGGGAATACCAGTCAGGACGCCACTGAAATCTAAGTCAAGGCATAAAGATGGAATTAGACAGCAGTAGAATGAATGGAAGAAATGTTGAGGAGCTGTAATAGGTAGGACCTGGAGAGCAATTAGAGATGAGGTGGAAGCATTCAGTCTTTTTATTCTTGTATAAGTTATATGTGGGATTCAAATGTAATCCCTTGGATTTGGGGAACATTCTTAGTAAAAAATAAATTCACATCAGAAAGAAGTTTGAAGGGACACAAGGGCTAGGATGGAAATTTTGGTATTAATGAAGAGCTAACAGGATGTTACTTTGAAAAGGATCTAACATTAAGGTATAAGTTATAAACAACAAATGCCCACATTTAAGGGCAAAATTTATGAGCTTTGACATCTAATTATCTGCCCTAATTATCCATCTTTTCAATCACCTTAAAAAATTCTCTTGTACCTCTGTCCAATCAATAGCCTTGCTCTTATCCAGGAAACCATTGGCCAGCTTTCTGTCACTATACATGACATTTGCATACTCTAGAATTTTATAGATGTGGGACTATGAAAGAAACTTACCATCTTCTGTGTGTTTTGTTCCACTCTGTCTTATGTTTTTGAGGTTTATCTTATTATGTTTTATTACAGAATATATCCACTGTGTGGCTATATTAAAATTTGTCTATCCATCCACCTGATGGATATTTAGATTATTTCCAGTTTTCAGTTCTTAGAAATAAAATTTTTCTGCACATTTGTACATAAGTCTTTGAGTGGATAAGCATTTCTATTTTCTTAGGAGGATATCTCAGTATGCAAGCACTAGGTCACATAGTAAGCATACATTTAACTGTATAAGAAACTGACAGATCATTTTTAAAAATCTTCAGAACACCCCTTAGGATTATTCATCATGATTCAAGGATGAAGAAAAATATTAATTTACTCCAATACGACTTGATTTAAATTAGCGAGAACTGAATAAATGAGATGAAGCCAATATCAAATTCAAATCCAAAGTTGGCTTTGATTTTAATTCCTATAATAAAAACATTTTTCAAGGAGTATTCATAGGTATGCATAAGGGGGAGGGGAAACCTTTGTAAACTACATTATTTGAGTGATGGGATTAAAATTAAGCACTGTAAAAGTATAAAGCACTCAACAAACATATCCTAAGTATGATCAGTTTAAGGGAACCTGTCTGGGACCTTGTAACATTGCTTTGCTTATATAACCATGTGGCCCAACATGCATAGTGATAAACATCCTCCTGAGTTGAATTGACCAGAAACAGAAAGCAGGGCATGTGTGTTGCTAGAAAATTATAGCCCGATCATACTTAAGGACTCCCCTGTGGTTGGGAGCCTTAACATTGCTCCCAAGGGGCCTTCTATCTCCAGGATCAGCCTAATCATTGGCTCAGAAACTTCTTTAGAAGTTGATTGACACCAGCTGCCAATCTAGATTATCACCAGTGAGCCCCAATTAAAGCTCTGCTTTTATTGATCCCACTGTTAAGACTTGGGATGTTAATACAAATCCACAAGTGGAAAAAAAAAAAGAAATTACCCCCTGAGGAAAAAAAGCAGTATTTTATAGTATGTACTATTTTATACAGCCATATTATACGTTATTTATAATTCATAAATACATTTTTGAACCCATCCTCCTAAATGTTGCATTGTTAGTCTAATAAGGTTGGCATTCAGAATCTTTCTTTTTCAATCCTTCACTATGGAAAGGGACATTACTCTAGAAGAAAACATAAATGGAAGAGTATTTTTAGCACTGACAAAAATAGGAACTCTTTTAAAGTAATTTGTACTATTGTCATTGGCTCGGGCCTTCATTAGCCACCTAAAGAGGAAACACCTAATGTTTTATTACAAATCTACTAGACGGGGCTCAGGTTAAAACACATTCTCTCTATAGGGATTATGTGAAGATGTTAAAACTTGGCCAGAAAGGTGACAAGGTATCTTGATAATTGAGATAATCCTGGAAGTCGGCAGGTCTGTCCAACTGCTATGAACTAATAGTAGGTAATCAAACACAGCGGTTCTATGCGGCTACTGGCAAATGCCAAACAGCTTCCTGATGCACAGATTCCAGCCTTAATTAGTCACTGAGGAGGAGGAGGCACATTTAAACTAATCCAAGGAATCATTATCATTTGAGCTGCTTACCCACAAACATGAAAATGCTCTCTAGACAAGCAGTTCCTACCTGCAATGGGAAAGCATGTACGGTAGAAGGATAATCAACTGACCTTTCCAAAAAGGAACAGCCCAGAGGAGGAATTCTCTCCATCTTCTACATTGTATCCTGGGCTTCTCCCTCTTTCTCCTAGCTCTATTTTCCCCAGTGTAAATGTGATGGTACATGTTAACTCAAGAATGGCCACTGACAAGAAGTATAAATGAACATTCAAATGGTTGGGCTATCTTGTGGAGGGTGGCAGATGGTGCAGGCAGTGGTTGAATCAGACATGACCATGAAGGCATGACTTTCTACCGCCATTTCTGTGAGAGGGAGGCAGTTCTTCCCTAGTGGATAGAACACAGTTGGCAAGACTGCAAGTGAGAGTCAGTGGAGAACAAAACTCTCTTATGCCCTATACAGTCTCTCCCAGAAGTCTTGGGTGGCTTGGCTCAAGTGAGTGTATTGAGAATGTGAACTCCAGAATCCATCCCAAAGCACCACCCACCCAGGCCCCAGGTCTAAAGGAGAAAAGGACTAGGAGGTTAATTAAGGGCAGTCCAGCCTCTTGGGGGATGCACACACAGTGTTGGTGGTACACAGCCCATGTGCTTTCCCTCCCACAGGAAAGACGAAGGGATTGCTTCTGCCTGCAGTTTCTCTGAAAACTGTGCTTTGCCTTTAAGCATCACATCAAAGGAGGTGCTAACCAGCAGAGAAGCCAGCCTTTCATTTCTGCATTTCTGCTCAGCTGTGCTACCTGAGTGAGACGAGAGCCAATCTCTCCAAATTCTTCAATGGTGCGAGTATAACTGGGGAGCTGCTTGCTGCCCCCACCTCGCTTTCCCCTTCCCATGCAGAAGACACATCAAAAGGACACGGTGGGGTGTTCCTCACAGTAGGAAAGCCCACTGGTTGGAGTTCAGTTGGAATTTCCTGTTGAATCTTTCAAGTAACCTTCAGTACCCGAAGGGAACTTCTTGGAGATAAGTCCCTTATCAGTTCACGTGTTGAACGACCATGGTGGCTCTGGCCTGCCTAGCGCTTGAGGACCTGTGATGGGTCTGGATGCTTTCCCTCTCTTTCCCAATCCTGTTCTTCTGGACTGCCTGATTCCCTAGGGCTGGACATAAGATTAAAGAATGTGGTGAGAGAGGTACAAAGAGAAGGGATCCCCAAAGGTGCTCCTTTATTGTTAGAGAGGCAATCAGGCCACCGTAGCTGAGCAGAGGAGAGCAGAGCCCTTATGCTGATTTTATCCCCAAGGGGTGCTTCCATAAGTAACTCAAAGACCTCTGCCCAAGACCTCCCTTGGTATGAGTGAAGTTTCTCCTTAAGTGCTAAGTGTCTGGAGGCCCTTCCCTTCCCATTGTCCTTCTCCTAGGAGAATCTAAGTTGACCTGTGGTGGCCATGATTGGTTCTTTAGACACCTGGGTCCCTACTAGCATTTTGCTGTTCCGTGGAAGTGCATCTTGTTCCCAACATAGACCCCTTCCAGCAGTGTCTCACTTATGGGCTGTTTTTAAAGCCTGGGTCTCACATGGGATTGGTGCCTCAGAATTTCAGGAGCTACCATTGTACTTGTCTGAATGACTCTCCTGAGAGGGTGGAGGGAAAAGCCCCAAGCTCTCTCCTTGTGGGGTGTGAGGGGTAAATAAATGTCCAGCACATCATCAACTCTCTCCAAAGAGATTTCCTCTTAGCCTCTCCAACTTCAACCTCTTATGCCTCCAGCATGGGTGATGGGCTAAGAATTTTGCAAACTGGCTATTCATCACCTCTTTGCGAGGACCTGTCACAGTCTATTCAACACTGTGCTTAGGGATGTGGTGATATTTGAGATGATTGCTTTGTTCTTAGCCAGCCACTGTGATCTGTCAAACAGAACAGACACAGAAGAGTCCTGTTTGAGCATCCCATTATACATTACTGAGATAGGAGTTCTTCCCTCGCCTCGCCTTGCCTCACCTTATTTTAGCAAAGCCTAAAACACTAGGAAGCGAGTAAAAGGAAGAGGTAGAGGTGAGAGGGAGTGCAGTGTATGTGAGAACACAACACCATTGCGGGAAGAAATCTGAGCTGAAACAGAAGCCTGCAGAATTCACAGATATCTTAGGGGAGGAGAGGACACAGAACTTCCCACAGAAAGTGGGTGATATCTTCCACATACTTAAAAACCTTAAATCATAAAGAACTGACATCTGAGGACAATTAGTGTTCTTGTTTGTTGACATGTTGGTGGAAATGGGCCAAGGTCATTTTGGAGGAAAACTCCCATGTGGCTTTGGGAAGGTCTTGTCATAAGATAGTAAATGAAATGCGCTGCTATACTGATAGGCTCTGAATACAGCTGTGTTACTTGAGCTGTTTGTCATATTTCAGCTAGGCCTCTACTTCCCATGTCACTCACTAACCTTTGGCCTAGTTTGTTCACTTGATGTCTTCCACACCCTAGCAATAATGAAGACCAACATGACTGTAAGCATATCTTTATCTGAAAACATTTCAATAAGTACTTGATCTTTTGGAGGAATAAAACAAAAATAATTTGAGATCACTAGAAAAATGATTTGAAACTTGGAAGTAGGCAAATGAGAGTAGTTGATGTCCTTTCAGTGCCAAACTAGGCCAACATTTCTGTTAAATGAGTTATTTTTCAACTCCAAATTGGGCGCTTTCATAAGTGACCAGAGACCAACTTGTCGATTGTTATCTGGTGGAACAATACTTTGGTAGGTTATGGTCTGTGATTCTGTTGGCCACTGGCAAGCTTTCTATCTAACTCAGTAATCTTATCCTAACATTGCTTGTAAATACTTAGTTTCTCCAAGACTCTTTGGAATGATCGTAACATCTTAGTGGTCCCCTCTTTAATGAGTTGAATGAAATCTTTGATGTCTTTTCATATTTTGGAGACATTCATAATTTTCCCTTTTGAATATTATTCTTTAAACAAGATTAAAGTCCAATATTCTCAGCTATGAAATTCTGCTACTACTTGTACTAGTACTGGTACTACTACTAGTAGTATCACTACTGTACTATTGGATTCCTTTCTGCAATGAGAAATCCTGATGGGTGAACTCTGTGACTGTCCTATGGTCCCTAGAACATGGTACCTCCTCCCTCCCCACAAAGGGTCAAGACACAGAAGATGGTGTTCCCTTTAAAATAGTCTTGAGTTCTCATTTCTTTTCAGCCTTACTTGCTAGGACCCCACTGCAAACATCTCTTCTCTGAATTGCCTGGAGAATCCCCTAGATGATCTCCTTCACCTGTTCTTGGGTTCCTCTCATGTCTACACTTCATGTAAAGTGATTTTTGAGACACATGATCTGTTCTTGTTTTTCCCTACTTAAACCTCCTCTGGAGCCTTCCACTGCTCCCAGCTAAACCTAATTTTTTTTTGGGGGGGGGGGGCCTGTCATGGGGCTTGGACTCAGGGCCTGAGCACTGTCCCTGGCTTCTTTTTGCTCAAGGCTAGCACTCTGCCACTTGAGCCACAGCATCACCTCTGGCCATTTTCTGTATATATGGTGCTGGGGAATTGAACCTAGGGCCTCATGTATATGAGGCAAGCACTCTTGCCACTAGGCCATATCCCCAGCCCCCTAATTTCTTAACAGGAGCTTGTGGCTGGTTCCATGTGCTTTGTATTGCCTGACTCTGTGCAGTCACTCTACCCTTGCTCACCCTTGGCCCTGTGCCCATCCCAGAATCTTTGCACACACTGTGCCTAGAAATTCTATCATGTCCCCAACCAATCTAACTGCTTTTCTCCCATCAGGCCTTGGCTTTACTGCTACGTCCTTGGAGAAGACTTCTATGGCCCCCTTTCCACCCAGTACCAGGCTAGCAATGACATTTTCACCCCTAACTTCCCAGCAGATGAGACACTGAGGCTAATCTTGATGTCTGCAGTACTATGTTAATTGTTTAGAGCAGTACCTGACATACACTGTACTTCTCCAAGATAAATATTTACACATCTCTGAAACCAGCCTGTATCTTTTCATCATTCATATGTCCTACTGTATTTGGCAGGGTTTGTCTTTCCTAGTGTGGATAGCTGTATATATTACACTCAACAGTATCTTACATTTGAAGAAATATGGTCACAAGAATGAATATCTGCAACACAAGTCTGCAGTTACTTAGATTTTCAAACCTATGGCAACTACTGCTTAATTAATGTCTGACTTCTGAAAGTTTACTTGCTAGACAGGAGCCAACTGCTGCTTTACCTCACAGGCAATGGGCAGTCTGGACACAGTTTGCTTTAGTACTAGCTAGACAGTATGCGTGGTGAAGTTCATAAAGAGACACAAGTGTCATATCAGGGGCAACTTGTGCAAGCTCTTCCTGCTGCTCTGGTGTCTGCTGATTCAACTTCTGTCAACAGGATTCCATGTCCCAACCACTGCTGTCAGCACCTCCTCTGCCGGAGCTGATGTCACACCAGCTTGGATCAGCTGCACCCATCGCTGTCCTCCTTACACTCCAAAGAACTACTGCTCCCAGTTAGCTGAACAGAGTTGAACTTTGGGTGTTCAACACACACTTTGCTCTGCCATTTATGCAGATTCTTGTATTGTAAGCCCAGCCAAAGAAAGCCCTGGGAAAGCTGCAGGAAGCTGTAGATTGCTTCCCCTCTCATTGTATTCCTGTCTTCACCTTTGGTCCTGAGTCCCAAGGCCACTAGAATGAGTGGTCTCGTCTCCATGTATCGTTCTGGAACAACACTAATAGAGGCGCCACGATAGACAGGACCCCAAAACTTCCATTATTGCCTTTTAGATGAAATACTAGCCTGTATTTTCTTTTTTTTTTAATTTTTTATTGTCAGACTGATGTACAGAGAGGTTATAGTTTCATACGTTAGGCATTGGATACATTTCTTGTACTGTTTGTTACCTCCTCCCTCATTCCCCCTCCCCCTTCCCCTTTCCCTTCCCCCCTCCCCCATTAGTTGTTCAGTTCATTTTTACACCAAACAGTTTTGCAAGTATTGTTTTTGTAGTCATTTTAGCCTGTATTTTCATCCTTTATAGGAATCAGCTTTTTCTTTGGTGAAGACTGTTCCATGGGACCTTATTCTGAGAAAATGCTCTCCTGATGTCTGGGCATGTCTTGACCCTAGCAGGAGATAGAAGTAGAACAGGTTTGTTCATTGACCATGGCCTTGGTTAAGTTGTACCCATGATTGATGAGGCTGCTATTTCTGGATGTCCTCCCCCCATCATTACCCCTCCCTTACCGAGGCTTCACAAAATAGCTGGGCTGAATCACCCGGGCAGAATCTTTTAGTCACTTTTAATTCTGCCAAGGAAATATAGGCATGAACCTTCAGCTTCTAAATTAACTTTAATTCCCACCAGACCCTGGACCCTTTTAGATCACAAAGCATTTTAAAACTGAAGTTGAAAGTTTTTATTTTTTAATAACAAGAAAGAAAAAAAATAATCCCTGGGGGAGACATAATTGAAGCAAATATAACAGAGGATTAGGATCTTTGTCAAGTAAAGATCTGATGCAAAAGTAATAAAAAGTAAGATCCCAGTAAATAATCTAGATAGACTAGTCCAAACTTTGCAGCCCTGAATGGACACCAGGATAGAAATACCCAGTTCAAAGGTGCCACTGACCTCTAGCTGGCCAAGCAATGGCTCTGCCCACAAATACAGAATGCACTAGCACGAGGAGGCCATATGTGGTCACATGTAGATATGGACCCAATAATCCAGACAGCAACATTCAGTGAGGATAGCCTGATGGCCACAGCTAAAGAACCAGACCCAAGGGCATAGGCCTAAAGCATCGTGGAGGCGTGGAGGAAAAGAAACAGCAGTACATGGAATCATTAGCTACTCAGGAGGCTGAGATTGGGAGGATCTGGTTTGGATCAACAGCCTGGATTAAAAAGTTAGAGAAATCCTCAACTCAACAAATAGGTGGTTATGGCAACTTCAGCTATGTTGGAGGCCATTGTGGTTCCAGGGGTGCCCCAGGAAAAAATAACCCTGAATACTAGAGAAAGGCCTGTCTGGAGAACACATCTTCAATGTCAAGAAGGCTCTGCTCTTCAAAGGAAACAATCTGATCAGGGAAAGTTTTCAAGGCAGAGGATACCCCCAACTCAGGAAAGGTATGGCCAGATGGACCAAGAGAGGGCATGGGTTTTTGTTGTTATTGTTTGAATGTCTAAGTAATTCCTTGGTAGCCGTGTCAACAGCCTAGGAGAAACTTGCTACTCCCAGCACAAAGCCCAAGACCACAGGGCTTGGCTTTTTTCTGATATAGCCAGCTTTCTCTGATGTGAAAGGCAGAAGTCTTAGGAGGCTTGTTTGACCAGGACAACATGTTTATGTGAGGATGAAAGCTCAGGATATAGCTTCAAGGGTTTTTTTGGGTGGCCTGGTTTTAGTGTGTTCCCTAGAATTCATACATAGCAAACTTATTTCACATAGTCACATGCTAATGATCTTGGAAAGGAGAGATTTTGAGAGATGATTAAGATTAGATGAAGTCATAAGGCTGGGGCCTCCATCAATGCATTAGTGATTTCAGAAGGAGGAAGAGAAGAAGGAAGGGAAGGAGAAAGAGGTAGAGGAGGAGGAAGAAGAGGAGGAGGAAGAGGAAGAGGAGGAGGAGGAGGAGGAGGAGGAGGAGGAGGAGGAAGAAGAAGAAGAAGAAGAAGAAGAAGAAGAAGAAGAAGAAGAAGAAGAAGAAGAAGAAGAAGAAGAAGAAGAAGAAGAAAGACCTTTTTCTGTCTCAACATGTGATGCTCTGAGCTGACCTCAGGAGTCTGGAGAAGTCCCTCACTAGATGTGGGCCATTCTGATGTCCAGAACCACAACTCAGTTCGTGGTCCTCAGTTACAGCAACAGATAACCTATGCAGACAGCTTTCCTCCTTGGTGTTATGGATAACGACTTTGTAAACCTAGATGCAGCATGGAAAGCCTGTGGGTTCCATGCTAACAAGCTGTGTAGGCATTCCCCACATTTCTCCAGGCTGTCAGAGGGCTTAGATCAAGTGTTCTCACACATTGCCTAAGCAAGCTCTCTCAGCCATATTTGCTCCAGGCTTTTATCAACTGCCAGCAAATAAAGCAGCTGTAAGTTCCAAACCTAACAGGTCTACACACTGACTGCCAGTTCTGATCACCTTGGAGATAAGCTATTGGGTTGGGGTCAGGTGTCCCCCCTCACACACACAGGTAGTTGGTGAAAGCTCAGGATTTTGTTAAAGTGAGGGATGGCGGGGTAGGGTGGGGTGGGGTGGATTTGTATCCAGAGTGCTTACTCTAAGCACTTCAGTCTAACAGAGCCTGGCTTCATGGACCTACATTGCTTCCAGCAGCCAGTGTCATTTGAGATGCCATGTGGATTCCAAGGATAGGGTAGCTCTGCTCTGGCATCTCCAGTGCTCGCAGCACATGGCAGTGCTAGATTGGGTCTCATGTCTGTGCACTATTCTAAGTGGGCTTCACTGTGAGGTAGTGGTGTTTAATTTGTTTTACTTGGCTTTAGAAAACTAAGACTGTTAATTCGTTTGCTCTATGTCTCTGTCTCTCTGTCTCCCCCCACCCTCCAGCCCTTTCTGATATTTAAGGTCAAGTCTTTTATGCTGGGAAGTTTTTCATTGTTTTAGTTGCTCTCAGGGTATAGTGAGGCTTAGTTTGGCATGTGGTTTTCCTTTTTTATTTTTTTTTCTGACTAATGACTTTTTAAATGTAGTAAGACTCCTTATCCAGATTTAATCTGTCTTGGAGTGATAGTACCATTTTGTCTTTTAAATTTTATTAGCTTTTATTTGGATAGTTTTGAGACTCTTGCTAGTGTTGAGATTTTATTTCATTACTATAACCATAGAACTTTCAGAGCTGGGAAGCCCTGTAAGACTTACTTTTTTCCCTAAATTTCCTTTTTTTTTAAGTGAAGAAAGTACAGTATGTTAAGAGATTGGCTTTGCATTTTCTAGCTAGTGATAGAGTTGAGAATAAGAAAGTCCAGTTCTTTAATCCTTACCTCAAAAATATTTCCAGAACTGGGAATGTGATACAGTGATAGTGTTTGCCTCAGGGACACAGGGTCCCATCCCCATGATATTCTCTCTGTCTCTCTGTCTCTGTCTCTCTCTCTCTTTCTCTCTCTCTCCCTCTCTCTCTCTCTCTCTCTCTCTCACACACACACACACACACACACACACACACAGTAGCTGTCAAGTATTTTTATCCTGAGAGCTACCACTTCCCCTGAGAACCACCACAGCACATTTGATGAGACTATATCTGCATATCTGTCAACTTGTATGAGACAGAGAATGGAGTCAATGGGATTTTTTTTTTCCACTGAAGCCCCATGGAAGGTCAACAGCCACATCAGTGAATTAACAGGAACTAGTACTAAGTGCCTCTTATGACAAGTCTAACTGTAGAGGCCCTGGTTCCTCATGACAAGGTCCCAAGAGACCTCACCAGAGGTGACAAGCTGGTGAACATATTGACAATATTGGCAAATCAGGTTTGGCAGTAGTCATCGAAAGGTTCAATCTCCAGTATTACCAGAAAAAAGAAAAGTTGGATCTCTTATTTCTTTTTGTTTGGAAAGGCAGGTGTTTTTTTTTTTAATCACAGAATTTCAGTTACCTCCCACTTATTGGAGTTATTTCCTTCTTTTAATTCTGTCTAAACCAAAATGGAAAGACAGCTAATTTCTCTGGATTTTTCCAAGCCCCAGATCCTGCTGTGAAGTAATGATGTAGAGTAGGTGTTTGCTGAGAATTCAGCCAGGCTCAGAGATAACTTAAAGTTCCATACCAAACATCACCTCTCTGTCCCCAAATTTTATAAACCATTCCCACAGCAACCGGATGGCTTCCCTCTCCTCTGGGCTGATTCTCACTTGGGCCTATTCAGGAAACACTTAGGTGGCTTCATCTCCTACAGAAAGTGATGCTTGTTCATCCAGAGATGACTTTCCCATTTAAGAGCTTCCTTTGTAAAAAACAGTTCTCTCTACGAGGTGAGTGCACACATAATTAGATTCATAAGCAAGAAGACCATACTTTATTATGCTTGTAATTTGCATTTCCCATTCACCAAGGCACTGAACTCATTCTTTGTGCTTTTTTTTGTTTCATTTCGTATGCATTTTCTAAGTAAAGGTGAACTTTTTTTCTCGCTCTAATAATTAATTTTTAAACTTTGGTAATGTAAAAACCTTTTAATTTTTGTGTAGCCAAATCCGATAGTGTTTGTTCTTTGGGCTATCTTTTATCTTTAGTCACCTGTAGCCTTTCCTGCTCTCTTCTCAATTCCAGACATATGTACATACATACACACATATATACATATATACATACATTTGTATATGTATGTATATATGTATATGCATATATATGCACATGTATATGTGCATATATATACATGTGTACACATATACATATATTTTGTTGTTGTTGGCTATGGGGTTTAAACTTGAAATTACATCCAAGTAAAACATTTTTATTGAAAAGCTATAGCCCTCATGTTTCAAACATAAAGTACTTGGAAGTTCAAGTGGAAGCTAAGATCTGTGTCAAGTGACTACTTAACAGATTTAAAAAGAAATGTCTAAAACCTTTTGAGAAAAATGAAAACGCCCCTAAAGGCACATTTATTAGTTAGCAATCTGTTACTGTAATACTTAAGGCAACCAACTTACAAAGAGAAAAGATTGTGGTTCTGGAAGTTTCATTCCATGGTTAGTTTGCCCTATTGCTTTCAGTCCTTCCCACAGGCCATAGGCGATAGCAGGGTCTGCACAGTGGAACATAGCTGCTCAGCTCATGGTTAGAGCACATACAAGAAAAAGAAGAGAACAACGGCCTACAGTCCCCTTCAAGTCCATGTCTCCATGACTAGACAATCTCTCACTAGGTCCTAGCTCCACAATTTATTTTTTTATTTTTTTATTTTTTCTCTCAAATTTTTATTATCAAACTGATGTACAGAGAGGTTACAGTATCATACGTTGGGCATTGGATACATTTCTTGTACTGTTTGTTGCCTTGTCCCTCATGCCCCCCTCCCTCCCCCCTTTCCCTCCCCCCCCAGGTGTTCAGTTCACTTACACCAAACAGTTTTGCAAGTATTGCTTTTGTAATTATTTCTCTTTTTTTACCCTGTGTCTCTCAAATTTGGTATTCCCTTTGAATTTCCTACTTCCAATACCAGGAAACACGGTTTCCAATATACTCAGATAAGATTACAAAGATAGTGTAGGTACAACCATAGGAAGGTGATACAAGAACATCATCAATAATAGAAACTACACATACACATAGGACGTTGAAAGTAGTTACAACTGTGATATATCACTTGTTTCCATAACATGGAGTTCATTTCACTTAGCATCATCTTATGTGTTCCTAAGGGTATAGCTATTGGGCCTTGTGATGCTCTGCTATGGCTTGCCTAAACCTGTACTAATTCTTCCCAATAAGGGAGGCCATAGAGTCCATGTTTCTTTGGGTCTGGCTCACTTCACTTAGTATAACTTTTTCCAAGTCCTTCCATTTCCTTACAAATGGAACAATGTCATTCTTTCTGATAGAGGCATAAAATTCCATTGTGTAAATGTACCACATTTTCCTGATCCATTCATCTATGGAGGGGCATCTGGGTTGGTTCCAGCTTCTCGCTATGACAAATTGTGCTGCGATGAACATTGTTGTGCTGGTGGCATTACTGTGATTTTGTTTGTGGGCTTTTGGATAGATACCCAACAGTGGGGCTGCTGGGTCATAGGGGAGTTCTATATTGAGCCTTCTGAGGAATCTCCATACTGATTGCCAGAGTGGCTGAACCAGTTTACATTCCCACCAACAATGAAGTAGGGTTCCCTTTTGGCCACATCCCCTCCAACAATTGTTATTATTAGTTTTCTTGATATATGACATTCTTGCTGGGGTGAGATGGAATCTCAATGTTGTTTTGATTTGCATTTCCTTTATGGCCAGTGATGTAGAGCATTTTTTCATATGTCTATTGGCCATTCTCATTTCCTCATCAGAGAAGTTTCTTTGTAAGTCTTTAGCCCACTTGTTGAGGGGGCTATTGGTTCTTTGCGGTTTTGTTTTGGAAGAAGGTAATTTTTTTAGTTCTGCATATATTTTAGAGCTGAGGCCTTTGTCTGTTGAATGTCCGGTAAAGATCTTCTCCCAGTCTGTGGGCTTTCTGTTTATCTTGAGAGCTATGTCCTTTGCCGTGCAGAAGCTCTGGAGTTTGATGCAGTCCCATTTGTCCAACCTTTCTTTGATTTGTAGCCTTTCAGGGTCTTTGTTAAGGAAGTTCTGTCCTGTGCCAAGGAGCCCAAGTGTTTCTCCTACTCCTTCCTTTAGTGTTTTCAGGGTGCCTGTTTTGATTTCAAGGTCTTTAATCCATTTGGAATTGATTTTGGTGCAGGGTGATATATAAGGATCTAGTTTTAGTTTGTTGCATGTGTTGTAGCTCCACAATTTTTACCACCTCCCAATTGTTCTGAGCCTTTGGGAAATGTTTTAGATTTAAACTATAGCCACAAGGTTTTACAGACAAAAAGAAGTTCTTGTTTAGAAAAATTCAAATTCAAAACTATGTCAATTTTCTCTGAGTTAAATTACAAGTTTATTGTCATCCTAATAAAATATTACCAGAAATTTTTCCCCTGGAACTTGACAAGTTGATGATAAACTTCATTTAAAAGCAAGCAGACAAAAGTAACCAGGAAGTCCCTGGGAAACAAGCATGGTTAGGCTCTTGCAGGTATCAGGATATATTTTGAGGGTCCTGTAATTGAATATGTGTTTTCAGCATATAAATAGAGCCACAGGGCAGAATAGAAACTTCTAGAAATAGACTCCATTTTATAAGAAAATGTAATGTAACAAATCAGTAGGGAAAAGATGACTTGGGATAGTTGGACAGCCAGATGGAAAAGATAAAATGTGATCAATTTCTCGCATCACACATAAGGTTAAATGTGAGTTATTTTGAAGAGCTAAATGGTCTAAGAAAGAGGGAGGGAGAACTAATAGCAAGGGGGAGAGGGAGGAAAGGAGAGGGAAAGAGAAAGGAGAGGTAGGGCAGGACAGAGAAGGGAAGGGAAAGGAAAGAAGTGGAAGAGGGGAGATGAGAGCGGAAGAGAAAGTAGGGAAAGGAGGAGAAGGGAAAGAAAATAGGAAAGGGAGAAGGGAGGAGAGAGGAGAGGAAAGCCTATGGGTATTAGCAATACCAGTTAACTCTTCCATCACATTGGAATAGGGAAATGTTTTAAACTATGATTCAAAATCCAAAAGCCCCAAGAAAAAGATGTATACCTAAGAACTAAAACAATAGACTTCTGGAGAGTAAAAGCATACCCAAGGAGAGCAAATACAGATGACAAGCTGGAAAAAAAATAAACAACTTTTGAAAATCACAGACAACAGATTAATATTCCTAATATACAAAGAACTTCTAAAAATAGAGAATAAAAGGAGCCAAGAACCTACAGAAAAGTGAGCAAGAGATAAGTACCTATTAGCATGGAAAGGGAAATACAAACAGCTCTTAATGGTATGAAAAGGTCATTTGCAATGAAATTCCCAAGCAAATAGGATGGTGAGGTATCAATTCAAACGCTTGACTATGGGGTAAGGCAAAGGAGGATCACTGGTGGGAACCTGACATTACATCATTTCTATAAGAAGCACACACCTCTCACTCTTCAACCATCCCATTGCAAGTATCTATTGCCAAGACCTGCTGGCAAAAATACAAAAGACATATGCACAAAGCTACTAACGGCAGTAGAATTAGCTATATGAGTGAACTATGATACATTTAAACAATTAAAATCCTAAAAGGAATTAATATATACCTATGCATGAATGCATACATATATGTGTATATACATATGTACATGTCTCCCTAAGATATACATGTTCTTGTCTCAACCATTCTATTTCTAGGCACTTATCTCATGCAAATGATTTAAAATATATTAAAATTTAACTCCTTTATGTTTTTTGTTACTATTATGTATGTTATGTTGATGTTTCATTACTACTGCTAATCATATTGATTGATTAGAAATGGCATAAATGTTCAGCTTCAGGGGACTGATGGATATGGTAAAGTGTATGTACTAAACACAAACTAACTGGAGATTCCTCTCTAAAATGACATCCTATGCTTTCCACATTCCATATCCCCTGGCTTCTGAGGTTTTGTATGGAAGTTTCCTCTCTAGACTATAAGTGCCTGGTTGTGTGCATGTATTGCTCATTTCTGTGTTATTTTTCCCTCCACTGGATGTTCTTCTATGACCCTGAGACCTGTCCTAAACTTTGTACATTCTGTGCCCCAAATAGCAAGTAGGTTTTATTTCCAGCATTGGTCCTAATCATTTCGTAATGGCTTCCTGGAGCAGTGTTGAGAAGGATTGTGTAGCTGAGTGTTAAATTCAGTCAGGGCAGTGCCACAATCAGTTCTCTCTGTCACACATGCAGGAAGAGAGAACGGAGCTATGTAAATCCTGTTTTGCCCATTGGCCACTAAAACCCTGAGTACCAAACATGCTAATAATGCCTTGAGTCATTCTGTAATCCCCATTCCTGTTTCTAAGCAGACATCCTTACAAGTAAACAGTGGTCAGTACACAGTGACCAAGGTATTTAAGAAACAACATAACTCTTCCAAAGGGAAAGACACTTGCTGGAGAGGCCTGAGCCAGTTTCCTAGAAGTTGAAAGATGATTTTTTTTAAAGCTAAAATATACACAAGAAGAATTCCAAGGAGGAAGAGTGTGAACAAACACATTTAGAGAGGTTGTATCAGTGTGAAGTGCCCATTCAAAATTTCCCTTCTTAAGGGAACCCCACATTCCTTTAGTTATCTCTCCCTTTCTTAGGTAGCCACGTGCATCAGAGAAATTTCCCACTTCTAAAATGGGGGTCCAAAGACAAACACCATTCACAATGAAAGTGATGTGTTTGGGATTAGCAGGTATCATGATTCTGGGTAATGAGAAATGAGGTGTTTTCTAAGAGGGTTTCTTAGAACAAGTTTCATAGGCTGAGAGAAAACCACAGGGAAGACAATGCCCTTTGCTCTTCAAGACTTTTCCATGTTTGATATGATGCCAGGAACTCCTGGATCCAGGTACTTCCAGTCTGAGGTTGAATTCAATGTTAAGATTGGCAAGGCAGAGAGGCAAAGCTCTTAGATGACGCCCGAGAGAAGCTACATCCTCTTAGCCTGCTGCTTCAGTCAGTTTTCCACGACTATAACAAAGTACCTGAAACAGGGTACATACAAAGAAAAGTTTCATTTGGCTCACAGTTGGATCTTGGCTATGTGAATAGGCAGCCCATCCATTCAGCAGCCTCTGGTAAAGGCCTCCTTGGCTGGGTCACATGATGACAGATGGCATCAGCGTGGCAGCAAATGTGTGAGGGAAGGATCACATGGCAAGACAGTAAGCCAGGGAGTGAGGATGGGCCACTCTTGTCATTACCCATAGACCCCATCTCTTAAAGGAGCCACCACCCCATAACACTGCTATACTGGGGACCAAGCTTCCAACACATGAACCCTGAGAGACAAACTACATTCAAATCACAGCACCCAACTGATTCCTGGAGCACCCATCAAGTGAGGATAATGTTTCCTTCCAGTTGAAGTTAATTGAGTTTGTGATCACAGAAGTTGAAAGCACTGTAACAGAGTCCTTAGCCATCCAGGTTGGCTAAATGCAGAAGAGAACTGAATCGAGTTACAGTTTGGGGGCAGGCTTCATGAACCCCTGCATGCCAGTTCAAAGAATGTGTAAATCACAGGGAGCCACTGAGAGTTTTGATAAGCAATGGGGGCAGACTTTCCGAACAGATGGGATAAATATTGGTGTAAATGCACGGTGTAGCTAGCGAAGGACCTGATTGGATTCAGGCTTCTCTTCTTTTGAGTAAAATATGCATCTTGTAGCAGCATCTTAAACAGACTGGGAAGAGTATGGGAAGGCTGTGGGCGTGTGTGATGATCAAGTTCCCGGGCATTGGTCTCAGTGGTCACACTCGTACACAAATGCTGCCCTTGGCTGCTGTCTCGCCAGCCTCATGTGTGAAACCAAACAGTTGGTTCTCCGCTTTCTTTGGCAATGGCAGAGCCCCAGTTGGAGCCCTGTGTTTGTGCTAAACTCCAGGCGGCACAGTTCTGATTTATAACTTTCTAAATTATTACAAATGTGATTTCTTTCCATTGTAGAAAAATTGGAAAATACATATAACAAAAGAAAATGGAAATACATTTGAATCTATCTCTCAAAGAGAAACCACAGATAACTTTTTGTTGGAGCTATTCCAGGTGTGCTCTCTCTCTCTCTCTCACTCTCTCTTTCTCTCTCTGTGCCTACATAGTCAATAAAAATCCTATCATAATACATGTATTGTTTTATAAGTAATAATGTATATATTGTTTCATACGCTTTGTTTCACTCAGTAATGTTTTGTGAATGATTTTTTATGTCAATCATTTTTTTTCTGTGACATTACTTTCAAAGGCTCCTTGAATTTCAGCCTAAGGAGTAGGATTTACTCAAACAGCACAATGCCTATGCATATTTAAGTTATTTCCCTTGGTTGCTCTTATCCACATAATGTTACAATCGAAATTCCTATGTATCCATTTGTGTACATGGTTTGTATATTTATCCAGGTATCACCTCAGAAGCGAAATTATAACCTGGGGAATTAAATTGCTAAGCAAAGATGAAATAATAAGAATTAAACACTCAAATTCTATCTCTTATATAAATAAATACAAGGGATGAGTATTTGCTTCCACTCGCCTTGATTCTCTCATCTATTTTTCCCCAAATTTACCCGTGTATTCCTAAATATGCCAAACCTATCTAATTTAATCAATCCATGCATATATCTCTTCATACACATGTATACATGTTTAAATAATTTATACTTTTTATAATCTAGAAATTTATTGAAATTAGAATGTCTGCAATTTTCTATAATTTAGAACCTAAATTATAAATATGTAGTTGAGCTTCCCAACTAGATATTCATGTGGATACCACACGAAGGCTCTAGACCAGAGCATATCATTATGTCTTATTGTGGCACTCATCTTCCTCCTGAGGTTGGCTGGAGTTACTCTCTCAAAGCCAGTTGCTGCCAACAGGGACAGCATGGAGGCATAAAGCCCACCGAGTCATGTGCAAGATTTGAGAGTGACTTTCTTTGTCCTGGAGACTAGAAATCTCCTTTAGAAAACCCCAAGACAGAATCATGTGTTGGATTGGATGTGAGACCTCCCACTCCTCTCCTCCCCACATATCTCCTAGGACACATACACCTCCAGCCAGTAGCTTCAAAGCTCTCTGCTCCCCCATTTTTATGACTATATCCATGTGGTTCAGTCATATACCAAGACATAGGAGAGCCACCATTTTGGTGTCCTCCATCAGAAGGTTTGAGTAAGAGGGAATCTTGCCTTCCTTCCACCAGAAGCTGTGTGTATCAGGACTAGGACCCTTAAGAATTGTACAGATCATGGCACCAAATGGCCATCCCTTATGGTTTATTGAGGATACCACTGGACTCCATTATTCCAGCAGGTACTGCCAAGCCCCCAGGGAGGCATATGCACTATGCATCCTTATCCCTGATCCTAGGGATCAGGCTTAGAGAATCAGGCTCAGAGAGGGGAAGTGCCTCTCATTAGGCATCTTGGAGCTGGTTAGCCACAAAGCCAGGCTTGCTGCTAAGCCTCAAGTTAGTAAAAGGATTTGGACTATCATGCTAAAAGGAATGGACTATCATACTAGATATTCAGCCTAACACTCTCACAGAAATACCTTTCTGATTCTCTTTCCATATTGGCTCTCCATGGATTTTTACACTCAGATTTGTGGCCACCATCATCTTTATACCTGACCCTTCCCCAAGTCCTCATCTGTCTGCTTCTGTCAGATGTAAAGGTTCTTATCATCCACCTGAGTTCTGCTCATCCACCCCTACCAATATCTGTTTCCTCCTATGTTAGAGACAAACCACAATACAGCTCTTATCTCATGTCTACTAGGTGCTCACTGTGGGTTAGGATCTATCCTGAGTACCAGCGCCTCAACATGCCCATCAAATTGCTATCCCTTAGGCAGTTTCTGCCACGAGCCTCACATCTCATAGCCCCCCATTCTGCCTTTCCTTGCCCAGTCTGTCCAGAGGAGGGGCTGACCAAGAAGGTAGGACCGACTTCCCTCTAGATCAAGCTTCAAAGATCACACAGATCCTGGCCTGAAGAGTCTCAGGTCTACATCAGGATTTGTTTTAAACCTTCTCCCTGAGAACATCCTTCAGAGCATACCACCCTGCTGGGGTGCATGTCCTGGCCACAGGTTTCCAAGGAGGAGCTATTTGCTGAAGGTGAGAGCAGGTGTACGCATAGACACGTGTGTGTGTGTGTGTGTGTGTGTGTGTGTGTGTGTGTGTGAACTTGAAGCTATGGGATAGCAAGAGAAAGGAGATGCGTCATGGACGGAGGGCTGCCATTTAGACTTTGGCCCCAGTCACTGAAGAATTTTAGGACAAGCCGATCTATATGAAGCAGGCACATTTAAAAGCTCCTCTTTTGGAGCCACAGTCTAGATCGAAGAAAACTGACATTGCACAGCCAACAAGAAAAGGACCTAGGGCTTGAACTCTTATGTACTATGCTTATTTTCCTCTTAGCCCTTCTCAAACACACATGTGACATAAACATTCTTGTTGAAACCTGTAAGTGCAGTGAAAGTCTATCACCCTTAAGAGGCTTGCTAATATTAGGAAATAGGCAAAAAGGAGATTGCAAACCATATTCTAACATGTTGCTTAGAATCTTCTTTCCATTGCAAAATTACCATAGTTTATTCTTCACTTCCAATCACCAAATCGTCCCTTTTCTGAAAAGCAGCCTGGGTATTACCTGCAGAAATTAGATCTTTGTCTCAATGGCATTTGTTCATCCCTGGAACGCTCACTCAGTATTCTTACTGGACCCTCTGTAACAAAAAACTACTTGCACTGCAACTGCTTCTGCGGTACCCAGGAGCTTCCAGTATCTTGAAAACAAAGACATCATTTCACCCAAGTCCTGTTCTCTCTACTCTCTACCTTCAGTGACCTTGGTAAATCATACTTCTTTTGTTGTTGTCAGTTGTGGGGCTTGAACTCGGGACCTGGGTACTGTCCTTGAGCCTCTTTGTGCCACAACACCACTTCCAGTTTTTGAGTGGTTAATTGGAAATAAGAGTCTCACAGGGACATTTCTGCTGGAACCATGATTCTCAATCTCAGCCTTCTTAGTAGCTAGGGTTACAGGTGTGAGCCACCAGTGCCCTACTTTTAAAAAGCAAAAATAATTAAATATCAAAGATGAAATGAAGGCTAGCTATCCAAGATATTCTCATCCATAAGAATACAAGAAAGGAAGTTAGCAACATGGAAAATCATAGGTAATTTAAAGCTACTGCCAAAGGCAGGTGACTTCAAACATCTTGCACTTTGATTGCATTGTGAATCTCTGTTTAAAACCTTTCAGGTACAAAACCTTAAATGTATGCTCGTTGCTCTGGTAGTTCATCTTCAACCTATGAAATGGCACTGCTAAGGTATAGAATAATATGAGTGAAAATGGGGGTTCATTTCCAAAGTAATGGTGGACAAAACTTTCTAAGAACCCAAGACAGAGGGCCAGAGTTAAGCCAAAGCCATTTTCTGGATTCAGAGTGGACAATGCCAGGAACCAAACTAAACACAAATCAGAGTGAATGTCAGGATGAGAGGTAGAGAATGGCTGCTAGAGGACTGGCATGACAGACCCCATCATCCCACTGGCTTGAGATTCCCTGGAGTTAGCCCCCTAGGGGAAGCCAAAGCACATGCCTTCCGGATTATTCCATGCACTGTCTTAAAGGTATCACCCACTGCCTGCTAAGGCTTGTACCAACCCTTTGTGGACCAAACCACAGTTATCAGAGTCACTTTGAACAATGGCAAGACCTGCATTCAAGTCATTGGGTGCCCAAATGTATACATTGTACTCAAACCCTTCTGACCATTCAGTTATAAGCACTCACTGAGCCTTACCACATGCAAGGCCTGCCTCAGGCTCTGAGGATCCAGAGGGAAGTAAGACCTAATCCCTGCACTCAGAGAGACAGTGCTTCAGTTGAAACAAAGGCATATAACCTCACACTATTCAGCCTCATGTGCTGGTCACCATGATAGGGGCCATAGGACAGCTCATGGGAGACTTCAGAACAGACATGACATTCAGACAAGGAAGGGAGCTAGGGGCAGACATGGCAGCCTGAAAGCTCAGGGGAGAGGGCAGCCCACACACAAAACATAACTAGGAATGGTAACATAGACAGGGCTAACACATTGACATACAAACTGAGTAAAAGAGAGTATACTTAGGGGAAGAATCCAAAAGTGCAACTGCTCTGAACAAACTAAAGTATTGCTTATCAAAAGGAATACCGTGAATGGAGGGAGGAAGGGGGAACACATGCAATCACTATTTAACTTAACTAGGTGAAAAATGAGCTATGTAACTTGTGGCTAGGGATGGGAGGAGGAAAATGGTAGAGAGCGAAGGAAGGGGTGACATTGTCCAAGAAGCACTGTACTCATAATCTACTTTTAGAATTGTAGCCCCTTTATACAGCTATTTAAGGATAACAACAAATCCAAGAGCCTCGTAGATTTTATCAGGAGGATTTTATCAGGAATTCAGAGTGCTTAAGAGCAAAGGGAGAAAGGGAACTTGGGGCTGGGAGGGGAGGTGTTGAGGGCTCAAGGTGAGGAACTGACAGCTGGGCTGAGGACTGTAGACCTTGTCTCTAAGATAATAGGATGCACTAAAATGTTCTAGGCAAAAAAAAAAAAAAAAGACTTTTTTTCTTTCTTTTTTCGTTCTTAAGCCAGAGTCTTGCTATATTGCCTAGGCTAAACTTACATTCATGAGCCTCCTAAGTGGGCTTCTCAAGTGCTTATATTGCAGGCATGAACTACCATGCTTGGCTCAGAGTGGCAATTTAGAACAATAGCTTGGAGAATGGATTGGAGGGGTTTGGGGTAAAGGTGAGAGGCCAGACCTCTGGAAAATGACTTCCAAATAAATAAGATTTCCTCTTGTTGCTTCTTATATGACTATTACTTATTCATAAGCCTTGACTGAGTATCTACGAAGTGTCAGATCGTGAATCAGGCACCGGAGGAAGAAATACCAGGGCATATAAGGTTACAGCTGCCCTGTGGGGCTCTGTACTTAGGTTTTCAGGGCATTTGTCATGAGAACTCCAGCCCACTGTACTCCTCTCTCTTAGCTTTGGATTCCATAAGAAGGCAGAACTACCTCAATCCAATTACAGATCTCTCCAAAGCTTCGAATGCCAGACTAGCCCTGCAGAAACCTCCTGGCCAGAGAGCATGTCCCATTCCTCGAGCTCGGTGGGCTGTGGGTGGGGCTCTTGCTCCTCCCCAGCCGTCTCCATGGGCGGCTGGCCATCCTCTGAAAAACGCACAGGTTGCCAAACTGTCAGCAAAAGCTTTAATGAATGGTTCTAATTACATTCAAGTAGCAGAGCCCACTGCCATTTTAATCAAATCTGAGCCTGGCAAGCTCTTTGGCAGGAAGACAAGAGAAAGCCTCATGAAAAATCCTGCCAAAACACTAATCACCTTTTATCCGAAATTTGCCTGATAGAGGCCTGGATGTAAAATGCTTAGAGGAAAAGTAGGAGGGAAAAATCCCAACAACAACAACAACAACATTGTTTGGATATTTTAAGGAGCTTATTTTGGGGTTTGCCATAAATTATTCCATGTGGGTAGGGGAGAAAATTCCAAATCAGGAGTTGCTGGGTGACTTCCCTTGAGGAACACAGGCCTCATGGAGGTGACAAGGCCCCTGCAGAGCCTGGGACCTAAGTCTATCTTCCATAGCTCCGAAGGCATGGCCTCGTACCTTTGCTGAGACCTTGTCAGAGCCCAGCGACGGAATGTACAAGATGTCCAGCTCTGCTCAGGGTCCTTGTCTACCCCATGCCTACCCTGTTGCTAACTGGAATTCTGCCAGTGTGAACATGGGTGATAATTAATAGATATTTTTGGAGATGGCTTCCATATGAACTATTATGATTTTCAAAAATCTAGAAGCAAGAGGCTTCTTCTCCTGAATTATTCAGAGCAAGGGCACTAGGGAAAACTAAAACCAGACAACTAGTCCCTAAAATGTCCCCTAGTGTGGGGACAAACTAGGTTCCCCTCCTCTGGGGCTGAATAAAAGAAGGACTCAAATTGCAGCAAGTGGTATTGAACTTACAAACAAACAAGCAACAACTCCCTGGTGATGAGGAGACCTAGTGGAGGGAGAACAGAGGTAAGGAGTAAATCTTCATTTACTGACCTTAACCTTGGAACAGTCAACCCAGCATTGGGGGCTACTTGCTTGCCAGTTAGGTGACAAAATAAAAGGTGTCTATCATTAGATTTAATTACCTCAAACATCCCAGCCAGTACTTACCCCAGCTTCCTGGATAGAATTCTTAACCTTAGATTCTATTTTCTGTACATTTTATAGCCTTCCCTGACCCCTACCATGGGGAGTCTCAGGTAATCTGAAAATGTTTGACACATGAATTTGGAAGTTCTGTTTTAAAATCCACTCACCGCCACTGACTGACTGGTTATATGACCTAAGCCCCAGCTTTCCAATTTTTGTCACTTATAAAATGAGGATTAAAATAGCTGCCCTGTGCTAGACTACAGAGTACTTTCAAAGCTGAAATGGTTTCAGATACATAAAAATGTCTGGCAAACAGAAAAGCACTTTACAAATATTTTTGCTCTTAAAAAAATTGAGCGTAGGGGCTGGGAACATGGCTTAGCGGTCGAGTGTTGCATGCATGAAGGCCTGGGTTCGATTCCTCAACACCACTTAAACAGAAAAGGCCAGAAGTGAAGCTGTGGCTCAAGTGGTAGAGTGCTAGCCTTGAGCAAAAAGGAAGCCAGGGACAGTGGTCAGGCCCAGAGTCCAAGCCCCAGGACTGGCAAAAAACAAACAAACAAACAAAAACAGCATACATGTAGCTGAAAGATCCTGAACATCTAAGGGTGGGATCCAGTGTCACAGGTCTCATGAATCTGAGGTTTTGTTTCTTCTTGTGATCAGTGAGAATAGTACTGCCTCATAGGAGGGTTGAGAGTATGGAAAAGGACAATGAGATCACTATGATAAATAAAATAACACTTGTTGGATTCTGGAGATACATCAGGAATTGAAAGGTTGATGTAAGGCTGTACTTCAATTTAGAGATAACAGCTCTCACTGGACACACCTTCTGACCAAAGAAATAGTTTTAGACCACCAGGTAGCAGATTTCAAGGATGACTCCTTTCCAGAGTGAAAGCTTATCCTAAGCCATAAAGTAAAATTCTTTTGGGACTGAGGTACAAGGGCATTCAATAGGTACACTGTAGATAGATTGACAACACTTTTTACTTCTTAGTTAGGAAATAATCTAAAGACCATAGAGCAAGCATCCATTTTTGCATTGAAAATATGTGGGTTAAAAATGTCTAAAATATGGAAGGAGGGTATCATGAAAGGTAATGCATCTTAAAAAAAACAAACCCTGGGATTATACACTGGAGTAAAGAAACCCTTACCATACCATGTCAATATGGTTTCTATTTGGTTAACTCAAATGACACAGGGACATGTGTTAAGATACAAGTGAATTGGTGTCCCTTCTATAGAAATTTGGGCTTACCAAGGTAATAGAAAGAAAATGGCCAGGCCTGACTTCCACATGCCCCTGCTGTGGTCCCAGTCACTTCCTATGCATAAAATAAAGATGCCTATAATTCTCGAAGGGTCATCAGAGTGTACAGAAGGTACATGCTGGTCCCGGTGACCTTGGACAAGCATGGTTCAGTGACATTTCAGGCCAATTCTTTCTTTCTTTCTTTTTTCTTTTTTGGCAGTCCTGGGGCTTGAACTCAGGGTCTGAGCATTGTCCCTGGCTTCTTTTTGCTCAAGGCTAGCACTCTGCCAACTTGAGCCACAGCGCCACTTCTGGCCTTTTCTATATATGTGGTGTTGGGGAATCTAACCCAGGGCTTCATGTATACGAGGCAAGTACTTTACCACTAGGCCATATTCCCAGCACAATGGATAACATGCCTGACTACAGATCAGAAGATTCAGGCCAATTCTTATAGGATGAAGTGGGAACAGAGAATACCAGTTCCTCCTCCTTCACAGGAGCCCAGTGATGAATCCAAGTGGGTGTTTTATGGGGGTAAAGAGAACAGATAGATGCTCTCCTCTCCTCCCCTCCCTTGGCCTCCTCCCCTCTTGGAGCATCATACATGGAATCCATGCAGTTGCTGGGAATAAGAGACATTGCACCACGAAGGAGGAGAAAGCAGAGGCACTCCATCATTAGGAGTCACTTTCATAGCCTGAAATCCTTTCATACTCCATCTCTTTTCTTCTTTACACTAAGTCTGAGTGGCAAGGAGACTTGTAATTTTATTAACTCATTTCTCTGATGAGAAAAGAGTGGTGAGAATTCTCAAAGTCCAGAGATCCTTTACATCACTGCAAAGCACTGTGTAGCAGGCCAATGTGGGTCCAGTTCTCCTACTCCCTTCCTCTTCCTCACCCATCATGCACACAGCTGTGTGGGTCTGATAACCACGATGGTTGTGCACACAGCTAGAGCAAACAAGACCTTGTGTCAGATGGTCACCTGTACAGTTTGGGGCAGAGGAAGCAGAGGAGATTGGGGTTCTACCATATACCAGCAGTCAGTGAATACTGCTTCCCCTTAAAGAATCTCTGTCTACACCTTATTAAACATTCATGGGAAGATCATTTGTGAAAATGTTTTGCAAAAAATAAAACCTTCTTAAATTCTTGTAGCCAGAAGGCAGGCCGGCTAGATGAGAATCTGTCTCCAGGAAGCTTAGCTGTCTCCTCTTCTCCTGCTTCTCTATCAAGTGACTCCCTGCTACCTCACACTAGGTGCAACCATATTCAACAGTACTGGAAAGTACTGAGTGACCATCAGCATATCTTCCATTAAGTCTCACTGCAGAAATGCTTGTGCCATACTCATATTTTGATGGCAATTCATTTGATTTATTCCTCACTCAACCTCAATCTTCATCATGCCCCCACCCTACCCCACTTTGTGCCAATACTGGGACTTGAACTCAGTGTCTTGTACTCTTGCTTTCTGTTCCTCCCGCGCCCCCCCCCCCGCCACACGAAACCTAATGCTGTACTACTTTAGCCATATCTCCATGTCCAGCTATTTGGTAGTTAATTGGACATGGACATAGGACTCCCAAGAGTTGTCTACTCAGGCTGTCTTTGAACTGCATTCCTCACATCTCAGCTTCCTGAGTAGCTAGGATTACACATATGAGCCTCTGGTGCCCAGTTCACAATTCTCTTAACTGAGCACTAAGTACGAGCCAAGCAATCATTGAAACGATTCTGAGGCCATGTACTATTATAGTCTCCTTATTCCCAGTAGGGCCACCAAAGCCCACAAAAATCAGACTGACGCTATAAATGAATGAGAGATCTGGATGACACTCCTTAGATGGCTGGTTCCAGGGACTACTTCATGCTCTTTCTTTACCATGCAGCAAGCTGGCTTTCAGCAACTCCCCATTTTATTTTACATGTATCAATTCTCTTTAACCACAACACTAACCCTGGCGGACAGGAAACTCCATCCTGCTGCAAAGGGGCAGAAAAATGATCTGTATGTGTTCTCACCGCACCAGGGTAGGCATCGGATCTGATCTCCTGAGTGTGAGGGGCTTCCAATCACAACATACCTCTCTGGTAGTCAAGGTTAAAAACAAGCTCTTCCTAAAGTGCTCTGGAGATAATTTAGAGAACAAAGGGCAAGTGGTTTGATTTTCTTTGGAAGGAAGGTTCTTGAGAAACTTCACATTTGATTATTATTCCTGTATTTTCTGTAAGGAGTGGCAGCGTGGAGGAGATGCCAAATATCAATCAGCCGAACAATTCAGTCATCCAATTAGCATCTTTAGAAGTGAGGGAGACAAAATAATTCCTCCTTCGTCTCTCTCCAAACACACGCCCCAGCCTTCAGAAACTGGCTCGAGAGCATTCTGAGGAACTTGAACCATGCACTGGATTCCTGTCAGGGAAATGGTAATGCTAAATCTCTGGGAGATGGTCAGGGTGGAAGCTGCCACAATAACAATTCTGAAGAAAGTAGCAACTTCTTCTTCCTCTCCCCAGGAACAGCCTGTGGGGTGCTGCTAATTTCTACAGAAAAACCTAATGTTTTTGCCAATGGAATTTTTGTAAAACTCACAAAAATTGGCTGTTTTGGTCAAATGAATAAGTCATCATTCACTACAGGTGTTTAACAACGCAGGTAAGTTTCTCCTTTCTTCCTTTTAGTTCTTACCTTTCCTTTTCTTCCCCTTTTCCTTTTTTTTCTTCCTTCCTCCCTGCCTCTTTCCTTCCTTTCTTTCTTCACTTCTTTCCTTTTCTTTCTATTATCATACCAGTCCCAGGACTTGAATTCAGATCCTGGGCACTGGCCCTGAGCTTTTTTGCTCAAGGCTAGTGCTCTACCATTTTGCCACAGCTTTATTTCAGGCCTTTGGTTGAAGTTGAAGATGAAAGACTTGCCTGGGTGTCTTTGAAGTGTAGCCCTCAGATCTCAGCCTCCTGAATAGTTAGGACTATAGGCATGAGCCACTTGTGCTCAGCTGTTTTCTTCTCCTTCTCCTTCTCCTCCTTCTCCTTCTCCTTCTCCTTCTCCTCCTCCTCCTTCTTTCTCTCCTTCCTTCCTTCCTTCCTTCCTTCCTTCCTTCCTTCCTTCCTTCCTTCCTTCCTTCCTTCCTTCCTTTCCTCCTCCTCCTCCTCCTCCTCCTCCTCCTCCTCCTCCTCCTCCTCCTCCTCCTCCTCCTCCTCCTCCTCCTCCTCTTCTTCTTCTTCTTCTTCTTCTTCTTCTTCTCTCCTTCAACAAGAGCTGTTTGCTCCAAAGTCGAGGCATTATTTTTCATTTTTATTATTATTTTTAATGGGCAAGATGAATTTTCCTTTTATTTTTTATTTTTCTTATTATCTTTCAGTAGTTTCACAAGGGGTTTCAGTTCAATGTGTCACTGTAAGTTGAAGATAAGAGACTTTCGTGCCTGAGCTGGCTTTGAACTATAATCCTCAGATTTTAGCCTCTAGAATAGTTAGAATTACAGGCATGACCACTTGCACCCAGCCTTTTCCCTCCTCCCTTCCTCCCTTCCTCCCTTCCTCCCTTCCTCCCTTCCTCCTTTCCTCCCTTCCTCCCTCCCTCCCTCCCTCCCTCCTTCTCTTCCTTCCTTCCTTCTTTTCCAGTTCCATTTTCACATATGTACATTGAATATTATGAAAGCCAATAAATTTCACCTTGAGTAGGGTGAAGTGACCTAGAGACACAAAACATGTAATATCAATAGGGTCATCTTCCTGCCCATATCCTGCCTTTGACATGTTCTTGCTCTGTGATTTAGACAAAATACTCTCTTTGGCTTTTGAGCCTCAAATCCTTGGTCTGTAAAATGGGGATAGCATAACCCCAGTTGGATTGTGGTAAATACCAATTGGGCAAGTGCTATATCCAGACACTGGTGTGAAGCTCAGAGAATGGGACGGGGTAGCAGATAGATAGCAAGAGAAGCAAGGCTTTTCATTGCTGGAGTCACCACAGCACTGTTCAGTGCATTGCTTGTGATGATAACATACTAGCACTGTTTGTGATCTTTCTTGTTGATTGGAATTTGGCCCTTTCTTTTTCCTTTCCAATATTTCCTTAGAGAAGAATCTGCTTATTTCTGGCTTATTGATTAATCTGTTCTTTCATAGAAATTGTTTCCTTTTTCATGCTTGGTGAATTTATTTTTGAGTGTTGCTAAAAGTTATAGTTTATAAGTGATCATATATGGTTATGGGCTTATGGCTATATGGTTTGTGAGCTATTGTAGATTAAATTTGCTATTCGGATTACTATCTCTTGAATGCATATTCTCTTAAACTGGGTGCCAGTGACTCATGCTATAATCCTATCTATTCAGGAGGCTGAGATCTGAGGATCATGGTTGGAAGCCAGCCTGGGCAGGAAAGTTTGTGAGAGTCTTATCTTCAATTAATCACCCAAAAGTTGGAAGTTGAGCTGTGGTTCAAGTAGTAGAGAGCTACCCTTGAGTGAAAAGCTTAGGGACAGAGCTCAGGCAAGTTCAGACTTCATGATTGTGCAAGCACACACAGGTCTGTGTTAGAAGCTAATCCCCAGAAACATGTCAATGGCATTTGGAGGTAGGGACCTTGGAAAGCAATTCAAGTTAGATGAGGTCAAGAGGATGAAGCTCCAGCAATTGCCCGAAGAAGAGATAGCTGACTTGATAAGCTGACTTGCTAAGAAGAGACCCAAGCTAGCACACTTGCCCCATCCACCACATGATATCCTCTGCCATGTCATGATACAGCAACAAAGCCCTGATCAGACGACTAGCCTTTGGCAGTGGGTTGGTTCTTCTGCTTCCCAGCCTCCAGAACAATGTGCTGAATAAACTTTTCTTCTTTACAAGTTAACGAAGTCTGTGGCACTGTAGTATACCCTCAGAAAACAGACTTTGACATAAGTCTAGCCCAGGGGATTTCTAAAGAGGTCAAAGATCATAGAAAGATAAAAGGTCTTCTGAGAACAATCCCCAAAGGAAGCATCCTCATTACTGAGAACACAGGGGACACCTTGCATAGCAAAGGCTCCTGAAAGCATCTTAGAGACAATGGGCCTTCCAAGAAGAGCATGGTAGCTGTGGTCTCTGGAGAGATTTGATGGACATGTTCTGGAAGCCCAGACCCACAGGTGCTATTGGATATATGAGGCCAAGGAGATGAGCCAGGAGCATGAGATGCACATGTGTTTGTACTGGCTGTCTCCAGAATGTCTGTCCCAAAGACCCCTCAAAAAGATGGAACTGGACACTCACATATCCATCCTTCATAGATCACCTGTCTTGTGGGCTTTCCTTTGGGGCCAAGCAGATCTCTGTGCTTCTGAGGGTGTGGACAGCTTCTTTTGGAGGTTCTAGCACAACTCCAGGAGCTTCTACAGTACATTTTCATGTCACCCCAGTTCAAGTTTTATCATAAGAGTCCAGGTCTATCAAGTCTTCTTGATAGGTGGATGAACATCCTCACAATGTAGAGAGCACTTTTGTTAAGTGAAGAAAACATTTCCTAGCACCTCAGAACTGTAAATATATTATTACAGGTGAAGGTGGGTTCCCAACAATGAACCCAGCACCCCTTTCTCAAAGCTGAGGGAAAGAGGGTTTAGAAATGGAACTCTTCTGAGGTCCTTGATCTTAATATTTGGGGAACCTGGAACCAGGAACTGGGACCTTCTGACCCCTAACCTGGGGCTCCTTCCACCTCTTGATCAATTTACAACCTGGAGCAGGAAATTTGACTATCCTTCTAATCTCCTCCCAATTTGTGCAGCTACAAAAATAGATGCAATCTGGAAGCCCAGCCATGCCAAATATTGTGGCAGACTTCCCAGCTCTCTCTCCTCCTCCCCCAGCCGATGGGAAGTTGAAGCTCCATAACACTCTTGCTAGAAATGTGACAATTATTTCTCTTTTATTCTTCCTTATGTCTAAATCTCTCTGTTCAACTAAGTTCAAAGCCCACTCAGGACCCTCAAAGCATCTGAAATGGAGAGAGGAGACAAGCCATTCAATAAGTAAAACCCCCGTTTTAGATTTTTTTTTGCGTAAAATTACATTGAACAAAAGATTCAGACCAACGAAGAAGAGATGCATAAAGGTGTCAAGGAAAACTTAATGTTCATGGGGTCTTTAGACTGAGGTGAAATGTTAAGAGAGGTATGAAGGAAGAAAAGTTGGACTTGTTGAAAGATCAGTTTCTAATGGTGGATCCATGAGAGAAGCATCATAGAAACAAAAGACAAGAATATTTGAACATAGATAGAAGTTGCATTTAAGAAACTGTTTTTCTTCATGCTGATAGTTGGCAGAATACTGGAAAGAGTACATGGCGACATATGTGCAAGGATGCTCATTGCAGCATCATTTGTAATAGAAAAAATGGGAAGAATGTGAATCTCCTTCCACAGGAGACTGCTGAGAATAAATTATGGTGTACCCGCACTATGGAATGCCATGGAGCTGTTTAGAAACACAGGGTTAAGCTGTACGTTCTGACATGGAATGGTGTCCAACGTACATTAAGATACTAGGTGACAAAAATAAGTTATGTTGCTATGTGATATGATCCATTTGGTATATCAAGAAATATAGACATACATATTTGTATTTGCACAGGAAATTTCTAGAATATGCCAGAAAATTAATTGCTGGGAAATGTTGGTAGGAAGAGATGAGAATAAGAGATTTTTTTTATTTGTTGCCCTTCCTCCCTCTGATATGAAGATTTCACCATGAGAATATTATATTTCTATTCACTTTAAAAACACAAGATCCTCCAGAATTTTTTTCATAAATTTGAATTGATCATAAATATTCTATAACATAAAAAATAATGGATTCCCAAGAGAATTAAAAAAAAATCAAACCCATTTTCTTCCCTGCTGTGGACTTCAGCCCTTTGATGAAATTTACCCTCTTCATTATTGCCCTCACACTCTCTAACTCTGAAGTGACCTGTAGGGTATTGGCCTTTGTAGCTATCACCAGCCTTTGACTACATGTGAGACTTTGAGATGAACTAAAACTGGAAGCTTCTTGCTTCTGCCGATTACCCCAAAAGCTCTGATCTCAAGGAATTAGTACAGGTTTCCCTCATAAGCCTAGCCAAATCACGGAGTCCTCTTTGTGGATAAAAGTAGAGATCAGGGAATATCCCCAATAGGTGCTGATGAAATGCAAAGGCATTTATTTGCTCATGTCTCTGTATCACATTTGCAGAACCACAGAATGAAGGCTGGGCTAGTGGACTTGGTGGTATATAGCTTCAGATTTAACAGATATTAACTGACAGATATTATTAGTCACTGAAGATGGCAGCCTGCATCAAGCTTCTAATGGGCTGTAAAAGGCTCCACATTTGTGCCTGTTCTTTTTTCAGTACTTGGTATGGAACTCAGGGTCCTGTACTACAAGGCAAGAACACTTGAACCCTTTTCCTTAGCTCTTTTTAAAATTTTTTAGATATGGTCTTGTACTTTTGCCTAGGGCCAGCTGTGGACTGTGATCTTTCTTCCTCCATCTCCCTAAGAGCTGAGCTAACAAACATGTATCACCACACTTGGCTGTCCTCCTATCTCTACCTCCAGACTAGCTGTACCTATATTTGGGCATTTCCTTGATCAACCTATTTATCACTGATTTAGAAGAAGAATGAGCAACCATTGACCAACCTTTCCAAGATTTCACTTTCTCCTCCCCACCCCCTACATTTTTGTGCCAGTTCTGGGGCCTGAACTCAGGGCCTTGGATGCTAGCCCTCAGCTTTTGTGCTCAACACTAGCACTTTGCCTTTAGGGCCCAGCTCCACTTCGGGCTTTCCATCTTACTGTTTTAAAGTGAAAATATCTGGACTTGAAGCTACAAAGATACAAATTAGGCCATTTTTAATGACATTCTGGGAAAAAATAAACTATGCAGATAGATAATAAGATTTGGGATAGGCGTAGGGCTGGCCACGAGTAACAAGCTGAGTTGATTCTTTTGGAAGATTAAATTATTTTGCATCATGACCACATATTTTTTAAATCATAAAATGGACTGGAAATGTGACTCAGCTCTAGGGGACCTGCCTAGCGAGTGCAAGGCCTCGAGTTCAAGATCCAGTACTACAAAGAAAAGCAAGAAAGCAAAAACACAAGCAAGCAAATAGGAAGGAAGGAAGGAAGGAAGGAAGGAAGGAGGGAGGGAGGGAGGGAGGGAGGGAGGGAGGGAGGGAGGGAGGGAGGGAGGGAGGCTAGGAAGGAAGAAAAGAAGGAAGAGAGAAAACACCTATAGAACTATATATTGTAAAAATTGAATTTTGTTGTTTGTAAGTCTAAAAATACATTGGAAAGAAACACCTTGACATTTTGAGATCCTAATATCTCTAATAGCAATAGATAATAAATACATAGGGAAACAAATATTGGATTTTAAAAGCTTGCAATTGTGAAGGTAAAAGACCACTAGCTGAACATATCACCTTGTCATCATCTGTCTGCCTCTCCAATTCACCTCCAGTCATTAGTGCTTCTTCTCATCCCACATTCCCAATCTTACATATACCAGGTGTCCTTTGCTCCTGTGCGTGTGTGTGTGTGTGTGTGTGTGTGTGTGTGTGACCACATAGAGGATTGAACTCAGGGCCTCATGCTTAAAAGGCAAATGCTCTACCATTTGAACCATGTTCTAGTCTTCTCCCCTTCAGTTTGTTTTTCAGATAGGGTCTCACACTTTTCTCCAGACAAGTCTTGGACCATGATTCTCCTGCCTTCACCTCCTGAGTAGCTGAGGTTACAGGCCTGTGCCATCATGATTAGACTATTCCTATGCCTTTGTAACAACTGTTAAACCGCAATGACTTCACTTTACCACCTTCCCATACCAATCAAGAGCACCTAGTTCACCCATCAGCTTCTTGGGGAAGGTTCTTCTTTGACTTTCTCTCTAAGCCATCTCTGTATGTTTCTGTCAGCACCCTCATGATACTGGGTTGTAAAAGATGGCTCTTTTATCCCATTAAGTGGAGTTTCATAAAGAGAGATGCTGGGACTTACTGAGCCCCCTAACCCATTACAGTTTGGGGTACAGAATTCAATATTCAATAAATATTTGTAGATTTAAAACAATGTTTAGTGTGCATTTGGCATAATATCCATGAGGTTCAATTATGTTGTTCCCTATGGCAGGATTTCCTTCTTTTGTCAGGCTTAATAATATTTCACTGTGGGATGAGTTCATGTGCACATTGCGTGTGTATGGGATTTTTTTAAAATCTTTTTTTTTTTTGGCCGGTGGACATTTCTGTTGTTTCTATATTTTTGGCCATTGTGAATCCTCCGGTAATGAACTAGGGGATGTAAATATCACTTTGAGATCCTGATTTCAATTCTTTTGGATACATACCCAGAAATAGGATTGATGAATGCTATGGTAGTTCTATTTTTAATCTTCAAAGGAACCTCCACAGTGCTTTTCATGGTAGCTACACTTTACATTCCTACCAACAGTATGCAGGGGTTCCAATTTTAAATGAGTAATGTATCTTTTCTGATTAGGCAAAATAAATCACTAATTACATGCTTGAAGATGAGGGCATTATTCAAAAAATAATTTCCCTAGCCACGTAATCAGCTCTTCCTTTTCCAGCATTCTGTTTTGTACTTGGGAATAATTTCATCTATTAAGAGGACATAGCCAGCAGTAATCCATTTTATGGTGTGTTTTGCAAGATACCTTCCCATTTCTCTTCTTGTTCAAGTTTCTTCTAGTTTTCAGAGACTGGTGTTAAAGAGCTTGCCATACATCTTTATTGCACAGTACACAATTCCTAATTCTCCCCTGCAATCCTCAGTCCCTCAATAAGAAGACAAAAGCACATTAGACTTTGACTGGAGCTCATCCATCCCACCCAAAAGCAAGGGTAGAAATGTCAGCAGGAGACAGACTGGTTTGAAGACCTGTGTTACATTTTTATAAGAATCTCAGCTTACCCTCATGGAAAAATCCATATGTCTCACTCAAGTACTGAGGGACCCTAAGGGACCAAAGAAAACAGTTTCCCATAGTTGTGTTCTGGATACACCAAAGCTGATCTCACTCCTTGGCTCCTGTGATGAAATAAGTCAAAGATATCAAGCCATTTGGGGCTAGGATTTTTGGCAAGGGCTGGATCTTGATGAGACTCAAGTGAGCTGGGTTTTTATGGAGAGCTGCAACTTTCCTGTCACCCTTGCTTGAGTCAAGGCAGGAATGGCTGGAGCTGGAGATACAGCCAGTCTGCTGGGGTCCGGATAGAGTGACTAATGACAGCAAAGGCTGAGGGCTTGGGAATATGGCCTAGGGACTCTAGCAACACTGTTCATGTAACATCTTAGAAGAAAAGGAAGTATGTGTTGTTGTCTCTCTAATGCTGTTTCCTTATCTGTTAAAGGGAAAGGATTTAAACTAGTGATTTCTAAGGCTCCCTTCTGACTGCTGCTTGAATAAAAGGCCATCATTGGAACAGGGCTAGGCAGGAACAGAGGACACTATACTTCAGACTGGCAAGTTCCCCAGCTTAGCCAGGTACAGAAGTTCACACCTGTACTTAGTTAAGATAACTACTAGGAAAGCATAGACCATGGGGACTGTAGTTTAAGGTCATCCAAAGCAAAATGTTTGTAAGTCCCATTTTACCCAGTAAAAAGCTGAGTGGGTTGGTATGCACCTGTCATTCCAGCTTCACAGGAAGCTCAAGTACAAAGATTGTTATCTAGGCTGGCTTAGGCAAAAAGTAAGATCCTATTAATAAATTAACTAAAGCAAAATGGGCTAGAGGCATGACTAAAGCGCCTGTCTAGCAAATTAAATCTAAGTTCAAATCCAAGGGCTACTTCTCCCCCAAATCTCCAGGCTAACATGCTATGTGCTTTAAAAGGAACAGAACCATAAGCAATCCACAATGTCCCTGACAGTAATCCCAGGGGCAGAACTGTCACTTCTCAACCCAAAGGCCCATGCTTATGTTGGATCTGGCTTGGCACAATCCTTCTAGTTCCTTTAAAACCACCCTTTTCTTTCCTCTCCTGCATCCAATTTAGACTTCATTTGAATGTGGCATTGCAAATATGGTGGAAATACAGATGTTAGTGGATACATCCCTAGATCTAAGTCTCAGTCCTAACTGTCATGTACTGCAGAATCTTGGGTTCATTATTGGGGCTGCTACCACCTCAGTGATTTTCATCTGTAAAATGGAAATTTTATCACCTGCCTCCAGAGCATCCCCAATGGTTCAAATCAGTGCATCTCTGTGCTCCTTAAACTCAAACACTAGACAAACCTAGGCTATTAGCCACGTCAAATTATTTTGGGAAGTCGTTGGGGTCTAAATGATGCATAAATAAAACCAGAGCTAGAGAGAAAAGCTACTCTTCACCCTGTGCAGACTCGCTGTCTCCTTTCTGTCATCTGGCGATACCCACCCCCCCCCAGCCCTCCCTCCAGCCTTCCGGGCTTGGCTGTGGGGCCAGCCAACCACTAACAGGATGGCTCATTGCTCAAACCAGACAGTCCCTAGGGCTGGAGGCTTGTGCCTGCGAGCCTATCAGCTGGCATTCTGACAGACAAGGAATCTGGCCAGAGAATGTCTGATCAGGATGGTACCAAGTCACAAGTATGGCAATTCAGCCTAGTGAGTCCAAAGAAGTAGCAGGAAAATAATAAAGGCCAGAGTCTAGTAGGCTACAACTCTTGGAATTTCAAGGCTCTAAGGGTGTTTGGAAAAGTGGAGTGTCAGGGGAAACAGACAGATAGATACATAAAACAACAAAAACTACAACTGCCAGCATTCTTGGTGCAGGAGGCAACAATGAGTAAAACACAAAACTTGATCTCCCTTCCATTTACCTAAGAAGCCCAGCTCTCCCATTTACTCATGATATATCCTTGGATGGGTCATGTTAACTTCTCTTGGTTTCGTCATTGTGAAAAGGGTATTAGAACCATCATGTAATTCTAAATGTCCTGGAGGTATTTTAAATGCCAATCATTCTCGCATGTTCTCTTTAGGTGAAACATGTGCCACCCACTTCTCAGAATTCTTGAGACAACTTGCTCAAGTACCCAGTAGGCTAATAGGCACTTGACCAGGGATAACTACCTTCCAACCACCTTCCCCTCTGCCTTATGAAGTCCAGTGCAACCAACCTATATCTTTGTTCTTTGTGAATCCCAGCTCTGTAGCCTCAGGCACCTCACCTAACCACATTGAGCTCAGGGTTTGTTTTTTATAAGTAAAATAATAAGCAATGACCTCATATAGTTAAGAGGAAAAATTGAAAAGAAGACAATGCTTTTACTGCAAGAGCTAGTATGTACATCTTCTTGGTGTCAGTTGTGATTATTTACAATCCTACATTTGTGTCATATTTTTCATTTCGTGGAACATTTTCACATCTGCTATCTGGTGGGATTTATAGTCTGAAGAGGACAGAATAAGGCTTATTACTCCTCTTTGAAATGAAGGTTTCGAATGGTAGAGTGACAAAACAGGGCTAAGAAACTGAGATGGGAATTCATATGAATAAGACACAGAGATAAAACTTCAGCCCAAAGTTCTTTTTGCTCCTTTTCTTCTATGGAGCTGCTAAGAGTCAGGGCCAAGTCAGAGCTGTGCCTTTGGCCTGGAAAAGAATTTCATCAGTGAGGTAGATCTTGAGTGCAAACTAGAGACCCTACATGAACCCAGAGTTTCTGTAGGGACTGAAAATGGGGGGAAAGTCTCAGGCAATGGGAGGCATCAGAGGGTAATGAATAATGCTTTAAGTCCATTGATGAGTGAAAGAAAAGGGGGGAGAATCTGAGTGGAGAGCCCAACCTGAACTTGGAAATCCTCAGGTTTCACAAGAACACATAGAAACAGAGTGTGAAATTCCATGTAGAGATGCTATATGTGTTTTCTTGGAGGAAAAAGTCCATAGCTTTTTACCAGTTTCTCAGAAGCATTTCTGCCCTACACAAGGAGGAGACATCTTTCCTATCAGGTCACTGTGCCTTCCACATCTGGGGCCTCCAGAGTCCTCAAGTTCTGGTTCCTTACCAGTGATCTTAGGGAGCATGCCCATAGCCCAAAATGTGTCATCAGCCTCCATCTACCTTCGTGGTGTCCTCTTTAGTTCCTTCTTTTCTTCTGGCCTCTATTTTTTTTTTCAATTTTCTTGCATGAATAAAGAGTTCTTTTGTGCTACTCAAAACAACAAACTACTTTTTTTTCAAGCTTTAAGTCCATTATTTAACCCAAGAAACAAAAGTTAATATCATCAGGGTTTCCCACTTAGTCTGCCTTGGCAAACACGATTTAGATGTGCTGTTTCTAATGAAAACCAAAACAGCCCAAATAATTAAATTAAAAACAACAGCATCAATTTAGTGATTTACCAATTAGCAATTCACCACAATATGTATTGAATAAATGCTGAGCTCATAGCTTAATTGGCCTCTGTAAGGCAGTGGGCATGGCTAGCCACTGTCTTCTGCCACACTGTCACTCCCTTGGTGCTGGTATACACATGTCCCTGGCTTTCTGTCTCATACTTTTTTTTCCTCCTGTCCCTACACCTACCATTTAGATATGGGCTCTGCCTATAGACCCCTGGATTCTGAATTTCTATCCCCCTCATGATTTATTTTGGCTTCATTTGAGGATGATTCTCAAATCTGTAACTACAGTCCAGAAATGGGATTGCTGTATCATATAGTAGTTCTATTTTAATTGATAAAAGAACTTCCACTGTGTTTTTCATGGTAGCTACACCATTTTATATTTCTACTCATAATAAGTAGGAGCTCCAGTTTGTCCGTGTCCTTGCCATCACTGTTAGTTTTTGTTTCTGGACAACAGCCATCCTATCATCGATGAGTTTCGCTGTGATTTTGATTTGCATTTACCTAGTCGTTAGTGTTGTTCAGCATATTTTTAATATATCTTACTGTTTGTATATCTTCTTTGGGGAAATTTCTTTTTCTATCCTTTCACTGTAAGACTGTGTTTCTCTTTGCTGATGACATACATTTCTTTCAAGCAACAAATGGTTGGGTCTTATGTTTCACCCACCCCACCCCACCCCAGCCCCTGGCTTTCAATTACAGAATTGACATTCTGCACTATTATTAAAAGGCACCCGGTCATTTCTGTTATTTTGATGTTTTTATAGTGCTTTCTTCTTGCTGATCCTCATTCGTTTATTTATTCATCTACTCAGATTCTGCTTTTATTTTTCTGGTTGCACTTGTTTTCCCTCTTCCGTGGGCAGAATTCACTTAAGTATCTTCTATAATACTGGTTTAACGGTTGGGAATTCTTTTAGTTTTTGTTTATTGTGAGAGGTTTTTTTTCCTCCTTCAGTCATAAAAAGATAGTTTTGTTGAACACATTAATTCAGGTTAACCTTCATTATCTTTCAGGGTTTGGAGTATATCATTTCACCTCTGGCTTGTCTTTTGAGTTTCTGTCCCAGAATCTGCTGTTCTTCTGATGGGTTAGTGATTATAGATAACTTATTTCCTGCTGCCAGCTTTTCACATTCTTTTTTTTGTTTTGTGTATTTAATCTTTCTTTAGGAGGTTCTTTTTTGATCGAATCTGGTGTCTTGAGATTCTCCTGTATCTCCATAAACCTTTCTCTAGATTGGTTTTGTTTGTTGTTTTGCTGTTTTATTGAATGTTATCTTAGCCTTTAGTTTCAGTTTTCTCCTTCTTCTATACCCATGATTTTAGATTTGGTCTTTCAATAAATAGTATCTTAGTGAGTCTGTGCGTTCCATTTGTGCTGTTTTTGTTTTTTTCTTGCATATTTTTTTTTCTGAGTGTTCTAATTTCTCTTTTTTCTAGACCTGCTAGCCTGCCTTCACCTTGTTGAATAACTCTATAGGTAAGGATTTTAACTGATTTTCCTTTGTACAGGTGCTCAAACTCAGGACCTCTCCCTTGCTAGGCAGGCATTCTGGCCCTCGAGTTATAGTTATAGTACTTTCGTTATTTTTTGGATAGGACTTCATTTTATTTTCTTGGGCCAGCCTTGGACCGTGTACCCCATACCCATGCCCCCTCATTTCGGGGACCATATATGCATGCCACTATTCCTAGATGATTGATTGAGATGGGGCTTTGCTGCTGTTTTTTCTTTTCTTTCTTTCTTTTTTTTTTTTTTTTTTTGCTAACCTTGAAGCATAATTATAAGTTAGGCTCGACTGAGGTTTTTGAGTTATCAAACTCTACATTTCCAGAATGTTAATTTGATTCTCTTCAAGATTTCTATATCTTTATTGAATTCCTCTTTCATTTCTTGCATTATTTTCCTTATTCCATTTAGATATTTACTTGAATTCTTTTTTAATTCATCCAGATATTTATGCATGTCCTCTTAAACTACATTGATCACTCTTTCATTACTTTTTTTTACTTTATTATTTGCATTTTTATGTGTTTCTTTTATTTTTGTGCTGGTCCTGGAGCTTGAACTCAGGGCCTGGGCACCATCCCTGAGCATCTTTTCTTGGGGCCAATACTTTACCAGTAGCACTATGGCTCTACTTATAGCTTTTGTAGTAGTTAACTGGAAATAAGAGTCTCACAGACTTTCTTGTTTGGGCTGGCTTTGAACCACAATCTTCCAATCTCAGATTTCTAAGTAGCTAGGATTACAGGTGTGAGCCACCAGCACCTGGCTCATATGCTTCTCTGTTGTCCAGATTCTTTATTTTGGTTTTGTTTGGGGGAGGTGTTTGTTTCTGAGGCTTTTTTTGATATTGTTGTTATTTTTGCTGACCCTGGTGTTTAAATTCAGACTTTTATGTGCTCTAGCACTCAACCACTTGAGCCATGCTTCCAGCCATCTTTTTGGTAGATTTTTTGGAGATGGAGTCTTGTGGATTTGTTTTCCTGGTCTGGTGTCACACCACATTCTCCAGATCTCAGCCTCCTGAGTAGCTAGGATCATAGATGGGAGCCGTCAGGGCCCAGCTGAAACTGTAGACTTGGAGAGGAAACATTCTGTGCTGCTTTATCATATAACTTGTGTCTCTACATGAGATTTCTTCACCTGCAGACCAAGTATTTGGTTTGATGGTTTAATCTTCTGTGTCCTTCTCATTGAAATAGTCACATTGTTTAGCCAGACCGGGTGGAAGCTGGGTTACAGTACATTTTCTCACCACTGGACTTTGGCTTATTGGCCAAACACTTGTCCATGGTGCTCAAGACTCTTGGTCCAACTCCCTACACTAGTCAGGGTAAGATTAACTGCAGGAGCAATCATAATTGATACCCAACTCCAGTAGGAAAATACAGTGATTCCTAATTAAGAACACTCTATTATCTTTAGAGGAGCTAAGAAACAAAGACATCACAAACTAGGAAAACATTAATTAATAAGGATAGTAATATGAAGGAGGATATGAATAGTAAAAGATGTATGGTGTGATTAAAATAAAAGGGAAGATGGCTGAAATAAATAGAAAGAGTAATGGGAACAATACATAAAACAGAAAGCATCCAGTTGATGTTATAATGAGAAAGAAAGGAGAAAGAGAAGAGAAATAAGAGATTTGATCATCTCATAGACCGCAAAAAAAAAACAACAAAAACAAAATTCTCCACAAAACAATAAAAGAAAAACCTAAAGAATTTCGGAGCAGAAAATACAGAGGGCTAATCTAATTTTGGACCAAAAGAAAATAGAAATGGGAGAGAATGACATGGAAGGAGAAGAAATAGTTAAAATTTTAAATAATTAAAGGTGAATTTTGTGGTTTATATATAACATTTATAAAAGAAAAAATGAAGGGATAAATAGAACAACAACAACAAAAACACAAGAGAGAACAAAAGCACCATGAAAAAGCAAACCAAACTTACCCTACTCACACCCTGAAAAGACAAATATTAAAAATAGTTAATGTGTTCTTCATTGTTGGGGAAGAAAGTGGCTCTTTCCTCTCAAGAGCAGTTGTTATTTTAAAGTCTGAACAAGCTCTGCCACCAGGCACTGTCTGGTTTGGTTTCAACATTTAGCTCTGTGTCTGAGTTGCATCTCAGCACCTATAAGGCTCTGAGCCAGGGCCAAAAACGTAGACTTCAAGTTCTATTTGAAAGCTCCCATGCTAGTGTTCAGAGGCTAATCCCCTAACTTCCCAGATTCTGGTTTCACTCCCACTCAACCTACGGAGTCCTCTGAGTCTCTCCACCATCAATCAACTTACAAACTACTTTTCTCTGCTTCTTTTCAGTTCTCTACTCGGTGGAAAGTTGCTGGGCTCTGGGTTTGTTGGCAGTTTCTGTATTACACTACTTAGGTCCCCATTAAGAACATACCTGGGGCTAGTGGCCATGCTGTGTTGGTCATCAGGACTTTATCTTTTGATTTGAATAGGTTGGTTCATAGGCCTTGTTAGTGAAAAAGTTCTCCACCACAGCCCGCCAGTCTGGCCGCCAGTCCGGCCCAAGCCTCCCAGTTGCCATGTCTGCACACACTACTCCTTCCCAGATGCCTTGACTTGTCTGTGGATGCTAGTGTAAAGAGGCTGACTATCCTGGCAGTTCTGATTCTGTTAGCATGTTTAGAGATAGTTTGGTGTTAGAATAGCTGTTCAATTTGGTGTGTCAGTGGGGAGAAATGCCATCTTTCTCCCATCAGTAGTTTGCTTTCCTCTCCTGCCTCCTTCTCCTCTTCTTCTTCCTCCTCCCTCTCATCCTACTTCTCCCCTCTCCACCTCCTCCTCTCCTTCTTCATTCCCCTCCTCCTCCACCTCTTCCTCCTTTTCTTCTCCTCCTCTTCCCCCTGGTCTTCCCCCTCCTCCCCCTCCTCCTCCTTCTCCTCCCCTCCTCCCCCTCCTCCCCCTCCTCCTCCTCCTCCTCCTCCTCCTCCTCCTCCTCCTCTTCCTTTTCCACCTCCACCTTCTCCTCTTCCTCCTCCTCCTCCTCCTCCTTCTGCTGTTGTTTCTCCAGGTAGCCAATTTTGTTTCTTGTGCATTTGATAATTTTGCCAAATCCAAAAACCATGGGAAAAATTGAAAACACTTTTGTTGAATCAATAGAACACTTTAAGTAGTATGAACTTTGGACAATACTGAAGTTTATCAATTCATGAATGTACAATGATTTTTCATTTACTTATATCTTGTTTCATTTCTTTCATTAATGTATATACTATTCAATATATACATCTTTCACCTCTTCAGTTAAATTTGTTCCTACTTTAACATCCATTTTGATGCTGCTGTTAATGGGACTGTTCTCTCAAGAGTTTATTATCTGTGAATAGGAATGTAACTGATTTTGTACGTGCTTTTGTATCCTCCAATTTTTCCAAGTTCATTTGTTAGTTTAACCTGATTCACTTTGGATCCATCAGGCTTGGTTTTATTCTTTAGGGAATGCCTTTGATTGATATTTTTTCATTTCAATTGTTCTCATTTTTAGTCATGGTTGACTCCTAGTCCAAAGACTGTGCCCCCCACTGAGTGCGTGGCTCAATTTGGTGCCTTGGCTGGCATACTGGAAATAAATGAAAAAAAAAAAAATCAGCCCTAGCGGTCCATGCAGATGACGCCACATCGCAGCATCCTGAGACAAGGCCATTTATCTGCATCTTTTCTAGGAAGAGGCCTTTGGCAGAGTCGATCAAGAAAAAGGCAAGGCTGCCAACTGTATTTCTGTTTCCTGACGTGAAATGGTGTAGGTCATCTAAATAAATCTTCCCACTTAGTTCTTTACTTTTTGGTTATGGAGTCAGGCACAAAGAGGAAGACATTTCTTAAAAGACTGAAATCTAACAAATGGAAGAGGAAATAAAGGCTTATCTTTCTACCAGGAAGCCCCCTCATTCTCCTGAGTCTTATCTCCTTCAAATCTCATAGATCTTGGGTTGTATCTCTTTTTTTTGGCACTTCCAACATACACTTTGTTATGATTTGAATATGTCCCCCAAAGTTTCATGTGATGATAACTTAATCCCTTATGCAACAGTGTTGAGAGGTGTGATACTCTTTAAGAGGAGATTAATTCATAGGAGCTCTGCCTCCTGATAGATTAATGCCATCAACACAGAAGTAGGTGAGTTATTGTGATAAAAGGATAAACTAGGCTCTCTTCTCTCTCTCTCTTTCTCTCTCTCTCTCTCTCATCTGTGTGATGTCTTCTGTGCTAAGATGCAAAGATTTCATGAAGTTTGGTCCCTTAATTTTGACATCTCAGCCTCCAGAACCACAAGCCAAATAAATGACCTAGGCTGTGGTATTCCATTGTAGCAAAAACAGACTACAACACCACCTCAGGTTGTGACAGAATCCTATCACATGGTCCCGCTATGTTCCCACTGTCTGTGGCTTTCCTGAAGGCCAGGACCCAGGCTGGCATATCCCTCCATGTCCACAGTTGTTTGCTGTCACTAAACACTCCACAGATTCTGGTTGGATCAGGATCAATGAAGGTCCAATATTTGAAGGCAAATTGTCCCTGGGATTAGAAGCAAGAGTTTTTTTTCCAAGTAACCTAGAGTTTCTACATTTTATGCAGCGATCTTTTAAAGTAAGCCTTAAGTAGAAGGACAAGAAGAAAAGACTACTGGAGAGGAGGCCTGAGGTCAAGTCATCCATGGCATTGTTAATTGAATGAACCATTTCATGTCTTCCAAAAACATGCCAACTTAAAAGATAATGCTTTTTCACTATATGCTAAGAATTCCATGAAACAATGACCCCCTACTTCACAAAACCAAACAACAACAAAAACCATGAAGACAGACCCATCATATTACTATTCACTTTACTCTCCTTAGCGTAAGATGCTCTTGCCTACATTAGTCTATAGAAGTTCAAATTTATTAATAGCTGATGGAGTCTTTCAAGAGTATCCAAGTCAAGACCAAGGCTAGCATCTACAATGCCAGGCCATGGTAAAAACCAAGTGCTCTCTCTTAGACAATAGAAAGTTCATTATATCCTAGAGTGATCATTTTAGCATAGAAGTGTCTACATGGTGACAATTAAAAAAAACATACAGATGGAATTAGTGTGAAGTATATTGGGGATTTAGGTGGAAAAACCCAATATTGGATTTCTTTTGTTCACAATGCTGGCAACATACTGATCTTACACTTCCTTATCTAAGGCTAACACCCCTTATACAATCTCAGAATACTTTTACTGTGTGTGTGAATAGAGCCTTGTAGCCTTATCATATAAAACACAGATCCTTCATTTTCCCACTTGTTTGAGGTAGCATCTACCTATCTAGATATATATCTATCTATAGAAGTAGATAAAGATATAAACATAGGAGTTCAATATATCTCTTGATTGAAGCTAGGGAGAATTCATATATGAGTCTAAGAGAAATGTCCTAGGTGCCAAGAAGTCAGGAGATGTAGCCATGTGGTGCTTTTCTGGGACTCTAATTCAATGTGCCCAGAGTTCAGAAGAAGAAAATATAAGTGGACAAGACCCAGGAAGAGAATGAAAGCGAAAGCAAAGGTCATAGTGACAGACTGCACCTTGTATTTCTCCTACAAATGCCACATCTGACAATGTAACATGGGATGTGTGTCAGGTCTGCCCAGCATCTTGGACAGGCTAGATTAAGAGAAGAATAAGGGGATGGGTTGGGAGCGGGGGTAGGTCCACACTCTGTTGGTCAGACCCTAGCTGGATTACCACTCCTCCACTTACAAAGCCAGCTTTATAGAAGACAGATAACCTTGAGTCAGATAGGAAGAGAGAGACTGGATAGATATGTGACAGAGGGGAAGAAACTTGGGATTCTAGATGGTAGAAGAGAAGGTTTTTGAGCTGCCTCCAAATATCTGAAAGGTTGTCATTTGGAATTGAGATCAATTATGTGCTAAAACTGAAGCCAATAGTTAAGAGAGTAGGAATGTAATTTAGGCCCAGTGTTAAAATACACACTTTGTAACAGCTGGAGCTGGCTCTCAAAGGAAGAGACTGATCTGTGAAGGAACTCCCTTGGCTCTCCCAAACAGAAATGGTTCATCCAAAGATAAACTTAATCTGAGAGACTGAGTCTGAGCTTGGGGCAGGTGGGGAGGGTGTTAACCTGATTAATTCTGATCATCTTCTCAATTACACAAAATTTGATGCTGAAAGACAATCCAGAACCTAATTCCAAAGAGCTGCATTGTCCCCTCCCCGCCTTTCTGTATCCAGAACTCTTTTTTTTTTTTCTCTCCTTTGGTGCTGGTGGGAAGCAGGGCTCCCTGAGAGCAGGTAAGTGAGCCCAGGATGTGCCCGGCCCTCTCAGCAGGATCAGCAATTAGCTGGACTGCATCCTTCCAGGATTTACAAGCTCTCAGCAGGTCGGGCCACTCTGCCAGTGCTTATTTAAAACCCAAGGAGGGAGGCAGCCACAGGTAGCAGCAGGCTTCATTCTGAACTCATGCTAACCAAACGTTAACATTTGCATTTAAAAACTGGAGAAGGAGAAAGAGCAATGAAAACTCTACTCAATTAAAGTTGTTTGCAAATGCAAATATGCCTGACACTGAAAAGAAAGGAACTCAGGAGCAGCCACCCTTTTCTACCGACCTCAGCGCCCAGACAGAAAAGAGGAGTGGATTCCTGTGTTGAAAGGTGGCAAAGGGCTAGAAGGGGGCGGGTAATGGAGGAAGAGGAGGGACAGCAAGATAATTTTGTTCTATACCATGAAACCTATAATTTCACTCTGACATGAAAATTAGCTCTGGAGCTAATTAGCTTTCTAATATCCTTTGCTGCCACAGACAAGATAAAAGTTTATGAATTTATGAACCTTGCTGAATAAAGGAAAATCACTACAAACTGGTAAGAGGGGGATGAACTGAATGAAATCACAGGGACCATTCTGGAGATGAAACTTTTGTGCTCTGACGAGGGGCCGGGCACAGGGCCGGATGCACAAAGTGATGAACTGGCCCCAATGGTGTCTACCACTGCCCCCGTTTTGGAGTCATATTGAAGCTTCAACACAGGGCCTGGGTGCTTCTTCTTCTTTTTTTTTTTTCTCAAGTCTAGCAACCCACCCCTTGAGCCACAGCTCCATGTTCTTCCTTTTTCCAGTTGATGAAAGTCTCATGGACTTTTCTGCCCAGTCTCCATTTATCTGGGAAAGTCTGCAGTGTGCAGAAGTTCCACAGACTATAAGAGGCCTGTCAGTAATCACAATACATTTAAAAGCAAATACCTGTGTCAAGTTACCACCATCGTTCCAAATATTATTATGAATTAGAAAACCTTAAATGATTGTAATCACTAGTTGTGAGGCATTTATTTGGAGATGTCTTTAAAAATAAGTTGGACAGCATGCCAAGTAATGCTCCCTGATACTAGAATGGCTTATCTTTCTCAAGGAATGTAAACATCAAATAGCTCTTAAAGCACCCTCTTCCAGCTAGAGGTCTGACTGTGAATATTACTTGTCTACTTCTATAAAAAGGGTCTGTGATATCTGATAATAGTACTGTATGGAGTAGTTAGCATCTTTAGAATAGGATTCATGGATATTACTTATCAAAGCTTATGGAATTGAACCGACAGTACAGCCAAGGGACCCATGCAGGTTGATAGGCTAGAAATAGCCAGACATGGCGGTGTCTGGTCAGCATCCTTACATCTGCCATTGGCTGGAATGGGACCCTAGAGGACCTGGAAGGATATCCTGAAAATGGCCACCATTCCATGTGGCCCTTGCAATTGCATTTCTTTATATCCAGTGGGGCTCTTCAAAAAGCAGCCTTAATTATTCTAATAAGAGAGCATCCAGTTTTGAGGCTCTCCCACCTTTTTAAAGAATCCACAGCAACCCTGTTTTCTGCCATCTCGGTCTTATCATGGAGCTCCCCCCACATCTTGTTAGTGATGTCTGCCATTTAAAACTGGGGCCACACTCATGCTTTCTTCACGAAAAAGAGAGTCCAAATTCTCCAGGCAGCCTCTTTAAAAAAAATTTTTTTTAAAACTTCACAATTGTGTGAAACCCTGCCATTCTTTCCTTTCTTACAACTTAAAAGCAGAGTAGAAAAAAAAAAAAAAGCAGAGTAGACTTGCTACCTTGTTCTTCTGAGTCCGGTATCCGTTTCTCTTACCCACCTACTTTCTTATTTTCTCTGTGGATGTTAGACTCCACTGGCATGTCTTTGCCCTTCTGGCAGCCTGTTGTTCAAGAGAGAGCTCCTTTGACCCTTCTGTTCCCAGATATAGGATGGAAAATGTGGGGCGGGGGCAGGGGGTTGTCTAGACTAATTTTAGAAAACTGAATGCAAATGGCACTGATAAGCTGTGGGATCAAACAGTGCTCCCTGAGTCTCTACTACTGGTGTGTAAAAGGGAAGTTGTGAGTTGGAGAAGGCGATCCTGCCATTGAAAAGGGAAGGACCTCTGTATACCATACAGAGCTAGCCACAAAGTGAGTGAGTCTTCTGGCCATGTCTCCTTTCATCGAGTCAGCTGTTAGCAAGTTTAGTTTCCTTCCCCTGGTAGACCCAGTGTCCTCCCTCTCTTTTCTTATCCCACTCCAGGAAAACATGTCCACAGGACACTGGCTTCAGCTTCATAGAAAGCGGGCACCCTCCTCCTCTGTACGGAAGCACTAGTCAGACTGGCAAATGGGTGGGCACAACCTCTCAAACCATTTCGAAACACGCTCCCATGGTGTGTCTGAATTTTTCTTGGTCCCTGAGGAAACAGCACCTGGTCAGTGGCAAACCCACTTCAGCTTCACCACTGCCGCCTTGCCATTTTACGATGGCATGGAGAAGCTCAGCTTTTGAGGTATCATGGGCCTGAGTTTGAATCTTGCTGCCAGCTCGTAACTCCTATTGCCATCTTAGGCAAGTCTCTAAGCCTTTGTCAGCCTCTGCCTTCTCATCTGTAAAACAGAGACAATAACACCCCACAAGGGAACTCAATAGATGGTCTGCACTTTGATGGTGAGTACGTTACAGAAATGCAGGAGACTGTTCAAAGAACATGCAGGTTACGGCTGGTGTGATCGGAATTGTTCATAGTAATAATTAGTAATTCCTAGTAACTCTAGAAGCAAACTGAAAGTTTCCTGGGACCAATGTGCCATTTGTAGGCCTGAGAGAAACATCACAGAGCCCTCTCAGGTGGCCAACTTCTCTTCTAGGGCCTTATCCAAGATAAATCCCATTTCTCATACTATGCTCCATATCTCTAGAAAATTGAATTAATATAAATAAAACTCTTGGACTACCTCCAAATAGAGCCACTCACTCTTCCCCAAATAAGCCCCTCATATTCCTCCTCTGGGTGTATACTGATGAGACTTCTACCAGGACAGCTCTCCCTCTTGCATCTCTGACCAGAATGTACCCCCTACCCTGCTGACTTCCAAGAGTCACTTTCTCTGCCCCAAGAAAAGGTAGCACCTCTCCTACCATCTCCTAGGGGCAAGTCAGAGCAGACTTTAGGAGCAGGTATGTGTGGGGTGGAGGGGTGTTATTGTGTTAATGACAGACACAAGAAGAAAAAATCAGGAAGAAGAAAGATGAATTAGCGAAGTCAGGGAATGCTGGCATTGGAGAATCATTCCCAAATTCAGATGGGAGTTTTCTGAAAGAGAAAACTCAGACTTATATAAGAAACTGAAGGAGTGAAGAGATCTGTAGAAATTTTGATCCAGGAAAGATGGAACATATCCTCCCTGGGTTTTCAATGTGCAATGTTATATAAGATCAAGATTAAAATCGGTAAGTAATGAGAAGCTAAATGTGAGTGTGCAATGAACACTAAGGTTCCATCAGTGTGGAACCATTGTGAATTGGGTCAACAGAGGAGTTTCATTTAACAGCAGAGGCATTAGACCTGTACTAGAACTCTCCTCCTCTGGGTCATTTCTTTTGTGATTAACATTCCTTTTTTCCAGGAGTGTATCCTGTGCAGTCACTGAACTCTTGGAAGGTTCTTCAGGCATAAAGCTAATTCTGGTCCTGCCTGTCTTCTTGGTGTCTAGCCTGGGCTCAACGACAATGGAGCAAGAAGACAAAACAGGGTCAGAGTTACTTGGACCACTTGTAAGATCAGCCCATAGATCCACCCCCTGACTAAAGAATGACCCAAGATTCCTCCTAATGACCCCAAGACCACCCAAAGTTCTGATAAGATTATACCTACCCCTATTCTATGGTTAGTATGATGTATGTGCCACATCCTGACAACCAGGATATTTATCCAGCAAGGTGGAACTCATGGAGGCATATGTGAGGCGAGGCACTGTGCTTGGATGTTCTTAAGTGAAATTTCTGGAGAAATCCCCAATTAAGACTTCATGTATGGAAGTGGCTCTGTGGCTCAAGAGGTAGAGTGCTAGCCTTGAGCAAAAAGAAGCCAGGGACAGTGCTCAGGCCCTGAGTTCAAGCCCCAGGACTGGCAAAACAACAACAACAACAAAGCAAACAAGACTTCATGTATTTACTATATATATATATCATTAATAGCATGATGCTTTGTGGGAATGGACATGTGAAATTGAAAAACCACTAGGAACTATAACCAGCCTTAAGTTGTTCCCAGCATGATTCCTTGTGGACTTGGAGCTCTCATGTTCAGACCCACCCCCATGCTGTAGAATATCCTGATGCTTTATGAAGTCTACTTGCTCTTCTGGTAATTTGCACATTTCGCTCAATTCTTTGTCTAAGACACCAAGAACCTGAAACACCCCAAAATGAAACCTCTTACATGTCTGAGTCTGTGCCTCCTGCCACTCCTTCTCTTCCTCGTCCTGTGCTCAGAGTCAAGTCTTCATATTAAGGTCAAGTCTGACACAGAGTTCAATCTCTTTCCTCACAAGGCAATCACCATGCAAGCTGAGAGATCTTGGTATACAGCTGCTGACAGGAGCATGCCCACACCCCTTTACTGGTCTTAACACTGGCAAAAACACCTCCTCATTCTATTTAACCTGTCTACTGACACTGGACTCTATCCTGACTTGACACAGAAGAAGGCACAAGGTCTTGGTATAATTAAAAGCCAAATCACAACTCAGCCAACTATAACCTAATCTCTAGGAGACCAGACCTCCCTCTTTTACATCAGATCTCCAGCCTCTTTCATAGCCGAGCTGGCTGATTATATATATATATATATATATATATATATATATATATATATATATAACAACCATAGGTTTAGAAATCATCCCCCTCCTCTCTATTTTCCCTTGTTCCAGCACAAATATAACTTTGCATAGAAAAAACAAAAAGTTACAATTTTACTGGGGTTTTTCATTCACAACGTACTTGCTTTCCCTGTGTTGCCTTCCAATCTTTAATGGCTGCATAATAGTTCATTAGGTTGTTGTACTGAAAAAAATCACTTAGCTAGCTCTCTATTTTTTATTATTTCCAAACTGATACCAAAACTACATTCCAATGGATACCTTGGTGAACATTATTTTTCTAAATTTACCACTGTTTTCTAAGTATAGGTGTTTGTTTGTTTTTTTTTAAAAAAAACAGACTGGGGCTGGGAATATGGCCTAGTGGCAAGAGTGCCTGCCTCGTATACATGAGGCCCTGGGTTCAATTCCCCAGCACCACATATACAGAAAACGGCCAGAAGTGGCGCTGTGGCTCAAGTGGCAGAGTGCTAGCCTTGAGCAAAAAAAAAAAAAAAAAAAAGAAGCCAGGGACAGTGCTCAGGCCCTGAGTCCAAGCCCCAGGACTGGCCAAAAAAAAAAAAAAAAAAAAACAGACTAAATTAATTTTCTTTTTAAAATATATTTTATTGTTATTATAGAGGTTATATACAAAAGGGTTACAGTTACATGAGTTAGGTAATGAATACAATTTTGACTCATGTCTCCCCTTCCCTCACTCTCCCCTAGTTTTTCGTTCCCATTTTCACCCACAAGATACTCAGTTCATTTTCCACAGTGTCTAGTTTTGTTCACCCCTTGTTCTATCTTTCCTGTGCTCCCTACCCTCCCAAAGACAAATAAACTAACAAGACAAAGAGAAAAGACAACAAAACAAACAACAATAGCAACAAAAAAATCTCTCATTTCCTCTTCTTGGGGTTCATTTCATAGAAAGTTATTTTATAAGGTCATGTCACATAACTTTTGAGCCTTCGTGATCCACTTCTATGCATGACCTCTTTCAGCCTCACTGTGTGAATGTCTAGAGACCTATATAATTGATCATGTCCTAGAGTAATTTTTTTAATCATTCAGAGTTTATACCTGTAGATTTATAGGTACATTCTATTTGTCACAAATGAGGGAAACCATACAACCTATGTTTCTTTGGATCTGGCATACTTCACTTAATATAATTTTTTCCAAGTCTTTCCATTTCCTTATGAATGGTACAACGTCATTCTTTCTGATGGATGAGTAGAATTCCACTGTGGATTTATACCATATTTTCTTGATCCATTTGTCCACTGAGGGGAATCTGAATTGATTCCATATCTTGACTATGGTAAACAATGCTGCAATGAGCAGATTTTTTTAACAGAATGTATTCTAAGGGCCACTTACATCAGTATGAGCAATATATAAGAAACCCAGTCTGATCACAATATCTCTGCTATTGGGTGTTACAATTAACATTTTTATTAATTTACAATGTATAAAATGTAACTTGATTAAAAAATGTTTCTGTGGCCAGGCTCCAGTGGCTGACGCCTGTAATCCTAGCTACTCAGGAGGCTGAGATCTGAGGATCAGAGCTCAAAGCCAGCCCAGGCAGGAACATCTGTGAGACTCTTATCTCCAATAAACTACTCAGAAAAATCCAGAAGTGGCTCTGTGGCTCAAATGGTAGAGCATTATCCTGGAACAAAAGAAGCTCGGGATCAGAGCCCAGGCCCAGAGTTCAAGCCCAGGCCTGGCAATCACCACACCTGTTTTTGTGCATGTTTAATTACGAGTGGGGTTAGAAGGTTTTCTTTATGGTTGTTACTAAGCACATCTCCATTTTGTATATTTTGACAGTGCTAGATTTCTGCTGGGGGAGGAGGCTGGTCCAGCTACCTACTATTTGTGTCCTTGCATTCATAACCTGCTCTCCTTCATTCTGGTTTTTTAAGCTATTCCCTAATCTCTGATACCACTTGATCCCATATTAGTCTGTCATTTTACCAACAACTATAAACTTGTGTTGGGATTAATCATTATGGATTAAGAGCAGGACATATGCAATTACAAGTTTGGTACAAACTCTGGCATTTGGGGAGAGGGGCTTGTTGTTATTGTTGTTTTATAATTTGTTTTGTTTTTTTGCTTTGTGGCACTGGATTTTCTCTGCTGTTCTCAAGAGCCTCTCTTTTCTCATCTGTAGAAAGAGTAATGCCACCATCAGTTCATCTCCCTGTGCTAAAGGAGCATTTTGATCCTTGTAAAAGAAGAATCAGCCTGCTTTCACCAGCGAAGAGCCAGAAAGCAATTAGCTGAGGTCATGTGATCTCTTCACGATTGCTCAGCTGGGCTACTGTACCAGGCAAGAACCCAGAAAATGACAATAAATAGATAAGCATAACTACATTCAATAAAGCTTCCTTTATGGACAATAAAATTTAATTAAAAATTTTAGGTAAAATCTGTGTGGGACAAAGAGTGAACAAATAGAGCAGCGGTACTCAGTAGACAACATGTGGAAAATGAACTATACAACCTGTGGGTGGGGACAGGAGGAAAAAAGTGGGAAAGAGTGAGGGAAGGGGTGACATGTATCAAAAAGAATTTTACTCATGACCTGACTTACGTAACTGTATCCCCTCTGTACATCAGCTCTACAATAACAATAATACGTATTAAAAATCTATGCTTTCTAATTTAAATTTCTATGTAACTACGTATACTGCATTATACAAGACAGATCGAAAATTGTGATATATAAATCATATAGGTTTATAAGTTTTATATTTATTTGTTTATTTTTTGGGTTTTTTTTTTTGCCAGTCCTGGGGCTTGAGCTCAGGGCCTGAGCACTGTCCCTGGCTTCTTTTTGCTCAAGGTTAGCACTCTGCCACTTGAGCCATAGCACCACTTCTGGCTTTTTCAATGTATGTGGTACTGAGGAATTGAACCCAGGGCTTCATGTATACAGGACGAGCACTTTACCTCTAGGCCATATTCCCAGCCCCAAGTTTTATATTTATTTATGTCATATAATTGCATGCAAATTAATGCACTTTATATGATTTTCACGTACCACAAAAATACTGTTCTTCTGTCAAATCCAGTCTTTGTTCAGAGGCTGCACAAAAACTAGCAGCTGGCTGGAATTTGAATCATGGGCTCTGTTGTACCAAATGAGTCTCTGAGCTCTGCCCAACATAGGCTATCAAGGGATGGTCAATTCTAGGTCTTCTATTCGGTTCCATTGACATCAGGCCTATTTCTGTGCTGTTTTTATTACTATGGCTTTGCAATAGAGTTTTTAGTTTGTACTTGTTATTCCTCCAATCCTAGTAAGGATTGCTTTTGCTATTTTGGAAACTTTTGTTATTCCCTATAAATTTTTGTATTGCTTTCTCCATCTCATTGAAGAATGTTGTTGTGATTTTGATGGGTATTGCATTGAATTTATAAATTGCTTTGGAGAGTATTGCTGTTTTCATGATGTTCATTCTTCCAACTCAAGAGCATGGAGGGTCTTTCCATGCTCTTAAATCTTCTTCAATTTCCTTTTCAAATTTTTAAAGTTTTCACTATAGAGCTCCTTCACATCTTTAGTTAAGTTAATTCCTAGCTTGTTTTACTTTTTGAGGCTATTTAAAATGGGGCTGATTTTTTATTTCAGTCTCAATCTCCTCCTTAGTGGCATATAGAAAAGCTACTGTCTTTTGCTGTTGTTGTTGTTATCATTGTTGTTTTGCCAGTCTGGGCTTGAACTCAGGGCTTGAGCACTGTCACTGGCTTCCTTTTGCTCAAGGATGGCACTCTACCACTTAAGCCACTGTACCACTTCCAGCTTTTTCTGTTTATGTGGTGCTGAGGAATTGAATCCAGGGCTTCATGCATGTAAGGCCAGCACTCTACCATTAAACCACATTCCCAGTCCAAGCTACTGACTTTTGTGGGTTGATTTTATACTCTGATATTTTGTCAACGTTTTGGATCAGCTCTAGTAGCTTGGGAGAGCAGTCTATAGGGTCCTTTAAATATAGGATCATGTCATCTACAAAAAAGGGTAGTATTATTTCTTTATTCCCTATTTGGATCCCCTTTCTATTTTTTTCTTGTCTTATTTCTCTTGCTAGGAATTCTAGTACTATATTGAAGAAAAATAGAGGGAGTGGACATTCTTGTCTCATTCCTGATTTCATAAGAAATGTTGTTTTTTTTTCACTATTAAGTATGATGTTGGCTGTGGTTTGCTTCACACAGCCTTCATTATATCGAGGAATGTTCTATGTATTCTTAGCTCCTCCAGAGCTTTTTTTTTTTTATAAAGAGGGTAGGATCTTGCCAAAAGCTTTTTTGCATCTATTGCGATGATCATATGCTTCTTGACTTTATTTCTACTGATGTGTTGTTTTACATTCACTGATTTACATATGTTGAGCCAGCTTTGCATCCCTGGATAAGGAAGTCAAGGAAATAGGCTGGAAGAAAGACTTCAACCAATGGTTCTGGCAAAATTGGATAATCATGTGCAGAAAACTAAAACGAGATCTTTCCATATCACCTTGCACCAGAATCAATTAAAAATAGATTAAAGGCCTTAATATAAAACTGAAAACCATGAAACTATTACAGGAAGTGGTAAGAGAAAAATTATGGCTCCTAGGTACAGGTCAAACTTTCTAGATAAATATCTAGAAACAAATCAAAGAATTATAAATGGAATTGCATCAAACTTAAATGTTTCTGCACAGCAAAGGATATAACTAAGGTATATAAAAGCCCACAGGATGGGAAAAGAATTTTTTTTACCAGTTATACATCAGATAAGGGCCTAATATCCAAAATATTCTTAGAGCTCAAAATATTAAATCCTCTAATATATACCCTCAAAGAAACAGCAACACAATTAATAAATGAGCTAAAAAGTTAAGAGCAACTTCTCAGAAGAAGAAATACTGTCCAACAGACACCTGAAGAAATGTTCAACATCTCTGGCCATAAAGGAAATGCAAATGAATAGAATAGAGATTCTACCTCACTCCAGTTATAACGGCTATTACAAAGAAAACAAGCAATAACAAATGCTGGCAAGGATGAAGCCAAAGGGAGCTCTATTATACTATTGGTGGGAATGAAAGCTTATTCAACCACTCTGGAAAACAGTCTGGAGATTCCTCAAAAAAACTAAACATAGAACTACCCTATGACCCAGCAATTATACTCCTGGGCATTTATCCAATAGAGCACAAATAAGGCTATAGTAAAGCTATCAGCACAACCATGTTCATTCCAGTACTATTTACCATAGCCGAGACATGGAATAACCCCAGATGCTCCTCAGTAGATGAATGGATCAAGAAAATATGGCATATATACACAATAGTATTTATTCAACCACCAGAAAGAATGACATTGCACCATTCATAAGGAAATGGAAATATTTGGAAAAGAATACATTAAGTGAAGTAATTTAGACCCAGAGAAACAAAGGTTGCATGGTTTCCTTCATTTGTGGTAGCAAGAATGTGCCTATAAATCTATAAGTAAACATGTTGAGTGGTATGCAAGCAGTTACAAATGAATTAAGTGAGGTATAATAGACTCTCTGGAGAGCTCAAATAGTGTAATTATTTGGAAAGACTAACTCAAATCCCAATGAAATAATTAACAGGAAATAGATACACGCAAGAGAGTGGGGCCAAGGCGAGAGGGGTAGATAAATGAAGTGGGGAAGGGGCGAGAATTCAGTCAAGAATTCACTGTATATACCACAAAGATAACAAAAATAAGGGGAGGGATGAGTCAAAGAAGGATGAAAATGTTGAAGGGATGACATAGATTCAAGATACATTGTATACACAAACTACTATGTTAAATGGCCAAAAAAAAATCAATACATATCCTGAAAATTTAAGGAAAGTGAGGGGAGGAGTAGGTTAGAAGAACTAGATGAGAATGTTGAAAGGAGTGACATTGATTAAAATGCATGTTATCATAAACTGCATTGTAGAATGGCAACTATTTTGCACAACTACTTAAAGATAATACAATAATTTTTTTTTCAAAAGGGATGGGAAAAATCAGTACAAGGGATAGGAAATAAGACTGTCTCTGATTTTCTATTGTGAAAATAGGGGACCAAGAAGGTGAAGTCACATGTCCAAGGCTGTAGAGCCAGGGAAGGTAGAGCTGGGGTTTCCATCATATCTGTCTGACTCTAAACCCCACCCCATCGATGTCTACAACCTGGACACCATGTAGTCCAATTGATTCCTGGACATCTGAATTCCCAAAACCTGTGCATTAGGCTTCCTTCTTCAGGTTGTTCCACATTGCTCCCACATTGAGTCCAGGAACGGATAAGATTCTCATTAACAGATAAAGAAGAAACCCATCCTCCCTGTCTCTTACACAGTCCTTGATGCTTCAACCACAAAGTCACATATTTGTAGGACAAGCACCACAAATGCCAACTCATTCATGAAGAGGAGTAGTGGTACATGGTCAGGGTCTAAATCCATCTGCAAGCCCTCAATTGCCCAAACATCTCTAGTTATAAATGTCTCCCACGGTGTGACCACAATCACTTCATTCTTTATGTCAGCTTTTGAAGGGATCAGTACTCTGAGAGGGTAAGACCAGTGCCAGCAACAATACTGAAATTGTCACCTTTGACAAAAGGAAAAATCTGCAATTGGAGCTTTCATGGCCCAGTGGAAAAAGGACATGATTGTGAAAACAAGGAGCCGAGTTCAAGAGCTGGTTCTGTCCCTCATGATCTGTCTTCTCTGAGGGCTACTTTCTCAGTTAAAGATGAGCATAATTAGCTTCAAACAAGGAAATGTATGTAAATAAGTATTGTAAACTACAGATGCTAGTTACTGATGCTATTATAAGACCTGTACAATTCCTCATGCTCTAACTTAAATCAAGAATTCTTCAGCCCTTTTTAAATGTGATGCTTGTCATCCTACTGAAACTCTAAGACAATGTTTTCAGGAGATGTTTTTTCCCCCTCCTCGTCTTTCTTTCCCACATGAATGGGAATAGAATTCATTATAAATTCCCCAGGCACAAGCACAAATCTCAAGTGCATGTGATGTGAAATGACAAATGATAGGGTGCTACTGCAAGGGCTTGTGTGGGGGCTGGTAGTATATGCAGGGGAGCAAGTTGCATATTTCTAGGCAGTGACATCAACAGACTCTGAATGGCACCAAAGCCACCACCTACACAGAGTCCCTCACAAGGCCTCCCCAGCACCCGATGGGCTATGAAACCCTAGAAATGTCAGATATACACCCCATTCAGGCTTCCTGAGAGCTCAGTCCCCCAGATAAGACTCTTCTTAGATCTTTTTCTTAGATTCTCATCAGAGCCCATGAAGAAATAGTGATCCTGAATTACCAAGTCTAAGGTATTTGTTTTACTTATGCGGAAATTGAGGTCATCCTATAAAGGTGGTCTTCCCAAAGTTAGCCTTGATCTCAACATTAGAAGACCTTGATACACATTCCTTTATTGAAATCAATGAAGTATGTGGATCAAGTTGTGATTAACCAACTTGATGAGATTCTTCTTGTTGAAATCTGACTAATTCTCCCATTAATACCAACTATCCTTTTAGTAGCAATTTAGAATACATCCATCATTTTCACAATCTACTGTTTACAATGACCACAAAGACAGGGAAGGTGTTCAGTGAGCTATCTGCATTTGGTCAAAGAGGAAAAGAAGGCTCAGGAAAACTAAGAAATGCTCTAGTTGACACTGTATTTGATGTACCCATCAATACATTCTGATCAAGTAATGAAATAGTTACAAGCTGCTCTGTTAAAAGTTACATGTGAAAGTACATTTGAGCTCCAAACTGACCACTGGTTCTCAACATTAGCAAAACGAGATCACATTAGTGATCTATATGTTGAAGATCCCACTATAACAGCTGAGAGCAGCAAACATTTATGTGTACCTGAGTCGAGTTTCAGTATTGGGAGCATGAAGCAGCTTAGCTGAGAAATTCTGACTACAGTCAGGTCAGCCCATCAGCCAGAGCTGCAGTCACAGCAAGATTTGACTGGAAGTGGGGTCCTCATCCAGCCTCAGAGTTTATGGCCCATATGTGATTCCCACTGTCCTTGTGGGGGGGAGGGTGTCTCTTCATAGTCTTCCTGAATGTCCTCCTAATATGGTAGCTGGCTCCTTTCCAACCAACAGTTCTAAGAAAGGCAGAGAATACAACACAGGGTGTAAATCACAATCTTTTGTGACCAAGTTAAGAGTAAGAACGGGGGATATGGCTCAAGTGGAAGGGCACTTGTCTACCAAGCATGTAGCCCTGTCACCATCAAAGAAATAAACATAACAGCAATCCCTCGAAAGTCCACAAGTGGAGATGCATGCCTATAATCGCGGGGACTTGAGTGGCAGAGTTAGGAGGATCGTGGTTTGAGGCTATCCCAGGCACCCTTACCTACCCATCCCCCCCAAAAAAGTTAGCAAGATCCCATCATGAAGAACAAGCCAAGTCTGGGAATGTATACTTATAATCCAAACTACATGGGAGGCAGAGGTAGAAGGATCAGGATCTGAGGACAGAACTTGGTAAAAGCCAAAGATAATCCAAAGCATAAAGGGCTGGAATCATGCCTCAAGTGGTAGAATGCTTGCCAAGTGAATTTAAGGTCCTGAGTTCAAGCCCTCATTACAATCTAGTACCACAAGAACAAAAGACAAAGTAGAGGGGCATCCATCACTTCTGCAATATTCTAGCCCACACTCAAAAGATAAAGATATGAACACGAGGAGGTGAGGGTTGTAGAGGGCATTTTAGAAAATACCTACCACATGATCCCTGAGGAGTCTTGCTGACTCCCAGTCATCTGTGTAATAATTAATGATACAGAAATCTCCAGGTTTGCCTAGTTGTGACTTGAAAAAAATGACAATTTCATATGATTCCACTGAATGTATGATTTCTAGGAGGCTCTCCAATATTCATAACCACATTTTGATGACATTGTACTTCATCAATCATAATAACATGTACCTTCTGCTCTAGTTGGATCTGAAGTGACCTCCTGCCTTTAGGCCCATGAACTAAATAAAGGCTTGGACCTCAGCTTGATATTTTTGGGAAGTAGTAGAGCATTTGAGAGGTGGGTGGAGTCTACTAGGACTTCAGGACATTGGGAGTGTGTCCTTGAAGTGGATTGTGAGAGTCTGCTCTCCTGTTTTTATGCATCCAGGCCATGAGGCAAATAGTTTTGCTCAATCCCATGCTCCCGGCTCTGAAGAACCTTACCAGAAGCAAGTCTACTGATCGTGGATCAACTGAAATCGTGAGGCAAAGGAAATCTTTCCTCTTTATGATTGATTATCTCAGATATTTGGAAAGCTGAATAGTGTATGCTCTTTGAAAAACAAACTGATGTGTAATTTGAGGTTCGATATTTATTGAGTCTTTAGACAATGCCTGGTGAAAAATGAATTCATGCTTCTCCCTCCCCCATCTCTCTAGAACTCATTAGCTAGGTTTTCAGAGGGTGTAGAACTCATAAAGTCAATCACTGCACAATCTAAACAAAAGATACAGCTAACTCTAGAAAACGCTTAGTGTCCTTTCTCTGACTGCACATTCCTGCTATCAAAACTGACCATTGTTAACATGAACCTAGATCCTACCAAGCTAGCTAAGATTTTCCCTGTGGTAGCCTATTGTCACACTTAACAGAACTGGCACAAAGAACTGGAAGGAATCTTGTTAAAAGCTTATTCACGGGCTGGGGATATGGCCTAGTGGCAAGAGTGCCTGCCTCATATACATGAGGCCTTGGGTTCGATTCCCCAGCACCACATATACAGAAAATGGCCAGAAGTGGCGCTGTGGCTCAAGTGGCAGAGTGCTAGCCTTGAGCAAAAAGAAGCCAGGGACAGTGCTCAGGCCCTGAGTCCAAGCCCCAGGACTGGCCAAAAAAAAAAAAAAAAAAAAAAAAAGCTTATTCATTATTTCAGTCTCTCCACTTTTGGTAAACGGGGCTTAATGACATTGGCCAACCACATCCTTACTGATTTGCATGGCTAATGCTCCTACTACAAATACTACTTTGTGAAGCATCTTGGAGAAATATTCTCCTACACACTTACTAAGAAACTGTCACTACCGAGCATGTGGAGATGAGGCAGAAAATAGTTGTTATGTAGTTTCCACTTCCCAAACTGGGCTTTGTAGAAACATAGATCCTTGTGACTTAGTCTAGACAAACCAGAAAACATGGCTCAACAGGACCAAGGACTACAGTTTTAAAGCCTTACAGCCATACAGCTATACATACATACATACATACATACATACATACATACATATGGACAGACAGACAATATTTTTGGTAGTACTGGGGTATGAACTCAAAGATTCATACTAGGCAGGTATTCTTCTACCTAGGCCACAACCCCCAGATCTTTTTTATTAATCAGTTATGGGGTTTAACTCAGGGCCTGGGCACAGTCCCTGAGCTCTCTTGTTTAAGGCTCTACCACTTTGAGCCACAGTGCCATTTCTGGTTTTCCGGTGGTAAATTGGAGACAAGAGTATTACAGATGGTCCTGCCTGGCTGGCTTTGAACCATGATCCTCAGATCTCAGTCTCTTGAGAAGCTAAGATTATAGGCGTGAGCCATGTGCTCATGGCTGCCCCCAGCTCTTTTAACTTCAAGTGTTTTTGTTTCTGTGCCAGTTGAGTGGCTTGGACTCAAGGCCTGGGCACTATTCCTGATCTTTGTGCTCCAGGATAGCAATCTACCACTTGGGCCACAGCTACACTTTTGACTCTTTGGTGGTTAATTGGAGATAAGAGTCTCATGGACTTTCCTGCCTGGGGCTGGCTTTGAGCAGCAGTCCTCAAATCTCAGCCTTCTGAGTCACCCACATCCAGCTTATTTCAGTCATTTTTCAAGTAGCGTCTAATACTTTTCACTGAGACTGGCCTCAGACCATGATCCTCCTACCCCTGCTGGTATTACAGGAGTGTATCATCTCACCTGGCTTGTTGCTGAAATGCATGTCTTTTTGTGACTGTTTGCTTGCTTATTTAGACTGGCCTTGAATTGTAATCTCCCTGATGGCCATCCCACAAAATAGCTAGGCTAGAGGCATATGCCACCATGTCTGGCCACAGCTTTATCTCTAAGTTCTCTTCCACCTCATCTCTTATTCATATCACAACCTACAACACTGATACCAGCTCACCACTTCGCAGAAACTGGTCTTGCTGACATCATCATGAACTCCTGATTGCCAAATTCATGCTTTATCTGACTCTCCCTTTGTGGCATGATACAGCTGCCCACACTCTTGCTTCTTGAAATTCCCTTCCCTTGGCTGTTGACAATATTCCCTGCCTATGCTGCCTTCACCTTGTCTGCTCCTTTACTGATCCTGTTCCTTTCCCACCTGACAAACAGTGAGGTGGCTCAGGACTGGCTGGAGACATCACTTCTCACTTGGCAAGGCATGCTGGGCAAATCCCTCCACACTTAATGAGCCAGTGATGTATATCAGAACTCATTCCCCCAGGACCAGTAGCACTCATGGAGGCACTAAAAGACCCAGTGATGTAGCCCATTTTGGGAGGTAGTTATTAAACTGTAACCCACCATATGGGTTTGCTACTGGATCTTAATCAAATCTTGAACCAATTTAAAATCCAAGCTACACAGTGAACTTCTTGAGGGCAAGAGCTAGGCCTTGTTTCCTAGGACACTTTGCTAAGAATATCATATAGCAGAAAATCTTATTAAAAGTTGACTTGTGACTTGTTCCTTACCATCCAGGCCCATCAGGGAGAAACAGAAGGCCATGGTCCCTTCCCAGGAAATGAGCCAGACTTTTGTTTTCGAGAAGTCGCCAAGTGAGAGTGGGCTTTTTGCTAAGAAGAGTGCTAAACAGTGTTTGTGTGTTTTAAATTTTGAGCTGGAGAAGGAAGGATCTATTTCTTGAAGGCCAATGGAAAGAAAGGGCAAGAAAGAGAATAAAGGTGGCATGAGTTAGGTATTATGTGTACCTATTCCTTTCATGTATACAAAATATACACACAGCATGTTCATATTCACAAAATGAAAAGACACACATCTATACATGTACATATATATTTAATAGCAGTGCCTAACTCACATGATTATTATAAGCTAATGGAAATAGGACATTGAGCACTGTTCCTTCTGCATAGTAAAGACACATTAATATTAACTTCTTTCCAATGTCTCTAAACTTCTACTTGCTTAGGCAAATGCAAAATACCATGCGAGTCAAATCCAACTGCTAAGCTTGTTCTTAGGCCAGAAAATAACTGTACTCTTGAAAATATATGTATCATTTCCTATTTCTATACAGGTGTTTGCATTTCTGAGGATAAAATCCTTAACTTTCATAAGACTCCCAAGGCAATCCTTATCCCTAAAACTGCCTAGAATGTGCCAAGGTATCATCTGCTGATTAATATCTTAGCAACCATTATCATCCTCTCTGGCTCCAGAATATACCTCTATCCTATCTGAGTGACCAAAATCCATGCTGGACACCTAGAGATGCTACTTTATAAGAAAATGAGTAGACTCATTCACACACACAGAGACCCTAATACATTGGTGCAATGGCAGTTGTTTGGGCCGATTTGTACCTGACATTGGTATAAGCTTCGGGCCCAGAGAAGCACAAGCCGTGTGATATTTTTGAAAGGTAGCAGGCCAAATGGTGGTAAAAAGTATAAAATAACCATCAAAGATGAAAAAAAATCTGCTACCATCGACAACAGATTTCCCCCCCCCCCAAGGAAAAGAGAAGAAGTGGGGGAACAGAAAAGTAACAGAGATGATTTTCTCTTTAAGTGAACAAAAGCTAAGGAAGGATTATCTCCTGAGTTCTAATTATTCTTACTTTCCTTATAGTTTAGGTTTTTCTCCCTTCTTTGGACCTAAATCTTCCTTCGTGTTCTAAACTTTCTTTTTTGGCTCAGTTTGAATTTCTTGGGCTTTTAGAATCTCTGAGTTTGGATGGCCCTTATTCCAAAGACACAGCATATAAATTAGGTCTTGTCTTGAGAGGCCCTATTTATACTGTTTAAGTTTTAGTCATTTCTTCTGTTTTTGCTAAATATTGCTTTAATATTTTCCCTCAAGCTCTTAATTTCATCTTCTGGGACTCCTTCTGTCTTCTACATCAATGTATTTCTTAGTGGGTCATAAGAATCAAGTTTAGAATTATATTCAGCATTATATTGAAGAACACTGCAATATGATAGGAAAGAAGATTAAAAACAAGATAGATCAAGGGTTCACAGCATGTTATAAATACTGGTATTTTTTAAAAGTTGTTTCAGTTTACAGATATGGGTAAAAATGTAAACTGTGACATAAAATGTATTTCCTCCCTTGTGTTTTCACTGAGGTTAGAAAACATCACTTCCTTTAGATGCTTGAAGACGATCATGAACTCTTTAAATTCAAGATTTCAGTGTCTTCAGCTCTGCCTCCTCTGACCCTGCTTTCATTCCCTTCCTATCCTTGTCACCTTCCCTGTCCTGTCCCTAACCAGGACAGGACAGAAGGGAGAGGACAATGCCATGGTTTGGGCTTTGAGTCTTTGCCCTGCTTTCATGCTTACTGTATTCCCCAATGCTTTCCACAGCAGAGTACCCAGTCAATTGACCCTATCACCAGAGAGCTTGCAGGAAGATGTTTGTCAGAGCTTAACATTCAGAGATACAGATGGGGAAACTACTCTACCAAGTCTCAAACTGGTGCCAAACACGCACTACCCTGTGTACTGCCGGCCTCTCCCACCCTTTTTCTCAGAGTCTGTGAGCCAAGGCTCTCATTTCTGCCTCAGTTACAGTGAGAAAACTGAGACTCACTGAGGCAGATAAGAAACTTCTTGGTACGTTTGAAAACTTGTCATACATTTTTTTCAATAAATGGCCATCAGACAACCTGCAATGTGATGTGGGTGAAAATGGTGGCAAGCTCTTTCTTACTTCCATGACACCCAATTGTTTCCAAGACATCCTTATGAGCATTATTCCAATTACCTACTGATGAGATTAAGCCACTTGCTCCAGGTCTCACAGCCACAGGATAGGAGAGTGAGGATTTAAACTCCACTCCCAACTCTATATCCAATGCTGTTTTTGAGGGCTCCTGTGCCTACAAAAGACCTTACCATTCTTCCTCTTCTCAATCGAATTTGCAAAGAGATTCTGGGGGTGCTTAATGATGCTTCTAACTAACCTGTTTGTCAGGGCCAAAATGACATTAGCACTTATGACTCTAGGATGAGATGGATTCTGCTTGTAAATAGCCAAGAAGTTTTCGATAAGTTGTAAACATTGTTTACATCCATCTTGGTGAGCCAGTGATTCTGTGGTCAAGGTGCCAGGGAATATATGAGAAAACCAGGCGACCTTAATCTCTGTGGCATGTGGAAGGAAATAAAGACCACCTTGACTGATGGTTAACTTGATATGTCTGGAGAGGATTAAATCTGGCTGGAACAGAAATGGCTGGGGAGCCAAAGTAAAGAGAAGTCAATGAGGTATAGCCTTCCAGACTTAAACTTCTAATCTCCAAGGACCAGAGTGACTTCGTAGGGAATTCAAGAAGAACACAATTCACTCAACATATAATAGGATCCTAAAATCTTGAGAATGTTTTCCTGCGGCCAGAAAAAAAAAAAAAAAGAAGAAGAAGAGAGAGGTAACCGGTGCCCACTGTGGGGTGACTGGAATCTCAGGCAGACGGCACACTGTGCTTTGATAACAGCACTCCAGAGGTATTACGGGACTGATGACATTTGCAAGTGTTGACACCTATCCAAACTCATCCTCTAAACGGAGAGCTTAATAGATAAAAGGCAAAGGGCTAAACATATCCATGCACGCACCCAGACGGGAAAATCAAGCACAGAAATGAACGGGGTTTAATCTCTGGAGTTTCACCTTAACTATTGCAGATGGGGTTTTGAGGTGCTATCCTTGCTGGTCCCCAACTGTTCCCCCTCCCCCTGGGAAAGGATTTGTCTTTTGATAATAAACTTTGGTTTTTTTGCCATTGCAAAACATTAAACTTCCAGATGGACCTCTCAAAGTACAATTCAAACATGAAGGAAACAAGAAATCCCAAAGTCAAAGGTGAGGGTTTTTATCTCCCCCACTCCCCACCTCACATCCCCAATGTCTGGGGAGGCCAGTTCACTCAACATGCTCATATTCTTTTATTTCCATTTTCGATCATAAGAAATAAAGATGTAATATGTCAAGGTTGGCGTATCGGAGAGATGATGAATTCCAGGCTAAAACACAGTGATATCTGCTTGGAAATGAGATGGAAGAAATTAAGACGCTTACCATGATTATTTTCCTCCAGAGCAAACTTATAGTATCTTTGGTCTCAAGGGCAGGAATTCCAGACAGATTTGCTTTTCATCTCCTAGGTAACTCTCTGAACTGCATAGCAATAGAAATTCATTGCTTTAATGCTGGGTGTCCTTATTAGGGAAATATCTTAAATTCTATGCCAACAAAGACACTCATTGACTACTAAGCAATAGTCATGAAAATATTTATGACATAGGGTACAAGCAGGTGCTCCAATGAGAACAAAAGCTGAGGTTATTCATGACTTGGATTAATGAGGAACAATCATTTACACCTAGCCTAGTACATTCTATGCTTTTAGTATATATCCCCTGGGCTGATGTGTCCTCATAGTCTAGAAATCATAAATTTGCTTTAAGTACTGGAAAGAATTGGCATCACAACCAAAGCTATGTAAATAATGGGTGCTAGAGAGACATCATTGCCCCTACTATGCCCATCCATAAATTATTCAACAAAATTGCATCCAGTCCCTTTTGTTTGCCTTTGCTCAGAACTAAGACACAAAGGTAAATGCAATATGATTTCTGCCAAGTTCAAAATTTGTTTTACTTATTGCTCTTGAATGTCTTAGAAGTTGTTTAGGCATGAGCACATCCATTGCACAGAGGGGGGATCTGAGGCCCCATAAAGTCATGCAAATACTAGAAAACACCAAGGTCGAGATTAATACCTAGCTTGACTTTCTTAAGCCCAGTGCTCTGTGTACTTCCTCATATGCTAATATAGTACTTAGAAGGCCTAGAGAATGCTGGGAGACTCAAGGGTCAACCACTGGCAGTGTTTAAGGGACAGCATAGCCGGTCTTTTTTGCCAATCTTAGCATCTCCTTGTCTTCTATTTTCATTGTTAGCCACACGTTCAGCACCATGCAGACACAGTTACCGTCTCCATCACAACTAAGTGGTACTTTGTAGAATCACTGAAAATCTCTCTCATTGAAAAAAAGAAACAACCAGAAAAAAATCCCTCTTTTCTTAATTGTGTTTTGAAATGATCCAATGAGGAATGCGTTTGGGCCTTTAGGAAACAGCTTCTCTCAGAACTTTAGCAACAGGAGTTGTAAAATGTTCCCAAAAATATTGCTTGGCATGAAATTCTCTTTCAATGCAAATGAGCCATTGATAAAAAAGAATTTGTTAAGAGAGACAGGAGTGAGGGTGGTAGCTCAGGAGCCTCTTGGTTGTCAAGGGAGCAAAGCTGCCAGGAAAGCCTGGGATTGGAGAGGAATCCCAGAGCGCGGGGTAAGGGCTCTGGGTGCAGAGGTCAGTCCAAGGAGAACTGAGAGAACATTCCACACCCAGGCAAGGTACAATTAATTTGATTTTCTCTTATACTGGCTTGAATCGATAGGTGCTGCTAAAACCACCACAAGGAAACAAATACTTTTGGGGGGGGTCACAAATTTGAGAATCCCCTTTTCCATTAGTTGTGTTTCCTTGAGCTTCTCAAACCTTCCATTTCCTCATCTCGAGAATGAAGACAGCAGTCTATCTACCTCATAAGCTAAAAATATGATGATGGGTTTGAAAGCACTTATTATCTTGTAAGATATATGCAGCCAGCTCTCCACTCCTCTTCTTTAGCTTTTTTATTGTTATTATAAAGGTAAGGTACAGAGGGGTTACAGTTACATAAGTCAGATAAAGAGCACATTTCTTTTGTGGACAATATCACCCTTCCCCCCTCCCAGTTTTCCTCTCCCATCTCACTCACAAGGCTGCATAGTTAATTTTCAACATAGTATCAAGTGAGTACCACAGCTGCATTTGTTTACCCTTTGTGCCTCCATTTCTGTGCTTCCCTTACCTTCTCCCAAAGATAGGTAAACAAGCAAACATGACAAAAAGAAGAGAAAACAAAAAACAGCAACACAGGGGGAAAAAAATCTTATTTCCATTCCCTAGAGTTGGTTTTGACAAAAAGTCCAGTGTTGAACCTCTCTCTAGCAAAGTCTAAATTAGTTCAATTTAGCCACCACAGCTCTGGTCTCATTTACCCTATCATTCCTAAAAATGAGCATCCAGGATGTATGTCATTTCCTGTCTCATTTAGAATGGACTCTGAAGTCTGTGATCTACAGGCCCCTACACTGACCACTACTTGATTTTTTTTTGAGATGCGGTCTTGCTATATAGCCCAGCTTGGCCTCAAATTTATAATCTTTCTTTCTCAACTTCCCAAGAGCTGGGATTACAGTGTGCCACCCATGCCTGGATAAACATATTTTATCTGAAATGTTTGGAATGAGAACAGTTTCAAATTTGGGATTACTTTTTCAGATTTTGGAATATTTGTGCATACCTAATGAGATCTCTGGAGACAAAACGCAAGTCCAAACAAAATTAATTTCTTTTATATGCCACTTACACACATGCTAAGTACTGAGTATGTTTTTCATCATTTATATTTTGTTAAGAAGCAAGAAAGGATTCTTCTTATTTTATAGTGAGGAAACTGAAGCTCACAGGGATTCAGAACCATCTTCTGAACAATGCTACTTCTTAATTATTTTCAGCTAACTAGCTTGTTCCAACACTGCCACAGGTTCTGGTAAATTGGGCCTCTGAGTTGAATTTTGCTATATCTATGGACACCATAGGATTTCTAGAGCTGATAAGCAAAGACCTTGACCTGGATCATTCCAGGGGCCTCTAGGACCTTCAGCACTTGACATCCAAGAGACCCAAAGAGATGATCCCTTCCTTGGGGCTCACCTGTGGCTTACCTCCTGAAAGAAGGCTCCAGCCCATTGACCCAGCCTGAGCTAGAATCATGGGACTCACCCACAGAAAAGATGAACTTTAGCTTGACTAATAAATATGAAACTCTCTAAGTTTCAGTTCCCAGGGACTATCTTTTTCTCTAAGCTAATTCTCATGAAGTCTCCAAGCTATGAAGGCTGGACATCAGGAAAGTGTTTCTAAGTACCTCTCCAAGGAGGATCTTTGGGGCTAGAGACAATATCCTGGACCCCAGACACAGCAAGTCCTGGCCTCAAGTGTTTGTCTCACACATCTAAGGAAGAAGAGAGTTTCCAAGCAAGTAATTAAAGGCATTTATTTAGGTCCTGCCTGGTGAGAAGCTCGTCCTTGTCCCTTCTGCAACACCTGGGTCCTGGTGCACCATCAACCAGAGATGGAGTAGGTAAAAGACCTCACTTAACAAGATCATGAGACCCAATATGAATACTGGTTCTTTGGACCTCCCAAACTCTCTCACTATGCTCTATAAAGGCATTACCAATAAGTGAAATTATTCTTCTCTCCAGAGCAATGCTGAGAGAGAAAGCTGTTTTATGGCCGATTGTTTCTTTGACATTCATGCTCCAACAAGGATACTCTCTTCTGGGCCTAATTTGACTTCTTTATGTGCCAAGAGGAAACTTTCTCTCTGAAAGGCAGGCACACAGATATCTGAAGAGGTCTTTAGGAGGCACTTAATAATTTCCTAGAATGTTAGCAGAATAATGTGTATTGATTAGCTGTCTCTTTCAAAATGCTTAAAGTTCTTCTACCCTTTGATTTTTTAAGGGAATTAACAGTGAAGAAGACAATTAGAAAAAAAAAGAATATAACAACTTACCCTTGTTTCCTAACTTCAAGAAGTATGGCCCATGAAATGTGGCTGAGCCCACTCAAGGACAGGCAAAGTCAAATGGCATTCTTGATGAGTTGGGAATTGGGGTGGTAGAAGTAAGAGAGGTGGCAGAGACCCCTTGAGACTGGCAGAACTTGACCCTGACACTGGCATGCACAGCATACCCAGACAGTAACTCTTGGAGGATTCAGTTGAGGTCAAAGACACATGACCTAGCTCAAAGGGAAGTGGAGAGGAGACCCCACTTTGTGTGCAAAACCTGTGGCACGCCTAGACTGAGGTTCTGGTAGAAACACAGATTCTACTTGCAACAAACAATCTGGCACAGAAGCAATTCTTAAAAAAATTAAACCTGTAACAATGACAGAACATGACAATAACACAAGTGCATCTGAGTTTTATTTTAGTTTTTCTATAGGGACTGAATATAGGGCTTTTTCACCAATCTTTGTTTGTTTGTTGTAGCCAAGGCTTTACCTCATCCTTTCAGGAGCCTGATAGTTTGAATGCAGAGGATTCCTAACTCCAGCCATACACCACAGCACATAGGTGGGAGCCTGTGTTGGCTTTTAGAGAGGGAACACCCAGCTGTATTCCTGGCTGCTGCTACCATTTATGTGACTCCACATCAACCACTTCATTTTCTGCAGTGCTATCTCAATAGAAGGTGAATCCTGGAAAATTCAAAAGTAGGCATGGTCAACCCTCTATCGTAGAGGAGGAGAGTAGCTATCCAGTTGTTCAGAGAAAGAATTGAGACAACGTAATGGTTTTTAAACCATGTGTCTAAGTCATAGTCTCAGCACCATGGTTTTCGGGAGGTGGCAGGGAGAAGAAGCTCAGGAGTGGCCTACTCTGGTGGGAGAAGCCTGGAAAGGGGTGTGAGCAGAGTGGGAAGAGGATGGATGAAAACTACTGCCTACCCACCCCCAGCCACCAAAGAGCACAGACATACCCTCACTGTGTCTAAGGAGAGAGTCGAAGAGCCGGTTCAGACATCTTCAAGGACCTCTGCAAATACGTTGGCCTCGCAAATGAAAACAGAATCACAGCAACCCTTCAAGGGACTGAAAGATGGCAGAGCTCATGCCTGCACCTTTGACAGTCAATGCCTGTGGGTTCATAAATTCATTAATGCATTAAAATGTTCACACGAAACATTTGCCATACAGCCCAGTTTCAAGTGTGGGAAGAAACCATGTTTTGTTTTTTTGTCTCCCAAAGTGCCCTTTGAGAAAGTTAAAAAAAAAAAAAAAAGAAGTAAAACAGAACCTTCCTTATAGTCTTCTTTCTAGCTCTCCCAGAACCCTTGGGAGGTCCACCCAACTTGGGCCCCCAGCTCCTCTCTACTCCTCTGCCAGGTCTCAGTGGCACACGTACCTCCTCCAGAAAGGCCTTCCTGACTACCTCCACAGTGTCAGTGAGCCTCTCTACTCTCCACAACTTTGCGATTGTTCAAGTCAGCGATGACACAAGCATGTGCGGCTGTTTTCTCATGAAGCCCAGCTCCTACATGGCAGAGACTGTGGCTATGTCATTCATGCTGAGCTCATCGAGTGACTACATGTTCACTGAACCACCCAGTTCATTGGTGTCTCCTTCCTCTTCTCAGTGATTCACCACCATGAGGAGGACCAAGTCACCAAATACTCACTGAGCGCCCACAACATGTGGCGTTGCCTTAGGTGACCCAGAACTCAGGAGCACATCCCTATTTGTGGAGTGCGCTGGCACTGAGGTTTCTGTGACATGCTGCAAACAACCCTCCCATGGCTTTGCTTCAGGGGACTTCATTTCAAGCCTCAGCTTCTCTTTCTGCAAAACAGGAATACACTCATTGTGTCTGCCTCACAGTTATTCTAAAGAACATATGTGAGAAGTGCAGGAGTGAAGCTTACAGATTGCCACACGTCATGCCACCAATCATCTCACAAATGGAGAATTTTTATTGTTCTTATTGCAGTAAAACGTACCTAACATAAAAATTCAACATTTTAATCATTGCAAGTGTGCAGTCCTGTGCCACTAAGCATATTCACATTATTAGGAAAACCATCAATGCTATCTCTGGGAGGTTTTCAGAATAAGAGGTGAGAAACTGCTTAATCTGTCTTTTTTGCTGTTGGTGGTCATGGGGCTTAAATTCAGGGTCTGGGCTCGGTCCCTGGGATTTTTTTGCTCAAAACTAACCTCCTATCACTTTGAGCCACAGCACTGTTTCCAATTTTCTGGTGGTTAATTGGAGATAAGAATCTAAAAGACTGGGCTGGGAACATGGCCTAGCGGCAAGAGTGCTTGCCTCGAATACATGAAGCCCTGGGTTCGATTCCCCAGCACCACATATATCAGAAAGTGGTCAGCCAGAAGTGGTGCTGTGGCTCAAGTGGCAGAGTGCTAGCCTTGAGCAAAAAGAAGCCAGGGACAGTGCTCAGGCCCTGAGTCCAAGGCCCAGGACTGGCAAAAAAAAAAAAAAAAAAGAATCTAAAAGACTTTCCTGCCTAGGGCTGGCTTTGAACTGCGATCATCAGATCTCAGCCTCCTGAGTATCTAGGATCACAGGTGTGAGGAACCTACATCTGGCTAATCTGTCTTTTTTTTTTTTTTTTAAATAACCTTTCTTGATACTGTCCTTAGCCCTTCCTTATCTCTAACTCCCTTTATAGGCCTGTGGTCCAAGAGCTCCCTGTGGCCTAACCACTAAATTTGCATTTGGGAAAACTGAAAAGCAGAGAAAAGAAAACTGCCCCAAATCAGGAGAGCTAGGACCCCAGGTACCTGGTGTCCTTTCCACAGACCCATCTCCCACAGGCTTCTTCCTTTGTCTCTGAGTCCTTTTCCCATACTCTTCTGTCCTTCTGTCCCTTTTAAAACAGCTTCCCCCCCCCCGACTCCTTCCCTCCCTTTCTTTCCCCTGCCTCCACTGTCCCTCCCACATTTCCCCTATCCTTCCTCCTCCCAGACTGCAGATACAGGAAGGCACCAGCTCAATTGTTTCTTAAACAGGAATTTAGTTGTACATATAGTTGTTAGGGGCCCAGAAATACTTTTGCATATGCTAGCCAACCCCTTAAAATAACACTTCCCCAACTTCCCATTCATAGCTCTTTTTAATGAGACACTTTGTTCCTAAGTACCTTCCCTTACTCTCGCTGCAAAAATTAAAATAATCTCTCTCCAAGAGAAGAGAATTTTAGCATCAGTGTTACCTGGGGAGAAAAGAGTCTAGCAGGTCAAATCCAAGTCTATGCAGCTGAAGGTGGGCAGAGAAAGAGGGCTAAGGAGGAGAAAGAGCTTATACTCGATGATCAACTGCGGAAATCCTACTCACCAAACACTTGCTAGAATAGCACTGTGCTTGGACCTGAGCCAAACACCGTATAATCTACAATGTAAGAATTAGTGGCAAGAGGAAAGTGGAGAATCCTGGGTTTAATAGCATCTGTCCCAACTTGTATCCCCTGGGACCTCAACTCTGACCTTGTTTGGAAAATGTACTCAAAGATTAAAATAAGGTTATATTGAAGTATGGTGGCCCCTCATTCAAGGGCTGGCATCTTCATAAGAAGAGGAAGTAGTCATAGTCACAAGGAGAACACCCCCTAATGACAAAAGCTGGGGCTGGCGTGGTGGATCAACAAGCCAGGGAGTGCTAGCATTGCCAGCAATCACCGGAAGCCAGGAAGGGATGAGAAAAGATTCTTCCCTACAGCCTTTCGAAGGACTGTGGATCTATGGACACCTTGATGTTAAATTTCTAGGTTTCACAGTGAGAAAGGTTTTAAACTGCTAGTTGATACTAATTAATTAGAGTAATCCTAGTGGGAAAAATGGCACAAGTGTTAAAAATCCCCAAAACATAGCATTAGGGAAGTGTTTAAAATCCAGTAGCTTTGCTATATACAGTAAGAACAGGGGCGGTGTGGTGGTGGTGGTGGTGGTGGTGGTGGTAAAAAGTGACTAGTTGTCATTTTGTAGGGTAAGAGAATGAGGCCAAACTTAGCTGGCAACAGAGAATGAGCACTCAAGTTAAGGTTCTAGGCCATACTTCTGTGAAGTCAGAATCCCCCCACCCCTGCCCCAAATCAACACCTGGTCCAGCCTTCACTGTTTCCTCTGCACAGAGCAAAATAGAGTGAGTCTTTGTTTAGAAAGCATCCAGATTAGAGCAGAGCTCACAAAACCAGGAGCCCTTAGCACATCCCACATTTTAGCCAGGCCTCTTCCTGAGTCTCAATCAACCTCTCTAGAATGAACTTCCTAAAGCTTGCTTTTGGGGACAGAAAGAAAAATCTATAAAATTTGGGAAATACCTGGCAAACTAGAAAAAAATTCAGCTTAGTCAGACAAAACTGGACTGCATTGGGAAAGGGGTGCAGTCAGTTTGTTACTGGTCTTGAATCATTAGAGGCAGTTCTCCCATTGATTCATTCTCCACAGAGAAATTTACCTAAAAAGTATCTCTCTGAAAAGTTGGATAAGGCTAAAATGAAGATCTTCAAATGAAATGAAGCAATTTTTTTGTGTGGTGAGATTTTTTTTTGTTAGTTGACCTAGAACTATGAACATTGAGATAAAGTTATATAGATAATTCCTGAAGATGTCAGAAGAGTATCAGAGTTGTTGGAAGTTGACCTGTCAACCTTGAGAAGAATGTTTTAGAGAAGAGACTGAAAGATTGCTTGAGGAACCTCGAGCAAAAGTCCAAAGAAGAGGTCTGAGGCCAGGACTGGAACAGGAGGGGTCAAGTTAAAGGGTAGACCAAGGCACACTGTAGATACACAGTGGCCTTTGCCCCTGGCTAGTTGTGGTTGTGGGTAATTAAGAAAGGAGTGCACCTGGACTTTCACTGACAAGTGAAAGCGATAGAGAAAGAGAAAGCGCAAAGGTCATTTAGAAGATGAGCAAGGTCCTGGCCACATAGAAGGCTCATGACCGTGAGATGTTTGTTTAGTTACCTGAGAGCTAGTCTGGTCACTTCGCTACTCGAGTATAATGTTAGAAACATAGGCTGCCATCTTGTCTAAGTCATTAATATTTTGGTTGTTCTGTTCCTTCTATATGTACCTAGTACTAATACTAACATTGAAGCTCTCCATCCCATCTGATGAGTGTTCATGAAATGGAGCTAGTTTATCTCCAGGACATTCTATGGTTATCTAAGCTTTTTCTTCTACTACTCAGTGTTCCTATTCAGTCTGTCTCCAAGGCTAAAAGTTTCTCCCATAAGGACAGTTTGAGGTTGGCTTTTCTAGCCTAACATTCTTGGTGATGCTCTTGCAGGATGGCCACTGGCTCAGAACAACATGTCTTCTCTCAGTCTGTTCTGATGGAGAACCTTTGCCCGCCCTCCATAATCCACAGGTCCTACCTGATTTTCATGGTCCCTCCCAATCTGGGAAAAATAATCAGTTATTTTCCACCTTCTTTCAAAATGAATTTGCGTTCCAGTCTTTCAGTCTTCTGGCCAAAATACTGTTCCTAGCTCCATTTATTCTTTTTGAAGCACCCTGTGTATTCTTTCTGTATGGAATACCTTCTCACCTTTTACTTGAGTATAAATGTACTTCACACCATCTCTTATCTTTCAAGGAATTGGAGCAATTTGGCAAGTCACTACCAGTTAGGATCAGGCGTGTCTTGAGCCAAGTCAGAACCCCAACCAAGCTCTAAGCAGCTCTCAGCTGGATTGTAAGCATTGTGAATGCCCACTTGCTCCCCAGTTCTGAGAAGAGTGATCAATATTAAATCTTGAGAAATCTTCCAGATAAGGGAAGAAAATAATGCAAAGTAAAAGTGATTTCATTAAAATATTCAGACAAATAAGTAAAAAGATGTGACAAAGTAGACTGCCATTTGTGACTATAAATTGGTTGAAAAATCAAGATACCCATCAGGATGGGTACCATAAGAAAGAAAGAATGTAACAAATGTTGGCAAAGATGCAGAGCAATTGTGATACGATGGGAGCATAAATTGCTGTAATGGCTAAAAAATGCTAAGGCAGTTCCTCAAAATATTAACAATAGAAATACCATCTGATTCAGAAATCCACTTAACTACATATGTATCCCCAATGAACTGGGAGCAGGACTATATAAGCAGGACTGTACTAAGCAGTATTATGAACAATAGCCACAAATTGGGCACCACTCAAATTTCTACCAGTGGATGAGTGGCTACGCAAAAGGTACATCTAGGCATGTGAATCACAGTGACAATGGCTATACAGTTGTATATATTTGTCAAAATTTGTCTAATCACACTTAAAATGGTTTCATTTTAAGTAAATTATACTTCAAAAAGTAAACAGTACTACAATAAAGTTGATTTTTAATGAAAAAAAAGTGAAAGAGGTTTCTGACTTACTACAACCTGGATGCTCCCAGAGACATTATGTTGAGTGAAACAAACTATTCCCCAATACACCAGGACTCCACTCAAAGTGCCAAGAAGAGGAAAACTGTTAACGATAGCAAGTATTTGAATGATTAAGGGCTTCAGTGGACAAATATGAAAGAATTCTGAAATTGGTACTAAACATTTTATGGAACTATATACACTTAAAACCGGTTAGAGTGGACATTTTTATGTATATTTTACTGTAATTAGAAATGTAAAATCTTCATGTAATTAGTCTCTATAGGATTTGGGTTCCAACTTCCGCAGCATATTGGAATAACCCAGGTGACATAGTAACATAAAATATTGATCTCCCCACCCCAGATGATTATCTAATTGTTTTGGGGCACAGTCGCAGATTATCTAATGTGTGATCTAGAGAATCACTAGTTCAAGAATTTGGGAATACACCTCTGATCTCACAGACATTTTATAGACACAGAATCGTAGGAGAAAAAGGTGAGAAGTAGAAGAAAGACGCTTACCCTTCTACCTGGAGATGATTCTTGTCCCACTATGACTTAGCTACATGACATTGGGCAATTTATGCCTTGATCCCTGGCAAATATCCAGTGCCCTTGATGTTTGACATACAGAAAAAAAATTAAACGAATAAATAAATATCACATATCTCTATAAATATCATGTCTATATTGTCACTCTATTCAGATAATTAGCTAATAGAAATAATAAAGGTAGAGTCGCTCAAAATGATGCTTGGCACAGAGTAGGCACACAGTTAGTGTTGTTTGTTGCCAGGCACTAGTGTCCCATGCTTGCAATCCTATCTACTCAGGAGGCTAAGATCAGATGATCATGGCTCAAAGCCAGATTAGGGAGAAAAGTCTGTGAGACTTTCATCTCCAATTGACCGGCAAAGAGCCAAAAGAGCAGGTATGGTTCAAGTGGTAGAGCATCAGTCTTGACTAGAAAAAGCTAAGAAACAGTGTATAGGTCTTGAGCTTAATCCCCAGTACCAGCACCCATGTGTTTACACACACACACACACACACACACACACACACACACACATCTCTTATTACAAATAAGATTTTTGGAAAGATTTTCAGAGTGCCATTCAATCTAGCCTTTTCATTTAGCAGATGAGAACACCAGGAACGAATTAAGAGGAAGAATTCTTTACTCATTGTTCATTAAATAGTAAGTCTTCTGGGGGTGGGAGAGGATTAGAAGGAGAAAATGGAGGGGCCAACACTCTTCAAAAAGAAATGTACTCATTACCTTACTTAGGTAACTGTAACCCCTCTGTACATCATCTTTACAATAAAAAAATTTTTTTAAGAATAACTTTCCACCTTTTTAGGTATAAACACCTACATTACAGTCTTCACGCACCCAGATCAATTGCTGCCATTCAAACCATCACTTATAACAGGAATTAAGATGTGCTCAATGGACTAAGAATGTAGCTTAGTGGTACAGTGCTTGACTGGCATGCACAAAGCCATGGGTTTGATTCCCCAGCACCACAGAAGCAGAAAAAGCTAGAAGTGGGGGGCTGGGGATATGGCCTAGTGGCAAGAGTGCCTGCCTCATATACATGAGGCCCTGGGTTCGATTCCCCAGCACCACATATACAGAAAATGGCCAGAAGTGGCGCTGTGGCTCAAGTGGCAGAGTGCTAGCCTTGAGCAAAAAGAAGCCAGGGACAGTGCTCAGGCCCTGAGTCCAAGGCCCAGGACCGGCAAAAAAAAAAAAAAAAGCTAGAAGTGGCGCTGTAGCTCAAGAGGTAGAGTGCTAGCCTTGAGAAAAAGAAGCCAGAGACAGTGCTTAGGCCCTGAGTCCAAGCCCCAGGACTGGCAAAAAAAAAAAAAAAAAGTGCTCAAACAAGCCCGTAGGTACCTTGCTGGGCAATGTAAGATGGCGGCTTTTTAATAACAAACTGTGGACTATGGAACTTGAGCTGATGACCTTGAGACTCTCCAGGTCTGAGTTGCTCTACTTATCAAAAGTAATTTCCTGGGGTTCCCTGGGGAGTAAATCACTCCTTCAGGATTTTCAAGGGTTTTCTCTAAAATGGAGTTTCAAAGCTTTCAAACTATGTAACTGCAACCCCTCTGCACATAGCCTTGACAATAAAATTAAATTTGAAAAATGTTTTCAAACTTCAAGACATGTTCTGACCCTAGAGGACAAACAGCGGGTAATGTGGCTTAGTGTGACCAGTCATTCATTTCCTTACTTATTCCGCAAGTATTTACTAGGAGCCCATTTTATTGTATACACACACACACACTTACATTCAGAAAGGTGTAGCAGTGGCTAAACCATGAAGTTGACCACCTGGGTTTGCATCCTAGCTCCCTTGCTTACCATTTGTGTGACTTTGGGCAGGTAACTTAACCTCCAGATGCCTCATTTATAAAAGGAGTGAAGTACCATTATTGTAAATTGGAGAAAGTGGCAATATTTCACTTAGTATATAAATGGAGAAAATAATAGTATTTCCGTGACAAGGTAGTTATGATTATTCAGTGAACTAATAGGAAGTCCCGAATAACCTTCTGAAACCCAAGTTTCATGATGACAATGATTTTCTATTTGCTTGTACCACTGGCTCTTAGAGTAGTGCCAATTGTGGGCAATCACTAACTGTTAAATTGGTAAGTGAATGTTGACTGGAGAAATCCATCAGAAACGTGTCCAACTAAGATGGAGTTAGCTGAATTTTCTCTCCACTTCTAATGGATCAATGTTGGGAAATATAGAAATGAACATTTAAAAAAATGTACGTCTGAGCTCAAAAGAAAGATAATTCCCAAGACACAACAAAATCAAAGAAATAAATCAAAGGCAAAAGTGTAAGAAGATGATACATTAGAAGTGGTAATACTTGCTAATTTGTGTACTGTTGGTGGTAATATGATGGTGGTGATCATGGCCTGATGAAGATGAATCTTAAGAAGAATCACAGAACAGCACAATGCAAGACTTCTATTTCTTGACCAACTTCTTGGGAAGTTGTTCTTATGTTCCTACATTTGCCTGTGGTGTCCATTCCCATTTACAGATATACCTCTATGAAGATGGAGCTACCTGATTAATATGTTTTCATCTCAACTGTCTAGTTCAAGCTTTCACTCAGTTCCTGCTTCACCATTTATCTTTGTTCATTGCTATAAACTTAACCTGAGTAATTCATAAAGAATACCAGTTTAGGTGACACTGTTCAAAAACGAATGTACTCATTATCTGACTTATGTAACAGTAACCCCTCTGTATACCACCTTCACAATAAAAAAAAAATAAATAAAAGTTTATTAGGCCTTTGTTTCTGGAGGCTACGATGTCTAAGAGCAAGGCACTGCCATTTTCTCAGTAGCCATTCAGGGCCTTGTTACTGAATCATGACAGTGGTAGAGGACATGATGTGGCAAGGCAGAGCAAGTGTCCGAGCTCAAAACCACTAATGCTCTTATGGCTCCACTCCCATGAGCCAACTAAGCCCAACTCCCAAAGCATCACCTCAAAATAGTCCCAAATATGAATTTGGGAATTAAGTTCCCCACTCATGAACTTTTGGGGGACACGTGGCTTATAGCTTCTACTATTACACAGCCTATTAATCACTTCTGAGGAAAAAGGATTTAAATTTTCACAGGTCTGTTAGAAGAGTCTAATAGCTTACTGTAACCTATGCTAGTTCTAGTTGCCTGGGATTTCAGTCTCTAAGACATGACAAGACATGGCTAGAATAAATAAGAACATGATCCCAAGTCATTCAGGTTTTCATCTGACTCCCTTCAATAATCATTGACATATAATTTGGATCCACTGAAGCCAACATAGATAGTACATTGGAGTAAAAAGTCTAAAATAATTTTTAACTAGAACAAACCAATCCAAAGTGAATATTTTAATCTCTTACTTATATGAAGTTGGTAGATGCACCACCAGCTAATATTCTAAAATGGAAAGTTTTACATAGTACAGTATTGCCCACTTTATTATCTACATTTAAGTGTAACTCCCTCAAAAGCTATCCTACTCTGAAAATTATCATCTTAGAAAATTCCAAGTAAAAAAGTGAAGATGACAGTAAAAAAAATCAGTAACTGAAGAGTGATATGATCCAATAAGTAGACATAATAAATATTTCTCTTTTTATATAAAGGAGAACAGATAGCACTGTTTACTGCTAGAAAATCAGTTTTCCTCAGAATTTACAATACAAATATTGTACACAAAGTTAGAGATTCTCCTCCCCAGAGGTGCTCATGTCTCTGTCCTGCTCTGAACCTCTCATTGGAAGCACCTTTCAGTTCTCTGCTTCTGATCACCTATAAATGCACCCTCATGGGCAATCAGGGATCCCAAGGGGGAAGGTGACTCCTGAGAAACCTCAGGGTCCCTTCCCCATTAACAGGGATACACAGTCAGGATCCCAGGGTTTGCTTCAGGGTCTGAAATACTCACATGTCACGATCACTACATAACCATGTGACCCTGGGTAAGTTACTCAGGGCCTGAACCTGTCTCATCATCCAAACAACAGGGATGAGCGCAATGGTGCCCTACTCGTCGTGTGGTTGCGAGGAGAGATGAGTGGACACACACTTAGCATGCGGAACAATGCTTGGCATGTGGTAAGTGCCTGTGGGATAAGAATGGCTATTATGCCAGCCACTGAGCCCTGTGCCCTCCTAATAATGTTGGATGAGTCATTCTTCTTCACTCTGCCTCTGGCTTGTGACATTCAAATTTCTTCCATAAATTGTGGCTGTGAAAAATTCGGGAGGAGACTTAAGAAAGAATTTCATGAAGACAGTGACATTCAAGTTAAAACTACAAATTTCTTTCTCCTTTTGTGAGTGATGTAGAGAAAATTAGGGAATTAAGGAATTGCATCATCCCCTTGGCATTCTTTACAACTTTCTCCTGATTTGATGGGGAGGGAGCACCAGTCCTGGGACTTGAACTCAGTGCCTAGGCTCTGCCCCTGAGCTTTTTTGCTCAAAGCTAGTGCTCTACCACTTGAGCTACAGCTCCACTTCGATCTTGTTTGGTGCTCAATTGGAGAGAAAAGTCTCACGAACTTTCCTACCCAAGCTGGCTCTGAACCATGATTCTCAGATCTCAGCTCCTAAGTAGCTGGGATTACAGGGGTAAGTCACTGGCACTAGGCATCTCCTTTTAAAAAGTTGTATGTGTTGTACAAAGAGATTTCACTGTAATATTCCTATGCATGCATCCCTCATCTCCTTCCCCATTTCTTAAAGCATTTCAATAAATTGTCCTACGTTCATACTTACATATAATGTATTTGGGGCATATTTACCCTTTTCCACCCTCTCCATTAGCCATCCTCCTTCCCAGTGATGCCCATCCCCCATCAGAACCTGTTATATATTCATTTTCTTTAGTGCATATTAACTCTACGCATTATCAGACATATATGTTTAGTGCTCCCTCCTTCTCTTCTTTATGTCTCATCTTCCCAACCATGGGCCTTTATCCTTCTGAGGTTTTCCCCAAATTTTCTATTTTCTAAATTTTCTAAACCCAAAGGCACACGATGTGCCAGCTGCAGTAACACCAGGGCTTAGTGGAGCAGAGTAACACATCCAAGTCTTTCCTTCGAGCTTTCTATTCCTAAAAATATAATTAACTTCAGAGAAGCCACACATGAGACTTTAGTGAAGCAAATATAATATCCAACTGATTTATGGGACTAAAGTTGCTTTATTTTTGTGCCGTTTCTGTCAGTGTCACACATTAATTTTAATATTTTAAAATAAAAATTATGGGATACTGTCAAAAGCATAGACTGGAATTGATAAGGATACTGCAAGTTATGTGTTGTGCCAAGTCGCGAAACGACCACCAAGAAGGCCACCAAGACTCAGACGTTCCGAAATGCAAAAGCAAGGCAAGGCTTTATTCAAGCGAGCTGCAACTCGGGCCATGTCCTACCCACCGACACAGTGGAGGTTAGGAGGGAGCCCCGAGCTACGATTACACAGGGCTTATAAAGGCAAAAAAAAACAAAGTTACAACAATCAGGTGTTCAAGCAAGCAAGATTAGGACACAGGTACAAATCTGATTGGCTCAGGGTTCGAGGCATTCTAGGGGTGGTCAGAGTTAAGCATTCCCAGCGGTTAGAGTTCTAACCACTCCCTAACCAAGCCCTAATGGGCTTGTCCTGGGTCTGCTCACAGGGCTTGCTTATCTCAGGTTCACGTGGTAAAGTGGGGTTCACGTGGTAAACTGGGGTTCACTGGTAAAGTGGGACTTGACTTCAAAGTCTGGCACTTCATTGAACGCAGTTCACTATGCAGGGTGAGTAAGGCCTAAACTATGGCATGTCATTCACAAAGTCATGAAACATGGCACAGGTAGCATTTTCTCAGAATGGGCCTATTTTTCTAATTCTACCACAATGGTACTATATGGGCTTCCAATAGTTATCTACATGGAGGTAGAGTAAATACATATAAATATGCATATAAATACATAAAAATAGATACAATAAATACATACAAATAGGGATGGAACACAGACTTCTTTTGACATGAAAATATATTTAATTGAATACGAGCAGAACAGACTCCAAATCTTGGAAAATGAATTTCATCCAGGTACAGTAGAAGGAACAGGAAGAGTTAGAAAGGAGAGATACAAAACCAAAATCTAATGATTACTAGATTGAACCAGGAGTCAAACATAACATAATAGACTTGTTTTGATTTCATAGAAAAGTATTCCAATTTTGGAAATGTGTTGAGTTTAAATTGTTTATATCATTGTGAACTCGGGGCATTTAATGTAAATAAAGATGAATATGGATATGTGTTGGGGATTCAGCTTTGGCCTTGAGGGGGGAAGGGCGAGGAGAACGATCCCCAGACGCTGCCCTTTCCCTAGCCCTGGGGCAGTGTGGAAGCAAGCCAGAAGGGGTAGCTTTGTGACCAGCCCCCCAACTTCTCGCCAGGGAGCACGTGTGTTCCCCTTTTGTGGGCTTTGCCCAGGGGGCAGTACTATGGGAGTGACATTAGCCCATGGTGGGGGGGTCCTGGGGAGCCGGCCTATTACCAGCTCCTGGTCTATCACCCCTTTCCTTGTCATCTCTGTTGGTATAAGTTGTTAGCCCCTCCATTTATTAAACCAGATTGCTCTTGAAGCTTTCTCCGAGACTCCCTGTTCGCCTGGCTTCCTTGGTGGGTAAGGAGGGAGGAAAGGGGATCTCGTTTGGCCACTTGCACCTGAGGCCTACCCTAGCTCCCCCACTCCACCTTGGCTTGCCTGCTGGTCAGGCAGCCAGGGGAGAGGGTGAGAAAGGGAGCACAGATAAGAGAATAAGTTTAGTATCCCCGGGCCAGGGGAGATAAATCTAGCCCAGCAGACATGTTCATAGATGTAGTTCCTAGCTTTTCTGGAAGCTATGATGAACCCATAGCAATGGGTGTACATATTGAGGTTTCTAAACTATCATTCTCCACTGGAAGATATCAGATTCCATTGGAAAGAGAGAGTATTCTAGGGATGAGACAGTGAAAGTAGATGATAAGCTAGGAGCCTCTTGTGGATAGAGAAAGTAAGAAGGTGCTGAGGACATGTCAGAAGTGCATGAGGCTACCTTGGAAGGATCCCATCCTTCTGCCTCTCCATACACACAAATGCATGCTTGGCCAAGCATCAAAATAAGTAAAAACCATAATAGACTATGCTTTCTGAAATAAAATTAGAATCAAGACAATGTATTTTTAAATGGAACACAAGAAAGAGTTCTTCCATAAAATAAATACCAACTAAGAAATACAGAAATCTGGTTAGTGTATAGTAATAATTGAGGAAAAATCACCAACAGATAAGGGAATTAATGGGTGAAAGTTTGATAGTAAACATGGTATTTACATAATCTCAAATAATTTCCCCGTAACATACCTATTAATTAGTACTATAAAGTTCTTATTCATTGCTAAGTCATTGTTAACTTAGAGTGGATAAAATTTGTAGACATAATCTTGTCAGATGACAGAACTTCATATCTTAGTATTGGAACAAATCAGCCTTATTCAACTCCTGAGAGAACTCACTGAGAATACAAAGTCATTTCCATAGTATATACTGAATCAACTTATTAGGACACTAATATATGGTGAAAAATATTCTACAAAGTAACGGGACTATGCTCTTCCAAATTATCAAAGTAATAAAAGGTAAGGAAATAGTAAACAACTAGACCAGTCCAATAACTAAGTGCAACACATGATCCTAGATTTTCAAATTAGTCTGTAAAAAATTATAAATTAAAAAGATTGAAATAAGTTAAAGAAAGTTTTCTGGATGATACTGTAACCTTTCGGTACGTCAGTTTGATAATAAAAATTTGAGAAAAAAAAAAAAGAAAGTTTTCTGGTGACAGTGGAAATATGTATCAATGGCAAAAAGATCACTGTATACATACTTAGAGATTAAGTAGTTTTTTTTTCTAAGCAATCTTCGAGTCAAAAGAGATGTAACTAATGTAAATTAAAATATATAATGAATTTTATTATCATTATTTGGCAGTTTATGAAAAGTTGGGAGAATGTAAGTTAAAAACAGGTTGAGACAAAAAATGTCTAAAAGTTTATGCTAAAAAATATAGCTCAACTCTTCGCTACTTGGGAGATAGAGATGAGAAGAATATCAAGTCAGGCCTTGCTTGGATAAAAAGTTTGTAAAATATATCAATCTATAATCTATCTGAGTGCAGATATATGTGTGTCAAGCTAGCTATGTAGGAAATATAGGAGGATGACAGTTCAGGCCAGCCAGGACATAGAGGTGTGATATTATCAAAAATACCCAAAGAAATAAAAGGGCTTGGAACATGACTCAAAGGGTAGATTGCCTGCCTGAAAAATGCAAGACCTTGAGTTCAAACCCCAGTACCTTACACAGAAACACAGACACACAGACAGATACACACACACACACACACACACACACACACACAAATAAAATGACCTAACCACCTATTGCAAGAATTTAGGAAAAAGAGCAGCCAATAAGATAGAAGAAACATTACTTAAATAAAAGGCAAATATACAATAAAAGGAATTGACCAAACCAAAGGCAAACTAAAGGTCGATTAAAAAAAAAAGAATAAGATGATAAACCTTAAACAGGACTCATAAAGGAAATAAGAGAAATTAACGAATTTTCAGTATCCAGAATGACAAAAAGGCATCACTACAGAGCCTAGAGATAACAGCTAGGAAGAAGATACTATGAAGCATTTGTTCCAATAAATCCAAATTTAGAAGTAGATAAATCTTTCTGACATACCTTCCTAAAATAGATCTAAAAGGAAATTTAAAATGTTAATATTTTCTTTAGATTAACTGAATTTGCTTTTAGAACCCCACTGAGAAAGCTTCAGGCCCAAATTGCTTCAGAGATGAACTAGTAACACTTTTTAAATCATTTTGGTGAGGCCAGTTTAAATTTGATTGATTTTTACACTGAAAGCTATAAAGTAAATGTCAGGTATATGAGTCAATTATTTAATAAGAATTTTCTGTGTATCTGTTTCCCCCACATTTTTATTAGCATCTATTAGTTGTGCAGTGGATTTCATTTTGACACCTTGATCAAACACACCCCCCTCCACCAGTCTGCCTCCTTCTTTTCCCACTTCCCAAATCAATCTCAAAAGTCTCATTGTTCCATTTTACACATTTTATACCTTTTTACACATGACCATACCCACCCTTCTTCCCCGTCTCCTTTTGCCCTCCCCTCTCATACAAGTGCTCACTCTCAGAAAAGGATTTGTTTGAAGTCCATCATTCACTGTTTTTATTGGATGCTAATTGTTCCAAAGGTTCTGCGGATTTTCACCCTCGCATTTCACGCATGTATATACTATTCTTTACTCAGAATGACCCCTTGCTGACTGCTTACTCTCACTCCCCCACCCCCACCCCTGTCCCATATTCAACAGCTTTCATTTTGCCGTCTTAAACATTCCCTATATTATGCCAGAAACAATTCATTGCACTCCAGGAAGACTCTCTCATCTTTATGTTGCCCTAATTATTAGAAAGGTTTTTTTTTTTTTAATACAAATTGATTAGAATCTTCCTATTGGCAACTTCTATCCATCAGTCCTATTTCTACCTTGAATATGTATCATCTGAATAAAATTTTAAATCTGAATACACTTTAGTATAGTTTAAAAAGTAAGTTTTCTACTGGGCACTGGTGCTTCACACCTGTAATTCTAGTTATTCAGAGGCTGAGATTTGAGGATTGCAGTTCAAATCCAGCCTGGGGAAGAAGAGTTCATGACACTCTTATTCCCAGAAACTACTCAAAAAGAGCCAGAGATGGAGCTGTGGCTTCAGTGGCAAAGCATTAGCCTTGAGCAAAAATAAACCCTCAGGGACAGCATCAACGTCCTGAGTTCAAGCCTCAAGTTCACAGGTAACCTTACTCTGTCTTCCAATTTTAGATTGTCACCAACCTTCGATCCTGAAAACTATCTTAAGGAAAAGGCCCAAGGTGTCTGTTTTACATTGCTTGAAAGAGAACCAAGGAAAGTCTGAAATTGTTTTCCAAATAATGACAGCAAGTTTCAGCTACATTGTTCTTTATGCCTCACAGCACACTTTCATGTGGCATGTGTTGCTCACCCAGATCTTAGGAGGAGTTGACTTTGAGTTCAAGAGGAGAACATGGCTGGAGCATTGACTTCAAGCTTATAAAACACTGAGCTGAGAACCAAGCTACGCTATGCTTGACTGCCAATCCACAGAACTGTGAGCGAATTCAAAGTTTTGCTTTCAGTCACTTAGTATGGATTACTTTGTTATGCAACTAATAGGAGAGGAATAGGATGGTGATGAATGTGTCACGCACCTCTGATCCTTGTAATTGCCGTAGGAACACGTGCTTTGAACACGTGACCTGTCCTGGACAATGCTGATCTGCCCAGGAGTGGGACCTACATAGTAGACCCACTAAAGCATGCTCTAAAATTATACACTGGCAATTCAGAAGGTGGCTAAAACAATAAAACAAAACAAAAAATAAAATGTAAGAATCAAAACTTCCTTGTATGTGGAAGACTGTGCTTTTAGGAAAGGGAAAAAAATGGCACAAAGTACAGCCAAGACAAGAAATATTGCCACCATGTTTGGGCTCCTGGTAGCAGTGGGTTTCTTAGGTCCAGATTTCATCTACCTGTAAGTACTGAGATACTTACCATTTACAATAACCTCTTTCAGTACTTAAGAAAAAAAAATCTTAAGAAGGAAGCAAAACCTTTAGCATTTCTACTATACATAGAAGGAAATTAAACTCAGAAGGGTTATGTGTTAGTGAGGACAGTGAGGTCTTGAACCGTGTGTCTTCTGACCCCATAGTTACATATATTTTGCCTACAACCTCCAAACATCTAAATGTGAAAGGTATGCACAAGACCCTTCATTCAGGGCTACTCAACTTGGAAAGATGAAGGCTAAAGAGTAAACTGGTAGAAGGCAAGTAAACATTCTTACTGCTCATCAACAATGAGATGAATAACCACCTCCATGTGGGAAAGACATATGCTAGTTTATATGACAAAGAGCAGCAAGACTCACCACCAAGGTAGGTATCTTGCCCACCAGCCTGACATTTGCTCAGTTATAATGATGGAATTGAAATGTACTGTCTTCTCTTTGAGTAAAGTTTCTCCTACAGTTTTGTCCTTGGGCTCACCATCTACCTAGTTGCAACATGTAGGAAAATTATTTTCAACCACTTCCTTTCCCTGACTGCATGTACTACCAAGCCTCAAATAAATGATCAATTCTAATTGACACACTCATTCAAGAAATGTTTAAGAGTTAGCCATGGGCCATGGGCCAGGCCCACCAGAAAGATATACCACCCTGTATAATCACTTGTATTTTACCTGTGTGTCTCAGAAGACTTAGAGAAAGTCCAGGAGAGGACTGTTTCTGAAACATCTTGGTATTCTGGGGGCCTAGCACAACTCACAGCAAGTAATTAGCATTTGGTAAATATCTGAGGGAGAAGGAAAAAGAAACTCCTTACCTTTCCCCATGCTAGGATAACTTTCTCCAGCCTGGCTACCTGTTCTCTAACCCTTGCTATTCTTCTAGGCTTTCCTCTCTCCATCCTCCTACTGAGTGTCTGTGTTAGAAGGGTGGCAGCAAAACTTGAGTCTAAATATGGGTTTTTTTCTACTGAAAAAGCCTAACTTCCTAAATTTTGTCCCAATCCAGTCTTGCCTGTAGAGGTATAGGTACCCTCTAAAAGAGATCTAACTTAACCTCTGGCTGCCTGCCCAAATCCTGCCATTCCCTTTCATTGGCCCCAGGGAAAGTTCTAGGCCTGCTTCACTGCCTGACCCTTTTCATGGTGGCCCTTCTCTTGCTGGAACACTGGGCCTGACTCTGCCTTTACATCCTGAAAACATTTGTAGACCCTGTCTACACCCCATGTCTACTAGCCACCTCATTCCCAACCATGACTCCTGCAACCCCACACCAGGCCCAGGCTCTAGATACCGCCCTTGCCTGGGAGAATACTTCGGATGAGATCAGCATGTTAGGCTCAACATCATCTGGCCACAAATGAACCTTCTGCCCTCCGAAAGCCTACATTTCAATCACCTTACCATTCTCTCAATACCTCACCCACTATCACTCTTCCTGCTGCCTTAGTACCTCCTCCCCTCAAACATCTGCCTTACATTCATTGTGCACACCCACCAAGGCCCCACTCAAACTTACCTTGTTCTCTCTGAGCCCTAGTCAGAATGATATGTTCTGTGACTCCACTTGCACCCATCTCATTTTACTATAACAGAAGTCTACATCCGTTACTGTCTGTAGATCAAAAATGGCAAGAAGATAGGAACCTTGCCCCGTTCAGTGTGATATTCCTACAACTACGAATACTTTGGGAGTAAACTGAAAGCAGGAGCTGTGCTCTATTGAAAATATCAATGGATAAAGAAATGCGTGGCCATTCAGCTTATTCATTGGATGAGCAAAGTTAGTGGGTATTATCAAGGTTGTCTTTTAATAAATGAGTGAACATCCAGGTGTTGGTGGATGATAATTGTAATCCTAGCTACTCAGATGGCTGAGATCTGAGGATCGCAGTTCAAAGCCAGCCCAAGCAGGGTCTGTGAGACTCTAATCTCCAATTAACTACCAGAAAATAAGAAGTGGCACTGTGGCTCAAAGTGGTAGAGCTCACGGAAAATGCTCAGGCCTAGTTTAAGCCCCAAGACTGACAAAAAATGTTTTGGGTTTTTTTTTTCCCAACTGAACAACTCATGCGGGAGAGGAAAAAGAGGAGAGGGGGGAATGAGGGAGGAGGTAACAAACAGTACAAGAAATGTATCCAATGCCTAATGTATGAAACTGTAACCTCTCTGTACATCACTTTGACAATAAATAAGAAAAAAAATAAAAATGTTTTTTAAATGAATGAATAATACTGTTTTTAGAGTTAGTTCTACTCATGAGCACCAATATCCGCTATCTCTACTGTGGCCAACAGGAGATTTTACTTTGATTGATTGATTGATTCATTCACTCATTCATTGGCTGAGCCTTTAATTCCTTTAATTTTGCAACCTAGTGGACTAGATGCTGAGGACTTGAAATTAAATAAAATGGATCCTGCTTCCAAGGAACTCCAGTTCTTCTACATCTCATTGTAAAACAATGTGGGAGTGTATTCACGGACATATGCTTAGGGCTGATGCATTTCAAAGGAACACATTATTTTCTTGAAAACAGTGTGGAGTTCACATACTTGAGCTAAACGTTACTCTGTGGTTGGTAACACTAGACGTTTGGGAATGGCTCAGTCACTAGCCATTTCATTTTTCTGGATGCTTTTAGCTGTCACCAAGATCATCAAGCAAGCTTTTGAATAATCCCTATTTCTAGCTGAAAATGTGAATGAGTTTCCACCTGTAAGAAGTGATGAATTCTTTTCCCCCAAAACAGGGATAATTATTAGCAATTTCTGAAGGTGAACTAGCAAAGGATTCATTCTCACATCGTTCTCAGCTGTCTGATGGAGATGGAAGGTTTATATGGGCTTGGCTGGTCCCCATGGCAACAGCCTTTCTTCTAGGTTACCATAGGAATGGTGAAGGCCTTTATAAACCTCCATTAGCAGAACATAGACCTGCAGCCGTCAGAAATGTCTGCTGGGGAAGACACTGCAGAGTGTCAGTGAGGGCGTTTGAGAATTAATTTTACCCTAGAGTAGCTATGCAGGTCTGTTTAGCACCCACCTCTACAGCTTTGAACAGCAGATAATGCTAGAATCAGTGGATGTCTTGAACACTCCATGTGAAGGGTTTTTAAAACTCTTGCCACATTACAGAGAGCACCAGATTTCAAAAGATTTTGGGAGACCAGAAAAGAATCTCTTGTGACAAAAACCTCACCTGGAGACATATAAACTTTTGCTTTCTTAGTTGGTTGGTTGTTTTCAGAAGCATGAACAGAAACCATAGTTTAATCATGTAGTATTAGACAGTGGTTATGGTTGTTCCTCTGGCCTGAAGGTTTCCCCCCAAATTTGCATGTTGAATCTTAATCACCACTTTGATAGTATTAAGAGGTGGGTCTTTGGGGAGGTGATTAAGTATGTGGGCAGAACCCTTAAAGATGAATTTAATAACTATAAAAAGAGGTATGGTGGAGCTCTTCACCCATTCTACCCCTTCAAATATGCAATGACTCAGTAAGGGACACCATTTATGAAGTAGACCGTGCATCTTTGCCAAGCATAGATTCTGCTTGTATCCCGATTGTGACTTTCCAAGCCTCTAGTACTGTGAGAATTAAATTTCTAATATTTCTAAATCACTCAGTCTAGGATATTCTTTTATGGCAGCTATACAGACTAGAAGACAGTTACACAGTAAGTCCTTAAAACCACTGAATTGTACACTTAAAGATAGTTAAGCTGTTAAGCATAAAAGTATTTTTACCACAATTTTAAAATGTTAAATTACTGTGATTATTTTAATTATGACATTACCATCATTGAGTATCTGCTAGGGTTGCCTCATGGAGAATGAAAAGATTCCCTACTCTGGCCAGTCTGTATAAGGCCCAAGACATCATTTGGTACATGATAAGACAGACAGGTATGTTTCTTATCACTACCAGTAGCTATCTGCCTATATGAATAGTTTCATATGGCCTTCTAATGTTATGAGTATTCAAATGGCTTTTGACAGAAAAAAGGATTCCTCACTCTTGCTGTATCCCCAGTGACTACACGAAGTATTTCAGATTCTCTGGGTCATATCATCCCACAAGTCTTTAATTATTCCTACATTGAAGATTATGGCTATCTCTCCACTGAAGGTAAGAAAGCTAAGGCTTGGAGAAATAAAGGAACAGGCTCAAGGGCAACTTGTGAGTGGTTAAGAAAGACAGTAGTCAAGTCTTAGTCCTAGGATCTTGGCCAAGAGATGATTGATGTGATAATGACTTCAAGTTGAAATTCATATAAAAAAAAAAAACCTTTGATGAGTTTTGCTTAATTGTTTTCTGTACTCTTTTTTATTACATATATGTTCTTAAAAAGTAAATTTATTTTTCTTCTAGCCTCTGGATTTTCTTTTAAAACAATATTTATGTATCATTATGTATCATAAACGTATTTCCATCAAAACATGTTTACTTGCATACAGATTAGTTACTCCTGGTGTTTTGATTATACCAATCTATCTTATATATAAAAACCACCACTAAAATTTATAGGAGAGTTGCATATATGGAGAATTGTAGAATACATAAACTTTAGAATCCCAGGTAATCGTTAAAGTACTGGTAAGACCTTTCTCATCAAGGAAAAGAAAATGATCAGCTTTCATGCTAGCAACTGTCAAAGACATGGGGGAGTAATCTCTTTGGGCTTTAGTCAAGCTGTATGAAAATAAAAGGGAACTTGGAGATGGGGGAATCCTAATTTCTTTAGCTGCAAGAATGAAGGCAACAATAGGAATTGGTTATTTAAAAACAAGCCTTTGGGCATACTATCAGAGAAGAGACGTTATCCTAACCTTCTTCCCTGTACTGTTTACAGCTATGAAGAACATTAACTGGAAATCTTCCACCAAGAACCAAAATCCAGGCCCTGGCTCCTGAAGTTTCAGTGCTACAGTAAGCAAATAAGGAAATAAGGAAGGAAAGGAATGGTTTGTTTTTTCATACCTAGCCACCATGGGAAAGGAGATACTAATTAGCAAGCAACAAAAACATAATGTACCAAATTGCATCTACTTTTCTTAGTCACTTAGCTTTTGAAGTATTTTTTTGCTAAATAGCCAGTGGAGTTTCTGTTTGGCCGTTCTGATACATTTTTATTTTGCAAAGTGTATGTGAGGGACTTGGAAAGTTGTTGAAGGTGTAAGGAGTTTCAGTTTTGCAAGATGAATACCTTGTGCAGGTCATTTGCCCAACTACAGGAAGATACATTAAGCTGTTGGCCATACACTTAAAAACGCTCAAGCTCTGGCTCAACAGTAGATTATATGATACAGACTTTGGGCTTTGACAAATCCAATATTATTCAACAGTATAATAAATCACTAAGATAATTAATATGGTGCCTAGCTAGATCAGAAAATCAACTAACTTCCTATACAAGGCTAGATGGTAAATATCTTAGACTTTACAGCTATACAGTTTTGGTTGCAATACTCAGCTCTTTTGTTCTCTGCCAAAAGCAGTAAGACAATGAATGAAAGAGCAAGGGCCAAGTATGGCTGTGTTCCAATAGAACTTTAATTACACATATTGGTAGTAGACCAATTTGACCCATGAATTATGGCATACCAACCCTTATCTCTATCAACCAAAGCACAGAGCTTGGATGAGAGGAGGTATAATTCTCACCGCACTCTGCAGGCCTCAAGCCATAGCAAGTTCTTGAGTTCACTTCTGGGCTTGAAAAATTTAAGTAGCTAGAATGAGCCTATAAAGACCTCTCTGTTTACCAATATTGGTTGATTAATCCAACAGTCTGTTGGTGTAATAAGAGTTTGAACCCAGGGCCTTGTTTTGTTTAGATACATTCACTGTCTTTTTGCTTTTAGTTTGCTTTTCAGATAGGGTCTCATGGTTTTGGTTTTGGTTTTCATCTCCTTCATCCACATAAACACAAACTTTTTCTTTCCTATCTGATCATAATCAATTCAAAGAAAAAGTTATATGACTTCATCTACCTGTTAGGAGAAACAGTGATAGTTTGGGGCAAGTAAGGATTATTCGGAAGCTTAATGCAATCTAAAGTGTTCTTGGTTCTGATACTCTCTGGGATCTCGCTTTAACCTTTTGAATTTTATGGGAGTTGTGAAGCCTCCTTGGAAAAGAATTCAAGATACATGTAGCATGTTGAGTAACCAGTAAGGTGGGGCTTCCAATATAAAGTCAACTGCAAGAAAGACGACCTGGAATATCTCTTGGAGCTAATTCAAAAGAAGTCTTGCCAAGGGCTGGTGCTTTATAACTATAATCCTAGCCACTCACAAGCCTGAGATCTGAGGATTGTGATTCAAAGCTAGCCTGTGCAGGAAAGTCCACAGGACTCTTTATCTCTAGTTAACCAACCAAAACCCTGGAAATAGAGCTATGGCTCAAGTGGTAGAGCACTAGTCTTGGGCAAAAACACTCAGGGACAGAGCCAACTCTGATCCCTTTATTCAGAGGGGTGTGTACCCTGGAGAGAAGAGACTAAGGAGTCAGCTAAGAGTATTTTCTCATCAAAGTAGCTTGTGGGATCCACAAAGAGACTGGATTACAGGAGATGGAAAGAGCAAGACAGCTATAATAGTGGTAAGGCATCAAGTGATGATACAAAAGAAAGTTTGCATAATCAAAATCCAACACTCTGCACACCTTTTTCTTTCTGGACCTGCAGTATAAACCAGAGGTCCATGTCTATCATCTGGCTGGCTGGTCTGCAGGATCTGTTCATGAATGCCAATGATAACTTCTGTTCATTAGACTGCTGCCTTTCTTAAGATTTGACTTACAGTTCAATTACTTTCTTGTGATATACAGCCAAGTCTCTTTGAACTTATATTTTCTTGAGTCCTAGGCCATAATGGCACCCAATGCCACCAATGCTTGATGATTAGCTCTGCATAGGCTTCCTGCACCAATGTCATTCTTATTTCATGGCACTCAGAAGCAGTGCCCCTAAAGGTCAGAGACCTTAAGCTTGATTAGTTATTTTATTTTCTGATCTTCTTCCTGGAGAAAAAACAAACAACAAAAACCCTCAAGAATTGATTTTACCCTGCCACACTAGGGTTGTTGGTGCTTTCCCATTATTGAAACTCATATCCACTGAATGACATAGCCCTGGATTCACTAAGAACAGGACTCAGAGAGGTTGTGACTACTTAAAACTTCCTTAAATTCCCCCCAATCCCTCAGGGATACAATGGCCACAGACACCTAAGGAAACAGTAGTGGGGACCTACAGTGCTCATTATCAGATGCCAACTAGCACTGGACCTGTGAACTCGAGTCCACAATTCTTTTGCATGAACTTGGTGATTTCCAAACTTCTGACTATGCTGACATATCCCCTTCCCATGGCAGGATTCTAGTAATCTCTCTAGCATCACAGGTGTTCTTTTCAACAAAACCACATAATGATTTAAACACTGCTCTTCTTTAACCTCCTTTGTATGCCATTAAAGAAAGATTCAGCTCAGTAACTTCATTTATATTTTTTCTCTGTTTCCACTTAAAAGATCCCATTAGATGGTTCTGTTGGCTACTCTTCTAGCCCCCAAAAGATACTTCAGACTTCATAGGCCTCAGAGTGAGGTAGCATTGAAAGAGGACCTCTACCTCGTCTCAAAGCCTTCTTGGATTCTACCATAAGGCATTTGCTCATGTGGTAGCTGCTTAGTTGCAGTTAGTTGTCTCATTTGTGCAAATGTCCCACTCCCCACTGGATCCTAGTTTCACTTGTAAACAAAATCTGCATGTCTCTTTCTTTTCTTCTCTTTTTCTTGCCAGTCCTAGAGCTTGAACTCAGGGCCTGGATGCTGTCCCTGAGCTTTGTTGCTCAAGGCCACTGATATTCCACTTGAGCCACACCTCTATGTCTGGCTTTTTTGGTGGTCAACTGGAGATGAGTGTCCCACAAAATTTCCTTCCTGGGCTGACTTCAAACTGCAATACTCAGATCTCAGCCTTCTAAGTAGCTAGGATTACAGGCATAAGGCACCAGTTCCTGTCTGTATGTTTCTTTCATCTTGAGGAGGCTTCCGGCATTGCCTCATTCTGCACACAATAAATCTTCGTCTCCGTAGACTAAAGCCTCTTTCCAAAAGGTAGATCTTCCAGTGCTGGCTCTAACCAACAAGAATAGCATGACCCCTCATGGCCTGGGGTTTGGATGGATGTGAAGTGTGAAATGGTCTTCAGAGGCAGCGATTACAGAGGTACTGTTGTTCAAACCAGGGACTCTGCTAAGGTAGACCCAATCTTTCTCAGAAGCACCAGTGGGGACTTAGGGATTACAGACTATTAAACTCCACTTTAGTATCTACTGGGACAACAGAAGAGCATTTAAAGAGGGACAGAAAAGTACAATACAGATAAAGTGAATGTGACAGTAGGTCTTAGCCTGGCTTTCCCTAGGGAGGCTCTGCCTCTGGGGCCATGTTGGTATTTGATAAGGAGAATGAAGGAATAGACTGTTCAACAGAGTTGAACAAGAATCTAAGATGCTTGTGTTGACAGGCAGTCCTGGTGGGGAGTAGAACACAGGCAATCTAGCAAGACAAGCAAAGAAGCATTTGTACAGAACCTTGCCTGTATTCTGTATCTTCCTAGCAGCCAACTAAACTAATTAGCTCGGGGAATTCTTAAGAAGTAACTTAATAGGAGAAGTAACTTAATGCTTTCCAACTACGTTAACTTTAACCTACAGTCCTAGTGATTGCATTTGAAAAATCAGAATCTTCTGAAATAAGAAACAATAGTCCAACCACATATAACACCAAAACATCACCCACTGTGATTCCATTGTCAGGATGACAGATAGCAATTATGTCCAAATGCCTTTTGATTTTTATACTTCAACAGCTTATCAGCATCTGAAATATCTGGGGTCAACACTAAATTACCTATCTCCGAAACCCACACTACTGTCTAAGTGACCCATTTCTGAAATAAAGGCCACTATTGCCCTCCCCATCACAAAGGTATAACATTCAAATCTCCCCTTGCTGATCCTTCTTCTTCATCTCAGTTAACACTGCCCAAGGCCTCACTTTCTCAGGTCTCAGTCAACGAAAATAGTGTTTCCAGTTGGTTCTTATGCCTACCTATCTCTCCTGTCAAATTCACTCCAAATAGTCCCAGATCAGTCTTCAAAAAGCACATCCGTAAATGTGTCATGCTCCTACTCAAAGACTTTCAAAGGCTTCCTGTTGGATAAAGAAAACCTAAATTTGTAATTTGACATTCAAGAGCTGCATAATTGAGTCCCAACATAATCTGTACAAACTTATTTCCCTGAGCTTTCGTATTCCTCAAATTTAATCTGAATATCTACTTATTGAATGCAGGAAAAGCACACATGTTCTGTTTCACTGTTTCTTTGTCACACACACCACCAACACCACTACCACCACCAACAACAACAACAGCAGCAGCAGCAACAACTCTGTGTAATATGTCTCAAAACTGATCTCCAGATATCATGTGATGAAATTGGGGCCCAGAAAGATGAAATAACCTTCCAAAGACAATCAAATCAGTAGTTGGCAGAGCCAGATTCCATTCACAAATTTCAGGCTTTGCCTCACATCATTTTGAGATGTGAATGCATGTGTAGATACACATATATACATGCACATAGGTATATGAGTATACACATATGTACATATTCACCTGTAACTGCCCTGATGCCCTTTGATTGGCAAATGGTGCTGTTCTTGCTCTTTCCTTTGTAGTTTCATGAAGCTTTATGTTGTACAATCCGGAATGAGAATTCTTCTATCTCCAATTTATTTGAAAGATTTGAGTCCAGTGATCGTTTGGTCATATGTTTCTAATTCCTGTTTAGCTGAATCAAGAATTGCCCTTGGGGAGTGGGACCATGTCTCTTCCTGTTTTACTCAGCAGTAGAAAAAGAATTGGATAAATGGTATGGATTTGCTTACAGAAACTCAGGTTGGTTTGGGAATTCTCATTTGAATGGTCTTTCTTCAAGGCTTGCTTGGTCAGCTGGCACTGAGAACTGTGCAGAACTGAGATGAGTTGGGCAGAATGGATGTAAGATTGGATGCTGCATACTCTTTAAGATTCTCTGTAGATATCTGGCTAATGCTGGAGCTGAATTAGAGTTCCTGTCACGGATATTCTGTAATATTAGCTGATTGATTCTATAAGTCCTACTGTAGGCATATTGAGTAGGCTGTAACACAATCTCACTGTACTCAACAGATAAACCACCCGATCTCAGTCTGTTCATGAGAATATACAAAATACCTTAGACAGGGTCATATTTAAACAAAGAAATTCATTTCTCACAGTTGTAGAGGTTGAAAAGTCCAAGATCAAAACACTGGAAGACTCAGTATCTGGAGAGGACCCATTTCCTGTAGATGGTGTAGATGCATATACCACCTTTCTGCTGAAGTACAAAAGAGCTAGAATGGCCAGGTAGCTCCCTGAGGCTTTTCTCAAAAGTAAGGGCATCAATCCATTCATGAAGGTAGATCCCTCATGAACTTAATCACTCTTCAAAAAGTCTCAACTCAAAACACTACTGAGTTGAGCATGATCCATAATGTTGTGATATTTTTTCTCTGTGTATTCTATCTGTAAAATATTTTCATGGTACTTTGTAGTTAACAAGGAATACTCACATGTTTTCTGCTTTGATCGCCAGATTCTCTTTGAGAGGTAGATAGTGTAATTATAGATAAGGAAGTATGGATCGAATGAGTAAGGTGACCTCTACATGTCAAAGGAATAATGCACAGAAAGAAAGGATTGGAATTCATTTCTTACTCCAAATCCAACACTTTCCCCAAGTTCCTTCCAAAGACATGACATCATGTTGTATAAGAGGGACAGAACATTGAATGGGATCTCAGAAACCTTACAATGCAATGCAAAAATAGGAAACACTGCTCAATTAGAAGAAGGAATAGGATGTCACAAAAGGTCTGAATGAGGGCTCACATATCAGCCAGAGGTTTAAGGGGTGCTCTGAGCAGAATCTTAAACACAGAGTAGGATTCAGTCCTGGAATGAATATGCTGAGAGGGGGAAAACATGAACAAGGACACTGTCCTTTCTGGTTGAGTAGTGAAAACTGTCAAATCAGAAGTTTATTGATGCTGAAATTAAAAGGGTTAGGCAAGAAGGCTGATGGCTGCGGCTTAAGAATCTTCAAAGGTTAGATGATGGAAGCCATTGTAGGGGAAGAGCCTTGGCATGTCCTTGTAGAGGCCAGGGAGTTGTTGAAACATTTTAGGCATGAGCTTGGCCTGGTTTCATTTGTATTTGGATAGATTCGTAGAAAAGGGGTGATTAACAATGTCAAGTGTTAGAAGTTCAGGAAGATAAGAATGGAACAACATCTATGCAGTAAGGACAGAATAGATTAACTAGGAAAGGAAGCAGGGAGGTCTGTGAAGAGCCTGTGAAAGCAATCCTAGGGAAGTGGGGAGAAAGACAGGGGTGGGGGGGGGAGAGAAAAGGGAGAGGGAGGGAGGGAGGAAAGGACAGAGGGAGACCAGGGGTTGAGCTCATCCTGTTTATAAGGAACGTACTCACACAATAATAGTACTAATTCATTTATGAGAGCAGAGCTCCCATAGCCTCATAACCTCTAATCAGGTCCAAACTCTCAGTAATGTTGTATCAAGATTAAGTTTCTAACAGTTGCTTTTGAAAATAAATTATCAGGGTATATTAATTACAGAAAAACGGGTTTTACTATAACCTTTTCCTAAATGTATATAACATACTTTGATCATATTTGCCCCATCTATTACTGTATCTTTTTCTCTCCTTCCACCCACTAGTTTCCTTTCACTTCCCAAATCATCTTTCTTCTACTTTCATATCTTTTTATAAATCTGAATTTTTCATATACATGACACTTGCTTGACATGATGATTTCTAGTTCTATCCATTTTCCTACAAATATAATTTTATTCTTCTTTGTGGCTTCTTTGGGGTATAGTTACATTCTTCTTTATGAATAACACTCCATTTTGTGCATATCTTTACACACACACACACACACGCCACATTTTCTTTATTCATTCATCAATAGCACCTAAGCTGATTCCATGTCTTGGCTATTGTGAATACAACCATGATAAACACACATGATTCATACTGATCACAATGAATTCACATGATTATCTATTGTATGCTCACTTTGATTTCTTTAGCTAAATACCCAAGTGGTATGGCTGGATTATATAGTGGTTTTATTTTTAGGTGCTTATTATGAGGAACCTCTATACTAATATCCTTAGTAGATGGATTAATTTATATTCTCACCAGCAGCAACACAAACTTTTTTGAGACGTATATTTATACAATAAAATATGGTAACCCTTAAGAGATGGTCCTTAAGTGTATACAGGCAAGGTAACTCTCTTTGAAATAAGAAGTCCCAGAATTACAAAATTAGGATGTTAAATGGTTCAGTTCTTATTATTGAAATATTTTACTATGGTGCCAGGAGTTTGAGTAGAAATATCATGAATCAGATGCCAAAGTCTATAATAATGAAAATCTGTGACTGAGGGGCTAGCATATGACAGTGATACATGAGACAGCCAAATAGGCTGAAATTCATAATAATTACTGATTTTAGTCAGGTACAAGTGTAAGGTCTGAAAGCAGAGGAAAATCCCTAGGATAGCACCAATTCCTTTCCCAAGCCCATTATCCATAAAAAGTAGGATAATATAGCGCTTCCACTGGTTAGGAGATCTGATTTCAGCAAATGAAGAAAGCAAACAGAGAGTTGCTCATAAAGGAGCAGCGACCCAGGAACATAGTAAAAAGAGGTGGAAAGTCAATAGTACAAAGAAGCTGAGAATAGTCAAGAAATGAAGATGGGAGAGCATCAGGGGAAAGGGGGAGGAATGAGTGGCCTTTCTTTTGTAGTACAGAGTTGTAGAGATGAGAGGTTTGTCTAGAAGGTCCCCACCCCCTTTCCACTATATTGCTTTAAATATTTTCAGTATGATCCATGTGTTTGTGATGCTAGGATTGGCCAGGGTCTCAGGCAGAGGCTGGTTGGGTTGGGGAGACCATGAAGTTTACAAAAGGTCTCTGGGATGTTTGTCTAGCTTCTTGATACTAAAAACGAATAGTCTTCATTCCTGCCAAGTTAATTTCTTAATCCAAGATAAATCTTTCTATTGAAAATCAAGTCTTAATCCTTTTCAATATGCTAAATTAAAATGTGCAGAGAAATTTCCTTTTTCCTTTAAAGGTAAGTCTTTTATATGATTCTCATATTTCGTGGGGAAAATGAGCAAATAATGTGCTTGAATGCAATGTTGTCTATGTGAAAGCCTCTCTTCTCCCTTCCCTACCCCGCCTCTCCCCTCTTCTTTAGGAGCCAGGACTAGCATTAAAGTAGCATGAAAGTTATACTTAAATTACAAGGTGGATGAAGACCAAAAATTATACCTCATGTTTCCTATAACAAACAATGGATGTCTCAAAACAAAGTTCATTTTTCTTGCTTTTCAAATGGTTTACATGAAACTCCTTGAGTGCTCTATTGGAGTGGTGGCAGTGCTGACAAGTGGACTCTATAGTTTAGAGTCTGCTGGATCTTTCCTTCCTTCTGTCATTTGCTCATTAGTGACTTTCAGTTTTGACTTCCTGTTTCCCCTTTAAAAATAAGTACATAGAGCTATTATGAGGGTCAAAGAAGGTCATTAAAGAAGGTAGGAAAATTACTTGGCAAAGTAGTAGTAAAGAGAGAACAGTGAAGTCAGGTAAACTTTAATGTCCATATGCAAAGGAATGAAAAGCACATGAAGAGCAATTCAAAGTAGATAGAAGGCTTAAATATAGGACCTAGAACTGCTAAACATCTAGAGGGAGTTTTATATTAGCCTTGGCAGTAAGTTTTTGGGTGTTACACCAAAGACTCTGACAATAAAAGCCAAGCTAAATACAAATTTACAAAGTCTCTGCCTGACAAAGGAAGAATCATTAAGACAAAAAGGAAGTCAATGGATGGATTGGGAGAAACTATATGTCAAGGGACTTTTGTTCAAAATATGTAAGAAATGTACAAAATTCAAAAAGAATCACTATATTAAAAATCACTTAATTAAAAATGGGCAAAAGACCTGCATAGAGTTCTTTTTTTCACATAAGACATAAGGATAGCCAACATATATGTTCAATGGCTCTAACCAGCAAGATGCAGATCAAAATGTGGGTATTACCTTACACTTGTTAGGAATAATACTATAACAATACAAGAGATAACGGAACCATTATAAAAATGGAAAAAAGGAATCATTGTACTCTGTCAGTAGTGAATGTACCCTACTGCTAGGTGTGTAACCAAAGACAATCAGTACAACGTAGAAAAATCTATACCCCTCTGTTCATGTGAGCATAATTCATGACAGGTGAAGTAGAGTGACTACTATAGATCAAGTTGTCCAGGAAACTTCTTGAAAAAGGTGACACTGAGGAAAAATGGTTCACAAAGATCTATCACTGCAAGAGTCCTAAGACAGGGGAAAGATTTGGCATAACTACGTCAGGGTGGGAGGGGAGACTGGCAGCACATGTGTTTTATTGATTTACTATAGGGAAAAGTGTGCTTCAGGCCATGTGTGGTGGTACACATCTGTAATTACAGCCACTTGAGAGATAGAGACAGGAAGATTATGGTTTGAGGCCAGCCCAGGCCAAAAAACAAGTTAATAATATCCTGTCTCAAAATCAGTGCTGGCATGGTGAGACACATCTGTAATCTCAGCTACACAGGAAGTAGAGTTTGGAGAGAATTGTGGTCTAGGGCTAGACTTAGGCAAAATATGTGAGAACCTACCTGAAAAACAACTAAAGAAAAAAATACAGGTATGGTTTAAGTGGTAGAGTGTCCACCTAGCAAATGGGAGGCTCTGAATCCAAACCTTACTCACACATACACACACACACACACACACACACACACACACACACACACACACACAGTGTCAATTTCTCCAGCTAGAAATGAGTGTCATCCTCAGCCTTAGATTCACAGGGGCCAAGTCCCAAGGATTTTGCTAAAACTTTTCAGATTCCTCTCACTCCCTCTCTTTCATCACTCCTACGCCCCTTCTTGATCTGCCTCACCTTAATCCTGTTTCACTCTTCTGCAAGCCTTTGCTTTCTAGCCACTTTAATCTGGTTTTCTAGCAGCTGCCTGAATGCCTTCTTGAAGACACAACTCAGCCGCAGCTTAGAAAACACAAGCAACTCCTTGTTGCTACTGGATGAAGTTCAGACTTTTCAGCCGTTCTTTGGAAGCCTGTAGAATCTACTCTTCTGTCCCCCTATCTACTTTGACAACCTATTTGCTTATCCTGAGTTTAGACTATTGCACAAAGACCATTTTTCTGAGGCCATTTTCCCCTCTTAAAATGCAAGTGACATGAGAATCCAAGCCCTAATCTGTTGTTAATCAGAGACAGCCACTGAAGACAGCAGAAAATAGGACAAGAAAGAAATCAAAGTGAAGGCAGAGGAGAGAAGAGGTAGGTTCCGGGACAGGAGTAAGGATCGAGTTTAAGCGTGGACCTGAAGTGAGTCCCTATGGGAAGGGAAGGGACTACAGATGAAGAGTTAGGGAAGGGAATGGTAATTCACAAATAATCTACAATCCACAGAAGTCAGGTCTATAAATGCCCTTAGAAGCAATCAAGTCCCACTCTTTTTCTGTGTGTGGGTATACTGGTCCTGGGGGCTTGAACTCAGCCTGTGTGCTGTCCCTGAGCTTCTTTTGCTCAAGGGTAGTGCTCTAGCACTTGACCCACAGGCACCACTTCCAGACCTTTCTGAGTAGTTGGAGATGAGAATCTCATGGACTTTCCTGTCCAGATTGGCTTGGAATCGCAATCCTCAGATCTCAGCCTCCTGAGTAGCTAGGATTATAGGTGTGAGCCATCAGTGCCATGCTTCAAGTCCCACTCTTTATAACACAGGACAGGATAATCATAAGAGGGCTGGTCCTGTGTGGCCTCCCACAATCTGTCTTCCCACTCCTTCCAGGACAGAACAAGCTCAGAAACGCAGGTTCAGAAGTAAGGAGCTTTAGATGAGATTGCCTTCGAAGATAGCACAAACCAAGGGAAGAAGAGTTCCTTAGCGCCCAGAGGCTCTACTTCCCTTAGCATGCAAAAGGAGGCGTGCATGCACAAAGTGTCTGGGTCAGAGGCAGAGGCTTCTTATCTTGGGCTATGCTGACATGACACACAGAGAAGCTGACAGGAAAACAACCAAGTCCATTAATTTGACTGCCATGATATGTGAATTGGATCAACTCTGCAGCTGGGCCAAGGAACTGCTTGCAAAGTTGTCATTAGGGTGGCCAAGAGAAAAGAATCAACATCTGGCAGCCAACCTAGTGGCTCTTATAGCTAAAAATAGACGTTGCATCATGGTCTTTTTAAAGAAGTTTCATATCCATTGTATGAAATTCTCCATCCAACATGTCTGTGGGGTAGGTACTATTTTCACTATTTAAGGATGAGGAAATGAGCAGCTGAGAGCACACCCAACATTACATGAGCTCACAGGGAGAAGAGGTGGAACTTGGGCACAGGTCTTGTGATTTCAAAGCCAGAGGACTAATACTATTCAACCCTTAAAAGGAACGCAATTCGAGCTGGGCACCAATGACTCGCACTTACAATCCTAGCTTCTCCGGAGGCTGAGGCTCATGGTTCAAAGCCATCCCAAGTAGAAAAGGCCAAGTGACTCTGCCTCTGATTAGCTAGCAAAAAATTAGCTGAACTTGAGGCATGGCTAAAATGGTAATGCACCAGCTATGAGCAAAATAAAAGATGAGCCAGAGCTCAAGGCCCAGAGTTCAAGTCCCAGTACCAGCAAAAAAAAAAAAAAAAAAAAGGAATGAAATTCCAGTTCATACTACATGAACATATCTTGAAGATAATATGCTAAGTGAAATGAGAAAGACACAAAAAGACAACTATTATGTCATTTCACTTATATGTCATATCTAGAATAATGAAATTCAGAGACACAAAGTAGAAAAGTGGTTACCAAAGGCTGGAGGGAGGAAGGATGGGTACTGACAGTCTTAATGTGTTCAGGGTTAAAGTTTGCAATGATTAAGAAGTTCTGGAAAGGAGTCATGGTAACAGTTGCATACACCAAAAAAAAATGTTTCAAGCAAAGATACCAAGCTGTTCACTTTAAAAATGGTTACACTGATAAATTTTATGCTAAGAGTACTTTAGCACAGTAAAAATCAGAAATAAAAAATTAAGTACACATGATGAGTGATAACTGTTTTCTAAAACTATTCAACTTCTAATCTTAGTTTACAGATAATTGGAAATAAAAGACACCTTTAGTTTACAGTAGAGGAAATGAGGTCCAGGAAGACACATGGAGGAATGTGGGTTAGCTGAACATAACCGAATCCTCTTGGGCATCGTTAATACTAGCCTGAGTCCCTCTGCCCTTTGGAAACCTCCATGCCCAGCCACCCTTACCATACACCCGTGCCTGTGCTTTTGCTGGACTTTTCTCTCATCTCTCTAGCTTTCAGTTGAGGAAGTGCTCCAATTATCTTGCCTCCCTCTTGCCCATTTCAACTTTCTAAAGTGACTTAGGTCAGTTCCATGGCTTTCTCACAAAGTTACCTCCTCAGCTCTGATTTCTCCTCTGAACTTAAGGTCTTCCTATTTAGAGATGCCTTAAGCATTTCAAATTTAATACATATCAAGTCAACTTTTAATGTCCCTCCCCAAATCTAGTCCATCATCCAATATGCCCTTATGTCAGTAAATTATAATCCCATTTTGGTCACTTAGGTTCAACCCTGACATTTCCCTAGCACATATTTTCCATAAGGGTTGATCTTATGAGTTCCCTTTAAAAAAATATGCTTGGAGTCTGGCCATTTTTCACCACCTGCCCTCCAACAATCCAAGTTCAAATCACCATTGCCCCTCAGATTAATGTAATAGCCTCCTGAAGTGGGTCCTGTGATACACTAACCAGATTCCCAGTTAGGACCAAGTTATGCATTCTTCCAGCTGCTAGGAGTTTGGGCCATTAAAGGCTCCTACTCACATCCCTGCTTGGAAATGGACCTTGAAAAGGATCTTCCTTACCCAAGATTTCTTTTGCTCTCAGATACCCACATGAGGCAAGTCCTTATTTAGTTTAGGTTTCAGCTCAAATGTCTTCTCATTACAAAGACTATTCTTGACTACTCAGGCAACTTAAGTCTCTTTTATTCTCTAGCTTCCTTGCTTTAACTGTCCTTCAGAGTTTATCAGCCTCTGACACATATTTGCAAATCTACTTGCTTATTGGTCTGGAGTTTAAGCTGTAAATGAGAAGGATGTACATATAAGTGCCACCTTGAAAATAGTATGGAGGTCCATGGTAGACCCCTGTATTCATTTCCATTGTTGCCATGGTGAAATATGACAATCTTGGTCCTTGAAACAACACAAATTTGTTACTATTAAATTCTGGAGACCTGAAGTTTAAAGTGGGTCTCACAAAGCTACTACACTCAAGGTGTAGGTAGGGATTGTCCTTATGGAGCCGCTAGGCAAAGTGTTCGTGCCTTTTCTAGCTTCTAGAGGTTGTTTGCAATCTTTGGTTTTTGCAGCTTCAAAGCTCTTAGTATAGAATAGAATCTTAACTCTTTTTAATCTCTTGACTGCCTCTCTCTTCTGCTTTTAAAGATTTTTGTTATTATATTCTGCCCATCTAGATAATCCAATGTAATCTTCCTATTCTATATCCATTAATAGGAAATATTAACTCTACCTTGTTTTCTAACCTACTATATTCACCAGTTGTAGAAATCTGGACATGGATATGTCTATGTAGTGGACACCATCCTGCTAAACCATAACATCCAATAAATGTTGATAAATAATTTTCTAATTTCACTCACTCTGCAACTCTCTGAAATCTATGCTATTGTTCTTCTGTTTCCAAGATGAAGGAAATGAAGGCTGAAAAGTTAGGCCACTTACCTGAGTTTACCTAGTTACTGAAAAGAGTAGAAGTTAACAATCCATAGGCCAACTATTCTTGTTTACTTCATTTTTCAAGTCATCTGTCCACAGATTGGCCTCACTCAGTGAGGAAAGAAATCATAGCTTTACATACTTCCTTTTCCAAAGTCCATCGCAGACCCTGGCAAATTGCAACACTAACAGTGGGAGTACTTGTCATGTACCAAGTGGTGTTATAAGCATTCTGTATAAACATATGCCATCCAAAACTGATTGAGTAAACGTTGAATGGATAAAACCAGCTTTTCCCAACTAAATCTCAGTGTCCACATTCACTGCTCAGAGTTCTGTATTACCTGTGCTCATCAAGTCACATTTCATTGGAAAGCCTCTAAAAACATCGCCAGAAGTGGGTTTATTTCTGTCATCTGGTCTGAATCCCAAGTCATTATCAGTCATTTTGTCTGGTGAATGAATATTCACTCTGAATAATGTTACCCATTCTAGATGAAGACCGATTTGTCAAACTAGAAAATAGTGACTGACATATGCAGAAGTTCTCATTTTCCTGAGTGCTGCCATTGCATTTGGGGAAGGGTGTATTCTTGCTCTCATACTGTGACAGAAAAGCCTGGACTCAAAAAACCATGATTGCTTGCCTGAGGTCACCTAACTAGTGAGGCCCGCAGCCCAGATTTCCTGACATCTAATTGCACACTTTTCTACTATGCCACACTGCCAAGTAGAACACTGTATGTGCCTGGTTGGATGGGTGGGTGGAGGGAGCAAATGTCCATGCAGCAGACTGGCAAGAAGCTTCCATGCAGATCCATAGGGCCTGTGCCAACTCCTCAAGTCTGCTTTGCCTTCTCTTCCACATGATCCTGCTTTCCAGATTACAAGGCTTCCAGTTTCTCATTATGAATAATAAAAGGAAGCCCTGAGTCAAATCTCACACACACACACACACACACACACACACACACACACACTCTCTCTCTCTCTCTCTCTCTCTCTCTCTCTCTCTCTCTCTCGGACACACACACACACACACACACAGAGCGAGAGAAAGAGAGAGAATATGAATTGCTATTAGGATGGATTTTTGTCCTGCAAAACAATATGTATTTTACTGAATATAAATTTTGAATCACATGGGATTTATAAGGGCAATTTGTCAGGTTTAGGGGATATCTATTCTGTTTCCCTTTCATCTACTTTTCTAAACATCCTTTCTATTTCTGTATTTAGAAAAGAATGGAAGAGGACACAGGCTCTGGGATAAAAAGAGAAAGAATCTTCATGGTACAGCGCCTGACTAGCCTGTTTTCTGTAAAGATCAGTGTGCTCTTGTTCAATAATGAAGAGATGGAAAGACAAGAATTATCCACCCCTAGGCTGACCAAAACAGTCTCTGACATGGGGAGCAAAACATACCTCTGCACAGGCTTCTTGTTCTTTGTTCCCCCCTGGTAAATAGTGATCTCAAAAACCTGTCATCCTAGCTACTCAGGAGGCTGAGATCTGAGGATTGAGGTTCAAAGGCAGCCTGATAAAGAAAGTCTGTGAGACTCTTATCTCCATGTTAAAATAATATGTCCCAGCCATCCTAGGGGACCATGCAGAGATAATCATGGACAGGAGAAGAAAGTTTATAAGGAGGTTTATCAGTGGGGCCATATCTCCCACAAGAGAGGGAGCAATATGGCAGCTGCATCTTATCCAGCTGGCAGCTTCTCTGGGGCTAAAGGGGAAGTAGGTAGGTCTTAATAGTGAGTGGGAGTGTCCCATTATAGTTCTAGGACAGGGAGTTTAGGTATGGGTGGATCTGGGGGCTAATGGAAGGAGCTGAGGACCTGAGGCGGGATAATGCTAACACAAGTAACCACCAAAAAGCCAGAAGTGGAGCTGTGGCTTGAGTGGTAGAGCACTGCTTTGAGCAAAATATCCCATGGATTATGCCTAGGTCCTGAGTTCAAGCGTGAGAGCACATGCGCACACACACACACACACACACACACACACACACACACACACACACATCTGTCCTTCTAGTTCTTGTCTGTGATTTGAAGGTCAGCAGCAGCTACTACAGGAGAAATATGTAACCTGCTATCACACTCCTGAGGTCAGCAATGCATTCTAAACACTCATCTTAAAGGCAGATATAGAGGAAAAGAAACCCGCCTATTCTCTTAGAACCAATGAAAACAATCTACTAAGTCATTTCTAGTGTGTACTCATTCTGAAGTTGTCACCTTCTTCCAAAATTGGTGTCCAAGAGACTGTGCAGTTTTTCTAAGCCTAATCTGTGTTGCACCATCGCCAAAGAGAACATTCCAAGGCAGATTTCTTCCTTTCAAACCTATTTTTTTGATTGCCACCAAAGCAATTTTTATAAAACATATACTTATTCACTTGACTATATATTCATTTATTGTTCGGTGCTAGGCACCTTCCTAGGGATAGTAAATGATCAAGGAAGGAAGTACCTGGTTTTTGTCTAGAGAGAAAAGACACAAATCATCAAATATTGCTCCACAAAAATAATCAGAAGAAAAGAAATTCTAGCAGGTAGGAGTGATAATGGTGTGTGTGTGTGTGTGTGTGTGTGTGTGTGTGTGTGTGTGTGTGTGTGTGATTCTGCAGATGGACGAAGGGTTTAAGGGACAAAAAAGGAAATGGCCTGGGACAAGAAGGAAATTGTCTGGTCCTTCCAAACAAAGGAAAGGATGAATTCAAGATTCATTGGCTTATAATACTTACTTATAATACTTACATAAAACCATGAACTCGGGCTGGGGATATGGCCTAGTGGCAAGAGTGCTTGCCTCATATACATGAGGCCCTGGGTTCAATTCCCCAGCACCACATATACAGAAAATGGCCAGAAGTGGCGCTGTGGCTCAAGTGGCAGAGTGCTAGCCTTGAGCAAGAAGAAGCCAGGGACAGTGCTCATGCCCTGAGTCCAAGCCCCAGGACTGGCCAAAAAACAAACAAACAAACAAAAAAAAAAAACCCCATGAACTCCAAGGGTAAGGACACAGAGGGAAGAAGGAAGGGTGGAAGGAAGGTCATCAGTACCGTAACATCCAGAAATCTGGCATGAGGGGGATTGCAGAGGTGGCCAGGGGTGGGGGGAAGAAGAAAGCAAGGCAGGGTTCACCCAAGAGAATCAGGTGAACACTGTAATCAAATGTTACTAAGCCATGAGAGAGAAAGGGAGAGAGAAAGGGAGAGAGAGGAGAGAGAGAGAGAGAGAGAGAAGTGAATTTAGCAAAATGGAAGTCATTAGTGACCCTGACAGGAGCAGTTTCAGTAAAATGGTGAGATAGAAAAAAAAAAAAAAAGAGTAAAATGTTGCCCCTTGGTTACCACTTTCCCGTCAGTAGTTTTTCTTCACATAGAAAGGATAAAGTCCGCATTCCTCACCTAAAAGCAGCTTTCTATCACCTAACACTATTAAGGCAGTCGGCAATTGTTAAGGCTCTTAGTTGCAAAAACAGAATCTACTTTAACTTACGTAAGCAGAATTGAGTTTGTAAAAACATATTAGGTGTCTCCTAGAATCCCCAAGAGAGCCCCGGAACCGTATTTAGATGTCATAATAGCCAAGAACAACCAATGCCAGAGCAACACTGGCAGGAGAAACTCCTAACCATCCCATGGGGCAGTTGTCTAGAAATACCACCATTGTGGTCCCAAAAGAAGTAGCTGCCTGTACAACCATCATGGTCAGAGGAGCTGATCTGTCCAGACACAATTGACATCTCCTTTCTCATCTTGTCCTCCCTTGTGATACATAGAACCCTCACCACAAAGGAGTCTGTGGGATCTGCATTACTTACCTCATCTCGCAAAATCCAGTTCCCCTTCCTAGATGGTAACTACCTTGATTTTTGTTAGCCCATTGGTCCACTGGTTTTAGAGGAAGATGACTCTAGTTTCAACCAAAGGACAGTTCTTGTGACTTGTCCATAGAAATGAACACAGCCCTGCTGCTGGCCACAGCTATGGGTTCAGGGTTGAGCACATGACCTAACTGTGGTTGGTGACATGAAAAAGGGCATTTGCTTAAGAAGGTTCTGCAACGGAACCCTGTTAATCTTGCAAGAGAACTCCCAGAAGAAATGTTCTCTCTAACCTCAAGGAAAAACATGGAATTAATTACAAAAACAGGCAATTAATCACTTGGCTAGAGGGGCACCATTTTAGAATAATGTTAATCCTGCAGAGGGCAGAAGACATAGGATATAGATTTTAAGAACATCTTGTTCATTCAAATAAAACAATTGTACAATCTGCATGACCCCTGGGCTTTCCAGTCCCTTCACCCAATCCATCCTCTTCATGGTTAAGCAACTTTGAACTGATTTTGGGTGAACAGAAGTGAAATGCATTGCAAATGTAGACCTCAAATTACTTCCCAAAGCTCACTTCCCAGCATCGTCTGTGCCTAAGCACACAAGTCATTCTCTCTAAACCTCTGAATACTCTGACTGCTTTCCTTTCTTTCTTTGCTCACTTGCCTACTTCCAACTCACCCTTTAGATCAACCTACATGTCCCCCCTAAAGTCCTCCTGAATTCCCCTGAACTTGTTCTATTACCGCTCATACCTATAACAAGTAACTCTTGAAGGCATTTATTCCTTTCAATTAGACCACAAGCCCTTTGAGAACTAACACTGTCCCTCTCTTCTAAATATTTTCCATAGTGTGTAATCATCTTTATAATCATCAGGAGTTTGTTAATTTTCCAATGGTTTCCTCCAAAATGTGTATAGTAGAGATCACTTGCACCATGGTGTTATAAACTCAGGTGATGACAGAGCCTTGTATAAATGTCCCATTCAGTCCCCTACAACAAAGTGGTCCTGATGCCAGCTGCTCTGGGAACTCATTTTATCAAGGAGAGCAGTTGAAACCAGGGAAAGAACGGTCATGGAGAGTTAGGGTGGAGTTCATTCTTCAAACTCCATTTTCCTGATTCAGTGCTCAGGCTACCACAGCAAGCTGACCTTTCTTGAGGGTTGAGGATGAAAACAGAACTGGGCTCCATTTTGTCTCTCCGCTTTCTTGTCCTCTGCCTCCCTCCCAGCCTGGAAAAGTCACAAATAAAAGCTACACACACAGGAATAATGATCCCTTCCATCTTAACTTGGATGGGAATGGAAAGAACTTATTCTTCATAATAGAATTTCTGAGTTTACATAGGAAAGAGGGGAGACTTAGAGAGTGACAGGAGACTTTCTTATAATTCTCAACTTCAGCCTTCCTTGAATAGCCATTGGCTGGCTTTTAAATGGTGTATGGTTGGGCTGGGAATATGGCCTAGTGGTAGAGTGCATGCCTCATATACATGAAGCCCTGGGTTTGATTCCTCAGCACCACATATATAGAAAAAGCTGAAAGTGGGTGACACTGTGGCTCAAATGGTAGAGTGCTAGCCTTGAGCAAAAAGAAGCCAGGGACAGTTCTCAGGCCCTGAGTTCAAGCCCCAGGACTGGAAATAAAATAAAATGGTGCATGGAGTCTATCTGTAAATTCCTCAGCTATCCTTGGCAGCACTCTCAAACCCTACCTTTCCTCCTACCTAGTACTACAGACTCACCTTTCTGACCAACTGCTTTCCCAAACTATGATTGGTAAATGCCTTCCAGGCAAGTGAGTACCTGTTGTGGGTGTGTCTCAGGAAACAAGTGGTGTTTTTTCCTGGTTGGGGAAGTATTGACACTTGAGGTGATGTTTGTTTGAGCCTGTGCATTAATGACCAATTGAATCTGCAGAGTGGTGAAATAGGAGGGTGAGGGAAGAGAAAGACATCACAAGCGAAGGGAAAAAAAACCCTAGGATGAAGCATGACTGGTAACTGGTATAGTGGGTTCAAAGGTACACCCAACCTCCTCTTCCCAAATTATAGGGTCATGCTAATACCTAAAGCCAAAGAGTAAGACTTTATTTGGGGGGAAAAGTGCCTGTGTACATGAGTTAAGGAACTCCAAGGATGCTTATTCATGATTATCTAGAAGTCCCTAACCCAATGGGGGAGTCTTCCTATAAGACAGAGGACTGGGCACTAGTGGTTCATGACTCCTACCTACTTGAGGGGTTGAGATGTGAGGATCGTGGTTTGAAGTCAGCCCAGGCAAGAAAGTCCATGAGACTTTTCCCTCTAATTAAGCACCAAAAAAGCTGTGAGTGACTCAGAGAGACAAACAGCACATGTTTTTTCTCATAAGGGGAAGCTCATTCCAAAATACACTGGGACATGATAAATTATGCAGGACTCTAGGAATTTACACTCAGTGAGGCCAAAGGAGGACACTCTTAGGAGAGAAACACAAAGGTGCAATGTCTATATGTCTCTAATCATATAAAATAATATTCATCAAAATGAACTTGGGGAAATAGAAACAAGAGGTTTTTTTCTTTGTTGCTGTTTTTGTTTTCTTTTATCTTGCTTAAGGGGGCGGGTAGAAATGGAGGAACAAAGGGGGGAACAAATGCAGCAAATGTTGAAAATGAACTACGTAACTTGTGGGTAAGGAAAAACTAAGAGAGAGCAAGGGAAGGGGTGACATTGTCCAAAAAGAAATATACTCATTACCTGACTTATGTAACTGTAACCCCTCTGTACATTACCTTTATAATAACAATACTTTTTTAAAGCTGAAAGTGGAACTGCTTCAAGTAGTAGAGCTAGCCTTGAACCAAAAAAGCTCAGGGAAAGTGCCCAGGCCCTGAGTTCAAGCCCAAAGAGCTGCATAGACACACAAAATTTTTACTAAAAAGAGAAAGAGAAGATGTGACACATCAAAGAAGGGAATGACGCACAAAGGGAAGTCATGCGAAGGCCAACACAGAGATCAGAGGGATGCTGCCCCAGCTAAGCCATGCCTGGAGCCACAGGAAGCTGAAGAGACAAGGGAGGATTCTCCCCTCTCACCATCGGAGGGAGCCTAGAGGACTGGGGGGAGCCTTCATGAAGGCCCTGTGACTTTGACTTCAGATTTCTCACCTCCACAACTGGGAAATAGCAAATTTCTCTTGTTTAAGTCACTGCATTTGTGGTCATTTGCTGTAGCATATCCCCCATGCCCACTGCCTTTTCCCAGAAACTCGAACAAATGGCCAGAGGTTCCTGTGCCAGGGGCTCAGGGTACTGGGTCAGGCTGCCCTGATATCCCTTCCATTGTCCCTTTTTGTCACAAACCCAGCACCATATGTCTTCCTTTACAAGCAAAGCCAGGCTCGTTAGAAAGCCCAGGCTCAATCATGAGGTCACTCAAAGAGACAAGCCCCAAATATACTAATGCAAGGTATAACTCTTCTCCCAGAAGGACTTGTGGTAGCACTGATTCTTTGTCCAAACAAATCAAAAGGCTCTTCGCTTGCCTTGACCATGAAGAAGTGCTCACCATTAAGGTTCCTGGGAAGAAAGTATTCACCTCTCCTTGTAGAGAGAATATGGCTGGAACTGCAGACTCATGGCCACTCAAGGGACAAGGTTCACCCTTGCCTCTCACTCTAGGGCCTTCTATTTCCAAGGCAATGAAGCATCCATTTGGTGTGCAAGACACACAGCAGGAAAGTACACAGCTAGTTACTTCCTGGGCAAAGGTATGAGGTGAGACATATCACAGAGAGATGGGTGGGGGGACAAAAATGAAGAACGAGGGGGCTCCACAGAGAGAGGAACTTTCTGAGCAGCAGAAAGGCAGCTTCTGACGTGTCTAAGGCCTTTTCTTGTGTGGCGTGCAAACAGCAAATATGTTTTCCAGATTTTATATCTTGGTCCTGGATAGCACTTCCTAAATCTGGTAGAAGACTTCATGGAATGGTGCCTGCCTGAATGATGGATATGCTGAAGGCTGAAGAGGTGGAGGATGGGGAGGAGACAGTACTGCCAGGGAACATGGTCCTGGTTGCCTCTACCCTCTGCAGCTGGAGGGTTGCTGTCCTCATGGGCGTTTCTATGCCAAAGAAGTCACAGAGGGTGATGATAGCAGCTGTGAAGACCCCATTCTACAAGCTGGGAGTAAAACCAAGGCACCAGGGCTTTTCAGCCAGGAAGGGCAGATTCCACTTGCTTTTTATAGAGATGGCTCTGAGAGCAGCATGGAAAGTGGAGTGGATGGGAAGGAACTGGTAACAGAAGGATGACGTTCCAGAATGTTGAAATAACAGTCCAAGAGAAAGATGAAGAAGACCAGATGAAGGCAGAGGCAGTGTGGGCAGAAGCACCGACTGGAGAGGGGGCTTCAAGTTGGGACACTGAGCTGAGATCTGTTCTGCTAAACCAGGATCTGGATGGAAGACAGAATCCTCAACTCTGTTCCCACTCCCTGAAAACTGGGAGGTCAGGACGCCGGCGCGTGGAGAATCAAGAAAATGTCGGACATTTCCTTTTTGAATGGCGGGGGATGAGGGGGTGCGCACGCATGCACCTGTGCACACGCATGCATATGCCCATCTCAGGCACCATCCCTGAGCTTTGTGTTCAAGGCTAGCACTCTACCCCTTGAGCCACACTACCACTTCCAGCTTTTTTGAGTCTCACAGGACTTTCCTTCCCTACAGGAGGAGGAGGAGGAGTCCTCAGATTTGAACTACAGTCCTCAGGTTTCAGCTTCCTCGGTAGCTAGGATGACAAGCAGGAGCCACTGGCACTCAGAATGAAGTTTTATAATACTTTATATTGAAAGAACAAAATGTAAAAACAGAGCCAAACAAACTAGAGTATCTTAAATGTTTACTTTTTAAATTACAGGTTTGAAATCACAAGCACAATGCAATGTATGTTTACTCTTCTGAAACAACCGAAGAACACCCCCCCCCATTTCAGATTTCAATTTATGCATGATATTATCAGGCTTTTAATCCCCTAAAGAGACCCAATTTTCACTCAGATGTTGAGTCTTCTCCCAGGCTTGCCAGTGAGTCTCCCTGTGTAACATGACTAGAAAAGAGGTTACAAGGGCTGAGAATGTGGCTTAGTGGTAGAGTGCTTGCCTAACATGCATGAAGCCCTGAGTTCGATTCCTCAGCACCAGATAAACAGAAAATGCCGGAAGTGGCGCTGTGGCTCAAGAGGTAGAGTGGTAGCCTTGAGCAAAAAGAAGCCAGGGACAGTGCTTAGGCCTGGAGCCCCAAGGACTGGCCCCCCGCCAAAAAAAAAAAAAAAGAAGAAGAAAAGAGGTTACAAATGGCCATTGGCAGCAAGTCAATCATCTGAGCTGGGACACAGATCCTGTATGAAAGAGCTGGAAGCCTGGCTGTGGAAGCTCTTGAGACAAAGCCAGAAGCACTGCCTATGGAATAACCCTAAGAGGCTGGCCGGGAAGAACTAAAAGCCAGAGAGACCAGGTGGAAATAAAAGCTAGAGGCAAAGGGCAAGATCCAGAACATGTCCAAGCCTACCAGCTTGGGCGGAGATACACTATGAGAGCCCAAGAGGACAGAGAGGAGCTGAATATTCCAAGTCCCTCCAGTCAACCAGGAAGAACAAAGTCACCTCCTATGTGATTATCAGTTCCAGTTAGGATGGCCCATTGCTTTTCCTGATTAGGGTTCTGACTTGTATCTCTTGTGTTCACCCTCTTCCTTCCTCTCTCCTTCTCCTTTTCTCTGTTGAGTTTGAATTCAAGGTCTCATGCTGGCTTGGCAGGCATTCTACCATTTGAGTCATGCCTCCCACTCCTTTTTGCCTCAATTATGTTCAGCGTAAGATCTTGCATTAAGCCTGAGCCAGCCTGGGCTGTCATGCTCATACTTGTGGTGTTGGGGACAACAGGTGTATACCACTGTACCCAGCCATTGGTTGAAGTGGTGTCCTGTGAATACGAATGCCCAGGCTGGCCTAAAACTTTGATCCCTCTGTGATCACTACCTGCAAAGTAGCTGGGATTACAGGCTGGAGCTACCACACCTGGGTTTTACCTAATCTCTGTTCTTCTTCCTTGAACTTTACAATGTATTCTATGGGTCAGGATAGAATGGGGAAGAAGGCACTGGCTTTGTGGTCTTCCAGATTTAGCTCTCAGTTCTTGAGCCTCCATTTCTCTGACTCTAAAATGAGGACACTAGCACTAACCTTATGGTAATGGTTGAGAACATGACTTGTGATCTCAAAGCACCACAAGTGCCAGCCCAAAGTCAAATCTTCCCTATGGTAATTAGCATGGGGAACTCCTTCTGGCCCAGGGCCTAAGCCTAGGGATTGTACCCACAGCATTATGACTTGAGGTGTAAGCTCCACATAACCACAGCCCTAGAACTGTTCCCCCCACCTTGTGACTCAGTACTGTGGCATGCTTTTGACCCCAGTTTCTCTTTTTCTACTGTCCATAACTCCAAGTCTCACTCCACAGACTAATTTTCATCTGTTCTTTCCATATCCTTGAGCCTCATTCTAAGCCCAGTCCTTCAGTAGCCCTCTGTGATTACAGGGGCTTTTGCTAACCACTGTCTAGGTCTGATCTACTGGCTGATGGTGCAGAACAGAGGAGGGAAAAGAGGGTCTCATCCAACACATGTGCATCCCCAGGCCCATGTGCAAGACTCCAAGTTGTTCTTCAAAGCACAGTAAGGTGTCACCCCAGATGCTCTGAATGCCGAGTCCTGTCACCTCATCTATTGGCTCTGAGCACTTTGAGCTTTACACAATATGATGCAATTCATGTAGATATTTCCCCCAGCAGATTATAAAGTCCTTGTTTTGTGTATGCTTTGCAGTGTCAGGTAGAAAGTTTTCCTTTTACCAAAGCAGCCCCCCTTCTCTTATACACCCAACAATTTCAGTGTTTTACAGCACAGGTCAGCAAGCTATAATCTACCATTTGTTTCTGTAAATTAAGTTTTACTGGAAGCTGGCTATGCTCATTCATATATTCAGTGTCCATCTCTTCTTTGGGGTTACAGTGGCTGAGCTGAGCTACTGAGCTGTTCTTTACAAAAGTTTTGACCTGGAAATGGTACTGTGCTTCAACGTGGTAGAACACTAGCCTTGAGGAAAAGAGCTCAGGGACAGAACCCAGGCTTTGAGTTCAAGCCCCACAACCAAAAGAAATAAAAAGTTTTGATCATTCCCATTTTATAACAAGCACAGTTACATTTTCTTCATCTGAAACACAAGGCTAATAATTTTTATTATATCACAGAGCTGTCCTGAAGAGGAGAAAGAATAATGGATGGAAATTGTCCTATAGTTGGACCTTGGAAGGGTCCAGTGATGTTGAAGAAGTGTGAAAGTCCATCTACACTTGGTGGTGGGAATAACTGATTGATTCCATCTATGCTGAAATCTAATAAGCAAACTGTGCTGCACATATATGGAAACCGTAGTTCATTCCCACATGCAATCGTGCCCCCCCCCCCCCCCAGGCAGACTTCCTCTCCAAAGCTTTAATTCAGATGGACCGATTGCTGCTGGGGAGAATAAAATAGGTCCCTGAACATTCCTGCTTCATGATAAATGCTCTAAGAAGTAAGAAAGTCCCTTAATTAATGCCATGGGCAGATTTGCATAACTGCTGGCTATAGTAGATAAGAATGATTTTTTACATGATTTGACAGAGCTAACATGCAAACCCCAAAATATTCTCAATTAGCCTCCTGGCTAGTTATCAACATGGATCTTAATGAATCCTAAGGTAAGCCTCTGGGTCCTGAGTTGCGAGGCCGTGGCATGGAGGGGATGGGTGGGTGATGGTACAAGCAGGATCAGGCATAGCCCTGGGTTTCCATGTGGGAGATGTTTCATCATGTCTGAGTGAGAAGAGATTTTGGTCCATATGAGTGACAGGGGTTAGAGTGGCAGGCTTTGCTGCTCTGGCTATGGGCTGCCTATGGCTGGGAGGGTCAGAAGGGAGCAATAAGGCAGCCACATCACACCAGCAAGTGCCCCTCACATGCACAAGAGGCATTGCTGCCTTCTTGAGAGGGAAAGTCTTTCCCCAGGAAGGGCAGTTTCACACGAAGCAGAGAGGATACTTTGGACCCAGGGCTTCCTCACACCTACTCAGATTCCCTCTCCAGCACCCTCAACCTTCACTACCTTGGCACCCTAGGCCTGGGGAGGAGACAGAGAGAGTTGACAATACTCCAGCCCTGGAGAGGAGGAAACTGAGACCCAGAGAAAAGGCAATGTACAGGGTCCCTACCAAAGGAGCCCAACCCTGCTCAGATCTGCCTCTCCATCTGTAATCTCCAACCAGGTGCCCCAAAGATGATTCCATGTTTCAATCACACCCAGGTCTTACCATGGCTGGGACTGATGGGAGTGAGTGAGCCACTAGAGTCTTGCAAGTCCATCACAGAACCATAAGGATTAGACTGAAGATGAGGTTGAATGTTAGGACCTTGGAAACACATCCTGGCATCCAGGAGGTGCTGTAGCTCAAGTAGTAAGGAGATCTCTGTGTCTTCTTTTAAATACAGATAATTATATGTACCATTGTTCCCAAAAGTATTATGCTCTTTGGGAGGCTCAACTGTCTCTTGGATGAGAGACAATTGTCTTTGTCCTCAAAACAGAGCTACACATGACCCTTTAACCCTGTCCTGACTCTCATAACATGATAAGAAACTTGGGCTCCATGTCGAAACTGACAAGAGCCAATGATGGGTTTTGAACTAGAAGTAATGCTTCAAATCATCTGTACTTTAGGAAGACCTCTCTGGCAACGTGATCTAGGACCAGCCAGGGGCAGAAGTAGCACCTGGGAGATCAGTTAGAGGCAAGTGAACAGTCCTGGCAGGAGACAATAAGGACTGAATTAGGACAGTGGTAGCTGGGAAGAGAGAAGATCAAGCAGGAGTGTCTGAATGAGGAAGGAAAAATCTGTTCTTCACTCCTGGAAAAACAACTGTGAATCAGTGATACCATCTTTATCCCCAAAGGCAAACAGATCCTTCATTAGTGCTAGCAATTGAGTGCTGTGTGAGGGTTGGTACCCACTAGCTGCTAAACATGCATATAAAAGGAAGCACTCCATATGCTGGCATGGGTCTATGCCAACTGGCCCCACTCACACATATACTGCTTTAATTTTAACACTTCATTTGAACAAAAGTCTACTTCTAATGAAGCTAAGGATTCCCAAAGAGTTTTCTTCCCCCTTGCCAATCTTTCCTCGGTAGTAAAATGTCTCTTTCAATAGGTATAGCTGGGATTCAGATGTCAACTCAATAGAATAAGAAAGTTCATGGACAGGTGGAATGAGATTATGGAAAGGTAGTGAGTTCCCCACAATTGGAGGTATTCAAACAAAAGCTGGCAAGCCATTTGATGAAGTTGTTGCTGAGGGAGGTTCAGATACCAGAAGGTGAGTGGGATGGGGATATTGGGGCTCAGCGACCTTTAAGTTCTTTCAAAACAATGAAATTCAGAAAGGGTGAATCACAAATGTGATTCTGACTGCCTGGGGGAACCCCATATACTAGCAGAGTTGAAATGAGGATCTAAGATATTTCATGCAAATCTAGGAGTTATAATCACCTCATGGAAGAAATCTGAGAAATCCATCAACCAAGATGCTCCCCCAAGGAGCCTGGTACAATGGAGAAACTGCTTTTAGGACGAGGAACAATCAAAGCATTTTCCCCTTCTTTCCTATGTAACTGACCATGTATCTCTTTTCACTTTGGTTATAGGGAGACTCAGAACTTAATTTGCAACCACACTGACCCTTCGTGTCTGTACGTCATGAGTGTTCTTCCTCCCCTCCCTCACCAGAATCTTACTTTAAGTAGTGGTACTAAGGAGTTGCCATTTAACAAAGCAGCTTATGAACACAATATATCTTGATCAATATTATACCTTTCAATTAAAATAATAATAATAATAAAATACATCTGATCCTATATTTTTAAATGAACTCCAGGAAATGGAAAGAAGGGGTTTTATTCTTTGTTGCTGTTTTTGTTTTCCTTTTGTCTTGTTTGTTGGTTTATCAGTCTTAGGAAGGGTCAGAGGGGACGCAGAAAAGGCGGGATAAAGAGTGAATAAATGCAGTAGTGGTACTCAGTAGACACCATGTGGAAAATAAATAATATGACTTGTGCGTGGGGAAGGGAGGGGAAAACTGGGAGAAAGCGAGGGAAGGGGCAACATTGTTCAGAAAGAAATGTGCTCATTACCTGACTTATGTAACTATAACCCCTCAGTACATCACCTTGATAATAACAATTTAAAAACTTTTTAAACTCACTGAATAATAATAAAACAAGTTTAAAAACAACAGGAAACAAGGAAGAAAATAACAACAAAGTAAATGCTAAACCACCAGCTGGGAAGAAATGATAGAATTTCATTGAGGAAACAGCAGGAGGGTAGCATTAGGTTATCCACATTCTCCTGGCATTGGTGGGACAGGTAAAATATTTCCTGCCTCACTCTGTACTCAGTCTCCCCTTCTGTACAGTGATAGCTGGAGCTGGAGCTACCACGAGGTCTTCAGTGACTTACCTCTGTCCTATGCAGGATCCACAGTGTGTGCTAGGTGCTCCTCCTCTACCAAGGCCACACCTCTCCAGTGCTTTATGTCTTCTTTCTGTAGACCACATCTTGCACTTTTTTGTGTGTGGGTGCTGGGTCTTGGGGCTTGAACTTAGGTCCTGGCCACTGTCCCTGAGGTTTTTCTTTTTTTAATGCTCAAGACTAGCACACTACCACTTGAGCCACAGCTCCACTGCGAGCTTTTTCGGTGGTTAATTGGAGATAAGAGTCTCACAGACTTTCCTTCCCAGGCTGCCATTAAACTGCAAACCTCAGATTTCAGCCTCCTAAGTTGCTAGGATTATAAGCATGAGCGACTGGCACCTGGCCATCTTGTACTTTTTATTTGTTCATGTCAACAATACACACATACAGTATTTGCTACACCAGTAATACACCCTAGTTAATGTGCATCTCATAGTGAGCCTTCAAAAAGGAAGTGTTATTGTGTCATTCTACAGATGAGGAAACTGAGGCCTTCATAGGTTAAGGAAACCACCAGTACTTGATACAACTAGATTCATCATCCAAGCAATCAAGCTCTGAATGCCTGCCCTTAATGACAGATTTCCTCAAATCCGGTGAGAATTTTGACTGAGCTAGCTTCCCAGGCTTTGCTCTGATCACTAATTCTCTTGTATTATGACTTTGTTGGTGTTGAACTAAGCAAAACCTTTTGTGAGAGCTACTCTAGACCAAGTTCTATGCTACAACAGGGACTAAGCATAAAAGCCATAGGTACTCAACACTGGAAACAAGTATCGAACACATACCCTACTCATTAAGGAAAAGTTAAAGCCAGGCCATGTAGAAAGTCAGGCAGTGGGTTATGTGAATAGAACTTCCACAGACAGAGATGAGATGGAAGGAGTGACAAGAAGGATCATAAAACTGGGCATTGGTGGCTCATGCCTATAAGCCTAGAGACTCCGGAGGCCGAGATCTGAGGAGCATAGTGCAAAACTAGCACAGGCAGGAAAGTTTGTCAGACTCTTACCTCTAAATTAACCACCAGAAAACCAGAAGTGGAGCTGAAGCTCAAAGTGATGAGTGCTACTCCTGAGCACAAAAACTCAGGGACAGCATTTAGGCCCTGAGTTCAAGCCCCCCACCTCACCTAAAAAGCATCACAAATGAAATAGTTTGCCTGACACCACAAGACCTAGCTCCTGGCTTTCTTTACTGTCTGCTTTGTCTATTTGACTGGTAGTGAATATGTATTTGTGGTGTGTCATTTATGAGGCAGGCCTGGCTTTAAGTATGAAGGAAGAAAGCCTGATAAAAGCAAGGTTCCTTCAAAAATTCATGGCCTTTCCACGTCATGGAAGGTATAGTTCATTAAATAAAATCACATAAAAATGAAACAATCAGGTGGTGGTTGGTAGGTGTGTTGAAGAAAAATATATATAGCAGCCCTCCTCTGGCTGTGGCTCCAATATTTCTGTTCCCTGTGGTCAGCGCTAGTCCAAAAAAATCAAATGGAAAAATTCCATCAAGAAGAAACTCCTGTTACAGGTATATTTTAATGACAGGTTTTTGGTCTAGTGGGTCTATGACAGTGCTATTAATCTTGTACTAAATCTAGGGTTTGATACCCTGTGGGGCCTTGGAATACACTAACCACAGATAAGGAGGGATGGCTGTCCAAGATAACAGAGCAGAGGAGGAAAAGGTCACATTGCAAGTCACTCTGGCTCACACAGAGAAGGGTTCTCGATAAGGTAACATTTTAGCACAAACCCAAATGGAGCGAGGGAGTGAGCGATGCACGTATCTGGTATGGGGGTGTCGTAGGCAGGGAGAGAGAAAAAAATGTAGGTGCCTGGAAAATAACTCTGTTATTTTTGAGGAACAGCAAAATAAGATTGGGTAATGGGGGAGGCAGAGGTAAGGAGGCAAGGAAGCAAGATCTGAAGAAGGATGCAGCCTGTGCAGGCTTGTTCACTGGAGGAAAGACTTGGGTTTTGCTTCCAATGAAGCAAGAAGACAAACCATGGCAGCTACTGGAGCCCTTCTAAAGTCTCCTGGAGAAAACTGAGTTCTGTTCTTCCTCAGGGCCTTGACCCATGCTGCCTCCCCTGCCAGGAAGTGTTATTCACACTTCTTTACTTTCCTATTCTCTTCAAGAAGGCTGTCCTTGATCCACCTAACTAAACAAGATTTCCTTGCTACACAACCTCACCAGCCTCTACTTCCCCTTTTGTAGCACTTATGTAAACCACCATTACGTACTGTGCATAACTTTTCACTTATCACAGTTTGTTGTACTGTGCGCTCCACAAAGGGCATCTATGTCTGAGTTCTGTTCCCCTTGCTCCCCAGTGTCTTCAGTGTGCAGCAGAGGGTCTGACCCTCAAATATACACTCAACAAATATTCATATGCGTGAGAACAGAGAAAGGGAAAGGGAAGAAAGAAAACCATAGGCTGGAGAAGCAACACCAGCCTGCAGAGTCATAGAAAGACCACAGAGCAAGCTTGTGATGGTGTGGTTCAAGAAGGACTATATGGGAAGGAGAAATGGGACAGAACTGAGGCTGGAGGTAGGAAGAATAGAAAGCCATTTGGTGAACTTCCTGTCCTGGGTAAACGTGTCATATTAGTGAGAGACTTACATATAAAGGAGGTTTGCATGAACTTAGAGGTCCACAGAGGCTGGGATTTGCCTCCTTTGAATGCTGCTATGGACAGTGATAATGGCCAGTGACTATTCGTTGGATGATCAGACAAGAGCAGTAACAGGTACCAAGCAACTGAAATCAAGCTACACAGGAGTCAAACCTGGGAATTCATTTGAATCATTGTGTATGCAACCAATATTGCACATTGACTACATGTTAAGGGCTAGACCTGATAGTCTCTGGGTGTAGGTTCTGTTGGTTTCTTACAAAGTCTACAAATGTAGACATGGCATTTACCCTCTCTGTATAAGGAGAGAGGATCCTCGGGGAGAAAGAAAGTGTTCTTCTGTGCCAAAGGAAAAACATAACCCTTTCCCTACAACCTTAGCTCAGTGGGCTGGAACTCTGTGAGGAATGAGGATGGTGGAGTAAAAAGCTTTAACTCCATCCCTTTGAGTTTCCCTTTCCACATAAGAGTTCTAGCTTTACTTCCAGCTGGTATACCTAAAGAGTCTGGCAGAGTTGCTGTCATCTCCTTGGTGGCAAAGCATAATCTCTATGTGTTCTCCAAGGCACACATTAATTGTCAGGGCTTTTGAAACCTTCTTTGGCTCCCTAATCCCCAGGGGAAAAAAAAAAGAATCCCTCCCATACGCTCAACTTTTACCACTGAGCTCAGCAAGTATTGACTTTTCTCTGTGTTGGTAATTGTCTCCTACCAGCAGTATTTTCCTCCTTTGACTCCCCGGCCTTTGACTGAGTACTCTGTATCTGACTCAGACAAAAGAATCAACAGGCCAACAGAACAGGCGATAAGACATACTGTGGTAGGAAGAAGCCTGACCTATGACCCAGGAAGAGATGGTTCTAAACTCCAGCTGAGACCACCAGTGACTACTCACTGAAGAACATTCAATAACTAAGAGGTACTAGAATAGAAAGAGTGATGTCAAGGTATTTGACTTTTTAAAATAAAATTATGTGATATAAAGCGGACTCTGAAAGGCAAATAATGTTAGTTGTTTTTTTTATCCTCATAGGATGAATCTAGATTTAATTAAAAAAAAAACCACCATGAAAGTCAAAGTGGTGGTGGTGGGGATTATTTGAAAAGAAGAATTAAACCAGAGATTGGAGAGGGGCAAGAAATGTAATAGATGGGTAAATGTCATAATAAGGTCCACTGTCTTATACTATTCATATATATTAATAAAAATTATATGGTAAGCCAGGCACCGGTGGCTCTTGCCTATAATTCTAGCTACTCAGGAGGCTGAGAGCTGAGGATCACAGTTCAAAGCTAGACTATGCAGGAAAAGTCCAGATTCTTATCTCCAATTAATCATGAAAAGCCGAAGTGGAGCTGTGGTTTAAGTAGTAGAGCACTAGTCTTCAGTAAAAGAGCTCCAGGATAGTGCCCAGGCCCCTAAGTTCAAGCCCTAGTGTTAGCACGGGCGCACACACACACACACACACACACACACACACGCACACAACCTACGATAGATCATATCTTTGCAATTCAGAGGCAGATGATGGCTTACTTGGCTGCCAAAGCAGACATGGAGAGTTTTAGCACTAAATGTCACACCTTTGATGCTTTCTAGGCCTTCAACATCTCTGCTCAGGGCTGCTAATACCATCTCTAACACAATGTCAATAACGAAGAGACAAACGCATCCATCATTTGCAAAGTAGAGCAATTATCTCACATATACCAGAATGATGGATCTTGCTACTTTGCTTTCACACTACCTTAGAAAACAAACTTTGACTTGTGGAGCCAGTGTAGGCCTTGTGCTAAGTTTGACAGGTCTAAAAACAAATGTAGCAAAATGAGGGCAGTTGCTTTCCTCTTCCCCCTTGGATTACCTCTCAGGATAAAAACAAGCAAACATGCCAATAGACCATCTGAGGTGGGAGATGAAACCCCAGAGGACACATGAGGGTTGACATCTAGATAGGGCAGTGGGGGGAGGGGCCTTGATGCTCTGCCATGTAGTGACAGGAAGGGGTATGGGTAACAGGGGGCATCAATGAACAAACGGGAAACAGGACTGAACTGTTCATAAAACTTAGAGAAGAGGCTAAGGGTGCCATTCAGAAAGATGTGAAGGACTGTGAAAATCCCACTGGAGTATATGTGATCAAACTTTCTTCTCTTCCTCTAGGAAATCACTAGAAAATTTTTCCTTATTCTCCAAAGTTCTTGGCACATTAGGATCATTTCACAAGGCAGAAAGACTATCTACAAAGTCAGCCAACACAGGCAGACATCCATAAATCTGGATCCCATTGTGCCCACCTCCCAATGAGGTTGATAGCATTTACCTACATTTTCCAGACAAGGAAAGTGAGGTAGAACAACACTTTACCCAACACACTCGGTAGAGTGTCTGGAAAGACATTCCAACCATGCTTGCTGGATTCCAAAGAGTATGATCTCAAGTGGACAAAGACTTTCTCCATGAGCCCCATGACTGCTTCATACTTGACAAAACTTTGATGTTTCCTAATGTCTGTACCTGATTTTTAAGCCAGATTTCCAGCCACATTAATAAACAGTGAAGCAGTTACACTAGTGAGCAAGGAAAGGAAAGCTTCTAGCCATGAGGTATAAATAGCCTGCTGATCTCCTGCCTTCAGAAAGGGACCAGAAGCAACGCAGCAGCAGGCGGGGTAACTGCACGTGAGGGAGCAGCCTCTTCGCACAAATGGGCACACACAGCCGAAATGAGATCGGAGTTGTCGCAGCCATATTCCCCACAAACGCCCACCGCTAGTGACATCACTGCCAAAGCCCAATTAGCTCAGAGAAGACCCTGGCACTGGATGATATTTCTTCAAGATGGCATGAAATTCCAAATATAAATTGGGTCCGCACCGGGCGATGATTCAAGAAATCGTATTGGCCAGTTCGCAGGACTAGAAATATCCATTAGACAGGCTTTGGAAACCGTACCACCCCCTACCTCCATAGACCAGAGAGTATAATTACACCCCAAGCCCTTTAGGAGACATCTTGAAGGAGAAAGGCAGAGGTTCTCTGAAAGGGAATGTAGTTATTGTACCATAAGTTATACGTACAGAGGATGGGAGAAAAGTTTATCAAAATATATCATCTTCTTCAGCCGCCTGGGTTTTTTCGGAAAACTGTTAAACATTTAAAATAGCAGGAACTCACATTTAAATTGCTCTTTGCAGTTTTCTTCCATGTCCTTTTAGAATCGATATAATGATTGCTGCTAGTACTTGATAGATGAAAAACTAAGGTTTAGGAGAGAGAGAAGTCGAGAGGTCTTGAGAGCAGGGACTCTGTGTACCCTCTGTTTGTGTCATCAATGTGGTCCCCAAAGGGCCTGACATGTCTTAGGGGTGCTGTAACTGCCGAGGAATGGAATGGAATGGAACTGAGAGCCTTGCCAGGCCCAAGGTAAAAGCAGCAGAATGTGCAGCCCAGGCTTCGTTTGTGTGGGGGCATTGGTCAAATGTTTGCAATGCGCGTACTTGGTGTCTGTGCATATTATAACCACTGGAATCAGAGAGAGAGAGAGGGGGGGGGCAAAGAGATAGACAGACAGGCAGGCAGGCAGGCAGGCAAGAGAAGCAGACAAGGACAGAAGAGAAAGGGCCAGAGATGACAGTGTGAGGAAGATTCTGCTGACATTGCTGGCTGCTTTTGACAATGGAAGAAGAAGGTCATAAGCCAAGAATGTAGGCAGCCTCTAAGACCTGGGAAAGAAAGGACAAGGAAATGGGTTCTTCCCAAGGCCTTTGAAAGGAATGCAGGCCTGCTGCCACTTTGGTTTAGCCCAGTGAGACTCACTTTGGATGTTTCACATGCAAAAATGTTAGATATTGTCACGTTGTGATAGCTACTGTATTTGTGGCAACACTACCAGAGAGCATGGCAAAGGAATAAGCCAAGAAATGCCATTCCCATGTGAAGCAAAAATAGAAAATTTTTGTATTATCCATCCACTCTCAAATATTTCTACTCCCAAATATTTGTGCTAAGAAAACAATCAGAATTCTCATACAGGTCCATATGAGAATGTTGTCTCATTTATTGCATTAGCACCTTCAGCATCCTTCCCAATAATAAGGGATCAATAGCCACCCAAATAACATAGAAGTAGGTGACCATTAAGAAATATCACCTCTTAAGTGGATGCAGCGACTCATGCCTTTAATTCTAATTACTCAGTAGGTGAAATTTGAGAAGATTGCAGATTGAGAGGCTAGTCTAGGCAAAAAGCTAATGAGACCACTTTAACTAGTTATGCAAGAAGTATAAACAGAAGGATTGGGGCCCAGACCTACCTGAATGAAAATGTGAGATCCTATTCAAAAAATAAAGAATAAAATAAAAATAAAGCAAAAAAGACTAGGGTTACCACTCAAATTGAACTCAAGACCTCAGCAAGTATCAAAGTCCAATACTATCAAAAAAGAAAGAAGGAATTAGGGAAAGAGAAAAGGAATGATGGAAAGAAGGAAGAGGAAGAAGAAGAAGAAGAGGAGGAGGAGGAGGAGGAGGACGAGGAGGACAAGGAGGAGGGAGGGAGGGAGAGAAGGAAAGAAAGAGGAGAGGGGGGAGGGAAGGCAGGAAGGAAGGAAGGAAAGGGAAAGGGAAAGGAAAGAAAAGGAAAGAGGAATATCCATTTTTTGAAAAAAAATATTAAATGGAGCTAAGCATTAATGGCTTATGACTTAGGAAGGTAGGAATAGGAGAATCATGGTTTGAGACCAGCCCTAACAGAAAAGTTCTTGAGACCCCATCTCAGCCCATAGCTGGATTTGGTAGTGTGTGCCTGTGATCTTGGTTCCCCAGAAGGATGGTGGTACCAGGAAAGCTCAGGCAGAAGAGTCTGTGAGACTACATCTAGGCAGAAGAAGCTTTGCATGGTGATGTGCTTGTTATATCAGCTATGATGAGAAGCTAAAATTGGTGATTTAGGGTCTGTGCACACACTTAGACAGGAAGCACAACCTATATCAAAAATAACTTGCACACTTGCTGGGTGTTGGTGGCTCACCCCTGTAATCCTAGGAGGCTGAGATCTGAGGATTGCTGTTTGAGGCCAGAATGAGCAGGATAGTCTGTGAGACTTATCTCTAATTAACTACCCAAAATGTGGTTCAAGTGGTAGAGTGCTAGTTTTGAATAAAAAACCTGAAAGACAATGTCTAGGCCCCAAGTTCAAGTTCAAGGACTGGCACACGCATGCGCGCATGCACACACACACACACACACACACACACACACCAAAATAGCACAAGAAAGGGCTGGTGGCATAGTTCATCAGTAGAACTTCTGCCTTGCAAGCATGAAACCCTGGGTTCAATCCTTAGTACCAACAAAAAGAGAAAAAAATTAATGACACGGGAAATGCTGATGATCAAGGTTAAAAGGCAGTATGCAAAATAATATGTGATCCATGTTTTATGGAAGTTGGAGAAATATACTAAAACATTAATGATGGATTAAAATTTTAAAGGAATTATTTTAAAAGTTAATAATGTTTATCTTTAAGGGGTAAAATTATGGGAGATTTTAAGTTTTGTAGTGTATTTTTGTATCTTCTATGCATTTTGTAATGAGCATGAATTACTTTTGTCATCAGAAATACAAAGTTTTTTTTTTATTATAAACCAATCCCCTTGGGTAACAAAAGCCATCAAATTAAACATGCCTTTGACTGAGTAATCTCAGTCATAAAAATATGTCCTAAGGAAATAATTCAAAATAAGAAAAAAAGTCTTGTAAGTAAAAGGCTTTTACTGCATTACTTGTAGTAGTTTAAATGGGAAACAGCCTGAATATCCAGCAATTTAATTATGATAAAGCAAATTGTAATGTATTTTCTTGATTGAATATTGCATAGTCAAAATATTAAGTAGAAGGACTATCTAGAAATACAGACCATACAAAATAACACAAAATGAAAAAACTTAAAGACAAAACAAAGAATACTTACAATTATAATCCACTTCAACCTGGATAAAGATGGAAAGTGGAGATAGAAATAAGTAGTTGCTAGGTTAAAGGGTCCTGAGAGTAGTTTTATAAAGTCACTTCAGTAATAAATAGAATAATTTCTTACAGATACATAAAAGTAAAAAAAAAAATAAAGAAGACAGGGGCCTGGCACTGTGGCTCATGCCAGTAACCCTAGCTACTCAGGAGGCTGAGATCTGAGGATTGCACTTTGAAGGCAGCTCCAGCAGGGAAGTCCGTAAGACTTATCTCCAATTAACCCCCAGAAAACAGTCTAGGAGGATATAGTCATAAGACAGTTTCAGCAACTAAGCACATCAATCTTGGCTTCTGTAGTTCAAAAGGTGTTTAGTTTTTGTGTGTGAGTGGGTAGTGTGTGTGTGTGTGTGTGTGTGTGTGTGTGTGTGTGCCAATTTGGGGGGCTTGAACCCTTTTTGCTCAAGGATAGCTCTCTACTACTTGAACCACAGCTTCGCTTCAGGCTTTTTGGTGTTTAATTGGAAGTAAGAGTCTCATGGACATGCCCAGAGAGGTGATTCATTTTTATTCCATCTCTTAGTGATATTAAGTATACACAGGCCATTATACTTGACCAAATGGTAGAACTACTCAGATGTTCAGCTGGTCCCAAAGGGATTTGATTATAAGAAATGGCCAGGGAATATTTCTCTAAGTATTTGGTCTGATTTCTCAATAGAAACTCATGGTGTTTGATGAATAATGAATGTGAATAATTAATGCATAGGAGAAAGGAAATTTTCTTACCTGTCAGTTACTTATCTTTAAGGTTTCACATCCATCACTGCTCCCCCAAGGGGCGGGACTCATTTCCATAGAAACTGAGGGCAACCTGAATATTAATTATGTTTCAGTGTCTGATTTCCCTAGAATGTGACTCACTGGAAGAAGATCTAGAACAAACTTGCTCTGAAAGGTAGAAAATTTAATTCATCTGACATATTTTTAGAGCCCCAAATAGTAAAATATCTTAGTAGGTCTAAGAAACTGTCAAAGGAATGATTCTGTGGGCACACAGTAGGGAAGATGTTAGGGTCTAAATGCTTGTGTCCCCATAAATTCAAGTGTTGAAACTCAATACTAAACCTTAGCATCTTCTAATGTAGTTGTACTGAGGCCTTGGGAAAGAGATTAGGTCATGATGATAGAACCATCATGAATGCAATTACTGCTTTTATCAAAAAGGCCTGAGGGAGATTATTTGCCCTTTGCCTCCAAAGGCAGCATACAGGACTCCCTATGAGAAATGGGCTCTTACCAGGCATCTTTTGATACCTTGATCCTGGGTTTCCCAGCCTATAGAGCGGTAAGCCATAAATTTCCATTGTGTATAAATCACCTGATGTTAGGGCATATGTTTTCTCTCATATGTGGATGTTAGATTTAAATTATAAACATATATGAAAATATATACAGGATCATATGTGCATATACACAAACAAATTTACTTAAAGGACAGTACATGCAGGGGAGAATTCAAATGGTGTAACCGTTTTGAACAGCTAATCTTTAGTTTATCAAAAATTAATATAGGGAAGCTGAAACATTTTTGGGGGCAGGGGGAGATGACAGGAAGGAGAGCAGATGAACAGAAATAAGAAGATGGGAAAACAGTCATAATACTCAATGTACATATGTGACATGGAACTAGATCATTTGAGGCGATGGGTGAGGTTGGTAGAGATGGGAGAGAATACCATAAGGCAATGATCAAGATACTCTGAACTCATAAACTGACATGTTGAATTGAAACCTGTTTACCTTTACATAACTATTTAGAGGCAATAAAAAATTAAAACAAATAAATTGCCTAGCCTACAGTATTTTGTTATAGCATCCCAGATGAACTACAACCGAATGATTGCATGAACGCACAATGAACCTTCTGAGAAAGAGATTGAGGGGAAGAAATTGATCTTCGCACCATTGGTAAGGTAAGTGACAGAGCCTAGAATAATGACAAGCACAAAGGACTGTTCATTAAACCTGGCTGCCTTCTGGATGGGGGTGGATTTTATTTTTTTTGTTCTGATTTTTGGTGGTAATGTGATTTGAGCTCAGGGCCTTGTACTTTCTAAGCCACACCTCCAAAGTAACCAGAATAATAACCAGAACTGGGTTATTGCTGAATGTTGTATTGAATGTTATTGAAGAAGCAGCTGGGGCTCTGGGAGATTCTGCCTTAAGGTCAAGACAAGACACACAGAACTCAAATCTCAGAAAAATCCAGAGTCTTAAACTAGGGACAAAGGAGCAACAGCAGCCAACTGACATCTACAAGGCTGAAGCTGAAGGGGGTCTACAACTCTCTCTGAGATGTAAAACACATCTTTCCACTTCCTTGTTCATGAGACTGGAACAACACAAGCAACAGAGCACTTCCTTTTTTTCCCATGCAAACCAGCACGTATCTGTAAATGAAATTATCCACCAGTTACTGGGTATGATCTGTATTTCAAAGAAGTATCTTAGGGTTTTTATAGACTTTATTGAATAGGGAGGGTTGTAGGATAAAATATCATTATTGTTATTATTATCATTTTACAGAAGAAAGGTCAACTATAAAGAAGGAACTAACTTTCTGGAAAAGTGTGGCCAAAGGAGAATCTGAATTGTTGCCTGTGTACCATATTACTTAAAAAAAAAGAACACAACCCAACAAATTTTAGGATTTTTGAAAGGAAAACTTGAGAAAATTTGCATATCTACTTGAATTATTGCTTCATAATTTAAACATGGAATTGCCTTGATAAACAGGAAAAAAGAATAGTACCTGAACCTCTTGATTAACACATCCTCTGGAAGAATGATCAACGGTGATTACAGGTAAAGCTGACTCTGATTACAGAGATAGTGTAGGTACAACCACAGGAACGTGATACAAGAACATCATCAATAATAGGAGCTACAGATACACATGGGACATTGAAAGTAGTTACAACTGTGATATAACAATCGTTTCCATAACATGGAGTTCATTTCACTTAGCATCATCTTATGTGTTCATAAGGGTATAGCTATTGGGCTCTTGTGATCCACTGCTGTGACTTGCCTAAACCTGTACTAATTATTCCCAAAAAGGGAGACCATAGAGTCCATGTTTCTTTGAGTCTAGCTCACGTCACTTAGTATAATTTTTTCCAAGTCCTTCCATTTCCTTACAAATGGGGCAATGTCATTCTTTCTGATAGAGGCATAATATTCCATTGTGTATATGTACCACATTTTTCTGATCCATTCGTCCACTGAGGGGCATCTGGGTTGGTTCCAGATTCTAGCTATAACAAATTGCGCTGCGATGAACATTGTTGTGCTGGTGGCTTTACTGTGATTTTTTTTGTGTTCTTTTGGATAGATACCCAAAAGTGGGGCTGCTGGGTCATGTAATCTTATCTGAGTATATTGGAAACCATGTATACTGGTATTAGAAATAGGAAATTGAAAGGGAATACCAAAATTGAGAGACACAGGGTAAAAAAAGAAAAACAACTACAAAAGCAATACTTGCAAAACTGTTTGGTCTAAGTGAACTGAACACCTCATGGGGGGAAAGGGAAAGGGGGAGGAGGGTGGGGGGTATGAGGGACGAGGTAACAAACAGTACAAGTAATGTATCCAATGCCTAACGTATGAAACTGTAACCTCTCTGTACATCAGTTTGATAATAAAAATTTGAAAAAAAAAAAAAAAAGGAAAATTAACAAAAAAAAAGCTGACTCTGAGGCTTTCTTCCTCACACCCTCAGGAATTTGTCCAAAGGTCACCTTCGCAATAAGACACCCCCTACTTAAATGTGTAGGGCCCTTCTGAGCACTTCCTCCCTCCTCTGTGACTCTGTCTCCTGGAGCACGGTGGACCTTGTGATACAACATGTGATTTGCTTGCTGACTGTTCACTGCTACCAATGGATGTCACTTCCATTATTTATAGTTTGATCACCTCTATCCCAAATTCAGCATTGAGAAATGCCCTACACACTGGCAGTGGCTATGGTCAGGGTGAACAGATGAACAGGAACATTCAGGAAAAAAAAAACAAAAGTCTATTATTTGAGCAGGAGGTCTGATACACAGTAGTGGTCTTGGAGGTAGTTATGAATGCCTTGAATGGCCATTCATTGTATAGTAGGTAAGTATAAGTATGTATCATCAGCCTCAAAGAAGGCAAGAATCCATAAGGGCTCAAACTACTCTGTATGGAATATGTTTCTAATGGAACATTGAATTTGGCAGTTCAATTCCACCAGCTGTTTGCAACCTGTCTACATCTCCCCAGGAATCATTAAGTTGTCCTAGACCTTCAGGTGAGACTTTCTAAGTCTAGAATTGCATCATCTCAACGTGGTTCTACAGCATGCCTCATGATTAGAACTACTGACTATATATATATATATATATATATATATATATATATATACATATATATGTATACATATATATTGTAAATGAAACTACTAGATCAAACAGATTAGTTATTGCTTAATAAATGTAAATTGTTGAGAACAAGTGTATTCAACATGTGAGCTCAGTAGCTAAAAAATAGTTTAAAAAAATACTCAAAGATAATGAAGGAAACCACTGATCTTGTCCAACTCAGGTGTAAAGCCACTTGTGGCTGATCTAAGATGGCTCAAAGTTAGTGCCACAGGTTGGGTTAGAACTCAAAGCGTCTCAATGCTTTCTAAAAACACAGAGATTCCTATAACCAGCCTTCTAGCAAAGCACCCGGGAAGAGATTATCTAATTTGTATAGTCATAGACCACACACAAGCTGATACTACAAACACAGAAGGAAAGAATTAGGGACACAGTAATAATATATGACCAAAGTGCTTAAAGTTAGCCTCAAATAAGTCTTAAAAAAAAAAAAAACTCTTTAGTAGTCTCCACTGTGCTGAAATACAAAGGCTTCTTGTATGTTATTCATCAGTGGCCAATGATTCCAAATGTACTGGTCTGTTTGATAAATATAAGGTGGGCCACAAGCTTGTGGGGCCACTGGCATAGAGATATAGCCTCTGAGACTGTCTAGAGTGGGATTCCTCAAGCAGAGTCAGCTGCCTGCCAGTGAGGAACATCTGCCTGACTCCACCTTCCTCCTCTGAGACAGCAAGTGTGCTGGCTTCCCTCTGTCCCTGTTCCCTCACCTACTCCCTGGCTCTGAGCTATCCAAAGGAAGAGGGGGGGTGGGGGAAATACCGAAAAGAAAAGAAGGGGAAAAAGTAAATTTAGCAAACATCCTCGGGAAATCTGTTTTGAGCTAGAAGGAAGATGTTCAAAAGATGACAAACTCAACTTGCACTCCTTTTAGGAAGATGTGGTAGGTAGAGAGTGGATGAAATGTGTCTAAAGCCATGATGTCAAAAGAAGACCCAAATCCTCTAACTCCAGTCCAGTGCTTTATTCAGATCCTTCTTTGCACCCTCCACAGTGGCCTTCTGTATGAAATGAGGATGAATTCTTTCACTAGCCACTGGATATGCTAAGTATTGTGTGCACATTTCACATAATAAAGTATAATGAGGTGATGGATTTTTTTTTGCTCCCATATTTCTTAACAACGAGCACAGAGAACATATTCATGATTTGTTTCAGGAATGTATAATAATACAGATGGAGAGGTGTGGTAGGTAGGGTTCTACCATATTGATATTTTTGTTATATGTTGAGACATTATAGATGTGTTCATTTATGAGGTCCTAAGTGGTGTTATGATTTTTAACACATTGTGAAGACATTACATTGAGCTAATTAACCTATCAACTATTTCACAGATTTGGGGAGAACATTTCAGATTGACTTTCTTAGTGACATTGCAGTGCCCAGGACTCAACTATAGGCTACAGTCACCACAAAGTGTCAGAGATCTCAAAACAAAACCTCACACCTATCTCTCCTATGTAAGTGAGGCTTTATGCCCCCTTTGACCACGTCTCTGTCCTTCTCATCTTCTGGCTTATGGAGCCACCTTTCTGCTGTCTGCTCCCATGAGTTCAACTGTAAAAACTTGTTTGGTTTGTCCTTCTGTGCTTGGCTTAGCTCCCATAATGCACAGTGGCATAATACATAATTAAGTATAAGTGCATAACTATGAAGTATGCTCACAACACACACACCCTGTCCTCAGGGTGCAGGCTTCCTCACATCTTCTCTGCTCTCCTTTTCTCCACCTACTGAAAATTCTCAAATCTCCTTTTAAAGCTGCCTATGATTATCATAGGAGAGAAGAGGCAAGCAAGTCTCTGACAGCACATAGCTGGGGGCTGCCTTCCACGGCTAACTGTAAACCATATCACTAGGGCCTCACACCATCTGAGATCCAAGTTAATTGATTGCAGAAGACTAAGCAATATTGATCTCATTTGATTTTTCTGTGGAAGAAATAAGATGGGTAAAATGCCTGGCATAGTAGGTGCTACATAGCAGCTTTGGGAGGGAGAATCTTTTATTGACAGGAAAAATTTATATATATATTGGTATATAATGTAATGTTTTGATAAAGGCATACATTTTGGAATGGCTAAAGTAAGCGAGTTAACATAGGTGTTACCTATGTTACTTCAAATACTTCTTTACTTTCTTTGTAATCTACTCTTTTGTTTGTTTGTTTCAAGTCCTGTGGCTTTAACTCAAGGCCTGGGTGCTGTCCCTGAGCTTCTTTTTACTCAAAGCTAGCACTCTATCAGTTGAGCCACAGCACCACGTCTGGCTTTTTCTGAGTAGCTTATTGGAGATAAGAGTCTCACAGACCTTCCTGCCCAGGCTAACTTCAAACTGCAGTCCTCAGATTTCAGGCTCCTACATAGCTGGGATTACAGGCCTGAGCCACCAGTGCCTGGTTTAAAATCTACTATTGACAAGCTTCAGTCATAAAAAACATTTCTAGCCATACTCATGGCAGTATACATCTTCTGAATTTGTTCCTCCTGTTGACCTGAAATATTGTGTCATCTTACTCAACTCCTCTCCAGTCCCCAACCTCTCTGAAGCACCATTTTGCTATATGTTTGACTGTTTGAGATAGCATATACCAGTAAGATCATGAGATAGTTCTCTTTCTGACTTATTTCCCTTTATATAGTATAATGTTCTCAAAGGTCATCTGTGGTCATATGCATAACTCAATTTCCTTCTTTTGAAGGTTGAAAACTATTCTGTTATATAAACATGCTACTTTTTTTCTTTGAGTATTAGTTTTACAAAACATTAGGTTTCACTCTGGCATTTTTCTCCTTGCACAGTATGTATTTTAATCATATTCACTACCATCAACCTCTCTTGCTCATCTCCCACTTCTCATGGGTCTCCTTTCTCTCCCAATAGTCCCCCTTCTTCTTTTGTGCTTTTAAAAAATAAATCTATGAGGGCTGGGAATGCAGCTTAGCAGTAGAGTGCTTGCCTAGCATGCATGAAGCCCTGGGTTCGATTCCTCAGCACCAGATAAACAGAAAAAGCCGAAAGTGGCACTGTGGCTAAGTGGTAGAAGGCTAGCCTTATAAATTCTGTATGTGAATAAAACATATATTTGTCTTCCTAAATCTGGTTTATTTCACTTAATATTTCTAATGACAAAATCTCATTCTTCTTTATGGCTAAATAATATTTACTCTGTGTATATAGATACATAATAGATCTCCACATCTTAATTATTCATTCACTTGTTGATGGTATGATCCATGTTCTTCATCTACTCATTCATTGATGGACAGTTAAGTTGATTATCTTGGCAACTAAGAATAATGCTGTAAGAACTGTGGGAGTACAGGTAACTCATCCACATACTGATTTCATTTCCTTTAGACATATGCTCCGTAACATCTTAATAAACATTGATTTCATTCACCCAGTAGACTCTTGCCTCTTCAGAGTCATATAGGTATTTACTCATCACTGGCTTATTATGCATCATATTCAGAGTATTGATGACATTAGAATACTTTTGCCTGTCCACCCTGTCATACATTTTCTTGAGGGCATCACTAGATCAAAATAAAATACATCTTCTCATTTTCCATATCATATCCCACAACATCTCTAGAATATAACATTCATTTTTTTGTAAAGTTGAGTATTTGTGGTGCTGGTAGGGTAAGATGTAATATAGTAGGTCTCTGAAATGAGTTGTGTGTAAAGAAATAGCTCTCTGTATTTTGCCACTTGTATCATATTCCCTTATGAGTAGGTAGCCAGGCATGAGATACTGACCACCTACACAGACAGCGAGCACCTGAAGAGCTGGTGGCCCCTCTGGGGAGGGCAAAACTGTGGTTCTCTGTTGACTCCTCATGTTCCCACTAAGAGGAAGTGGAATTTTAGAGATGGCAGATGACAGAGTGACATCACCCATCTCCGTCAGTGCTCATTTCATTTCTTCAATTTCAACAAAGACACCATAGAAATTTCTGTTTATCAGAGGAGTGGGCCCCTCTGGCTCCTTTAGAGAGCTTCCCATTTCAGTCCTGACTTTCTGGAAGAAGTTAAGGTCAGGAACTGAAACCTAATTGGTAAATTCATAGAGCATATCCACCCATAACATAATCTACAGGAATAAAGTCAACTTACTTTTTTCCAAAAATATCAGAGTTGAAACTTGTGCACTTTTTAAAAAATTTTTCTTTATTGCTACAATGAAGCACAGAGGGGTTACAGTTTCATATGTAAGGCAAGTACATTACTTATCCAACTTGTTACCTCCTCCCTCATTTTCCTCCATCCTCCCTCCCCCTCCACAGTCCCCCTCCCCTCATGAGTTGTATGGTTAGTTGTTGTTTTTCTTTCAAATTTTTATTATCAAACTGATGTACAGAGAGGTTACAGTTTCATACGTTAAGCATTGGATACATTTCTTGTACTGTTTGTTACCTCGTCCCTCATCCCCCCCCTTTTCTTTCCCCTCCCCCCATGAGTTGTTCAGTTCATTTACACCAAACAGTTTTGCAAGTATTTCTTTTGTAGTTGTTTGTCTTTTTTTACCCTGTATACCACTGTTTACCAGTATACACGGTTTCCAATATACTCAGATAAGATACAGAGATAGTGTAGGTACAACCACAGGAAGGGGATACAAAAAGATCATCAATAATAGAAGCTACAGTTACACATAGCACATTGAAAGTAGTTACAACAGTGATACAACAATCGTTTCCATAACATGGAGTTCATTTCACTCAGCATCATCTTATGAGTTCATAAGGGTATAGCTATTGGGCTCTTGTGATCCTCTGCTGTGACTTGCCTAAACCTGTGCTAATTATTCCCTATAAGGGAGACCATAGAGTCCATGTTTCTTTGGGTCTGGCTCACTTCACTTAGTATAATTTTTTCCAAGTCCTTCCATTTCCTTACAAATGGAGCAATGTCATTCTTTCTGATAGAGGCATAAATTCCATTGTGTATATGTACCACATTTTCCTGATCCATTCGTCTACTGAGGGGCATCTGGGTTGGTTCCAGATTCTAGCTATGACAAATTGTGCTGCGATAAACATTGTTGTGCTAGTGCCTTTAGTATGATTTTGTTTGTGGCCTTTTGGATAGATACCCAAAAGTGGGGCTGCTGGGTCATAGGGGAGCTCTATGTTTAGCCTTCTGAGGAATCTCCATACTGCTTGCCAGAGTGGCTGAACCAGTTTACATTCCCACCAACAATGAAGTAGGGTTCCCTTTTGGCCACATCCCCTCCAACAATTGTTATTGTTGGTTTTCTTGATATAGGACATTCTTACTGGGGTGAGATGAAATCTCAATGTTGTTTCGATTTGCATTTCTTTTATGGCCAGTGATGTAGAGCATTTTTTCATATGTCTCTTGGCCATTCTCATTTCCTCATCAGAGAAGTCTCTTTGTAAGTCTTTAGCCCACTTGATGAGGGGGCTATTAGTTCTTTGAGGATTTGTTTTGGAGGAATGTAAGTTTTTAGTTCTGCATATATTTTAGATATGAGGCCTTTGTCCATTGTATGGCCGGTAAAGATCTTCTCCCAATCTGTGGGCTTTCTGTTTATCTTGCGAGCTATGTCCTTTGCCGTGCAGAAGCTCTGCAGTTTGATGCAGTCCCATTTGCCCAACCTTTCTTTGATTTGTAGCCTTTCTGGGTTTTTGTTAAGGAAGTTCCATCCTGTGCCAAGGAGCCCAAGTGTTTCTTCTACTCCTTCCTTTAGTGTTTTCAGGGTATCTGTTTTGATTTTGAGGTCTTTGATTCATTTGGAATTGATTTTGGTGCAGGGTGATATATAAGGATCTAGTTTTAGTTTGGTGCATGTGCTGAACCAGTTTTGCCAGCATCATTTGTTAAAGAGGCTATCTTTCTTCCAGACTATTTTTTTAGCTCCTTTAACAAAAATTAAGTAGGTGTTGTTCTGTGGGTGTACAGTTAGTTTACACCAATTGGTTTTGTAAGTATGTCTTTTTCAATGGTTTGTCTTTTTATCCCTTGTCTCCCATTTTTGGTATTCCCTTTCCCTTCCCTAGTTTCAACACATGTCTATACATTATGATACTAAGATCAGTTACAGTAATAGCAGGAGTAAAACCACAGGAAGGAAATAGGAGAGAACAAAAGTTACAGTTTCATATGGTATGCTGAAATTAACTACAGCAATGATATACCACTTATTTCTATAACATAGAGTTCATTTCACTTAGCATTATCTTATGCATTCATATAGCTAGCTATTGAGCTATTCAATAGCATAGCTATTGAGCTCTTGTGCTCTTCTGCTATGCCTATCCTAGATATGTACTAATTATTCCCTATGAGGGAAACCATAGGGTTTATGTTTCTTTGGGTCTAGGTCACTTCACTTAGTATGATTTTTTTTCCAGGTCCTTCCATTTCCTAATGAATGGAGCAGTATCATACTTTCTGATAGAGGCATAGAATTCCATTGTGTATATGTACCACATTTTCTTGATCCACTCATCAGCTAAGGGGCATCTGGGTTGGTTCCATATTTTAGCAATGATAAATTGTGCTGCGATGAACAGAGTTGTGCTGGTGGCTTTTGTGTGGTGTTGCTTGTAATCTTTTGGGTAGATGCCCAAAAGTGGGGCTGCTGGGTCGTAGGGAAGCTCTATGTTTAGCCTTCTGAGGAGCCTCCACACTGCTTTCCAGAGTGGTTGAACAAGTTCGCATTCCCACCAACAAAGTAGTAGAACTTGTGCACTCTTTTTTTTTTCTCAAATTTTTATTATCAAACTGACGTACAGAGAGGTTACAGTATCATACGTTGGGCATTGGATACATTTCTTGTACTGTTTGTTGCCTTGTCCCTCATGACTTGTGCACTCTTAAAAACAATAATTTACAGTTGACAAATCCCTATAAACTATTATAACTATCTAAAATTAAAGTGCTCACATTATGATGAAATCATTGTGTGTTATATTCTATCACCGCTGTCTGCTCCTCATCCACCTTTATATAGAGGGAAGCATTTGTGGAGAAGGTAAGTTATCCTTACCTAGCTACAACAGCAACATAGCTAGCAGAGAGCAGGGCTAAGGTTAGACCTGTGCTTGTCTGTGCTTGTCTGATCTGCCTCATTCACCCATTCCTGGGATTTAGTCATGAGTTCATGATATGGAAATTAATGGACTACAGCCTCTTTCCCCAAAAGAAGCTAACAATTGAGAATATCTATACATATCTGTATGTATATGCTACTTACATAGTCACTATATACTTACATAGTCAATATATTCTATATAGATTGTATATAGTATACACAGAAGAGATGTATCTTCAGCTGGAGTCTAGATAATGGAGAAAAATTAGATCTAATCTGTACCAAGGACTGTTCTATGTGCTTTCACAAAAGTGACCTTATATCATTTTATTGTTTAAATACCCTAATTTGCAGATGTGGAAACAAAGACTTTTACAATAAGAAGGACCTCTCAAGCACTTACAATACATTTGGTGCTGTCTTAAGAACTCCATTTGGATTAACTCAATTAGTTCTCAGCCCCATTCGACTATATGGATACAAAGTCCACTTCAGGAATTGGACCTTGAGCTGTAGGAAGTAGAAGGGCATGGATGTACCCAAGGACTTGGCAGCAGTAAGAGGAGAAGTAAATCCAGGCGGAGGGGCTCCTGCATTTGCACTCTGCCACTACCCTGTTACTGCTGCATGAGAAAAGTAAACCATCTGAGAAGGACGGAGCCAGGATTTGAAACTTGCCTGTCTGGAACAAAGACAATACTCTTTGAAATTTATTATAAAATACTTTACACGAGAAATCATGACTGGCAATGACACTGGAACAAAGTGCTCTGAATACATAGTGAAAAGTGAGATTTCTGACCTATGGCAAAGGAAACCCTGAGAAGTGTTTTGAGCAGGAAGTAAGAAAGCAAAATGTTTACATCTGAATTGAGGAGAGAAAATTAATTGATTGCAGGGAATGAGTAAGAGAGGGTGAACCTTCTTAGGAGGATGCTGTAACACTCACAGGATGAAAGAAGAAGGTCTGAGTGGAGACAGCGAGATGGTTCGTGGAGAAGGTAGGGATCCAAGAGACTTCTCAGCATTTATTCACCATGGAGAGAGAAGGACCCCAAAAAAGTAGGAGCCAAAATTTGTAGTGATTAAGAAAATGCCAATACTTGAAATGACTTGGGGAAAAAAGTTAAGGGCATGTAGGATTTCCAAGGGATGTCAATACATGAGTGAATTTAACTGAAGAGAGCCAGTGCAGAAGTGAGAATTACTCAGCATTGTGGACTCCGGCAGGAATTTCTTAAGTAGCCATCAGGACTGAATAAGCCAATCATCTCTGTAAGCTACTGTAAACAATAAATCAGCAGAGACAATGTCACTGAAAAATGTGCAAAGAATGTCACTCACAGGCAACTTAAGCACACCCGAAATGTCTCAGATCCTGCAAGATTAAAGAAAATAGGTGGTAAAATTGAGCATAATACCCAGGATACAAGCTATAATTATAAAACAAGAACTTCTCTTTTAAAGATTTCTACTGACTTGGGAAAATGTTTAGGATATAATCAAATTAAGGAAGAAAAGAATCAAGAAAACAAATATGAATTATTCCAAACATTAGTATATGAACATAAGCATAAAACATATATGTTTATATAACATTTATATAACATATAGCATAAATATGTAGATAAAATTCAGGAACATTCATTTTTCTCTGATATATAGAGAAAATACTGGAAGGAATTGCACTAATATGTTAATATCAGCCCTTCACTGAGCAATTATTTATGCTAGGCAATGTGCTATTCTCTAGATAGGGTGAGAAGAATGCACGTCATTCATGTTCCCCTAGTTTTGATAGTTCAAGCACTAAGCTAAGAATTGAAAGACACTTGTGAAACAATCTAAGTACAGATCCTTCTAGCTTTATAAAAAAATAGTTTTCAGACTAACAATAACAATTGTTGGAGGGGATGTGGCCAAAAGGGAACCCTACTTCATTGTTGGTGGGAATGTAAAATGGTTCAGCCACTCTGGCAAGCAGTATGGAGATTCCTCAGAAGGCTAAATATAGAACTCCCCTATGACCCAGCAGCCCCACTTTTGGGTATCTATCCAAAAGAACACAAACAAAATCACAGTAAAGCCACCAGTACAACAATGTTCATCGCAGCACAATTTGTCATAGCTAGAATCTGGAACCAACCCAGATGCCCCTCAGTAGATGAATGGATCAGGAAAATGTGGTACATATACACAATGGAATTTTATGCCTCTATCAGAAAGAATGACATTGCCCCATTTGTAAGGAAATGGAAGGACTTGGAAAAAATTATACTAAGTGAAGTGAGCCAGACCCAAAGAAACATGGACTCTATGGTCTCCCTTATTGGGAATAATTAGTACAGGTTTAGGCAAGTCATAGCAGAGCATCACAAGAGCCCAATAGCTATACCCTTATGAACACATAAGATGATGCTAAGTGATATGAACTCCATGTTATGGAAATGATTGTTATATCACAGTTGTAACCACTTTCAACGTCCCATCTGTATCTGTATCTTCTATTATTGATGATGTTCTTGTATCCCCTACCTGTGATTGTATATACACTATCTCTGTAATCTTATCTGAGTATATTGGAAACCGTGTATACTGGTATTAGAACTAGGAAATTGAAAGGGAATACCAAAATTGAGAGACACAGGGTAAAAAAAGACAAACAACTACAAAAGCAATACTTGCAAAACTGGTGTAAGTGAACTGAACACCTCATAGGGGGAAAGGGAAAGGGGGAGAAAGGAGGGGGGTATGAGGGACAAGGTAACAAACAGTACAAGAAATGTATCCAATGCCTAACATATGAAACTGTAACCTCTCTGTACATCAGTTTGATAATAAAAATTTGAAAAAAAATAGTTTTCAGTATTCATGGTATTTCTCTGTGGGGATAAAATAACATACCCCCAAATCACCTACTTGGAAAGAGCCAGAGCCGAAGTTTGGATCAGACACGAATCACACCCAGATTGACAACAGTTCTTTCAGTTAGTCACCATTGTCAAGTGTTTCTAAAAATAATTCCATTTAGTTTTCATAGAAATGACTCTCTTCTGCCCTTGGATCCCATTGATTTATATATCACGGACACTTAAAACTACAATAACAGGTGTAACTAGTATTTCCATATTTGGTGAGGGTACAAGGTGCCTACGCACACTAGAGAACAGCTTGCGAACTCCCGGCACTCAGCATGCCATAGGCATTGTTCAGCACAATTTACAGGCGTAACTGACTGTGTATGTCATTTCATAAGTCCACCGAATGGACTGAAGATATACTGATGTATTTTTGGTCATACCACTTGAGGTTACCATGACATTAGGCAGCTAGTTAAATCATATCAACTTCCCTGTTAGATATAAAATTATGTGCAACCTTATTGCATCTGCCAATAGGTCACAATTTAGTGAATTGCACCTCTGCTTCAGTGCATATAATGAAGTTCTAAGGAGGCTCCTTTCACGAGCATTGTAGAATGTGACTGTGTTTAGAGGTAGAGTGTTTAAAGAGGTAATTAGGGGAAAATAAGGCCCTATGAGTGGTCCCTGATTCAACATGATTGATATCCTTATAAGAAGACATTAGGATGAAGGCAACATATTCAAGCCAGGAAATGATGGTGAAAAGCAATGTCTACAAGCCAGGCAGAGAGGTCTCAGAGGAACCACCTGGGGATACCTTGATCTTAGACTTCCAGGTTCACAACAATGAGAAGATAAATCTCTCTTGTTGAAGCCACCTAGTCTGAGGTAATTTGTTAGGGTTGCCCTAATAAATTGATACAGTGCCAATTTCAAAGGCTGGCACATGGTCAGCTCTCAAATATTGATAGGATGAATAAGTGAATAAGAAATGTATAGTTTTCTTCATCCTACTTTTGTGGAGTTGGTTTGGAAGGAACGAACCCCTCAGAAAGTTAAATAAACCTATATGCTCTAATTCTCCACCAGCACTGAGATTCTTCACTAAAAGAAGAAGCCCTGGGGCTGGGGATATAGCCTAGTGGCAAGAGTGCCTGCCTCGGATACACGAGGCCCTAGGTTCGATTCCCCAGCACCACATATACAGAAAACGGCCAGAAGCGGCGCTGTGGCTCAGGTGGCAGAGTGCTATCCTTGAGCGGGAAGAAGCCAGGGACCAGTGCTCAGGCCCTGAGTCCAAGGCCCAGGACTGGCCAAAAAAAAAGAAGAAGAAGAAGCCTTACCTTTCTGCCTCTGGATCCAGGGTGGTCCTGTAAGCTCTAGTTGTGGTTGAAATCCTAGCCTATTAGGACATAACTGGTCCTCACTTGCATCTTGAAACCTGTGGTCCTCATTCTGGCAGTCATGTTTCCTTAGGGTTTGTCTGAGGCCTCTGGTGAATGCAGACAAGGCTGGGTGGGATGGGAAGCCACAGAGAAAATCTCCAAGGCCTTTGATATATAGGTATGATATGTAGGAACCAAGGCTGAACTTCCCCTCTTCGTTCTGAAGTAAATAAATCAAAGTACCTGACATCTCGCCTAAGCATCTTGCTTTAAGCAACCTACTCATGAAACTGGAATAGAAAATGATCTGGATTATTAGCTCAGAATATTAGAGCCCACCTGGCCTTTGAGGATAACTTCTGGTTTTGAAAAGAGTAAACTCAATGCCCAGAGAGGTTCTGCTCTTGTTGTTATTTGATATGCTTGGGCAGTAAAAACAAAAGGTAAAGATGAACATTTCAACTTTTCATTTGGTTACTTTTTAAACAGAAATTCATCCAAAACATCCCCAGTGAATGTCCTGAACCCAAAGGTTTCTAGGAATGGGGAACTCATGATGCCTTGAGGCAATGAGGTCATCTTTGTAGGTAAGCCATTTTATTAAATCTAAGACTATCTCTTTGTCTCTTCCACTCATAGGTTCTCATTAAGCCTTCATAAGTATTATGGAAGAATTCTAACTCATCATCTCCACCAGGGCTTTTGGCTAGTAAAAGATAAAGAGGACTTTTAGTTAGCAGTGTCTCACAGGTCAAACTTTTAAACTCTCTTCTCACCCTCATCACTATTGTCAATGGGCTTAAATTTCACAGGGACCAGCCAGTGACACAACAGACAAAAACACAAACTTCCAACTTGGAGCCCTTCACATAGAATGAATTCATTCCTATACAGTTTTTTTAAAGGTTAAGAAAAGGTAGACTGTGACTGCTTACAAATAAGGAATTTCTCTTTTCAGTTTTTTCTTGTTCTATTTGAAACCCACTTATTCCTTCCCTAAATAACTCCCAGCCTGGCCTAAAATCTTCCTTGGTTCTTCTGGCACACTGTCCTTATACCTCCTGGGTTCTGCCAGTCTTAGCTTTCCAACTTTGCCCCCAAACCTCTAGTAGATCTTGGGTTGGATAAATAGAGAATTCATGAAGCTTTATGCATCTGCCAAACACCATTCAAAAGAAGCTACCTAAACCACTGCCTCACTCCATTTTTGCCGGTTCCTCCTGAAACCTCTTCACACACTTGGAGTGAACCAGTACTGCTACCTTCATCACCATGGATGAAAACACAGACCAAGGTCTTTGCTGAGGTTCTTACATGAGCTGAATTCATAAAGACCAACTGGCTGTCCATGAAGTAGCTCCTGACTGAAGATCCAACTAAATCCTGTTTGTTAGAAAGCAAAATAAGCCAAACAGACAGAGAGAGGATCACTGACCTCAGCAATTCTCTTGAACTGCTTTTATGACTGGATGGGAAATATATAGCGAAAAAATAGAAGCCTGGGTGACCAGTGGTTGCTGAAGGGACATTCCCATATTTCTTTGTAATAGACCTGTCTGCCTCATATAAAAACTCAAGAGTGGAAGGTTTTAGGATCTGTTTGTTCCTGTTTCCCCCACCCCCACAAAGTTGAAGGGCAAGACATTTAGAGGATGGCTCTTCTCTGCTATACTTGCTGTAGACTCTTCCCTCCTTATTTAGGATATGCCTACTAGGGAATTATTAGACTTCAACTTGTCTGCTAAATGCAATCCATGCAGGAAGGAATTTTTCATATGAGGCTTTGGATACTATAAAGGTATATAAGGATTTAAGCTGCAAGTAGGTTTGAATGGTTGGTGTTTCTGAAAACTTCCCTCTTCTGGGTTTCTTTGAAAAAGATGCAGTTTCTTCATATAGGCATAGATTCAGAGCTTCCCCTGGGCTTCTTTATTCATTTGGGGGTGTAGCAGGAGGAAAGAATGGGTTAAGAAAGTGGAAAGAACAAATTAGGTACCTGTATCTCAAATTCCAGAAATGATTCCCTTACCTGAAATAAATAGTTTGCATTTCCTGTATATAGATAAGAAGTATTCAAATTAGATTGGATTTAGACAAATGTATTCAACATCTGTTTGAGGCACCAGAGATGTAGCAGACATAAACTGACATACCTGGGTTTTCTCTTCAGGGAGGACAAAACCAAGTGATCCTTACTGTGCCTTCAGCTCATCGCACAAACAGAAGCCTTTACAAACTGTAATGAAGAGGTTGTAAGCCATTCAACCATGCATCAAACCCTGTGTCTACTCCTATCCATATGCCAACAGAGGTATGATATAAAAGAAAAAAGGATACATTAAAAAATAGACTCTGCATGATGAACTCAAAATCTAATTGGAAGAATAAAATACACATACAAACAAAGCAGATAGATGACAGGATTATTTAAAATATAGTACTAGGTTGAATACTGTACATGGCTAATAAGTAGAAAAGACACAATAAAATATTAACAATTTTAAGGGAGTCCAAGGTAGGATGTGTTTAGAGATGTCAGAAAAGGATTTTTGGAGAAGGTAGTACCAGGGTTAGGTCTTGAAAGATGGGCCGAAATAAAGGCACAAGGTAAAAATAGAAACTGACAGTCTGTGCTAGGGACACACAAGGAGCACCAATTAAATAACTACAAATTGTACATGTTATAAAACAAAGCCAAACAATTCAGATCACACCTAACAAACAAAATTATAATAGCAATAGCATGTCTGCTCCCCAAACACATGCACATTCTAACACGTTCTTGGAAAGAGTGCTGCAACATTGATTTATATCTGACAGTCCAAGTTAAAAAAAAACAACAAAAAAACAAAAAAAATCCCTGAAAGAGCTGCCAAATCTGCCTATATAAATCCCAGTGATTTCACAAGTTTTCATCCTATGCACTAAAGGCAGAAAAAGAGATTTAAGTCTTCCAGGCAGCAGACAATAAAATGGTATCCTGGTACATCTTTGTAGAGCTTCTGAAATTGCATTTATCATGTCTAAGATTGATGTTAATTCTAATGTGCACACACCTCAGTATTCAGGTGCACAATGTTAAATGACTCTAACAGGTGAGTTTATTGAGTTATGCAGAGATGCATGACGTTATATAGACGGACCCCATGACTGAAGTATAACACAACTGAAAGGTTCTACTGGAACCTTCTTCTGTCAACAGCCAGATGATTGACAAGACCCTCTTCTCCCATCTTCCTTTGGCCTTGTGAGGTCAAATCTTTGAGCAGCAAATGCCCTGAGTGGCTCAGAACCCAAGCTGTACCCAAGTAAGACAGTGTTGGTGCATGCCTCTAGGTCCTCCTGACTGGTGCATGAAAAGGAGCCCTGGATTGTCTGTTTTGATGAGATGACATGTTCACACATCTCCATCTGTTAAGGTGGAAATGTCTTCGCAGTTGCATCCTTTCCCTTGGAAAAGACAATTTACTGCCTCTAGACCTCACCTGAAAACTCCTAGACCTCACCTGAAAACTCCAGTGACTAGCTAGCTAGTGCTCTTTTCAACAGCCTATGCCCTAAATATGCTTTTATAACACCCCCACCCATCCAATTGGGTACCTTACAACACTATAGTAGTCTATCACCACTAATCTAGGTGATTGTTGGAAGCCTCTGGAAAGCAATTTCAAAGCTTCTCAGAACCAACTCCAAACCTTAGGAATGGAATCTCCCATCGGTTGGAAATTAGGACTGAAGTCCTGGATAGCTGTGTTGTCCCAAAGTATTTCTGTAATGATGAAAGTGAAAGGTCCCAGTTAGCACCAGGGCAGATGTCACATTTTACAAATGTTTTGCTTCCTTTGATAAGAAAAGGAGACTTAAGTTATGTTTCAGTTTTCACCTTGGACATCAGAAAACTGAAAACTGATAGTAACTTTTCTTGGCTTAGATTTCTAGTCACAACTGTTCCCCTTTTTCTTACTGAATCCTTCCCTTAGACACTTAAAAATGTGACTTCTAATTAGGTAGTTAGAACATATGTTACAAACTATGCAATATATTTAAAAAATATATTAAGAACTATGCAATATAGTTAATAAGTAATTCAAATTGAAGCTTTACCTAGCATTGAGAAAGTCACCTTCTCTAGTCAGTGTATAAATGTGAGTGGATCTTGCATTCACAGCTTCACACCACTATAGAGCTCCTATCTACCTGCCTCACTGGCAAATGAGAAACGAATGAAGGACCCAGGAGGGATGCTGCAGAGTGATACATGGCCACTTGTGCAGTTGGTCTGCAAATTTCCTCTATCAACCCAATTGTTTGCCAAGGAGAACCATCTGTGTAGTGAAAATAGGCTTGAATATTCAATCAGAGAACTGGGTTGGAATCCCACATCTACATGGTATTGAATGTTACTAACCTCTTTAGTTTTCATGTCCTTGTTTGTAAAATGGGCCTAACAACTTCAACCTTTCCTTTCTCTTGGTATTAATGTGAAAGTATATTATAAAAAAATGAAGTGTTAAGAACCAGACACCAGTGGTTCATGCCTGTAATCTTAGCTACTCAGAAGACTGAGAGATGAGGGTCACAATTCAAAGCCAGCCAGGGCAGGAAAATCCATAAAACTTATTTCCAATTAATTATCAAAAACTAGAAGTGGTAAAGCACTAGTCTTGAGTCAAAAACCTCAGGGACAATGACCAGGCTCTGAGTTCAAGCCCCAGGACTATCACAAACAAGGAAGAAAGAAAGAGGGGGGAGAGAGGGAAGAAAGGAGGAAGGGAGGAAGGGAAGAAGGAAAGGAGGAAGGGAGGGAGAGTGGGAGGGAAGGAGTGAGGGAGGGAGGGAGGGAGGAGGGAGGGAGGAGGGAGGGAGGGAGAGGAAAAGAAGGAAAGGAGGAAGGAAGGAAGAAAGGAAGGAAGGAAGGAAGGAAGGAAGGAAGGAATATGTTTAAAATTACATTATTTAACAAAAACTAATGGAAATAAAATGCTGAATAAAACATATGTGTATGATAACCAGTCCTTCAGCTAAGAAGGCTTTCCCATTTCTAAAGAAAGCAGTTATATCATAAAAAGAAATCTACAGCATTTTAATGTGTTTCTCAAACAAAGGAAAATTCTCCCTAGAGAACAGTGAGCATGTGCAGTCACAAGCCAAGGAAAATTGTGGTGCTACATTTACTTGAATATTTACTTATAATGCTGGAAATCTTTGTATTCAGTTCTTGACAGTTCAGGACAACCTTCAGACTTACTGAGTGTCCCAGAGGAGGCAATCAGAGTAATAAGAGGCTTAAAAGTCATGTACCATGGAAAAATAGTAAAAGGTGAGCCAGGCACCAGCCAGCCCTGGGCAAAAGTATGAGACCCTACCACAACAAATAAATAAAATAAGGGCTGGGAATATGGCCTAGTGGCAAGAGTGCTTGCCTCCTACACATGAAGCTCTGGGTTCAATTCCCCAGCACCACATATGTGGAAAGTGGCCAGAAGCGGCGCTGTGGCTCAGGTGGCAGAGTGCTAGCCTTGAGCGGGAAGAAGCCAGGGAAGATGCTCAGGCCCTGAGTCCAAGGCCCAGGACTGGCAAAAAAATAAAAAATAAATAAATAAATAAATAAATAATAAAATAAAATAAAATAAAAGGGTCCGGGCTCAAGTGGTAGAATACTGAGTTCAAACCCTAGTACCACCAAAAACAAAAGTTAAGGCAACTTGACATATATAAACCAGAACATTTTTAGAAGACACAGTCTTCTTTTCAGATATATGTAATAACACAGAATTGTCAAATAACAAAGTGGATCATTTTTCCCCATGTGGGTCCTCCAATATGTGCAACTGGAGCTGTTCATTGATATCCATTCGGAGAAAGACAAGATGTTCTATTCAAGGGAAGACCAATTTCAGATGGAGGACAGTAACAACTGGAATAGTGAACTGATGTCATCCGTTGTCTCCTATTTCCAAAGGGATTCTTGTCCTTGCTGAGAAATTACAATGGATAACCTTTTAAATGTCCTAGCCATAAGGTACCATTAGTCATCTCCTTCCTTCATCCTTGGCAGACTTATTTTCTCATCCTTGGAAACAGACAAAAATCCTCTGATAACAAATATGAACTTGACTTCAAGTAGTCAAAGTGGAGTGCTACTACTGAGGAAGCTTTGATTTGGGAATTCTGAACCCATCACCCACCAAAACAGTTGCTCCCCAACATCTTGTCCCCTCTCTATCTCCCTTTGCCTGCCAGGTTTCTTAGCTCCAAGCTGGATCCCGCTCCATCCCCCCATGTTGTCTCCCTTGGCACCAAGCCAGGAAACCACTGCTGCCATTTGTGTTTTCATTTAGTAAATAAAGATCAGAAATGGCTGCTGCTTTCATAGATTGAAAACTTGCGTCTGCAAATAAATATCTTGGGGGAATTAGAGAAGATTTGGAGAACAACAGTCAATCTCAATATAATTAAAAATAAGCCCTCACCTGCTACTAATTTCCTTCTTGTTTCTTTTGCTCACAGAAATCTTTGTTTGAACAAAGAGGTAAAAGGCACAGTTAGAAGCTGTTTACATAGTGCAAATGAGAGTGCTAATTGTAGGGAGCCTGCATGTTAATGAGAAAGAGGTTATTTATCAGTGTGAAATTCTGAGTGCAATAAATTGCAGGTGATATTTCAGGAAACATTCATTTTCTAATGATTTCTTTTCACTTCCAGCAGTGGCCCCAAATCAAACTGCAGCATGCTGTAATGAAATGAGAATTGGTCTGGAAGCTGGGAAGTCGGGGTGTGGTCAGTGGCTGGCAGTGTGCAATACTGCTTTTCTTCCCTGAGTTTCCCATCTCGTATCTGGGGAAAATCAGACATTTCTAAGTTCCCCATCACCCTGGCTTTCTTAGTGGATGAAGAAGTAACACCAGAACTGTAACTATTGCTTCTACTGAGAAAGAAGGTTTTCTTTCCTGGGATAGAGGGTTGTTCTGAAACCAATCTTTAAAAACATGTTCTTGGAAGGAGGCCCTCTGCCTTGCTCTCAGATTTTCCCCTCCCTCAGCTGCTATGGTTCTACCCAGTTCTTTTTAGGGAAAAGACTTAGGAGATCCTTGGAAGCAAACCTCTTATAGTAGCATCACATGATCACAGACCACCCAGCCACCCACTCTGGCCCTTTCAGATCAACCCTAAAGAGCCTCCTGGCCCCTAGACCTCCTAGTGTCTCTTTTATTTCATCAGTAGTATAGTGCACCACCATAGGCAGGGCACAAAAATGTGACTAGGAATAAGGAACTCTGCCGTGTCCTTATAGCATTAAGTATGGAATGGGGAAGGCTGATAGATGTCAAATGAAGTATTATCCACATAAGTGCTTTGTGGCAAAACTATGAGATACTGTGAAAGGAGGATCTTACTATCCTGTCCTGAGCATCCTGTGCTGTAAGACCTAATGTAGAAGTAAGAGTGAGGAGAGAATGAGCTGAGGAAACCATGACCCCACAGACTCTGGGGTTAAAAGGACTGGAAAGATCAGTATGACCCAAGGACTGCAAATTATCATAGATGGACAAATAAGGGCTAAACAAGCAGATGGAAATTCTGGTGGTCCCACTGAGACTTTCAGACTCTACCTTATGGCAGTTAGGAGCCAATGTTGATTTTAAGAGAAAAAGAGAGGGAATCAGACAGAGGAGTTGTATCAAATTGGTGTGGTGAAACTAAAGTTCCCGAGGGAATTGACCCCTGAAGCCCTCTTCCATTCCCTCACCAAGACATAGACATATACCTATAGATATAGATACAAACCAAACCCCAAGGACAGAATATCGCAGTCTCCAAGGAAAATGAAACCCAATAAGTAACACTCTAGTCACAATCCTAATCAGAAGCGCATCTAGCTTTTCTCATGGGATACAGAAAGCTTAGGGAGCCTGCCTCCTTTCCCCCATATCAGATATGCTACATAGAATAAGTTAACATGAAGATTCTATTATAAAGGGGGATAACAGAATACCTAGCCGAAAATAATAAACTGGACACCCCAGAGTTTCAATGTGATAGAAACATAGAAAGCAGAAAAGAAAACAGATGTGGACTCCAGACAGTCAAATGGAGCTCTCAGATTCCTCTCACAGAACCTTTTGGTGTCAAGCACTGATGAGCATAGGCTTGTTCTATATGAGGCAATAGGCTAGAGGTGGCTCTTAGGAAGCCACTTGAGCTTCCAACATCCATCGGGGATGCTAGAGGCCAAGGCTGAGGGAAAGAGACTAATAACCTTCATGGTGTGACCCCAGACCACACATTGCAGAATCCAATAAAATGACAGGACAGTGGTGAGTCCTGCCCTCCCCTAGAATCACTCAGTTTCCTAAGTAAGAGAGTGGGTGTGGAGGTGGGGTCAGCTCGAGGGCACACAGACTCTGGAGTCAGACTCACTGGTTTCATATCCTCATCCCTCCACTCACAGCTCTGTGCACTCAAGGCAAATTGCCTAAACCATTGTAGCCTCAGTTTCCTGGCAGGTAACATGAATATACTAATTGTACCATCTCACAAGACTGCGGAGAAGAGTAAATGAGATTACTCATGAGAGGTGCTTAGAAACGATGCCCTCCTGAGACACAGGAAGACCCTGACGATTGTTAACTATTATAACTAAGTCAGAATCTCTGAGAGGAGGCCTAGGAGCCTGCATAGCTAACAAGCTCCCGCTGGGATTCTTAAGATCACTCACTTGTGGTTTACCTTCCATCCATCAGCCCCTGAGTGAACCCTTTTGTGTGTTTTATCTCATGTAGTTCTATGAAAAGGATCACACATTCCCAGACCTTTCTCATAAGGAAACAGAGCCTAGAGTGATTTCTGTTCATTGCTCCAAGGTTAGATTCCCAATGTTTTGGACACTCTGTAGGAACAGTTTAGTCCACCAGAACAGACATCTCTCAGGGCCTGAGCAGAGAATGGCAGAACTGGCAGCCTCTGCCCAAGGAAATCAGATATATTGAGGAAGGGATGAAGCTAATGGGTAGACCTGATCCCCAGAAAGAACTGTGTTCCACCATCAATAGAGGAGCCATGAGGAAGAACATGGTCATATCACCCATCTCTTGGTTTGCACTCTTCTCCCATGGCCTTAAACCCTTATCTATGCACCTATTCATGTGTATCAGCATGATGAGATTTTGACCACATGGGTGAAGTCTGACTCAAGCATACTTCTGAAGCACAGAGACAATAACAAATGAAAAGATCAACTAGGACAGACTGGGCCCTCCAAATCAAAAGAGTTTGATCTTCCTCATGGCCTTAAAGAAAGGCTGGCAGGCCCAAGCCTTGCATTTCAATCTCATCTCCACTACGTTCTGGCTTGGGAATCATCCGTACTTTCCTAACACCTCAGCATGTGCTTTGCTGTCTAAGAAATGGCCACTGTCATCACTCCAATGAGAACATGGACTTGAAAGGTACCCATAGATGATCAGCTAGTGTAGGAAGACAAGGTACTTGCTCCATGTGACTAGACACTAGTGACATATCAGATGTGTAAGATTTGCTGTGTGCCTAACATGATGTTGCCTTCTTTGGCATCCTGGAAAGCCCTAGCTCTCCTTTCTATGTGACCCATTCACCTTCCTCTGCCTCCCTCCACAGCAGCTCTGGCACTGACTGACTACATTTGTGTGGTGTCCACTTAATCCTCGAGCCATACTGAGTACCTTTCTGAAGAAGCATTCCCCCTAGACGCTAGCAATGAAAAGGAGCCCAAGAGGCCAAGGCAAGACTCCCTGCCATCATGTGATGCTATTACCAGAATAACTTGGTAAAAAGAATCAAAGTCTTGCTTCTGATCAACCAGCCTCTCTGCCATGTAGGTAAAGATACTGTTGTCAGCAGAGCAAAATGCCACAGAGTGGAGTCTTGTGCTCTCAACCACTGGAAGTCAGGATCAAGCTCAGTTCTGGAAGGCACATAGAGGGCACTTGATGAAGATTTGTTGAACGAGTGAATCATCCCAACAAAAAGAAAGGCTTCTCATTTTAAAAATTCTAGGGGTAGCATTTCACACTAACTGCAACTTTCCTCCAGGTATGCAGCCAACCCTGGGGCACTCTCTGCAACAGATCCCTCTGTGGGGCCTTCCACACTGACGCATCAGTTTTTCTCACAAAGCCCCATCACAATTCTCTGCACAGTAATTGTCTTGATCTGACATAATCTCCCCTGCTCCTGACTGCTGCCCTGCCCATCCACTCCAGTTCCTCACCCTTATGCCTACACAGTTCATCCTTCAGATAGAATCTGAATTCAAAAGACCAGTCACTGGGGAGGCCTTTTTAAATGAGGGAGGAGGGTACCCATGTTCTTCTAGAAGCGTACATCAAAAGCATTGGTCTATAGCAGAAGAGGGGTTCCCTCCAGGGGACTGTTTGCCAAAGGAAGGAAGTTGAAATCCACATTGGACTCATTAGAACTAATTACTATCTAACTATCCAGTTAGCTGGGATAACAGTGTAGAGATATGCATTCAGGCAGGGTTAAAACCTGCTCTTCTGCAGAAGGAAAGAAATGAACACCAGTTAATATGCAGGGAAATATCCAGGGGTGACATAGGTGAGCCAGCATAATGTGTAGCCAGAAGGGAAGGTTTCTGTTATGGTCCTGCCTCCCTTCCTACCAGCTATGGGGAGCAATGGTGTACCCCACAAATGGGAATTCTCCTTCTAGCCACAAAGGTCTCAGAGAGATACCTGTGCCCTTCATGGCCACAAATGCCTCTGAGAACGAGGCAGATAAGAAAAAGATTCCCCAAAAGCAGAGCCTTAAAATTAGTGTTGGTATCCCAGAAAGAGGTTTTTTTAAAAAAAGGAATGAAACTCTCCCATTAGTTTGTACTGTGATGAGAATTTCCCAGTTTAAAATAAAAAGAGAAGACCCTATATTTTTTTAAATAAATTCAGTGAGACCTAAGCAATACAAAGTTACCATCCCCTTCCACATACACCTCCCAAGAGAACAAGAGAAGTCTCCTACACCATAACTGACCAACAAAATAGGAAGTGCTATCTTCCAAAAATAGAAACTCTCCAAAAGTCAAACTCTCCACTTCAACATCCTGTGGAAGAAATGTCAAGATCACTGAAGCCAGCACCAATGGATAAGAATCATTTTCAAGTTATGTGGGCAGAGACAAATGACCTAACCTTCCTGAGTTTCAGTTTCTGTATCAGCTTTCTCATCAACAATACCTATTAGAACATAAGGTTACAAATATGATCAGAGGTAGTGCCTATCTTCTTCACAGAAGTTTGTCTAGTCCTTCACTTTGGCTCTGAGATGTTTAATTAAATAGTCAATATATTTTTTTAATTTGTAATGAACCATTTTTAATTTTTTTATTTATTTATTTATTTTGCCTCCTGACTTTTTAATCTTTTATTTATTTATTTATTTTTTATTAATTGAACATAAATTTTTTTACAAGGTGTTGTGCAAAGAGGGTGCAGTTACATAGTAGGGCAGTGTGTACATTTCTTGTGATATCTTACAACCTGTTTTTCCATCCCTTGTCTAGGTCAGGTAGACACATATGCAATACACAATGTATCAAGCACATATACAGTGTTCACAGACTTGGTCTCTACTGTCTCTGCGTCTCCCTTTGTTAACAGTCATATATCAGGGAGATCATGCCCCTTTGTTTTCTGTGTTCTAGGCTTGTCTCACTCAACATTATTTGTTCGAGTTCTGACCATTTCCCTGCGAATAACAATATTTCACCATTCCTAATCGCTATGTAGTATTCCATTGTGTATAAGTACCATATTTTTTGGATCCATTCTTCTGTGGAGGGGCATCTGGGGGGTTTCCATATTTTGGCTATTGTGAATTGTGCCGCCATAAACATGGAAGTACAAATGTCTTTTTGATATCTTGGGTTTTGCTGTTTAGGATAGATGCCTAGGAGTGGTATGGCTGGGTCATAGGGTAGGTCTATATTGAGCTTTTTGAGGAACCTCCATACTGTTCTCCAAAGTGGTTGTACTAATTTGCACTCCCACCAACAATGGAGAAGGGTTCCTCTTTCCCCACAGCCCCTCCAGCATTTGTTGTTTCCTGAGTTCAGAGTATAGGCCATTCTAACTGGGGTGAGGTGGTATCTCAGGGTTGTTTTTATTTGCATTTCCTTTACTAGCAGGGATGTTGAGCATTTCCTCATGTGTTTCTTTGCCATTTTTATATCTTCTCTTGTGAAGTCTCTCTTTAGCTCTTTTGCCCATTTCCTAATAGGTTTATTGGGCTTGGAGGGGCTTAGTTTTTTGAGTTCTCTGTAGATGACCGATATCAGGCCTTTGTCTGTTGCTGTGCTGGTAAATATCCTTTCCCTTATCGATGGCTGTCTTTCTATTTTGGTGGCTATGACCTTAGCTGTGCAGAAACTTTTTAATTTGTAGTGGTCCCATTTGTTGAGTCTTTCCCCTATTTGTTGTGCCCCTGGGACTCTATTCAGGAAATTCCTTCCTGTGCCTATAAGTTCTAGTGTCTTTCCTACTCTGTCCTTCAGTAGTTTCAAGGATTCAGGTCTGATGTTGAGGTCCTTGATCCATTTTGAGTTGATTTTGGTGCATGGTGATAGGCTTGGGTCTACTTTGAGTTTTCTGCATATGGCTGCCCAGTTCTCCCAGCACCAGTAGTTGAAGAGGCTATGTTTATTCCATTGTATGTCTTTAGCTCCTTTGTCGAATATCAGTTGGCTGTAAGAGTGGGGTTTTATTTCTGGGTCTTCAATTCTAATCCACTGGTCTTCCGATCGGTTTTTATACCAATACCATGCTGTTTTTGTTATGATAGCCTTGTAGTAGAGCTTGAAATCTGGTATTGTGATACCTCCTGCACTATTTTTTTTTTGCCTAGAATTGCTTTGGCTATTCTAGGTTTTTTGCTGTTCCATATGAATTTATGGATTGGTTTCTCTATTTCAGTGAAGAATGTGGCTGGGATTTTGATAGGTATTGCATTGAATTTGTATAACAATTTGGGCAATATGGCCATTTTCACTATATTGATTCTGCCTACCCATGAGCATGGGAGGTCTTTCCATCTCCTTGTGTCTTCTTTGATTTCCCTTATTAGATTTTTGTAGTTTTCATTGAATAGGTCCGTCACGTCCTTGGTTAAGTTGATCCCTAGGTACTTTATTCTTTTTTTGGCTACTGTAAATGGAATTGTTTCCATAATTTCATTTTCTGTTTGTCTTAAATAGTCAATATTGAATGAATTAACTAATTATACTGTGTTATTTTAGGAGACATAAATAGTATAAAATACAATTTTAAAATATATGGATCAAAACCTGAATTAATATTCATCATAATATTGGAAAATACAGCTGAAATCAAAGATGAGTTAAGGCATATGAAATACCTTGACCTCAGGGAAGAAAACTAAACTCTTCTTTAAAATATTTTGGTCACTTCCGGGAAGACGGCGGAGGAGAAGCAGAGCCCTAGCTGAGCTCCCTCCGACATCGCAGTTTTCTCACCCCATAGAAACTTTTACTCCTAGAAAGACAGCCAAAGTAAGTTCTAACAGTACAGGGATTCTGGCCAGGAAGGAAAAATCGACTTAGCTCATCTGAAAACACAGATTTGAGCTCCGGGCGGCGTCCCGCCGCCACACCAGTGCCGGCACTGGCACAGCGCCCGGCACAGCAACCGCACTCCGCGCAGCTAAAGCACACAGCGTGTACCAGCGAGAAATACTCCAGACGGCGGCTGAGCACGGACAACCTGAAATCGCAGAGAAAGCGTGAGTACCCCACGAAAGATATTCTCACTCGTGCCCACAGAGCAGCTTCTGGAAGGCAGCCCTCCACCACCGCCAGAGCAAAGCGCCATCTTTGCCACTGGCATAGGGTCAGACAAGATTGGAACTGAAGCGGGCCTGGGGAAAGTGAGGTCAAAGTAGCCATCTTTGAAAAGGGCAGGAAGGACCAACCAGTGAGAGCCAACTCCGCCCAGGAGAACGCCCCCTGCCCTGGCAGGAGGCGAGTCCTGGGCAGTGGCTTAGCCAGAGGTTCCCCGTCCTGCCCACCGGATTTTCTAAATTTAAAGCAAAAGCTGCGAGCAGCTACCAGCGGCACGGAAACACCAGACGGAGGAACAAACAGTTCCTGGGACAGCTAAACGGTCCCGTCACAGACGAAGCCCAATTCCCAGCCCAAAACGGAGCTGCATTCCATAGCCACCTCCTCCAAGTAGGCCGCCTCCCCCAGGCAAGCAACTCTCAGCCGGGTAAAACAGCCCAGAGGCGCCCACCCTGCTGAGTCCACAGCCTATTCAAAGCCAGGCATCAAAGGCAACGGCCCCACAGCAGACAGAGGAGCCACAGTTCCCGAGACTGCTCACGTCCCCATCTACAGAGGATGCCCAAGGCCTACCTGCAAGCTGTGCGAACCTCAGAGACACAGGATTGCACCAACAGGGGAGAAAGGTCAGAACAGATCCACCCCTTGCATACTGAAATCAAGTCAAACCAGTCAATCAGGAAAATAGACTGCAGACTATTGCAAGGAAACCAGAGACTGGGGAAAGACCACCCAAACAAGGAGGACTCAATTTTTTTTTTCTTTTCAAACATTTTTTAAGCTTTTTTTAAAAAAAAATTTCTTTTTAATTTTTTCATATCTGAAACATCGTTGGTTTTTTTTGTTGTTTGTTTTTTATTTGTTTGTTTGTTTTCCATTTTTACCGGTTTGTTTTATCAAGTTTTTTTTGTTTGTTTGTTTGGGTTGTTCCTTCTCTGTTTTTTTTTTCCTTTTTATTTATTTTTTCTTCTATTTGAAATAATTTTTCTCTGTTTTGTGTATCTGTCTTCCAATATTTTTACTTTATTTCTCTCTTTGCATTCTCTTTCTTTAAAAATTACTTTCCTATGAATAACACCTCCACTCTTTTCTGCTAACTCTCCATTGTCTATTATTTTAACCTTGTTCTTTCTACTGATTATACTCTTCTCCACATTTCCACGTCACTGAAACTAAACCAAAATCACCACCACCCCCCTAATACATTTTACTCTATTCTCTTTTTTTTTTTTTTTTTTTTTTTAGCCAGTCCTGGGCCTTGGACTCAGGGCCTGAGCACTGTCCCTGGCTTCTTCCCGCTCAAGGCTAGCACTCTGCCACTTGAGCCACAGCGCCGCTTCTGGCCGTTTTCTGTATATGTGGTGCTGGGGAATCGAACCTAGGGCCTCGTGTATCCGAGGCAGGCACTCTTGCCACTAGGCTATATCCCCAGCCCCTCTATTCTCTTTACTATCTCCAACTTACCCTCCTGACTTACTACCTGGACCTCCAGGTTCCATTGACTCCTGGTTATTGGATAGAGGGTATCCCAGCTTAATCTGAGTTAATCAAAGGGGTTCATAGAGAAAGCCAGTCCTAAAAGAACTTAATACAAAAACAAGAATTGCGTATAGGGTTGTACCAGTAAATAAGTAACTACTGAATACAGGGCTCAGGATCGGTTGTTATATTGAAATTGTATTCTTTAGGAACACCAAATCTAACTTTATAGACAGGTATACAAGGTATCTGTATATAATTGTGAACTTGTAAGATTTATACAACAGTGCTTGGTAAGGGCTGCTTTGGGTCTTAAACGGTGCTCACAGGTGCTGGTAGACTGGCATCCCAATTCAAATGGGCAGAAGAAACACAAGAAAGATGGCAAACAATGAAGTCCTATCCCCCACTCAAAACAAGCAGGAAGCAGAGCCGTCAATCAAAGACATAGAAGAGAATCCCCAAAAGGCTCTACAAAGTCTACTGATAAACATGATAAATGAAAAGTTTGAATCTCTTCAGTCAAATATTCTAGAGCGTGAGGAGGCAAAGCAAAAATAAATGGAGAACTTCATGGCAGCCACAAATAGAAAGATAAATGAACTTCAAGAGTCAAATGAAAAAATAGCTACCCAGCTTAAAGATCTGAGAGACAACAATCAAAACCAAAGTAATGAAGTTAATGAAGTAAAGAAGTCCATACAAGACCTAAGAAATGACATGGAAGTCATCAGGAAAGACCAGTCAGAAGGAAAAGAGATTCAAAATCAAGTAGCTAGCCTACAGTCCCGACTAACTGAAGCAGAGGATCGAATCTCAGGAGCTGCAGATTCCTTAGATTCTATGGAGAAAGATAAAAAGTCAATACAAATCCAGTCCAATCAACAAAACAGATCGCTACAGGAGATTCAAGACATGATCAGGAAGCCCAATTTAAGAATAATAGGTATTGAGGAAAACTTGGAGAAAGAAGATAATGGGATAGGCAATCTATTTAACAGAATATTAGCTGATAACTTCCCAAATATCCAGAAGGAAAGGCCTATACAGATACAAGAAGCATTTAGAACCCCAAACTGACCAGACCAGAATAGGACATCCCACCTACACATTGTGATCAAAACAGGATCAGTAGAGTACAAGGAAAGAATCCTTAAAGCTGTTACGGAGAAGAAAACAATCACATATAAAGGAAAAGCAATCAGAATTACCCCAGACTTCTCAGCAGAGACCATGAAAGCAAGGAGAGCCTGGAATGAAGTATACCAAACACTAAATAAAAATAACTACCAACCAAGAATTCTGTACCCAGCCAAACTCTCATTCATAGCCGAAGGTCAAATAAAAGTCTTCCACAGTAAGGAAAAACTGAAACAATATATCTCCACCAAACCAGCTTTACAGAAAATCCTCAAAGATGTACTACACAGGGAAAATACTCAAGATCCCAATACAGACAGAGAAATGAACCCTAAATAGTAAACATCAGATCAAGAAATGGGAAGACACCGCTTTGAACAAGATAGTGATAATGAAAGGAACAAACGATCATCTCTCAATCCTAACTCTCAACATTAATGGACTTAATTCTCCAATCAAACGACATAGGCTCATAAGTTGGATCAAAAATCAAGATCCATCTTTCTGCTGCCTCCAAGAGACACATCTATCCAGCAAAAGTAAACATCTTCTACAAGTGAAAGGCTGGAATCAAATCTATCAAGCAAATGGCCCCCATAAGCAGGCTGGAGTTGCAATCCTAGTATCAGACAAAATTGACTTCAAATTAAAAAAGGTAAGAAGAGACAAAGAAGGCTACTACATACTAGTAAAGGGATCTCTCCTACAGGAAGATATAACCATCCTAAATATCTACACACCAAATGCAAGAGCACCCAACTTCATCAAACAAACACTACTGACTCTAAAAACACTCATAGACCCAAACACATTGATAGTTGGGGACTTTAACACTCCACTATCACCTCTGGACAGATCAACACGCCAAAAACTGAACAAAGAAACCACAGATCTTAATAATTGCATAGACCAACTAGACTTAACCGACATCTCCAGAATATTCCACCCAGAACAACAGAATACACATTCTTCTCTGCAGCACATGGAACATTCTCCAAAATAGATCGCATCTTAGGGCACAAAGAAAATCTGTACAAATTCACAAGTATCAAAACCATTCCCTGCATTCTCTCAGACCACAATGGAATAAAATTAGAGCTCAACTCAAACAGCCACCACAGAAAATCCTACACTTCATGGAGACTAAACAACACACTGCTGAACCATCAGTGGGTCATTGAAGAAATTAACATGGAAATTCAAATGTTTATGGACTTCAACCAAGTTGAGGACACAAAGTACCAGATCCTTTGGGACACAGCAAAGGCAGTATACAGAGGAAAATTTATATCTCTGAGTACATACATCAACAAACTGGAGAAACAGCAACTCAGTAATTTAAGGAAGCACCTTAATTTTCTGGAGAGAGAACAGCAAGCCAAACCCCAAGTCAATAGACGGAAGCAAATAATTAAAATCAAATCAGAATTAAATCAATTAGAGACGAAAAAACCATTGAAAGAATCAACAAAACAAAGAGTTGGTTCTTTGAAAAAATCAACAAGATAGACAGACCCCTGGCAAACCTGACCAAAAAACGAAGGCAGCACAGTCAAATAAACAAGATAAGAAATGAAACAGGTAACATCACCACAGAAATAACCAAAATTCAGAAAATAATAAGGGACTATTTTGCAAACCTTTATGCCAACAAATTCGAAAACTTGGAAGAAATGGATGATTTCCTAGAAAAAACTGATATCCCCAAACTCAACCATGAAGATTTAAACCTTCTAAACAGACCCATATCCAGTATTGAAATAGAAACTGCAATAAATGATCTCCCATCCAAGAAAAGCCCAGGTCCAGACAGATTCACTGCAGAATTCTACAAGGCCTTCAAAACAGAACTCACACCAATATTTCTCAAACTCTTCAATGAAATTGAAAGAGAACGTTCACTACCAGACTCATTCTATGAAGCCAGTATAACCCTCATCCCAAAACCAGGCAGAGACTCATCACGGAAAGAGGACTACAGACTGATCTCCCTGATGAACATAGACGCAAAAATTCTCAACAAAATTTTGGCCAATTGACTTCAACAGGTCATAAAAAAAATCATACACCATGATCAAACTGGATTCATCCCAGGGATGCAAAGTTGGTTTAATATATGCAAGTCAATTAATGTAATCCACCACATCCACCGGAGCAAGGTAAAGAACCACATGGTTTTATCTCTGGATGCGGAAAAAGCGTTAGATAAAATCCAGCACCCATTTATGCTAAAGGCCCTGGAAAAACTGGGATTCCAGGGAACATTCCTGAATATAATCAAGGCAGTTTATGACAAACCAACAGCAAGTGTAACTCTAAATAGTGAAAAACTAAAGCCTTTAAAATCAGGAACAAGGCAGGTATGTCCACTCTCTCCCCTGCTCTTCAACATAGTACTAGAATTCCTAGCCCGAGCAATTAGGCAAGAAGAAAATATAAAGGGGATCCAAATAGGAAAAGATGAAGTTAAACTTTCTCTCTTCACAGATGACATGATCCTATACCTAAAGAATCCCATAGACTCTACCCCCAAGCTACTAGAGCTGATCCAAAACTTTGGCAAAGTTGCAGGATATAAAATAAACCTTCAAAAATCAATGGCCTTTCTCTATGCTAACGACCTGAAGACCAAGGCTGATATCAGGAAAGCAACTCCTTTTGCAATAGCCCCCAAAACATAAAATACCTGGGAATAACCTTAACCAAAGAAATGAAAGACCTCTTTGATGAGAACTTTAAAAGCTTGAAAAACCAAATTAAGTCAGAACTACGGAAATGGAAAAACCTCCCATACTCCTGGATAGGGAGGATTAATATAATCAAAATGGCAATATTGCCAAAGGCTATCTACAAATTCAATGCAATACCCATTAATATCCCAACACCATTCTTTAATGAAATAGAGGAAGCAATCCAGAAATTCATATGGAACAATAAAAGACCAAGAATAGCAAAAACACTCCTAAGCAGAAAGAACAGTGCTGGAGGAATTACAATACCAAACTTCAAGCTGTATTATAAAGCTATACTAATAAAAACAGCTTGGTATTGGCACTGGAACAGGCCTGAAGACCAATGGAACAGAATTGAAGACCCAGAAATGAACCCACAGAACTACGCCTACTTAATCTTTGATAAAGGAGCTAAAACAAGAGTATGGAAGAAAGATAGCCTCTTTAACATGTGGTGCTGGCAAAACTGGCTCAACATATGCAACAAACTAAAACTAGATCCTTATATATCACCCTGCACCAAAATCAATTCCAAATGGATTAAAGACCTTGAAATCAAAACAGACACCCTGAAAACACTACAGGAAGGAGTAGGAGAAACACTTGGGCTCCTTGGCGCAGGACGGAACTTCCTTAACAAAGACCCAGAAAGGCTACAAATCAAAGAAAGGTTGGACAAATGGGACTGCATCAAACTGCAGAGCTTCTGCAGGGCAAAGGATATAGCTCGCAAGATAAACAGAAAGCCCACAGACTGGGAGAAGATCTTTACCGGACATTCAACAGACAAAGGTCTCATCTCTAAAATATATGCAGAACTAAAAAAATTGCCTTTTTCCAAAACAAAACCGCAAAGAACCAATAGCCCCCTCATCAAGTGGGCTAAAGACTTACAAAGAGACTTCTCTGATGAGCAAATGAGAATGGCCAAGGGACATATGAAAAAATGCTCCACATCACTGGCTATAAAAGAAATGCAAATCAAAACAACATTGAGATTCCATCTCACCCCAGTAAGAATGGCATATATCAAGAAAACTAACAATAACAATTGTTGGAGGGGATGTGGCCAAAAGGGAACCCTACTTCATTGTTGGTGGGAATGTAAACTGGTTCAGCCACTCTGGCAAGCAGTATGGAGATTCCCAGAAGGCTAAATATGGAACTCCCCTATGACCCAGCAGCCCCACTTTTGGGTATCTATCCAAAAGACCACAAACAAAATCACAGTAATGCCACCAGCATAACAATGTTCATTGCAGCTCAATTTGTCATAGCGAGAATCTGGAACCAGCCCAGATGCCCCTCAGTAGACGAATGGATCAGGAAAATGTGGTACATATACACAGTGGAATTTTATGCCTCTATCAGAAAGAATGACATTGTCTCATTTGTAAGGAAATGGAAAGACTTGGAAAAAATTATACTAAGTGAAGTGAGCCAGACCCAAAGAAACATGGACTCTATGGTCTCCCTTATTGGGAATAATTAGTACAGGTTTAGGCAAGTCATAGCAGAGGATCACAAGGCCCAATAGCTATACCCTTATGAACACATAAGATGATGCTAAGTGAAAAGAACTCCATGTTATGGAAACAGTTGTAACTACTTTCAACGTCCTATGTGTATCTGTAGCTTCTATTATTGATGATGTTCTTGTATCACCTTCCTGTGGTTGTACCTACACTATCTCTGTAATCTTATCTGAGTATATTGGAAAACGTGTATACTGGTATTGGAAGTAGGAAATTGAAAGGGAATACCAAATTTGAGAGACACAGGGTAAAAAAAAAGACAAACAACTACGAAAGCAATACTTGCAAAACTGTTTGGTGTAGGTGAACTGAACACCTCCGTGGGGGGGGGAGGGAAAGGGGGAGGATGGAGGGGGGTATGAGGGACAAGGTAACAAACTGTAAAAGAAATGTATCCAGTGCCTAACGTATGAAACTGTAACCTTTCTGTACAGCAGTTTGATAATAAAAATTTGAAAAAAAAATATTTTGGTCAAAATAGTTCAGAACATGTTGTCAAATTACAAAAATAGTGACAGGTACAATTTTTTTAATATATATTTCTGTGAACAGTGGGAAAGTTGAAAGGAAGAAAACTCTACATATTGTATTAAAACATGATCCCCTTATATGAGAGAAAGAAGCAGAAACAGAAAACTAATTAAACAAAATGACATAAATATGCACACACACATATAAACTATATCTAGTTTCCAAACAAAACAAAACATGCAAATGGGTTGCCACTACCTATGAAAGATTCTTAGATAGTTATTATTGAGATGAAGTTAATCAACATGAATCAACATGTCAAGAATATTATATAAGTGGACACAAATAGAAAGCATGTCAGATAATATTGGATACCAGGTAAATATGAAACATTATCACTTTATATCACCCAAAGGATACAATTTACAATAATTTTTATATAAGGAAGAAATAAAAGGTAGTGAATATAATAAATAGTAAGCATAAAGATCAGCTCTTTAAAAATAACTATGAGAAAGGATGAAGCCCTGAATGAGAGGAAACATCCAGGAGAAGATGAAGTGAATGATGAGAGAGACCAAAGTTGACCCTCAGGTGTGTTGTTAGCAACAAGAAGGCCAGGCCAACAGGTGAGGTTGTGTCCTGTCAATTCACAGATGCCCTAAAAAAAAGCAGAATCCCTCAGCCAGTGATATGTCTTCCTACTTTCACAAAAATGATGCCAAATGGAAAAAGGAAGAGAAAAGCTTTCCAACATCAAACCCAGATTAATGCTGTGTTTATCTACTATGGCTATACAAAAGCTTTTCTAACTAGCATTGCCACTAGGAAAATAATACAACCCACAAACACATTTTTAAGTCTTCAGTAGAAGAGTTAACCACATGTTTTAAAGGGGGAAATTAACTTTCAATTAAATTTTACATACCCAAAATATCATTTCAACATGAATTAACAGAAAAACTATTGATAAAATATTCTTAAGCTTTCACAACCTTGTGTACATACATCTCAATTTGAACTGGCCATGATTCAAATGCTTGCTAACCACCTATGGCTAGAAATTAGCATAATGGACAGCACAGTTAGAAGTTATAATTTACTTTTATATTCTAGAAAAGTCTAGTTGTCAAATGCAGTGTTTTTAAGTGGAAGTTATGAAATGGTTTCTTCAAGGCAGCATCCTGCCGGTCAGATTCATAAGGAAGTGCAGGCCCTCTCACCAGGACAAGGCAATCTCCTTGCTACCTGGAGTGGTTTCAGGCACTGCCACCATATTAGGCCATGCTGAGTGACCCTCCTAACAGGGTCCCTCAGTGATCCTCCTAACAGGGTTGGTACCACATAACTGGGGCATTTGGCACTTTACCTTGCACAGTCAGGAATGTATCTGAGAATGACACCTTCAAGAATCAGCATCATGTCAGCCTTGTGAACAAGAAATAACCTCCACATGTTCAAGGTCCTAGGATTGAAAAACCTCCATGTTATTTATTTCTTTAGGGCCATATATTTTATGAGGCTTCTGAAAAGCAATTTTACCCACACTGTGTTTCCAGCCATCATCAACTAATTAGGCACATGTTTAAATTTTCTCATCAGATTGTACATTCAGTTTTTAGAATAGAATCTTACAGATTGTATTACTCAGATGTTTATCTGTTGTGGTCTTATTTAACACTCATTATTTCATTGCACTGGTGGTAAAGGACAAAGAAGTAGTAACTGTTAATGGGAACATCAAATCATTTGGTATCATTTAGTTCTAAATTATTGGCAGACATATGAATCCATACATATATATATATATATCACGATTATATATATATATGTATATATATATCATATATGCATATATATCCTTAGATTGGGGAATTGGTTTCTGGATTCTCTGTGGATAACAAAATGTGTAAATCCACAAACATAAAACAAAGTAGTATTTGTATATAATCTCTCACATACTTTAAATCATCTCTAGGTTATTTGTAATACTTAAAAAAATGTTAATGCTATGTAAATTGTTACTGTATTATACCACATAGGGAATGACAAGAAAAAAATTGGCACTTATTCATTATAAGTACAAATTTTTCCCAAATATTTTAAAACATACATACACACACACACACACAATATGGGGAAGAAAATATTTGTTAGTGCTTTTGAACATGCACACATAGACTAGTCATTAATTCTTTCTTTGCCAGTTTCAAACAATAGCCTTGGTAATCAGCAATTTAAAATCTCACTTTTAATATTATTACATTTCTAATTCTTTTCCAGAGAAAGTGGACATTATTCATAGTCATTTTGAGTCTGTGGTTCTAAACTACTGACTCTTGTGGAGCAGGTAGGATTGAAAACTTTTGCTGAGATGCTAAATCAGTGAGCTAAAACACCTACTTTCTGTCTGTCACCATTTCTCTGTCACTTGTTATTGGAGTGCTTAGACATTTTGACAAGGATGTTATTTCAGTGTTGAACTCTTACAAAAGAGAAGAAAAATTCAAAAAAAAATATAATGAAAACATCCAAGGTCATCATATTCCCCATTTATTTGGCTTGAATATATTTCCTTTTAACATGTTGCCATACACACAGAAATTCTTCAAGGTAGAAGAAACTCAAAACATCCTCTCTCTCTCTCTCTTTCCAAAAGAAGAAAGAAATACGTGTGGGTATTATATGTGTGTGTGTGTGTGCGTGTGTGTGTGCGTGTGTGTGTGTATGTGTATTCCCTCCCCCTCATTTTATTCTGTTTCAATAAAATGTTAAAAAAAAAAAAAAAACAGTCTGTTTGACAGTCAGGCATAGTGGACCAAACCCATAATCTTAGTTACTTGAGAGGCAGAGATTGGTGGAGCACCATTTTTGTTCCCATCCTGGGGCCTGAACTTAGGACCTGGGTGCTAGTTTTGAACCTTTTGCTCAAGGCTAGCACTCTACCACTTGAGCCACAGCTCCTCTCTGGCTTTTTGGCTGGCTAGTTGGAGATAAGAGTCTCACAAACTTTCCTTCCCAGGCTAGCTTTGAACTGTAATCCTCAGATCTCAGCCTCCTGAGTAGTTAGGATTACGGGCATGAGCCACTTGCACCAGTCTATGGTGGATTAATCACCTTTTGAGGTTAGCCCTGACTTAAATGTTTAGAAGACTTTATTTCAACCAATGGCCAGGTACGTGCCTCTTATCCCAGGCATGGAAGAACAATGGCTGGTTGTAGTGGTACACACCTATGGTCCCCAGTGACACAGGAAAGCACAAGTAGGAAGATAACAGCCTTGGCTGGCCAGGGCATAAAGTAAGTACTTATCTTGAAAATTACCAATGCTATAGGGGATTTGCAGAGTGGTTCAAGTGATAGGCTTGCCTATCAAGTCTTTGACCCTGAGTTCAATTCCTAGCACATCAGTCATTAAAGTCCTTGTTAATAAAAATTTTATCTGGCAAGTGCCACACCTGCAAGTCTAAGTACAAGATAGCTGCCATTCCTTAAAACAGTTGTTACTCTGGACCACATAAGAGAGCGTGATTAGCAGGGAAGGGAGAGAAGACAAATGGAAAACAGAAGGGTAGTGGATGCAGGCATAATATTCAATGTACATATGTAAAAAGTGGAACTAGGTGGGGATGGGAGAGATGGAGGAAAATGATGAAAGGGGTGGTTATTGATCGAGATGAACTGACTTGCTGAACTGAAGCCTTCTTGGGCAACTACTTAGTAGAAAATAGTTATCCCTATGATCATAGATGACTTAATTAATATGTGTGCTTTCCCTTTGGAGCTCAGTACATCTATCTGTGTTCACACATCTATGCACAGATACACACAAATGATTGAGAGATCATTTCTGACAGGTTTTTTACTGTCTCCGGTTAAGCAAGTACCCGCAAGATCAAATTCACCAGCAATGTCAGGAAAATTACGCCAGAAGGGGCTAAAAATATTGTTAATGCGAAGCAAAGCAAATGAATTCACCCCAAAGTTAAATTTCAGTGGACTGGCATATGGTATAAATAGAAAGTCAGAGAGATGAGCAGATTTCACAAAAGAATAGAATGAGACAAGATAAACTAGGTAAGTAGGCAGTGGCCACACCTTGAATTCAAAGCCCAATACTGGTACAAATATACACACAAGACACAGAACACATACAAAGTAGAATATACCATAATAGAATCATAAGACTCTCCCTTTACCCCCTCTCCCAATACTGGAACTTGACGTTAGGACCCTAAGCTCTTACTTGGCTTGCTTGCTTATGGCTAGAGGTCTACCACTTGAGTCATGGTTCCTGTCTGACTTTTTGCTGTTTCTTTGTAGAACTGGATTTTTGTGGATTTTCTTCCTAGACTGGCCATAGATCATAATCATCTGGATCTCAGTCTCTTGTGTAGCTAGGATTTCAGGTATGAGCCACCAGCACCCAGTACAAATTCACATTCTAATGTGCTCCAGGGTAGTGTTGATGCTACTGAGCAGAGACTGTGTTCCAGCAGCAAGATCTCAAGTAGGGGACAGAACCTTGTTATAAGTCAGTGATAACTGCAGTGAGAACACTTTCTCCTGCTTTCATTTGTGTTCTTCATAACCCCAATAGCTTTTGGGGAAAAAAATAAGATTTCTTAAGAATCATACACAATAAGGAATATGCTAAACCTATGCCCAGACAGTTGCAAGATTCCTCACAAGGCAAGAAAAATAAACACTGTGTTCTCAAGGAGGTCATGGCCCATAGAAAATGTAAAAAGCCTTTGAACTCTTTCATGACTCAGGAGTGACTTGGGGTACATTTAAAGATGTCCAAGGAAAAAGCCCTCCGGAATCTTGACAACAGCACTAGAGATTCATCTCTTCAAAGTGGCTTGGCTCTGAATTGCTGCTTAATAGCAACTCCAAGAAGAAAATAAAATAAGAAAAGATTTCACAAGCAATAATCATCAGTAAGCCTGAGTTACAAATGCACACCTCAGCATGGACATTATATAAGCCCCAATTCCTCAAACCCCCAAGAAAAGCTTTAATTGGCAATGTCGGCAAAAGAACTTAGGAAAGAGTGTGTGTGTGTGTGTGTGTGTGTGTGTGTGTGTGTGTGTGTGTGTGTGTGTGTGTGTAATTTTAAATGATCTTCATAGGATGCTTATGGAACTCCAATGAAATAAGAAACTTGAAGGTGCTTTGCAAAACACCTGTGGTCAAACTAGAAGAGAAACAAGAGACAGAAAGGCAAAAAGAAAGGGAAAGGGAGAAGAAGAGGAGGACAAGGAGGAGGGGAAGGTAGAGATGGGAGGAGGAGAGAGAAGGAGGAAAAGAGGGAGTGAAAGACAAATAGGAGAGAGAGAGACAGCAAGCAAAGGTGTTTTTTAAACTATATAGAATGCATTTGTTGTTAATTTGGTTGATGTGACCGGTGGTTTAACATTACTAGGTCCTGAGGTTGTGCAGCCAAGTCAAGCAGCACAATTATCAATGCTTCTCCCAGAACTAGGAGATTTAAAAAAAAAAAAAAGACCTCTTCAAACTCTAACCTTCAATTTCTCCTGGCCTTGGTATCACTCAGTGCCAACTCATATAAATGAAGTCTAATTGTAAAGATGATTATGTCCCTGTTCATCAAAAAATTATGATGCAATTCTCTCTTTCTTACACACATCCACCACCACCACCATCACCATCACAACATACCACACTACATCATATCACATCATCACACAAGCCTTAACATCCTCCAATTACCTATACAAAAAAAGTGAGAGCCATGGAATATTAATAGATCCTCAAGACTGAATGAGACAGTAGGAGAGTTAACATTTCATCTGGTGGTTTGACTTTATACTGTCTCTTCCTTGGAGAGAAACTGGAGTTACGATGGGCTCTCCCTCAGTCATAGAAAAGCATTGTTTTCATTCCTTTATGGCTCAATGTTTATTTAGTAGAGCTATAACTGTGTAAGTGCTAGAATCACAGGGGTGAATGAGAAAAGCTAAGCCATTTGGTCAATACAAAGGTAAATTAGACTCAAAAACCACCCTTAAGAAGCTAATACCTAATTGTAATATAAAAAATAACACATATAAGCAATTAAAGTTAAACTGACATCAAGATGTGGAATTCTGCAAAACAGTTAAAATTCTGATAGCAAGAACAAAAGGGAGAATGTGTATAGTATTTATGAATGTAGAAATTATCTCATAAGCAATGGAGAACTACTGCAGTTACTGAGCACAACAATGCCAGTAGTGAATATTAGATTTAGAAATGATGAATGAGAGAACAGGAGGACAAGAGGATGCCGGTATGGAAGAGGTGTGTGTTGTCCACATGTACAGCATTGGCCCAGAGGACTGCTCTGCTACAGAAAATGCTGAAGAAACTTGGCCTAAATGGAGAATCATTCAGTTGAAAGGCAAGCATCTGAAGAAGTCAAAGAAAACCAGAAGTTTGGCTGGTCACAGAGGAAAATCACATTCTGCCAACCAGTTAGAATGGGAAGAGACAGTGGTGGGTGGAAGATATGTAGACAATCTCAGGCTGCTATGAGATTCCTGGGCACGCAGACCCTATAAATGGATGATATTTTACAAATCTAGCCCAGAGCTGAATATCCTACTTGCAAAGTATGTATATATTTTACATAGGTGAATTTTTTTAAGATATGTTTCAAAAAGTTTGAGGGGCTGGATGTTATACTGTGACTTGGTTGTTGTTCTGATATTATGAATACCATTTGCTATAAATTTTGGTCAATGTTTATGGCATTACACCAGACAGCTGTTCCTTCAAAGTAAAATCCAGCTTCATATTCATTCTTGGGAACTTTCCAGGACCCTTTTGCCATGGTGCTTGATTGGTTGAAATCCCTGCTCTGGACTAGACTGCATTCTTAGAAATGATTATAAACCCAGAAGATAATTCTCCAATTTCCTCACTTCTGTTCCATCTAGCCATAGCCAAAATGTACCTGAAAGACTTTAATGAAGAAAATTCCAAGCCTTTTGATTAAGAAATTCTGGACTTCAATTTATGAAGCTTCCATGGTTTGAAATTTGAATAGTCAGATTCCTCCTTCACACTGAAGTTTATTCTCTCTTTACTAGGCTTCAATGATCCTAACCTATCTCTCAATGATAGTCAGACCCAAGTCTCTCTTCTTCAAGCTATGCTGTGCTCCAGGGAAGGACTGAGCTGCTCTTTTTATTTGTTCTTTTCTGAGCAACCCAGTGTCTCAGAGTCTGTGCCTGAGACCTCATAGATACACAGAGAATTAAATATGGTTCCTGTCTCAGTACCTTGTCTTCCCATATGGCAAATGCATAAAATAACTTACAGGAAAAGGAAAGAATGCTCAGAGATGGAAGTTTGATAAGAACTGTACTCACTGCCTTACATATGAAACATAACTCTTCTGTACATCACTTTAACAATAAATCAATTAATTTTTTTTAAAATATACATAAAGTGTCACATAATTTGAAAAGAGAGTGATGACTTTCATATGAGAGAAAAATGAAACTTATGGGAGACCATATAAAGCAGCCCTTGGGGAATGGAAAAAGGAGAAGATGGACAGGTGAATTTTGGAGGGAAACAGAAATGATCAACACCAACCGAGCGTTGGTGGCTCACGCCTGTAATCCTAGCTTCTCAGAAAACTGGGAGCTGAGGATCAGGGTTTGAAACCATCCCAAGCAGGAAACTTCATGAGACTCTTATCTCCAATAAACTACTTACAAAAGCCAGGAGCAGAGCCATGGCTCAAGTAGTAGAGCTAAGCCTTGAGCACAAAAGCTCAGGGACAGCACCCTGGCCCTGGGTTCAAGCCCCAGGATTGGCATGCGCGTGCACACACACACACATACACACACACACACACACACACACACACACACACACACACACACACACACCCTCTGTCTTTGAGGCAAAGACAGAGGGCACCAGCCTCATTATCAAGAAGTCTGAAGACAAGTACAACCAAGAATGAAGATAGATAAATTCATGCCATCTGAACTCAAGAGAGAACACTGTTTTAAATCAGCATAGGTTTTACACTAATTCACAATTGTTCTTCTGTCAGCTGAACATAGAGGCAGGTGGAAAATGTGTCATTTTAAATAATTAGATACTACCCTGCCCTCCCCACCCCAAAACTGCTAGTATGGTAAGGAAGGACAGTATTCACTCTTAGGGTGAGAGCAGTTCAGTGGCAGAGTCCTTTGTACTTTATTTACCTTTAGATGAAATATCACCATTTAAACTGAAGGCTTTCTGAGATCCTAAACTACATAGGAACACATGGGAGGAACATCAGTGCAGTAAAGCAAATAGAGAAACAAGCAAATCCTCAAATGCTTGTGCCAGAAAATGGTCATTTACCTCTCTGTTGCCAAGCTGAGTAGTGTGTCCATCCGTTTCACCCAATACTGCCCTCAAGAAGAGTAAAACACAGCACAGTGAAATAAAGGAAGGTTCTGGCAACCAGATTAATGACTCACAGTGGAGGGAGGGGAAAGACCCTACAATAAATGGATTGGAAACTCCATTTTGCCAATTATGCCAAGAGCTAAGCCCCACTTCAACTATTAGGGCTGTGTGAACCCTTCTTAATGTCATTTTCATGAGAGTGCCCTGAACAGACACAGTCTCCCTGGGACCACCACAACTGAGCAATGGCATTTTTTTTGTTTGCTTGGTTGAAGTGCCTTTTTGTTTGTTTTTCGTATTTGCAGAAGGGGCTTTGTTTTGTCTAGGATACCAGATCTTGCCTCTTGAAACTCTGCAGGCACAAAAGGGAAAGAAAACTTTCATTTGAGAAAAACAGTACAAATATATAAATAAATAGTGAATAATATCTTGAACTTGGGTAAATTTGGTGGCAAATATTTTTCACTGCAGCGTAATGGATTAAAAACATGAATCAAGCTGAGGCACCAGTGGCTCATGCCTTTAATCCTAGCTACTCAGGAGGCTGAGATCTGAGGATCAAGGTTCCAAGCCAGCTCAGTCAGGAAAGTCCATGAGACACTTGTCTCCAATAAACTACTCAGGAAAAGCAGGAAGTAGAGCTGTGGCTCAAGTGACAGAGCACTAGCCTTAAGAACAAAAAGGCTCAGAGACAGTGCCCAGGCCTTGAGTTTAAGCCTCAGAACCTGCACAAAACAACCAAACAACAACAACAAACATGAATCAAAAGGTCTTATAAGGGGCTAGGAATATGGCCTAGTGGCAAGAATGCTCGCCTCGTACACATGAAGCCCTGGGTTCGATTCCCCAGCACCACATATATAGAGAATGGCCAGAAGTGGCGCTGTGGCTCAAGTGGCAGAGTGCTAGCCTTGAGCAAAAAAGGTCTTATAAAAGTAAACCAAAGTTTGGGCATGGTGGTTCATGCCTGTAATGTAAGCTACCCAAGAAGCAGAGTTAGAAGGATCATGGGCCCAGACCAGGCTGAATAAAATGGCAAGGCCATATCTAAAATAGCCAACTAACCACAAAAAGTACTGGGATGAAACTTAAGTGGTGAGATGCTTGTCTAGCTAGCATGAGACCTGGAATTCAAAACCCAGTTCTGCAAAAACCAAAACCAAACAACAACAAAAAAACCAGTATATCAACTTCACAAAAATGGATATGGCTACTAGTAAGACAGTATTACATTTCCATTCATAGCTAGATCATCTGTGACATCTTCATCCTAACTGGATCTCAACTAAAATGAGCACAGCTATACAAGGGTGACCAGCAGTTACCATGACCTAGAGGCAGCAAGACAGGGTTAGCCAATAGGACTTTTCTCTGGCCTTTGTCCTATTTATTAATTCAATGTCTCTAATAAAGAAAGATACTCCATATGACAGGTAACTCATTTGGAAGATGTTGAAGAAAGCTACAAACAATCATATGGGTTTTAAAAAACGATGTATTGCTTTCTGTGAGGAGAAGAAGATAGGAAATGATGGCTTTTAATCACATGAGTTGGCTAAGTAAAAAAGAAGAAAGGAATAGAAAATAAAAGTACCTGCTCCAGCAAGAGTTTACTATATATTTTTCTTTGAAAGTTGGAGAAAAAAATCTATAATTACCAGGAACAGGCATAAAGTCTATAAAGCTTTAAAAAAAAAAAAAGTTCTATCTGTCTCTTTCTGTCTCTGTCTGTCTCTGTCGCTGTCTATCTGTCTGTCTCTTTCTCTCTGTCTCTGTCTCTCTCTCTCTCTCTCTCTCTCTCTCTCACACACACACACACACACACACACACACACACACACACACACACACATTTGGCATGTTGAATGCCTGCAACAACTTATCTGTCCATCCTGTCATTCTCCATAGTAAATGGGCTTCTATAACCATGAAAACATATATCTCAATTCTAGCAATGTATTTAGTTAGAGAAGTAGCCTCAGTCAATAAGACAGAAAAAGAATGCCTTGATTCATAGATTATCTTTCCTTCTTCTCCTCCTCCTCCTCCTTCTCCTTCTCCTCCTTCTCCTTCTCTTCCTCCTCCTTCTTCCTCTTTTTGGTACTGGCTATCAAAACCAGGATGTTATACTTGCAAGTCAAGTGCTTTGCCAATGAGTTACAGCCTGCCCCTCTTCATAGATTACCTTAATTATTTCTTATTTTCTATACTTTCTTGTGACTCCCATGAATATGACATTGGCAGGATTGGTGGCACCTATCTGCTGGGTAAGGACAGCCTACAGAAGCGTTACTCATCTCCTTTTAAATAGCTGGAGGCGCCATTATTTTTTGAGTCATTTGGAATGGCAGCCCTCCAGTTCTGAAAAAACTACAGAACTGGTTCACATGGAGAAATTTGCTGGCTTTTCTGACACAGGGAGAGTAGATGAACAAGTGACTTCATCAGCAAAGCTCAGCATCACCCAGGCGGGCTTCTTTTGTGGACATTGTAGGCCACGCTTGTTCTGTGGGGCTGGGGAAAGGAGGAGTCTTCAAGAGCCAGTCATCAAGATGACATCCTGAGATATCCTTGACAGCTTGCCTCTACTTTATGCAGTCACTTATAACCCTATTAAGTGTCCTTTGGATCAAAACTACAACATATACCTTGGTTAATGTCATTATTTAGGTTTTCTTTTCTTTTCAACTGTGTAAACTTCAAAAGAGCAAAAGTTAGTGTAAGTGGCCTGAGGTTAAAATAAGCTGGTCAAAAGCAGATGCTGGAACTTATACCCTTAGTAACCTGGAAAGAATTAGAGAGGGTAATCATGCTTTTGGTTGGAATCTCCTCTTTGAACACAAACATGCATCAAGTTCACCAACCTTCTTTTTTTTTTCCAAATTTTTATTATCAAACTGATGTACAGAGAGGTTACAGTTTCATACGTTAGACATTGGATACATTTCTTGTACTGTTTTTTACCTTGTCCCTCATACCCCTCTTCCCCCTCCCACTTACCCTTTCCCCCTCTGAGGTGTTCAGTTCACTTACACCAAACAGTTTTGCAAGTATTGCTTTTGTAGTTGTTTCTCTTTTTTTACCCTGTGTCTCTCAATTTTGGTATTCCCTTTCAATTTCCTAGTTCCAATACCAGTATACATGGTTTCCAATATACTCAGATAAGATTACAGAGATAGTGTAGGTACAACCACAGGAAGGTGATACAAGAACATCATCAATAATAGAAGCTACAGATACACATGGGATATTGAAAGTAGTTACAACTGTGATATAACAATTGTCTCCATAACATGGAGTTCATTTCACTTAGCATCATCGTATGTGTTCATAAGGGTATAGCTATTGGGCTCTTGTGATGCTCTGCTATGACTTGCCTAAACCTGTACTAATTATTCCCAATAAGGGAAAACATAGAGTCCATGTTTCTTTGGGTCTGGCTCACTTAACTTAGTATAATTTTTTCCAAGTCTTTCCATTTCCTTACAAATGGGACAATGTCATTCTTTCTGATAAAGGCATAAAACTCCATTGTGTATATGCACCACATTTTCCTGAACCATTCGTCTGCTGAGGGGCATCTGGGTTGGTTCCAGATTCTAGCTATGACAAATTGTGCTGCGATGAACATTGACCAACCTTCTTCTAATAAGGGAGAAGCCAGAAACCTGAAATCCCCGAATTCACACTATACTTGGCTGAAAGGAGCAATATGGCTTGAATAATCATGTAGTTGTCCAAAGAGTCAGGTTGAATATACCAAGGACAGCAGGAAGAAAAGGTCTACTGGGATAAAAGATGGCTAGTTTCAACCCCTTACAGATCCTAAAAATTTGGGTGAACCTAGAGGATCAGGTTAATACATGTATTATCTGTTTTATAGTTTCCCCATACATTGCCTTTCAGAGTTACTCTATCTGTGGTGTCTTTTAGGTGTGGAGAGGGGGCAATATTAAGTTTTGGCCTCCTTTTTTTCTCCTGAGAATTTCTGAGCACTCTTCTGTGGGCTTCTTAAGATCTAAGTGTGTTTACACTATTACTCTCTTCCACACTTTTTACTAAAAATTCCTCTTTGTAAGAGATACAAAGTAACATTCATTTGGACCACTTTTGTAAGTTAGGTATGGGGAATGGGACTCAACTATGAGCAATTTAACAGAAAACAATGCCCAGATGCCTTCTGCTAGTAATTTATTGGAAATCACAAGCTGAAGAACACTGTATTCATAGAAGTCTGTAAAGATGATAAAGAAAAAGGTAGAGATTACCAATTATGTTAGCTCAGAAAAAAAAAATTCAAAGAACTTCAAACACTACCTCCCACCCTTGATGTGTTCCTGAGAATGGATATTCTCTTCCTCTTACCCACTGTGGTTAGTATCTCCAGCCAACAACACTCTACCATATTGTACCTCATGAGGACAATTTTTTCTGTCCTCAGTTTCTGCAGGCTGTCTATGAACAGTCTAAAACAAGGAAATATACTTTTCACTAGAATTCAACAGCTAGAAAGTCTTCTGAGATCATAATTGAAATGGGTGAGTAAATGCAGTCATTGAGTAAATTGGTCATTGTACTTTAATTATTCAGAGTTAAGTAGAATATTATAATATTGTAACTAATACTATGCATAAGAGAACATTCCATGAAGCACATTGTGTTTCATTGTTGTAAACAAAAGTCGCTTCATAATGTTTTACTTAACTACTTTTGTTTTCTAAATAAATAAATAAATCATTTTCCCCAAAGAAACATCTTTTAAAATTCTAAAAAGTTTATCTTTCTCTCATTGTCTAGGTCCAAGGTGTTATAAATATTCTCTCATAAATTTGAATTTGAGTTTCTAACTGTTCACTGGTGAGCTTCCCGGAAACCCAAATAGTCTTATATTTCTTATAGAATTTTTTTTTCAAATTTTTATTATCAAACTGATGTACAGAGAGGTTACAGTTTCATACGTTAGGCATTGGATACATTTCTTGTACTGTTTGTTAATGTGCCATTAAATATAGAAAGTAATTTTGCACTCAATGTCTACAGAACAGAAAGAACTGTGACCAGACTAAATAGAATGTAAATATCCAAAATGTTAATCTATTTATAATATATGACCACTAGAAAGATGGGAAAGAGGAACTGAAACTATGCTGCCCAAGGGTAAATGAGTAAGGGGAGAGTTTAATAATCTTTACTAAGTTTCTCAATCTGAACATTTTTGTGGTGTTTATGAACACTGAAAGTATAAAATCTCAATATAGTAAGCCTGTAGAAAATCCAAAAGTGAAAAAGCAGGGGAAAGGTGAGTAGCTTCCATTTTATTCTTAAAGTTGTCTATTTTCGTAGCTTTTAAAACAGAATATTTTACATAAATGCTGCTATTAGAAAAAAAAAACTGCCCAAGTACAATGGAACATACCTATAATTCCAGCTGTTCAGGAAGTAAACATTAGGAAGATCTCAGTTCAAAGACAGCCTAGGCAAAAAAGTTAGGAAGCAATGATCTCAACAAAGAAGCCAGATAGATATATGTCTTATGCCTGTAATTCCAGCTACCTATAAATGCATAAGTAGGAGGATCATAGTCAGAGGACTAGCCTAGGCAAAATGTGTGAGACTCTATGTGAAAAAAATAATAACAGAAATTTAAAAAGGACTGGTAGTGTGAGTCAAGTGATAGAGTGCTTACCTAACAAATACAAGGCTCCGAGTTCAAACCCCAGTACTACGAAACAACCACAAGACCAAGAATACAGAAATAAATAAAGATTTCTACAAGTTAGAGGGTTGGTTCTGTCTTTTCATATCTTTTTATCTAAGAAGCTATGACTTGATCAAAACAATTCATTGAGAAAAGAAATGTAAAAGTAGTTGAAATTATTATATTGTTAGAATTAAACCATATATTTGCTGTAGGCATGTATTGTTCCATCTCTCCTAGTTCTGTAAAATTCTGTCCTAAAAGTCCCCAGATCTCACTGAGTCTCTCAGACATAATGGAAGAACTCCTTCTTTGAATCTGTGACTCACAAGGCCTTAACTTAACTTGCAGCCCAGTTTCAGTTTAGGTTCCCCTTGAGATTCCTTCTGAGGAGACAGAAATTGAGAGTTTCTCTGCCATTGCAAGTAGCAGAAATATGTACTGAACAGCACAGTCAGTATTAATTATGGGTAGATATGGAAAGAACCATAGACATTGCTTATCTCATAGTTGGTTGTGCCAGCACTGACCCAAACAACACACTATGGGCACAGCACATTGTGAGATGATTCTGAGAATTAACAAAATCCAACAGGCACTTCACCTAGTTCTCTGGTTTTGTTCTGGACTCATTTCACAATATCAACACAAAGAAATTCTTATGATAAAATTGAAAATATAAATAAAGTAGAAAAGCAATATAATAAAGCAAAATCTACATCAATCTTATTCCTTTCTCATGTGAGAATACACTCATAAATTTCTTAAGGCATTTGTATTGTTTTTATGCAGGTTTTTTTTGTGGTACAATAGAGAGCTTTTACTGAATTTGCAAAGCAGAAATGGCACAAATGTCCTAGTGAGCAATCTGGACATTGTCATGAGTAATAAGGAAATAGTGAGCTCATTTGTTTTTGTTTTGTTATTTGATAAGAAGGAATTTTGAACATGACAATAGAAATGCTAAGATATCCTAACATTCAAGGACAATGCTTTATGAAATTGATCTGTAAGTAGCAGGTGTACTGCTTCAGTTTTCTCTTGGCCAAGTTGTTTCTGCTCATAGCAAAAGTCATTGGATTCTCATCCCTAAGCATGATCTTGCCTCTTTGATTCTACATTGGTCTTGTCCACTAGTGTAACCAATAGCTTCATATGGCTGTAGAGCCCTGGAATATAGCTAGTCCAAAATGAGATGTACTGGAAGGGTAACACCAGGTTTTTGGAAGATGTAATATGAGAAAGGATCTGAAAAAAATCTCATCAGTAATGTTTTACTTACCACATGTCAAAACTGCCAATCTTAAATTTATATTGGGTGAAAGAAAATGTAATCATTGTACCTGCTTCTTCTCTTTTTGGTAAACTGTGGTTACAGAAAAATTTAAACCTACATATCCTTCTCACCTCTGAGGCTCATGTTCTATTTTTCTCCAGCAATAATGCCATCTTCTACATCACTCCTAATGTAAGACTGAGGGTTCAGTGCCCCACACCTTAGCAAACACTTTCAGGACTCACATTCCTCTTACTGGGTGTGTCATCATAAGCAGGGAATTTGTCACACTCTGATTTCTCTGTGTTGAGAAATGTTTTCCATCTAAAATGTTTAAGGTTAAGCTTGTTGCTCTGCAGAGATCTAAGGTCCTTCCTATCATGTTCCTGTGATGGTGACTGTTCCCTCTAGAAAAGCAGAGACTACCAGAGGATGGAGTCCAAGGATAGCATGATTTTTTATCTTCATTAGAAAGAATGATCAGTGTGACCGATGTCATAAGGATCACACCAATGACCTCAGGAATATGCAGAGGTGAGGAAGAACCCAAAGGCAACCCATCCAATTATAGGGTGCTGACCAGAGCCAGAGCATATTCACATCCCAGCTCACTCTTCAGTGGTTTAACTAAGACTGCAAGAACAGAAAGCCTCCTCCCAGCCACGTATTATTCCAAAGTGGAGTGTTACCAAGTACGATCTTTGTAAAATATCCATGGCAAAGCAATGAGTTCAGAAAGAAAAAAGAAAAGAAAGAACTTTGCAGCACAGAGACTGTATTCAGGACTCAGAAAGATGCCCCTGCAAATCACCTCACCCTTATACAAACAAAGCTCAGTACACCCTGATTTATTGCCCACCCAGAGAACTGTACAGATGCTTTTCTGAAACCGTGGAGGGAAGTCTTTGTGCTCAGGTTGCCTATGGACATGGCCTGGGAGACCAGCATTTTGACTCTGGTTTAAAGGCAATTCTTATTCTCTCAGCTGCTAAGTAATTTCTAACAGAAAAAAAATTTGCATTCATGGGCACTTTCATAAATTAAGTTTATGTCTACACATGTAACTGTCTTATGTCATATGTGTGTTTTGATGTGTAAATGAATATATTAACTTACAAAGTTCAATGGATACCTAAATATACTGCATCATTCAAAAAAATCCCACTAACTATCAAAATAATTCCATTGAGTCAGGCTGATGAATGTGTGTCAGTTTTGGGTTTTGATTGTGAGAATCTCTATTTAACAGAATAGTTTCTGATAGTATATGACCTCTTACACTTCCATCTTAGGGTATTTCATAACATCTTTTAAACAGTGTTTCCTTCTGTTCTTTGGTATTACAGCATGTTCATTATTTCTCTCATAGTTTGAGATAATTTAAAGCTTTATCTTTCTTCATTTTCAAAATGAGCTTGTTAGTGACCAGAAGAAAAGAAAGAAAGAAGGGAGGGAGGGAAGGAGAAAGGGAAGAAAGGAGGGAGGGAGGGAAGGAGGGAGGAATGGATGCAGAAGGAAGATGAAAGAAAAGAAAGAAAGAGAGAGAGAAAGAAAGAAAGAAGGAAAGGAAGGAAGGAAGGAAGGAAGGAAGGAAGGAAGGAAGGAAGGAAGGAAGGAGGGGAGGGGAGGGGGAGGGAGGGAGGGAGGGAGGGAGGGAGGGAGGGAGGGAGGGAGGGAGGGAGGGGAAAAAATAGCTCAAACATTCTACAAAGTAAGCCAAATAATGTGAGTTTACACCAGATTGCTATTCCATGTGATTTGTTAACTTAGTCAGGAGTCATCACAAACCTGTCTGTTTCCTTATCCATAAAAGAGGGCTTATAAACTAGACCTTCCTTTTTTACATGAGTTTATTAGGAGTATCTGGAAATTAATTTTGGAAATTTTGAAATATTAAGTAGAAGAAAGAATGGGTATTATAGTCACTGCCATTGTTCTAGCATGACTCATGCCTGAGAAGAAGTGATATTGAGGGGTTCTTTTGTACAGTGAGACAAGGAAGAACAGGTATAAGATTCTAACACCCACCTGCCTGTGACTTCATTCATAAAATTTATGATGGAAATTTACAATATTCCCCCAGATTTCCCATTAGAGTCACTTTGGCTTTAAAGGAGACAAGAGTCAAGATGTACAAAAACTTTTATTCTAATTTGTTCTGAAATAAGAGTTTTCAATCATCACAATTCCTTAAATTAGAATGGATCTTCAAAAATAGATACATGCAAACATTCTTTCCTAAATTTTTTTTTCATGTACGAGTGTGCAGCCTGCTATGTAATGTCACACATTAAAATAACATTGGCATAGAATGAAGATTTAAAAAATTCTTTCTCTGGAAATAAGCATATGTTATTAAAATTATATATCATTTGTAGCCAACTACTAGAAAAGACTCCACATTGAAGTGTTTCACTTCAGAAGTGATTTGGAGTATTGTGACATAGTGCAATAAATATAGGACTTAAGAGGCAAGAGATTTAGGCTCTACTTTCAGATATTCAACTAACTAAACTAAGACTTGAATGCAGAATTTACTTCCATGAGCCTTACTTTTCTCCTGAGCAGAGTAGGTTAACATGGCATTTCTACTTGCCTGTTTCATAGGATAACATATGAATTTAAAAAAGAGCCTTACTAACTATAAAGTAGTGTAGAGATACAAAATTAAGAAACTAAATTTATTTGGAAGTTGATTATTTGCCACAGCTCTTTAAGCTATATTGAATGAGCTCAATATACTTCACTACTGGAGTATATATTGATATATTTGATTTTCACACATTTATCTTAATACTAAAGTAACAATAACCTTGACCGTAATAATAATCTACATCAAGGAAAAAGAAGTATCCTTTTCATCCTATCACTCTTCTCCATGGTTTTAGAAGAAAATTAGACTTCAAGTCATACAAACTTTAAGTGCTCTGTCAAAGCTATATTTACTCCAAGTCACAAATATTATTCATATAGCTTCTAGAATAGCATATGATAAAAATCTAAATAAATTAAAAGTCTTTACCCTCTAACTATCATACAATAGAAGTGGGAATTAAGATGAATATGAGAATTTGGGATATTAGAAAATTCCATGAGCACAGTTTATGTACTATAATTGAAAACATGACTAGACAATACCAAAAATTTCCCTGAAAACACAAGTTGTCTATTCACTAAAGCAAAGTAACACTCAGGAAAAAGTCACAAGGTTACATATCTTACCATAACCAAAATTAGAAAGAATCTGAACATCTTAAAGAACCTAAAGACAGCTTGCTTTAGTCTGATATGTGTTGCTACCATAAAATATCTAAGAAATCTGAGAAATATATAAACAAAATAAAATTACTATCTCATAGGTCTAGAGGTTGGAAGTCAAGTCCCTCCAAGTCTTCTATCTGTACAATCACTTGATAGATGGGCAAAGAAAGGAAGAAGAGGGAGGGAGAAAATGGAGCTGAACTAACCATTTTATGACATTAATCACATCCATGAAACAGAGCCCTTGTATCCCAGTTACTTCTCTTTTTAGCATAGCTTCTGGACCTAATTTTTATTAAACTTTTTTCTTTATTGTCAAGGTGTGGTACAGAGGGGTTACAGATTCATATGTAAGGCAGTGAGTATATTTCTTGCTCAACTTGTTACCTCCTACCTTATTTTTCCTCACTTCCCCCCTTCCTCTTTCCTTATCCCCCCCACATGAGTTGTACAGTTGGTTTACAAAAAAATGGTTTTGTAAGTATTGCTTTTGGAATGGCTTGTCTTTTTCTCCTGTGCCTCTCAATTTTGATATTCCCTTTCCCTTCCCCGTATAAACAGTATCCAGGGTACTCAGATGATATACAGTGGTAGCAGGGGTACAACCACAGGAAGGGAATACAAGAGAAACAAAACAAAACAAAACAAACAGACAAGGAAAAAAAGGTATAGTTTCACATGGCATGTTGAAAATAATTACAACAGTAGTTTCCGAAATGTGGAGTTCATTTTACTTGGCTCTTAAAGGGCAACTTCTTAATACAACACCAATTACATTTCAACATGAGTACTGGAAGAGTCAAGTATTTTAAAAAAATTCTAGCATAATCTGAACAACCAATAACTAACATACCCAATGGGGGAAAAATAGCAAGCTTTCCTATAATATCAGGACAAAAACAGGATGCCTACTTTTACCAACTTCTATTGAACCTAGTGCTGGAAGTACTAGCCAGAGCCATTAGGCAAGACAAAGAAACAAAAGTCACACAACTTAGGAAGAAAGGACTAAAGTACAGATATGTGATCAGTCCTAAGTGTATAAACCCTTAAAGCTTTTACCAAAAAATAAGTAATAATAAAAGGAAAAGTATAATATAAAATCAGTGTATAAGAATCACAAGCATTCCTATCCACTATCTCAAAAGGAAATTTTAAAAAATACTTAAAATAAGAAAGAATAAAATACTTTGCAATAAGCTTTTAAAAGAGGTGAAAGAATTGTACGCTGATACTTATAAAACACTGATAAGCCAGTGTTAGTTAATGACTCACACCTGTAATCCTAGCTACTCAGGAGGTTGAAATATGAGGACCACAGTTCTAAGGCAGCGCAGGCAATAAAGTCTGTGAGACTTATCTCCAATTAACCACTAAAAAAGCTGAAAGCAGACCTGTGGCTCAAATGGTATAGTGCTAGCCTTGAACACAAAAGCTCAGGGACAGCACTCAGCCCCTAAATACAGGCCCCAAAATAATAATAACAAGCACAAAATAATAATAAGACATAATAAATGAAATCATATAACAATGTTTCACTGTCTACACAATCAAAAACCATATACACATTAATCCAAACTTTATCATAGGGGCTGGGGATATGGCCTAGTGGCAAGAGAGCTTGCCTCGTATACATGAGGCCCTGGGTTTGATTCCCCAGCACCACATATACAGAAAACGGCCAGAAGTGGCGCTGTGGCTCAAGTGGCAGAGTGCTAGCCTTGAGCAAAAAGAAGCCTGGGACAGTGCTCAGGCCCTGAGTCCAAGGACCAGGACTGGCCAAAAAAAAAAAAACTTTATCATAATTCCAATGGCCTTCTTTTTACAGAAATTTTTAAAATTCTAATCTTCATATATAACTGCAAAGTACTCCAAAGACAAAAACATCTCAAAAGTATGAAGATGGAGGCATTAAACCTCCTGACTTCAAAAATGTTACAAATCTAAGACATATAGACCAATGGAAGAAACTAGAACTGTCAAATAAATGTATGCACCTATGGTCAACTGATGAAGCCAACACAACAAAAACGGAAGAAGATGGTAATCCAAATAACGTTGCTGATAAAACTGGACATTCACATGTGAAAAAATAAAATTGGAGTTTTATCTTTTGCTAGACCCCCAAATCAATTCAAAATCGATGAAAGATTTAAATATAAGACCTGAAACTGCAAAACCCTAGAAGAAAACAGGAGAAAACTTCATGGCATTGGTTTTGGCAATGATTTCTTGGATATGACACCAAAAGCATGAGCAACGTAAGCCAAAATAGAAAAGTAGAATTATATCAAATGAAAAGCTTCTTCACAGCAAAGGAAATTATCAACAGATTGAAAGGCAACCCCCTGGAATTGGAGAAAACACTTGTAAAGTCTTAGCTGATAAAGAGTTTTTCTTCAAAATATACCAAAAACTACAACTCAGTAGCAACTCCTCCTTTACACACAAGTTCTCCAATTTAATAATGGACAAAGGACTTAAATGGACATTTATTCAAAGAAGACATATAAATAGCCAACAGATATCTGAAAATGCTCAGTATTGCTTAATCATTAGAGAAATGCAAATCAAATCACAGTGATCCGTTAGGATGGCTGTTATCAAAAGAGATAACAAGTATTAGGATGGGTACAAAGGTACTTATATATGGTTAGTAAGAATGTAAAATTGTGCATACTATAAAAAATGGTATAACATTTTCTAAACAAAGGAGAACTTATGTTTCAGTTATCTCATTTCTGGACATTTCTCCAAAAGAGCTGAAGCCAGGATCTTGAAAAGATACTTGCATTCTCATATTTATTATAACATTATTCACAGTAAGCAATCTGTACGCAACCTAAATGTTCATCAACAAAAGACTGGGGGAAAAAACGGTGACATGCAAACACATATATGTGTACATGTACATAATATATAATTGTATATAATATAGACATGCTTATATACCTACAATTAAATACTATTAAGCCTTAAAAAGAAGGAAACTCTACCATATTCATGAGCATGCAGGAACATTGAGGACATTATGCTAAGGAAAATAAGCCTGTCCCAGGACAAAAAACACGTAATTTCTCTTCTAGAGAAAAAATATAAAATAGTTAAATTAATAAGATTTAAAAAAATAGAATTCTGGCAGCCAGGATGTAAGGCAAAACGGGGGATTATTCAGTTGGGTAGAGATTTTCAGTCATACAAGATCAGTAAGTTTTACGGGTTTTTTGTTTAGTGTCATGCATATAGTCCACAATATTGTATTAAATACTTAAAATCTAAGACTAGATCTCATGGGAGGTGCTCTTCCCACAGTAACATGTAGAGTATTATCTCTACAAAAAGAACAAGGACTGTTCCCATTATTTGTAGCATGCAAAAGGCTGCCTGGCATATCAGAAACAATCAGGAAAGAGTTGTAAGTAAATTAATTAATTTCTATGAGAAAAAGACAATCCAAACAAAAACAGGAAAGGGGGAACACTAAAATTAAATAAGCATATTGGAAAATTGAACAGGCATGTAATTGAAAAATATGTCTAAGTTCTGAGTTACTCAAAACAGATCAACAGTGAACAAAATTAATCAAGTGTAAAATACAAATAAATAGAAGAAAGAATACAAAATAAAAATTTAAATGAGTGAATACACAGTTGTATGCAAATGGATATCATGTAATGAATAATTTTTATCTAGAAAATAGAAACTAAAAAGAAATTAAAGACAATATCAGAGAAAGCTGATGGACTACGTAAGTTTATAAATTATCAGAAATGGTCAGGGAATAGAATCAACAAAATTTTGAATACAGAAAAATGGTAAATTTGTAAATAAACTATGATCTAGAATCTAAAACCTGATAAGCTTAACACAAAATAAGCAATAAGACAATTTCATTTGTTCATATACAAGCAAAGTATTAAACAAAATACAAACAGAATTCGTCTTTTTGATAAAAATACCATACCATGAACAAGTGAGATTTGCCACAGCAACTGAAGAAAAGCTCATTTGAGAAAAAAATGATCAAAACAATCTACCAAATCAATAATACAAAGCATAAAACCATACTTACACGGATGCCCAAAGGGACAAACACACCAGAAGTTACAGTTTTAAACAGAAAATGTAGACATAAAAAGGTATTTTTATTTCAACTTTGCTAAATGTTATGAAATCTTTACTAAGTGGAAGTTTATTCAGTGCAAATGGATCTCAGGTAAGCATTCTGCCTAGCTGAAAAAGCATTCAAGATATCCTCATTATGAACAAGAACAAAATTTGGACATACATTTGACTGTTTCTAGTGAATACATTTCAGACTCATGAATGCAATGACAGGAGATATTTTAGATAACAAAGGGGAAATAAATGTTAATTTCAGGCAATATCATTGTGGACTTAGAAAAAAATCAATTTACTTGCTAAGAGGTAGTCAGTGATAAGTTACATACATAAATCCATAATACTTATCTGTAGCACTTCTACATCATTAAGTGAGGTCAGAAACTTACATAAGAACATACCAACAATAGCCAAAAATTACAAAGAAATGTTTTAATGGAATGCACAATTTGTGTTAAATGGTGAGTAAGGTTCTGAAAAGAAAAGAGCATTATTATAATGATGAAAAATCCTTTATGGGTTAGTCCAAAAATTAAGATAACTCTAAAGTGAAACTCAACTATTTCATATAAAACTTGAAAAAATTATTTTTGAATTCATGTGCAAAGGAATTCCTTTTTTTAAATGGAATCAAATTAGCAATCCCTGATGCCGTTACTTCCAGCAGCCCAGCAAAAATTACTGAGAATGAGAAGCCCAAAATTAAAAACAACTCTGAAAACTGAGACATGCAGACGAACTAGTTGCCAAATTCTGAAAAGGATTTTTATTATCTGTACGAGCTGTGGAGCTGGATTAAGAGAAACAACTGGTGGCTTCTTCTGCTTTACAACAACAATAAAATTTTAATTCCAAACAACATGAAATAAAATGTAGAGACACTTGTCTCTCATTACAGTCTTATCTGCAGCTCAGAAAATGAGGGCCAGGACCAACCAGATTTGGAGTAGCAGCCATCTTTCTGCTACTATGATATTCTTTTTTTAAATGACTTTTCTTTTAACCTTATCCTTTATCTATATTTAGAGAAGGCATTGCGAGGAAAATGGTATTCTGTATTTTCATGTTCTACAATAAAATGTATTTTCAACACAACAGCATACCCAATGGGTACGTATTATGTGTATGCTGGAATGCAAATTTCCCCCAAGAAAAAGGGCTATGGGCAGGTACAAAAAAAAAAAGATAAAGAAGTCTGGGACAACACCGTTAATCAGGGCACTGTAGTCTCTCTTTTACCCTACTAGCTCAAAGTATCAGAAGACCAGAACAGGACAATAGAATATGCCAGAGAACTATTTAAAAGAAGGAGGGAGACTCTGAGACAAGACAAAAGAATGAGATTTAAATCTCAACAAAACAATTAAGGAAATTAAAGTATTTCTTCTCCCTTCTCAAATACTGTCTGATGGCACTGGTTTTACAGGTGCATTTTTCCAAACTTTCAAAGAACCGATCATCTTCTACAAGTTCTAAAGATAACATAACCCAACTAATTATACTAACTAAACAGAATCCGGACAAGAAAATAAAACTGCTGGCTCTGCAAGTATAGAAGTAAAAATTCTAGATCATATATTAACTCCCTGAATTGAAAATATGCATTTAAAATATCATGGTCAGATGGGTTCCGTCCTCAAAATTTTAAAGAAATTATTATAATTCAACCTATTAAGTAACTGGTATCAAAAGAAACAAATGAATATTTGAATGGGTTTTTGAAAAGCATGAAGAGGCTAGCATTCAGAACATAGGAATAAAGACATATAAAATTTCGATCCCCTTAAAAGTAACAAGAACGTCTGAGAAGACTATGTCAAAATCAACCTTTTTAGAATTCTAGAGATCAACCAAATCAATCAAAGGGTCATTTATTTTTTTTAAATGACCAAACCTCTATATGAACTGTAAGTTTGGTAGAGCTTTTCTTCTATTCCATCTTCCTCTCCCATATCCCTGGTAGATTTGAGAACCATCCTCAGAATTGTGGAAACAAGTATACCAGCAGCAATGAACAGGGCAACAGCTTTGGAGCTGCTGCCCAAAAGCCTAACTCCAAAGAATTACTGTATCAGTGATTTCCCTGGTCATTCTAATTTGTAGAGTTCATCTTTATAAGAAACTATCCACTCTCTCCACTTCTATTCAATATTTTACTGGAATTTCTAGCCAGAGTCATAAGGCAAAAAGAAAGAAAGACAAAAAGGATCCAAATAGGGAAGGAGGAAGTCAAAGAATCTTCATTTGCAGGTGAGCTGATCCTATATCTCCAGGACTCTAAAAACCCCATCTTGAAACTCCTAGAGCTGAACTTTGACAAAGTAGTAGGATATAAAATCAACCCAGAAATATTAGTAATTTTTTCTATATGCCAACATTGAGTAGATAGAGAAGGAAATTAGGAGAACAATTCTACTCACAAAAGCCTGAAAAATATATATATAAAATACCTAGGAATAAGCCTGCCAAAGATGAAGAACTGTACAACAAAAACCATAAAACTATATGATCCACTACACTGCTCTTAGGTATTTATCTCAAAGACTGCAAGTCAGGATACAAAATACAACAAAGGCACCTGCACACTCGCATTCATTGAATGCAATACAGTTCACAATAGCCAAGTCATGGAAACATGATTGTAGATACCCTACAATCAAAGAATGGGTCAAAAATGGTGTATATGCACAACATACACCAAATAGAGATGACATATTTTATTCATATGTCAGGAAGAACAATAGGGAAATAGATGGACTGGGAAATTCATATTGAGTGAAATAAGTGAGAGAGATAAAAATCACATGTTTTCTGTCTTATGTGGAAGTTCCACCTAAAAAAATAAATATATCTGTAAACACATAGGGCATGCACATACATACATGATCAAAACAGACCAAACAATGGTTTATGTAGGATGAGATTCCATGGTATAATTACCAAGCAGCTCAACACCATGAATGTCAGGAAGTTGAAACGTGGTTTGAATGGAGTAGGAAACTAAGAAGGGGGATAGATAAATGAAAAGAGGAATTGGTGGATGAGTACAGCCATGATGTTCAAGGTACATTCATGAAAACTGAACTGGGAAACTTGAGGGGATGAGTAGGGAGGGATGGATGGAGGAGGGGAGAATGATGGATGAGGGTAACTCTAATAAGGATGCATTGTGTGCTTGAATTGACAGGATAACATGAGACCCTTGTACAACGATTCAAAGAAGTATATATATCTATGTATGTGTGTGTCTGTCTGCATGTATACAAATACATGTGTGTATGTACATACACATATACATATACATATATACATATACATATACATATACATACTTTGAATCGTTGTACAAGGGTCTCAGGCTACCATGTCAATTCAAGTACACAATGCATCCTTATTAGAATATATATATATATACATATATATGTATATATATATAATATATATATAATCTCAAGTGCTCAAGTGCTGAGAACACCTCCTTTCCATGAGGCAGTTTTCATGAACAATTTTCAACCATTGTTTAACATGCAGCTAGCATCTGTAGTGGTGACAAGAGCTAAAGAAACCCAAAGGCTGACCTAACAACTCAAAAAAAAAAACAAAAAAAACCCTCTCTGGGGAATAGAATGGCCATGACAAGTTTGGGTTTTTTTTGTTTTTTTGTTTTTTTGGCCAGTCCTGGGCCTTGGACTCAGGGCCTGAGCACTGTCCCTGGCTTCTTCCCGCTCAAGGCTAGCACTCTGCCACTTGAGCCACAGCGCCGCTTCTGGCCGTTTTCTGTATATGTGGTGCTGGGGAATCAAACCTAGGGCCTCGTGTATCCGAGGCAGGCACTCTTGCCACTAGGCTATATCCCCAGCCCCCATGACAAGTTTTAAAAAGCTCCAAATGGATTCTCAGGAATCAAAACAGCTGTGCGCATGTACTGAGCAATGCGCATGCATGGGAAAATCTAAAGAGGGCCTTGAAACATCACTTCTGAACTTGGGATATGGAACAAGCTACAAGTAATGACTAAAGCCATTTTAAACTGCCTGACTCAATGTTGAAGCCATGCCCGGCACATAGAGTTCTTCAGCAAAGGCCAGAAAAATTACTGAAAAGACATTTACCGAAATCTCTATCCAACATGAGTTATTACACTAACTGAACAAAGACTTAAGCGCTCATACACATAAAAATAGGGATTACAGAACTAATTCATCAAAGCCAATAAGCAAACAACAACAATAAATATCAACGATAAAATGGGAAGGGGCAAGGGATTATGTTATTTTAAATGTTGGGTTCTTAACTAAAGGACGCATCTGATACATGCAAAGAACCTATGCCCTATAGAGAAGGGAAAATAAGTTCTCAACAGAAACTGTTCCAAGGAAGACCAGGTGTTGGACTTTCTAAACAAAGAGTTGAAATTAGTTATTATAAGTACAAAGAACTAAAAATTCCATGTATTTGAACTAAATGAATATAAGTGAAAATAAATAGAAATTATTTCTTAGATGAATGGGGGGTGGGGAATATATATAGCTCTCTTGGCCCCTGTGGCCCTTCTTAAGCCCTGACTAATTTCATACTGTGGCCCTCAAATCAAGACGGCCTTCACATACCCCATTACTCAGAAGCACTGTCCTGTAAGTCCCATAGGCCACAGGCTTGACCATCTCCTCAACCCTTACCTTACTCTAACAACTCAGCCCCCACCTCCTCGAAACCCCATCAGCTTTAGCTGCCTTCTCAGCCACAAACCACTTCTTGGCCTTCACCTGATTGTCTCCAAGGTTCCAGTTATATGAGAGAAAATGAAGCAAAGAAGAAAAGAAGAAAGACAATTTCTTTAAGCAGTATGGAGATAAAGCTTATTGTAAGAAAAAAAAAACGTTTAAGATACTGATTTGTTAAATTTATATCCTGATTATGTGTACTTATAGACGTGATTTTAAAAGGGTAGGATTGGGACATTGGACAGTAGAAACTGGAAAGAAGATTTATAAAAACTTGCAGCAATCCAATGTCTCTGAATACTTGGAACCCGTGTGTCAAAAGCTCAGAAACCAACTCTCAGAATCTTAGGCATTCAAGAAAAAGTAACTTATCATTAAGCACCATAGATTCAAAGGACAGAGTAGCAACAAGAACAACCGGGGGAATTAGAACAAGAATCAACACGAACATCTCAGTAGCAGAACATCATAATCGGGATAACTCAGTTCTCACAGTGTCATTCATTAGAAGACTCTGCTCAGGATCTGAAATTCCAGTGAGTCTGATTGTCACATGCATTCACTGGCCAGGAAGTGTTAAGCTTCTTATTGAATAGTAATAGAAAGTTTCTCAAAGGAAAAGGGGTAATTTCTCTAGTAAAGAGAAGATTATTAGATAGACTAAAACAACAGCTACTTTTCCATAGTGACAAGTATTTCTACTCAAGGCAACAACCAGCCTTCCAGAGAGCCAAGATCATAGTCCATAAGGCAAACACAATTGCCATAAATCTGACAGTGGCTAGACGATCAAGAAATCCTCCTAAAGGGCTGGGGATATAGCCTAGTGGCAAGAGTGCCTGCCTCGGATACACGAGGCCCTAGGTTCGATTCCCCAGCACCACATATATAGAAAATGGCCAGAATTGGTGCTGTGGCTCAAGTGGCAGAGTGCTAGCCTTGAGCAAAAAGAAGCCAGGGACAGTGCTCAGGCCCTGAGTCCAAGGCCCAGGACTGGCAAAAAAAAAAAAAAAAAAAAAAAAATCCTCCTAAAACCCTTGAAAATACTGAGAACTGATAACCTAATGCTCCTGCCTAGTACCAGCCAGCAAGAACTATATCTTTTACTTTTCCAAGTCAGGTTCTAGTCATTTGTCATTAACATACAGTGAGCTGTCATCCCTATCTATCATTTGATTTAGAGACTTCTTTCAGGCTCTAACTCCACTTTGAACCCTTGTCCTGGCCTGAACTTCCTTATTCCCATTACATTATCAATGCAAAACTTCCCTTCCTAGCTAGACACATTACACAGACATCACTAAATAACTGGAGATATCTGTAAATGGAGCACTTAGGAAATAAAATCTATATTCAGTTGATCTAAACTTATTCAGAGCATGCCAAGATCTTGTCTGTAATAAGGTACCACTGGTAAGCCCAAAGCCATTTTGTACCACTCCACTGCTTAAAGGTCTTCGATAGAATGAGAATCAAAGTCAAACTTGTTAGACAAACATCAGGCTCTTCACACCTGGGTTCTAAACTATGTCTTCAGCATCATCAACCTACAACCCAAATGTACTCCTACCACTCTGTGCTGCTTGTTCCATGGGTTTCAAACCTCTGTCTGCCATCTTCACATGGCTGTTCCCTCCAGGCTTTCTCCTCAAAATAACCCACTTCCACCTGGAAATGATCTTACCCCTAATAAACTGTAAACACGCTAAGCCCATTTTCAGGAATGATATGTGTCTAGTCTTTTGATGGCCAAAAGACTGAAATGTTACATAAGGAGTAAGTTCCTTATCCCTCATGCTCAGAGATCTCTGCACAACCTACAACCCTTCTAGAATTCCTCTTCTCACTCACAGAAAGAAAAAAAAGAGAATGTTACCATTTCTGGGAAACAATGTATCTTTCATATTATCTCTAATTTTTATATATCATGGCATCAATTAACCATAGACACTTAAGAGCCAGAACTATCAAAGATCTTTGTATTGTTATTTCACAGAAAGGATAAGAGGGTCATAAAACAAATTAGTAGCAGCACTAACCCGTCTGTTGCTTCCTCCTGCTCATCTTCCCAAATATTTTCACAGTGATGAAAATTAATTCTCCCACCCACACATAAGCATTTCAATCATTGGTTCAGTTATAAATTGTTCCAGGATAATTGTTAATAACTATTACCAAACATGAATAAGTTTGGATACTAAGCCGTAAAATAGCAGGCATAGTAGCATACACAATTGTTGTGATTCCTACAAAATGGAGTGATATGATGGGCCCGTGCCCTATTTAATCGGTAGCTTCCTGTGGGTTGTTGTTGTTGTGTGTATGCATATGTGTATGTACATGTGATTATCCTCCCCTACTTTTTATTAGCACTATATGAAAAGGGAACTTGAAAATATGGAGGCTTACACTGTTGTCCAGACATAAGACTCTTGTCTAAAAAAAACATTAAAACGGCACAGACAATGAAGTGAAAGCAAGCATGCCTGTACCTATTGCGTTACGTAGGGAAACTAATGTAGGCTGTGTTGCATGTCACCAAATGCTCCACACGTGACATAAAGCGAAAGTGACATAATCCAAATATTCGGCAAAAGCAGCCCACAGTAACAAATGCATCATTTCTGAAGAGGAAGAGGGAGCAGATGGCTCAGCAAGTAATTGTAGAACAGCCAGCTTCCCCCATCCACACCTCCAAAACCAAACTGCCTCCCATGTCTCATCCTAGGCCCTGGGGAAACTCAAGGCAGGGTACTTAAGTGTCGTCTTCACAAGCATGTCACAAGACATTCTCGGCTAGGCTGCCCTGGGCTTGGACCCGAAGGACTTGAATTCACAGCAAGGTTCTCCTTCTCTTCTGTTATCTTCAGCAAGTTACAAAATCTCCTTGCATTTTAATTTCTCATCTATCCTGTAATATTAATATAACTCTATAAGTTTGTAAGAAATAATGGAAGTGATTAAGGAATTCAAATGTTAACAATCTTAGTTATACACATACAGATTCATTGAACTAGTGGAAGCCAACCTGGAGACTAATAACACACAATGTGGGGAAAGCTCCCACCTGGGTTGATGACAGTTTCACAAGTCCTTTACAAGAATGGTGAGTGAAGTTTGTTTGGCTCTGTGCTAAAACATCACCACAGCTTTAATTTCATCAGAAGAGTGAGATAAATCTTTGCAGTCAACCCTCAATGAACACCTCCATTTCCAACTTTTTTTTAGTAGCCTATGGGAGATGAGTCTCATGGACTTTCCTGCCCAGGCTTGCTTCAAACCACAATCCTTAGATCTCAGCTTCCTGAGTAGCTAAGATCACAGGCATGAGCCACAGGCACCCAACTGGCCACTAATTTTTAAGATACTTAAACCTCTTTTCTTTTTGTTGCTATTACTTAAAGTACAAGCATGGTAGAAAACAAACTAAATATTTAAATACACCAAGTAATTCTAGAGATGGATAGCTCTAGATATTTTGTATGTCAGCCTCAGAAATAATAATATTTACCTTCCTAGCACTCTTTAGAAAATGATCTCATAGGTATTCGAGAATTTGATCTTCATACTAGGAATTATAAAGTAGGATTTATTTCCTACCCTTATGGAATTTGAATATAAATCCAAGACTAAAGCACTCCCCCACCATATTATGTGGGCTTTCATTTTAACACCAAGGGTTATCAAAGTGGGAAGAGAAATGTGTCTTTCAGCAGAATAAATCACAATCATTTTTCAATGCTCTACTCTAGATTATTAGAGAAGAGAGTTCAGGACTCCAATGACTTTACACTCTACTTATGATAGAAAAATAGCTAAAGCAGGCACTACAAAACCCTTTTTGCTACTTTCAATCACACAAATAACATTTATTTTATTTGTTTAATCACTGACATACTGCTAACTGCAGGAAAATCTCCCAAGAGCTGAGACTAGACCAAAATAGTAGAATACCACTAACTGATGGATCAATAAAGTACTCCATTCTGTTTGGATGAATAGACATTTTTATTTGCTTTGATGGCACCCAAAATAGATGAACTGAATCTTTAATAGATGTATACAATAAGAAGCACAAGCAAAAATGCCTTCATGCTCATCATTCTTGTACTCAGGCAGATGGCAGAAATGGAGGAAGAAGAGAAGGAAGGAGAAAATATCCCTGGAGCTGATGTTACATGTAAGCACCATGCCGGGTCACTTACACATTTTAGGTCTTAGAATTTTCATGCTAACCTTGGACACCGTTTTAGAGCAGAGAAAGCAGGGGCTCCAAAGCATTGAGAAGAGCCCCACCTTTCCTTTGCTCCTCCCCCTCACTGTTTTAGCAAAACTCTGATACAGAAGAGTCAGAGCACTTGTGTTGCAGAGCAGTATATTGGCTCTTGCTATTGATGTGAGAAGCCTGGACTTGGTGCCATGATTCAGGAATTGGATGTTCTGCCAAGGTCAACAAATCCTTTAGTCTATGTACTATGTACAGAGTCATCCGAGAGAGAGAGAGAGAGAGAGAGAGAGAGAGAGAGGAAAGAAGCCTTAGAAACAGGAAGTTAGGGGTTACAGAGGAGAGAAATGCAAGATATTAAAAGAACTAGGCCAGTACAGTACAAATCCATGTAAGTTAAAGATGTGTCCAGAAAGCAAACTGTGCAAATACTATAATGATTGCTATAGTTGATTGCTATAGTTGGATTACTATAGTTGATTCTTATAGCTGGATGTTGAACGCATCCCAAAGACCTTTGTGTTAAAGGCTTGGCCGCCAGAGTGGCCTTGAGAAGTGATGGAATCTTTTGGGTGTAGATTCCAATGAGAGTCCTTAGGTCACCAACGCATGCCCTAGAAAGGGATTCACAAGGTATCTATCCCTTCCTCTCTGTTTCCTGGCTTGGGAGAGGTCCACTCTGCCACGTGCTCCCTCCATAATGTGCTTGCTCCCTCAGGGCCCTAAAGCAAAGGGGCCACCTGATCTTTAACTGAATGCATCTGAACTGCACTAAAGTGGTGAACTTCCTTTTTCAGTCATAGGGTGAGTTGCTTTTTATTATAATTATTAATTTACATTAATTATACAAAGTAATGGGCTTTACTGTGACATTTCCATATGTAGGTATACAGATATATATGCATATATGGATATGTGTATATATGTATATAAACATATATACACATGTATATGTGTGTATGTGTATATGTATATATATATGTGTGTGTGCGCTTATATATAATATATAGTCATGCTTTGTTGATCATATCTATCTTCCCTACTGTTCTCTCTTGTTTTCCCCTCCAATTCCTCTCATAAACATTTTTTCTTTTCACAAACCTTTTCTTTTATCAGTTAATAATCTCAGGAAAGTGGTGCTGTGGCTCAAGTGATAGAGCACTAGCCTTGAACTGAAGAGCTCAGGGACAGCACCCAGGCCCAGAGTTCAAGCCCCACGACTGAAAAAGAAAGTTTGTAATCTCAGGTATTTTGTGATAGTAATAGAAAACTGGCTAACATAATAAGAATAAAGGCATAGAAATGATCTCAAGATTTGGTATAGACTTTATTATCCTGAAAGTCAAGAATGTCAGTACAATGGGTAGAGTTAACAAGCTTTTTGATTACTCCAGGATATGATGATGCATTTTATGACAGAAAATTGGTAAGTACATGAAAGTAGAAAGTAGTGAAAAGGAATCATCATAATTCTACTCTGACTTGCAATTTTTAATTTTTAACATTTTTTTCATCCTTTCCCTAATCTTCTTTTGGAAACTTTTTGCACATTTGAATTCATATGACTATATAATTTTGCTTGCCATTTTTGGAGTTTAGCATTGTCATAAACATTTTTGCCAAGTTTTTAAAGCTTCTGAAATTATTGAACATTGAATGTAGTTGAGCCACAGACTTTGTTCTTTTTACATGTTTCCCTTGACCTCAACATAATTGTTTACAGAATGAAGGTATATGGTTGTCAATTGTCTCACACTATGACCAAATGCCTGAGATACACTACTAATAAGATTCATTTTAGCTCACTGTTTCTGAGGTTTCAATCCATTGTCCCTTGAGTCCACTGCTTCTGGCTAGTGGTGAAGCAGAGGAATATGGTAGAGAGGATAGGATGATGACCTATTTATCTCACAGAGTCCAGGAAGCAGAGATGGGTAGAAAAAAGGGAGGGAGACACAGTTTCCTTATTCATCCATTAATGGGTACGTAGGTTGACTCCATATCTTTGATACTGACAGCAGTATTGGAATAAATATAGAAAGGTAGGAATCACTCTGGTATGTTTATTTTATTCCCTTTGGTCTATATTCAGTAGTGGGTCTATTGGATCATATGGTATATCTATTTTTAGTTTTGTGAGGATCTTCCCATACTGTTCTCCATAATGGCTGTACTAATTTACATTTTCACCAACAGTACATAAGAGCTCCTCTTATCTGCACCTTCACAGCTCAGATTCTTCTCCATTCTTTCTTCATTTACCCCATTCTTTCCCTTTGATCAACTGAAAGTGAATATAGGCTTATATGTGGTATATGTATGCATATGTATGTATGTATGTATATATATATATATATAAAATAGATAGCTTCAAAATATATTATCTGTATCAGAATTCTAAAAGTCTCATAGCCATAGCAATATATATACACATATATATATATATAAATGTACAACATGCTCTTTCTTTCTTTGCACTCTTGACCAACACAGCATAATTTTAGCTAAAAGAAGTAAGGCATTCAGTTATCCCAGGAATTCCATATTAATCCTACCCACTGCCCCTCAAAAAAGTTAAGAGGACCTTAAAAAGATAACACTGCCCACAGTAAAGTGCCAAGGAAGGGATGAGTCTCAAAAATATAAGCAATTATTAAGGGATTTGAGTTTTGTGTAGAAGACAGATAAAATGACAAGGTCTTCAAAGTTATTGACAGTTCAGAGAGAGCTTTATCTCCAAGGGATCCGGAAGGCGGGGTTTGAGGAGAAAAGTGACATTGTGTGATGTGTGATTTTGGAGGCTCATACTAATGAGAATACAATGTTGCAGGAGAAGAATGACGTAGGAAGCATAATTAGGAGGCAATTTAAAAAATATAAACTCTATGAGTCTAAAATGTCAAACTTCCATTGTGTAGAGGTCTTAGACAAACATGGACTGAATGCCCCAGGAGGCCATGAGCAGGCTGCTGTTTGAAGTCTACGGGTAGAAAACTGCTTGGCAAGGATTTTTTTTTGGGGGGGGGGCATCCAGAAAAAAAAAGGCAAACTGGAATCCCACTTTATTGGTTTTCTGAGTTGTCTTTTGAAAATGAAGTAACAAGAAAAAATGATATCTGCCAAATATTTTATGAATTCTACACTCAACAATGAATTTACCTGAGCAACAGCCTCTTACTGAGGAAAATTACATTATCAGGTTCCCAAACCAGTTTGCATATTGAGCTTCCCAGAACCATTTTCCATTAGCAGGAGCAGTTGAGCATGAAGAACACCATTCTCATGTCTTTAGCTACAAATTGGTAGAAAATGGGCTCCAGAGGCCCAGGGAAGAAGGGAGTACATCTTTTCAGCCATGATTATCTATTTCTGAGCAAGTTTTGATCAAGTTTATGGTGTTAAAGACTCCAACATATCAACTCCACTAAATAGCAAGACAATTGGCAAGGATTTTGAAGAGGCCTTGCAACCTAAGTGTCACCTCTGACAGTGAGTCTCCATGATCATTGCCTAGAATACCCTCTCTCCTTTAGACAGTCTAATGACTCCAAAACCACATTCTTCAAGTATTTATTATTATAAGAGCTTATTGCATATTCCCTTTAGAAATTAAAGATGTACATGAACAAAATGAAAATAAATAAATAAATAAAACATCTCACTATCTAGAGATAATTGATGTTAAGACCTTCATGCCCATCTTTCCATAATATTTTGCTGATAGGAAGCATATGCTTTTTCTTACCCTAACTAACCAAGATTACTATCTTCCTAATATTCCATAAATTTCTCTTAAAATATAACATTTAGAGGGAAAAAAAGGGGTGACATTGTCCAAAAAGAAATGTACTCATTACCTGATATATGTAACTGTAACCACTCTATCACCTTTGTAATAACAATAAAAGATAAAATAAAATAAAAACTACAATAGGATACAATATATAGTAAATATATCCCCCTACCAATTTGTATTTTTTGCCAGAACCCCTATACCCACCTTGAAGTAGTGAGCAATGTACATGAGAAAGATATGCATATTATTAAGGTATTTAAAATATAGGATATCTTTCCTCATGAGTACCTCCCAGCAGTGGTAAGGGGGGTATCTTGAGCTGTATCCCATTATAATACCTCACAATCCTCTCCTGGTTTCAGCAGCTTCCCTCCATCATTATAACAAGCTACATCCCATGTCAAGTGGCAGGAATGTAATCAGAAAAGGGTGAAGGAATGTCCATCATCCTAATGGAGCCTCAGAGGTCTCATCACATCTTTCCCGTGTTATCTCTGGGCACCTTGTGATAGTATAGCAATCTTTCATCCCACAAGCTCCTTAAAGTCTCCAAATGGCCCTGAGGTCTTCTTCCAGTATCTTATCACAACAGGCAACACCTCAGTACATCTTCAGATACAGCATCTACAGATTCACTCAACAACAAATACTTATCTCTTTTACCAAGCATCATTCTTGGCATGTGTGATAAAGCAATGGGTAAATGAGAAAAATCCTCTGCCCACATGGAGTTTTCATTCCTATTGAAGAGCATGGACAATAATGAAGGATATAAGATAATGACAGGTGTTGTAGAGGGAAGAGATAGGAAGGAGGACAGGTAAGTGGTATGGAAGAGTAAATGAAGATTGTAGCTTGAAGTAGCACAATCAAGAAAGTCTTCCATGGAAAAAGTGACTTTAGGGCTAAGACCTGAAGAAGGGAAAGGAGTGGCCTTTAAGTAAAGAGAATTCCAGGCAGTGGCCCTAAGGCAAGAAAGAACCTAGACATACTCTATGTAGAGTATGGAGGTTGATGTGAAGCAACAGAGTAAGGAGAAAAGCAGTGGAAGATGAAGTCAGATCAGAAAGACTGCTAGAAGCAAGATCACACCAGACTTTGTATCATTGAAAGTCTTGAATTGTTGGAGATAGAACCCAGTGGTATGCACCAATTGAGCATAAGAGTGACACTAGATAACATGAGTGTTTGGAATAGCAAAAGTGGAAACAGGGAACCAATCAGGAAGCTGGAAAATTCAGAAGACATTATGGACGCAGTGTGTAGCTGTGTAAGTGGCAGGAAGCAGTGAAACTCTGCCTAGATTTTGAAGATGTGGCCTCAGATATGGCAATAGATTTGATATGAGATGTGGAAAAAAATTTTAAAAAGATAGGTCTAAGGAGGAAAAGAGGTCATCCAAATGTTGGGCCATAGATGCCCTACAGTAGAGGAGTGGATCCAAAAAAAAAATGTGGCACCTATACACCGTGGAATTTTACATAGCCATTAGAAGGAATAATGTGTTATATTCAGGGAAATGGATGGACCTATAACAAACCATGTTAAATGAGATAAGCCAGGCTCAGAAACAAGCAGCACATGTTTTCTCTCATATGCAGAAGTTAGGTCTAAAATGCCCTGGAACATAATAAATCATTCAGAATTCTAGACATTTACACATAGTGAGACCAAAGAAGGTTATGCTTAGGGGAGGACAAAGGTACAATGCCTATGTGTGTTGGGCTCTGGCTATACCTTTAAGGGGCAGTCCCAAGAGGCCTGCCTCTTCTCTTGCCCTGGGGCTGCATGGCTGTTAGCCACTCCTACTTCCCCTCTCCCCCCATCTGGAACTGGAAATGCGGCCCAAACCAGCCCCGCCTCCTGTCTCAGAGCACATGGATATCATAATGGCACCAAGCGGAGCCCAAGGGGGCGGTCCTGTGGGTTGTGATCTCCGCCTCTTGGGGAAGTTCCGTGATATCACTGTGATGGACAGCTCATCAGCCTATCACTAGTATCCAGTTAGTCCCTCCCCTTCCTGCCGCCATTACTGTCATATAAAGCCCTCCCCTGAGTAAAAGGACAGAAGTTCCAGAAGCTTACCCCCAGACTCCTGCGTGTCCTGTGTCCTTCATTTCAGGGGCAGGAGGGGGGCGTTCTTGCATCTACACACCACCAAGGTTTGCACATTGGGCTGCACTCCAGCTTTCCGCCCGGCGGTGGAACATACGCGAGGGTGAAAGGGTTCCCGATATATGTGCACCAGATCACATACTTATCTAAATGAGTCCCAAGAAATTGAAAGAAGATGGCTTTTTTCTTTGTTGCTGTTTTCCTTTTCTTTTTGTTTGTTTGTTCATTTATCTATCTTTGGGAAGGTAATGGGGCACAGAAATGGAGGGACAAAAGATGAACAAATGCAGCAGTGGTACTCACTAGACACTATGTTGAAAATGAATTATACAACTTGTGGGTAGGAGAAGTAGGGAAAAACTGGGTGAGAGTGAAGGAAGAAGTGACATTGTCCAAAAAGAAATATACTCATTACTTGACTTAATTGACTATAACCCCTTTGTGTCTCTCCTAAAAAATAATACATGTATATATACATACATGTGTATATATATTTGTATATGTACAATGTTGGGTCATACTATCAACTGACTAAAAAATCAGTCCAAAGAATGGGAGAAGATATTTGCAAGTCATATAACTGATGAAGTTGAAAATTCCTTAACTCAGAAACAAACAAAAGCAACTTAATTTGAAAATAGACAATAAACTTAAATAGGTATTTCTCAAACAAAGAGTGGCCAGTAAACACACAAAAAAGACTTTCAACTTCATTAATCACCAGGGAAATTCAAATCAAAACTACCATAACACCCTCAATCATAAAAATTAAAAAGCCGGCACTGGCAGCTCACACCTATAATCCTAGCTACTTAGGAGGCTGAGACCTGAGGATCTTGGTTGGAAGCCAGCCTGGGCAAGAAAGTCTGTGAGACTCTTATCTCCAATTAACTACCAGAAAATGGGAAGTGACACTGTGGCTCATATGGTAGAGCACTAGCCTTGAGCAGAAGAGCTTAGAAACAGCGCCCAGGCCCAGAATTCAAGCCCCACGACCAACTAAAAAAAATAAAAAGTCAAAAATTAAAAAAAAAAAAAAAAACTAAGTTCAGATTCTGGTTTGCTATGTGGATTTAAATAAGATCCTAACTCTCCTTAAGTCTTAGTATAAGTTTAATGATCTATTAAGTAAGACAAGCAACATCTACTTTCAAAGTTTTTGTACAGTTTGAATAAAAAATAGCTTATACTTGATTACCTAGACAGTGCAGACTATAGATGCTAAAGTATGGTTAAAGAGAAACATCTGAATAATTTCATACATAAGTAAATTACTTAAGTAATAATTTAACACGAATTATTAGATGGTGTTACAGGGAAAATTGTGAGACTGGAGACCAGGTACAATCATATTTTTTTTTAAATTCTAATTCATTATCTTTAGTTGTACAAAGGGGTTACTATTCAACATGTCAGTTTATGAGTACAATGCATCTTGATCAATATCATCCCTTTGATCATTCACTTCCATCTCTCCCAATGCAGTCATAATATTATGAATTCTCCCACTTTTCCTCTCATATTTTTGATCCATTCATTTATTGAAATACATCTGGAATGTTTTCACAACTTGACTGTGGTGAATAGTGCAACAAAGAACATGGTTGAACAAGTGGCTTTACTGTATCGTTGCATAAATGCCCAAGAGTGGTATTGCTGGATCATAGGGTTATCCCATGTTTAGTTTTTTGAGGAATCCCCAAACTGCTTTCTAAAGCAGTTGCATGAGTTTCCATTCCCACCAACACTGTATTAGGGTTCCTCCCCCTTCATATCTGTACCAGCATCTGTTGTTTTCATTTTTGATGATGACCATTTTAAATGGGGTGGGAATGGAATCTCAGTGATGTTTTGATTTTTATTCCTTTATGGACAGAGATGTTGAACATTTCTTCATGTGTCTATTTTTACAACTTCTTCTGAGAAGTCTTTCTATTTAGCTCTTCTAACCATTTATTAATTGGGTTAGTAATTCTTTGAGGATTCAGTTTCTTGTGTTTTTCACATATTCTACATATTAGGATATTGTCTGACATGAAGCTGGCAAAGATCATCTCTCATTCTATAGGCTCTTCTAGCTTAGTTTGGTTTTGGTTTTGGCCAGTCCTGGGGCTTGGGACTCAGGGCCTGAGCACTGTCCCTGGCTTCTTTTTGCTCTCTACCTCTTGAGCCACAGCATCACTTCTGGCCTTTTCTGTTTATGTGGTGCTGAGCAATCAAACCCAGGATTTCATGCATGCTGGGCAAGCATTCTACCACTAAGGAACATTCCCAGCTCCTCTATAGGCTTTTCTTTTAGCTTATTAAATATGTCCTTTGCTATGCAGAAACATTTTGGCTTTATTTTAATCCATATGCTTATCAATCCAGCATACCTCATTCAAGCCCCAGGGAAGTCAAGAAAGACCTACCTATCTTAGTGCCCTCAGGCTGGAAACAGAGAGTGCTATCTCCACAGGCCTTTTCCAAAAACTTGTCCACCCATTAAAGCTTTCCTTCATTCTGGTCCATGGAAAAGAGCCTGATTTTGTCCACTCTACTGACCCTACCCCCAACCCTGGTGACCTTGTGCATGAATATGATGAGAAAAAAGGGAGATCTGACTTATTACCTCCCAGGAGATTCACAAGGACAGTGTGAGGTACATGCACATGCAATCACATCATGTGTACTTAGGAACTAAGAAAAGCTTTCACTTCTAAATAAGTTGTCTTACTCCTTCAAAAAGAACAGTGCTTATTGAGATAAATGAAAAGAGGGTGGTTGTTTTAAATCAGTATGACTAATGTTTAAAAAAAACAGCTGGTAAGGAATACGAGGTAATCACATACACAGAAACCACCAACTGGGAACACTGCAGTGCTGAACCTACCATAATTTAGCTCCCCCCTTCCCCCTGCCCTATGCCATTGCTCAGAGTGGCAGCTGCGATCTGGGGCTCTGCACATTACAGACCATTAGGAAAAGCAAGATGATTCATCAATTTCTGCTTGTGTTGTTTTAACTTAGTCATTTGGGGGCAGATCTTCTGAGACACTCACAGTAGTCTGAGACTAGATTGATTTTCTTCTTTAAATATCTTGTGGATTTTTACTGCTGTAGTCTCCACCATTTCTCATAAAGTTGCATCAAAACCTTAGAACCAGCAGAGAACTTGGAGGTTGTCTAGAACAATCACTCATCCTCGACAAACATTCCTGGATACCATCCACCCCTTCCCTGAGTTCTTCCCAGGGTAAAAGGTTCAAAGAACATTTTGCTTTTTTCAGATAGCTCCTATTGTTAAGGATATTTTTCTTCAATATAATCTGATAGGATCAACCACTCCTTGGTTATAATCAATCTAGGAGGAAATTATTTCCTTATCCATAGAATAAGTATCCAAAATTTCCTTTAAACTCCTCTTCTGAGTAAGTATCTTTGAATAAGTAACTTTTTTGAATAACTATCTTTGGGAAATGGCATTAAAATGTAACATGAGGCTCCAGATATGAGCTGGCCAGGGCAGAGTAACAACTGACCCTGTAGTCCCTCCTACACATGCTGTCTCCACTTACCATCAGAGTCTGCAGTCATGGAAGCTACAGGCAACATTTGCAAATAATCTACTCTGCTTTTAGGGTGCCCCTGGCTCAACCCCTCAAGCATTAGTTTTTAACCTAAATGGGCCATGTTGAGTAACTGTATCAACTACGTTTTATCTTGCAAGCTTTAAATCAATATAGCAGCCTTGAGATCATCTAACTATCAAATTCTCATTGTCCAAAACTGTGAGAAGTGTTTCCAATAGCTTTACCTTTCATGACAATACTAGGTATCCAAGATTCTGCACCAGAGTCGCCTTATCTTGATGTCATCTTTGAGACACCTAGCCCCTAACTGCCCATAGAACTGATTTGCACCATAATGCTCTAGCCTCCAAAAGGTACTTCATCAAAAGCATACTTGAAACTCACCCTTGCATGAGGCAGATGGTTTACTATATGACATATGTCCTCTTTAAGAGTAGCCAAAAGAAACTTCTCTGCTCTCAATGCTGGTTTTTCTTTCATACAGACACTTTTATTTATAACATTTCCTCTTTGCTTAGGGTGTGTGGAAGCCCACAGGAAAGTTAGTAAGCCACTTGCAGGAAGTGTTGAGATTGTAACGGCCAGGACATGGACTTCATGGACCAGGTTCATCTTGTTCCCTAACCTCCTTTTTCCTTATCACATATGTGTGTGTGTTGTATGTACTATATATACACATATATCAAGATAGTAAAGATTTTTTTTAGAGCAAAGATCTAAGTGGAAGATGGGTAAATAACACACACTATGTTTTTCTAAGCATTTTATACACAAGGATCTTACAAGATTTTATTAGAAGTGACATCATATCAAAATGCACTCTTTTCAAAATCCATATATCTGTAGGATTTAGAACCACTTTAAAAAATCTCCTGGCTTTCCTGAAACCACAGGATATCTTAATTATAACTTCTTTCTTTTTTTAAACATTTTGAAATCATAAGAATAGTTCCAATTTTTAGGACTTCCCCAGTGATTGATAACAACCTGGCTGTTCCATCATTTAGTAAGGTAGGGGATGGGGTCTATGTTCTGTTCTTCCTTTCAAAATTTAGAGCATTCATTCATTCCACGTGTCCAGAATCCCACCTATTCTCCATGTCTAACGAGAGCTCATGGATAATAACTGAATTCCTAAGCATAAGTTCTTTCGATATTCTGGGGTAATTAATAAATGCAGTGAACTTTATATTGAAGCCCAAGAAAAATTGGGCATCATTCTTTTGAGAATAAGGTTAAATGAATGTTACAAGCTGTTATAGTGGTTAAATTATAATAATTAGTATTTTGTGCAAATAATTTTATCCCAAATATAAGCCTCAAAAGACAGGAGTAAAAGAAGTAAGAGAATTAAAATACTGGAGTACCCACTATGCCATAGGTGCCACACTGAGTGCTTCAAATCCCTCCTTTCACTCTCAAAAATCTTGTGAAACAGGTATTACACAGCCTTCAAGTGAGAAAATTAAGTTTTGGAAGCATGAAATAGCTCTCTTGGATTGCAAAGATAAACTGCAAAGCTAAATCTTAAACCCAAAGCCTATGTTCCCCACCCTGTATCAGACATGTGTAATTGAGAGGAATAACATATGATGGCTAGCCAGTTTAAACTTTTATCTGACTGGAAAATGACAGTCATAAAGTTTGTACTTGACTTAGTATTCTTGGTATTTCAACACAAAAGTCAACCCTAGAACTGAGAAACCAACATAAAAGTATTGTACATCCCTAAAAACAAGCAAATTGGAGGGGAGGGGGCCTGTGTCAGGGAACCACATTATTTTTACCAAAGTACTAAAAGCTAGCAAGGCAAGTAATGTGCATTGCTCAGAGAGAAGCTCGTAATAAGATTTAAGCCCTCAGACATACACATAAGGAAATATGACAATAACATTAGAGGAGAGTGAAGAGAAAAGAAAATGATCAAAAGTTAGATCAAGCAATAACATATGATAGTTAAAGTTAATGAAGAGAAAGGCATCTATATTTAACTGCTTGTACTTCTTCAAATTTACTTTAATTTCAGCTCAAGTAGAAAATAACAGCAGTGAATGTGTAAAAAAAGTCTCATCCCTCCAGGATAAGACCCTCCTTCTTTTGGTATTTCGAGGCTAGTACTGCCAGGCTCAAACCCAGAAGAGAAGTTTGGGCCCTCAATTTGACACAGCATGCTGCCCTATTTGTGTAACAGAGAACAGATAGCCCCTAAAATCAAGACTTGCAAATAATACATCACTGACTGTGTAACCTAAAGAACTAAACCATCATGAGAAAACAAATTGCTGATGAGAATAGCATGGCTGACATTACAGGCATGTATGGATATATTACAATGAACCTTTTTGTATAATTAATATACACTAAAAACAAAAGTGTAGCTGTCAAATCCCCATCAGATATTAGTATTTCCCGTGTTCATTTAAGGCTTTCTCCTGTCCTCCCTTTTATCAAATAGGGACCCTTAATCTAGGAGAGCATGATGCCAACTTTCAGGATATTCCCAGGATAATCCTCTCTGGAAACTTGTTCACAGGCACACCTAGCGTGATGCTTTGCTAATCTCCTCAGCACTTCTCATTGTAATTCAGAACAGTAGCCATCAGAGAGAACAATCACAATGGTAGAAATAACAGCTAGCACTCTGGCAAGACAATATATGAGAGAACCTATGGTTACCATGAACTCATCTAACAACTCTGAGATGCGTATGATGTTTATGTCTACTTTTTGGATGGGAAAACTGAGGCCCATTAAAACAAAGTGATTAGCCCACAAAACACATAGCTATTAGGTTGACACACTTGGGATTTAAACCAAAGTTATCTGACTCTGGAATCCAAGTCCTTAACCATGACAACCATAGTAGAGCATTGGACAGCAAGTGAGGTGTCTAAGACAATGGCGGTGGCAACAGAAGGGGTCGTCCACATCTCCATAGAGGTATTATTCATAAAGGAAAGGACTCGGCAATACCACAGCAGCAACCATATGGTAATAACGAACCTAAACAGCCACATTACAGGATGAGAGAGAAATCTTGGCTGATTATAGTTAACCTTAAAAGATGGGCTTTTAAGAAAAGATATTTTTATAACCTGAAGATGAATGATATCTGGGAGACTACCTGGAAAGTTGAATGTGAGAGTGGATGCAGGTCCGAGCCAAGCAAGAAGCTGAAGGCTTGGATGCCAAGATCCATTGTCTAAAACCTGAGTCTGGCTGGGGCTCAAAAGATGAAAAATTCAAAAACAGAATCTAGGTCTCCCAGGCCCAGCCCATGTGGCATGCATCCTCTTGAGAGAGGCCCCTGGATTTCAGAAGTCTAGAAATGTGTGTAGAGAAATAAGGCAAAACACAGCAGGTGATGCCAGCTGGAACCTTCTCTGTTTTATTCATGCCTCGTTGGCAGACGGCTGGTTCCCAGGAGGTGGCTGAATCTCACAAGGTTCAGATGTTAGAGGAAACAAATAACTAATTGTGCTGAACCTCAGCTCAGATTCATTCTGGGGTGTGGACAAGCGTTTGTGTCTCCAGCGACTGCAGTGAAGTGGAAAGTGTATATTAGCCAGCTTGGTGATCTGAATTGAACAGAATCATTGAATAGGTGCCAAATCTGTGGGTGACTAGATGTCCTGTGTGGGCCAGGACAGTCCTGAGAAATCATGGCCATTGTCAATAGTGGCTTACACTTGAGAGATAAGACATTGTCCCTGTTTCCCCCTGGTAACACAGTATCTCTCTCTCTCTACTCTTAAGTTTGATTAAACCCTATGTGTTTTTTTCATCTGTATTCTTCTACCTAGATGAGTAACAACTCTACTCCCTGCTGTGTCAAAGAACACATCCTTTTATGTGTTTTAAAGCTACCTATTTGACGCATCAAGCCACGCCCTTCCATTCTAGTTCAACTCTGAAGCCCAAATTAGAACCAATTAGAACTGCTTCTAACTGCTCCTCTATATGCAGGAAGAGATCTTCTGCTGAGAGGAGACTAGTCAAGGGAAGGATAGTGGACAGGCTTGCTTTTGCCTCTGGGTCAGTCTCAGATCATTAAAGATGTAGATATAACTTCGCATCATGGAAATCCAGGGTGTATGACCTAAATTCTCAGGTAAGGATCCAGTTCATTTGACTCAGGGAGAAAGTACCTCTTGTCTCAACATTGGAAGCACACTATATTTCAACAGGGAGAGAAAATGGTGGTTTCTGATAGAAATATTTCCTTTAGAAATAAGATGTAATACAAATTAGGAGGGAAAAAAATAACGTTCAGGGTGTAGTATTCACAGAATCTAGAAAAAAGATATCAGGTTTACCACCTTCAGGATTGTATATATAGGCATGAAAGTCAGATGTCTACAGAGACAGGCAAAATCAAGAGAGTAGATGTGACATGATAGGAGAGAGTTAGAAGAGGAGGCTAGGCAAGGAACCTCGGGAGATACCCAAGTCTAAGAGAAATGTGAAATTGGAGCCAGTAACATGGGCTAGGAGCAGTAGTCAGATAAAATAACAAAGATGAACTCCTGAGCAGGAAAAGCAAATCAAGACTGAGAAGACACCAAAGGACTTGACATGGAGAAGCCTTCATAAGAGTAGTTTCAGTAGAGCAGAGTGTGGAAATTGGATGCCACTGGATGAAGACATGAAAGGAAGGGGAAGGGAAAAGATGCTGGGAGCTCTTCCTTTACAGCAAGTGGAGTCAGCAGAAGATATCTCAAGGGTCCTAGCAATGGATGAAATCCTTGCATCCTGAGCCATCTTCAGTTACTTCAGAAATTAAAGATGTCTAGGCTGGGTATAAAAGCAAGGAAGTTACAAGGTTTGTTCTTGAAGCTCTGTAAATGATGCTGCTTCCATTCCAAATTTAAGCTTTCAGAGTAAAAGCCAGAGAACAGCCAGATTTTTGTCATATTTTTAGACACTTTGTTTCTTCTGCTTAGACATGAAAGTTTTTTTTTTTTCTTATGGTGATGAATTAAAACTGTTGCCCAGCTACATGGGGGGGAGGGGGGTTTTGTTCATTGATTATATGAAACACAATGGTGTTTTTTTTCAATTTGAGTTTTACTTCCTTTCATGAATTTTTTCTATTCTGTCTTTCGTTATTCATTTTAACCCATTTGCTTAAAGATTTTCTTCAGGAATCCCAATCATCTATATACTTACTCATGGGGCTTGAGCATCCGTATTCTTTGTTTTCTGTGGAGGAAACAAGACAGTTCCTTAAAATGCTCCATGAGAGCTGAAGTTCTCTTGTCTGTACTCTGCACAGTAAACATACACTCGGTTTTCTTCACCCAGTGCACAGCTCTACCACCTGTTTCACCTCTTTCCACAAACACAGTCCGATTGCCTGATGCCATGAATCTGCATGCACTTTGGTGCATGGCCCTGCGATGTGCAATGTGCACAGCCCTCTGGAATTCCCAGCATGCCGTGTGGCCAGGGTTATTGTGGTTTGTTTTCCAACTCAGCCCAAAGAGCTCCTACGTGAAAGAGATTTTTCTCTGAAAAAAAAATGTAATATAACTCCACTAGTCCTTCCACTCAATCCTGACCTACCATCCAAGTTGTTTCCTTATACATCTCCTCCACCACCAGCCCCCCATATATGGACTGATATGGCCAGGCTTTAAGCCTTACAAACTAATCTATACAGGGAGTGCTCACCCTAACAGATTCTCATCCAAGCTGACCTCCAGTTCCACAAGCCTGATGATGGATGGAATGTTGAAGTAGCAAGTCCTCATGTCAAAGAAATTCTATGCCATGTTTTCAAGCCACAGACATGCCAAAGAAAGAAACCTGGATGGGTATGTCTCAATTTTGCTTTTTTTTGGGGGGGAGGGGGGTAATTGTATGTATTCATCCTCAATATTTAAACCATGCTGGACATTACTTTTGTTTTTATGTTTAAATTATCCTTTTTCCCTCTTTGTCTCTTTAGGCACTTTAGTAGGAAAGTGGAGAAGGACTTCATGGGGAACTGCTAGCTAGACTCCATTTTTAGCCAGGACTCCTGTAGCTTCCTAATGAATAATTAAAACATGCCTAGGGAGGCTATCCAGCCACTAAATCAATGCTGGAGATTATTCACTGAGGATGTGAAATCTGGGAACCTCAATGTACAAAGAGAAAAACATTATTTTATTTTTCTTCAGGAGGGAAATAAAAATGCCTAACAACTGACTAAGAGTCCTAATAGAAAAGATGACAAAGAACAGTATCCCTAAAATAAAAGGCTTATAGGGTGAGCTCAAGTTGCTCTCCGCAGCATTAAGAGTACCATGCTACAGATTTAGGATTCATGTCACCAAATCAAGTCCTTGTTAGAATGCAGGCAATAATGTTTTGCAAAACAGAACATCATGTGGTGGCCTTGCTAATCTTCTGGATGCGACTCAGTTGGAAGCTGACAGTGCACAGGCATGCCTTGGATGGAAAAGAGCTCTTCACATGACATAGCAGATTTTAGGGCCACTGGGAATTCATATGAGAAACATGATCAAATATAGTGCTGGATAGGGACAAGTATAACATAGCTGACCATAAGCATTGAAGTCACATGAACATCTCCACACTTGGCACCGTTGGAATTAAAACTCTCCAGGAAATTGGAGATCCGTTGGTGATTTGGTGTATACATGAAAGAGAACACAGGAGAAGCATCACTACTTGAGGGACATTGCAATTGAATCTTGCCATCGTTTTCAAAAAAGAATTTAAGTTAATTTCTTCAGTTAAAAAAAAAGAACTAAAACTATGATACACACACACACACACACACACACACACACACACACAATGGAAATTTACTCATCCCTTAGGAGGAATATTACATCCTTTGCGAATAAATGGATAGAACTGAAAAAAAATTAAGTAAAATATGTCAGGCCCAGAGACACAAAAGATGCATGCTTTCTCTCATAGGTGGAAGCCTAAACTACTTTATAAGTGTACAAGTAAACACATACGGGGGTGTATGCAAGAGTACAAAAGTATATTCATCAAAGAATGGCATTTGCAGAAGTGGTGCTGTGGCTCAAGTGGTATAGCAATAGCCTTAAGCTGAAGAGCTCAGGGACAGTGCCCAGAGTTGAAGTCCCATGACCACCACCAACAACAACAACAAAAAAAAAAAAACAATTTTCATTTTCCAGGCACTGGTAGCTCACATGTAGCTTTTCAGGAGGCTGAGATCTGAGGATGGTAGTTCAAAGCCAGCCCAGGCAAGAAACTCAATGAAACTTTTATCTCCAGTTAACCACCAGAAAACCAGAAGTGGCACTGTGGCTCAAAAAGTAGAGTGCTAGCATTGAGCTGAAGAGCTCAGGGACAGTGCCCAGGCCCTGAACTCAAGCTCTCTGACTGACATTAAAAAAAAAAAAAAAAAGGAAAAGAAAGGCTGGTAATGTGGCCTAGTGGCAAGAGTGCTTGCCTCGTATACATGAAGTCCTGGGTTCAATTCCCCAGCACCACATATATAGAAAACAGCCAGAGTGTTGCTGTGATTCAAGTGGCAGAGTGCTAGCCTTAAGCAAAGAGAAGCCAGAGACAGTGCTCAAGCCCTGAGTCCAAGGCCCAGGACTGGTAAAAACAAAACAACAACAAAAAAAAAAAAAAAAAAAAACATAAAAAAAAAGAAAAGAAAATGATGGTGTTGGCAGGGGAGAATTCAAATGGTGTCATTTCTCAGAAAAACCAATTCACAGTCCTACAAAATGAATACCAGAAAACTGGTACTTGAGAGGTGGGAAGAAAGGAAAGTCAGGGTAAGGAGTAGGTGAATGAACAGAGAAATGGAGGGAGAGAATGCAGTCATAATATTCAGTGCATATCCCCTGAAACTAAGAAAATGGAAGGGAGGCATAAGGGAGAAGCATGAAAGTGGGGACATCACTCAAGATACATTGAACTTAGAAAAGTGATTTGTGGAACGGTAATTCCTTTGTACAACTATTTAAAGATAATAAGATATAATTTTTTTAAAACCCTAAAGAGGTAAGTGGGTAGATGTCTCTCTGCCAGCCTAAATCTGTTTCCACCAAGAATATGGTGTTGTTCCATGAGAAACATGAGTTCTCTGTGTTTAATGCCCTAAATAGAGGATGTCTTGGTCGCCTTTCTGAGGTCCCTGTCAATATCCCTAACCACTCCCAAGAGTTAAACATGCAAACTTCTTTAACAGCCAGATGATGTGCAAACACACAACAAGGAGCTTGCCTCCAGGACCCAAGAAAAGCTAAAGCTTCAGCCTGATTTCAAGTAATTCCCCGTCTGTCCTGTCCTTTCCTGTGGGGGGTGGTGATGGGGGGGGGCCTGCTAATCCTTGGATACATTTATTTTAGAACCAAAAGATTATTTAGAGATATATAGTCCCTCCCTGTCACTTGAGGACACTTAGTCTCTGAACGACTAAAAGGCTTGCTGGGCTCATGTGTATAGTTGGAGAAGTAAAATTAGTTTCCAAATTCTGGTGCTCATTTGAGGTTTTTTTCTCCTCCACATCAATCTCCTTACATATTGGCTTGTGCAAATTCTGAAGGAGGTAGCATAGTACTCAGTTAAATTTATTCAATGCCTCCCATATGTTGGTATATTACTTCTGTGGTCACATGAAAATCCTAATTCCTGAGAATGAGAATAAAAGGCAAAGCCAGGCACTGGTGGCTCTGCTACACAGAAGGCTGAGAAGTAAGATTGTGGTTCAACACCAGCCAAGGCAGGAAAGTCCATGAGACTCTTATCTCCAATTAACCAACAGAAAACCAGAAGTGGATCTGTGGCTCAAAGCTGTTAAGAGTGCTATTGTTGAGCAGAAAAGTCAGAGACAGAGTCCAGGCCCTGAGTTCAAGTCCTGTGACCAAGAGAAGAAAAGTCAGTATACTAAACAATGAGAACCATCCAAGTTCTTTGGGGGGTTTTCTTTGTTTGTTTGGTTTTTGCCAATCCTGGAGCTTAAACTCAGGGCCTGAGCACTGTCCCTGGCTTCTTTTTGCTCAAGGCTAGCCCTTTACCACTTGAGCCATAGCTCCACTTCTGGTTTTTTTTTTTATATATGTGGTGCTGAGGAATCAAACCCAGGGCTTCCTGTATGTGAGGCAAGCACTCTACCACTAGACCATATTCAAAGCTCACCCTCCAAGTTCTTTAACCTAAAGAGTATTTACAATTCTGGTAGCAAGATGTAAATGCCCTATTCCCCACTTAGCAAGAGATCAAAAGATCCCACCCGAGGAGGGTAGATGTTTGCTTAACAAAATATGTTGGCATTTAAGAATCCCCAACTAAAGCACCAGGTTCTTTCTTGGTAGATAGTGAAGTCACCTAGGCATGGTCAGGCCCCTACCTGTGGTATACACACCTCACTCAGATTTTGTATTTCAACCTGGGATTTCAGAAAAAACTTCTAATTTTTAGACAGAGACCAATAGAAACTAATGTCTTCAGAGAGGTCTTTTTTTAAAGCATATTATATTTACTAAACAAGAATAGGATATGATGAGAAAAGGATATTCTAATACAGTGGTCCCCTGTGATACCTAAAACTATAGGTAATATTGAACCAATACCTGTGGTAAAGTTTGTAAGTCAAGGATGATAGTAATTAACAGTGATAACCACTATTAAAATAATAGTGATAAGCACTATTAAAATTATAACATTAGACTGTAATAGCAGTTCTGTGAATGTAGTCCTGTCTGTCCTTTCATCTAGCTAGCTGTCTGTCTGTCTATCATCTATCTACATCATCATCTTGTACTCACCCTTTTGTGATGATGTAAGGTGACACCATGTGTTATGATAGGAGGAAGTGAAGTGAATGACATAGGCATTAGGACATAGTGTTGGGCTACTACAGAATGGTTACTCAAACACAGCACTGTGATACCACCACAGTCAATCTGCTGACCTGGACAGCTACTGTGAACAACTGGGTAGCACATACAATGTGAAGACTCCAGGCACAAAGATATTCATGTTCCAGGCAGGACAGAAGAGGATGGCATAGGATTTTATCATGTTACTCAGAATAGCACGTAATTACAAACTTGCCAATTACTTCTGGAATTTAATTATGTTCAGATTATGGTTGAACATGTGTAACTAAAATTATGGAAAGCAAAACCTTGAACAGGGGGAGAATACACTATCCAGAGAATATTTTTAAATAGTCATATTCAAAAATAGAAAAAAAGAAAAAGTAAGCAGAAAAGTTAAAAGACTAAGTGGAATAAGTCCCCCAGAAAAACAGAACAAAAACAAAATGTAAAGATATCAATACAGATCTCATTGGTAATAATTAGTATATATCTAGGATAGTCCTAGCAGAGGATCGCAATAGCTCAATGACTATGTACATATGATCATACAAGATGATGCTAAACAAAATAAACTCCAAGATATGAAAACAAGTGGTATTTCATTGTTGTTGCTATTTTTAATGTACTATGTGCAATTATTTCTTTTTTCTCTCATTTTTCTTCCCTATGGTTTATCCCCTGTTGTCACTAATTTAATTTTGGTACCCTGGGTATTGTATATACACTTACCTGAATTAGAGAAGAGAAAGGGAACATCAAAATGGTGAGACAAAGGACAAAGGGCAAACCAACGCAACTGTGATACTGACAAGGCAATATGCTCAAAATTACCTATACAACTGGAGGGGGAGGGGGAAAGGTGGGAGAAAAATAAGGGAGAGGGTAATAAGTTTGATAAGAAATGTACTCACTACCTTACCTATGTAACCCCTCTGTACACTACCTTGACAATACAATTAAATTTTAAAAAAATATATCAATACAAAAAGATCTAACATTTTAATTAGAAGGAATTCAGAAATGAAAAAATAGGAAGAGTACATTGCTGAAGAAGTAACACAAATAAATGCCGAAAAGTGAAGACAATTGATACCAAGTTGCGAAGGCCTGGAACAGTACAGTAAAACTCACCCAGTATCCTGAGGAGCCTTAGCGCAAGTGTTAGAGGTCACTTCCACAACTGACCTCTACTGACCCATATTGGTGGTCCAACATGTCCAGGAAAGGCCTGATCCCTGACTGGTAGGCCAGCCTTCCCCATGCATACCCCTAAAGACTCCCTACACCAAAAGATACATTTTCCCCCCACTAAGAAGAATTCAGCTCTCAGTAAATCTTGGAAGGATTCAGATGATTGATTACTTTGCCCCTGATGACTTGCAGACCCTCTCCTACTCCTAGGATAAGGGAGATACTGGTAGAAACTTAGGTTTTCCTTCTTTAGGAGAGACTCCCCACCTATTTCTCTGAAACAGGTTGGATGTAAATATTTATGCATGTTGTTTGCATCCCACCTTGACAACCAACCTTCCCACAGAGTTGGCACAATGGTAGAAACCATGACAACAGCAACAACAAGCATGTGATAAACATCTGTATGCTCAAATCTTTTCTCTTAAAAAAAAAAGTGGGAGGGAGGGAACCTAACAAAGCACATCGGAATAAGCAGAGACTTTCAACTTAGGGCTTTACAGGTCTTAAGTATACATGGATATTTTGCACAACTTTGGAAAGTGGGTTTCTGTGATCATTTGCATACAATGTTCAGATGGACTTAAGTAACTTTCCCAGGGACCCACAGACAGGGAGTGGTAGAGCTGGAGTTATACCAGCATCCTCTGACCCCAATCCAGCATTCTATTGTATAGATTTATTGTACATCAAATACTCATTGCTTATTGGGGAATTGTGTGTTAAAAACCAAATGGGAAAACATGTCACAGTCACCAGCTTAGCAAACTAGGGTCACCAATCATTCTACCAGTGATGTGAGGGAACCAGAATTCTCACACATTGCTACTGAGAGTGGAATTTAGTGCAACCACTTTGGAAAACAATTCAGTATTAGCTACCTTCTTAAAGACAGACATATCTCAAAATCAGAAGACATATAGATATAGATCATGAAGAAACTCGAGTATTTGTGATTAAAAACTGTGTACCAGAATATTCTTTTTAATAATAAGCCCAATATCATCTTAGACAATAAACTATGATGTATCCATATAATGGAATACTTGACATCTAGGAAAATGAATGCAACATGCAATGACATGGAAAAACCACAGGGGCTTAATATTGGATGAAAAAAAAAAAAGGAAAAATGTACCAAGTACGAGTTTGCTTAATTTAGATAAAAAATATTTACTAAGCTGTGTGCTTTAGTCTTACAATCAAGTATAGTAAAATTATAAAGTGATGGTAATAAATATGAGACTTGGGCTGGCAGTATCACTTATATATAATATACAAACTTCTCTATTTACTCAGCAGTTCAAAAACAGTTTTATTAAAAAGAATATCTACTAACATATGAAAATGCATGACAAAGTATTCAAATAAGCATTGTGAATAATATGATATGCTAACATAAAATGTGGTTTATTATATTATTGAAAAATTAGAAAACTCCTATAATCCTGGCTACTCAGAAGGCTGACCAGAGAATTAAGGTTCAAATCCAGTGCAGGCAGAGACTCTATAAGAGACTCTATAAGACTCTTATGTCCAGCAAACCAGCAAACTCTTATGTCCAGTAACCAGCAAAATGTTGGAAGTGGTATGGCTTAAGTGGTAGAACACCAGTGTCGAGAAAAAAAGAAAGAAAGAACATATGGCCCTGAGTTCAAGCTCCAGTACTGGCACAAAAATTAGAATAGAAAAGTATATACATATATGTATACATATATGTATATATACATATATATTAGAAAGGATAACTACAATTACCCATAAGTTTCACCTATAAATGAACACAAGCAAGAGGAAATAAAAGACATTTTATTTTTGAATTTTTCTTCTTTACTTTTATTTCCATTGTTTTTGTCATAAATTTGTGCCAATAACAAAATGATCTAATTGATCAGAAAAAAAATAATGTTCTAAACAGGTCTTCAGTTAAAAAATATATGGGCTATGGGCCTAATAACCAAGGTATGCAGGTTATAACTTCTCTCAACTGTAAACAATGTATCCAAGGGGAAAAAAATCAGTTTCCTAAACTTGAGATCTGCTTGGGAATGGGCTTGGTGAGTGAAAGTACTGGGGACTGAACTCAGAACCAGAGATCTGTTCCTTAGCTTTTTCACTCAAAGCTGGCACTCTACCACTTTAGCCATTGATCTATTTCTCTATTTGGATGGCTAATTGAAGATAAGAGTCTCAGGGACTTCCCTGCCTGGGATGGCTCCAAACTCTGAGACTCCTGAGTATGTAGGACTACAGGCATGAGCCACCAGAACCTGACTAAACCTTTTTTTACATAGTATGCAGGAGCCTCCTTTAACCCTGACAGCACAGAAGTGTGGTATCCAGAAGCCAAGAAAGAGTCACAACCATAGAATCTTCCCTCGGCCAATTCTGAGACACAATGGCCTCATTTTATAGAATACTGATATGAATTCTGCAGATAAAAAGTCCACAGCCAATTTATTTCTTGTTACAGGGGGAATAAAATTTAAAGAAAGAATATCAAGTTCTACTTGCTTTTCAACCAGAAGTGTTAGTATTCTGCATTGAAATGTCGTGGATAATTCAAAGTCATCAGAGACATAAAAGTCTGACTTATTTTAAGTCTAAATGTTTCTCAAACAGATATGAAAATGAAAAAGAAATCACATTAATACTTACCTGCCAAAATATCTAAATTTGTAAAGAGAACAGAAAAGGAAGGACAAATTATCGATCATGCTCAGACTTTAAATCACAACTGAAGTGTTCATGCCATCAAACTTAGAAGAAAAAAAATCAATACTGCTGTGTTGAAGTTAAGAATAAATTAGAGGCATGTAAAAGTCTGGAATAACAATATGCTATAAAAATTACTGATATAAAAATATGCCATTTAACAAATTTGATACTACAGAGGCATAAAATTCAACATGGAGTCTGGAAGCAACCATGTGAACATAAGGTGGTAGCTGGGGTGATGCCAGCATGGTTAATTCAGAAAGAAACCCAAATTTATAACTGGTTAGGTTTTATTTCTCTTTTGAAGATAAATTACATGCCAGAAATCGGTATATTTTCAATTTTTCTACTGATATTTAAAGGTTAAAAACTGGACAATATGAAAATATATTTTCAGTAAAAATAGTTCCTCAAACCTCAGAAAATACTTCAGTTCACACACATATATGTGTATGTACAACACACACACACACACACACACACACACACAACTTTCATTTGTCCATCTCCTGTGCTAGATCTTCAGTAATGAACCATTTTAGGTTACCAGTTGTAATATATAGGTTTAAAATGTGTGATCATTTAAAAATGACTGGTGTAATTTTGGTGTTTCAAAATTGTTCAGAGATTTTTAAAGAAATATATTTATGAAGAGTTGGAAAAGAAGCCCTGAGCTGATTGACAGTTTGGAGTTTGTGTTTCCACCATCTGATTGTCGCCAAGATGCAAATGTGATTAAGTTCTGAGAGACAGGAATCTGCAAAGTGTCTGTGGCTTATTAGAATCCTTCCTGTAGGTATCAGCCAGCAGGGGCATCAAGGGTGACCTTTTGATTTGCAACTTCAGGAGTCCCATAGACTAGGGGAGGAAAAAATACTTCCCATTACATGCACCAAATGCAACCTATCAGTAGTATTGTTATTAGAAAGTAGGATTCTGAATTCAAGTCTAGGATCAACAGGAAAAATAATTTCTATGGTTTGTTTGACCTAGCACACAAGGAGAAAATGGTGATGAAGGTGCCAGGTCTTTGCCCTGAGTAAATTCCACAATTACCTTCATCATTAGAAAGTAAAATATACTCTTACATAGATACAAAGTGTTACAAATACATTTCTTCATTCACATAAATGTTGCATAAATCCAAACCCACTTTGTGCCCCTATTTATTCAACAATGATAGCAATTCACTTTTTAAATCCATCCTTTGTATCCATTTAATAAGTTATAATTACATGTGCTATATACTGTGGTAGGCACCTGTAGATACAGTATCAAGAATAGCTGGTTTGTGCTCTCCAAAATTCACAATCTAACTAAAAGGCACAAAAGTCGTTAACATACACTAAGCCTCACATAGCAATGCAAAAAGTATTATAGAAAAAACAACCAATTCTTCTAAGGCAACTTACAAAGCTTTCTCACAAGATATGACATTGCTTTTGGTCTTGAAAAATAGAAAGTATGTGTCACATGTGATTGACAAAGGTGTTCCATTCATCAATCAATAAACAAATAACCGGGGCTGGGGATATAGCCTAGTGGCAAGAGTGCCTGCCTCGGGTACACGAGGCCCTAGGTTCGATTCCCCAGCACCACATATACAGAAAACGGCCAGAAGCGGCGCTGTGGCTCAAGTGGCAGAGTGCTAGCCTTGAGCGGGAAGAAGCCAGGGACGGTGCTCGGGCCCTGAGTCCAAGGCCCAGGACTGGCCAAAAATAAAAAATAAAAATAAATAAATAAATAAACAAATAACCTTTGTTTTTCCAGAATCTACAACAGTCATTGAAAACAGAAACAAATGCCCAGTCATGTTCCATGAAGTGTGTGATAGAGGTTCCTAGGGATACACAAGTAATATCCAGGAAAGGAACAGAGTAGACACAGTAGTGATGAGGGGAGGGGTGATGAAAACCAGTGTTAAAGGATATTATTTCCTTTTCTTTTTTTTTCTTTTTTTCTTTTCTGTCAGTAGTGGAGCTTGAACTCAGAGCCTCTCGGCCCTGTCCCTGACCTCTTTCTGCTCAAGGCTAACACTCTACCACTTTGAGCCACAGCAGCACTTCTGGATTGCTTGTAGTTAATTGGAGATAAGAGTCTCCAAGACTTTCTTCCCCTGCCTGTCTTCAAACCATGATTCTCAGATCTCAGCCTCCGGAGTAGCCTGGTACGCCTGGAAACAGGCTCTATCGTGGTATTCTTTATTCTATGAATGTCCTGCCCAGTGCTGGTGGCTGACACCTGGAATCCTAGCTACTCAGGAGGCTGAGATTTGAGAATCATGGTTCAAAGACAGTTGAGGCAGGAAAGTCTGGGAGACTCTTATCTCTAAGTAAGCACCAAAAAGCTAGAAGTGGAACTTTGGCTCAAGTGCTAGAGTGCTAGCCTTGAGCAAAACACAATCAGAAACAGCACATAGGCCTTGATTCCAAGTCCCAGTATTGGCACCCCTCCCCTCAAAAAAAAGAATACCTTTATAAATCACTATCTTGAGAGTCCTGTGTCTACATGGGATACAAAAAGCTCATGGGTGGCAGGGGAAGGGGGGAGGATTAAAGATTAAACTACCCTACAGTCCAGTTATACTATCCTAAACATTATCTGAACGAGTATAAGACAACATGCAGATAAGATACCTGCTCGTTCATTTTTATAGCATCAATATTCATAATAGTTAAAATCTGGAATAAGCCTAGGTGCCTATAAACAGATAAATGGATAAAGAAAAATGTAGTGCCTGTATACACAATTCAGCTGTAAAGATGAGTGAGATCATTGCAAGAAAATGGATGGAACTGGAATATGATCATATTAAGTGAAGTAAGCCTGGCTGAGAAGGTCAAATATTACCTTTCTCTAATAGAATCTTGTCCTTAAAAATGAGTGATAGGAATGGAAAACAGTTTCTGTCTGGGGATACCAAGTGGGGAAGGTTCAAAAAGAGGATGAGAAAGGGGTAAATGTGGTCAAAGGGTCCTATAGACATGCATGGAAGTAGAAGAAAGCCTGATGGACCCTCAGATCTCAGCCTCCTGCGTGGCTAGGATTATCTGTGTGAGCCACCAGTGCCTAGCTCTTCTTCTTATAGTACCTTCTGGTTTTTCCCACCCTGTTTCATGGTCTTTTGAAGTGCTACTCACTGCACTGCAGGATCTTAATTAAAATATCAGATGGGCAGGGTGATCACACCTACAGTGGAGGGGCAAGGAGTATATCTACTTTAGAAAACTATTTAGGTGTTATTTAAATGTTAAACATGTGACTCAGCAACTCTACTCCTAGATACTTTGTCATGAGAAACATGAGAAACCTGGGAGGTTCCCTCTGAACTAACAACATTTATCAACTCTTTCTGTAAGTTTGTCTTGTAGTCTTCAAATAGCATATCTATTCATTTGCACAACGAATCTTTTTTAAAAAAAATTTATTGTCAAATTGATGTACAAAGAGATTACAGTTTCATATGTTAGGCATTGGATACATTTCTTGTACTGTTTGTTACCTTCTCCCTCATTCCCCCCTCCCCTCCCCTTTTCCCTTTCCCCCCATGAGTTGTTCAGTTCATTTACACCAAACAGTTTTGCAAGTATTGCTTTTGTAGTCATTTGTCTTTTTTACCCTGTGTCTCTCGATTTTGGTATTCCCTTTCAGTTTCCTAGTTCTAATACCAGTATACACGGTTTGCACAATGAATCTTGATTAGTATCACTTTCCATCTTTCTCTTCCTGCCATCTATCCCATCCTTACCTGTCTCAAGTGTCCTAGTTCCATTTTCAATATTACAACTGCATTCACCCATAATTCCTCTCTCCGTTCATCTGCCTCCTTCCCCATAACCTGAAGTCAAGGCAAGTTTCAGATTCCTGGTATCAAAGCTTAAAAGGGGAAAAGAACTGAGCTCTGACTTACAAGTAGTGAAATGAATCTAATAAAATGCAACCAATGATCTTTAAGTCCAATCCATTTTTAATGTTGCCATGAAATCTTACATGAAATGTATTGATAGTAGGTAAAAATGGGGGGGAATCTAGATAAATATCAGCAGAGGAATTAAAAAAACAGTGTTATATTTGAAGAATAAAATACCACTCAGTGATCGAAAGGAATGAACTACTGATACAGAAGTTATAAAATCTCAAAATTATTATGCTCACTACACAATATAAAAGCATACATTATCTGCTTCCATTGAGAAGAAACTTGAGACAAAAAGAAGCTCTGGGGATGGAAGGCAAATCAGTAGTTGGGGATGAGCACATGGATTGGCTAGCAAGTAACAGGAAGGAACATTCTGGGTTGATCTTTTATTTTACATCTTTATATGCAGTCATCCAAAATGATTGAACTTGGGCTGGGGATATGGCCTAGTGGCAAGAGTGCCTGCCTCATATACATGAGGCCCTGGGTTCGATTCCCCAGCACCACATATACAGAAAATGGCCAGAAGTGGCACTGTGGCTCAAGTGGCAGAGTGCTAGCCTTGAGCAAAAAGAAGCCAGGGACAGTGCTCAGGCACTGAGTCCAAGCCCCAGGACTGGCCAAAAAAAAACAAAAAAAAAAATGATTGAACTTAAAGGGTTAATCTGTGTTCTTTGCAAATGCTTAGACTGAAAGTAGGAACACCCCAGACCTAACTTATAAAAACAAAAAAACTTTTAAAACCTGGACTGTTCAGTGATTTGTTACACCTCTGGATCTTTATTTCAGTCCATACTTCAATGAATGTCCTTTCTCATTCGCTGAAGGTATGATCACCCTGGCCATCTGACATTTTAATTCAGGTCCTGCAGTGCAATGAGCTCCATTTCAAAAGAAAATATGAAAGCAGGGTAGGATAAACCAGAGGACACTACAAGAAGAAGAGCTGGGTGCTGGTGGCTCACACCTGTAATCCTAGCTACTCGGGAGGCTGAGATCTGAGGGGCCTGGTTCAAAGCCAGCCCAAGCAGGAAAGTCTATGAGACTCTTATCTCCAATTAACCACCAGAAAACAGGAAGTGAAGCTGTGACTCAATGTAATAGTAGTAGGCTTGAGCAAAGAGCTCAAGAACAGTACCCAGGCCCTCAGTTCAAGTTCTATGACCAGAAAGAGAAAAAAAAGGAAGAAAAAGAGCTTTATTATCATCTTGTGGAACAGTGTCCAGAGCTCTCTGAACAAGTGCACAACCACATAAAACTGGTAATCACAGAGAGTTACCTACCCTCCCACGTTCTATGGAGCGGGCAATGAGGAGCTCTTACCTTCTATTTCCAATGAACCGCAACCTGACTACATCACCATCTTTGTCTTTCCAGCAGTCAACTTTGGTTTTAATCTGGATGATGTCACCTAAGCTTGGCTTTCACGAGAGACTTTCCAAAGATACACACATCATTGACTTCCACTTAAGTGCTTGTCTTTCAAGTACATTAAATCATTGGTGCCAGTTGATCTTACATCCAAAAATAAACAATTTGACCCATAATTCCTAAAATCAGCAGCTGACACAAACCAAGCCAGCTACCATTCCCTATAGATGAAGTCTTTGAACATACTTGTATAAGTGGATGAGAAAAATCGCCGCTGAAGACATCAGTTGTTTCTTTTTCCAGTGTGTTTTTCCAATGTCATGACAAGTGATTTTAGAGACATTTAGAATGAGAGTGAAAGTATCATGTGCTCTGGTCACAGAAACTTACTGTGGTTTTTTTCTTTTAATATACATAAGCAAATTACTCTTTAGGAAATGAGAATGAAACATCTTGAAGGTTTTAGGTGGTTGGTCTATTTATTTACAAATGAATGGGTCTTGCAGAATCTGAGCTGCAGTGTTGACCAACAAAAGCTACAACTTAGCTCTCTTCTCTGCAGTGCATATGGCAGTACATGAAGGGGTGATGAGGAGTTTCTAGCCTTTGGGCCAGAGCTAGCCTTTCATTTGATTTGTGTCCTTTCTTTGACAAGTGTCATGGTCTTAAGTGAGCAACCTCATTATGGGGAAAACACCACTATATACCAAGTGATTTCCTGCCTGCTAGGTAACTGTATACTGTTGGTGAATTCAGCAAACTATGTATGAGGCTACAATTTTACAAAGGTAAGATGGTAGGTGGTTGGATTTCTCACTTTCCTGTTGTGACATTACCTTCCACTTGTGTGGCTCAGTTACCCAAAGCTGTTTTTCCACACGTTTCAACTCCTACCCCTCAATTACCCACCCACCCCCCACAAATACACACAAATATTATTCCCTTCACTCAGACATTCCTCCATCTCATGATTTTAAACACAACTCTGTTGGCACACCTCAGTTGCTACAACTATATCTTGATCGTCATACAACTGTAATCCTTGTGTCTTTTGTAAATATCAATCCTATGGCTTATTACACACATTTTCAGGTGGAACACCTTCCCTGCTTCCTAACTTGGCCTATCAAACCAGCACCATCTCACGGTTTCCACAAACCCTTAATAGTACCATCAGCAGCAAGACTCATAGTCTTGCTTTATTCATCTGTTGATCTACTTTTCTCCTTTCTTTGCCCCCATTCTTCCTGAGTCAAGTCCTGGTAATTACTCAGTATGTTCTTGTTCTATTGCCATCTCAATTGTCAATCCACCAAGCTCTCCTCCTTGGACCACTTCAACAAGGGCTTACCGGTTTCCTTGACTGTTTTCTTCTATATAGTCTCACAAAATGCAGACATGTCTGAAATCAGGAACAAAACAGATTTTAAGGTGCATAGAAAAGATCATGTAGTTAATAAGTGACAAAGCCAGGAGTCTGACCCAGAAAGATTGTGCAATGCTATAGCTGACTGAGTGATTAAAAAAAAAAAACAAACCACTCTGTTAGTTCTATTTATTGCTGCAGGGAGGTCTCCCACAACCTATGAAATGATTTCCTCTTTTTATTTTGCATCGATCCCTGTTAAGTTTCAGATTTTGAGTTTGAGTATGTTCTCCTTCTCAGAGTTCTATTCTATGATTGAATACATTATCTACTTTTACCTAAGCTATATCTTTTTCAGATCTGATAGTATGTTTTCTAGCTGTTCATTTAAGTTTCTGATTGAAAAATATGACTAACAGAAAGCCTACTGTCCTAACAGCTTGATTGGAACCTAAAAACAATCAAGAATTGACCTATTTTTGCTCTTAGGCTTATTTACATAGAAGTCTACATAACTTTTTGGCCCATACTTTTTTCATTTTGTCAGAAAGGTATAACAAATAGATTTAATGAATACTATATAAAAACAGGACATGCTAAGAGGACAGAACTTATTAAACCTATGTGTCTGGAGTATTAACAACAGAATTTAAGGACTGTTTTATTTGTTCTTTGTGAAACCGTATTACCTTCACATTATTATAACTGGTAAGCTATTCGAAAATAATACATTTAATGATCGATTTAGAAATGATGTCTTTAGCTACCATCAAGATTACTGACCTATAGTATCCAATTGTCATCTTTTATTGTTTTTGAGATTTCTACATGCTTACTGGGTCTTTTTTACTCAACATCCTTTCTCAGACCCACCAAAAATGTTTCCAGCAGTGCTACTTCAAACACACATGCACTTTCTTTTAGTATCTCAGCCTTAGGACTGGAATTACATTTTTAATTTCAGTTGCCTACTTGACATCTTCATTTAGATATCTACAAGATAGTCCAATTTATGCTTCAAACAGTACTCCTGTCACCCTATTCTAAAACCTCTTCCTCCCACAGACTTCCCAATCTCACTGAATGACTAAACTAATTGAGGTCATCATTAATCTTCTCTCACATTCTATAAGCAATAATTTTAGCAAATCCTATGAGCTCTATATTCAAAATATATCCAAAATACAACCACGCCTCAGTCTCTCCTCTGCTACAGTTTGGTTCAAGCCAACTCATCTCCCTATAGGACTACCCAAGTAAACTCTTAACTGGATCTCTCCTTTCACATCTAGGTCATGTAGAGATTCTGTTGGTACTCTACTTAGCTGAATTCTTCTTACCAATTTGGTGAATGAGCTCTTCCCCCACTCCAATCACTCTGAATGTATGTGCAAACCTTGCCTTCCAGCCATGAAAGCCCCTGCCCTTGGGGCAGGATTCATACTGTCCAGTCATTTTCCTGAAGTCTTTACCCAATCTCTATGTTGATGGTAAAGTGCCTCTCTCTTGATTGGCATGAGATCAAGAACTCCCCATGCTCCAGAACTCCCCATGCAGTCAGTCTGAAGCCACACATTCTCACCATTCCCCCTGCGCTTCCCACCCTCCTTCCTCCCCTAAACCACACACACCACAGGCTCCATCCCTAGGTAACTCAGCAGCACATGTCCCTTACAGCATCCATGGTAATCCTGTCACGTGCACCATATTCTTTTTCTTGAAGTCCACCATGGGTTTTCCATGCCATCAAACAAAAAACATCCATGGCCTCAAAGACCTACATGATCTTCCTCAGCTAACTTTCTTAACCTTACCTCCTTTGACTTTCCGGAGCAGCTCCCACTCCATTCTTATTGGTCACCCTGACATTCCTCAAAATGCCATGATATCTCTGTCTCAAGGAGCTTGTGCCCAAATTTCCTCTACCAAGAAAGCTCTTCCTCCACATAGCCATTACACCTGCTGTGTCTTTCAAGTCTCTGTTCAAATATTCTTATTACAAGGCCTTCTGTATAACTCACAGAAAGCAGCGCATGTGTTCCCACTTCTTGTTACTACTATCTCCTTCTACCCAAGAGCATGTAAGCTCCCCAGGACTGAGAATACTGCGCATACCCAGCACCTAAAACCGGACCCAGTATATGTTTGTATGTATTTGCTAGATTGTTTAAATAGACTATCTTTTAACTCTTCATACACAAACCCCAAACACACACACAAAGACATACACATATACACATATACAAATTATCTTTCATAAAGTTCTATTAACAGTATTTATTTGTGTATGTGTATATATATACATACCATGTATGTATATATGCATGTATGTATACACACACACACAAACTTAGGAACAATAATTACCTGAGACAAAAACATCAGAAACAAAACAAAATAGAAGACTTTTTTCTATACTCTTTTACTGTTGCTCTCTTTGAACAACAACAAAAAAAAAACCATGGATAATCTGTGGAAGTCAAGAAACAATAGAGCTTTGCAATCCAGAAAGTTTGAGAATTGTACTGTTAGCTTGCATGGCTTCTAGTCAAGTTGCTAGGCAGATAACTCCAAAATATGGAGCACAGTTGCTATCATTAGTGAAAACTCGAGAAGTGAAATTTAGTTAAGAAAAATTTTGTAACAGAGATCATTGAGATTTAGAGCCAAAGAAAGCCCAACATTTATTTAAGTCATATGAAAAGTATATATTTTTATTATGCATAGAAAGGGCTTTGTGATAAGATTTTTAGAATGAACAAAAAGTGACAACAGAGAAGATTTTTTTAATTTGCAGCACCATGAGTTATTAGTGAGCCATGAAAATGAAATAAATGTATAGATCTCATCATACATATATACATATATATATAATATATATATATATATATATATTTGTTCTTCTGGCATCAGAGCTCATCTGTAAAGGGACATCACACTTTACTTAGCTCAGAAATCCAGTAAAACACTCCTAGCCTCAAAGCTTAGAACATCTCTCCCTCTCTTTTCACCTAAGAACTTGATATCTCCCTTTTTTTAATTAAAAAACTGTCATCCAAGACATCATTGCAAGTCCATCTGCACTGTCTGTGCTCATTAGCTGATCAGTGTGCAGGCTGCATTGTCATGTTCGTGGTTACTGAAGGGAGTGGTGAGTGTGAGTTTACTCTCACACCAGGCCCACAGAGCTGTGATTCTTCAGCTCAGGCCTGCTCTACTGTGACACTTAACAAGTCGCTATGGTGAGGTCACCAGAGGCTGCCTCTCTTCCATGTGCCCCTGCATAGCCATAGCAGCTCCGTCCCAGGCTCTACCATCCAAACGCTTCCCTGATACACTCCGTGCCCTTCACCCAGGTTGGATGCGTGTCCCAGCCCAGCTTCTGCTCTCTTGAGTACCAGGTCCCTTACTCTGTTTCTGTATCTGTCCTAGTGAGAGAACCATCTCTCCATGACAGGCTCCTCATTGCTCCCAGAGAGAATTATTATTTGTTTCACAAAAGGGACTTATTTTCTTCTTCCACTTCCCCTAACAGTTCCTTCCACAATCTGTTGCAATGTTTATCAAAGAGGAGTCCCAGACCTCTAAGCCAAGATCTTGGGTCTGGGCCAAAATGTTTCAATGCATCCTGTGTCACTTCTAACAAGCTGCCTAGGAGACTTCATGTGCGAGAGTTTAAGAACTGCTGCACTCATCCACCGCAAGGAATGGCTTCTATAAATCCCTCCTGAAGAGCCTTTCTTCCTTCTCTCTACAGTGCTTTCCACCACTCCTCATGAGCAGTGGCAGTGGCAGAGAAGGCTGAGGGTCAGAGCACCAAAGAAGCCAGATCATGCCCCATTTCTGAGAAGGATAGTAGTCTCATAAAATGGACAAATGCCAACATGGCATTACAAAACTGATGAATTCTAAATATTTACATGGTGCGTGAAGAGAGTTTAATCTAAGTGTACACAGGTTTACCAATTATAAAATGTATATTATATGAACTAATGTCATCTTGTCATGGAACATAAGTTTCAAGTCATGTGTAACTCGTTGTAATTAAATCAACATATAGCTATGCCATATATTTAACCCCATTCAATGAAAATCAAAATAAAACACAAAAACATCAGAAGTCTAAATCCGAGGCTGTTTTTGAAGGTGAGACCTGACAAGTGTAACTGTCTGATGGTCACTATGACAGATTCTATCTGCCAGTAGTTCCCAGGTGACAAGAACCCCCTTGGGACTTAGGTAACAAAAAGAAGGAAGATCACACTCCTGAGAGGGGTCTATGCTCCTCATGCAAGTAAAACAGCTGGAGGGTTTGAGGAGATGCCAAAGGTGAGCACTGGATTCTGCTCTTTAGCTCAAAGCCAACCTTGCCAATGCAACCCATCACTCCATAGAGAGAAACTGTCTACAGAGTCAGATCCATTTGCACTTACCACTCTGTTTCTTTCCTTCTTTACCCAACCTTATCCTGTAGACAAGCCTCCATTAGCTTTCTCATCTGCTCTCCACAGGAAAGTAAGGGGAAGTGGGACCCCTGGTTGGTCCAAGATGGCCTTGCTGATGGCCATGGTAAAGACAAGTAAGGGATTCCTACGGAGGAAGTGGTTGGCAGGGTCACCAACCCCTCCTCACAGAACCTCTGACACCTTGGAGTCCACTGGAATTTGATTCTAGGGAGGGATCTGGTGAGTGCATTCCGACAACTTAGGTTAAAATTATCCTCCCCCACTCATCTCCTTTTACAATGAATAGTATTCACTCAAGACAGAGGTTCTCTAAGGGAAGGGGCCTTGTAGAATTTAGGACCTCATTCCCATGACCCTGAAAAGCCAGGATTGAAATTTACATATTTGACAGACAAATAAAGTTGGATACTGTTCTCTCTGGAAATGAAAATCCTCTCTGTACCTGAAAGCTCTCTGCGTTCCTGCCACAGTCTCCTAGTAAGGCAGTATCTCCTTGGTAACTTGGGCTTGGGGTGAAATAAAGAAAAAGAAGACGACGAGGAAAAGGAAGAAACACTAGGGCAGATGCCTTCTGTGCCCAAGGATGAGGAGAAGGGTCTGGAGACTAGCTCCTACCTCCTCCAAAACGAATGTTCTAGTATTGTATGCCATCCATAGCTGTGGATTTATTTAGCTACAATGTTATCATTTCCATTAAGGCACAAGGAAGAGATGATTCTCCGCTTTTATTTATAACCTGAAGGGATTATTTTTGAGTTAAGGCTTTAAGAATTCAGATCTATCAGGAAAGAACAGCTTGTGTAATGAACTTCCTGTTTTCATCATATTTGGACACCAAGCCTCCTTGTTGCCTGTTATTATTACCCAGTTAATATGAACTGCCTGCCGTTATTTTTAGCTGCACTGACTCTATTGTAAGGACTGCATAACTGCTTTCAAAATGGGAAAATGTAATTACGGGATCTAACACTAAGTTGGGGATATTCTTAGGTCCTTTCACAAGGCAATGGGATAAAAAAATGAAAATAGACCATTTAAATGGCTAAAGAAAACACAGTTATTTTATCCAAAATAGCTCATTGAGCTATACAAACTATACACTCACCTCACAGAATAAGATCTTATTTTTGTTTAAATGACCTAAACATCTGAGTTTTTCTCCCAGCTCAAGGTAGGAGGAAGAGAGAAGTAGAGAGGCAGGAAGGGTGGAAGCAGTATTTACTGAAAGTAAAAATTCTTAAAACAGTGAAGAAAGTACTGAACACTAGCAAGGCTTAGAGGGCAGGTGAATGTACCTCTTACTGAGCAATACATATGCCAGATTCTGGAAACAAAATATCACATAAGAGATTATCTTTGTTCTAATTATGACAATTTTACTAGTGGAAATAAGTTCAGGAGGTTTTAGAAGCACAAGAGTATCTATCATTTGGGCATGATGCTGCATGCCTATAGTCCTAGAAATCGAAGACTGAGGAAGAAGGATTATGATTCTAGCCTAAGCCATGCTACTTTAGTAAGACTCTATCTCAAAAGAAGAAGTCTACTAGATTTGAGGTTAAATGCTAATCAATTGTATATGTATAATATATAATAATATATGACATATAATAAATATATGATTCCATAATTATATTACATGTGATATATATATATACAATTTATTTAGCATCCTAATGGCTAAACTCAGATTTCTATTTTTTTTTTTTTTTTGGCCAGTCCTGGGGCTTGGACTCAGGGCCTGAGCACTGTCCCTGGCTTCTTTTTGCTCAAGGCTAGCACTCTGCCACTTGAGCCACAGCACCACTTCTGGCCATTTTTTATATATGTGGTGCTGGGGAATTGAACCCAGGGCTTCATGTATATGAGGCAAGCACTTTTGCCACTAGGCCATATCCCCAGCCCAGATTTCTTAATTTTTTCCAGTTGGTCTAGATTTTTTTTAATCTTGGAAATTTTTTTAAATGTGTCCTGTTATTTTTTAATTTATTTATTTATTGTCAAAGTGATGTACAGAGGGTGATGTATTATGTTTCATACTCGTTACCTCCTCCGTCATTTTTCTCCCACCTTCCTCCCGCCCCAATTCCCTCTCCCCAGTTGTACAGTTGGTTTACAGCATGTTGTCTTATAAGTATTGCTGTTGCATTGGTTTGCCTTTTACCCTTTGTCTCTCCACTTTGATGTTTCCTTTCCCTTCCCCAGTTCCAATAAACGTGTACACAATACCCAGGATACCAAAATCAGTTACAGTTACATCAGGGGTAAAACCATGGGAAGAAAGACAAAAGAAAAAGGCATAATTTCACATGGTACATTGAAAATAACAACAACAATGATAAACCACTTATTTCCATAACTTGGAGTTCATTTCACTTAGCATCATTTTATGTGTTCATAGGTACTAGCAGCTATTGAGCTATTGTGATCTTCTGCTAGGACTATCCTACACGTGCAGTAGACTTCAGAATTCTAGTAGGAAATATCCAATTTATCTCCTGCTTGAAATTGTATTTTGAATATTATATTAAGTGAGGCTTAGAATTTTTGAGTTCTTGTGCTATAATTAGCAAGTTTTCTTCTATGTAGAAGAAACTATAGAAAATTATCATTCTATTTTACCTTAAAACCCCTGGGTATTGTACATACGTTTATCAGAACTAGGAAAGTAAAGGGGAACATCAAAATGGAAAGACAAAGACTAAAAGGTGAACCAATGCAGCAGTGATACTTATAAGACAACTGCTCTAAGCCAACTGTACAACTCAGGGGGTGGGGATTTGAGGAGGAAGGAAGGTGGGAGAAAAATGAGGGAAGAGGTAACAAGTTTGATAAGAAATGTACTCACTGCCTTATCTATGAAACTTAATCCCTCTATACATCACTTTGACAATAAGAAATATTTTTGAGGGCTGGGGATATAGCCTAGTGGCAAGAGTGCCTGCCTCGGATACACGAGGCCCTAGGTTCGATTCCCCAGCACCACATATACAGGAGGGAGGAGGAGGAGGAGGAGGAGGAGGAGGAGGGAGGAGGAGGGACGGGAGGAGGAGGAGGAGGAAGAAGAGGAGGAAGAGGAGGGAGGGGAGGAGGAGGAGGAGGAGGAGGAGGAGGAGGGATGGGAGGAGGAGGAGGGACGGGAGGAGGAGGAGGAGGAAGAAGAGGAGGGAGGGGAGGAGGAGGAGGAGGGAGGGGAGGAGGAGGAGGAGGGAGGAGGAACTTCAGCAGCAGCAGCCAAGCATTGGTGGCTAATGCCTGTAATCCTATCTATTCAGGAGGCTGAAATCTGAGTGTCTCTGTTCAAAGCCAGCCTGAGCAGGAAAGTCTGAGAGACTCTTATTTACAATTAACCTCCAGAAAACCCAAAGTGCCACAATGGCTCAAACTGGTACAGCATTAGCCCTGAGTGAAAACGATAAAGGTCAGCATCCAGGCTCTGAGTTCAAGGCTATCCAACAAAAAGGAAAGAAGGAGGGAAGGGAGGGAGGGAAGGAGGGAGGGAGGAAGAAAGGAAGGAAGGGAGGGAGGGAGGGGGGAGGGAGGGGGGAGGGAGGGAGGGAGGGAGGGAGAAATCTATTCCAGATGGCAGTTAGAAAGGCTTCCTAGAGAAATGATGTTCTAAACTGTATGTGAGCTACAAGCTTGATTTATCTTGACAACAATGACACTATAAGAAAGAAGCTATGGGCTGGGAATATGGCCTAGTGGTAAAGTGCTTGTCTCGTATACATGAAGCCTTGGGTTCGATTCCTCAGCACCACATATATAGAAAAAGCCTGAAGTGGCGCTGTGGCTCAAGTGGCTTGAAGTTATGAATGATAATATTTAAGAACTACCACTTTGATTTCATTGCTGTTCAAATAGGTAAACAAAATGTACTGAATCCATATAATGGAATATTATTCAATCTTAGAAAGGAAAAAAATTCTGAGATGCACTAACATAGATGACCCTTGAGGATATTGCACTATGTGAAAGAAGCCAGTCACAAAAGGACATATATTACATAATTTCACTCTTATTAGATGTATATAGTAGTTAGATTCATACAAACAGAAAGCTGGGGAGAGGGGAAATGGGAAGCTATTGTTGGTTAAGTGATGAGTTTAAGTGGAAAAAAGTTCTGGATATAAATGGCAGTGATGGTCACATAACAATTTGATGTTAATAAAATGTGCACTTGAAATGGTAAGAGTAAGTTTTATGTTATTTATATTTTACCACAGATTCTAAATTTTGATAGCAGTGCTGAATTGATCTATATGTATAGGCGGAGTTATCTGGAGGTGGGAAAGGAGAGAGAGGGAGACAGAGACAAGATTAAATAGGAAGAGTATCAGCAAGATGTTGCAATGATATGAAGTGAAATTGCCTGAACTTAGGCTGTGTGAGAATAAAGAGAAGAAAGTCAAGATTCATTTGGGCATTCACATGGAAAGATTTGGTACTGATTAGAAGCAAGTACTGTGGGAAAAGAAAAAGTTAGGATTAATCCAAATTCCTGGCTCAGAATCTATGTGGATGGTAGTAGTAAATAAAGTCAGTCAGTAGGATGAGTGAGTGCTGGGGGAAAAATGTCTAATTACTCATGGAATAACTTACAAACTTGAAAAATGAGGTTGTTTTAGTAAGGAACTTTATCCATGGCATAGAAAGAAATACAGAATATAGTTAAATCCACAAACCAAGGTATTCTAATATACCTTGTGAGCCCTCGAAGGGAATAAAACAGTTATATGGACAGGATAGGTAAGACTCAAGGAGGATGGAGGCTCCATCCTCCTTGGGGACAGCTAGAGCACTTATTGCCAGGTAATTTCTCTAAGTGCTTTTCCATTCTAACCAAGTTGTTTCATGACACTTCTTCCAGCAGACTCCTCAGAATGTCCTGTATCACACCTCCATCATCTCCCAAACCCATCACTGACTTCCTAATGCACCCCACCCCTAACGCGCTGACATCGTTTCTCATGAATTCATGCCTTGGTTGTGCATGGCCTTCTTCCTTTTCATCCTGGAAATATTTGGTTTCTTCTTGAAGATTCATTCAATTTGAATCTGTGAACATCTTTTACCTATGTTAGAAACTATGTAGGTATAAAGAAGACACAATGTCTACCCTCGAAGAGTCTGGGTCAAGCACAGACAGCAGACTACCCAATCATAAGCAGATACCAGCTGATGGGAGAAACAGTGGAAATAAACTGCCTGACTGGGGGAAGGGGTGATTGAGAATTATAAAAATAAACTTGGATTGTGCAAGTAGACCTTCCACCAGGAAGCCTTCCTGGCTTTCCAATAAATGAATGGTTCTTTCCTTTCTGAGCTCACAGAACTCTGTTTTGCCACTACAAATAACTTGGCACAATATCATGTTAGGTCAGTAGATCAGCTTTTCTATCCAAATAGGAGTCTTTCAAAGTCAGCCATTCATTTAATTCCTTACATCATTTAGTCCATAGTATGCAAACAATAAGAATCATATGTTTGAATGGATAGACAGATGAATGGATGGATGGATGGATGGATGGATGGATGGATGGATGGATGGATGGATGGTTGTTATTAATCCTCTATGACAAGGAATTAGTTGAAACTTCTAGGTTTTTTTCTTATTTATTGTCAAAGTGATGTACAGAGAGGTTACAGTTTCATACATTAGGCCTTAGGTATATTTCTTGTACTGTTTGTTACCTCCTCCCTCATTCCCCCCTCCTCCCTCCCCTTTTCCCTCTCCCCCCATGAGTTTTTCAGTTAGTTTACACCAAACAGTTTTGCAAGTATTGCTTTTGTAGTTGTTTGTCTTTTTATCCTGTCTCTCAATTTTGATATTCCCTTTCACTTTCCTAGTTTTGATACCAGTATTTACAGTGTCCAATGTACTCAGATAAGATATAGTGATAGTGCGGGTACAACCACAGGAAGAGAATATAAGAGGAAACTTCTACTAGTTTTCTATGAAGCCTATCAATGCAATATAATGGACTGAATTAATATGATTTTCTCACTGTTAGAAGTACCATCTGAAAACAAAAGTAACTCATCCTTTGGACCTAGACACTGAGTGCTCTAATGCATATTCTTAATACTCTAATACCACAACATTTGACATACCCATGTTTTATGCCTTCTGGGATAATTAACCATAGGCAAAGACATGTTGTGGGTACATTTTCTACTTAGTTAACCTTTCTCCTCAGAACATCAAGGATGAAACTGGCTTTGTTCATCTGGCCACACTAAAATCTTAACTTGGATACCTATCTTAGCCTGTAATGTTTGTGCTTTGGAGAAAGACAGATTCCTCTGGAAACAAAAATTATCTAACCAGCAAGTATTTTCCCAAGCATTTGTTAGAACCAAAGTCTTACAACAAGTTCTTCTGGGACTACAAAGCAGACAAAACACATCCCAGTCCTCAAGAGGTTTACAGTCTATGTGAGGAGGGAGCTGTAGACCTTCAGAACCTGAAAACACAACTGGAAAGGATATTCCCAATGTTATATTGGTACATATTATGTTCTGGTGCCTAGAAAAAATACACAGGAATGGAGAAGAATGGGTGTTAGATATCATCTAACACCATCTCCTGCTTCTCAGCTTCTGCCTTCCTTCTCTTCTTGTGTTCCTGGTGCTCAGCAAGCACACACCTGCTTTGGCGTTTCTGTACAAACTGTTCGCTCAGCATGGAAACTCTCTGTAGAGTGATTCACAAAGCTCTCCTTCCGATTTCTGTTAGGTGCCACCTGAAGGAAATGTTTAAAATAGCAAATTCCACCCCCACACCTGTGCACATTCTCCCTCCCTCACCTACTTGACTTTTCTTCGCAGCACTGAACACCACCTGTCACTCCGAAAATTCGATAAGGTCAGGGAGTGCTCTCTGTTCCTTTTGTTGATATATTCTTAATAACTAAATTGATCCTTAGAAAATATTAGACTCAATGAATGGATGAATGAGTAAACAAATACATTTCTGTGGAGTATATCGGGACGAGACATACAAGAACAATTTCACTCAATTGTTCACACTTTTTCTTCCACCTAACAGGGCACAATAGTTTTATATACCATCTTTTACTAATTTCTTCTTAAGATTTGGGTGAAGGTATTGATTTAACTCAATTACAAACCATATGTCATAATTTCCTTAAATAGTAGAGCTGGATCTCTTCAAGGCTTAAAAGAAAACTATGAAGAACATTCTTATATCTAATTTTACATTTTAATGAATAGTTATAACGATTAGTAATTAATTTTTATATTTATAGAAAATGAAATGCATTTTCTTGCCTTATGAAAATTTAGCACATTAGGCACAACAAATTCTTAGAGAAATTTCCTAATGAGATCATTAAAGTGGAAAGGTACCAAGTAGTATCTACAGAGCTGTAGCATACACGGCAACTTATCGGGCACCGGTGCTATCTGGTAGTTCCTCTCTATGTTAAAAACTTGCCCCTGAGACAATGCTAGGGCTGATAAAGCATGGGTTTCCAAGTAGCAGAGACGGGCTGGGAATATGGCCTAGTGGCAAGAGTGCTTGCCTCATATACATGAAGCCCTGGGTTCTATTCCCCAGCACCACATATATAGAAAATGGCCAGAAGTGGCGCTGTAGCTCAAGCGGCAGAGTGCTAGCCTTGAGCAAAAAGGAAGCCAGGGACAGTGCTCAGGCCCTGAGACCAAGGCCCAGGACTGGCCAAAAAAAAAAAAAAAAACAAACAAGTAGCAGAGACATAAAGAGAAATAGTTTATGTAATGGCACAAGTGAAAAAAAGCTAATGTCCTTGGGACGTAGCCTCTGTGCCTGTGCTTTTTTTGGTCTTCTATAGATTATTTTTTTCCCAGTGCTGAGGACCAAACTCGGGGCCTTATGCTTGCCAGGCAGGTGCTGTTCCGCTGAGCTAAATCCCCAGCCCCGCCTGTACTTTTTTGCTCAAGTCTGGTGCACTACCACTTGAGCCAAAGTTCCACTTCTGGCTTTTCAGTGATTAGTTAGGGATAAGTCTCACAGACTCTCCTGCCAGGGCCGGTTTTGGGCCATGATCCTCAGATCTCAGCTTCCTGAATAGCTAGGATTTACAGGTGTGAGCCACCAGCATCCAACCAACGTGCCATTTTCAATCATTCGTTTTAGGTGGCACATGATGAAACATTCTCAGCAATGATATTTGCAAAAAAAGAAAAAAATTGTACCGAGTAACAAATCTCCCATAGATTCTAGATCCAAGAATAAGACTACATTTTTGGTTCAGGCACAGAGGTAGCCAAATCAGTCCAGATATGCCTCTCCAATACTACACCAAGTTATTAGAACAGACATTAGAGAAACAGAGTAGATGGACACCTGTCCATGAAAGCATCTCTCCCCAATATTCCATGCCTTAGGTGAGCCTTTGAAGAGCACACAGTTACAAGTCACTTCAGCACTGGATTCATTGACAAGTGTCTGAAGTGCTAGTCGTCTCTGCTGCTGATTATCCACATGCTTGAACAGCAGATGTGCAGGAAGTGAGGCTGGCGTGCTGTTGCCAAGTTTCTAAGAACCTGACTTGTGTTCCTGCCATGGCATTTCTGCACAAAGGTAAGCTATAAGGAGTTCCTACAAGCAACGCCAGCATCTCCCTCAAAATGGAATTAGAGGACCCTGAGTTTTCCACTTTTTTCCCAAGATTTGGCCAGAGATTTTTCCTTAGAGTAGGTATAACCAATTATTTAATTAAATGACTTAAGCCCCTCTGTATGGCCTCAGTTGAATAAATATCTGATATCCCTGTCAGAATGTGTTAGCTGGGGAGAAAAAGGTTCCTGTGGACCCAAAGGATTTGCCTTCCTTGGTCAAGGGCATCTGATATCATCAACTTATATGATGGAGAGCATCTGCCCAAATAAGCAATTTTAGCTCCGGTAGAGCTGATACGAAGCTGCTCTTTCTAACAATAATTAGTCACCAGGTTCAGCTGCTTCTTTTATAGTATTGTTTATTCCAAAACATTACAAAAACATTACCAAAACTCAAAATAAAAGAAAGAAAAATCCACCCAAAATTCTGCCATCCTACAAACCAAACTGTTAACAATTTTCCCTGCTCCCTTTCAGTCCCTGTCCATATGCAGGCAGAATTTTTATAGTTGTAATCACAGCACAGATATGATTTGGTATTCAGGTTTGTTTCCATTAGAGTTGTTGCAACATCTTTACAGTTTCATCCTGTCATCTTTGTTTCTATGACTAGCAATACGTTAACTCTGCCATACTTGTTGACAGGCCTCAGGATCCGAAGGCCTGATGAAGACTTTAAAAGAATCATCATCAGAACCAGAGGAAAGAGATATATTTAAAGTCCATGCTGAAGGCTTGAATGAAATGTATGTGGAAAGATTTCTCTTACCCCTCATTCTCCTAACTGGAAACCTTTCTAAAAATAGTTTCCCCACCATAAGGCATATGTTTGTTACCTTAAGGAAGAAGCTTTGCAGGTATTTTTCTCTTTACCTAGTTTGTTTTGAAGGCCTGCTTAATATTTAGGACATATGCACACAGAGACATCTTTTCCTCCGTCTGCTCTGAAGGATCTCTGTAACTTGGGATTTTTTTTAAGTGTTGATGCTAGATGCTGAACCCATCCACGTGTAGTGGTGTACTCAGCTGCTGACATGCTGGGTACCTGGGTGCTTGGTTTCACACTTCCTTCTCACCATGCCAGACCCATCCTGGGAGCCAGAGAACTGGTAAGAAATAAAGATCCCAGGATTTAATCTTGACCTTGTTTGTACCTCTTTCTTCACTATAACTCGGATCCATATGGGTTGTAGATTTTTTTAAAGAGAAGAAAGAGAAAAGAACTGTCAGGATTTCAAGGAGGGTAGCAATACAGAAGAAGGGCGTGCCTATAACACCTTTGTCAAGAGTCCTTGAGAAAGGTAGGCTGCAAATGTGAATTGCTTGCTTCAAAGGTCTTGGCAAGCATCATGAAATCTATACTTGTCCATGGTTTGATGAGCCACCTTAACCTTGATTTTTCTATATACAACCCTGGAGCCCCTAAAAGCTTCCCAAAGGGGAGATGTCTGATCATGACAATTTAGAATAGTATATATCTTTTTTGGCCAGTCCTGGGGCTTGAAGTCAGGGCTTGTGTTCTATCCCTGAACCTCTTTGTGCTCAAGGCTAACACACATTACTAGGTGAGCCACGGTGCCAATTCTAGCTTCTTTTTCTGAGTAGACTATTGGAGAAAAGAGTCTCATGAACTTTCCTGCCTAGGCTGGCTTTGAACCTGGATTCTCAGGTCTTAGCCTCCTGACTAGCTAGGATTACAGGTGTGAACACTGGCACCCAGCTTAGATTTTTTTTTTCAGCTTAGATTTCTTTTAACCATAATGCTTTGGTTTTGTTTTTAATTCTATGTTCTGTATTACTTGGGTTTTCTTATAAGCATAGATTCATGTGTTAACTGAGTCATTTTTGTTGGTAACTGAAGAGTTCATTTTGCAAAGAAATGGTCCCTTTTCACTTCTCATTGAGGATCAATTAGTGCCCTGGAACCTGACCAAGTGTATTGCTAATCCTTAGGTACGACAAGGAGGTAGTAGACAGGACAGAACAAGAAAACAGAAGGAGAATCACAGAAATCGTGGAACAAGGGTGAACCAATGCAATGGTGAGGCTCACTAGACATTATATTGGAAATGAACTTTACAACTTAGGAGAAAGGGAGTGGGGGGGGAAGCAAGAGAAAATGATAAAGAAATGTACTCATTACCTTATTTATGTAACTATAACATCTCTGTGTATCATCTTTACAAGAAAAAGAAAGAAAGGGGAACGTTAGATTGGAATGACATGCATAACCTAGAGTGCAAAAGTTTGTGATTCATCACCCAACTCCTGTTTATAGAATGGGGGGAGGGGATTTTGGTGGGGGGGGCATCTAGTTACGTCTAAAGTTTTGCTTTGGCTTCGATTTTTGGTTTTCATAACTGGAAGAAGAGGATACCTCTGCCATCAAGAAAGTCGAGAACAGGGGTGCTGCCTAACTTCCTACAATACACAGCACAGTTCCCCAACAAAGATGTCAACAATGCTGAGGCTAAGATTTCACACTCACCTAAAGTGAGAAGCCATGAGCAGCCAAAGGAGATAAACCTCATGGGTGGCTTCTGTTTCGTGCTTAGACTTTGGGGTTTTTTTGCTTTTGCTTTTGGTCTTGCTTTTTTCTTTGATGTTGTTTTGCCTTGTTTTACTGTGGATGATAGTCATGAAAGACAATTACACAATCCAATTTAAATTTTACTTCTATCACTCTTGAACTCTACAAAGGCTAAATTGGAGAAGGCTGTGAGAGGAGGCAGAGAAATCCATTGGGATGCTGCTATGAAAACTCAAAGAGAAAGGAGAGGACTGGGTTGAAAGACATTCAGAGGGACTAAGATGACTGGACGCTGGTGGCTCATATCTGTAATCCTAGCTACTCAGAGGCTGCAAACTGAGAGTTGTGGTTTGAAAGAGCCCAGGCAGGAAATGCTATGACACTATCACCAACTAACCACCAAAAATCCACAAGTGGAGCTGTAGCTCAAGAGGCAGAGAGCTAGCCTTAAGCACAAAAATTCTGAAGTAGTGCCCGGGTATGAGTTCAAGTCCCAGGACACACACACACACACACACACACACACACACACACACACACACACACAAAATCAAGGGATAGAACAGAATCTACCTCATCAGAAAGATGTGAATAATATTAGATCCTGGGAACTGATTGACAGAAGGACAGGAAGGATTTATGGAGAATTCCCAAGTTACTCAGATTATTGGATAGACAATGGTTGGGATACAAGAAGAGAACACTTATGGGGTGAAAATAATGCATCTAGAATAAAATTTTCACAAAAGTCTCATATATTCTTTGGAGAAGATCAAAATAACTAACAGGTTTCACCCATTCAGCAACTATTTTAATAGCAATGGTCTGTAGGGAAGAGTTCGGACCTAAGAAGTAGCTTGCGACATATCAAATTGAGACTTAACTCTCAACTTATGAAGAAATTTAGTATTATTTTTGAGGAGGTCTCTAAGAGTCTTAATGGTTCTATAATTTCATGAGATGGAGGGTTTTCCTTTTTGACTCTGGAGTCAACTACACTTAGAGTTCATCTTGAGGGAACCATACCTGTGGAGTTAATTAAAGCAAATAGGTTGGCAACGACTTCAGCCAACTACTCAAGCAAGATTAAAATAATTCTGGCAGCAGAGATTTCCTTCTGCAGCTCCTTACAGCCTGGAAAGATTAGATTTTTTTTCTTTAAGGGTTGATGAAAATATTGAATTCTAGCAATGGAGAAGAATAACAAAATACAGAGAAATATCACCAAAATTAAGATGATCTCTTTATTTATCAATCAATATACACAAGTCTAAATGTCCATGGGCCAGAAAGGTACAAAGTAAGCTAAATCACCAGTTGTGCATTATTAATATCCCTGATGTCAATCCCAAAATCAACAAAAAATAGTTTATGTAACTTAATTTTTTGGAAAGGATATTTTTAAGAGACTTCCAACTTAATGAGTCATTGGATGACTCAATCTTAATTATATTTGAGATAATATCTTGATAATGTGTCCTGGAATTTATTTCTTTATTTATGTGTTGTTGCTTGTTGAGCTCTTTTATGAAGCAAGAGTTAAGAGAAGTTGATCTTGAATAGTCTAGTGACATTGTAGTATAGTTAAAATTTGTTATATTATCATTGTGAATTGCTATTAATGAGGCCGTCAGAATTAAGTATGTGCCATACAGTCTTTATAGATCATAAATTTTCTCGCTTTGGTTTAACTGTATCCCTAATATCTTGATACATGTAGAGACAGATGAAGACAGAGAGTGTAGGTTAGTAGTACTGTTTGTATAGCAAGTGTGAGGCCCTCAATTTAAATCCCAGCACCACAGAAATAAAGGGTAGGTGTAAATGAATTTTGAATTTTCAGATCAAATTAGAAGGGAAAAATTTTTACCTTCCACTGATTGAAAATACCCAACACAAGATATAGTTAAGGCTCCAAAACAGTTAATTCTTCAATCATCAATGCTGCTACCTCTTGCTGGAAATGTTGAGAGGCCACAGATTTATTCCCCAGCCTGCCATTTACTGTTATTGGACTATGATTATAAATGAGTTTGACCAGATATTTTCCTCTTTGATTCAGACAGTTATTCATGGAGAAGTGCCTTAAAAGGAAGAATTTGACAATTGCAGGTTTCTAATGGATGCAGCTCTGGTGGAACTGCTGCCAATCCTGGCATTCAAGTCCCCTGAAATTATGTCAGCTAATGAATACTTAGAAAACACAAAGTTCAGAAGGCTGTCAAATGACTGAACAATTTGAGGTAGTAGTACACACATTATAGGAAAAATGTATATGTTAAAGCCCAGATCATACCTTGCCAAGACCTTGATTAGTCTGAAATTCTATGCAATCTATGAGTATAATTTTTATTCATTCAGAAACTGTGTTGGCCACTGTGTGAGAAGTTTTCACAACACTGTGTCTATAACATGGTTCCACGAAGTGGTCAGTATAGTCCTCCATTTAGAGATAAAGTAATTACAGTATTGAATCCAAGTCTTCTGATAATAAATCCGTAATTTTATCAGTACACTCTTTTACTTCCCATGATTCCAACTTAAGGAAATTGAGACTCCTGGGGTCAATCTGAATTCATCATTTTCTTTCTAAATTTAGTTCTTTTCTATTAAAGTCCACCAGCCCTCTCTCTTCTACCCTCATAACCAATGAATTGTCAAGTCCTGTCAGCCCTGCACTCAAAATCTTTGCCAGTGTGGTCTGTGCATTAGCATCACTGACCACCTGGGCTCTTGTTACCATAGAAATATCTCTGATCCCACTCCAACTTACTGAGCCAGAATCTACATTTTCCCAAGATGTCAAGTCACACACACACACACACACACACACACACACACTAGAGTTTGCAAAGCACATGCCTAATCTAAGGGATTAGCCTCTCTCTGTCTCTTCCACTACAATTATGCTCTCAATGTTTCTGATGAAGAGTGTTTTCTAATACCCTAACTAGTATTACCAATTTCTGGTCTCTCCTCAGTCTTTCACTTCTGTGATGGTTAATCTTTATTGTTAAGATTATTTATGTTAAGATGATGTTAAGGGCTGGGAATATGACCTAGTGGCAAAAGTGCTTGCCTCATATACATGAAGCCCTGAGTTCGATTCCTCAGCACCACGTATATAGAAAATGGCCAGAAGTGGCGCTGTGGCTCAAGTGGCAGAGTGCTAGCCTTGAGCAAAAAGAAGCCAGGGACAGTGCTCCAGCCTTGAGTCCAAGCCCCAGGATTGGCAAAAAAAAAAGATTATGTTAAGAGACATGGATTAAGATTAAGCGAGTGGATTAAGAGACATCTAGAAGATTAGTAAAGCACATTTCTGGGTGAGTATTTCTGTGAGTGCATTTCTAGAAACAAGTGACATGGGACCACCACTGAGAATGAACTGCATTGAATATAAGTGGCACCATCCAGTAAGCTGGGAACTCCAGTGGAACACAAAGGGAAAAAAGAGAAAGCCACTAGCACAGGTATATTCCCGCTGCTTTCTAATCAGCATGCTGTGAGTAACTAGTCCTCCATGCCCCTCTGCAGTCACGCTTTAACTCACCACAGCGCCAAAACAGCAGAGCTGATCAACCATGACCTAAAACCTCTGAAATTGCGAGTCAGAATAAATCATTCCTCCTTGATTGCTTCTGTTGTGTATTTTGTCACAGTAATAAAAGACCGACTAATATACAATATTAGACCACTAGGGCCATGGCTGTGACTACCTGACCAGGTGCATCTGAAGCCTTTGGAACTGGTTCACGGGAAGAGTTTGGAAATGTTTGGAGGTTGTGGCTGGAGAAGCCCTTGAATACTGTAAGAAGAATTGATTGGGCAGTTCTGCTGGACACCACTAGAAGACAAAAACACAGAAAAGCAGATGGGCAAGTCTGTTTGAGAGGTTTTAGAGGCCAAAAAGGACTTTCTTAAAGCCATTCTTGTTGCAGCGTGGTAAAAAAGTTGTCTGTATTTTGTCTAGGCCTCGAGACACTGAGGGAGCCTGAGCTAACGGAGGAAATTTCAAGGCAGTCTTCAGGATGGCATTGGCTCAGCCAGGGTTATATGAGAACTAGATACAAAAAGAATGTAAATAGTTGAAAAACTTGCCATTTGAAATGACTATTTCATCCTTCTGCTGATGTTTTGTCACTATTTTTTAAATTTTCTTTCTATAACATTTATATATGTATATATACTTTCATATGTATGTAAGTATATTATATATTTATATGTACTAAACATATTTATATGTTTACTAAAACCTAATTCCTTTCAGTAACTGTGGTTTTTATTATTGACAATTATAAACTAATTTAAAGAAGACAAGTTATATCAGAACTGTGGTATTAAAATTTTTTATAATGAGCTTATGATCAGAAAAAATTAGAAGTGTGGTAATTGAGAATTGAATCATTATTATCATAGGTGAGAATTTGACAGAGAGCAAAAAACTAACACTATTTTATTTCTTTCCCTAAAAATCAAGCAACAACCCTGCCCTGAGCTGATTTTCATGCCTTCTGTGTTTTCTACCAGTTCACTGTTTTCTTACTGTCACTTTAGTTATATTGTCCATTCTATTTAATTTTTCTACACAGCCACTATCTGTTCTAAAACCAGTCTTCCTAGATGACTCCATCTGATAATGCCTCAATATAATTCCTTACTATTTCCTTACTACCTTCCATCCTGAAAGTTGGGAGAACTACAGGTTTGGATGGGCCAGGAAACTGCTCTAAGTTCAATCCTCATTATCACAAAACAGGAAGAATGTTCATGTATAAATTAAAATGAACTATGAAGGAAAAGATTGACTTAAATATTCCTCTTTCTGAATATGTACTAGAGTTTGAACTCATGGCTTCACAGTTGCTTGGCTGGTATTTTATTACTTAAGCCATGCCTCCAACATGCTTTTGGCTGGTTATTTTGGAAATGGAGTCTTGAGGACTTCTCTACCTGGACTGGCTTTGAGCCACGATCCTCTGAATCTCAGCTTTTTTTTTTTAAGTTTTTATTATAAAACTGATGTACAGAGAGGTTACAGTTTCATACGTTAGGCATTGGTGAATCTCAGCTTCTTAAGTAGCTAGACTTATATGTGCAAGCCATTATCACCCAGCTCAATATTCTCTTTTTTTTTTTAAAAAAAAAAAAACTCTTATAACTTGAATAACCCATTTTTGGCAAGTAGTACAGTATAAAAGTTTACCAGCCCACCATTCCTCTAAAATACATATCATTCATTGTATTGTCAGCCAAATAGATAAATTCTTTCTTAAAAATTTTTTGTCAATACTGTGATTTAAATTTAGGGCCTCATTGCTTGCAAGGCAAATGCTGCACCACTTGAGCCATACTTCCAGCCCTTGTCAGCTGAGTAGTTAAATTCATATTTTATTCTTCATCTCCTATAAATGACTGCTTTCTGGTAAAGAGCTTGAGTTCTACGACTGGCTAAAACCTCATAACCCAATCCATACTGTCACATCAGGAGAAACCAAGAAAGCTTTTGCTTCCCCACTCACTAACCTAAATGACTCTGCCAGCTAAGTACAACTCAGTGGCCATTTCTCTATAATTCTTTTCTTATTTTTTTTTCATTTCTTCCAAAAAGCTGAGATCTGAAGATTATTTATAAGTGTCTGGAGGTTCACTTTAAGAGGGGAGGTAGATTTTTGTGCTGAATCCTTTCTAGATAGACAATCTCACTCTGGCCCTGAAACTCCCTTGAGAGCAAATCATACAGTATTTAAGTCAAAGGAGTCTCTCCAAAGCCAGAACAAACCGTAGACACCTTGTGGGGCCTTTTCTATCATGTTCAAAAGAGAATGGGAACTGAGTGGAAGGACCCTTATTCATTAGGGGCTGTAAACTCAGGAGGGTCAAGAGTTAATAGAATCTGAAGCTAGGCGGCGCCTTTCATGAGGAAAGCACTGCTTGCCCATGGCAGTTCCCCGAGCCTGGCATAATGGCCAGAATATAATATTGTCCAACAAGTACTTGTTGAGTGAAGAAATAATCTCTCTTAATTTCATAGATGGGGAAGCTGGAAGCCCAGGCAGCTGAGGGGATCTAACTAGAAGTACACAGTGATTTGTACAAGTCCTGGCACTAAAATTTCAGTCTGCGGTCCCTCCTTTTGCATTATTTCCATCAATTTCAACAAAGTCAGATGAAGGTGTTAGGGTAGAAAGGTAAGTGAATAGAAAAGGGAAATAAAATGGAAGCCTAGAGATGGTTTTCAAATAACTCATTAGAAGTTACACGATCAAAAGTAAGGTAGTATATAAGATTAGAAATGAGTTATCTATCCAAAATAATCATATAAAACTTTTAAAACTCTTGCAAAGAACAAACAAAAACTTCATCTAATTAATAGCCGAAATAATAATTAAAGAACTGGCTGGTGGCTCCTACCTTAATTCTAGCTACTCAGGGAGGCAGAGATTTGAGAAGATCATGATTTGAGCCTAGCCAGGGTAAAAAGTTAGTGAGATTCTATCTCAACCAATAAGCCTGGTGTGGAGTTATGCACCAGCTATGTGGCATAGGTAGAAGAGTTTCTGTTCAAAGCCAGACTTGATGAAGATCATGACTTCTTATCCAAAAAATAACCTAAGACAAAGAAAATGGAGGACTATGGCTCAACTAATAGAGTACCTGCCTAGCAAGAATAAGGCCCTGAGTTAAATCCCCATAATAGCCAAAAATAATATTAACTATTATTTTATAGAAGTAAAAATCAATTTTAGGACTTCCAGGAAGATGGCGGAGAAGCAGCAGAGCCCTAGCTGAGCTCCCTCCGACATTGCAGTTTTCTCACCCCATAGAAACTTTTACTCCTAGAAAGACAGCCAGAGTAAGTTCTAACAGTACAGGGATTCTGGCCAGGAAGGAAAAATCGACTTAGCTCATCTGAAAACACAGATTTGAGCTCCGGGCGGCATCCCGCCACTGCCGGCACAGCACCCGGCACAGCACCCGGCACAGCAACCTGCACTCCGCGCAGCTAAAGCACACAGCGTAGACCAGGGAGAAATCCTCTATTCGGCGGCTGAGCACGGACAACCTGAAATCGCAAAGAAAGCGTGAGTACCCCACGAAAAATATTCTCACTCACGCCCACAGAGCAGCTTCTGGAAGGCAGCCCTTCTCCCACCGCCAGAGCAAAACACCATCTTTGTCACTGGCATAGGGTCAGACCAGATTGGAACTAAAGCGGGCAGGGGGAAAGCGAGGTCAAAGGAGCCATCTTTGAAAAGGGCAAGAGGGACCAACCAGTGAGAGCCAGCTCCACCCAGGAGAACGCCCCCTGCCCTGGCAGGAGGCGAGTCCTGGACCTTGGCTTAGCAAGAGGTGCTCCGTCCTGCCCGCCGGAATTTCTAAATTTAAACCGAAAGCGGCCAGCAGCTACCGGCGGCACAGAAACACCAGATGGGGGAACAAACAGTTCCTGGGACAGCTAAACGGTCCCGTCACAGAGGAAGCCCAATTCCCAGCCCAAAATGGAGCTGCATTCCATAGCCACCTCCTCCAAGGAGGCCGCCTCCCCCAGGCAAGCAACTCTCAGCCGGGTAAAACAGGCCAGAGGCGCCCCGCCCTGCTGAGTCCACAGCCTATTCAAAGCCAGGCATCAAAGGCAACGGCCCCACAGCAGACAGAGGAGCCACAGTTCCCAAGACTGCTCATGTCCCCATCTACAGAGGACGCCAAGGCCCGCCTACAAGCTGTGCGAACCTCAGAGACCCAGGATTGCACCAACAGGGGAGAAGGGGCAGAACAGATCCACCCCTTGCAAAATGAAATCAAGTCAAAGCAGCCAATCAGGAAAATAGACTGCAGACCATTGCAAGGAAACCAGAGACTGGGGAAAGACTACCCAAACAAGGAGGACTCCATTTTTTTTTCTTTCAAACATTTTTTAAACTTTTTTTAAAAAATTTATCTTTTTAATTTTTTCACTTCTGAAACGTCGTAAGTTTTTTTGTTTGTTTGTTTTCCATTTTTACCGGTTTGTTTTATCAAGTTTTTTTTTGTTTGTTTGGATTGTTCCTTTTCTGTTGTATTTTTCTTTTCCTTTATATTTTTTTATCTTTAAATAATTTTTCTCTGTTTTGTGCATCTGTCTTCCAGTATTTTTACTTTATTTCACTCTTTGCGTTCTCTTTCTTTAAAAATTACTTTCCTATGAATAACACCTCCACTCTTTTCTGCTAACTCTCCATTGTCTATCATTTTAACCTTGTTCTTTCTACTGATTTTACTCTTCTCCACATTTCCACATTACTGAAACTAAACCAAAATCACCACCCCCCCCAATACATTTTACTCTATTCTCTTTACTACCTCCAACTTACCCTCCTGACTTGCTGCCTAGACCTCCAGGTTCCATTGACTCCTGGTTATTGGATAGAGGGTATCCCAGCTTAATCCGAGTGAATCAAAGGGGTTCATAGAGAAAGCCAGTCCTAAAAGAACTTAATATATAAACAAGAATTGTGTATAGGGTTGTAACAGTAAATAAGTAACTACTGAATACAGGGCCCAGGATCGGTTGTTATATTGAATTGTATTCTTTAGGAACACCAAATCTAATTTTATAGACAGGTATAAAAGGTATCTGTATATAATTGTGAACTTGTAAGATTTACACAACAGTGCTTGGTAAGGGCTGCTTTGGGTCTTAAACGGTGCTCACAGGTGCTGGTAGACTGGCATTTCCAATCCAAATGGGCAGAAGGAACACAAGAAAGATGGCAAACAATGAAGTCTTATCCCCCAATCAAAACAAGCAGGAAACAGTCAATCAAAGACATAGAAGAAAACCCCCAAAATGCTCTACAAAGTCTACTGATAAACATGATAAATGAAAAGTTTGAATCTCTTTAGTCAATTATTCTAGAGCGTGAGGAGGCAAAGCAACAATTAATGGAGAATTTCATGGCATCCACAAATAGAAAGATAAATGAACTTCAAGAGTCAAATGAAAAGATAGCTGCCCAGCTTAAAGATCTGAGAGACAACAATCAAAACCAAAGTAATGAAGTTAATGAAGTAAAGAAGTCCATACAAGACCTAAGAAATGACATGGAAATCATCAGGAAAGACCAGTCAGAAGGAAAAGAGATTCGAAATCAAGTAGCTAGCCTACAGTCCCGACTAACTGAAGCAGAGGATCAAATCTCAGGAGCAGAAGATTCCTTAGATTCTATGGAGAAAGATAAAAAAATCAATACAAATACAGTCCAATCAACAAAACAGATTGCTACAGGAGATTCAAGACACGATCAGGAAGACCAATTTAAGGATAATAGGTATTGAGGAAAACTTGGAGAGAGAGGTTAATGGGATAGGCAATCTATTTAACAGAATATTAGCTGAGAACTTCCCAAATATCCAGAAGGAAAGGCCTATACAGATACAAGAAGCATTTAGAACCCCAAACCGACCAGACCAGAATAGGACACATTGTGATCAAAACAGGATCAATAGAATACAAGGAAAGAATCCTTAAAGCTGTTAGGGAGAAGAAAACAATCACATATAAAGGAAAAACAATCAGAATTACCCCAGACTTCTCAGCAGAGACCATGAAAGCAAGGAGAGCCTGGAATGAAGTATACCAAACACTAAATAAAAATAACTACCAACCAAGAATTCTGTACCCAGCCAAAGTCTCATTCATAGCCGAAGGTCAAATAAAAGTCTTCCACAGTAAGGAAAATCTGAAACAATATATCTCCACCAAACCAGCTTTACAGAAAATCCTCAAAGATGTACTATACAGGGAAAATAATCAAGATCCCAATACAGACAGAGAAATGAACCCTAAATAGTAAACATCAGATCAAGAAATGGGAAGACACAGCTTTAAACAAGATAGTGATAATGAAAGGAACAAATGATCATCTCTCAATTCTAACTCTCAACATTAATGGACTTAATTCCCAATCAAACGACATAGGCTCATAAGTTGGATCAAAAATCAAGATCCATCTTTCTGCTGCCTCCAAGAGACACATCTATCCAGCAAAAGTAAACATCTTCTAAAAGTGAAAGGCTGGAATCAAATCTATCAAGCAAATGGCCCCCATAAGCAGGCTGGAGTTGCAATCCTAGTATCAGACAAAATTGGCTTCAAATTAAAAAAAGGTAAGAAGAGACAAAGAAGGCTACTACATACTAGTAAAGGGATCTCTCCTACAGGAAGATATAACCATTCTAAATATCTACACACCAAATGCAGGAGCACCCAACTTCATCAAATAAACTCTACTGACTCTAAAAACACCCATAGACGCAAACACATTGATAGTTGGGGACTTTAACACTCCACTATCACCTCTGGACAGAGCAACACGCCAAAAACTGAGCAAAGAAACCACAGATCTTAATAATTGCATAGACCAACTAGACTTAACCGACATCTACAGAATATTCCACCCAGCAACAACAGAATACACATTCTTCTCTGCAGCACATGGAACATTCTCCAAAATAGATCACATCTTAGGGCACAAAGAAAATCTGTACAAATTCAGAAGTATCAAAACCATTCCCTGCATTCTCTCAGACCACAATGGAATAAAATTAGAGCTCAACTCAAACAGCCACCACAGAAAATCCTACAATTCATGGAAACTAAACAACACACTGCTGAACCATCAGTGGGTCATTGAAGAAATTAAAGCAGAAATTCAAATGTTTATGGACTTCAACCAAGTTGAGGACACAAAGTACCAGCTCCTTTGGGACACAGCAAAGGCAGTACTCAGAGGAAAATTTATATCTCTGAGTGCATACACCAACAAACTGGAGAAACAGCAACTCAATAATTTAAGGAAGCACCTTAATTTTCTGGAGAACAGCAAGCCAAACCCCAAGTCAATAGATGGAAGCAAATAATTAAAATCAAATCAGAATTAAATCAATTAGAGATGAAAAAAAAAACATCGAAAAAAATCAACAAAACAAAGAGTTGGTTCTTTGAAAAAATCAACAAGATAGACAGACCCCTGGCAAACCTGACCAAAAAACGAAGGCAGCACACTCAAATAAACAAGATAAGAGATGACACAGGTAACATCACCACAGAAATAACCAAAATTCAGAATATAATAAGGGACTACTTTGCAAACCTTTATGCCAACAAATTCGAGAACTTGGAAGAAATGGATGATTTCCTAGAAAAAATTGATATCCCCAAACTCAACCATGAAGATTTAAACCTTCTAAACAGACTCATATCCAGTATTGAAATAGAAACGGTAATAAATGATCTCCCATCCAAGAAAAGCCCAGGTCCAGACGGATTCACTGCAGAATTCTACAAGGCCTTCAAGACAGAACTCACACCAATATTTCTCAAACTCTTCAATGAAATTGAAAGAGAACGTTCACTACCAGACTCATTCTATGAAGCCAGTATAACCCTCATCCCAAAACCAGGCAGAGACTCATCACGGAAAGAGGACTACAGACCGATCTCCCTGATGAACATAGATGCAAAAATTCTCAACAAAATTCTGGCCAATCGATTTCAACAGGTCATCAAAAAAATCATACACCACGATCAAACTGGATTCATCCCAGGGATGCAAAGTTGGTTTAATATACGCAAGTCAATTAATGTAATCCACCACATCAACTGGAGCAAGGTAAAGAACCACATGGTTTTATCTCTGGATGCGGAAAAAGCGTTAGATAAAATCCAGCACCCATTTATGCTAAAAGCCCTGGAAAAACTGGGATTCCAGGGAACATTCCTGAATATAATCAAGGCAGTTTATGACAAACCAACAGCAAGTATAACTCTAAATGATGAAAAACTAAAGCCATTCCGTTTAAAATCAGGAACAAGGCAGGGATGTCCACTCTCTCCCCTGCTCTTCAACATAGTACTAGAATTCCTAGCCAGAGCAATTAGGCAAGAAGAAAATATAAAGGGGATCCAAATAGGAAAAGACGAAGTTAAACTTTCTCTCTTCGCAGATGACATGATCCTATACCTAAAGAATCCCATAGACTCTACCCCCAAGCTACTAGAGCTGATCCAAAACTTTGGCAAAGTTGCAGGATATAAAATAAACCTTCAAAAATCAACGGCCTTTCTCTATGCTAACGACCCGAAGACCGAGGCTGAAATCAGGAAAGCAACTCCTTTTGCAATAGCCCCAAAAACATAAAATACCTGGGAATAACCTTAACCAAAGAAGTGAAAGACCTCTTTGATGAGAACTTTAAAAGCTTGAAAAACGAAATTAAGTCAGAATTAAGGAAATGGAAAAACCTCCCATGCTCCTGAATTGGGAGGATTAATATAATCAAAATGGCAATATTGCCAAAGGTTATCTACATATTCAATGCAATACCCATTAATATCCCAACACCATTCTTTAATGAAATAGAGGAAGCAATCCAGAAATTCATATGGAACAATAAAAGACCTAGAATAGCAAAAACAATCCTAAGCAGAAAGAACAGTGCTGGAGGAATTACAATACCCAACTTCAAGCTGTATTATAAAGCTATAGTAATAAAAACAGCTTGGTATTGGCACCGGAACGGGCCTGAAGACCAATGGAACAGAATTGAAGACCCAGAAATGAACCCACAGAACTATGCCTACTTAATCTTTGATAAAGGAGCTAAAACAATAGTATGGAAGAAAGATAGCCTCTTTAACAAGTGGTGCTGGCAAAACTGGCTCAACACATGCAACAAACTAAAACTAGATCCTTATATATCACCCTGCACCAAAATCAATTCCAAATGGATTAAACACCTCGAAATCAAAACAGATACCCTGAAAACACTAAAGGAAGGAGTAGGAGAAACACTTGGGCTCCTTGGCGCAGGACGGAACTTCCTGAACAAAGACCCAGAAATGCTACAAATCAAAGAAAGGTTGGACAAATGGGACTGCATCAAACTGCAGAGCTTCTGCATGGCAAAGGACATAGCTCACAAGATAAACAGAAAGCCCACAGACTGGGAGAAGATCTTTACCGGACATTCAACAGACAAAGGCCTCATATCTAAAATATATGCAGAACTAAAAAAATTACCTTCTTCCAAAACAAATCCGCAAAGAACCAATAGCCCCCTCATCAAGCGGGCTAAAGACTTACAAAGAGACTTCTCTGATAAGGAAATGAGAATGGCCAAGAGACATATGAAAAAGTGCTCTACATCACTGGCCATAAAAGAAATGCAAATCAAAACAACATTGAGATTCCATCTCACCCCAGTAAGAATGTCATATATCAAGAAAACTAGCAATAACAATTGTTGGAGGGGATGTGGCCAAAAGGGAACCCTACTTCATTGTTGGTGAGAATGTAAACTGGTTCAGCCACTCTGGCAAGCAGTATGGAGATTCCTCAGAAGGCTAATTATAGAACTCCCCTATGACCCAGCAGCCCCACTTTTGGGTATCTATCCAAAAGACCACAAACAAAATCACAGTAATGCCACCAGCACAGCAATATTCATCGTAGCACAATTTGTCATAGCTAGAATCTGGAACCAGCCCAGATGCCCCTCAGTAGACGAATGGATCAGGAGAATGTGGTACATATACACAGTGGAATTTTATGCCTCTATCACAAAGAATGACATTGTCCCATTTGTAAGGAAATGGAAGGACTTGGAAAAAGTTCTACTAAGTGAAGTGAGCCAGACCCAAAGAAACATGGACTCTATGGTCTCCCTTATTGGGAATAATTAGTACAGGTTTAGGCAAGTCATAGCAGAGCATCACAAGGCCCAATAGCTATACCCTTATGAACACATAAGATGATGCTAAGTAAAATGAACTCCATGTTATGGAAATAATTGTTATATTACAGTTGTAACTACTTTCAATGTCCCATGTGTATCTGTAGCTTCTATTATTGATGATGTTCTTGTATCACCTTCCTGTGGTTGTACCTACACTATCTCTGTAATCTTATCTGAGTATATTGGAAACCGTGTATATTGGTATTGGATGCAGGAAATTGAAAGGGAATAACAAATTTGAGTGACACAGGATAAAAAAAGACAACTACAAAAGCAATACTTGCAAAACTGTTTGGTGTAAGTGAACTGAACACCTCAGGGGGGGTGGGAAAGGGGGAGGAGGGAGGGGGTATGAGGGACAAGGTAACAAACAGTACAAGAAATGTATCCAATGCCTAACATATGAAACTGTAACCTCTCTGTACATCAGTTTGATAATAAAAATTTGAAAAAAAAAGAAAAAGAAAACCATACCTTTAGATTATACCTACGGTCTATAAATGGATATAAACAAGATTTGGTTTCTTCAGGGGTAATTATGTCCAAAATATTCAATGTAAAAATTATTTTAAAATTAAATTATTCTTTAAAAAAATCAATTTTAATAATAGAAAATCATTCCATATAAGGAAAACAAAGAAGCCCTCAAACCATAGTAGGTTAGCTCCAAACAGAAAACTAAACCAAATGTCATTTGAGAGGTACTTTGAAAAGTACTCCAAAATCAATAAAATACTTTTTATGACAGTTTAAAAAAACAACATGAGCTAAAGAATCTGAATGATAATTTAATGCTCAGGATCTAAAAGAAGCACTCTCAGAGAAACGCTCAGATAAAAAAAATTGGGTAAAGGAAGCATTGTTATTGATCTTCATGAGGAAAAAAATATTCTAGAGAAACTTGTGACACACAAGCATATTCTGAAACACATGAGTCAGCCCTTCTATGTAACTAGTGGTCATGCCCACAAGTGCCCAGGACAACAGTAAGAAGATGTGAGTTGGTATGGCTTGTGCAATGCTGGGCAGGGGAGGGAAAAATAATCTCAAGTCCATATCATGATACCATTTCAACCAAGGGAAAAGATGAGGAAATCCCTTGAAGAGCCGTCTGACCTCACAGTGCTCCCCAAATGTCAATTGAAAGTGTCATTAATTGGCATTGGGTAGTGTTGGAAAGAAGAAGAAAGGGGGTTTATCCCTCCTGGAAGAAAATATGCTTTCCTACTATGGATTTTTTTTTCAAATTTTTATTATCAAACTGATGTACAGAGAGGTTACAGTTTCATACGTTAGGCATTGGATACATTTCTTGTACTGTTTGTTACCTTGTCCTTCATGCCCCCTCCTACTATGGATTTTAATACTGATACTATAAAAGAAACTATAGGCATTGGAAACAAGAGGTCTTCTTCTTTGTTGTTGTTTCTCTTTCCCTTTTGTCTTCTTTGTTCATTTATCTGTTTGATGAGGGTAAGGGGGACAAAGGGTGAAGAAATGCAGCAATTGCACTCACTATGTTGAAAAACTATACAACTCATGGGTGGGGATGGGAGGGGAAAACTGGGAGATAGCAAGGGAAGGGGTAACATTGTCCAAAAAAGAAATGCACTCTTTGCCTGACTTGCGTGACTGTAACTCCTCATACATCACCTTTATAATAACAATTAAAAAATTAAGAACTAGACTAGAACAGAGGGAAAAAAGATCAAGGAGATTATGAAACATATATGACCAAGGCCCAACTTGTACTGTGGAGTTGTGCTGGACATAAGAATTCCATAATCCCTCTAGACAGGACAGTCCAGCTGAAGAATGTGGCTACCATTGAATTGAACACTTCATCATGGACCAGATATTGTGCTGGTCCCTGTATATCCAGAATCACATTCAAGTTTTGTAGTAATATAAGGCTATTTCAGATACTCTTATTCCCACTTTCCAGACAGAGAGACTGAGATTAAATCATTTCAATAGATGAAGGAAAGGCTTTGAAAAAATTCAACATCACTTTACTTATTTACTTACCTTATTTAGTTAGTTAGTTGTTTGTTTGTTAGTTTTTGGTCAGTTGTGGGGCTTGAACTCTGAGCCTGGGTGCTGTCCCTGAGTTCTTCAGCTTTTCAGCTCTTCAGTGCTCTACCACTTGATCCACAGTGCCATTTCCAGTTTTCTGGTGGTTAATTGGAGATAAGAGTCTCACAGATTTTCCAGATGGTCTGGCTTTGAAGCATGATCCTCAGATCTCAGCCTCCTGAGTAGCTAGGATTACAGGTGTGAGCCACCTGTGCCCAACTCAACATCAGTTTATGATAAAAGCCCCCAATGAAACCAGGGACAGAAGGATCATGCATGAACATAACAAAGGCTGTCTACCACTCACCATTATTCTGGATGGTGAAAAACAAAGTATTTCCTTTGAAATCAAGATTTTAGGCAAAGATGTCCACATTTACCAATAACATTTAAATCTTAGCTAGTGTAATAAAGAAAAAGAAATAAAATAGTTACAAGAAAGAAGATGAACAAAATAAAGAAATTAAACTAGCAATTAAAAATAAAGAGGGAGATTTCTCAAAGAGACTTTACTTTGTAAAATTTTGGTATCACTTGCAAATTACGTATGTGATTTTAAAAAAAAAAGTGTATGTCTCTGATTTTTTTTTAAAAATGAAAGAAGACATCAAAGTATGCCTGTATGTGTTATGATCTTATTTAAAAGATACCAAGGTCTACTCTTAACTCTGATAAACAGAGACTGGAGGTATAGCCCAATGATAAGAAACATAGAACATAGAACATAGAACATAGAACATAGAAAATCAGTAGCCTTTTTTATCAGTAGCCTTTTATACAACAATAACTCACTATAAATGAAATCAGGACAACAACTCTATCAACAATAGCCTCAAAACATTTGTAGGCATAAATTTACCAAAAATATTGAAGATCTGCAAAATGAAAACTATAAAGTGCTGAAGAGAAAAATTGAAGAAGACACTAGAAGATGGAAAGACTGATATTAAATTATAGAAATGACACTATTACCAAAAGAGTTTATATATATTCAATATGCTATTCAACATATACGTTCTATATGCTATTCAATATATATGTTACATATGCTATTCGATGTATATTGAATATATATTGAGTATATGTTATATATGCTTTTCAATATATATTGTATGTGTTCCATATATATCCTATATATGTATATATACAGAAAATATATATATTGAATTTAATCTCCATGAAACTTCCAATGACATTCTTCACAGTAGAAAAACATCCTAAATTAAAATGGAAACACAAAGATCTGAAATATTCAAAGCAATCCTGAGCAAAGGATAATGCCAAAGCTATTGCAGTGCCTTATTTCAAACAATACTACAGATCCATAATAACAAAGGCAGCATGGTACTAACACCAAAACAGACAATGGAATAAAAGATCCAGGAATAAGCCCACACAGCTACAGCCATCTGATATTTGACCAAGCTGGCAAAAACATACACTGGAAGTAATTCAACCTTTTTAACAAGTGCTACTGGGGAATCCATACAGATGACTGAAACTAGATCCCTGTCACCCTGCACACAATCAGCTCAACCGAATCAAAGACCTTAGTGAAGATGCAGAATTCTCAGATGAGAAGGAAATATTTCAAAATAAAGGCTCACAGGCAATAGCTTTCTGACTAGGACTCAGCAAATAATAGCAAAAACTGACAAATGGGATTGTGTCAAATTAAAAAGCTTCCGCATGGCAAACAATTACTGACACAAAAATAGACAGACAGACCAATGAAATAGAAGATCCAGAAATAAGTCCAGGCCATTACAACTGTCTAGTTCTTGACAAAGGTGCCAAAGCCATACATTAAAAGGGGGGAAAAAACAGATTATAAAACTAGATACCGGAAGATGTGAAGAGACATCCTGCAGAATGAAGAAATCTTTGACAGCTATTCATTTGACAGGGGATTACATCCAGAGCATGCAGTAACAAGAATGAAACACTAGAAGAGCAGATAATCTAATCATAAATGAGCAAGTGAACAGAAACCTTTTCTTTTTCATGTATCTATTCTTTTTTTGTCTATGATACTGTGGTTTGAATTTAGGGCCTCACCTTTGCTAGGCAGGCACACTACTACTTGAACCAAAATTCTAATCCTCTTGTGCTTTTGGTTATTTTTCAGATAGGATCACAAGATTTTGTGGGCAGGCTGGCCTGACTATGATTTTCCTCCTACAGCTTTCATGTCCATGTGGCTTGAATTGCAAACATGAACCGCCATACCCAGATTATTTGTTGAAATAGAGTCTCACTAACTTTTGGGCTAAGTGACCTCAAATCATAATCCTCCTGATCTCCACCTCCCAAGTGGATAGGATTAAATGCTTACACTCTCACAACAAATACAATAATGGGTAATGGGAGTGAAGGGGTTGATAGGACCAAAGGAAATTTATATATACATACATAAAACTTATATGTGTGTATACATGCCAAACATGTCAAAAGGAAACCCATTACAATTAATATACAATAATTTTTGAAAGCCGGGTGCCAGTAGCTCACGCCTGTAATCTAAACTACTCAGGGGACTGAGATCTGGCTCAATCAAAAGCAGTCCAGTCAAGAAAGTCTATAAGGGGCTGGGGATATAGCCTAGTGGCAAGAGTGCCTGCCTCGGATACACGAGGCCCTAGGTTCGATTCCCCAGCACCACATACACAGAAAACGGCCAGAAGCGGCGCTGTGGCTCAAGTGGCAGAGTGTTAGCCTTGAGCGGGAAGAAGCCAGGGACAGTGCTCAGGCCCTGAGTCCAAGGCCCAGGACTGGCCAAAAAAAAAAAAAAAAGAAAGTCTATAAGACTCTTATCTCCAATAAGAAAAAAAAAAAAAAAAGCCAGAAGTGGAGCTATGACTCAAGTGGATAAGTGCTAGCCTTGAGCAAAAAGAAGCTAGGACAGCCCCCAGGCCCCTCCCCCCCATACACACAAGAACAGATCAATGTTTATATACATTAAGTAGCTCATACTATCTACAAAGCAAATAAGAGCCTGTATATGTACCAAACTGGGCAAGTTTATCTAGCAAGATTTAACTACTATGCTCAGACACCTTGGCTGCTTGCTTCCTCTCTGCCCCCTGGGGTGTGGCTTACTTAATCTGTTTGCTTGCATCTCATCATAACATAACAAAGTAAATGGCTATAATTCTAAATAAATTAGTCCTCCAAAACTGCAGGTTCTGCATCAGTGGATTTAACCACATTGGGTCAAAATAAAATTAAAAATCAAAATTGCATCATGTACTGACCTTTTCCACATTATTATTCCATAAATGACACAGCATAACAACTATTGATATAGAATTTACCTTGTATGAGGCATTATATGTAATCTAGAGATGAAAGAATGGCGTAGCTTATATGCAAACACTATGCCATTGTATATGAGAGACCTGCCTATCTGTAATTTGGGGTATCTGAGCAGGGAGTGGGGGTCCTGAAGCCAGTCTCCTATGGATACCAAAGGACAGGAAGACTGTGTTTCATTTGACTTTTTATTTCCGATCCCTACCATCACCTGCCCCAAGATAAATAATTGCTTGATTAATTGGTACAGATTGAACACATATGCATGTATGTTGTAATTGAACAAGAAATAGTTGATTATAGCTGGATATAAGAACTTCTAGCTTAAAACTTGAGATTTAAAGAATTACAACAGACAGAGCTTTGATTTTTCTCCAGTTAGCACATGTATTGCAACATAAAGCTATGGCTATTGCCATTGAATAGAACAGGAGGGGAACATCTCAGAAAAGCAGAGCACAACTCTACCTAACTGCTGAGAAAAATGAATGCATTGAAAGGTACTGGGTAGCTCACAGGGTAGACACATAGAACCAGGCTTGAAATAGGAGTCCTGTCAAGGCCACGTGGCAGGAGCATCTTGTGAGGTCCTGAGCCATACAAAGTGATCATGGGTGCTGGAGGACCACAACAAAAAGATGTGCACTGGCTACAAAAATCATGATCTGAGGAAAGGTTCTAGAGTTGGGCTAGAACCAGCCTCCTTGCCCAGGTGTGATCTCCCAAATCTCATAAAGAGGAATATGGCCACTTTCAGATCAACCATCTCTCAAGCAGAGTTAGTTCCTGGAGAAGGTGGCTTGAACTGAGTCAGCTCTGCAGAGGATTTTTGCTGCACATTGTAAACTGGCAAGTATCATTTCCTTCCTTTCAAAGTCCCTAAAGTGAAGGCATGCCTGTGGCCAAGATTGCTTACCCCACTTTCTTTTTTATTTATTTTAATGTGAAGGTGATGTATAGAAAGAAGGGTTACCATTACATAAGTAAAGAAATGAGTACAGTTCTTATTGAATATTGTTAACCCCTCCCTCATTTACCCTCCCCCCGATTCCTCTCCCCCCGCCCAAACCAAGTTGTAAAGCTCATGTCCAACATAGTGTCTTGTGAGTATCACTGTTGCATTGGTTCACCCATTGTCCTTTGTCTCACCATTTCTGTGATTCCCCTTCCCATCCCCAAATTAGATAAACTTATATGTAAGACAAAGGGTAACAAAATCAAAACAGTGACAAAAGGAGATAAACAAAGGGAAAAAGTGAAAGAAAAAAGAAATAAACATTACACTAAAAAATAGCTCTTTTTTCCATATCTTAGAGTTCAACTAACATTATTTTATATGGTCATATGTATACAACTATTGAGATACTGTGAGCCTATGCTAGAACTATCCTAGACATATACTAATTATTACAAATGAGGGAAAACCTGGAGCTTGTGTTTCTTTGGATCTGGCTTATTTCACTATGTCTGATTTTTTCCAACTTTTCATTTCCTTATGAATGGGGCAATGTCATTCTTTCTTATGGAAGCATAGAATTCTATTGTGTATATTTACCAGATTTTCTTGATCCATTCATCTACTGAGGGGCACCTAGGCTGGTTCTATATCTTAGCTATGGTAAATAATGCTGCAATGAATATAGTATCGGTACTGGTAGCTTAGCACAATTTCTATGACATGGGTTAATGACTTCCTCCCAGGTAGCAGTGGTACAACTGCCCTTCATAAAAATGGTGATGGTGGTTACACTTGCTGAAACCTTACGAAGTTATCAAGAGTCATGGTATGAGTAACATGCGTATTTCCACATGCTAAATTATGTTCTCCTCATAACAACTCTAGGGAGTAGGACTGGGAGGACATTTGCATTATTAGTGAGGAAAGTGAGGCAGAAAAGTTACCTAACTTGCCCAAGAGCACACAGCAAGGAAGCTGCAGTACCAGGCCTGGTAGCAGACCGTGTGAATGCAGCACCTGTCCTCTCCACCACCTACTTTTCTAGCTAATCTGAATGGATGGCTTGGTTGTTAGCATTCATTTCCATAGCAGATCTTCCTCTGTAGACAATCAGCCCTTTGGACAGCCACTTGCAGCTCCCCTGGCCCTCTCCCACATGTACAACTCTATCAATCTTCATGGGTCAAACAAGTCTCTACCTGACCACAAACTAATGATGGCCTCAATTGCAACACTTGCCAATGGACTAAGAATGTGGCCATCTATATGACCATCAACAACAATGATATGAATAATAATGACTGACTAATAATAATAGTAATAATGTAATAATAAAGGTAATTAATAACATTGGCTAACAATATAGTGTCATGAATAATAATGATTATCTGTGCATATGTATTTTAATGTAAAAAATACTTCTGAGATATCACTATTTCAGTCATCACTGTTTAGGGCAGCCCTAGATAATCTTTGCCAATATATTGTTTGTAATGTATTATGTTGTAATAATATTATTCATTTAAATTAGTTCTTTCATGAAATGCATTCAGTAATACATGAACCATTCTACTTAGCTGATACATTTGATGTGCTTTCTTTTCCACAGTGCTACTTATCTTTCCAATGCTTCCTTATGAAAAATTCCAAAAAGAAAAGCTGAATGAACTTTAAAATGAGTGAGTATAAAGTCAACTGGACTTTACACCTCCTGTTCTGTGTTTGCCTTATGACATCTTTTCATTTGCAGATCCTTCCCCTCACCCATCAATCTGTGCCTTGTTAATGCTCTTGAGAAAAGCTTGAAGGATCAGAACACTTTTCCCTTAAGCCCTAGGGCATGCACGTCATTAGCTAGAGTTGAACATTTATTTGCAGTTCCTTTTTGAGACAAATTGCATATTCAGTGAAATTCAAAACTCTTAAGTGCAATATTTGAAGAGTCTGACAAGTGTGTATCTGTATAACTCAACCCTTTGCAAGTTATATAACATTACTCTCATTTCCAGAAACTTCTGTGTTCTTTTCCACTTTATCCCACCCCATATACTCTACCAGAAACAACCTGTTGTTTAGAAACTTTCACTGTAGATTAATTTTCCTTGTGCTAGAACCTCACACAGATGCAATTATATAGTATTGCTTCTGTATACATTTTTTCACTCAATCCATGTTCTGGGTTTGTTTTTTTCCCCAGATTGTTTTCATGTTGTTGCATGTTGTAGTATTCATTGACTATATCACTGTACCCATATTTCATTGTACCTGTATATCATTGTGCCTATATTTCTGTATCTGTTCTCTTGTATATGCGCACCTAGGCTGTTGCCAATCATTTCTGTGGAGTAAATACTTAGCTGGATTATATTAAAAAATAATTCTCCATCTCCCAATATAGTTAAGCTGTTTACCTACTCAACAACAAAGCCCAAGTGTTCCAACTGTTCCACATCGCATCCAAACTTTTTACTCTTCCCCATTCTAGTAAGTATTACCATTATTCATTGTGGATTTTGCATTTATTTTTATTTTTCATTATGATACACTGACAGTACAGGGAGGTGATTATAACAATCCTGTAGATGTGCTCAGTATTCCTTGTGGTGTGAAATTGCATTTCTTGGGTTACTATTGAGCCTCCTGTTTGTCATTTGTATAGCTTACTTTGTGAAATGCCTCTCAATAGTATGTTTGTTCTTATTAGGTTGTTTGTATTAGTATAATACTGTGTAAGAGTTCAGTTAAAAGAACTCTCTAGGGTCCCATTAAGCAAAAACCATGAACTAGGCTGCCATATGTCATAGTTTAGTTATTACTTGACTAACATCTAGATTAATAAAAAGTTTAACATCTTATTAAAGAAACTCAAATCCAATTTTTTGCCACCTTCTTTTTAAAACAAACACAATCGTCCTCTTCAAGTTAGACGCATACTCACAGGGATATATGAAGGATATATGTGTATTCATATGTATGTATATATATAGATGGCATACACTTTAAGTATATATGTGTACACATATATGTATTTGTGTACATATGTGCATATATACATATGTATGTGTATATATGTATATATACAAACCTAAATGTTAAATACCATGGCCTACATACATATTTCTATAAAACTATATATAACATCTACTATTCGAGACCAATCTTTATAGTCTTCTAAAACTCCTTTACTATTTTGTACTCTCTGAACTTCAAAGTGCAAATCCCAACTCTTTCCCTTCTTACTTTGGCCTAGAAAATGAATATGATCCTACCTGACATGCTTCAGTCCTCCTAAGTGACACTGGGGTTCTTGAATCATCCCTGTGCCACCTGTTTCCCTAATGACATTACTCATTGTGAGCATTTAGCATAGAAGGCAGTAAAAATGTTACCAATACAAGTCATTCATATAATATAAACATGGGCAAAATTGTAATAATATTAACAAGATGCATGGGTCATATTATATAGAGAGGAGAAAAGCTGACTGGTTGGGATTTTTAGTCTATGAGATAAGAGAAGGGCAGGTTGAATTAAATTAGCAAAGAGGATGTGGATTGATTTGAGTGGTACAGGAAGAGCAGAGCTACAGCTGGCCCTCAAAGATAGAGGTTTGAATATAAACAACTTCATACCCAGAGATCTGAGTCCCACCATAACTTCCTGTCTACTCACTGCTTTTCTCAAGTTCACTTCATTCTTAGACATTTAGCAACAAGCATATGATGAGAAAAATGATATCCAAGAAAGGCCATGATCACCAGAGAATAATACTCAGCACTTTTCCTTGTTGCTAGCTCAAAAATCCGAATGATAGCTGAGTGTCCGTGGCTCACACCTGTAATCCAGGCTACTCAGGAGGCTGAGATCTGAGAAATGTGATGTGAAGCCAAGCCTGGGCAGGAAAAATGTGAAACTCTCATCTCTAACTAACCAACAAAAAAGCAGGAAGTACAGCTGTGGTTCAAGTGGCAAAATGGTAGTCTTGAGAAAAAAAAAAAAAAAGAAAAGAAAAGCTCAGGGACAGTGCCCACTCCCTGAGTTCAAGCCCCAGGACCAACACACACACACACACACACACACACACACACACACACACACACATCCAAAGGGTAGTTTGTTGTAGAGAGTACAGCTGACTCCAAGACTCCAACTTGATTAGGGAAACATGTTAGCAAATGTTGAGGGGAGTAGAGATGAGTCCATCTTGATTATGGAAACATGTTAGCAATTGTTAAAATGAAGTTAAATATTAGGTCAATCTGTCTGCAAAATTCTGCTTCTGTAAATGGCTTGCTTAACTTGTTTGTTGCTTGTTCTACCCCCTGTGTCAACCCCCTACATCTGTGCTATGCTTTTACCTTTATAAACTCCAGCTTGAGGACTGCTAGTGGTCACAGTGTTAGCTCCTGAGTCTGCACTGTGTTCCTGGCTGGTCAGCCTGCTTTTTACTGTGGCAGTTTCAGCTCCCGATCTGTGCTGCATCCCTGGCCAGTCAGTTCACTTTTTGCTTCCCCAATAAATCCGTCTTTACTTGAGACTGTCTCTGAGTGGTAGACTCTGGAGGAACATGGGTTTGAGTCCCACTTGGGGTACCTCCCCCAGACCCCATAACAAGTTCTGACCTCCTTTCATCCATGGCTGAGGCCAGGTGCTACATCTGTAGCAACATGGCAGCTCACACTCAAATTAGCTGGCTAGCATGCTAGTTGGGAGCATATCCCAGAAGAGTAAATGAAACCTATGAAGTCTGCAGAATAACAGAGGTTTGATATAAATAATGTGACCAAGACTGATTCATGCAGGTGAAGGCAAAGAGGTTGAAAAGCAGAAAGACATGAAGCAAAGTTCAATGTTTAGTGTTTAAGTTTACAGAATGAGGGTTGGGATTATGGCCTAGTGGCAAGAGCGCTTGCCTCGTATACATGAAGCCCTGGGTTCGATTCCCCAGTACCACATATACAGAAAATGGCCAGAAGTGGCGCTGTGACTCAAGTGGCAGAGTGCTAGCCTTGAGCAAAAAGAAGCCAGGGACAGTGCTCAGGCCCTGAGTCCAAGGCCCAGGACTGGCAAAAAAAAAAAAAAGTTTACAGAATTACAAGAGCAAAAACCTGTGTGTGTGCAGTTTGAATTCTTTCCACTGCCTTTTAGCTGAACTCTTGGGCAGATACATAACGCTACTTCAAAATACCTACCTAATCATTCCCTATTCCTAACAAGGACATGGAGATCAAATCCTAATTCCTTTAATCCAAACATCTCCAGTCCATTTCTGTTGCTGTTTCTTTCCCCAACAAATATCCAAAATACAATGCAAGATTTTTATATATTATAAGCCAACCTTCCACTTTCTGACAAAATTGTAAGTAAACAAAAACAAAAGGAAGCTAGTCCCAAATTTGACGGCTTAAACAATGATTTAAGATAGGATGCATTTAGCTAGGCACCAATGGCTATAATCCTACAATCCTAGCTACTCAGGAAGCTGAGATCTGGAAATCAGCCCAGACAGAAAAGATGTGAGACTGAATCTCCTATTGCTTTTGCTTAAGCAGTAGTCATTGCTTAAGTAGTAGAGCACCAGCTGTGTGCAACAAAGCTAAATGAGAGCATAAGGCATTGAGTTCAAGCACCAAAACCAGGGGAAGGAAGTTAATGCATTTACCCTGCAACAATACCAATATATCATGAATTATTTGGAGGAAAAATGCAGAAAGAGTTGAGTCAAACTATCTTTTGGCTAAAACAGTAATTTACTCTTCTAGAAGTGACTAAGCTAAATTTTTATCCAAAATAAATGTATTCATGTGCAGATGCCAAAAATGGTTTAATATTTAATTTTTAAATGCAGTATTTCCATTGTATTGTGCATATTCAATGAATTCTTTTAAATAAGTAATTCAGGACCTGAAGGGGTGGAAAGAAGAAAAAAAACTTACCCTTTCCTTTAGAAGTGAAGACAAGAAAACTCTTGTGAAAACTGGGCAGGGAGATAAACATCTGAAACTACCCAGAAGTTAAAAGTAGGTGAAGCATGGATTTAGGCCAGCCACCAGCAAAAGCACAAACCCTGTCTAAAAACTGCTAAAATAAAAATACTGGGTATGGTTAAAATGGTAATACACTTGAGTGAGTGAGGCCCTGAGTTCAAATACCAGGGAAGGAAGGAAGGAAGGGAGGGAGGGAGGGTGGGAGGGAGGGAGGGAGGGAGTGCTAAGGGAAGGAGGGGGGGACGGAGGGGGGAAGGAGGGGCAGGAAGGGAGGGGGGAGGTCCCTTCTATAAGAGTTGGAAAGTACAAATGCAAAAGTCAGGGAAGACATGGTAAAATAATAGGCCATGTTAGTAAATTAGATCTTCATTTTTAAAATAATAACAAGAATCTAAGGAATTTTAAACTAAAAACGGGTGAGGAAAAGAAGAAAGGTAATCATGTTTATAGTGTCGATGTTTTATAGAACCTCATGCTGAAAGCATTGAAGAGATGATGTGAAGATAGCAAAGGCAGAAGGATGAAAGGATAGATATGAGGGAGGAGGTAACAAACAGTACAAGAAATGTATCCAATGCCTAATGTATGAAATTGTAACCACTCTGTATATCAGTATGACAATAAAAAAAATTTTTTTAAGGATAGCCTGGGGCTGGGAATATGGCCTAGTGGCTCACCTCGTATACATGAAGCCCTGGGTTAGATTCCCCAGCACCACATATATAGAAAACGGCCAGAAGTGGCGCTGTGGCTCAAGTGGCAGAGTGCTAGCCTTGAGCAAAAAGAAGCCAAGGACAGTGCTCAGGCCCTGAGCCCAAGGCCTAGGACTGGCAAAAAAAAAAAAAAAAAAAGATAGCCTGTTACAGGAGAAAACTGATTACATGTAATAGTCTATATACTTATATGCATGCAGTCTAAAGTAGAGTTGACTCACTTCATGGAGGGACACTACATTCAATAGAGCAGGCCCCCTCACAAGATTATGAATGGAAGCCCAAGTGGGTAGTGGGTATGGGAAGAACAAAGGATTTCTCCTATGCAGAAAGCCATGGGCTGTCAAAACTTCATGCTATACTCCTGCTTGGATAACTAGAGAATGTCCTGAAGGCCTTTGTGAATGGCCTGTAGTTTTCCCAAGGCATGAAAAGCAGCCATGATAAGAGATGTAGTGAGTTAAAGGGAAAGAGAAGGCAACAAATAACTACTGCTTTGAAACTGAATGCCATAGGGAAATCAAGTTATAGCATCATTTTCTATGGTGGTTAGAAAGGTAGATCCCACATATCCAACGGACAGGCATCAGTGCCTCAAATGACAACAGAATTAGATAGTTGTCATACTCAGGTGTGGACATAAAATGAGCCACACTCATACTGATATGTTCTTTTTTTTTAAGTTTTTATTATAAAACTGATGTACAGAGAGGTTACAGTTTCATACGTTAGGCATTGGATACATTTCTTGTACTGTTTGTTCCCTGATATGTTCTATGTCTCTATTTTTTATTGCTATTGTAAAGGCGACATACAGAGTTTACAGTTATGTAAGCCAGGTAATGAGTACATTCTTTTTGAACACCCTTTCCCTTGCTCTTTCCCAGTTTTTCCCTCCCATCCCTTTACCCCACACTGTCTAGTGAGTACCACAGCTATATTTGTTCAACTTTTGTTCCACCATTTCTGTACATATATTTTTCTAGGCATACTTTTCTGTGCATCCTTTTCTAACTTGACAAATCTCTGAAGGGCATAATAAGCCTTGCTTATGAGTTCCCGGATAGTATACACATTTTTCATTTGATCTAGATATGCTGTAGGAAACTTGTTAAAACTGTCCAAAGAGCAACTTAGGTGAAAGTTAGCTAGGGAAGCATAGCATGTCACTCAAGAAGACCATGGTTCCTCAGGCCCAGCATCCATACAAGATGTTACTTGTTGGGTATTGAGAGATGGCCAAGGAGTGCACATGCCCAACAGTCTCACAGTATACTCAGACTCAAATATTCCAGGAGAGATAATTTCTACTTGCTACCTTTCCAGTTACTCTCCTAACTGCCCAGTCTCATCAAGCCTATGTTCGAGATTCAGGAAAACAGTGAATGTGATGATAATATGTAGCACATGATATGCTGACTGGCAAGTATTGGTTTACTTAATACTTACCACAGCCCTGTGGTGAAAAGGGTTATCAGCTTGTATTACTTTTTACAATGCCACATGGCATATTTAGTCAGGGGGTTTGTGATATGGGAAGGAGATGGTGGAGTGTTGCTATGACAAAATAACTGAGAAAACAACCTGAAGAAGTAAGGATTCACTTTGGCTCAGGTTTGCTGAGGTTTCATCCCAGGGTCACATGGCTGTTGTTTCTGAGCTGTTTTCAGGCAGAACATGATGTCTGGGAACACAAGGAAGAGGAAAGTTGTTCAGCTACTGGCAACAAGAAGGCAGAGACAGAGAGCAACAGCAACAGAGACAGACAGACATAGTCAAGAGACAGAGACACAGAGAGAAAGGGCTAAGGATGAGATATGCCTTTGCAGAGAAAACCCCATTGACCGATTTATCTCAATCTAGAGTCCACCCCCTAGTCTCTACTGTCTCCCAAAAATGTGACCAAATTATGAATTCATCAATGAGCTGATCCACTGATGAGGTCAGAGCCCTTACGATCCAACCATTTCTCCAAAGTACACTCTCTGAACATGACATTGAAGACCAAGCCTTCAAGCATGTTGAGTGGTATCCTAAATTCTGGTCACTGCACACAACTAGAAATTGAAGAACCAAAAATCAAAGCCAGATTTCATTGGCGCTGTTGCCTGTATGCATTGCTATTATGCTGTCTGTTGTCCTGAGAGCTGGCCAGTGTTTTGAACAGTGAGCACGTTGAAGTGCCAGTTGTCTTGCTAGAAATAGTAAGAAGTATGCTTTTTCTTATACAAGAAATTGCAATTTGAGGCCAGTCCAGGCAAAAAGTTAGATCACCATCTCAGCAAATAAGGTGGGGGTGGGGTTCATATCTATAATCTAGCTATCTATGAGGAGAACTTAAGTAGGAAGATCATGGTTTGAAGCCTACTCAGTGAAAACATGACATCTCAGGTGTAAAACAATCTAAAAAGGAAAAGTGATTGTCTAGCAAGTACAAGGACCAGAGTTCAAACTCCAATTGCATCAGGAAAGAAAAGAAGGAAGGAAGGAAGGAAGGAAGAGCAGCACCGGAGGGAGGGATGTAGGGATGGGGAGGGAGGGAGGGAGGGAGGGAGGGAGGGAGGGAGGGAGGGAGGGAGGGAGGGAGGGAGAAAGAAATCCAAGATGGCCACTGAAGAAGCTGATAAAATATGCTATCATACTTACAAAAGGACTCTTGTCCTATGCTGGAATGAAGGAACAGCTTGGTTCTGGAACAGCAAAAGCACCAGGTTCCAGCCCATCACGGGCCATCCTGGTAATGGGCACAGACAAGGGGGACAAAGACAGACCCTCTGCTCTCCATCTGAAAAGTCTTTCCTGTGTGTGGTGGTGTTCAGAATCCCTGGCAGAGCCCAAAATGGAATGATATCTCACTAGGAAGCAAGGCAATGTTGGTGGTGGGAACATGAAGTGAGTTAAAAGGGGTCTGGGACAGACTTGGAGGGAAGACAACATAGCTTGAGCATTCAGTAAAACATGGGCACTCATGATTTCCTCTTCAGATGCAGCAGGGCCTCACAAACAAGGGCACTCAGGGACAGTGTCCAGCTGTCAAGACAGGCTTCAGTGGGGCCTGCCAAAACAAGGCTTCCCCCACAGAGCTGCACAATCCCTCATCCCAGAAACTAGAAATCCCTCTGAAATGCAAAGCACACTTTCCTCCACTGAAAGTCGAGGTGGAAGCCCTCTGTCCACTGTGGAGTTCCGAGCTGGACTGCCAGCAGCAGAGCAGAGTCAAGTATGTCACATGTGTGCGAACCAGCAGAGATGGGTACCACTAGATTCGCCTCTACTCTGAGGATAGAGTCTCCCAGTTCAAAAAGGTGTTGAAGGTTTCAGCACCAGATCCATATGAAGGGCTCTCCTGAAGCTCCTTGGGACTCAGCCACATGCACTGAGTCATTCACTTCTTGTCCTGGGCAAGGGGCCAGGACGGTCAGTAACCCCACCCCCACCCCCCCAGCTCCTGCCGAAACCTATGGCCATTACTGATGGCGGGCCCCATCTGCCATCACAGCAGGAAGAAGAATGATCTGCCATTGCCATGTGCTTTGAAAACACAAAATGTCTGAGAAGATTCCCTCTTTTTTCTGGAAACATTTTCTATTTCGTTCCAGCAACCAAAAACAAAAAAAAAAAGTATAGAAATTTGTCTAGGTAGAAGTTGTGATAATAATGCATTGCACAGTATGGTGGCAGTTGCCTGTTGCATCTGTGGCTACACATATGGCACCTGGAAGTGGCACGGGGGGTTATGATCATTTCATTTCGCCCCTACTGGTCATGATTGAAAGCCAATCTGAAGGTATTGCTCCATCTTATCCAAGACATATGAGACTATTACTTCACTGCTCTCTCACCAAGGGAATTCAACCTTTCTTGGAATTCTGCTGAGAAATGAGTCCTTGGAAATGCAAAGCTTCATATTCAAGATGATTTCTACAAATTTAAGAAACTAACTCTTGAGATCCAGGGAATAAAATAATCAAACAAATTGTAAAACACTTTACATCATTCCATTACCATCGATGATTGATTACTTCTGAATGTGTAACACCAGCCCAAAGTACCACCCATCATTGCAACTCTGAGCAAGGGAAATTAGACTTTAATTATACATGGGCGCTGTGACAACTGAGTTTCTTTAGGTAATAAATGAATTGGCAGATACTTTATATAAATTGCATTTAAATATTTATAGGCAAAAATCATAATTGTTTAAACATTTGACAAAATATTCTTAAAGAACGCACACTGTAATTTAGAGAATATTCCTGAATCATTTCTTGTGACTCACCGACCAACTATCATGTTTGTTCAATAGACATAGACATTGATCTTTTTGTTGGCTCAATTTTGGATTTCCCAAATACCGTCCAAGTTCAGATTAACCAGTTTTCTTTATTAACCTTAGAATTAATTGTCACACAGAAGTAGGGGGTACAGGTTAATACTTTAACAAATTCAAGAGTGAGTTGTTTAACTGCTCTGGAATTAAATTCTTTATTTGTTTTGTTTTTGTTTGTTTATTTGTTTGTTTGGCCAGTCCTGGGGCTTAGACTCAGGGCCTGAGCACTGTCCCTGGCTTCTTTTTGCTCAAGGCTAGTACTCTGCCACTTGAGCCACAGCGCAACTTCTGGCCATTTTCTGCGTATGCGGTGCTGGGGAATTGAACCCAGGGCCTCATGTATACGAGACAAGCACTCTTGCCACTGGGCCATATCCCCAGCCCCTAAATTCTTTATTTGTAAAATAGTGTGGGTGGAGGAGGGAGGAGCTATGTAAAAGCTATGAGTACTAGAATGCGAAATAGTTTTCATTTTCTTGATGCATCCCTCCACTCTCATCCTTATTTAACTCCACACTGTCCTCTCTAAAAAGTTTTCTGTCTACCTAGTCATAACTCCCAGTTGTATTCTTCTTAGTGGCCTTTCAAGACTTTCCCTTCCTCTAGGTCCCTAAAATCCCCAATCATAAGACTCTACTTCTGGTGTGTTATTTTCTGAGAAAACAGTAACCATCTGAGAAATTATTCTTACTTCCTTTTTCTTTCCCTTTGAATTCCTCTGTACTACATATTGTATTTCTCCATTCAATCTTAAATATCTCTCCTTCTGAAAGATTATCTCCTTCACCTTCATTCTTGACCCCAAATATTCCCATCTCCTGACATCCTTGCTTCTTCACCTCTCTTTCTTGAACTCTTGATCCCTCCTGAAGGGTTGTTTCTTCTCTTGTTTTTTAGGTAGAACCTGATCTTCAAAGCTTCAAACCCCAAGCTTTCTCTTGATTTTGCTGACCCTCCTGTGAAGTTTGTTTTGTTTATCACCCCTTCAACACTCAAATTATGAAAAGTTGTCTATTTGTTTTTGGTATTTCTTCCCTAGCCCCTAGCTCAAATCCCACCTAGGGTCATAAATAGCTTCTTACACACCAAACTTCATTCTCTCAAGTTTTCTGCAGCATTTTAACATTACTGGAGGGCTCCAACTTCCTCCCTTCCTTAGGTCTTTTTGACCCTGTACTATCTCCTTAGACTGTCCTGCTCTGGCTCCTCTGATTCTTCTTCCTTCTTCTGTGTTATAATGCAAGATGTCCCCATAGTTTTACTTTTTTTTGAGATGTTGAATAATTCAATTCTAATAAGTAAATACTAACCTAGTATTTACCCTAGTGTTACCTAGTATTACCCTTGGTTCTCTTTTTTATACTTCCTCATTCTATCATTTGATACTCCAGATCTTTGAGGGCTCTGCTGATAACATGAATTTCCAGTCCAAAACTTCCCATCCAACACCACCCACGTATCCCTATGAGACAATTTCACCTATCAAAAACAGGAGCTCTTCAAAAACCCTATTGCATTCATTTTCAAACCTCAACATTCTCCACCATTCAGCACTAGGAGTAGGGGAATAGGAACTCAACAAAAGAAACTGAATTGATTTGTATTTTTCTACCGTCTGAAACTCAAGTGAAACTCAAAACTAAACGTTTTTCCACTTTTCGACAATCCAAAATAGCCCAGCCTCCTAACTTCCCTATTCCTCTTAATCTTACTAATTTATAATCCCCCAAATTTAGCGGCCCAATTCTAACTTTGCCTGGTTCTTTCTCTCATCTCCTAAATCTAGTAAATAGTCATATCTTGTTGATTATACTTCTGTTGTTTTACATCCTTTCAGTCATTTTCTTTCCTTCTCTCAGATCCTCAGTTTAAAGCTTTGCCTCCCTCATATTCTATTGTAACTAACTTACAAGTCAATTTCTATTTCTCCTTTATATGACTCCCAGGTTAGTATTTACTTAATGGACTTGAATTATGCCACATCTAAAAAAAAGTGTTAATATTTATCCTTTGCTCAGCAAAATGCTTCATAATATGCCTCCCCCAAATGCCTGCAAGCTTGGAATGACTATTCATTTACTGAAGTTAAGAAAGCAAACAATAGGAAAGATTCTTACTGATTAGCTGATATCTATCAGAAGACAAGAAAGCTCTAAAATTCAACTACTCTTGCTTATTGATGTGACTGCCTTTGTGTTTCCATTTTTCTTCTCTCTGCTGCCTGCTTTCTCTAATTATAGGTTCAGATCACACAGCACCCTGTAGCTATCCCAACACCTTCTACCCTTCAAGGCCTCCATCAATCCTTCTTTGTAGTTTCTGTCCCCTGGACTCATTGACTGACTCTCATGATTTGCCAATCTCAGATTCTAAAGAGCTGAAATGGCCCTAGTCCATCTTCTTTATGAGGAATCTGAGAAATGTCACACAACAGACTATGGATTGGTCTAATCAACTCTTTTTTTTTCAAATTTTTATTATCAAACTGATGTACAGAGAGGTTACAGTTTCATACGTTAGGCTTTGGATACATTTCTTGTACTGTTTGTTACCTTGTCCCTCATACCCCCCCTCCTCCCCCTTTTCCCTTCCCCCCCTGAGGTGTTCAGTTCACTTACACCAAACAGTTTTGCAAGTATTGCTTTTGTAGTTGTTTGTCTTTTTTTACCCTGTGTCTCTCAATTTTGGTATTCCCTTTCAATTTCCTACTTCTAATACCAGTATACACGGTTTCCAATATACTCAGATAAGATTACAGAGATAGTGTAGGTACAACCACAGGAAGGTGATACAAGAACATCATCAATAATAGAAGCTACAGATACACATGGGACATTGAAAGTAGTTACAACTGTGAAATAACAATCGTTTCCATAACATGGAGTTCATTTCACTTAACATCATCTTATGTGTTCATAAGGGTATAGCTATTGGGCTCTTGTGATGCTCTGCTATGACTTGCCTAAACCTGTACTAATTATTCCCAATAAGGGAGACCATAGAGTCCATGTTTCTTTGGGTCTGGCTCACTTCACTTAGTATAATTTTTTCCAAGTCCTTCCATTTCCTTACAAATGGGGCAATGTCATTCTTTCTGATAGAGGCATAAAATTCCATTGTGTATATGTACCGCATTTTCCTGATCCATTCGTCTACTAAGGGGCATCTGGGTTGGTTCCAGATTCTCGCTATGACAAATTGTGCTGCGATGAACATTGTTGTGCTGGTGGCATTACTGTGATTTTGTTTGTGGTCTTTTGGATAGATACCCAAAGGTGGGGCTACTGGGTCATAGAGAAGTTATATATTTAGCCTTCTGAGGAATCTCCATACTGCTTGCCAGAGTGGCTGAACCAGTTTACATTCCCACCAACAATGAAGTAGGGTTCCCTTTTGGCCACATCCCCTCCAACAATTGTTATTGTTAGTTTTCTTGATATATGACATTCTTACTGGGGTGAGATGGAATCTCAATGTTGTTTTGATTTGCATTTCTTTTATGGCCAGTGATGTAGAGCACTTTTTCATATGTCTCTTGGCCATTCTCATTTCCTCATCAGAGAAGTCTCTTTGTAAGTCTTTAGCCCACTTGATGAGGGGGCTATTGGTTCTTTGCGGATTTGTTTTGGAAGAAGGTAATTTTTTTAATTCTCCATATATTTTAGAGATGAGGCCTTTGTCCGTTGAATGTCCGGTAAAGATCTTCTCCCAGTCTGTGGGCTTTCTGTTTATCTTGTGAGCTATGTCCTTTGCCGTGCAGAAGCTCTGCAGTTTGATGCAGTCCCATTTGTCCAACCTTTCTTTGATTTGTAGCCTTTCTGGGTCATTGTTAAGGAAGTTCCGTCCTGCGCCAAGGAGCCCAAGTGTTTCTCCTACTCCTTCCTTTAGTGTTTTCAGGGTGTCTGTTTTGATTTCAAGGTCTTTAATCCATTTGGAATTGATTTTGGTGCAGGGTGATATATAAAGATCTAGTTTTAGTTTGTTGCATGTGTTGAGCCAGTTTTGCCAGAGCCACATGTTAAAGAGGCTATCTTTCTTCCATACTATTGTTTTAGCTCCTTTATCAAAGATTAAGTAGGCGTAGTTCTGTGGGTTCATTTCTGGGTCTTCAATTCTGTTCCATTGGTCTTCAGGCCTGTTCCAGTGCCAATACCAAGCTGTTTTTATTACTATAGCTTTATAATACAGCTTGAAGTTTGGTATTGTAATTCCTCAAGCACTGTTCTTTCTGCTTAGGATTGTTTTGCTATTCTAGTTCTTTTATTGTTCCATATGAATTTCTGGATTGCTTCCTCTATTTCATTAAAAAAATGGTGTTGTGATATTAATGGGTATTGCATTGAATTTGTAGATAGCCTTTGGCAATATTGCCATTTTGATTATATTAATCCTCCCAATCCAGGAGCATGGGAGGTTTTTCCATTTCCTTAGTTCTGACATAATTTCATTTTTCAGGCTTTTAAAGTTCTCCTCAAAGAGGTCTTTCACTTCTTTAGTTAAGGTTATTTCTAATCAACTCTTATCCAGTTACACAGGAGAAACCTGATCAGGGAACCCGCTCTGGAGGCAGAATTGTGGGCAAAAGATTCTTTACATTATAACATATATGTACTGAAATATCACACTGTATATCATAAATACATAGGTAATTATTATGATAATCATCTTTTGTGCCACTTCTAAGGTTTAAATTCTTTTTTTTCTAGTTATAGTAAGACATAGTTTATTTGCACTAATAGTTAATATCATACATAATCTACCTATACTTTTACATCAAAGAGGTGGTGAATTTTACTCATTATCAGCCAGATTCTAGAATCATTTAAATAAAATGTAGTATATGTTATGCTATATATACTATTGGTTTTCTTTTTTTTTCTTTTTTTTATTCAAATTTTTATTATCAAACTGATGTACAGAGAGATTACAGTTTCATACATTAGGCATTGGATACATTTCTTGTACTGTTTGTTACCTTGTCCCTCATACCCCCCTCCCCCCCTTTTCCCTCCCCCCCGCCCGAGGTGTTCAGTTCACTTACACCAAACAGTTTTGCAAGTATTGCTTTTGTAGTTGTTTCTCTTTTTTTACCCTGTGTCTCTCAAATTTGGTATTCCCTTTGAATTTCCTACTTCCAATACCAGTAAACACGGTTTCCAATATACTCAGATAAGAGTACAGAGATAGTGTAGGTACAACCACAGGAAGGTGATACAAGAACATCATCAATAATAGAAGCTACAGATACACATAGGACGTTGAAAGTAGTTACAACTGTGATATAACAATTGTTTCCATAACATGGAGTTCATTTCACTTAACATCATCTTATGTGTTCATAAGGGTATAGCTATTGGGCCTTGTGATGCTTTGCTATGACTTGCCTAAACCTGTACTAATTATTCCCAATAAGGGAGGCCATAGAGTCCATGTTTCTTTGGGTCTGGCTCACTTCACTTAGTATACTAAGGTTTAAATTCTTTATCCTTCAATGCTGGCTCTCTACCACTTGGGCCACAGCTTTACTTTAGGCTTTTTAGTGGTTAATTGGAGATAAGAGTCTCACAACCTTTCCTGTCTGGCTTGATTTCAAACTTCAATCTTTAGATTTCAACCTTCTGAGTAGCTAAGATTACAGGCAACAGCACCCAGCCCTGTTAATTAATTTTTTAATGTTTAAGTAATAGAGATATTAACTACTCTGATTTTATAATTACATACTTAATACATACATACCATACTTTTCAACATATAAATTTGCACAATTCAAATACTTTAAAGCATTTTAGTGTCCAAAGCATTCCCTTTGCCTGCCTATTCGAGGTGAATGTTATAATTCTGTCACAGAGGAACTGCTGTCTCACAAACCCATTCCACAGCTTTATTATTTAGTTCAAGCACTTATTCTCTGTCACAATCTGACACTGTCAAAATCCTGTATCTAAAAGACATAAAATAATTCATAAAAATATCAATTCACAACTAAAAAAAAGAAAGAAAATGAGGAAAAATATTTGAGGACAAAGGAAGAAAACCAAAAATCAGTACAATTTTATTAAATAATTTAGCATGTGTATTGTGGTGACACTTTTTTATTATATTATTAATTAGTTGCACAAAGAGGTTATTCTATAAGTCCATTTATGAGTACAGTGTGTCTTAATCGGTTCCCTTTTTCATCACTCTCTCCCATTTTACCCTCTCCCATCTCTAAGTCTCAGGTTCTGAAGTTCAGTTTTTATATAATTAAATTAAATATGACAGCATTAGCCTATCCTTCCTCCTTCTTTCCTGTGTCCTTCTATCAGTGTCCCCACCCACCAAGAAAACAACAAACATGTGTCCCCAAGTATGTTTTGTGTCAGCTACAAAATATAGTGAAAAGTAGGTATATTTTAATTCATGTCAGTATTTCAGTGTCCAAATCTCAGAAGAGCATAGGTAGCATCAAGAACTTTTTAAAAACAGTGCCACAAGTTGTACTGAGAATGCAATGTTGCAAAATATTTTAGAAAATATTGTAAATATTTTAGAAAATAGTTCACAATGTGAATCAGTTTGGAAAATACAGGGAAACAAAATTACCTTTCAATATCATCATTTGAAGAAAGCCACTTTCAACATTCCTGGTACAGAGCCTTCCATTCTCTCTCTTTCTAGGTATATTTCCTCCTCTTTTTTAAATGAATTATGGGTTTAATTAGGTCTTCTGTAAACAGTTTTATTATTTTCTTTAACACTCCTCCACGAGCATTCTTGACGATATTATCACCAGTCTCCAAAACCATTGTTTTTAGTTGGCTGATCTTATGAATAGATGTTAATAGCTTGTGGATGTTTTATTTGTTTGATTTTAAAAACCTGTCACCCAGGCTGTCCTGCAATTCTTGGGCTCGGGTGATCCACCTCAGCTTCCTGCGTAGCTGGGATGAAAAGAACATACCACAGAACTTGGCCCTATATTTTTGTACACGGATATTCTCCACTTCTATATTTACTAAAATGTCTCTTAAGAGTTTGTGTAATGACCATAACATAACTTTAGCACCAACCCCTTTAGCATCTAGTTCGTCTTTTCAACCTTTACCAACATCTACCCATCTCTCCCAAGTACCAAATATCTGGAAGTAAAAGATGTTTGCTCCAAGACTGCGAACTGACTAACAATATGAGTCTCTGTGCAGTGAGTGGTTAATGCAAGAGCATTTCTTAGGAGTCACTACATCCACAGACCATATTAAGTTCAAGAGACTGTCCTCCACACACCCAAGTATATATATGACTTTTGGAATGAACATTCCCATCTCTCAGGCAGGATGGAGCCTGAAAGGAGAAGATGAGATTAGCCTAGCTGATGAATACATCAACTAAGGAATAGAAGAGGACGCCAGAAGTAATTGGCTAAAAAGTAATACAGCAAGTATTTAGATCACACAAATAAGTTTTTACAGACTATCTGAATTTCAAAAAAATAATGTTCAAAATTATGCTTAAAGTATATGAAGTCAAAAATACCACCTTAAAGCAGTCATATAAATTAGGATGGTGCCCATGAGTCTAAGACAAAAATGCATTGCCAATATTTCTTGGTAACTAGACAGACTGCTGAATAGGTTTAGTACCTAAATGTAGGATTCGAAAGTTAGGTCCAATTGCTCTCACAGTTGTTGGGTTGTTTTTTCCTGGTTCTTCCTTTGCAGTATCAGGCAAAAGAATTCATAATTAATGAAAAGAAAACTGACCAGGCCCACTGTATGTTAAGCATTGCGCCAGGGAATCTTTTTTATGTATAATTTTTGCTTTTCCTATATCACTCATAAATAGATTTAATTTCAGTGAAATCAGTAAATGTTACCTGTCAAGGAAGATTTCCCTAACCCTACCACCAATGAAAGAGAGACCCATAATTCCATTCAGACATCCCCTACTCCCATTTAGGGCACTTTGGTGTCCTTGAGTGATGAATGAAAGAACAAACAAAATTTCAAAACACATAAGACATTGACTGCCCTCATATCCAAAATGGCTTAGTAGGTACCAATACTGATTCTATATTGGTTTAAAATGTCAACACTCTGTTTATCATGGGTTTTATGAACTAATCATTTTTGATATTTCATTACAACGTTATTTAACTCTGAGTGCTTAAGTTTTCAGTGACCCCTTTAAATTTTGCAACCAAGTTGTAAGAGTTAATTTTATGGATCTGTTTGACTGTCCCACAGATACCCAGATTAATCATTATTCCTGAGTCTGTCTTAATAGGTGTTTCTAAAATAGTAAGCATCATATTAGTAAATTGAGTAAAGCAGATTGCTATCTCTCCCACCCACCCACTGAAGGCCTATCTAGAATACAAGATCATATAAGGGAAAATTCATTCTCTCTCTCTCTCTCTTTCTCTCTTTCTCTCATTCTCTCTCACTGTTTCAAGCTAGGAGGATGGTCTTCTGTCTTCAGACTTTAACTTGAACTGAAAATTGCACCATCAGATTTTCCCCTCAGGTCTTCAGATTCATAGTGGAACCAAACCATGGACTCCTTTGATGATGACTACTGCTCTTGTGACTTTTCAGCCTCTCTAATCACAGGCCAATGCCCATGCATAGTAAAGAAGAAAATTGATTAAATATTGGTTCTGCTTTCAGAAGAAAAACAATATGCTAGGAAATTGTTTTATTCCTAGTCCTTGGATTTATGGTCTACACAAGGCTGGAAAAATCTCTTTCCAAAGGAGCCAAATGGCAATATATGTGCGTTTGTGACCATGTGGTCTCTATTGCAATTGCCCAACTCTACCATTGCAGCACTAAAATACCATAGATAATACTTCAACAAATTAGAGTGGATATGTTCCAATAAAACTTTATTTACCAAGAAATGGAAACGAGGGTCTTGTTTTTTGTAGTTGTTGCTATTAGGTCAGGGTTTGGGTTTTTTTTTTCTCCTTTGTCACTGTTTTTGTTTTCTATACCTTTTGCCTCATATGTAAGTTTATCTGTTTTGGGGATGGTGATGGGCTAAATGGAGGGACAAAGGATGAACAAATGCAGCAGTAGTACTCACTAACACTATGTTCAAAATAGAAAATGAGAAAAGAGATGACACTGCTTATCCATTCTGAGACAATGCTTACAATCGAATCGACTTTTATTAAAAAATTCTAAAATGAACTAAACATATCACTTCCTCCTTTTAATTTTTAACACAGAAAATTTGTAAAAGAAAACTTTTAAATGCCCACCAGTATGCTATTCATCCATAATTGCTACTGTTATTTTGAAGAACTGTCTTCAAATCATTTTATACATAATTTTATAAAAAGTAAATATATTGCTAGGTGCTGGTGGCCCACACCTTTAATCCTAGCCACTCCAGAGGCTAAGATCTGAAGATCTCAGTTCAAAGCCAGCCCAGGCAGGAAAAGTCTGTGAGACTCTTATCTCCAGTTAACCACCAGAAGATTGAAAGTGAAGCTGTGGTTCAAAACAGTAAAGCACTAGCTTTGAGCAAAAGAGATCAGGGACAGTACCCAGGCTCTGAGTTCAAGCCCCACAGCCATCAATATATACATATATTATTATTATTATTATCATCATTATTATTATTAGTCAGGGTAAGCTAAATTCTTCGTGTGTCAACAAATAACGGTGGCCAATCTTCTCCAGAAAGTCTTGTTTCTTATTCCAGCTATCTGTCCATTGTGAGTTTGCAGGGGCTTCATCCATCAAGACCCAAGCTGGTAGACACCCCACCACCTGCTGCATCTGGAACATGTGGCCTCTGTAGGAGACAAAGCAAAGTCAAGGGCCTTACCCCAGCTCAGAAATGACACTCATAACTTCCACCACAGCCCATGGTCTAAAACTCGTGACATGTTACAGACATGGGAAGGAGTGAGGAAAACAAGAAGGAGTTAAATGGAAGGTGTGATGGTCACTTCCATTTTGTCCACACTACAGGCACCATTTCATTCCTCCCTCTGCCTTTACAATGGGTCACAGGCTTTTTGCTCACAGTCCTATCTCCATTTAGATGTAACACTTTGTAATGGAGTCATTGTTTCACTAGTGCCAATATTGCTATGTGCCAAGCATTTACCTGAGCACTTTATATTAATTTTTTATTTAGTTGTTAAAACTACATAATACAATATGCCTTTTACAATGCTGGAAAGAGACCCAGTGAACTGAAGTGATGTTTGTAAGGTCAATAGCTGCTAAATGGTAGATTACGGATTCAAGGATGTCAGGTTTGAAGCTCATACTAACTGACATGAATAGGAATTATAGAGCTATGGTCTAAGCATGAAACATATTCCTACTGTAACAGGCTTTTGACCAGAAAGTTCAGCATCACAAGACTGAAGGATACATCTGAGTGTAAAGATCTAGTATTCCCAATTACTATTTTTTTTTCTTTGCCAGTCCTGAGCCTTGGACTCAGGGCCTGGGCACTGTCCCTGCCTTCTTTTTGCTTAAGGCTAGCACTCTGCCACTTGAGCCACAGCGCCACTTCTGGCCGTTGTCTATATATGTGGTACTGGGGAATTGAACCCTGGGCTTCATGTATAGAAGGCAAGCACTCTTGCCACTAGGCCATATTCCCAGCCCTCTCAATTACTTTTAGACTGCCCAAAACTATAGTTAAAATGAGGAATCTAACACAAGACTAAGTTTACTATTTCTGGGCTTAGGGGAATAGCCTAATGGTAAGTCATGTGCTTAATAACCTCGAAGCAAAGAGTTCAGTCCCATCACCCACATACACATACACACACATTCACACTCACACACACATATTCACACACACATGCAATAATATATATATGTCTAAATCTCAATTTGTTCCCTTTTTTGTTAAGTATTGGAAAAATAATGGCTGCCCTCTTTGAATTCATTCAGGTCCCTGAATCCTTAGACCATTTGTAAGGGAAAACCCACAGGTACAATGGACTCTTGCTATTCTACTGGAACCAAGTTAGGTTTTAATTAGGGAAAAAATTGAATAATAAATTGTAGCCATGTATGATTTGCTTATAAGTGACCTACATTCAGTTGTACATTCTTTAGTGTTTTTTTTAACATATGTTGGCCGAGTAATTCTACAAATTGTAGGATTCATGATCACTACATAATCTTACAATTCGTGGAACACTTATTAATATAGTCGTTTACTACCACCACAGCTGTGCTTTATGGTAGCAAATTAAAATGCATGTCAAATGTAAGCCTGTCAAATTTCATTTTAATAATAAGACCATTCCCAGAATTACCATAAACCAGATAGATACATGAGAAAGCTATCTTTTTTTTTTTTTGAGACAGAATCTCACTATGTCGCCAAGGCTGACCTTAAACTTTTAAACTCACAATGTAATGCAGGAACTCAGGATTTTCTCACCTAGGTTTTCTGATATAGATCCACTTATAACGGTACACATAAAGCCATTTATACCATTGCTCATCTTTTAGCTGGGAAGCTGATCATGGGAGGATTGTGGCTCCAGACTCACTTGGAAAGAAAAGTTTGCAAGACATCTTCTGAATCTATAGCTGGGTACAGTAGCATACACCTGTCATCGCCAGCTATGTGGGAGGCTGAGATGGAGAGGATCAGCACTGGCAGGAAAGTCCACAAGACTCCCTCCATGGAGAAGCTAGATGCGACAGCAAGGGCCCTTGTCCCAGCAACATCCGGAAGCCTCAAATCAAGGATTAGGAGTTCGCTAAGGTGGGAAGTGGGGCCCTATCTCAAACAAAAACACAGAAAGGAAGGAAGGAAGGAAGGAAGGAAGGAAGGAAGGAAGGAAGGAAGGAAGGAAGGAAGGAAGGAAGGAAGGAAGGAAGAAAGAAAGGAAGGAAGGAAAGAAGAAAGGAGCAATGGAAAACAAAGCTCATGGGGAGTGTCAGCCAAGCAACAGTTCTTACCCCAGCACTGCCAACACAGCCCACTACCTTCATTAATCAATAAAAGGAGATCCAGATTCAAACAACTGCCTTACAAACACACTTTCTCAGCCAACCCCTTGGAAGCTTTAGAGCAACTAGCAAACAAGAGGATTTTTTTCTTTGTTGCTGCTTTTGTTTTCTTTTCTTTTTGTCTTGTTCATTCAGCTGTCTTTGGGAAGGTAAGGGGGCACAGAAGTGGAGGGACAGAAGGTGAACAAATGCAGCACCGGTACTCACTAGACACTATGTGGAAAACATAATATACAACTTGCAGGTGGACTGGGAGGGGAAAGCAAGGGACAGGGTGGAGCTCTCCAAAAAGAAATGCTCTCTTTACCTGACTTATGTACCTATAACCCCTCTGTACATCACTTTTATAATAGCAATTTTTAAAAAATAGTTTAAAAAAGGAACAACTATCATTTTGATCATGACCCATTGTTCTCCCAGGGCGGGAACTCTGTTATTTAATACATACTATTTTTAAATGCTATTGGAACTTAATCCCTGAACTAAATGGTCAGCAACCAATGTTAACCAATACTAACAGATGATGATGATGATGATGATGATGATGATGATGATGATAGCAATAAATCCAAATTGATATTTCTAAGAATGCAATAGCCTTTTGCTTTTATCATTAGTAACTTTTTTAAAGTAGCTAAATGCATTCAAGTGTTTGTTATTCCTTACATAATAAGTACAGATAGAGATCTAGAGCTTATTTTAAAAATAAAAAATTTAACCAATGCTCAAAATAAATATATTCAGTAGGGAACAATAGTCTTGTAACAATGTAGCCTTTAGCAGAGCACCTTGGAGTGATGAATCATTGTACTGGATGATTTTAAATAAGTTTACATATAATTACAGAGGCATGGAAGTTAGGGGGCTGGTATTGTTGTGTTACACAGAAACCTAGCACCAGACATCTAATAAACATTCAGAGGACTGTACTGGTATTATGTAAGAATTACAACAACTCTAACAGGATCTCTCGTCAAACTGTAAAATGACTTTTCACTTCCGCTTCTGAGTCATTTATTGCAAATAGCAAGCCAAAAATAAAAGAACACAACCAGGAAGGGAATCAAGCTGATTTGGATTTTTTTTCTTTTTTTAAACCAGTACTGGGGCTTGGACTCAGGGCCTGAGTACCATCCTTGGCTTCTTTTTGTTCAAGGCTAGCACTTGAGCCACAGCGCCACTTCTGGCTTTTTCTGTTGATGTATTTCTGAGGAATAAAACCAGAGCTTCTTGCATGCTAGGCAAGCACTCTACCACTAAGCCACATTCCCAGCCCTGGGTACACTCTTGATTTCCAGAATAGTGCCAATATATTCTCTCTCTTTCTCTTTCTTTCTCATTCTCTCTCCATAGTTATTAGTGATATATGTAGTGATATTTAGAGAGCTTAAGATAAATAACTGTTACTTAAATTAGCACATTAATTGTTCAAAATAACGTTTCTCATGTGATATATCTATCTTAAGATACATGCTTAAGATATACTTGCATATTTAAAATGTGAGAAATGCTTATAAGGGATATTCATAAATATATACTTATGAGATAGAAGGGGTTTTAGCTTTTAATCTCTATTATTAATACTTAAACCTTCTAAAAATCAAAATATAGCTTAAATTATCTAATAGAAGAATCTTGTGGCTCAATGTCATATATTACATACTATTTTTTTCTTCTTAAAATTAAGATCTGAAACCAGGTGCCGGTGGCTCACACCTGTAATCCTAGCTACACTGGAGGCTGAGATCTGAGAATCATGGTTCTAAGCCAGCTGGGACAGGAAAGTCTGTGAGTCTCTTATCTCCAAATAACAACCAGAAAACGTGGTATTGTGGCTCAAGCAGTAGAGTGCTAGCCTTGAGCTGAAGAGCTCAGGGACAGCACTCAGGACCAATTTTTTTTTCTTTCTGTCCTGGGCCTTGGACTCAGGGCCCAAGCACTGTTCCCTGGCTTCTTTTTACTCAAGGCTAACACTCTGTGTCACTTGAGCCACAGTGCCACTTCTGGCTGTTTTCTGTACATGTGGTGCTGGGGAATTGAACCCAGGGCTTCATGTATACAAGGCAAGCACTCTTGCCACTCGGCCATATCCCCAGCCCTCTAAGACAAATTTAAAAAGAAGAAACGAAAAAGAGAAAAAAAAAACAATTAAGATCTGAAACAAAACCTCTGTTTCCCCCAAATCCTAGCTCTTTTTGCTGCTTACCCTATCCATACCTTTAGATAGAGTACCATCTTCCTTGATTCTAGTGTCTGGTTGCTTCTCTTTTATCAAAACCCTACTATCCCTTATTACTTCAAACTCTCATTTCCTGCATCTACTCCTATGTGTTCATCCCTTCTGTTCCTTTCTTGGGATTTAGACACCATCAGGACTTAATCCTCTCATCTTCCAGTGATCACACAGATGACCTAATTAAGCATCTATGTCCAGACCAAAGGGAAAAGAAAATCAACTGAAACAATACTCTTCCTTACCAGAACCAATGTCTGTATACATTAGGGCTGCTTCCTCTATGTCCGATCCTCTCCTTACTTGCTGACCCTCTTAGTGGTCATCTCATTGCCAGGGCCCAACACAGTAACATTTCTGAGGGCTGAGAACAGCTCCTTCTGAGCTGCTACCATTGCTCAGCCTGTGGCCTTTGTGTTCCCAGACTTTGTAAGAGGCTCAATCCTCCTCTGATATATTAGATAAGGTTCTAAGAACCTCTCTCCTTTATGAATCCTAGAAAATGTCAAAACTCCAGAAACAAGTACCTAGTTGATTTTTTTTCAAAATCTGGAATGCTCCAACAGGCCTATCTCTTCTATACTCAATTCCTAAGTGTCAGGGAAAAAAAATCTCCATGTTTTCCACAGCAACTTTCTGTTACTCATACTGAAATCTCATCAAATCTGCAGACATTCATTCCAATATTTTAGTTATTCACACCCTTCAACCTCCCCCATCTTTTAGAAGGAATCACTAACCTCTGTTCTCCTAAATTCAACTCCCTTCCTGTTTACATGATATATATTCCTCCTACCCAGCAGAATGCCTAGTTTTGGTACTTCTTACCCAGTCAGACATGTTTTTACTCAAACTGTATTATGGCAATAAAATAAGTCAAACAAAGTCTAGGCATGTCAGTCAGTGCTTGGCATACATTAGTCCATGGAGGCCTCAGAACTCTCCAGCTAACTATTCCTGTTTTTATTTTACCTATGAGGAAGTAACTTCCCAGCCTCCCACAATTGACTCCAAAGTGTTGAGTCTACTGCTGGGTCTCTGGGTACCATGTGCTTTGATTCCATAGAACATATATGAAGGCAATGATTTCACTTACAGAATAAATCCTATTGTAATAAACAATGTAAACATGAAGTCCTACTGCATTGATAGCATCTAGCCAGGGAAATCAAAGATTCCCTAGGAAACAAGTGAACACTAAATTAAATAGAGCCATATATTACTTTGTATAAACCATTCTTTTTGGTGGGCTTTCCAGGAATAAGAATTGACAAATTAAAAATAAAAGCAAACATGCAGACATAAATGCTATGAGCCTTCTGGAAGGTTCCCTACTGTCAGTTCTAGACCTGTGATTACAGAAACAGGAGGCTAGGGAGAAGGAAGCTATAGTAAATCCTAAATTATAGTTAGTTAGGAACCAGAAAACTTGGTAAACTATAGAACCTATCTCATATTATCTTAATCTACTTGCTCTGTTATTTAGTTTTTCTCTCTGCCTCTCTCACTGTTTCCCTCCCCTCTCTCTCTCTATCTCTATCTCTCTCTCCCTCCCTCCCTTCCTCCCTCCCCCTCTATGATGTAAGGAAAACACTTGACCACTTAGCTACCCTCCCAGCCCCATTTCTTTGTTCCACACAATTGTGTGCAGTATCTGTTTATCCATGAGTGAAGTGCCCTCTCTTTCTAAAGAATCCATGCAACAAAAGCCAACCTGTGTACCCGCGCTATCACTGTATGTCATCTGAGTACCCTGGATACTGTATATACTGGTATTAGAACTAGGGAAGTGAAAGGGAATACCAAAATTGAGAGACAAAGGATAAAAAGACAAATGACTCCAAAAGCAATACTTGCAAAACCATTTGGTGTAAACCAACTGAACAACTCATGGGGGGAGAGGGAAAGGAGGAGGGGGAGGGGGAATAAGGGAGGAGGTAACAAACAGTACAAGAAATGTACCCACAGCCTAATGTATGTAACTGTAACCCCTCCGTACGTCACTTTGACAATAAATAATTATTAATTGTTTTAAAAGCCAACCGTAGCATAACATTGTCTCTACTCACTGGCTCCAGGTATCACCACCCCCATGAGCCCCACCCTCATTTCCACTCCCCATCAGTGATCCCTCAAGTTTTCTTCTGTCCCATCCATCCCAGGTCAGACCCTACCCAGGAGTTAACAGGAAGATCAGCAGTGCCACTCTTCGGTGCCGCCACCCTTACTTCTGTTTGTGTGCATCTCTGTCACCACCCCCCCCCCAATTCATGTTATTCCTGTCAATTGATTTGCTCTTAAAAAATAAGTAAACTACTACATAGTTCCAAAAATGAAGGCCCTCTAATATAAAAAAAAAAGCAAAACAAAATCCATCCCATCCCATAACACTGAAAGATCACTGGCTGATAGCCAAACACAGGCAACTGAAAACACGCCAAGATGCTCAGTGAAGCTTTACCTTGTGATCCTTGAAGTCTAACAGATGAAACTACAGGCAACAAATCTCCATACCTGCAGGTCTAGCCACCTTTTCTCGGAGATTACCAGAAGGCAAAACCAACCCAATTGCTTAAAGCCGTCAACCCCATCCATATCCTCTTTCCAGACCCTAAGGGCAGCCCTGGAAAGAAGAGCCCCATCCCTGCACAGACTGTAATGTTTTTGTTTATTCACTTCATTTGGTTGCTCATGCCTGTAATCCTAACTATACACACACACACACACACACACACACACACACACACACACACACTCAAGATACCAGTGGTTGTTTGGGATTCAGGAGAAGGAAATATAATTTACTGCTGTTTTATGTTGTCCAGACCCACTGAATCTGCAACACCAAGACAAACTATAAATGTATCATTTCAATGTATGGTTTTCTTAGGTAGGAATGTGCCAGTGTTAGTTCATGGGCTATAACAAATGTACATTCTAGAGGAAGACATTGATAATGAAGGATGCCATGCATGCATGTAGTTCAAAAGCATACAGGAAATTTCTGTATCTTCCTCTTGGTTTTTCTGTAAACCTAAAACTTCTCTGAGTAAAGTGTGAGAGAAAACCTATCCAGCACATGATTGGCACTCAAGTTGTATTAGTAAAATGAATCAACGAATGTGGGCATCTTTTATGCAAAAAATTAACCAAAAACAATAGTGTGTCTAGTTATTTTTAACCAAGTACTAATAACACTCACAAGGAATGAAGTACTGCTGTGTGTGACTGTGAGGCTTGATCTCAGGATCATTACAGTGAGTGAAAGAAGCTGGATTATAAAGAGCACATGTCGTATGATCCAATTTCTATGAAATTCTAGAAAATGCAAGCTCATCTCTAGTGACAAGACACAATCAGTAGTCTGAGGTCAGAGAGCAGAGTGGAGGGAGAAATGGGTTCCAAAAGGTCACCAGGAAGCTTGGGCGGGGGGAAGAGGAATGATCAACAATAGTAACCAGCAGTGCTGCACAGGTGTATGCTACATCAAAATTCATCGTTAGATCCTTCAAGTATGTGCAGTTTGATGCATGTCAATTGTACATCTATTACAGGAAAGTAACTAAATGCTTAGAATGTTCTGGTACACTTAAGATGCTTTACAAGAAGGCAAAGAAGCCATACATAGTTTAGTGGAAAGAGGTGGGGGGGGAGTGAAATAAAGGCCTTCCCATATCCCAATTGAGTTATCCATAGCTACACCACACTGGAAAATGCTGTATTACTGGGAGAATTCTTTTCAGAACCTTCTCAGAAGTGACCTGCTTAGAGGACAATGCATGAGGAGGACTGCATGCTAGTTTTCTACTCTTAACTGGAACAAAAAGCGCTTTGTATAATTTCCTTTCCATCACTTACTACTATCACGAGAAATCAAGATACGGCAAGTTTAAAATTCAGATCACTTGTGCATGGCACATGTATCTGGGAAAGGACCTACAGCCTCAGCCTGTGAGTCATCCCAAACCTACAGAAAGCTGTGACCCTGTGGTTCCGAGGGCCAGCCGTACTGCTGGGCTCTGATGACTCATAAGGAACCTGGAGAGCCGTGCTGGACAGCCTCAAACCGACTCCCAGAGAGCTGACCCTTTTCTTACTGCTCATCCTTATTCTTTCTCTCTCTTGATTTTCCTCATGGATATTTCTTTCCAGCATCCTTCCTTATTTGAATTAGTATAATAAGAAAATCCTATCTGCTATACTATGAAAAGCACAATAAGACTTTCAAAAAATCACTCCAACAACAAAGTGATCCTACTATATGTTTCTTACTTACAAAAGTAAAAATTGATATTTATCCCCCCCCACCAGAAAAACGGTCCAGATTCTCAACAGTTTCCAATCTCAGTTTGATACCATGATTGCCATAAATAAATTTCTTACGCACTCAAAACCAGTTTTGCCCTTTTCCCAGGAGGCTTTTGCAAAGCTCAACATAAACCCAGCTATCTCATATGATGCAATTGTGAATTAGGAAAAGCGAAGCCCATCATCAATACACAGTTTCATCCACCCACTCCAACAGCCCAATCTAACTGCAGCCAAGTCCCCAAACCCTGAAACTCCCACCCACAAGCTGCCAAACCCTCTGGCTGCCCTATCACTGGCAGATGCTTCGATGCTCTGTCAGTAAAAGGTTTGCGAGAAACTGAAAAGTGTACAAAATCAAACAGAATGCAAAGACATTTTTTACTGAATTCAGTGTTTCAGGATTCGGGAATACTTAATGCTTCAGATTTGAGATTTGGGGAGCTATATCCATGTGCTCCTTTCTTTATCCACTACAAAGATTACTACCTGTTTATCCCAAGGAATCAGAGATAGAAGGGTGGAAAGACTGCATTTGCCACCATGAAAAGCATCAGATACACGGTTATGAATGTAAAATAGTTCGGTCACAGGGAGCTTGTATCTGCCATGGCCATGTCTTCCACATCGATGAATGCCGTGATGAATACTCCCAGGCTCAGGGAAGTTTCTGTGCCCAAGGGGCAGCCAGATTCCACTGTGACCACATGTACTAGACCAAGCCAATACGCAAGACGTGAGCTTTGTGGCATCATATGCTGAAATGCTGTACTTACGTTGTGTTATTCCTAAAGAATGAACTAATATTCTTAACCAAAGCATGGCTGCCTCTGTTTCAATCTAGAAAGAAATTCCAATACACTGTCTGTGCCCCTCTTGTCATAGATGAGAAAACCTAGGACTCGAATTTTCCAAGATGGACCTGCATCAATCTGATGCAAAATGACTAAAATTCAGACTTCTACCTCCATTCCCCAGCCTGATATAAATCCAAACACACTTCCAAATACACTTTCTCTATCTAAGTCTCTGCTCAATGTTGTTACTCATATACCAGAAACCTCCACAATTGCTTCTCTTGACTACAATGGGGCAACCTGGCTTTTTCTCATTCTTAGTACCATCCCTCCTGGCCTGGCACTGCCCTTCTGCCTAAGACCACACCCATTTAACTCAGGCTTCTTATATCTTCTAACAAATACCTACTAATTCAGGATTTGCTCTTGCCAATCTGGGTCTCTTCTCACTAAGTCTTGATCCTCCCTCAATTACTGAAACCTTATCCCTGCAATATGGTATCCATTCTCTATTTTATCAGAATTCTATTGTGTTATAATGAATAAAATGAGTGTTATTATATTGAACCACAGGTCCAATAGCTTAACACCCCACAAATCTATTTTTTGACAGTTCTGTCAATCATATGTAAGACGGACTAAAATCCAGATATCAACAGGGCTGTGTTTCCTCCTGGAGGCTTTAGAGAAAATTCATTTCTTTGTCCTTCCTAACTCCCAGAGAACACCCACATTCTTTGACACATGGCTCTTTCTTCCATCTTCAGAGCCATCAGTGTGACATCTCTCCGACCAATTGTTGTATCACCACTTCTCTCTTCTATTATTATGGACCCTTGTGATTACATTGGGCCTACCAGAAGAAGACAAGATAGTTTCCCCAAATCCAAGGATCCAGAAAGGCCAGAATGCACAGTGCTACTGCACCCTAGCTACTGTTGATCAAACACAGCACAGATACATGGGCCACTCAAAGTGTGTGTTGGGCTTTCAACAGGAAACTCCTTGAGAACAGATTTCATAGTCAAAATTATAACCATCTCTTTTTATTGCACTGTGAGGTAATATACATTTTACTTTAGGGGGAAAAATACACCCCAACCCAAACAATTGTAAAAGTTACAGAACCAGTTTCAACAGTTCTGTCGACCACTCTAAAGGTCTTAAAGATTTTTAAACAAAAATTCATTCACAGGAAGTTACAAAGATAGAATACACACTTTACAGTTTCCCCCAATGGCTGCATCTTATGTAACTCAAGTACAATATCAAAAATAGGAAACTAATGTTTTTACAGCAGGGGTATGTAAACTCTGTGCTATAATTCTTACATTAAAAAATAACTTGTAACTGGACAAATGTAGATGTCGACATCCACTACCTAATCAAAATCCTATAAAGTTGGCAGAAGCATTCCACAGATCTTAGGGACTCATCTCCTACCAACAGTTCTGGATTGGGGGTTAAGGCCCATACTACCCCAAAGTCAAATACACAGTAAAGGAGAGAGAACATGACAAGAACCTACATCAGTGATATGAAACCACTACCACAGACTTCCTCTACCCTGTCGGGAGCTCCCAGTCCACTTGGCACACCTGCTGAAATGAGGAAACGCTCCAAAAACATGCTCATAAGGTTCTCCTCAGTAAATGGGAATTGTCTTCAAAGATGCCAGACATCACACAGAAGGAAGAGTGGAGAGCTGACCAAAATTTCATTTTGGGAACTCATCTCTATCTCCATCGAGCACACATGAAAAAAGAATTTTCAACCAGCCTCACAAAAACTCACAATACTAGAACCTGAAAGAAGCTGAAAGATTTTCTTGTATATCCCAGTGCTTCTATTGACAGATAAGAAAACTGAAATCTACAGAAACAGAAGGAGGAGGATTGCTCAATTGCACAGTTAGTGGTTGTTCTGGGATTAGAACCTGAGTCTTCTAAGTGTACCGAACATCTTCCAATATCCAGATTACCTACCTTCAATACATACTCTTAAAATTTTGCAGGAATTTTTGTTGCAATTTCAGAAGCATACATTTGAAGTTAACTTTTTCTTTTTTTAAAAAAAAAGACATAATCAAATGCATAGTACTATGTAGAATGAATTTGAATGAGGCAGACATTGCTAGACCACCTATTGGAAGACTGGAGATGTAGCTCAGTGGTAGAGCACTTGCCTAGCATGAACACGGCCCTGGACTCAATTACCAGCACTTATTTGTGGGGGTAAAAAAGCTTTGAAAATATATCAAATCATATATTATATATATATAATGGTTACTTTAATTAAAGTGATGGCAATAAAAATCAAAAAGAAGCAAAAGAGTTCCAAATGTGTTTTAGAAGTAGAATCACCATCAGCTAAACTCTGTCCTGAGCTGAACTCTGTCATGAGCTACAAATTGCTGAATTACCCAAGGAAGCCTAAGCATCTAGAGCATAACCATAAAACTGATCAGACACGAGTAACCTGTGCAGGTTATACCTGAAAACTTAACCCAATTTTCAGTCATTACTAGGACAGCTACTTAGTACCGCTGTTCAATTTGTCCTGGCAAGCAATGATCAATACTTCCATACATTTATACCCTGTGCCTCTTCCATGTTCTCACACAGCTTCCTGCTTAGAAAACGGACAGACTGTGCTTCCAGATCAGGCTCAATGTTACACTTGGAGTGAGCACTTATTATTCCCATGTCTGTTCTGTCTAATCTGCCAATAAGATCTAGTTGCGGGTTCAGGTCAGCCCAGGTTTAGGGATACTGGAAGAGCTTCCTACCCTAAGTGCCCTGAAGGACAAACTGACAGTTGCCCTGCTGCTTGTATAAATATCGAAGGAGAAACTGGAATCATCGATGGTGGAGTGCATGGCTGGTGCATGAATTTCTTCTCCTGATCTTCCAGCTTTCTGACAGCTGGAATTCAGCTGGCCAGAGCAACCTGCACTCTTATCTAAAGTCTGCAGCCCTTTCCTGAATCCAACTTTCCATACTCTTCACTTTGCCTCCCACACTCCTCCCAGGCTGGCAAGGCAGACACCAAGAACAATGGTTGCCCCATAGACCTGTTGTCGCTTTCTGCATGTTTCTTTTGGACAAGATGCTGGCCCACGTGAGCAGTGATGGTTTCGTCAGGTTCTTTTGAGTTGAGTTTTAGCCTTCCTGTAAAGTGAAGTCTGCTGCACTGCTTACTTTACAGAGGAAAAGAGACCAGATAGCTTTTACACATGAATTGAAAGGTAAATTCAAGCAAGAGAATTTTAGCAAAATCCAGAAAAGTTAACAACACGTGAAAATGACATATACCTAAAAATGGTAATACCTATATATACCTTATAGGTATATGTCCCAGAGAAATAAATGATATGTCTACAAAAACTATAATATGAGGAAAGAGTGAGAATGCTGAAAGGGATGACATTGATCCAAGATATGTTATATTCATAAACTGCTTTGTCAAATTACAACTCCTTTGTGGAACTACTTAATTTAAAATAATAATGCAAAATTGTTCATAGCCACTTAGCAAAAAAATTCTACTACCCAAAATGACAACAAAAAAATGAAGTATATATAGTATAGCCATAAAATGAAATGTGCCCAGTGTTTAAAAAAAATCATTTCACTTCTTATTTTGTATTAGACATTTCCATCACTGAATTTTTCTCAAGGAGGTAATCTTCAACCTTTATAGCAATTGAAAGTTTTCCTGAAGCAAAGTGTTCCATGACCCTCAATACACAAGCATCTCCCTGCTGCAAGACTATTTAGGGTGCCTGTCCCTGCCTGTTCTGCCCCTTCTCTGCCCCTGGCAGCCTCTGAGCCACCCTAATAGTGAAAAAGAGATCTAAAATCACCATCTGTTTCATTTTTAATGACTGCACTGCAGTTCATGGGTGACCCACAATGGAATTAATTCTCAGAGTGGCAAAAAGCTCAGCTCCTAGGTACTCACAGCCTCTTCTTTCCATCCACAAAAGAAACGCTGCAGTTGTCTGATGCCAATTGACCCCATGCATCACTTAGTACACCCCAAACATTCCTCAAAGATCATTTAGTTACTCCAACCATAAGGTGAGAACTATTTAAGGGAGGTGGGGCATCAAGCCAAAAAGACTAGCAAAGTCTTGCACTGGAATGGAAGGCAATTATCAGCTAGAGAAGAGATCAAGGAAATGGGAAATTGAAGAGGAAGAAGATAAAGTTGGCTTCAAGAAAATATTTGAGCAAAGTTTTGGACAAAGAAGTCATAGAATGATTCTAAATGTTTCTCCTTTTCTCTCACTTGCAACTAGTTCTTTATAGATTTGTGAAATGCACTGTTGCATCATTTCTTTTTTATTCATTCCTTCATTGTGAAAGTGATGTAGAGGGGTTACAGTTTCAGGCAGTGTGTACATTTATTATCCAACTTGTTACCTCCTCCCTCATCCCTCCCCCCACCTTCTCCCTTCCCCATTTCCTTCTCCCCCCATGAGTTGTACAGTTGGTTTGCTCCATATAGTTTTGTAACTATTGCTGTTGCATTGGTTTGTCTTTTTATCCTTTGTCTCTCAATTTTGGTATTCCCTTCCCCTTCCCTAGTTCCAACACACAGGGTACCCAAATCAATTACAGTGACATCTGGGGTAACTACTCGCATTTCTAGTACTGAAATTTTTATTATTTTCCTTTAATTCATAAGTAATAATTATATATAAGCCTGAGGTACAGTGTACTGTTTCAGTATATCCTTATATTGTGGGAAGATCAAATCAAGTTAATTAGCCAATTTATTGCCTCAATATTTAATTAACTTCTTGTGAAAACAACAAAATTCATCAATTGATTTTGAAATATACAGCACATTGTTATTATTATAGTCACTATTCTGTGTGACAAATCACTAAAGCTTACTCTCTTAACTGAAACTCTTGCCTTTCATCAACAGCTCCATCTCTCACTTATCCCCTCACTTGGTCCATGGTAACTAGTTTAAGTGTGTGTGTATGTGTGTGTGTGTGTATGGGTGCACGCGCGCGAATGCATGCCTATCCTCGAGCTTGAACTCAGGACCTGGATGCTGTCCTTGAGCATTTTTGCTTAATGCTAGTAGTCTACTACTTATGCCACAGTTCCACCTCCAGCTTTTTGAGTTAACTGGACAGTTTCACAGGCTTTCCTGCCTGGACTGGCTTTGAACTCGTCTCAACTTCCTCAGTAGCTACGATTATAGGTGTGAGCCACTGACACCCAGCTGCATTCAACTTTTTTATATTACACATATAAATAAATTATATTTGTCTTATTGTGCTGGTCTTATTTCACTTGAAATGTCTTTCAGATCCATCTATGTTGATACAATTGACAGAATCTCCTTTTTTTTTTAGGTCTGAGCTATATTTCGCTGTGAGTATATATCACATTTTTTTTCAAATTTTTATTATCAAACTGATGTACAGAGAGGTTACAGTTACATATGTTAGGCATTGGATACATTACTTGTACTGTTTGTTACCTCGTCCCTCATACCCCCTCCCTCCTCCCCCTTTCCCTTTCCCCCCATGAGGTGTTCAGTTCACTTAGACCGAACAGTTTTGCAAGTATTGCTTTTGTAGTTGTTTTTCTTTTTTTACCCTGTGTCTCTCAATTTTGGTATTCCCTTTCAATTTCCTGGTTTTAATACCAGTATACATGGTTTCCAATATATCACATTTTCTTTATCCATTCAGCTCATGATTGGTTCCCTAGGTTGCTTCCACCATGTAGCTATTGTGAAGACAGGAGTGCAGACATCTCTTCAGTGTGTTGAAGAGTATTGAAGTGCAGTGTTGAAGTGCATGTATCCCCAGCAGTGGGATGGCTGAATCACTGGGATTTCTACTTGCATTTGGGGGAATCTGCATCCTGATTTACGTAACAACTGAATTCACCTACTTTCCTAGGCATGGTGCAGAGAGGTCCCTACTCTTCATGCATAGTTACCAACACTTACCTTTCGTTTCTGTAATGGCCATTCCGATGGGTGCCAGGCACTCTCCCACTGTGGTTTTATCTTGCATTTTCCTGACAATTAGCAGTGATAATTTTTTAATTTATGTTGGCCATGAAATGCTCTTGTAGGAAAAGTTAACTAGTGCCCCATCCAATGCAATCTTTCTAATGTGTCATCATTCCCACTGATTTTAAATGGATTAGTAACTGCATTATATGTTAATATGTTATTTATTCTTGTGACTGCTTTTAATCTTTGGATTCTATTCTTATGGTCTACTTCTTAGCCACTTCTGAGAAGAAATGTTCATAACTTTATAATATGCTTTGAAACTTAGAGAACAATTTTCGCTGTGACTCTAGGGAGGGGCAGTACTGAGGTGTGACTCAGGGTTACCTGCTTGCTAGGCAGGTGCTCCATGCTTGAGCCACACTTTCATCCCTTTTTGTTCTGGTTATTTTTAGATAGTCTCCCTTTTTGCCCATGCTGGCCTAGACCGTGATACACCTACTTATGCTTCCCACCGTAGCTGGAATAACAGGCATACACTACCATGTTCAGCTCTGTATGGTGACCTAGGGTCCATAAGCTTTATTACATAGTCTAACCTAGATCCATGATTCTCCCAAGTACCTATGATCTTAATTGTGAGTCTCTGCCCAGCTTTGTTACTTTTTTTTATAGTACTAGGGCTTAAACTCAAACTTAGCACCTCTTCTTGCTAAGCTGACACTCTACTCTTTTAGCTATGCCTCCAGTACTACTTTTTGATGCTTATTTTAGAGATGGAATCTCTGACTTTTCCACCCAAGCTGATGCTGGATCTCAATCCTCCAGCTATCAGTGTCCTGAACAGCTAGGATGACAGGTATAAAACACCTGGCTATTTGTCATTTTTAATGGAACATTCCTAAGGCTTCATCATTAAGTAAATGTCTATTCTTATTTTCTCTTGAACAAGTTTTAATGTGTTGAGAAAAGTAACTCCTGTACAGGAGCTTGTATATTTTTTTCTTTAATGGGTATAAGATTTTTATACAACTGGGTGTTCCTCACTCATATTTTACAAATCCTCATTTATTTATACACTTATTCTGTCAATTACTTAAGAGTTAATAGTTTAGTTACTGTGATCATCTCAAATCTCCCTTCTACTTACAGTAGTTAGGATGGTACTATATTACTTTGTTTTGATTATTATTTCATGCAATGCTTTTATCTTGAAATATGTGGTAACTGATAATAATACTATCATCTGTTGTTCTTTGCTAAAATCTTTGCCTGATATCCAAAATACTCATTTCTCAGGATCTGTGTTAATGTGGTATATCATTTTCTGCTATTTTTGGTTTTTACAAATATAAGATACACATGCAAGAAGTGCTCACCTTTTGACAAACACATACACTCATGTAGTCACTATTCCAATCAAATATCCATCACTCCAAACTACCATATATCCATAAGCAACCATTGTTGCTACTTCTAGCAACATGATTTGTTATTCTAGAACTTTATATAGGTAGAACCATTTGGTAGGTGTTGTTTTGTCAACTGGCAGTATATGTCTCCTCTGTTTTATAAATTTGCTTTGTAGAATATTACATCTGTGGAAACCTCCCCATTGTGAACTCATGGGCATTGCAAAAAGAACTTGGATGAAATACCACTTGCCATGATACAGACCTGCGTCTTATAGGAGACCTCCTTTGAGATTGAAGAACAATCCATCCCAGTTCCTCTGCTAAGCAGAGGGTAATCAACTAATTCTAAGATTTGTATTACCTCCTGAGTGGCAGTGGAGGTGAGATGGGGTCCATCCTCTAAGAACAAGCTGTTGTCATTTAAAAATATGTAAAACAAGGTAATATTTTTGTACTTTTTGTATCTGAATATATTAGGGCATTAAATATGCATCTTGTCTTGAATCCTTTCGAAATTATTTACTGAATGCCTAGTACCTTCCAGATATTGTGGTGCAAGCGACACAGAGAGAAAATTTTAAGAACCCCCCCCAAAAAAAACCCAGCTAAAATACAGTTATGAATGGGAATGGAGACAAAATAGCAAGTTTGTTAGGTGTGTGGTGTGGACAGAGCTTAGTGGCAGAGCACTTGTCTGGCATATGTGATGTCCTGCCAATTGCCAGCATCACAAAAATGGGGGGTGGGATTTTTGGAAAATGTACTTATTACCAAAGACACTGTACACTCCTTGGCCCTTGAGTCAGGAAAAAAGTGTAGTTATGCTGCACTGTTGTGGACAAGCATGGCAGAGTAGTGTGTGTGTGTGTGTGTGTGTGTGTGTGTGTGTGTGCACGCGAGTGTGTGGTAGGTTTTGGAGAAGATAAGAGAGCATAAGGAGACTACCTCAATTTCTGCCCAATAGAAGTGGGAGGATGGAATCACTGATGTTCCAGAAGCTAAGAAAGGAAAAATGTAAATTATTTTCTTCACGCATGTGGTTTGCACAACATCCTCCAACGTGAGACTCCCACTTAGGCCCTAAAGTTGGAAAATCTGGGAGTGTAGGAAAGGGGAATAGGGCAACACAGTTTGACACAGTATGGTACATGTCAACACCAGCAGACCAACACCTAAAGGGAAACCCTTCTGTGATATTCGGCAGGCTTACTCCAGTCGTGGGTATTGTGAATCTGTAATTAATGACATTTACCTAAAGTTCAGAGATGTATCTCACATGTAACTCCCAAAGGAAGAGTTAAGTAATGGTAATTTGAAGGGCCCATAAGAACTTCCTATCACAAATGGTATTTCCCAGGGTAACTGAAGTTCATTTTATTTCACTGCTTCAGAGCCCATCAACTTGTAATTATCTTACTGTAACCACAGAAGCAGTTATAGCGTAGTACAGAAATTAAAAAACATGAAGTCTGAGATTATCTTGATCTCTCTGGGCTTCTCCACAAATTGCTCATGTGACTTTGTAACATGTGTCTTGATAAGAGCTGAGAATAACACTTCCTAGGAATGTAATGACATGACAAGTATAGAGCCAGGCCTTTACGTGCTGTAACATGTGTCATTAACCTATGCAACACTCTATGATGTCATCTTCATTGTTTTATAGGTAAGGAAACTTAGCTACCTGTCTAACTTCCAAATCCAAAACGAGCAAGTGTAAAAGCTGAAATTCAAACCCAAATATCCTTAACTGGCAGGCAATAGTCCTTTTGCACAAACTTCTAAGCAACAATGCTTACTCCAGGGTTGTTAAGAACTAGATTTAAGAATAGTGTTTATAAACTTGATGGACTACAAAAAGCATTCAACATTACTAGATAAATCCATCCTTTAAAAAAAAATAGAGCAGTATCCAACAATTCCAATTCAACCTTACTGAGCCATGTTTATAAGCTATGTGTTAGGTAAAACAGTGGCCAAGACTTTATTTTTGTTCTCAAGGAGCTCACAAAATTCAGAACTTTCTTCTCTCACACCTGTAGCCAAAATCCTTTTAAGGTTCTGTCAATTCCCGAAAGTTCCTATCTCCAGCTTGCACAAAAGAACCATCACCATTCCACCCTTTCTTGCTTTCTAGGTTCATCTCTACCCCAACTCACACTCCAACCTCAGCCACTTGTCATTCTTCAAACATGCTACAAGTTTACATATCCATAACATCCACCTGTCTGGAAAATTCCCTTCCTTACCTTCATTTTTATACCTTCAATAATCAACTCTGCTCTTTCTGGAATTTGCCATGCCATGCCAGATAAGCTTCCTTCCTCTGTGCTCCCAGACTCCTGTATACACACACTACACTTATATGCTGAACCTACCTGTTTATCTACTTATTCTTCTGTGAGCTTCTTTGGGACATAATATCTTATAGTTTCTTATTCTAGCTCCCAGAACAATACATGCACTGGAGATCCTTGATGGATGGTATAGAATGGATGAATAAACTGAAAGTAGTAATCTACTGGAGGATAATCATTTCATGGAACAAAGAGAAAAGTTGACTGGCAGGATCCGTACAGATTTGGGTAAGGATGGCAATTAGGGCTCTCTAGAGAAACAAAAACTATGTGGGGAGAAAACTAAGAGGAATTGGCTCATGTGACTATGGAGACTAAGAAGTTCCATGATCTCTAGTCTATAAATTGGAGACCCAGAAAAGAAGGAAGTATAGTTTGGGAACAAGCCCAAAGGCCTGAGAGTCATATTTGAGAGTATGAGTTCTGGTTAAGGCCAAAGGCTGGAGAACTGGAAGACAGATAGTATGTGTCTCAATCAAGTGCAAGAGAAGAACTATGTTTCATCAGTCATTTTGATCCATTAAGATACTCCACAGATTATGTCAACACACATAGGAGAGGGCAATTCACTTAGTCTATAGACTCAAATCTTTCCCAGAACTGCCCTTACAGATACATCAAGAAATGAGGCTTAAACAGCTATCTGGGCATCCTGGGGAGCAGTCCGCTTGGATCAATGCTTACATGCAGAGGACCTCCCAAAAGGAAAATGTCTGAGGAAAGTCCCTAGAACGGGGCTGGGGATATGGCCTAGTGGCAAGAGTGCTCACCTCGTATACATGAGGCCTGGGTTCGATTCCCCAGCACCACATATACAGAAAACGGCCAGAAGTGGCGCTGTGGCTCAGGTGGCAGAGTGCTAGCCTTGAGCAAAAACCAGGGACAGTGCTCAGTCCCTGAGTCCAAGCACCAGGACTAGCCAAAAAAAAAAAAAAAAAAAAAAAAAAAAAAAAGTCCCTAGAAGGACCATCTAGGGTACAACAAACAGACCTGTGTAAGTAAAATACATGGAAGAAGCATAGATGAAAATAACACAGGAGTAACCAAATTAAAAACGAAAGTGACTCCAGACGATCATATTTAAGTAATTTTCAACTAAGAATCTTGCTCTGTAAATAACATTTTCAGCTCCTCATTTTATTGTATTTGTCCTCACTGATTCATAGTTGGCCCCCAATAACCTACACCAAAAATATACCAATGTGTATTGAAGAAGTTGTAGCCACAGAATAAAAATAGGAAAAGGAAAGTAAAGGGAAACTACTCCAAATTGTATTATCAATAGAATAAGGATATTCACTGTATCAGAACAGGGATCATCCATGTGGTTACTGTATATGATTATGGTACACCGGATATTGTATACATGCTTACCTGAACTAGGGAAGGGAAAGAAAACTGAGTGAGGGTATAACAAATATGACAAGAAATGTACTCACTACCTTATTATATAACTGCACCCCCTCTGTCAATAAAATTTAATTTAAAAAAACAGGGAAATGTTAAAACAGCAATGAGCTATCTCTACACTCTGACTGAAATGATCCAAATCGAGAACACTGGCAGCAACAAATAAATGCTGGAGATAAAGTGGAACAGAAATTAAAAAAAAAAAAAAAAACAGAGATCATGTCATCAAAGTTTCATTATTCCTGCATTCAACATTATTAGTTTTGTTTTTTTTTTCCAATCCTGGGGTTTGGACTCAGGGCCTGAGCTTCTTTTTGCTCATGGCAAGCACTCTACCTCTTGAGCCACAGCACCACTTTCAGCTTCTTCTGTTTATGTGGTGCTGAGGAATCGAACCTAAGGCTTCATGCATACTAGGCAAGCACTCTACAACTAAGCCACATTCCCAGCCTGATATTATCACTTTTTATGACATATATTTTTCTAATAGCATCATGCTAACTAATTTAGGATGTAGAAACAGAGATCATTTTGGAAAGGAAGTCTCTGTCCCCCTTCCCTTGCTCTAAACAGCATCTACTAAGTCACTGGTATTGCTAATTAGTGATATTTGCAGGCACAGTATTGAATATAGGCTGCATTATACAAAAACACACATACAACCAGCAACTATTTACTCATTGTGCTCCCAGTTTTACATGCTAACTCAATTGCTACTGCACACCTGCTATAAGAAAAATATTACTTCTGCCACAAAAAGAAATGATGAACCAATGATGCAAATACTGTAAGAATGCACACTGTAGGTAAACCAAATCTGTACACCAAAATGAAATTAAATGTGACAAATGAGTGAAAAATGGAGCATGGAGAGAAAATGGAGGTATTCATTAATTTTGATAGGAGAAATAGGAGAAGGGTTCATGGCAGGGCCAACAAGAACCATTAAGTTTCACTGAGTTTATTTTTTATCATTTTTTAAAATTTCTTTACATTTTTAAAGATGGCCTATGCTCACTATAAAAAGATAAGTATATATGTAAAAGACCACAAACAAACCATTATATTTTTGTATGTGCTCTTTATTTAGAAGAGACTACACTGTCCATACTTTTGAATACACTTTTTTCCATAACAATAAATCATAACCACCCTGCCATTCTGTTTACTATTTTACAACTGATATTTACATTCATCTGAATAGCTGTCTATCAAAAGTTATTTAAAAAAAAAAAACGTAGGCTAGAGGCATAGGTCAAGTGGTAGAACACCAGCTGAGCAAGAAAGCTGAGCAAGCGAAATCCCAATACCAGTAAAAATAATAATAAAAGCATAGACAGAGGCATGGAGCTCAATTGTACAGCATTACCCAGAATGCATAAGGTTCTGGGTTTGATCCTCAGCACTGCAGGGGAAAAAAAAGAACAGTAAAAGCACATCTCTCCTTCCTCATTCCTCTGTCTTAGGTTTTAACAAGAAGCAGACACTATTGCCAGCTTTTCATGATCCTTCCAGTTTTTTTTGACATTGCCACAAGTGTTCCAGAAATGTACGAGCACATATATCTGTTTTTCCTTCTAAATAAGTGGTAAAAAAAATTCACACAATTTTTGTACCTTGCTTTTTGCTCTAAGATCAGTCAAGTCATATACCTACCATTTTTAGTGGTGGAGTGTTCCACTGTGTGGACAGTTATGCACTACTGTATTCACTTAGACCCTTTAAATGATTAACATTCAGAATGTTTCCAATCTTTTGATATATATAACCTCTAAGTGTAAATGTGTTTAACTCTATATCTGTGTGTAACTCTATAGGAAAAATTGCTAAAGAAGCTGGGCACCAGTGGCTCAAATCTATAAACCTTACTACTAAGAAGAGTGAGAACTGAGAATCATAGTTTGGAGCCAGCCTTGGTACACAAATCTGGGAGACTCTTATCTCCAAAAATAACTATCAAAAGTACAGAACTGGAGACATGGCTCAACTGGTTAAGCGTCCATTGTGAACAACAAAACTGAGCAAGAAAGCAAGGTACCAGTGGCTCACACCTGTAATCCTAGCCACTCAGGAAGCTGAGAACTGAGGATGATGGTTCGAAGCCTGTCTGGGGAGAAAAGTCCCTGTGAGACTCCTATCTCCAAATAGCCTCTCAAAAACTGGAAGTGGAGCTGTGGCCCAAAGTAGTAGAGTGCTAGCCTTGAGTAAAAGAGCTCAAGGATAGTGCCCAGGCCCTGAGTTCAAGCCCCACGACTGACAAAAAAAAAAAAAAAAGAGCAAGAATGTGAGGCCCGGAGTTCAAGCTCCACAAAATGTACTAGTGCACTAGTACATAGAAAATGCAGAGAAGGATATGTATATAATTTTTAATTCAATAGATTACTACCACAGTGCCCTTCATATAGGTGGCCCTAATTTCCATGACTGCTAATCACAAATGAAAATGTCTACCTACTGTCTTACCTGTGGCTGCTCAAACAGATACTGCTTCAGATTTCTCTCCCCTAACCCCTACCACCACATACACATACAGTATACATGAAAGAGGACTAGTTCTGGCCAATAAAATGAAATATGAATGTGCATGTAAATTATCTGTCACATCCAGGCCAAAGTAACTGAGAAGGAAGGTGCACTCTCCACTCTATTTTGCAATACTACCAGAGGGGAACAGAAGAGTTCAAGGTCCTAGGGACTGGTGGTGGCATAAGATTCAAGGAACTCAGGTCTCTGAACAACACAGGGGAAAAAATGTCTACCAACATAGACTATTATGGGGGGAGGGGAGAATAAACTTCTATTTTTCATTAAGCCATTGAAACATGGCTGGCAGTTATAGCAACATCTTGCTTTATCTTAACTAGTATACCAAGACACTCTTATTTATATAAAATACCAGCTCCAGAGCTCTCAGGACAAACTAGGAAATGGTACTCAAGTTTTTCAATGTTAACTATGACATTAGCTTTTAATAAAGTATCTCCTAGATTACCAACAGTTTTTGTTTGTTTGTTTGTTTGTTTGTTTGTTTGTTTTGCCACTCCTAGGGCTTGAACTCAGGGTCTGAGCACTGTCCCTGGCTTCTTTTTGCTCAAGGCTAGCTCTCTACCACTTGAGCCATAGCACCACTCTCAGCTTTTTCTGTTTATGTGGTGCTGAGGAATCAAACCCATGGCTTCATGCATGCTAGGCAAGCATTCTACCGTGAAGCCACATTTCCAGCCCCCAAGTGTTTTTTTTAAAGCTAGATTTGCTATTGGTTTATCAAATATGTTTGCAATGTCTGTGATGTTTTTCCTTTTGTTATTTAAAATGACATAGTTTATCAATATTTTCTAAAGTTGAAATAATCTCACATTTCTAAAATAAACCATGTTCATGTCTATGTTTTATTCTTATATGATGTTAAATGTTAAGGAATAGCCAGAACAAAATTATAGAGTGAAGAATTTCTTAAGCATTTTACGTTTACATTTTAAATTCCAATTAAGGAAATAAGTGTAACAGAATCTCACAAAGAACAAATTTGTTATTTGGACAAGCAGGTGAGTTAGTATCACACTTTCCAAAAATTATATAAATAGAAATAGAAATACCAGGGCTGGGAATATGGCCTAGTGGCAAGAGTGCTTGACTCATATATATGAAGCCCTGGGTTCAATTCCCCAGCACCACATATACAGAAAATGGCCAGAATTGGTGCTGTGGCTCAAGTGGCAGAGTGCTAGCCTTGAGCAAAGAGAAGCCAGGGACAGTGCTTAGGCCCTGAGTCCAAGGCCCAGGACTGGCAAATTAAAAAAAAAAAAAAAAAGAAAGAAATAGAAATACCAACTGAAAAGAGAGAGGGCAAGTCTAGGAAGTCTAACTGACTGAAAAAAAAAAGACATTCCATGTCATATATCAAGAAAACTAATAATAACAATTGTTGGAGGGGATGTGGCCAAAAGGGAACCCTACTTCATTGTTGGTGGGAATGTAAACTGGTTCAGCCACTCTGGCAAGCAGTATGGAGATTCCTCAGAAGGCTCAATATAGAACTCCCCTATGACCCAGCAGCCCCACTGTTGGGTATCTATCCAAAAGACCACAAACAAAATCACAGTAATGCCACCAGCACAACAATGTTCATCGCAGCACAATTTGTCATAGCGAGAAGCTGGAACCAACCCAGATGCCCCTCCATAGATGAATGGATCAGGAAAATGTGGTACATTTACACAATGGAATTTTATGCCTCTATCAGAAAGAATGACATTGTTCCATTTGTAAGGAAATGGAAGGACTTGGAAAAAGTTATACTAAGTGAAGTGAGCCAGACCCAAAGAAACATGGACTCTATGGCCTCCCTTATTGGGAATAATTAGTACAGGTTTAGGCAAGCCATAGCAGAGCATCACAAGGCCCAATAGCTATACCCTTAGGAACACATAAGATGATGCTAAGTGAAATGAACTCCATGATATGGAAACAAGTGATATATCACAGTTATAACTACTTTCAATGTCCTATGTGAATGTGTAGTTTCTATTATTGATGATGTTTTGTATCACCTTCCTATGTTTGTACCTACACTACCTCTGTAATCTTATCTGAGTATATTGGAAACCGTGTTTACTGGTATTGGAAGTAGGAAATTCAAAGGGAATACCAAATTCGAGAGACACGGGGTAAAAAAAAGAGAAATAACTACAAAAGCAATACTTGCAAAACTGTTTGGTGTAAGTGAACTGAACAACTGGGCGGGGGGGAGGGAAGGGGGGGAGGGAGGGGGGCATGAGGGACAAGGCAACAAACAGTACAAGAAATGTATCCAACGCCCAACGTATGATACTGTAACCTCTCTGTACGTCAGTTTGAAAATAAAAATTTGAGAAAAAAAAAAAAAAAAAAAAAAAAGACATTCCAATATAAGAAGACTACAATGGAAAAATATTCTAGACCCTACTGGAAAACTGATCGTCAAAACATAGTACAAGAAAACTTCCCTCAGGAGGAGACAAGAGTTAATAGGTCCAAAGGATTCGTATTCCTACATACACCCTAGAGAAAATTCTGAGCTTTAAGAATATAGAAAAAATACATAAACTTCCACAAAAGTTATATACAAACAAAACAGGGATGAGGCTATCATTGGATATGAGTAAGAAAGGTTCTGAAGAATAATACCTGGTGAAGTTTTGGCGTGACCTTGGCAAGTGACCTAATTTTCTTTTGCTTCTGTAAAACAAAGATGATGACAATACTTAACTTCTAAGGTTGGCTGGAAGAAAAATTTAACATAATCCATAGAAGAATCTGACACGCAGTTCAAGTCCTTATACTTGCATCTGTTACTACCAAAAGCTGTATCAGTGAGTTGATATGTTGCAGACTTTTGAAAGTACAAAAGCCTGAATCCTCCCCTAGAACTCAATGGAGAGCAGGTCTGAAAAACTATACAATACGCCAATCTTTTTTTTGTTGGTTTTTTTTTTCTTTTTGGCCAATCCTGGGGCTTCAGAGCCTGAGCACTGTCCCTGGCTTCTTTTTGCTCAAAGGTACCATTTCAGCCACAGCGCCACTTCTGGCTTTTTCTATATATGTGGTGCTGAGGAATCGAACCCTGGGCTTCATGTACGCGAGGCAAGCACTCTACCACTAGGCCATATTCCACAATAAGCCAATCTTAACACCTCAAATGGGAGCTGAGCCCTGTATGAATAACAAGTGAACTGATGGACAAGAGTCTCCTTTACAAAGAGAATCGGTGGTTATTGGTAACGAAAATGGTGTAGGCTCTGTCATGAGAAATGGACTCATTGAGTCTCTTAAAAAGTCAATGGAATGGACAAATTCCAACCACCATCCAAGACCCTCTAAAATGTGACCCTGTTTGAGGTTCATCACCCAAAAAATTACTTCATTCACACATCAAGTGTTGTCTGACCTCATCTACTCTGTGTCAGAAATCACACTGTGGGTCTACAAGACACATCAGGTCCTAACCCCAAAAAATTTATATATAAAAATCATTTTGACTCCATGACCCAAACTAGAAGGTCTCTATGACATAGGAAACTGATCATGTTGTCTAAAACCACTACAACATGCATCTCTTTCCCTGCCTTCCCTCGACTAAACCCCTTTTGACCCAACTAATTACACAAATAATTAAAAAGTTAACTTTTAATGTTGGTATTTATGCAAAATTGAATATTTGAGCTTAATTTAGTTGCTTTTATAATTCTGTGAATCTAAAAGCTAGTGTGACAATTTGGTGGAATTCTTGAGATAAATACTTCATTTTTTTCTGCTCATACTACCTTTTGGAGAAAATAGAAAATATCACATATTTTACCTTACAGTAATTTACTCTTTCTTCAGTTGTATCCAAGATATTTGACTTCTAAAAGTTAACAAACTGTACAAGAAATGTACCCACTGCCTTACGTATGAAACCGTAAACCCTCTGTACATCACTTTGACAATAAATAATTATTCCAGAAAAAAAGCTAACATGCACTTACTCAGCACTTTGCACCAACTAGAAATATTCTGAACGTTCCTCTCTCTTCTGACTAAAATATTCCCTAGTCTACTTATCCATCTTCAGAGAGAAGCTTATTTCTTCAATTCAAAGGGAAGGTCTAGAAATAAATGCAATAATGAATGTACAATAATAATGAATGGAAGGTGGGGGCTCCGATATGTCCATGTTCTAACCCTTACAAATGGTCTTTACATATAACATTCAGTTAAGGACCTTCAGAGAAGAGGATTCTGGATTTACCCAAGTGGACCTAAATCCAATGATAAGTAGATTCCTTTAAAGTCTGTTCTTAGAGAAAGGCAGAAAGAGATTTGAGTCAGACTGAAAAGAAGACATTGAAGAAGGGAAAACAAAAAGGCAGAGGACAGAGCAAGGAGGCCATAAGACAATAGATGTCAGCAGCTACCAGAGGAAGTTCAGTCCTGCCCACACCTTTATTGTAAACTTCTGGACTCTGTAACTACAAATAAATTTCTGTTGCTTTGGGACATTCAGTTGGACTGTTTTGTTACTGCAACCACAGGAAACTAACACATTGAATATACGCATATTAGTGAGAGACCATGGATTCAAGTCCCACTCCTGACTTTTAGGGTCTATTAATCTTACTTCACCATGTCTATTAACTTCTCGGAGCCTCCAAATATGTGCTACTATCCCCCAGAGTTATTGAAAAGAATCAAATGAGATATTATTCTTATATTTACCAGGAATTTCAGATGAGATTTATAGCCTGAGTTCTTTATTTAAGCCCATTTCCTGAAACCCTTTACATAGCTCAATACTTGTCTAATTTCAGCAGTGCCAACATTATATCAATTCTTAGTGGCAGTTTTATTTATAAAATTAGGCTGTGGCTAATGTATACAATGCTTCTTTAGTACTAGAATTTAATCAAGAGGTTTTATATCCTTTACTACCATCACACTAATGTAGTAAAAAGATCATCTAATTGGTGTATTACTCTCATGTATATTAACCAATCAGTTTTAAATTTTTATTTTCAATAATATATATGAACTCACGTAATCATAATTCTTTCTCTAACTGACCTCAATTATTCCATACTGATTTTTTTTCTCAGATAAGAATGAGCCATCAATAACCTCTTCCTCCTATTTTGGGTTTTCCCCAACAGGTGGATCCTGATCTACTGTCAGACCTAGTTCTTCTTTCCTGAAACAAAGTCTGTTTGTAAAATAATACCATAAACTAAGGATATTAGTTCCATAAAAGTTAATTTCTTAACCCTAAAATCTCATTTTGTTCATGTGCATATAAAGCATGCATTTATATTTTCTAAAGAATTTTCTCATTACTATATCGTAAGAAACATTACCAGGGGCTGGGAATGTGGCTTAGTGATAGAGTGCTTGCTTAGTATTCATGAAGCCCTGGGTTTTACTCCTCAGTACCACAAAAACAACAACAAAAAAATGTGGAAGTGGCACTGTGGCTCAAGTGGTAGAGTGCTAGCCTTGAGCAAAAGAAGCTCGGGGGCTGGGGATATAGCCTAGTGGCAAGAGCGCCTGCCTCGGATACACGAGGCCCTAGGTTCGATTCCCCAGCACCACATATACAGAAAACGGCCAGAAGCGGCGCTGTGGCTCAAGTGGCAGGGTGCTAGCCTTGAGCGGGAAGAAGCCAGGGACAGTGCTCAGGCCCTGAGTCCAAGGCCCAGGACTGGCCAAAAAAAAAAAAAAAAAAGAAGCTCGGGGTCAGTACCCAGGCCCTGGGTACAAGCCCCAAGACTGACAAAAAAAAAAAAAAAAACCACATTACCAAATATTAAAGGCTGGTCTCTGCAAGCTTCAAATTTCTTCAGGGTAATGACGTTCAACATTTAACACAAAGAAATGGCATGCTGATGAATGTCATTTTGTACCAGAGCTTATTTTCTTGTGCCTTAAATGTTCATATTTATATTAGACATACTGACACTGAAATTTCTCTTAGACACATACAACACAGAACACCATGAAAAATTGTTATTCTCTGAAATTTGAACCTTCAGAATAATTCCTTCCAGACAGAAATAAAATCAATAAAAACTTGGACTTTGAGATTCACATATCATCATAACTGTTATCAATAGCATACATCCATAAGTATCTGAATACATTAGATCCCGCTCCTGAATCATGAGAAATGTTATGTTAATAGACTTAACTTCACTGCCTTTCCATGGGTAATAATTAAATCACTTCCAAGATGCAAATGTGGTTATCAGAATTACCATAAAAAGTTTCAAATCAAAATTCATACTTAGAAAATCTATAGCTGCTATTTTGTATGAACATAAAGACTACTCTACAGCATTAGAAATACTCAGAAATCGGTTTAGCTCCCTGTAAATGGGATTATGAAGGTACCTATCATTCTCTAGTACAATAAGAAGTTTCACAACCACTAAGTAATTTCACCTCTGTGGCCTTCATAAAAGCTGTGAACCTTTCCCAAAAGTCATGGCCTCAATATTTTCAATACATTCCACATTTCTTATCCTGAGAAATGTGTTTACTCTCCTGATAAGGGCAGCTTAGCTATAGACCTTAGGTAATCTAATTTTAGATCAGAAGGAGTTAAGAAATTTACACATTCAAGCAGTATGGCATTCCCCTCACTCATCCTAGTAACCAGGGGCAGGATCCGGACCCTCGCCACTAGAGGGGGTGTTTCTTCTATTGGTTTCACTTGCTCTAAATTTGGCTGACCAGAATTTCTAGTTGAACGAGAAAACCTCAACATCAACATCCAGACCTTTTATTTCCCACTTAATATGTGGCTTTTTCCCCCCTTCTTTTTGGGGGCTCTTGTTTGTCAATTGAAAATTCATTTTTCAATTCCCACTTCTATCATTTACCCCACATCACACTCCATTGCCTTTCTACTAACAGACTAGCAAGTTACATACAGCTTATTCTAGAGACCTTGACATTCGTTCACTGGAAAATAACTAGAAGATTCAACCAAGCTTGAGTATTTTTTTTCTGCAAGTTTTTTTTCTTTTTCTTTTTTTGCTTACCAGGTTAACATTATTTCATTTGAAATAATAGTTACAAAAACATTAGATAGTAGAAACAAATCTTAATGAAACTCAGTGTCTTTTTTTTTTGTTGTTGTTTTTTTTTTTTGGCCAGTCCTGGGCCTTGAACTCAGGGCCTGAGCACTGTCCCTGGCTTCCTTTTGCTCAAGGCTAGCACTCTGCCACTTGAGCCACAGCGCCACTTCTGGCCGTTTTCTGTATATGTGGTGCTGGGGAATCGAACCCAGGGCCTCATGTATACGAAGCAAGCTCTCTTGCCACTAGGCCATATCCCCAGCCCCTGAAACTCAGTGTCTTTAAGGGACGTGGCCAAGATTTCAGATAGCCAACAGTGAAGTTATATGTGAAAATTCAAATTCACTGGCTCACAGACCATTTCTGGGTCCACTTATTCTTATGCCAGGAGTAAAAGGTGCTGGGTAAAAAATGGATTGAATGCTGATCTACTCTTCCCTTTATCACATAAGCCTAGAACAAATAGCTATATGTTTATTTTAACTATTATTCCTGGAAAACTTATATACTACCACATCTATTTAGAATAATCCCAACCAGAAAGTCAAGCTACTCACCAAGTGAGGAATGGATAAGAGATACAGGAAACAGGAGTTATAGAAGGAAAAGAGGAAAATGAATTATCAAACAATCATGAGGATCAATGATGTAAGACACAAGTATCCAAGAGCACTGACTAAGATCAAAGCAAGAAATTACATTAGGATCAGAAATACATGGTAAATAAGAGCAGGCCCATGACCAGATACTCAAAACCAAAAGAGCTACAGGAGAAATGCTATTTAGTTCGTTGCTGTTGCCTGTGAAGAACCTCAGTCTAGGGCAGAACCCTAGAAAAGACAGAGACTGAGAAATAGCCACTGAAAATCTGCATCTGCTTTGTAAAGCCAGAAGACAGGAGAAAGGAGGAGCCCTGATAGGAAAATTATCAGAATACAATCAAATCCACCTGACATAAATCTGCTTGGGACTCATGCTAAGAGTGACAAGGTCCCAGACCATGCTGGCTTACACAATGAGGAACTGTGTTATCTCACAGAACTGGAAGTTCAAAGAAAAGACCAAGAGTAATGCAATCAGCAGTTCAGTAAGGTCATCAACATCGGGCTTCCTCCATCTCTCTGTTCTGCCATCCTCTAGATTGGCTTCACCCCAAACAAAGCAAATCTTTTTCAGTGCCCTAAGATGGCTAGCAGAGTTCTAGTCACCAAATTCTGACACATCAGAGGAAGATGCATCTTCTCTTACAGGGTCTAAAAAATCCCTTCCCACAGCATTTGGCCTCCTTCTGACTTTCATTCTTTCTCCCTGACCAGAACAGCTTGCAGGCCACTTCTTACCCTTCATTAACATGGGACATGGGACATGGGATGGTTAGGCTAATCATCTGGGGTGCAATGAATGTGGGGCATCAATCACCATGACCATACAGTGAGTAATTTATAATGATGAGTATTATTGTGATATTGTGTTCACTTCATGATAAATCTATAGTTTAATTACACTGTTTCCACGATCTTAACTAGGAGGCACGTGCTTTGCCTGAAATTCAGATAATTATTCTTCACTCACATCTCAAATTTATCACCATAAACCTATTTATCAGATATAAAACATTTTATTGTAACTTTCACGGTTAATCTACTGTTTTAAGAAAACATTAGCATAACATAGAAAACAAATAAGGTTTGTCTCCAATACCAACTGGAGAAAACAGACACCTAGAGCCCCATTTTGAGAAAGGGTTTAGCCAAGACTGAATCTGATGTGAAATGAGTGGCATAAGTCATCAGTGAGTATACAACATACATTTCATGGGCTCAGGTAGTATATTTTTGCTTCAGAAAAAAGTCTTCAAATAATTTACCTCCAATGAGGATGAATTTCTCTATTGCAATACATCTTTATTTTTATTTTAATAGAGATTCTCTCTTCTCTTTATTCTCACATCTACTTTATATAAATATACATATAACATACATCAAGCATGAACTCCAAAAATTATTTCATTAATAAGCAGAGTTCCACAGGAATTCTGAAACTGGGCCTTTATAGCAACTCCATAGAAAGGCTTGGCAGGATGGCTTCATTTACAAGCTCTCTCTTAAAGCAAGCCAGAATGTCTTGGTGGCGCAGGCTGGATGCAGACCAAGGCAGAGAAGAGAGGGGCAGAAGGGACCAGAGAATGGTGACCTATTCCTAGTTAAAAGGAGACTGGCCCACAGCTACAAAACAAAAGACAAGATCAAACTAAATTTGAGTTTTAGACAAAAGTCACTAAGTAATGTTGAAGAATGCTTAAATTCTGGAAAATACATATACTAAGTGGAGTTGAGGAATATGAAATATGTTTTAAAAACTGAAGCAAGACAACTATGGTTATTCCTGGTGAATTAATTTATGGCATTTTTTCTTTTGTCCTTCATTCCTTATCTGTATTTTTCTGAGTGTCCTGTACTGCACAAGCACGACCTTTTTAATGAAGGAAAAAGAAAAACAATAAAGCAAACATGCTTTCATCTTACTGCTAGATGTTTTGATTGTTCCAACTAGCCTATTACTGCTTTTTAGTTCAGATCATTCTTGTCTAACCATTCTCCAACCATGGCCAGCCAGCTTGCTTTAACTTTTTGATATCACCAGCCACATAGTGCTGCCATCACTGCAAATTAACTTAAAATGTGGAAGAAGAAAAGTCAGAAAAATACCTAAAAAATGAGCCAGGAGTAGTGGAATAGTCCTATAATCACTGAAATTACCACTTCTCAAAACCTAATAATTTAGGATATTCAATTTTTTTTATTTTTTTTTTATTTTTTTTTGGCCAGTCCTGGGCCTTGAACTCAGGGACTGAGCACTGTCCCTGGCTTCTTTTTGCTCAAGGCTAGCACTCTGCCACTTGAGCCATAGCGCCACTCTGGCCGTTTTCTATATATGTGGTGCTGGGGAATCGAACCCAGGGCCTCATGTATACAAGGCAAGCACTCTTGCCACTAGGCCATATCCCCAGCCCCCCGTGGATATTCAATTTTTAACAGATCATTGTTTGAAACAATTTTCCAGTTGACCAGTTTACTTTCAACAAAAGCATATTTGGCCCAAAATGGCTTCAACCAAAATAACTTTTAAGTCAAATTGGTAGAGGGAAGAGTATACTAGCAGCACCAAGGGAAAGTCTGAAGGCAGAGATAAGAAATGGGATCAAATAGAAAAAGTTCAATAATAAAGAACAGGCAAGATGGCCTGGGCTAGTTAGAAGGCAACGATGCCTGGGGCAATGGTTCAAAGTGGACGGAAGTCTTTTTATCCAGGAACTCTGAAACTAACTCCAGCAGCCAGGGAGTACAATAAGGGATGAAGTGAATTTAGTTCCACCTGCCCACTTAGACCTTCCCTCCTGACAGGACAATGTGAGGGTTTCCCTAGTTCTAAAGGAGAAAAACCTTAATCTTTTTGTTGTTCAAATGAGAGGATCTCTTTGCAAAATCCTTCACCTACACTCACATTCTTGGTAATTCAGGTTCTGGAGATAGCCAGTGCAAAATGGAGACTCCACTACTATTTTTCTGTCACATTTTGATTCCTGTTGTAAAATACAGGCGACAAACATCCCATACTTTCAGATAAAGTAGAGAAGGCAAAAGAGGAGAATTTACACACAGAGAAGCAACCTGAACAAGACTGCCTCGGGACTGGAGAAACTAGGCAGTATGCCTTTAGCTTTAAGAACAGCTGGTTGGTGGTAGAGAGAGAGCCAAACTGTAGATCTAGTTTGTCTTAAAAGACCCAGCATTACACTTTGGGTTCCTTTTGCCAATTATTGCTCCATGAAAACAAACCTGTGAACAACCTGTATTCCTTCAAATATTAGCTGCCAGGCTGTTACTGTGCTGAGGAAGGCAGAGGCAGCATGGGGGAAGACATCCTGGCCACTACAGAAAGTGATCTATGAGAAGGAAAACAGAATTGTATTCATATTTAGTCACAGCCAAGAAGGTGTGAAAAAGAAGTTGATGAATCAGTCTCATTTTTAGTTAAGAAGCAAACAGGAGAGAGGCAGATTATTCACAAATGAGTAACCATTTGGGAAAAAAATTAAGTTGGATCTATCCTCCATATACCAAGAATGGTATATCAAAAATTTAAAGCTGCCAAGAACCGGAGGCTCATACCCATAATCCTAGCTTCTCAGAAGGCTGAGATCTGAGGATTACAGTTTGAAGACAGCCGGGGCAGGAAAGTCTATGATACTCTTATCTCCAACAATATACAAAACAAACAGAAGTGGAACTGTGGTTCAAGTGGAGATTCAAAGGCACTTTGGGCAGACAAATCTATGAAACTCCTCTACAATTAACCAGAAAAAAAATCCTTAAGTGGAGTCGTAGCTCAAGTGGTAGGTACCAGCTTTGAGTAACAAAGCCAGATGACACTGAAAGACCCGGCGAACAAGCACCAGTACTATACACACACACACACACACACACACACACACACACACACACACACACGAAAGGAAAGAAAAAATCATTGCTATAGAATTATAGTTTATAAGTTTCAAATATTATCCAGTTCTATTGTTTTAAAATGGTGATTTAACAAGTAAACTTAAAAATGATTTTCAAAAATTGGAAAAAAATGAGGTTTAGTTTGAATAAACAGTACAAAAAAATTTAAATATGGCTTTCTATTCTCCTTACCACGATTGATAAAACAGGAAAATATAACTGGAAAAGGGAACTAATTCAGAACAGATGTCAGGGAAGAATTTTTCCAGTACTAAACTATAAACATGCGGAATAAATACTGGAAAATGTTATTATGGTAAAAAAAAAATCAGAATCAGTTACTAATTACATGATCTAAGTAGGAAACCAGATACCTAAATATGTAGAACAGGCCTTTCAAAAATAACCATAAATTAATGGACAAACGATGTTTTACTATCCAAACCTGACTTAGATAATACATAAACCTGAATCCACTGAAATTCAGATACTTTCTAATGCCTACAGTCAGCTCTTATTTACCCAAATGATGTATCCAACTACAAAGCTAACAAGCTGGCAAACAAATCACTCTATTCTTGATTACTTTGCCAACATTTTTTTAACATCTTCAAGTACTTCCTTATGACCTGCTTTAATACTTTACTTTGCATACACTCAGAGATACAAAAATCCTACAACCCCACTATCAACAGGCCTCCTCTAGCAAAAGTGGATCATTCTGCCCTAGGTGCTGTACTCTACCAGTGGCTTATTCCTAGCATGCAAGAAGGATCAGAAAGGAACTGAAAAGCAGGGTACAGGTGGCTCATAACTATAATCCTAGGAACTCAGAAGGCTGAGATCTAAGGGTTTCAGTTCAAAGCCAGCCCATACAGGAAAGAACATGAGACTCTTATCTCCGATTAGCCATCTAAAAAAATGGAAGTGAACCTATGGCTCAAAGTGGTAGAGCCTAGCCTTGAGCAAAAACCTAAGGGACAGAGTCCAGGCACTGAGTTCAAGCCCCATGACCACAGAAAAAGAAAAAGAAAAAGGAAGCAGAGCAACAACAGAATCTATTCCAAGAAAGTTTGCTAATTTGTATGAAATCAATTTGTGACTCATCCAATATTTAAATGAATTTACAAAGACAAATTCCAAAGCTAAATATAAAATGGCTTTTGGACCATCCAGGTTTCTACTCATTTCTAATTCAGGGACAGGAAAGGGTTGTGATGCTGGCAAAACTGGAACTATCTTGGGCCAGTAAGATCCTACTCAATGGTTACTGGTAACTGCCATATGGGCCAATGCAGCTTTATAAAGTATTACTACTAGTATACCCTATTACTACTAAAAGCACACGAGTTAATGAGTCTCCTGACTACAGCAATCAAGTAGTGGCAGGGCAGAGATAAGTCTTGATTCACAATACTGAACTAGCCTAAAAGAGCACTCAAAATTTGAAATTAAAGTAAAGTAAGCTCAACACTATCTTTCTACAGATGACACTTAAGCCCCTAAAAGACTATTACCAAAGGTCAAGCATCTTCATGGCAGCAGAGGTAGTCCCAGCTCTCTGAGAAGCAGATCTCTGAGAGTTCTTTGTAATGCACAGCATCTCACTCTTTGAAAATATGCTCAAAGCAGTGAACATGTACATGTGAGGAAACATATTTTCTTTCAGAACTGGATTGATGAGGAAGAGTTATACAGCTATATTTGGAAAGAGGTATTTACTTCGTCAACTCTAAAATGCAGATCTTGTTTCAGAGGCATTATATCCTAAACTGATTTATCACGCATAAGCAATAACTTTCCTCTTCCAAATTAGTGTGGTATTCCAGAGTTTACCAGTGATAGGGGAAAACATGACTAAGAAATAAAACATGTTAACCAGACTGCAAGCTTCTCCTGACTGTTATTACTGATGAATGGCAAAAAAAAGTGAGATTTGAAAATATTATTAGCACTTACACCATTAAATATCCTTTCCATCTCAGATTTCTAGCTTTTGTTTCCTGAAATTTTCTATGACACAAGAAGTCTTTCCTGTTTATTATATTGCTTTTTACTTGCTAAAATAAATTTTAATATTCTGTCACTTGGACTTTTTTTGTGTAAGAATATAAACTTTATTCAAGGCATATTTAAAAAGCATAAGAAGGAGAGAACTGGAGAGTTATTGATGTGCTTTATGCTTCATAAAGTTTATTCCTTGTATCTGTTCTGCTACTAATAGAAAAGAATTATACACTAAAAACACAGAGAGGGCTTTTAGATCATTTAAAATCCATTAAATGCTGAGATATTCTCATAATTAGTTTTCCACTGTCACTTGAAATTTTAACAAATAATGATCTCAAAATATTTTTGATCCCAAAATATATGCAATTTACTTCTGTATCTTTTTTTCCATGAAAAACTAGGTACACTGTTTTGGAAAAAAAAATTCAAAAAGATTACATTTAACTGACTATACACAGATTTCATAGTCCTTAATTTTCTAAATATTAAATTTTTTCCAGATTATTTACATCCCCTAGCCTATAGTATCCAGCTCATCACTGACAGAAAGCAAGGGATTAGAACAAAAGTCAAACCAAAAATCTACCAGGAAAAAAAAAATCATAGCAAATCTTCCTACGCAACAAGCAAAACTGCCATTTCCTCCTGTCACCACGGAGCTGCGTGTGTTTCTGGCAAGCACCTTGACAGGTATGTTCCCAGCAGGAACATCCAAAGTTCAGGTAAAGAAAACAACTAATGTGTGACCTCATGTACATCCACTCAGGCAAAGAGTGTCTGAGTTCATCTAATCTGCAACTTCTACTATGTCCGCTTTCGATGTGGATTCAAGTTTTATGAGGCATCTTTTGTGAATATATACGGTCTATGTTGAACATCTTAGATGACATGGAAATGTTAAAGATGGGTAAAACATGTTTTTGGAACTTCTGGTTCGACAAGAGTACAGGCGATGGATGAAGCAGCACAAAAGGACAGGAAAATAAGAATTTTATAAAGACGAGTACAGTGACTTTACTTCTCAAGCTAGTTTTCATGGAAGGGTAAGATTTCAGTGGCAAGAATGGAGAAAAGAAATGGCATAGAGAAGAGAATCACAAACAAACTGGGGACGTTGGAAGGATGCAGGAAGAACGGTGAGGATTCCAAATTGACTAGGGCAGGGAAATTCTGTGGAAATAAGAATTGGGTTTTATTTTGAAGACACTATGCAGCTGCTGAAGACTTTTAAGGATGTGAGCAATAAAACAAATGGTATATTTGGAAGACTAATCTGACACTGATAGAATTGGTAAGAGAAGGAAGGTATGTAGGTCAGACAGAAAATTACTACAACAATCCTGGATCCCTCAGCCATGAACATGTTAAGCATACATACAATGTCAGGTGAAGTTGCTAAATTTTATGCATGTATCTTAAATACAGTATGCAATTTCTGCATTGATTCTAGAATACTTGAAGTTACAATTTTTTGGCTTCTTATTTTTACCTTAGGTAGTAACTTCTGCTTTGGAATTTGGATTTGGTCTTTCCTTGTTCATAGGAGTGATCATCATTCTTTACCTATTAGCAATATCAATAAGATTATGTGTCATTGCTTCTTTACAAGAGCATTTAAAACAATTCCAAAACTGCATTTTGTACAAACAATTACTTCACATCACATACAATCTTCACATACATATTTTCTATTCCAAGAAAAAGTATGGTTCTTCTTACAAACAGATTAGGTGTGTAAATATAAGAGAGCGAGACAGGCAGACAGAGAGAAAAGAAAAGAAGGAAGGAAGGAAGGGAGGGAGGGAGGGAGGGAGGGAGGGAGAGAAAAAAGAAAGGAAGAAAAAAGGAAGGAGAGAAAGAGGAAGGAAGGAAAGGACAAAGGAGACAGAAAAGTAGCTGGCCAACAAATTGGTAATAGTTACTTTGTAGACAATTTTAAGATTTTCTGCCCTCAGAGCCAAAATTGCTTTAGTTGGTGTGTGTCAGCTCTACTACACATGAATGCCCTTTAAAAAAAAGTTTTCATTATGTCACAAATTTTATTTCCCAAAGGAAGAGACTTAACTATAAAACATTGAATTTCACCTGAAAAAAAGTCATTTCGATGACTAAATCTGTCCTATTACATGTGCCTCGTCACATTCTGTATACTCAATTTCTAATTTTTTTTAGATAAATAGTGGGTGACTTTTGAAAAGTTAGAGATAAAGTGATAGTAATGCAAAAAAAAAAAAAACAGGCAAAAATTAATTCCGTTTGGGTCACCGGAAGAATGTGCACGTTTAGGGACCTGCAAGTAAACCGAGGACAATGTCCCACTTTGTAAGAGCGTTCTCCTCGCCTTCCTAGCCAAAAGAACCCAAGCCAGCAACTGGCTCAGCAGGTCAAACTACCCCCCTCCCCAAGGAACTGAGATTGTGCACCTGACCAACACTGGGGAAGGAAAGGCTGCGAAGGAGGGCAGAAGGAAGAGGGGGTTGGGAAGGTGGAAGCATAGGAGTAGCCCGGACTGAGCTCACTCCATTCAGAGAGAAATGCTTTCTTTACCTGTATTCTCATGCGCCAGGGAGTAGAGTTTTGTTGTTGTTGTTTTAAGGCAAACACGGATATCAGTTTGAAATTCACCACCAAAGAAGCCCAACTCTCATGAACAAACTTGGTTAATACCTGCGTGACGACCCTGACAGGAAAGAGTTAAAAAAAACAAGGAGCAACGCAAGGACTCTTTTAGGGGTCGAGCTGATTCCAGTTCTGCACGAGATTTCTGAAATTGAAAGGAAGGGGTGGTGGGAGAGGAATGGATGGTGTGCAGAACACAGATGAGATTTTTTTTCTTTTTACAGCATGGAAATAAAAAGTATTTTTAAACCTTCTTGAGGGTGAAGAGTTAGGCAAGAAGTAATACGTGGAAACTGTCAAGTGCTTCTCTTAACACACCCACCCACCCACCAGATACCACCGCAGCCGGCTGGGGGAGTCTCCCCTTGGCTTGCCCGACAGCTTCACTTTCTTTGAGGTCTGGAGCTGGTGATCAGACTGGCCCGTCATGGTATTTTCAGTTAACAAAGTAGTTACTCAACAGGGAGGGAAAAGCCACAAAGGAGCCGAGCAGCTGCTGCAGCACCCGTGATGCAAATTCAGGATGAGCCCCGGGCCGCCACCGCCGCCCCGGCTCCTCCGTGACGTCCGGGAGGGGTATCCCCGGCTCTCAGGAAGTGGTGGCCGCGGGCAGCTCCGCCCCACGCGACTCCAGGCCGGCCGGGCGGGGATCACCGTCCCACCCTTCCCACCCTACCCCACCCCACCCCACCCCACCCAGCGCGCGCGCACCGCCGTCGGGCCGCGCGCGCACACCAAGGCCCACCCGCGCCGCCTCTCCAGGCCCGACCCTGCGTCCGTCCGCACCCCACCCGGTTCCCTTCGGCCCGGCCCACGCGGGATACAGGGAGCCGCCCCCCGCGACCCACCATTTTCTCTCCCACGCCTCACAACCCACTCACCCCGACCCCCGGCGCCGACACCACCGGTCACCAGACTGGGGGAAGAGTGAGGGAGTGAGGGGGTCGAGCCGAGTGCAAGATGGCGACTCCACCACTCCCTCCTACCCCCTCCCCCACCCCCCAACCGTCCGCACTCCGGGCGGGATCGAGGAGCCCCCCTGACGCGGCGCGTTCGCGCCCGAGGCCTCCCGCTAAAAATAGCCAGGCCCGGACTATATTTGGTTCGGCCGGATTCCGGCGAGGCCGCGCGCGCGCGGGCGCGCGCGAACACACACACACACACACACACACGCACGCACGCACGCGCACACGCCCCGCCCCGCCGCTCCTAGCCCCGCCCCGTCCCGCCCCGCGCGGCTCTGAATGGAGAGAGGCGGGGGTGACGGGGGGTGGGGCGGCGGGGGGGGAGCCTACTCCGCTATCTGCCGCGCGCGCCGGCGGCGGGGCCAGGCCAAGCGCCGAATTTAGTAACATCGCCTGCGTCAATCACGCGCCTCGCGTGCGTCAGCGCCGCGCGGCTCCAGGTCCCGCTCACCACCCCCCTCTTCTAGCAGCCTTTGAATGGATACAATGTAGCAGCGCCCTCCTTCCTTCGGAGACTGGATTGGAACCCGCCGGGGCGCAGAGGCTCGGTTCCTCCGCGCTAGGTCAACTTGCAGAGCATCCTCCCACAGTCTCCTCTACCACCAGCAGCCTGCCTGGAGTGGAAGTGGAGGCGGACACACACACACACACACACACACACACACACACGGCCATCTATATTTATATGTAGTTTTATTTTCAAATTTCTGGTCCTGGCTTAGACCTTCTTCGATTCTGAAAGAAGTGGTGTAGACCAGGGGATCTTCCCCCCTTCAACTCTGCTGTCCCCACACGCAAAGACTGAGACGGGTCAAAGAAATAAAATGTCACATCTGACTCAAACGGACCACATAGCGTTCTGTCTTGTCCATTGTTTCAACTCAAAATATTTTCTCAGAAACACATTACTACAAGGGACATCAACCTAAGAAATTGGGGAGCTTTAACTGGTGACATGTTTGTTTTGATTTCAGCAAGAAAATCACACTGAAATTCATCATTTCCAGGAAGAAATTTCTCTTTCATACAGTCGCCCAGCCCAGGCTTTCGGCACACCATTTCAAGACAAATGAGTCCCCGAAGACCAGAACCAATGCCATAGGGAGAGACTGACTAATAAATCCTGTTTATTGATTTTTGAAATGTTTTATTTGAGAGATGGGGGGTTTGCATCTGCAACCATCAAAAAAGTGAAAGTACGGGTTGTGAGGTGCATTTCTGACCCGGCATTGGAGAGGAGAAATGATCTACAACAGTCAGACTCGGCTGCTCAACACGTGTGTGTTTGTTTTATACACATTAAGTAGTTTCCGGAGGGAGGGTGCGGGTGGATGAGAGATGTACACTTCGTTGAATTGCCGTTGGATTACGATGTGTCCAGTTAGGAGACTCACACCATGAAGTTTAAATAAAATAAAAATCATATCCCTCCATCCATTAGCATCTCTATGCGAACACATGCGCCCAGTCACAGAAGGTAGCAATTCAGCCTAGGCACTGAGGGCCAGAAAGACGTAAACAGTTTTAGAACCTTTCCCCGAGGAAAGCGCAGCTGCACCTCAGGGAGTCTTCGGGCTGGTGCCAGACTCTTTTCAGCCCGGGCTGCCAGGTCACTCGGAGAAGCTGGCTGGCGGAGCCTTCCCTTTCGGAAGAGCTGTCCTCTCCCTTACCCCCTGCCCCCTGGCTCGATGCCTCGGGGCAGCCTCGGAGACCCGCCAGCAGCACTCCTCCCAACTCTACTCCTCCTCCCCCCCCACCCCCCACCCGGGCCCCAGCCTGACAGCTGGGCGGTCCCGCTTGACCCGAGGGCGGGCTCCAGCGCTCTCCCCGAAAACGCACGCCCAAGCGAGCAGCGCCACCGCGAAGGGGCAGGCCGCCACGATCGCAGAAGCCACCCCCCCGCCCCCTCCTCGCCGCCTGGATGGGGCAACTACCGGCTCACTTTCCATTGTGCGGTCGTGAGAATGGCCCGGGGAACGCGCGGGCGCGCGCGCGCGCGCACAGACACACAAGCACAAACACACACTCAGACACCCTCCCTCGCACACGCGGAACCGGCTGGGCCAGGGGGAGGGAGGAGGAGGGTGACGTAGCGTCCCATGGCGTCACATTGACGTCTCGCATTCCAGGCACTCTATGGAGAGGCCGCTAGGGCTCCTGTGGCATAAATGACGTGCCGAGAGAGCGGGCGACCGCGCAGCCGGGAGAGCGGAGTCTCCTGCCTCCCGCCCCCCACCCCTCCAGCTCCTGCTCCTCCTCCGCTCCCCATACCCAGACACGCTCACACGAGCTGCTCCCTCACTCGCACACACAGACACACACGCGGACACACACACTCCACACACACACACGCACGCTCGGCGCACACACACTCCACTCTTTCTCTCCCGCGCGCTCACACCCCTCTCGCCTTTGCGCCCTCGCCGGTGCGAGCGCCGCGCCGCAGCCGGACGCCCCTCCGGGCTCACTTTGAGACGCTGACAGCGCGGACAGTGGCCGTGGAGGTGGGAAGAGCGGCGGCAGCCTCACCGCCCACCCCTCCCCGGGTCGCGACCGGAGCCCGGACGCCGGCGGAGCCTCTCGGCGGCGCTCTCCCATGAGTCGCGATCGCAGCATCTCCCCGCCAGTCGCTCACCGCTCCGGGGAGCCGCTGGGCTTGGACACCGTAACCCTTCCGGGACAGCAGCTGTGACTGGACCCCCCTGGCCTCCCAGTGCAGATTTCGAGGCAGCTCTCTAGAAACTCGCTCTAAAGACGGAACCGCCACAGCACTCAAGTACGTATGAGATTTTCCCAGCTTTACTTGGGGGGGGGGAAGCAGGGGGGGGGGAATAACTTGCTTGAAAGTTGGCGCGCTGGGAAGTGTCGCTCCCCAAATTGACAACTTTTGAGTGTGGGGTCCAGCCCCCTCCCCATCCATCTTATTCCTGCTTTATTTAGCTTTGCTTGCCAAAGTGATCAGTGGTGGGTTCCGATCTGAAACTTTTCCCCTGTAGGAGGGCCTTTGGGGACTATGGAGCTTGTGGGATTCCTCTCCCCACCCGAAGAGGCGAAAAGCCTCTAACAAAGAGGAGGACGGGGATTTGTGCGGTAGCGGTTCCAGCGATGTAATTCAGGGTATTTCGGCTCTAGTTGTCATGGTAATGATGCTCTCGGCGGCCGCGGCGGCGGCAAGGAGTTGCAGCCCGGGTGATGAACGGCAGTAATTTTCCTGCCTTTTAAGTAGGATTGGAAGTAGGGGCTTTGGTGGGTCCGAGTTAATGTACCTGATGGTGGAAGGGAACTGGTTGTCTGGGAGAACACTGGGGGGGGGAGAGGGGGAGGAGGCCTTGGGCTGCAATGGCTAGAGTTTGCAGGGGAGCTGGGAAGATCTCAGGAAAGAGGTCCTAATTGTAGGAATGTGGTTTATTGTATTGAAATGAGCCCAGGGCTCCACTAGGCACGTCTGCCTGGCGTCGCCGACTGGCCGGTTTACACTTCTCTCTTTGGAGGTAATCGGGTGTAATTACTGACTCCCGCGCCCCAGCACGCGTGGGGACGGTGTCCCTCTCTTTCCGGGCTCGGTTTCGGTGTGGGAAGGGCATCGTTTACTTTTCACGGATAGAATTCGCGCTTCTTGGAGGGAGTTGCTCGGCGTGTTGTGCTACACTCAGTAGAAATGAAAGTTCTCGGCGGCGAGAGAAGCGGGCAGGCGAGCGCAGCCCGGCGAGCTTGACTTCCAAAGGAAGGCGTCGCTCAAACCTGTTGGAATTTTCTGGCAGTCTCGAGGGAGAGAGCTTTGGTCCCTTGATTTCCAAGAACATTCTTAGAGGTTGCCTTTTGTTTATTCCCCTGGGTTACCTAAGGATTGCTGCGGGGAGTTGAGTAATCAGAAATCTCTCTCTGCTGCTACCCCAGGGTTGGTGAGGGATGCTGGGGGAAGAGGTACGGGGCCGTCCTTCCAGAGCGAATCCAATACTAGATCTCCCCTCCCTACCACGGAGAAGTGTTTTCATAGAACCGGACTGGGGGTAGAGAAGAGCCGCCCAACGCGGATGGGTGGACACAGTGACTGAAAGTACTTTATTCGAGTTGTGGTAGTGGAACAAGATGCGCTGTAATGTGAATCTCAAAGACTCTCCCCGGCCTCTCTTCTCTTAGCAAATCCCGCGCCTCTTTCCCCGGGGCCCCAGCGCGCGCTCCCAGAAATTCTCCCCGCGGTTTGTCTGGTGCGCCGAGGTCTTTCTGAGAATCTGCCTTTTCCCTTGCTGGCCGGGTCTGCTCCATTGCCCTTGCCCCCGCCCAACCTCCGCCCCCACTCATCAAGGATGGAAACTCCGCGGAGGAGCCCGGGTCACAATGGTGTGTTTCACGGTTTCCTCCACACACTTCACCACCGGGAGGGGAACACGGGGGTGTTCCTTTCGTCTGCCCACGAGAAAGAAAGGGGCTTTGACAGAGGTAGTTATTTCTTCCTAATTTACAACCCCAAGGCTCTGTGCCCCGGACCCCGGCGGCCGCGAACCGCAGCAGCATAACGTGTTTCCAGGCGCAGAGCCTTTGCCTAGGTAACCGGCGATTTGGGGAGGGGTTGGGGGGAGAGGCGGAGAGAGAGATGGGGCGCTCCGCTGAGGCCGTAGGAAGAGGCTGTGTGGCTCTCCCCGGAGAACGCTGGGCTCTGAGCAGAAACGCCTTCCTTGGGGACTCGAGACCTGCACCCACGGGACTTAAGAAGCCTCACCTTAGAAAAAGACTCCGCTGTGAGGACCCTTGGGAGAGTCAGGGATGCAGACACCCGCGAGGGGAGGGGATTCTGGGGGACGATTGCTGGCAACCCCCTTTGAAGATGCGCGGAGGCGACTGTATGTGATTGCGGTGGGAAGATCAGCTTGGGCCAGCGCTGCTACAGCTTTCTGTGGGAGCAGCTTGGGCTGAGGGTGGTGGCAAGGGAATCCCCTATTTCCTAGTGGTTGAGGGGTTCCAGGACCTGGTAGCTCGGAGCCCCTTTTTCTTTTTACTACAAGCAAGATCCAGACACGGGAGTAACAAGAGAGGAAACTTACACGACCTTCTCGCCAGCGCACTGGAAAGGTTTTTGTTGTTGTTTGCTTTTGGATTTTTTTCCCCCTTCCGTCCAGTTCCTACCCTTCGAGCTGTGCCCACCCGGAGCAAAGGGGGCGCCATAGGCCATTCTTTGGGGCAGCCAGATCCTTTCCGCTGGACAGCCAAGCAGCGTTTTCAGCTAGAAAGTTTCACTAGGCTGTGCGCTAAGACCTTTACTGGCGAACTGCTCCTGACTCCCTCCGGGATGCGCCCCTTCAAAGCCACCTGTGCCCTGGAGCCTCGAATCTGGCCACCCTTGAGGACCCCGCCGGCCGAGTGCAGGGGACCTCCCTCAGCCCGCCCCCACCAGTCGCGGGCGCCGGGTGCCTCCGCATCTTTTCCAGCGCTGCTGGCCTCCTTTCCACTTGTGCCCTTTTGTTTGTTTGACCCCTGGCCCCTGAAACTCGCGGCTAATAGAAGTGAAGCCCCATTAGCATTTAGAATCAAAAGCGCAGACTTTCTTAATTCCTCGAGGCATTCATGCATTCGTTCCAGCCCTTGTGCATTTCCTATGCAACGTGTAAAATTCGTATTTGAGGGGTGGGGTGAGGGGTAGAGTTGGAAAAAATCGCTTATTTTCCGCTCGTGCACACCCACTGACTCCCAAATTCCGGCTGGAATGGTCCCTCAAGTGTTCACTTTTATTTGATTTATTTTTCCTTAATTGCGAGGGCTAGGAACTAATCGTGGGGGCAGAGATTAATTTGTGGGCGACGACAGGCTGCGGGGCTTTCTCAGATCGCGTGCCACAAAGCCGCGGAGCAGAGGGTTCACAGCCTTCCCTCCGCTTTCCCCCAAGACAATGTGATGCTTCCTCCCCCGGGGGTTCCGGGACCCCCCTTAAGCACTTTTCCTTAGCCTTGAGAGCATTCTTTGTCTTTTTTTTTTTTTTAAGGCTTTTTCCACCGGCTCCTGTATCCTCCTCCCCAGCCACCCACACTCACTCTCCATTTGCCCAGCAAAAGGGATCTGCGGCCCAACCTGGTCTCACCGCCCATGTGTGTTTTCTCCCTCTCGCTGCCCGCAGAACCCACTGCGGGAGAGCGCAGCCCGGCAAGCCCGGGCCCTGAGCCTGGACCCTCTGCGGAGCCTGGCAGCACCAATTCGCCTGGCGGGACGTCTCCTCCTCCTACACTCTCAGCCTCTGCTGGAGAGACCCCCAGCCCCACCATTCAGCGCACAAGATATCCTCCAGGTAGGTTTGAAAGCAGGACACCTTAACCTTCAGAAGCCAGGGAGAAGTGGGTGGGAGAAGCACACACCCAGCAGGCAGGCTGGTCAACTTGCCCAGTGCCAACTCAGCGGCTGCTGGCCCCGCATTTCGCGGTGCAGGTGGCTTCCATGCACGAAGCTCCTTGGTACACACACCCTGTTGCTACCAAATGGAGCAGCCAGATAAAACTAAGGCGCTGCGTTTCTTAAAATTATTTTTCCTAAGAAAAAATGCAAATACTCCAGTAGATTAGGTTTTTTAAATAAATTTTAGTGTCTTCATTTTCACTCTCCTCTTATATTTAGTATATTAAGTCCTATAAGATTACATAGAGCACTAAAGAGCATTTTTGTTTTCATAAAACCAAAATCACTTAGGTGATGAAGTTTGAATGGTTGAAGCTTTAAGGGAAAGGGGAACATATTTTAACTGAAAGACAATGCATAAATGGAAGTTTGGCAAAAAGAGAAGGCCCAAACCAGGCTTAGTTTGTATGACATCCTTACACATTTGTTAAAATGTTAGTAAGTGTTAGGCCTGTGTAGGCACCAGAGATACATGCATATTGATAGGACATTGTCCCCAATAGCTCATCATCTTCCAGCTGGAAACTTCAGAAAGACACAGAGATCAGTAGTGAATGACAGGAAAGACCAAGGGAGAAATCCCAGAGGTGCTGAAAGAAGGGGAGAAGATAGAAGTTCAGGCAGTGTTCTTTCTTTTAAACCATTCGCTTTTCATTTCATCCCAACAACTGGACACTAAGATATGTAACCCAACTTCAGATTAGTTAGTGTGTATTTAAGAGCCTTGCTTGAAAAGAGGCAGGCTTGAACAACACCCCCCCCCCCCCCCCGCCATGCCTCTCTCTCACCACTGCTTTTTCCAACAGGCCCTCCTCACCTTTTTTCAAGCCAAGATTGCATCCCATACCCGTATGACTCAGTCAGATTTGGAAATGTGGGTAAGAGAAAGATGTCAAAGGAAATGTGAAGAACTCACTTTTCTATTAGTCACACCTTTTACATCAGGCACTCCAAACAGCCCAGAAGTGCCTGGTTTCCCTTTGGCTCAGAAAAACCAGCCACCAGAAACTGCCCATTTTACCACTTCTATTTAACCATAAAGAAGCAAAGTAATTAGAGAGATCACCCACTAGCATCAATAATTCTCAGAACCTTTTCACCCAGTTCCTCTCTGAACAACAGGAGTCAGCTTGGATACCAGTCTCTTTGGGGCTCCATGTAGTCAAACTAGCAGAGAAAGCAAATCTGTTCTGAAATTGCTTTCTTCTTTTCTATGGAACTAATTCTTCGGTCCAATGAAAATACCTAGCCTTACTTGCCTATTATGAGCGAATGTTGTCATAAAACAGCCACTGATAGCTTATTAGCCCAAATTAGGAAACATATATGTGTGTGTAGTGTATGGCAGAGAGCAGATTTGGTGGGTGTGCTGTTGCAGCTGCTGATCTTTTTCTTTGCAGATGGCACAAACTCCCCCGAGTCCATTTCCTGGGCCTACGTTCCCACTTCGCCACCTAGCTGGCTGAAGTCATCAACAGGGTCCAGTTTGTACAGGCTGCTAGTCTTGTTGAGAGGAATGGGGAGGGGGTGGGAAGCAACCACCAGGACGTGTGTGGGCAGCCTCAGTTGGCACTTGTAAAATGTTACAGTGTCACCATCTCTCTTGGCCAGTAAGTCCCACATAGGACATCTTTTTGAGTAACTGGTAGGTTTACAAATCTGTGTCTGTATCTGTGTGTGTGTGCATACGCGCACGCGCACCTTGGAGGAACCAATAGCCTCTCTCTCCTATAATTAACCAATAGAGCATTCACTTTTCCTTTTGTCCTCCTACCTATGGCTGAGGAGGTCACTGCACTGCATTGTTTATAGGACTTAAAGCTACTTAAAATAATAATTAATAATAATTGTATATTTGGGCTTATGAGGGAAGACATCAAGTTTCAGGATCTGGTGGAGAATAAAGCAAGGGAGAGAAGATGGGTACAGATATTCTGAGTAGGCCAGCTTCCGGTGTCCTGCAGATATTCTGAGTAGGCCAGCTTCCGGTGTCCTGCGGCCTCTTTGTTTGCCAGGGAGGAAGAGAGTAAGCTACCAGAAGGAGGAGAGGATGTCACTTCCTCTGGCTTCCCATGTTTAGACAGCAGCTAATTCCATGCTGCCTATTGACAAGGAAAGAAGTGTGGCCTTGCTTCTGAGACCTTCTTGCCTGTCCCTGCAGATATGCCCTGCGTGCAAGCCCAGTATAGCCCTTCGCCTCCAGGCTACAGTTATGCAGTGCAGACCTATGGCTCGGAATACACGGAAATCATGAACCCTGACTACGACAAGCTGACCATGAACCTCAGCAGCACCGAGATCACCGCCACAGCCACGACATCCTTGCCCAGCTTCAGTACTTTCATGGAGGGAAGCAGCTATGAACTTAAGCCCTCATGCCTGTACCAAATGCAACCGTCGGGGCCACGGTCTTTGATCAAGGTGGAGGAGGGCCGCGGGCACGGGTACCACCATCACCATCACCATCACCACCACCACCACCATCACCACCAGCAACAGCAGCCCCAGCCCCAGCAGCAGCAGCCATCCATCCCTCCTGCCTCTGGGCCAGAGGACGAAGTACTGCCCAGCACCTCCATGTACTTCAAGCAGTCCCCGCCGTCCACTCCCACCACGCCGGGCTTCCCCCCACAGGGGGGCCCGCTGTGGGACGACACGCTGCCCTCTGCGCCTGGCTGCATTGCCCCTGGGCCGCTGCTGGACCCGCAGATGAAGGCGGTGCCCTCGGTGGCCGGGGCGCGCTTCCCGCTCTTCCATCCGCAGGCGCACAGCCCGGCCGGCGGCCACCACCTGGGTTACGACCCGACGGCTGCTGCCGCGCTGAGCCTGCCGCTGGGAGCCGCCGCCGCCGCCGCCGCCGCCGCGGGCAGCCAGGCGGCTGCGCTCGAGGGTCACCCGTATGGGCTGCCGCTGGTCAAGAGGCCGGCCTTCCCCCCGCTGGGCCTCACGACTTCCCCTACGGCGTCCAGCCTGCTGGGAGAGAGCCCCAGTTTGCCATCGCCGCCCAACAGGAGCTCGTCGTCGGGGGAGGGCACGTGCGCAGTGTGCGGGGACAACGCTGCCTGCCAGCACTACGGGGTGCGCACCTGCGAGGGCTGCAAGGGCTTCTTCAAGGTGAGTTGCACGCCTCCTCTGCCCCCCCCTCCCCTGCAGCCAGCCCCCTGCTGAAGCCAGCAGTTAGGCAGGTGCCCTTCCTGCTCTGGGAGGTTATCATCACACACCCTGGGCATTCCTGTAAGTTTCCTAGCACCTTGCCACTCACGTTGCCCAGGGGCTTGAGACAAGGTCTGTGTACGGACTTGAGGGGTCTCCTTCCTGACCTTGATATGGCCTTAGGAGTATTTTTCTGGAGAGAGCTTTCAGTGAATTCTCAGAACCATCTGTGACTTTTAACAATGCAAAAACCTCATGGCATTCCTGTCTGTCCATCTAGGCTGTCTGAGAGACTAGGAACTGCAAGGCAAACTTTGGAGGGTTGCATCTCACTTCATTCTCCCAGTAAGAAAGAGCTTGGGACTCTCAGATAGACCTGAAATGGAATAGATGGATCACTGGCTGTTTGTATTACAAGTGTCTCACAGGGAGATAGTGATGGTCCTTGCTCAGAGATGAGGAAGTGGAGGGTCTGAGCCAGGTCAGGGTAGTTTAGAAGCCAAGTAGGAATCCAGGAGAGAGGCAAGAGGCTGCTCATATTTATGTGTCTCTCTCCCCCGGCCCCACAGAGTGCACATCCTCTTCATAGTTCTGCAGAAAGAGATTCAGACAACTACCTGGCTAGATACAGTCTGGGACAATTTATTCTATAGAAAATAGAAGTTGGAGCCTCACCAAACCACTCTATTCTCTAATAACCTTCCCCCACCTCTGATCTACAGGTCCTTCCAGATTTGAGCATTCATCTGAAAGGATGATTTCTCCTTTGGTCTCATGGACCCATAAAAGAAATAACACAGTTGGGGGAGTGGGCCCTCAGCCTCCCCATGCACATAAGGAAGTGGAGCCCTAGAGCGCTGAGATCTTGGGCAAACTTATGCACTGATTTAACAGTTGGTGTGATGGTCCAATTGATTTGACTAGAGGTCTGTGCTCTCCCCACCACTTTGAGGGTCAGGACGGGGCACCTGTCTCCTCTTCTTGCTCTTCTGTATTTTGTCATTGATTCTCAGACTGCTTTGGGCATTTCTGTACCACCTTCTTCACCCCAACCTGCTGCCCATTAATTGCTTCAGGCATTTGCAGACTTCACGAATCAGACAAGGAAACAAGATACTGATGGGTAAATTGGATCCAAGAGGCCTAGAGTCTATATGGGAGCATGCTGGAATTGGAGTCAAAAGATTCAAATAAGAGCCCTGACCTGTCCCTTTCCAATAATATGACATTATGCATAATACTTCTTACTAGTCCTCAGTTTTCCTATAAGTGAATAAAACTCAGAAAAAGACTTAAATTATATATGTATGTATGTATGTATGTATGTATGTATGTATGTATATATGTATATGAAAGCACTTTATAATCTTTTAAAGTCCAAAAAACAAATAGTACATTGTTGAATTAACACTACATAGTATTTGTGAAATGCATGTTGCCGGTAGCTATACACACGAACAAACAACAGTTACTTTTTTAAATTAATTAATCTTTTATTGGCACACTTCAGTTGTACACAGGGAGTTTTATAGTGACATTTCCACACATGTAAACAGTGTGTCCCTGCCCCCACCTCTTCTCCTTGAATCTCTTTCCTCTTCTTAAAGCAATTGCAACAGTCATTTTTTGGTGTTAATTGAATTTTGTATTTAAATGGGAAAATAGTTGTGGGAAGACTTTGCAGTACATTAAGTGTCCTACAGGTATGCAGGATGATGATGTTTTCAATTCAGAATCTTAGGTTGCATTGAACCTGTAGGCTGGCCTTTTTTTTTTTTTTTTTTCTCTCCTCTGTCTTAACTATTCCAGCTCTTGGGGGCTACTTTCAAGTAAAAGCATTGGTTTAGCAGGTGGATGTTACAGCATTCCAATGGAAATGCTGAAGGGCAATAAAAATAGGCTGCAGAAAGGAAGAAAAGAAAGAAAGACAGCTTGGGGAACTGTAATTATCCATCCCTCAAATAATTAAGGGTTCACCAAAAATATGGTGGGAATATATTCCAAATCTAGAAATATTCATTAAATGTTCCCCCAACAGCTTCCTTTTACTTCAGTCATTCCTTGGAAACAAATCTATACTTGAAATGGAGGGGGTAGGACAGAGAAGAACCTACCCCACAGATCTGTTAATTAAGGGAATGGGAGCAGGTTTTACCCAGTGGCTTTCTACCATTAAATTGAATTCTTTAAAAATGTGACATGAAGTGCAGTTAATGATGGGAATTCAGTGATTGAACTGTAACGATCTTCCCTTGTCCTTAAACTGTGCAGACACACACAAATGTGGGGAAGGCTTTGGGTTATTGGGAAAATGTATACCTGAAACAAAATGCCAACAACACTTAAATTGGCATATCGCCTTGAGGATAATGGCAAGGAATAGCGTGTTAGAAATGACTGCATGTTCAATGAAAGAGAGCTTCATTCAGGAAACACAACTTCCTATCCTTACAGGCTGCTGAGAACTTAAATGCTGGAAACCCTGAAGTCTGTGTGTCTTGAAATTTTGCATTTTGGACTGGGCAGATATGTCTGAGATTTGAGATATATATTACATTTTACATATATAATCCAGAAACTGCATCCTAAAAATGAAATTGCAAGGGGATACTGTGAAGATTGAAACAAGGGAATTAGGATGATAGAAAATAAAGAAAGGGTTCAAAGTAAACTCAGAATTTTTGACATAAGGTCCAAATTACCTAGACTATTTTTTTTTTTTTGCTTTCCTCCCTCACTTTTATGTAGCCTCAACTTCCCAAATAAATTCCAACTTTCTTTCTATATGGGGTTGTATAGATCCAGGTAGATTTAAGCAATAAAAATGCATCCACTTGCACAAATGTTTTCAATTAAAAGCAAGCATTCTTTTACATTTGGAGCATAAAATATGTTTAATTATCCTTCCATGTGTCACTTTCAAATCCTATGTGATTCTGAAAAATATGAGGTTATTTTTGTATTCAAGCTCAAGTTTTATGATATGTCCTTTACAGTATGACTCTATTGGTTTTGCATCGATAGTCATTTATGAAACAGCTTATTAATGGGAATTTTCACTGAAAGTATATGACTTTCATATTTCTTTTTTCTGTTCTTATTTGTCTTGAGATTTTTCTTTCTTAGTTATGATAGCAATTTTTAGTGTCCGGTTCTGTTTTCAAAGATTGAAAGTGGCTAGATTTCCACATTTATCCTTTAAAGATTAAATAAACTACAAAGGTCAATGAAGTAAATTTCCTTTTGAATTGGAATATTATTCTCCACATGTTTGAGCATGATAAATCCTTATTCTTTTTTTTATGATTTCATCTCTATTGGGTAACAAAGCCAGTTACTATGATATTTGACTTACAATAGTGATAGCATACGAAGTACATCCCAGATAATTCTGATTTTATTTTAATAAGGTCAGCAATAATCAGGGGAGTGGAACAAGTAGAAAATTGTTCCCAAAGGGATATTAAAAGTGGAGATAATCTAATCCTCCAAGGTATGATATGTTGACCTGGTAATTTCAGATATGATTTTATCATTCAGAGTTGGGTGTCTCATGAGACTTGCTTCAGAACAATCCAAGATGATTTTCATTGTCAGCAGCTAACACTAATAAAATTGTTTTTCCTGCAGGCTAGCGTGTTAGGAAATTAAATTTATCTAATTATACGAATTGCACTGTCGCTTTTCACATTGTAATTAAAATACATCTTGTCAGGTCCTACCTCTTTCCAGAAACTCTTAGTTGACTATCTCTGTATTGTCTTTTCTCAGAGAACGGTGCAGAAAAATGCAAAATATGTTTGCCTGGCAAATAAAAACTGCCCAGTAGACAAGAGACGTCGAAACCGATGTCAGTATTGTCGATTTCAGAAGTGTCTCAGTGTCGGGATGGTTAAAGAAGGTATGGATATACTGCTTTTTAACAGTTTGCTTCTGTATATTCTCAGATATCACTGACAGCTGCTAATATTTACATTGGGGCATAGCATTTCTTCATTTTCCTTTCTTTCCAAGATTTTCCTATGTATTTACATTTTATACTTCCTATTTACATTTAAATATAATTGAGGACTACTTATTCTAATTTCTTAAAATCAATAGAGAGCTTGTGTACAATGCCTCTTGGTTCTATTTAATTCCTCATCAAATGTAAGTATGCAGTCTGTTTCAACTCACATTAGATTTTCATTGAGCATTATTCCAATCTTATTTCCACTTTCAAATGGCTGATCTCATTAATTGCTCAACTCTGTGTTTAGGTTCCTTTGTGTGATTTATACCCATTCATAACATAATCTTGAAACATGGTTTTCTTTTCCTCTCTCTGCATCAGTTGTTCGTACAGATAGTCTGAAAGGGAGAAGAGGTCGGCTGCCTTCCAAACCAAAGAGCCCCCTGCAGCAGGAACCTTCTCAGCCCTCTCCACCTTCTCCTCCTATCTGTATGATGAATGCCCTCGTGCGAGCTTTAACAGATTCGACACCCAGAGACCTTGATTATTCCAGAGTAAGTTTGATGATGTTCTGCTTTCAAATGAATGAGCAGAATATCTGTTCATGATATTAGCAGTGAGAGTTGATTGACTTGGTGCCTAACATCGTGCTAGACAGTTTTCGTACCCTTTTTCATAGTTCACATTTCATTTAGCAATTCAGTCCATCCATTATACCACATAATTTTTGCCTTATTGGTTCTCTAAATGTCTTAACAAATGACCCTGACAGAGATGCACCTGTCATGCCCATTATTGCAGGAATCCAGGTAGAGGTGCCAATGAAAATCTGCCCAGGTAAACTACAACCGGTAGATTCCACGCCCCCCCCCCTGCCAGAATCTAGACACAGTGGCTTCTGGGTTTTGTATGTGTTTGTTTTGTTTTGATTTCATATTGTGATCAAACCATCTGAGTGCACCTCAAGTTATCCTTAAGCAGTTTCCCCAATGGCATCCACATTGATTGCCTGCTGCTTATTCAAAGGGATTAGACCATTGATGGAGGGGAGTGAGCTCTGGCCTTGACATCAGGATACTGGGATGGAGCACTGCCTCTGCTGCTCCCTGCCTGTGTCACCTGGCTCCTGCTCTTGGTTCCTTCACCCTTACAGTGGAGATGATTACAATATTTAACTCCAGAGGGATATTTTGAACATCAGTCACAGGAATATAAAAGCATTTGGAAAAACCAGAAATGATCACTAGTGTTGTTATGTAAGTCAACCAAAACATATCAACATCGTTATTTCATACAGAACATAGTGAAATATCACCATTTGAATTCTGCAAATTCCCACTCCCTGCCAGATTTGAAAAACACAAAGAGCCATAATTATGAGGACTTTCTGGAAAATGTACAAACATTGTTCTAAGGCCACCATTCTAATCCTCTTTTAAAAGGGATTTCAAAAGGCAAACTTCTAGTAAAACAGAGTCTAACTGAAGAGGATAGGGAAGGAAGAAAGATCACAATTACCACGCAGTGATATATTGTGTGCTACACTGTCTCATTCACCCTTTAAATAAGCACAAGTTGAGAGACCATTATCCTCCCTGGAAGTCAGGAAAACTTAGAGTCACACATGAAGATACCAGGGCAGAAGTGATAGCCAATGGGCAATAATCACCACACCATGTCTAGTCAGCATTTTTAAGTGTCTGGTTGAATGTATGGCTATGGGCATGAGTGCATCTTTGCTATGTGCCCTCTTTTTAGGCTGTGGTGTTGAGAGCAATGATTGATATACTTGCTGTGATCCTGTTGTCCTCATTCCCACCCTCATTATAAGCTGTGAAGTCTCCTTTCTGCACCTGATCACAAGACTCCATAAGAAGTCTGGTAGATTCTTAGCACCAAAGGTTGAGGACTCTTGTTCTGATTACAAGTAGCATCTCTTGACTAAAGTCAGGTCTCAAATACTGGTGTAGCAGAATAATGCAGTGTTGAAGGGTTTAGGCTTAGGAAACCTGCAATCCTAGCAGAAAATCCCCACACCATCATTTACTAGTAAGGTGACTTTGAGCAATTGGTTAGACCTTTTGATGCCTCATTTTCCACATCTGTGTAATAATGGTAATAATATCTGCTTCCTGGGGTTGTTTGTGAGCATGAAATATAGTAACATTCATCAATGATTTGACACCGTGCTCTATATGTTATCTTTTTTCTTCCTTTTGTGCCAATACTGGAGCTTGAGCACAGGGCCTTGTGCTCTTGCTTAGTATTTTTTGCTAAAGGCGGATGCTCTACTACTTGAGTCACAGTTCCTCTTCTGACTTTTTGCTGCTTAATCGAAAAATAAGAGGCTCTAAGATTTGTCCCCCCAGACTAGCTTGGAATTATGATCCTCAGATCTCAGCCTCCTGCGTAACTAGGATTACAGGCATGAGCCACAAGCACCCAGCTTGTAGTTATCTTCATCAAACTTTCTTACTCTGCCATTTGTTGACTGTGTTAATGAGCATGACTATCACACACATCAGCAAGTACATGAGCAGCAAGTACATGAAGGTAAGCATTATGTTCTCCACTGAACTGATAAAGGTGAGGCTAAAGGGTCAGCTTGTCAAAGATCATATAGCTAACTCACACCTGAATAGGATCGTGAGTCAGAGACACTGGGCTCAAAACCTGTGTTCCTTAATAACCAAAGCTCCATCTCCTCATTGGTTTCAGTAAGAGCGGGTGCTAGAATTCCCAAGTACTTTTAGGAATGAAAACTCTGCTCCCTGAAGTACCCTAGCCTCTGTCTATACAATTCAACAGCATTCATGAAGCTAGTAGACAGTGCCTTAGCTAGGGTCAGGCACACAATCTGACATCATTGCAGGATACTTAGTATCACTGTTGACAGTCAATCCAGAGAAGTTAGGACTCCAAAAGTAATACCTTGTTCCCAAATTATCCAATTATCAGTCTTCTGCCCTAATTACACATTCAGTGGCAGATCCTCCCAGCACGTTGAGTTGTCCCAGCTGGGAACTGTCTCCACACTGAAAAATCAATCCAGTGTGTTTGTTTGCCTCTGCCCCATTCAGTCTGTTAGTCTAGTGTCATCCTCCTCATCAACAAACATTTATCCAATTTAATTGTTAGCTTTGTCCAAAATAGCGGATTGAGCATGTCACAGTCTGGGTCACACTGATACTACCTTTGGGGCCTGGCTCCATTTTGCACAGCATATTTATTTTAATTGCATTGTTTTTGGAATCAGGTTGGACCTCATAGCTTGGGCTCTCCTGCTTTTAGATAGCTTTTCCAAATTATCCAGAAGTTGGACCCAAATCAACTAAATTAAAAGACTTTTAAAAAAATACAGTGAGTTTTTCATCAAAAACTTGGATGAAGGCACAGGAGCATGCTGATCACATTTGCAGATGACAGAAAGCTGGGAGGGATCGCTAATCTGATGGATGTCAGTATCAACATTCAGAGTGATCTCGACAGGTTGGAACAGGAAGGGCTGAAACCATCACGAAGAAAGTTAACAAAAATAAATGTGAAGCTCACTGTTCTGATTTTTTTTAAGGGAGAGCCTTGGCTTGTCAGTTTTCCATGTTAAGAAGAAACTCAGGAGTTTATCCCATAGACACTCAATATTATCCGACTAAATTACCTGCGGCAATAGCACAAGTATGGATGGAACTAGAACCAAATTCTACATAGTTTCACAGACTGTGCCATCAGACCACACTTCAAGGACTGAGTCCAGTTCCAAGATGGGATTTAAGAGGAATGTAGATTCACTGTTCCTAGAAGCTTCTGAGGGATGGCTGGAGAAAATGGAAATATATTGATGGGAAGAGAGATTTGGTAAAATTAGGTCACTCTCTTGCTCTATGGCAAAAAGAAAGAAAACAGACTGTGGCTCCTATTGGTAGATCCAGAAGGAGAAGGAAGGGGATGTCTCTTCTATTTCCAGCTTGCTCCATAAATGAGCTCTCTTAAGCGCCCCACCTATGATAGGAGTGAGATCAGAAACACATGAAGTAATCAAGGAAACCATATAATGATTCTTTACCATGGGAAACATTATTGTGGATGGCGACAAGCCCTTTCCACTTTTAAGATTTTATAATCTTGAGGTTTTCTTCCTAAATGTAGGTCTTATATATGCACAAGACTGCATATGGGTTAGTAACGTGGTATTTATCAAGACTACAACTTGTTTCCTTGTCTATTAAAACAATACATAGTGAAACAAAATGAATTTGAGTGCCTACTTTGAACCAGGCACCATCACATACATTTTTATAAAATTCCACATAAACCCCCAGGCCTTTGTAACATAATTTGTGATTTCATTATTTTGCTTAAAGACTCAATGAAATGAAATTTTCATTGTATTTTCTCTTAAAATTTTGTACTTACCAGGGCTGGGAATGTGGCCTAGTGGTGGAATGCTTGCTTAGCATGCATGAAGCCCTGGGTTCGATTCCTCAGCACTACATAAACAGAAAAAGCTGGAAGCAGAACTGTGGCTCAGGTGATAGAGCACCAGCCTTGACCAAAAGGAAGCCAGGGACAATGTTCAGGCCCGAGTCCAAGCCCCAGGACTGGAAAAAAAAATTGTACTTACAAATTCATATAACTGGAGATGATGTTGAAATCATCCAACCTCTATGTTTTCAGAGGAGTAAAGGAATGCTTAAAGGGGTTAGCTGACTTGCCTAAGGTCTGGTGGGGATGCTTGGATGAGCTCCAGAACACAGCACTCGAGGGTCAAGGTTTGAAGCCAGCCCAGGTAGGAAAGTCCATAAGATTCTTATTTCCGGGGCTGGGAATATGGCCTAGTGGCAAGAGGGCTTGCCTCGTATACATGAAGCCCTGGGTTCGATTCCCCAGCACCACATACATAGAAAATGGCCAGAAGTGGTGCTGTGGCTCAAGTGGCAGAGTACTAGCCTTGAGCACAAAGAAACCAGGGACAGTGCTCAGACCCTGAGTCCAAGGCCCAGGACTGGCAAAAAACCAAAAAAAAAAAAAAAAAAAAAAAGATTCTTATTTCCAATTAACCACCAAAAATCTGGAAGTGGCGCTATGGCTCAAGTGGTAGCACACTAAGCCTCAAGCAAACAAGCTAAGAGTCAGGGGCCAAGTCCTGAGTTCAAGTCCTAATACTTTAGGCACACACACACACACACACACACACACACACACACACACACTTACTATATTTTTAAAGCACAATAATAGTCCTATACACTTATTTGTTTTTCTAAAAGGCCAACCAGTAGATACAATGAAAAACACTTCAGTTTTCATTTGCACCTACTTGATCCCACTCTACAGTAGTAACTAGTGTTAACATTTTAGTATATATTCATAACTATATATATGTATGTATTATTGTGCCAGTTCTAGAGCTTGAACTCAGGATCTGGGCAACATCCCTGAGCTTTTGTGCTCAAGGCTAATGTTCTAGCACTTGAGCCACAGCTCCACTTCTGACTTCTTTTTTCCTTTGTTAGTTAATCAAAGATAAGAATCTCACATATTTTTCTACCCACATTAGCTTAGGGCCACAATCCTCAGATCTCAGCCTCCTGAGTAGCTAGGATTATAGCTGTGAGCTATAGCTAAGAGCTACTAACACCCAGCTATTTTAAATAAATATCTGAAATAAGAATTTTCCCTGTCCAGGGGCTGGGAATATGGCCTAGCGGTAGAGTGCTTCCCTTGCATGCATGAAGCCCTGGGTTCGATTGCTCAGCACCACAAGAACAGAAAGAGTCAGAAGTGGCACTGTGGCTCAAGTGGTAGAGTGCTAGCATTGAGCAAAAAGAAGGCAGGGACAGTGCTCAGGCCCTGAGTTCAAGCCCCAGGACTGGCAAACAAATGAACAAAGAATCTTCCCTGTCCAGTGTGAATCAAGAGTGGGTGAGCCAATACAATATATTCGAGGTGCTATCAGATCAATGAGAAGGGGAAAATACTTGTCAGCTAGTGTGTTTTAATCTTCTTGTAGCAGCATATGAGCCTGGAAGGTCGAAAGTACACAACCACCTCTCTCCCTGCCTGTGGGAAAGGAAAGAGTTTTGTTCCAAGTCACAGAGGGAATGAATGTTTCACAAGGCCAGAACGAGCGCTCCTGAGCTCTGTGACGCATTCCTGGCTCTGGGTCCTCCACTTCTCCGTTGGGCCAAACTTCTCTCCCTCAAAAATGAGCTCAGATCATTGTACATCAGTGCAGTCAAAACATGTCATGTTTGATTTGTTTCTCTTCGAAATGCTGCTATTCCCTGCCTCACAGTTGCTTTTAATTTAGTAATACAAGTATATATAGACATCGGGCTTGGCTTCAATGTCTGCATAATTACTAATGAGAAAATATACTTAATATCCTCATTAGTTGGTCATTCCAAGTATTTTTTTTAGCACACTTGGGTGTTTTCTGATTATTGGTGCCACTTAGTGTAGAAACAGACTGCAAATACAAGAAATATTGCTCAGATAAAATCAGGCATCAGCAAATGCCATTTAAATGTTAACAAGATAGCCTATAAGCAGCAGTGTGGCGAACACATGTTAGACCTACAGAGTAAGCAGCATGAAGACTACAGAGTGATTTCATGAAGCTTCTCAGGAGATACTTTCTAACTACTCTTAATTAATTCAAGTGATCTCTCAGACCAGTTCCGACCCTTCTGTGGGCCACAGTTTTCTCATCAGAAGGGTGATGAGATTAGACTAGACTCCTATGATACCTTCTCTCATCATTCCCTGGCCCTCTCTGTATTATACCTGCAAGAATTTCACCATGAGATCAGGACTGCATCCCCCTAGCTGTGGTACCAAGATTGTCTCTATCCAAAAGTGCTATGGTGTTTACCATAAATACAGATGTCAGAAGCTGGGCCTCGGTGATGCATGCCTGTAACCCTAGCTACATAGAAGGCTTGAGATCTGAGGACTGCCCAGGCAGGAAAGCCTGTCCAATTAACCACCAGAAAAGCAGGAAGCAGTGATATGGTTCAAGTGGTAGAATGCTAGCCTTGGGCTTAAAAGCTAATGCCTTAAGTTCAAGCCCTAGGACCAGCACACACACACACACACACACACACACACACACACACACACACACGGGGGGGGGGGGGCCGGGGGGGAAACATGTATAGTCCACACCCAGACTTAATCCAGAATGCAAGGGAGAAGGAGGCAGTCAGCAATCTATTTTAACAAAGGCCTCAGATGACTCTTTGGCACACTAAAGCTAATAAACCTCTAATATCGTTTGATAATGACAATTTGGCCTTGAATTTCCAAGGTTTTTTTTTTTTTGCGTTGAGAAAGAATAAACAAGAGAGGTGCCGATTTTCCAGAAAGAAATTAATTGGTTGCACAAATATTTTTTTGGAATGGCGTTGAGTGTCAGGCACTATTCTGATGGGCACATTGATTACTGAATGCAATCAATCTCTTGCCCTCAACTGCCAGTGGAAGAAAAAAGTAAAATCACATACAGCAATTACATTAGTAACAGTATGGCAGTGTTCATGTTTAGGGTTTTTTTTTCGGGGGGAGGGGGAATAGAGAGACAGATTAGAAAAGAAGAAAATGGGAGGTGGATATATTCATTGCCAATTTTTTTTCCGCTGCCAAATTTTTAAATGCCACTTTCTAAAGTGTAAAAACTGAAGAATATGTGTATATATAGTTTGACTCATAGAATGGTCACATCTAAAATTTTTAGAAATCTAAAAGACCCAATGGAAGCAGGGAAAGGATTATACTAAAGGGAGACATATTTGACATATATATCCAGGGCTGAAAGTGTGATAAATATTGTATTTCACTCTGCTGTTAAAATATCACATGGCTCATTTACTAAGGCTGGTATACTACATTCGGATAACTTATGTCCAGCTTTAGCTATGGCTGGAGTCCTGAGTGGTACCGTTGTATTAGTGCTGTATGAGACACACAGACTCATTTGAGCTTAAGTAATATTCACTGCTTTCCTTTGCAGCTCTGGTCTCCCCAGGTGCTTTGGAGAAATCTCTGTCAGACCTTGGCTGTCTGTGAGTGCAGTGTTATGTCTCAGGAGGACCAGATTCTGATAGAGCAAGTATCCTTATAGTCTAGAATTAAAAAAAAAAAAATACCAGGGCTGGGAATGAGGTTTAATGGTAGAGGGCTTGCCTAGCATGAATGAAGCCCTGAGTTCAATTCCTCAGTACCACATAAGCAGACAAAAGCTGGAAGAAGCACTGTGGCTCAAGTAGTAAAGTGCTAGCCTTGAGCAAAAGAAGCTCGGGGACAGTGCTCAGGCCCAGAGTTCAGGGCCTAGGGCAGAAAAAAAAGTTATCATAGATTAGGGAAAAAATGTTAAGAAGCTTTCTGTATCTAACTGTGTTTTATGGGCATGATCAATAAGCAAATGTTTAGAGATTTTCTTTGGTGAACCCAAATCTGTCTTTCCAGTCGCAAAAAGAAAAAAAAAATAGACAAGCAACAACAGCAAGATTGGGGAACCAGATCATTTCCCTCCAGGTTTAAACTGCTAGGCCAGGTAGAGAATCTGCCTACCTTTGTTCTGTTTCTTTCAATAGTATGTCCCATAGAAGAGATTATCCTTGTTTCCATCCCTGCATGCTGACCCTCCAGCCACCCCACAAGTTACTGGTAGCTCAGATTGAATCCAGTTTGGCTCTAGAATGCTGGACCTTGGACCAGAATCATTGCAAGTGAAGCCCAGAGGGTCTGCCTGCAGCCTGACAAGCCAGGTCTGCTAGCTTTCCTCCTTGCTGGACTCTGTCAGGGAGCACGCACGCACACACACACACACACACGCACACACACACACACACACAGTGCAGGCAGGGACTTGTCTTCCCAGATGCCAGGAGGCATAAAATGGGAGCCCAGCAGGGGCTGAGGCCTACAGGGAACCCTGCCTGCCTGCACCTGCATGAAAACTCTGTGTTCCCCTGCCTTCTGAGTGAACACTGGAAGCAGAGCAATTGTGGAATTGTGAGGTGTGGTTTTGGGGAAGTCTGTGCAGGACAGTGGAGTTGTTAGATCTATTCCCAGGAGGAGTGAGTTGACATCCTTTTAGTCTTTCTCTCCCCCACTTAGCTTAATTCTAGACAGTAACATCTTACTGTTGTCTTACTTAAATCTTGCGATTTAGCAATATTTAGAATTTTTGAATGCAAGAGCTAGTAGGAGTCTTAGGGATCAGCTAAGCCTGTCAGTTCCCGTTTCAGAGACAGAAATCCATTCAGAGAGTTTGAATAGACTTAGTGCCTGGAGGAGATCTCCACATGTTGCTACCAGGTTCAACTTACCCATGCGTGACTCCATGTTATCACATGTAATATTCTCAGCTTTCATTTATTTTTAAAAATATACTTATTTTTAAACGTTTTTATTTTCTGTGCCAGTCCTGAGGCTGAACTCTGGATCTTGTAGTCTTGCTCATGGCTAACATTTCTGGTGGTTGGGGTTTGGTTTTGTTTTCCTGGCTTGGAATGGAGATCCTCAGATCGCTCAGAGTAGCTGAGATGATAGGTGTAAGCTACTGGCATTCAGTGCTGTCAGCTTTTACTGGGGTGGTGGCAGAGGGAAATGTGAGGGGGGATTCTGCCCTGCCCTTAAAGAACATGTAGATTACATTCCTGAAAGAAAACCTGTGTTTTTTTGTGTTTTTTTTTAAATCTCTTTGTCCCACTGTCCAGTTAACGGTGTGGTGAAAGAAGGTGGTGGAAAGAGTCTGATGCAGCAGTGACGAGTGACATCTTTGAACATGCTTGGCCATGGGGCTGCCTCCTCTGGCCTTTGTTCTCATGTCCCCTGTCACCACACAAAACTCAGGGCTTCACAGAATCCTAGACCCTTTGTGAGCTTGTAGGGAGAGGAGGAGCCGGGGCTCTAAACTGGATCTGCGGCTTTCAGATCTTAGAACATCAAGATGAAAACTATAGCTTGCTGCATCCAACTTCTATCCAGTATATACAGAAGCTAAAGAGGGTCAGAAATCTTACCTGAACTCGCACTGCTAGTTTGTTAACTCATTCTCCAGGTCAGCTTCTTCCTATATGTTATTTGCCTTTATGTACTTCAAGAAAATATAGAAGATCTTATTATCCCCATTTTACAGAGGAGAAAACTGGGACTCAGGAAAACAAAAACACTACCTTATTTCCCCAAATAGGGGCTAGGATAAAACTAGACATAAAGTACCTAGACTCCCTGTCTGGTGTTTCTTTAGTTATGTCTTGATGCTTCCTGGAAAAATACAAAGGAAAAGCTAGACCCACTGATGTCTAATGTCTCCTATCCTCACACCTGGTTATTTTTTTTTACAATGAACACCTAGTGACTTACTGGCTATTTCTTATCAGCTATTTCTCTCCCACCTGGTATGGGCATTGTGGCACATCCAGGCTCTTCTGTGATTATTCTTTCGTTGAAAAAATAGTCAACAATTATTTATTGAGGGCACGTTATAAGGCAATCACTGTGCTATTGACAGAAGCATAGGACCAGAGAGTACATACCTGGAGATAGTTCATCAGGATGAAGAAAAATGCTCCTGAGAAGATCTCAAAAGCCATCTCCCAGATATCACCTAGTAGCATGGATGTGTTTTTATGCTGGGGACTGAATAGCAGGGCCTTGTGCCTGCCAGGTACCTTACCGTATCAGGTGTATGTGTATAATCCCAGTTTAAATCTTTGGCTTACCACTGTTTGTCATATAACTCAGAAAGTTTCTTAACTTCTCTGAGCCTTACTTTCCTCACTTGTGTTAATAGGGATTTAAATCCCTTCTCCATGAGGATTCCCTCACAACAGGGTTGCAAAGTCATACTTAGTCTTAATAATGCAAGGCAATGATTTTTTTTACATGTGTTTCTGCACATCTCAAATCTTTATGTGTCTCTTGATTATTATCTTGCTAGACAAGTCTTCCTGCCTGAAGTGGAAATGTTTTCCTCTGGTGATTCAAGCAAACTTGTAGTTTGACCAGAATATCCAAAAGCTGGGTAGAAACTTTATTCCTGTTTATACCATTCTAGAGTTGTGCTGTCCAGAAAAACCTTTCTACAGGGATTTCCAAGTTTCTTTATACCGTGTTAACCTATTGAGTGCTTGAAATGTGCTATAAAATGTGTGTAATGTGAAAATGAATTTTCAATTTTCTTTAATGTAAGTGGCCACAAGTCCTGAACCTGTTGGCCACCCCACTGCCTGGATTCTGTCAGAAGATTCCCTGCCTCCCTGAATCTCTGATGGTTGTCTCACAAAAATCCATCAACAATAAGCAAAACATCATTCTTTTCTCCTATTGGTGAAATTCCATGACTCTCCAACTTCACTGTACCTTAGGATCACCTATAGGTCTTGATAAACCAAATCTGCTAGGCCTACCCTCAAGAAGTTTTGACTAGGTAGGCTTGGGTGGAATCTGAGACAGTCATTTCTAGTACATTCCTAGCTGTTGCTGCTGCTGCTGCTGCTGCTGACCTGAAAAGAACACTGTGAGAAGCACTAGTTAATTTCACATCTTTTTAGGGGGAAAACACAATTCTGGAGTAGAATCCATGGACTCAGAAGGCCCAGAGTGATACAACCCCCAAGGGTGATGGTTTTCCACAAGGGTTGGATGCCCTTGGGAATTCCCCCTGGGGAGCTTTTGAAATTCCAAATGGCCAGACCTTCCTTCATTGGGAATCTCTGAGCATAGAATCCAGACAAGTTTTCCTAAAGCAATTGCAATGATTGCAATGCAAGGTGGAAACCACTGCACTGATGGAACCGTGCAGCTGTCTATTAAGAACTAATGGGAAACTCACTTTATTTTATGTCACAGGATTATTGGGAGGATCAGATGAGACTTGGCTATGAAAGATTTTCATGGACAGTGGCACCTCAGTGTCAGGATGTGGACTCTGACAGTCTGGGAAGAGCCATCTACACATGATGGTATTAGTGCTATGGGACTAATAACCCTCCCGTCTGTGCTTTGCTTTCCAGTACTGTCCCACTGACCAGGCCGCTGCAGGCACGGATGCTGAACATGTGCAACAATTCTACAGCCTGCTGACGGCCTCCATTGATGTATCCAGAAGCTGGGCAGAGAAGATTCCAGGATTTACTGATCTCCCCAAGGAAGATCAGACATTACTTATAGAATCAGCCTTTTTGGAGCTGTTTGTTCTTAGACTTTCCATCAGGTAATTACTATTATTTTATCTTCCTTCACTTCACCTCTTCCTTTGAAGGATTAGCAGCTTTCATATTGTAACAGATTCCACAGGGAACCATTTGCTCAAAAAGCAAATATGAGCAAATTTGAGTGGTAGCTCATGCTTGTGGTTCCAGCTACCCTGGGCGGGGAAGGTAGAAGAATCATGGTCCAAGACCAACCCAAGAAAAATTTATCTAGGCTCTGTCTTAACCAAAAGGCTGTGTGTGGTGGCTTATACCTGTAATCTCAGCTATGTGGGAGGTAGGGGTAGGAGCATCCTGCTCTGAAGCCAGACACAAACAGGAACATGAGATCCTAGTAAACAGAAGGAAGGGAGGGAGGGAGGGAGGGAGGGAGGGAGGGAGGGAGGGAGGGAGGGAGGGAGGGAGGGAGGGAGGAAGGAAAGGAAAGGAAAGGAAAGGAAAGGAAAGGAAAGGAAAGGAAAGGAAAGGAAGAAGGAAGGAAGGAAGGAGGAAGGAAAGGGAAAAGGAAAGGAATAAAAGGGCCTGGGGCATAGCTAAAGTTCCTGTCTAACAAGCACAAGGTTCTGAGTTCAAGTCCCAGAACCACAAAAAAAACGCAAATATGAAATACAATCAGATATTTTAAAAAGATCAGTAGAGGGTAATGGGAAGAACATTGAAGCAGTAATCAAAACTCCTAGTTTTTCACACTATAATCTTACCTACTCAGGAGGCTGAGGTCTGAGGATTGTGGTTCAAAGCCAGCCTGGGCAAGAAAGTTCATGAGTCTCTTATCTCCAGGGAACCACCAGAAACCCAGAATTAGAGCTGTGACTCAAAATGGTAGAGCACTAGCCTTAAGCAAAGAAGCTCAGGGGAAGCATCTAGGCTGTAGGTCAAGCCCACAACCAACAACAACAAAAGAGCTAGTTTATTTCCCATTTTGAACACAAATTTACTATAAGAAACTAAACAAGCTCTTTCCCCACTGGAGTATCCACTCTCTTTATACAACAGGGGTGGGTTGGGTTGAGGGAATCTTTAAAGTCCCTGGCAGCCTCAATATTCTAAGCCTCTGTGAAGCATCTCCTACCATTCCTAGAAATGCAGGGCACTGTGATTACCACATTACTCCATTTCACAAGTTATAGTCCAAGTATATCCAATAGGACTCTGAAGACTTTCACTCTCTGGTATTTACTCCAAGAGAACAGTTCTGCCAAATGATTTTGTTTAGCTTCTTGCAATCATTAATACTGACCACAAAGAAGAAGTAACTTTTCAAAGAACTCAAACCTTGGACCTAGTTCCTCTCATAAATTGCACATGTCGCCTTTTAACAAACAAACTGTATTTTATTAGTTTCCATACACAGTGTGCTTCCTTCCATCCTTCTTTCAATTATATATTTTTATGAGATGACACTAATATTTCATCAAATATTATAGTAAAAAAAAATCCTCTTTCTCTTCCCTGCTTCCCTCTCCACAATAGTCCCAGTAATTCCTCCAAACTACAGATTCTATGCCATATTCCCATCAGTTTTGGTTTGATAGGCTAGGGGAAAAGTCCATAAATCTGAATTTTTAATTGGTGCTGTCTCAATTCTGATGCCAGTACTCAGAGATCCACCTCTCAGCTCTAAGATCGGATCATTCTTCCCTGGGTAGACTGGTGTGGCAAAATCGGTGGGAAAGACAAATAGACTGTCCATTACTAGACTAGTTCCACGTCTGGCCAGCCCTGTGGATGCTAGAGCCCAGCAGCAATGTGACAATCACCTACTAGGCATTCAGCAGAGGAGTAAATAGATGATAAACTCCATGCAGATGGATACCATACCAGACCTATTCATGAAGTTTTCTCTGGTACCTAGCTCCAGGAAGAGCACAGAAAATACTTGCTGACTGAAGGGATAAACGAAGCTATTTATCCATGAAGCACAAGGAGATACTGACTTGTGAACGCAATAGCCAAGATAAATGAATTTGTAGTAAGATATTTTACAGTTAAAGGAAAACAGATTAAAGTCAGAGCCCTATACAATTCAGAACTAGTTCCATTTAATGCTTCTGGCATCCTCTTTGTAGGTACTGTGCTTTCAAATTCTTTCTTTTATTTAAGTCCCCTGGCCTTCTTAGGGGGTAGCATTTAATATTTCTGTGCTAGGAACAGATAAGGGGGATAAGGGAAAAGAAGTCCAGAGAGATTAAAGGAATGCCCAAGGTCATGGTGCCCAGTGAGGATGTCTAACAGGAGGTTCTGGAATACCTTTCATTAAGGAAAATGGGATGATTATGTACATAAAAGAAACTATCCAGATGGGTGTAGAAACAGCCCTCCATTGCCCCACTGTTCAAAGTCATGAAAACAATACAAAATAAGGACTCATTTTATGCTAGCACACTTTTTAGTTCATGATTGACTTCTGGTACTTGCACAGAGTTCATGCCTTCATGTCTGCATGATACAGTGGTAGTGTCTAGTTACTGACTTTATCTGCCTTGGACATTTAAGAAAATGAGGGATGCCGGGTACTGGTGGTTCATGCCTGTAATCCTAGCTACTCAGGAGGCTGAGAACTGAGAATTTTGGTTCGGATGCTAGCCCAGGCAGGAAAGTCTGTGAGACTCTTATCTCCAATTAACCACCAGAAAACCAGGAGGAGAGCTGTGGCTCAAAGTGGTAGAGTATTAGCCTTGAGCAAAAAAGAGCTCAGGAACAGCATGGAGGCCCAGAGTTCACTGCCAATGACCAACAAAAAAGAAGGAAGGAAAGAAAGGGAAAGTAAAGGAAGGAAGGAAGGCAGGAAGGCAGGAGGGAAGGAAGGAAGGAAGGAAGGAAGGAAGGAAGGAAGGAAGGAAGGAAGGAAGGAAGGAAGGAAGGAAGGAAGAGGGAGGCTGGAAATGTGGCTTAGCGGTAGAGTGCTTGTCTAGCATGCATGAAGCTCTGGGTTCCATTCCTCACTACATAAACAGAAAAGGCTGGAAGTGGCTGGGTGGCTCAAGTGCTAGAATGCTAGCCTTGAACAAAAGAAGTTCATGGACAGTGTTCAGGCCCTGGGTTCAAGCCCCAGGACTGGCCAAAAAAAAAAAAAAAAAAGGAAAGAAGGGGCCAGTCCTAACTCAGGAGCCCTTGAGTTCATTGCAGAGAGAGGCAGGGCCCTGAGCTTCATCTCCTTGATATTGAGTGCTTGCTTCTCATTGCTCCAACCAACAACTGATTCAGCAACAAGTCAGTGATTGCCTGAGCCACATCTTTACCCAGACTGATTATCCACAAAGACATTAGCACAGCCAAGTGATGTTGGTTGTTTATTCCTAAGAACACAGACTTGTTCTTTGCAGACATCCAGCTATTCTTTATGGCAACATATAAGCCCTGTGTGTCAGGGTGCCTGTGTGTTATGATAGATATCATTGGGTTAGTTAGATCAAATGGACCTGTTTAATATATCCCCTCCTCCTTTACTCCCCAGGTCAAACACTGCTGAAGATAAGTTTGTGTTCTGCAATGGACTTGTCCTACATCGACTTCAGTGCCTTCGTGGATTTGGGGAGTGGCTCGACTCCATTAAAGACTTTTCCTTAAATTTGCAGAGCCTGAACCTTGATATCCAAGCCTTAGCCTGCCTGTCTGCATTGAGCATGATCACAGGTAAGCACCACCTGGCCAAAGTCAACGTGATCGCATCTCCTTTCCCTCCTGTCCTATATCAAAGTGGATTATGGTCCTGGCCATTGTATACACCAGAAAATGAGGGAAATGGTTGCCATTTCCCCCCTGAAATGTGCTAAACTTAATCTGATCTAAACAGAAAGGTATATGCATCTATAGCTTGTTGTCATAAGCTTCTAGGAAAGAGAGTCTATGCCTATTACCACTTTCAACACCCCCCCCCATGTGAAAATCTAAGTCCACAGGAGCTCCATTAACAATTGGACTAGTCTTCCAAGGAAGACTAAGTTAACCAGCCCATTCATGCAGGACATGGATAGCAAGTTGCCCCTGTTCCTAATCCTTGCCTAGTAACTCAAAGTAAGCACAAATGACTACAAACGTATAAGACAACTTGACTTACTAACTTTGGGGGATGACTGAGGAAAATGGCTAAGTGATTAAAAAAGAAAAACAGCTCAACTCCACTGTTATTAAAAGTTAAGAATCAGGGGATATGACCTAGTGTTAAGAGTGCTTGCCTCATATACATGAAGCCCTGGGTTTGATTCCCCAGCACCACATATACAGAAAATGGCCAGAAGTGGCACTATAGCTCAAGTGGCAGAGTGCTAGCCTTGAGCAAAAAGAAACCAGGGACAGTGCTCAGGCCCTGAGTCCAAGCTCTAGGACTGGCCAAAAAAAAAAGTTAAGAATCAGACACATAAAACATATTGTTTCTGTATGATCCCATTCTCCCTCTAGACCCCTCACCTTTTTTGTCTTTGGGGATATAATGGATCCCCAAGGTGGGGCATATTGGGCAAGAGAAGAAACTAAACCCATCTCCCTGCAGCTGTTGAGGCCCAGATCCTTTTTCCTCTCATACTAGCAGTTACTTGAGTGAGGCACAACAAGGGTGGGGGCTCTAGAAGAAGCTAGCCAGACTTGTGGTTCATCCCTGTTCTTTTGGTCAGATCAAAGTACAACCTAGGATGCTGCTCGAGGGTGAAGTTCAACTTGGATATGCCCACAGCTGAAGGAAGTATTTTTTGGGACAGATGACACGTGCATCTCCAGAGGCCTGAGTGCATCTTTTGGCACAAATGGTCCTTTCCTTCTGATAAAGGACAGATGAGGGTTGGTTTCCTCTAACATTAGCGACTGGCATAGTTAGAAGTGGACTTTCCTGTGGTCTTTGGTCCTGAGTGAAAAATTCACTTCTTTCATTGTGGCTGCCATGAATTCCAATAGTACCATTAATGAGCCAAGAGCAATGGCAATTTCAAAGAGGATGGATTCTATTTAGAGGTCTTTCCGATGGCATATCAGAGCATCAGAAGAAAACAAGCACATTTAAGGCCCAAAGGTACCATTCCAGCAAGACTGCAATAAAATTGGTCCTTTAGCTCCATTTCATAATCATTTAGCTATTCCTAGGACAGTTAAACATTCCAATCTGGAAAGCATGAGACTTAGTTCCCTTTAAATAGATAAAAATAAAAGTAAAAACAAAAGCTAGCACCAGCCTTGGATTTCTGTAGAAACAACCAATCCATTGCCATATCTCTATGGAAATAGGAATGGAGTCTAGTTAGTGAGCATGTTGCTGACCTGCGCACTGCACCACATGTCCCTAGGTTTTTAGAGATGATGACATACACTCCTGAAAGAGAGAAATACTCAAACTATGTCCTGCATATGTTGCAGGACATTGAGTGCCACATGGAGATTTGAGAGTAGAAACAAAGGACTCAGAGTCCACAGGTGGTCTTCTCAGGATTACAGGGGCTGGATGTGGTTGAAAACAAAATAGTTTAGGGCTAAAATGGAAAGGGGTGATAATTGCATAAGTAAAATTTTGCTAGAATCATTGAAAAAATGTAGGATGACATCATTCTCAGGAAAGAAAACGCCTAACATTAGAGTGATGGCAGATGCCCCTGGGTTCACAGGTAGGAAAGGGAGAACATGCAGAACCAATCCTCCACACCTGGCTGAGATACATGGTGTTTGTCCTGAATGCAGTAGGCAGCCCCATCAAGGTGTGACCCAAGATCATGGTTAGGCTTGTCTTTTAGAAAGATCTACCCTGACAGCTGGTTTTGAGTACAAGTCAGAACAGGAAAGAGAGTAAGAGGAAAATGGCTGTAAGTCCACCCGTGTGAGAGATAGGATTTAAGAGGAGGCCTGGCTTTGGAGGCCTGTATCTTTTTTTTCTCTTTAAGTGGGAATGAATGGACAGCTAAGAGAGTAGGCCATGTGGGTACCAGACAGTCTGCACCTGGAGAGAGGGGTAGCTCAGTACAGCAGAATAGGAAGTAGGAGAAGGGTGGTTCTGCTCTCTGTTTCCCACTTGCTGTGGGTTCTGTGGTCAGCGCTGCTTAGCCTACTTCCCGTTCATAGGGGATTTGCTGGAGGAGGAGGTAGAAACAGCACACTCATTGAAATCCAGCGTCTCCTTGTAAGTCTAGGGTCCTAAGTTTAACACATATGTACTGTCAAGCCTTGTACTTCATCTCCCCAAATCTCAGTTTCCTCACCCATTATTTCACAATGAGGATAACAACATCTATTCCATGAAGTAAACATGTACATTACAGAAATCTGGGTTTGTGAGTGATGGAGCCAAGCGAGATTCAGGATAACCATTCCATCCACCTATGCTCCTTCTTGGAGTGATGGTGACAGGCTCCCACCCACTCAGCCATGACTGACCATTCCCCCTGGAAACTTTGGCTAGTCCAAAATCCACCTGTGTTATGAGGAAAAGGTGGTTGCCTTTAGGAAGCAATTTGCTTGGTGACTTATTTTCTTGGACACTTGAGAGGAGGGACTCAAAGGAGGACAAGATTGTTAAAGCAATGAAACTGCCCTTGCAATGGCAATAGTACATTATGGTGATGTTTTAAGGCTTCCTTCCTTCCTTCCTTCTTTCCTTCCTTCCTTTCTTGCAATCCTAGAGCTTGAACTCAGAACTTGGGCACTGTCCCTGAGTTTCTTTTGTTTAAGACCTAGCACTCTACCACTTGAGCCACAGCAATGCTTCCAGCATTTTTTTTTTTTTGATAATTTATTGGAAATAAGAGTCTCACAGATTTTCCTGCCCAGGCTAGTTTTGAACTGTTGTCCTCATCTCTCAGCCTCCTGGGTAGCTAGGATTACAGGGGTGAGCCACCATTGCCCACCTCTGCTTTAAGGCTTTCTACATGGGAAAGCTTCAGGTCCTATCCTTACCCCTATCAGCCAGTATAGAGCAGGATCTTAAAGGTACTGAGGTTCTAACCCACAAGAAGATCCCTCTGGTCTCATTTCTGCATCTCACAGCACTGGCCTGGGAGTCATTGTCTGTGAGAAGGGTTGAAAGGCAGAAGAGAATCACGAAATGGCAGAAGACGAAGGAAGGCCTGGGAAGCAGTGCACACTGGTATAGATGTTCACTTTCACTTGAATGTTGATTCCCATGAATGTTGGCTTTTACAAAATCTCCTTCATAATCAAGAGTGACTGTGTAGGGGCTGGGGATATAGCCTAGTGGCAAGAGTGCCTGCCTCGGTATACCCGAGGCCCTAGGTTCGATTCCCCAGCACCACATATACAGAAAACGGCCAGAAGCGGCGCTGTGGCTCAAGTGGCAGAGTGCTAGCCTTGAGCGGGAAGAAGCCAGGGACAGTGCTTAGGCCCTGAGTCCAAGGCCCAAGACTGGCCCCAAAAAAAAAAAAAGAGTGACTGTGTAGCCAGGTGCTGGTGACTCATGCCTGTAATCCTAAACTATTCAGGAGCTGAGATCTGAAGATCTTCATCCAAAGGAAAGCCCGTGAGACTCCTATCTCCAATTAATCACCAAAAAGCCAGAAATAGAGCTGTGGTTCAAGTGGTAGAGCTCTAGCCTTGAGCCAAAAGAAAAAAAAAGCTCTATGACAGTGCCAGGGATCAAGACTGGCACATAAAAACATACACAAAAGGGTGACTGTAGAATATCAGCTGGACCATTAATAAAAGAAAATGTATCCCCGAGGCCAGCCTTGGTGATTCACACCTGTAAGCCCAGAAGGCCGAGAGAGAAGGAATGTGGTTGGCAATCAACCCAAGCAAGGGAAAAATTAGCAAGCCTTATCTCAAAAACAAATCAAAAAGAAAAAAGGAGGTGGGCATGATTCTTCACACCTGTAATCCCAGCTCAGCCAAATATAGAGGTAGAAGGGAGCCAAGGCTGAGTCAGGCAAAAGCTTCAGATAGTTCTTGCCAGAGGCCTTTGAGTGGCTACAGTACTACAAACAAAAATAAATAAATAAAATTTACCTCCCCAAATTGTCCCCTCTTAGTCCAGGGATGAACTCATGAAAAGAAAAGTGAATCCTAGAGGCTTGGAATGAGACTTAGCAGTAGAGTGCTTGCTTAGCCTGCATGAAACCCTGGGTGTGATTCCTTTGCACCACATAAACGGAAAAAGCCAGAATTGGCACTGTAGCTCAAGTAATAAGAGTGCTAGCCTTGAACAAAAAAGAAGCCAGGGACAGTGCTCAGGATGTGAGTTCAAGCCCCAGGGCCGAGAGAGAGAGGGAGAGAGAGAGAGAGAGACTGACTTAGAAATTTAGTCTAAGAACTGGCTTGGTGGTCCATACCTGTCATGCCTATAAGCAGGAGGTAAAAGTTTGATGATCACAGTTGGAGACCAGCTTGGGGAAAAGTCTACAATACCTGCTTGGTTTTGTGGTCCCAGCTATGCAGGAAGGATAGAGGAGGATCATAGTCTAAACCAGTCTGGGGAAAAAATATGAGACTCGAAATGAAAAACAACTAAAGCAAAAAAAAAAAAAAAAAAGGCTGGAAAGTAGCTCAAGTGGTAGGGACCCTGTCTAACAAGCACACGATCCTGAGTTCTAAACCACTCTAAAACATTAGTGTTTCAAAACTGGATGGTATTTGTAGTTTAGCCAAACACAGCTTTCCTTTGCGCGCACACACACACCCCAATTCTTTTTCTTCCTCCTTGTCTTCTCTCTAGGCCCTCATGAAAAACTAGGTGAAGAGGTGGGGCAGGAAATGGTTTCTTTCAGATCACGCTCCCTTCCTACATTCAGGGAGTTCCCCACAGTTGTGGGTTTCAAAAAAAAATTTTTTTGGCGGGGGGTCTGCAGTTTACCTAACCATTGCCTCTTACTAATGCCAGGTCCCTAAAGTGATGGACATGCTTTGCTTCTGGTAAGATAACCATTGTGTTAGTATCTGATTGCAGTTAATTGTGTTTAATACACAAGACATCCTCTAAGTAGAAAGTTAGTGTGGATTTGCCATCTTCTAAATATTCATTCACTAAGTAATACCTAAAGCCCCATGTGTGGATAGGCCCTGTCTGTGGGGATGAGGCAGGTATGAATTCTGCTATCAGGAAGTGTATTATCAACCAGGAAGTTATATATATCATTATGATTTTAAAAAATGAACCCAATCTGTGTGATTCATGCTCAGGTCCTTATAAGAGAGAGAGTGTAGAGGAAATCCATATAATTGCTAACTTTTGTGGAGTGAAGAAAGGTAAAAATGCTGGTCATCAAGAACTTCTATGGTAGTAGCATGTAGATGTGGAAAAAACATAAAAGACGTTTCAGATCAAGGAAATGGTAAGGGCACACTGATGGAGAAAAATAGGGGGGAAATCATGTGTGGTGGAGTTGTGTTAGGCATGGATTAATTCACATGCACCATGAATAAAAAGAAGAAAAATGAGGAGGGTGCAGGCTATTACCCTCTGTCACTGTACATTCTAGAGCAAGCATAAGAGAAGATCTGAATTCACTTTGGGACACTGTCTCCCTGCCTCTGGATGAGAGAGCTGAAAATATGTTCTGTTCGGAGAAATCTGAAGGATTTTCAGAGAAACAACTGATTGTATGAGATATTGACTTTTTGGGTTGATAGCATGACCTAACCCTACAATAAAATACATTTTCCCACATAATAACAGGGGAAATAGGATTGGAAAGGTTGTTTTGGGCTCAGAGGACCAAGGGGACCTTGAATGTCCCAGTGTCATTTGTGAATCACTCCATTGAAGGAATGTTCCCCAGGGTTTCTTTTCCACATTCCGGTCTTCTGTCAAGTGAGACAATAACTCTTCTCTCTGTAGTCTTTTTTTTTTTTCTCATTGCAACTCAACCTCTAAGACTGAAGGGGAGATTGGCAGGTAGAAGCAGGAGCAGAAAAAGCTAACAGTAACATGGCTCCTGCCATGCCCTCCACCACCTGTCTTTCCAAAGCTCTCCTGCTCACCCTAAGTGGCTACCTAGTTACCCTGTTTCTGCACCATGTGTTGCCATCAGCAACACTGCAAGCAAACTAAGTGTAAAACATGGAAGGATGACATTGTGGGGGTGGGGATTCCAATATTTGGAGACTGGAAAAGTGAGTTTAAAAGGTTTAGTTTCGCTTTTAGTGGTACTGGAGCTTGAACTCAGGATCTTGTACTTACTAAGCAGGTCCTCTATCTAAGCAGGTCCTATATATTGAGGTGGGTCTTCCTTTATGTCTATATGGCCTGGGCTATGATCCCCTTCTAGTTATATGTGGCTGGGATGGCAGGTATGTATCACTGCACCCTATCATTGGTTCAGATTGAGTCTCATGAACTTGCTCTTTTTATGACTAGACTGGCCTCAAACTGAGTGAGATCCTCCTCACGCCTTTCTGCCTCCCAGAGACCTAGGATTATTAGCTTGCGTCAACACACTCTGCTGAATTCAAGTTTTTAAACAGACCACCTCACCCTCCTTACCAATCAATTTTAGGCAATTCTTTACCCTCTCTGAGTATTCATTTTCTCACTTGTCTCAAGAATAATACCTTAGGCTATTTGGACTGCAATAACAAAAATTCTATAGGTGTTATAAACCACAGAAATGTATTGCTGACACTTCTGGAAGCTAGCAAGTCCCAGATCAAGGCACCCGCAGATCTTGTAGCTAGAGACATGTGGTTTTCTTCTTTGTAGGTAGTGCTTTTTTGCTGTTCCCTGGTGTAGCAGAAGAGTCCCAGAAGCTCCTTCTGGCCCCTTTATAAAGGCACTAATCACATTCATGAGGGCTGTCCTTTAGACTGAATCAACTCCCCAAAGACCCTGTGTTTAATGCTCTCATGTGGAAGGATTAGGTTTCAGCACACAAAAATCTGAGCAGATAATGATGTCTATTTGTAATTGATAAACATTGAATGAATTAATGCATGCTTTACTGAAAGAAAAAAACATTTCAGACAAATCTTCACTGTTATTAATTCCTAAATGTCTATTTATCTTACACACTTTCAGGAAGAATTAGCAGTTCTAAGAACCCATAAAAATTTTTCATGCTTCCCCCAAATTATTGTATACATATAGCACTTTAAGGAGTTTCCCTGACTTCTTAAGTTCAGAGTCTTTTTTCCCCATTGTTAATTGCTTGGTTTATTTTCCTTTAATCTCTCTCTCTCTCTCTCTCTCTCTCTCTCTCTCTCACTCTCTCTCTCTCTCATGTGTGTGTGTGCTAGTACTGGGTCTTGAACTTGGGTCCTAGGTGCTGTCCCTTAGCCTTTTTGCTCAAGGCTGCCACTCTACCACATGGACCACAGCTTCATTTCTGTCTTTTTGGCAGCTAATAGGAGATAAAAGTCGCATGGATTTTCCTGCCTGTGCTGGCTTTGAACCTTGATCCTCATAGCTCATCCTCCTGAGTTAGGACTACAGACATCAGCCACTGGTACTTGGCTTTCAATTCATAAAAATCCATGTATTGCTTCTTCTCTAAACAAAACTATGGCTGTAATATATGCACAGCCTCAGTCTGTTCTTACTTTTTCATCCATATACTGCACGTCAAATATTTTTCCATGCCACTTTTTTCTGCAGAACTGGGCATTTCATCATTCATTTTAAATGAGCCTGATTTCATTTACTGGAGCTCATTCTAAGCATTTGGGATATATACCGGTGTCCAAATAAAAGTACGAGGGCAAGCAGAATCTTATTCATCTTTAAAATTGCTTTAGCACTTAAAGTGCTTAACACATAGCAAATATTGGTTGAATTGAATGGGTTAATGGTGAATATCCAAACTTCTCCCAAATCAAGAAACCCCTGAAGCCATTATTTTTAGCCTATCATTGTTATTAGGAAACAATTTGAATTCTTGAGAACTGCTGTATTTAAATTCAAATGAATTCAATAGAAAGTTTGTTTTGTGGTTTTTTTGAGCATCTGATTCTTGTCAGGCACACAGTCCCTTACTCTCATAAAACTCTAAGGTCTTGTTGGAGAGACAGATAGACACTACTTGGGGTACAGTCAGACTGAAAAATGCTCTATTACACCTCCACACAGGCTCCCAACTAACTTGTGGCTTTCTGACCTGTGTGGGCTCCATGTGTCTGGGGCTGCCTGTCAGTAAGGGACATGATATATGTGTAACATGAGAAGACACAGTGACATGACTGCCCAAAAAAAGAGGGGGCACTCAGCAGGAAGTCATTTGTGGATGTTCGGTTACAAGCCCATATCCCTTCCAGGAGCTGGGCTGGACTGAGTTTTGTCTCTGAGTTGGCCCATGCCATAAGACCTGCTCAAAAAGAGAAGCTACTTCTCTAGCCTGATAGCTACTAGCCATCCCTCTCCTCACTCCTGCTCTCTGCCCTGAGGAAGAGAATTTGATGTTTCTCTTGTGGGCCCAAGGGGCACTGGGAATTCAGTAGAAGAAACTAAGACAGAACTACTTGAAATTGGAATGAGCTCCCTTGGGGAGTAAGTTCTTCTACACAGAAGTATCTGAAAAATGGAATAAACTGCCATGGGAGTGAGCTCCTGCCTTGCTAGATGAACACTGGGTATAGTGTGAACCAAACATCTTAATGCGAGCATTGGCTAAGACAGAGCTTCATACACATGGCTGGACATCTTGTTAAGTTGCAGATTCTGATGAGATAGGCTGGGGGCAGGGCCTGAGACTAAATTTCTAAACTCTCCCAGGTTAAGTTGATGCTGTTGGTCTGGGGTATGTCCTTGAGTAAAGAACAAGGTCACTTATTGATAATCAAGATATTCAGAAACTAATAATCACTACTGTTTTTAAGTGCTACTGCCAGGCTATGAGCCAAGCGATTTGCATGATTATTTTGATTAATGTTGCTTAGTAAATAAATTTGGAAGTACCTGGGATGGATTTTACCAATAAGAAAACAGAGAGACCAATTGGAAGCTTTTAAAAAACAATCTAGTAGTAGAATTTGAAGATCTGGTTGAGAGGAAGTTGGTACTGAAAGAAAGACATAGACACAGAACAATGTAGGGCTAATTACTGAAGTTCTGGGGATAGGTTAATTAATGGGCCACAGGAATACAATTCTTTGAATATCTCATGAGGGTGGGGAAGACTGATAGCACTGATAGTTGAACTCAGAGATGTGGGTGACTTGAAAGGGAAGAAAACAAATTGTGTTTTAAATATAGAGGATATTCACAAATATTTATTTAGTGTTTGCTATATATGAAGCATTATTCTAAATATACATTGTAACTCACTCAGTTCTTAAAAAAACAATTCATGAGGGGCTGGGGATATGGCCTAGTGGCAAGAGAGCTTGCCTCGTATACATGAGGCCCTGGGTTCGATTCCCCAGCACCACATATACAGAAAACGGCCAGAAGTGGCGCTGTGGCTCAAGTGGCAGAGTGCTAGCCTTGAGCAAAAGGAAGCCAGGGACAGTGCTCAGGCCCTGAGTCCAAGGCCCAGGACTGGCCAAAAACAAACAAACAAAAAAAACAATTTATGAGACATTTACTGCTATTAGTTTTATCTTAAAGGTATGGAAAGAGACCCTAAGTCACCCAGCTGTTAAATAATAATAGAGTTGGGACATACAGGGAGGAAATCAGTTGTACCTGGTATGGACGGCTTTTGAAGTTTTTTGGTTTGTTTTACTATTGTAAAGTTCATAACAATTCCACATGTATTTATTTAATCAGAGCCTCTAGTATCTAATCTTTTTTTTCCTATGTCCTCAATCCTTCATTTGTATATTAATGTAACAGGTGTGTGTTGGGTGTTGCTAGTGTGCTAGGTAGGCTTGGTGCTAGAAACAATAGTGAGCAAATGCCCTCTGTTCCTCAAGAAATGTGCATTTCATGAAAAAGACAAGCAACTATCCTATAACTATCAGATTTCAAACTACGTATCCTGCAAAGGAAAAGGCCAGAGTGCCATAGGAAAGATGAGCAATGCTGGAGGCAAAGAGAAAGAAACTTCCTTTAATGACTATTTGATCTGAGATCCAAAGGAGGAGTAGATCTTAACCCAGCTAAAGAGGGCAGAACATGAGCACAGACCTAAATGGCTCTGTTATATCACTTTCCTTCCCCCCTCCTCTGCCTCTTCCACTCCTTCCTGTCCTTTCACCAGTGACATCATCAGTTGCTCAAATGCTTTAGAAATCCAACTGCATCTTTAGATGGTGACCCCACACAGGTTAATGTCTGTTTATGCTCTTCACTGCTTTAGCCCTAGTAGCTACAACATTGCTAGACACAAAACAGGTACTCAATGAGTATTTGTTGAAAGACATGATTAGCCCAGTGGTTAACCATTGGGCATGCAGAATGTAAGGAGGATGTGATAAGGAGGCCAGTATATCTCAGGATGAGGAGAAAGTTTCTGCCAAGCAGAGATCTTTAAAAATGCCAGCTTTGGTATCATACATGTTTTTCTGGGTTTCAGTGAGAAAGTAATCAGCCACTTAGTAATTCTGGTCTTGGACAGGCCTCTTAACTCTTTGAGTCTTAGCCTTTGTATCTATTAATTAAAGGGCATGATTGTACTGTCTAATTCACAGGGTTGTTGTAAGGGTGAGATAAAATAATTTAAGTAACAGAGTGCTTAACTATAAAGTGCTATCAAATACGCATCTCTTAACAGCCTGAAATAATGAAACTCCAAGTGTCAGCTGACACCTGAAATTCTTTATAGACACCCCTAGTGGAGAATCTTCTCTTAGGTGGGGATTTCAATCAAGTGAATTAAATATCTTTCAATTTGTATATACAATGAATATAACCCATATATTAATTACTTAACCATTTCTGTGAGTTGTAGTCTAAACTTTTGAACATATAATGCCTCAGTTACAATTCTGGAGTACAGGGAATATATTAGATTGATAATGTTATTTTCTGAGTATATCACTATTATAAAAATATGCATGTATATATACTTGTTTTGTTTAATGGCAGAGAAAGATCTTAAATGAAAATTTTCTCGGTATAATTGTCTAACAATAAAGAAAAGCCAAATGTCTGATTCCCCCTGGAATATGAACTCTTTGTAGCTCTGTTTGCCAAGCTGCAGGAGAAAGGGTGAGGGGAAGGAAGGAGGGGGGTTTCAATTAAATGTCAGTGATGGAGGTTTTAAGGATTTCAAATTACTGGTGGGGTCCCAGACTTTTGGTGGCTCCCTGGTGATCTGAAAATCTTGCTGGCTGAAGCAGGCAGGAGTCTAAATTTTATCTTAGCTCCTTTGGAAAAGTAAAGAAACCACAAATCCAGTGGCTGTTCAAAACAACAAAGAAGGTTCGAGGTGTCGTTGGTGTCTAACAGGAGTGTCTCTGAATTCCTCAAGGAATTCCAGGCCTAGGGTTGATCCAGCTGGCAGGAGGTATCGATCCTCACTTGAATTCACTGAATAAATAATGGTTGCCATAGTTATTGAGCAGTCACAACTGGCTGGAGAGCAGAGAAAACTCTGCAGCCTCTTCTGTGAGTTTAGCCATGAGAAAGTCTGGCTGCCATGTACCACAATCAACCCCCTCTGAAAAGGCAATGTGATGCTCCATTTCTTCATCCCAGAGACGAATACACAATCTCAAATACTGTCCATGACATGAGGCCTGTAAAGGAAGGGAAAGCTTAAATTAATGGCCGACATTTTTTTTTTCCCGAGGAAAGCTTCTCTCTCTAGCTTGTGAAGCTAATTTGATATAGCTCAGTATTAATAGAATTCAGTACCAGCAAGGTAGTGTTTGATCATATTACAGGTACTAGGAGGCTAATCAGAAGGCAGACCTTCATCTTGCTATGTTTTAACATTATTATACAAACAAAGCTAACCTGCCAATTTTAAATGAAAAACTGTTATCAATCATCTCATAAATATTTTCACATTTTGTCTCCTTTCATTCTTCTGTATATGTATAAATAGATATAATCACACTTAGGTACTATTTAATATTCTACTTTTTATTAAGTATTGCTAGTAGCTTTCCATGTTGGCTCATATTGTCCTTTTAGATCTGCAGAACCTTCCATTATATGGACATACCATTATTTGCTTAATGATTCTCCTATTCGTAAACTCTTTATCTTTCTCAGTGTTTCTTTGTTTGATTTTTTTTTCATGGAAGTTGGTAATAGATAACATGATACCAAATATTCTCATGCATACAGTTTTACTTTCTTGTTCACTTTTTCCTTTGGATAAATTCCCAAGAGTAGGATTATTTGGTCAGAGGCTATAAACATTTTATAACTCTTGAAATTTACTGCCAGATTTGAAGCCTGCTTTCATGCTTTGGGGGCTGGGGTGAGAATAAAACTTTAGGCAGAATACCACTGCAGGCAGGATCTGTTCCTGAAGTTCACTTTTGGATGCTTCTGAGACTGAAACATAAGGGCTATGAGTTCAGTAAAGATAAACCAAATTGGAAGATGTTGGCACCTGGGTTGACCAATGAGTAGCTTCCTAGAGAAAGTAAAAATCATTCACTGAAAAGCCTGGAAATAGGGGATATTTTGCCTTTGTTTGATCTTACAGTTGTTAACCACTGATAATGTGTCCTCTGTTGTGCTGACTATCCCAGGGTATGCCAGATGACAAAATACTGTCATATAACACCGTTTACTTGAACCTCACAACAAACAGCCTTCAGAAATGAGTTTTATTGTAGTCCCGCTTCTTCTTTCAATTTTTTTTGTGTGTGATACTTAAGATGAACAAGAAGAATATAGTGAAGACTTGTGTATCTACTACTCTGTAATCCCCATTTCTCTATACAGATGTTGAACCTTAGTGAAATCAGGTCATATAGCTAGTAAGTGACAGACCAGGATTTAGGTTTGACTCTAAACCCAGTACCCTTTTCTCTATATAAGTGACAAAAGATGAGGTACCTACAAGTTATAATCAACTGAGATGCTGCTGGTGATTTTCTTGGTTGATTTTTTTTTTTTTTTTTTTTGCCAGTCATCAGACTTGGACTCAGGGCCTGAGCACTGTCCCTGGCTTCTTTTTGTTCAAGGCTAGCACTCTGCCAGTTGAGCCACAGCACCACTCCTGGCCTTTTCTATATATGTGATGCTGAGGAATTGAACCCAGGGCTTCATGTATACAAGGCAAGCTCTCTTGCCACTAGGCCATATTCCCAGCCCCTCTTGGTTGATTTTTAACACCATGTAGCACATCAGATCTGAAAAGGGACCTTACATGCCATGCAGTCCAACCTCATTCATTGACAAGGTCCTAGAGAAGAAGGAACTTGTGCAAGGCAAATACAACTAGTCTAGCAAGAGAAAGTGTTCATTTACTGATTTGCAGACCTCTTTCACTTTTTTTTACCTAAAAGAGAAAAATAAGGTTTCTGAATCATTGCTTCCTTTTTCTAATTTTGGGTAATAACATTTTGCTTTAGGAAAACAGCTTTTCTACCAAACATATCTCCAACTAAGAAATTAAATCTGATAGAAATTAGGAATTCATTTCACAGTAGAAGGATACCTTCCATCACTCAAGAATTGTGACTTTGACATGACTTTCTGTCTCATAGACTGAGAAAGGAAAACTTTGTAAAAAGAGAAATCAAGCTTTCCCCTCAGAAGAGACTCTGCGATGTACAGTCTGAGGGAAAGCAGAGTGACTTATGTTGCGTGTCTGGTTCCTTTTTCATCACAGGAAGCTGCAAGAAGATACCTTTTCTTTCTTTCTTTCTTTCTTTCTTTCTTTCTTTCTTTCTTTCTTTCTTTCTTTCCTTCTTCTTCCTTCTTCTTCTTCTTCTTCTTCTTCTTCTTCTTCTTCTTCTTCTTCTTCTTCTTCTTCTTCTTCTTCTTCTTCTTCTTCGTCTTTTTTTTTTCTGAGCACTGTCCTTGGCTTCTTTTTGCTCAAGGCTAGCACTCTGCCCCTTGAGCCACAGCATCATGTCTGGCCATTTTCTATATATGTGGTGCTGAGGAATTGAAACCAGGGCTTTCTGTATACGAGGCAAGCACTCTTGCCACTAGGCCATATTCCCTGCCCCACCTTTTCTTTTTTTACTATTAATTTATTTATCGTCAGTGTGATGTACAGTGGGGTTACAGTTTCATATGTAAGCCAATGAGTACATTTCTTATCCAACTTGTTACCTCCTCCTTCATTCTTCTCCCACCTTCCCCCTCCCCTTACCCCCTCCCCATGAGGGGAGGTTGGTTTACAGTGTATAGTTTTGTAAGTATTGCTGTAGCCTTGGTTCATTTTTTATCCATTGTCTCCCCATTGTGATGTTCCCTTTCCCTTCCCTAGTTCCAATAAATGTATATACAATATCCAGGATACTGAAATCAGTAACAGTGACATCAAAGAAGAAAGACTCACTCAACCTTATATACCAAATAGATCACAAATATTTAATATGAGGATCCCTTTATATATTGCCTTATAAAGTGTGATATTCATGTATTCAGTATAAAAGGCCTGTGCCTCATCCTTTTGAACTCTCTCCTCTTCCTTTTCTCTGTGACTTTTCCATCTCCACAGCAGGAGGACAACATATTTTTGTAGAGTCAGGTGTAGGCCAATAGGGGTTTGGAGGAGAGAAACAACATAAGGAAAGGAAAAGCTGGGATCTTCCCAATGCTGATTAGCATGAAAACATAAGAACACACTTTGGGTGTTAGCAACTAGAATATGCAGCCACCCTACCTTCTTCAAGTTGAGTCTGTGACAAGGGTTCATTAATTCACTAGGCTGGATGTGTTTCCGTGTCACTCTGGATGAAAGTTGTCTACTGACAGGGCTTTTGTGAAAGCTTGGCAGGATAATGTGTACAAAGAATGAACACCCTGTCAGGTATTCCATGCCATTGTGTGCCAGGAATTGTGAGCCTCCCACCTGGTGCTCACCTAAGTTCAGAAACACTGAACTAGATCTGATCAGTGCCTTCCTCTCTTAAGGAAACTGAGGCTCACATGTGAAGAGACCTACTCAAGGGCACACAACAAGTTAAATAGCAGCTCTGGGATTTGACCCCCCCCCCCAACAACCACCACTGTGTTCATTCTGTCTTAGACTGCTTTGATTATCTATTGTCCTCCACTGGCAGGAAGAGACACAGATCTTGATGAAGGGTTCCAAGTGTCTTTAGACCTGCCTCCTCATTGTGTCCTTTATTATTATTTTTTTAATCCCTCTGCAGAACGACATGGGTTAAAAGAACCAAAGAGAGTGAAGGAGCTATGCAACAAGATCACAAGCAGCTTAGAAGACCACCAGAGTAAAGGACAGGCTCTGGAGCCCACCAAGCCCAAGGTTCTGCGTGTGCTGGAAGAATTGAGGAAGATCTGCACCCAGGGCCTCCAGCGCATCTTCTACCTGAAGCTGGAGGATCTGGTGTCCCCACCTTCAGTCATTGACAAGCTCTTCCTGGATACCCTACCTTTCTAAGTGGGAGCCACTTCTTTGCAGGCACCTGGGTTAAGCAGTCAAGGGATGGGTCTGGACACCAACTACTTTCTATCCTTTGTTCAGAGGAAACGCAGCTCTTGTAGAAAGCAAAGACTTTTTTTTTGTTTTGGTCCTTTCTGGCACCTTTCCTTTACAACCTAAAGCCAGAAAACTTGCAGAGTATCGTGTTGGGGTTGTGTTTTATATTTAGGCTTTGGGAGGGTGGGATAGTAAGGGGGTATAATTCATGGAGGTTTTCTAAGAAATTGCTAACAAAGCACTTTTGGACTATGCTATCCCAGCAAGGAAAAAAGAAAAAGATAACATAAGTGTTAAAAAAAAAAAAACTTTCTGGGGAATACGATTATGGTTGCTTTGTATTTAAAAACAAGAACAACCAAGAATTGTTCGCCAGGGTAGGCTGTGTCTTAAGATTGATCCCTTACGAATACATACATTTCTGTATCAAGGGTACTACATATGTGGTGCAGACAAGGCAGAAATTTCCTTTTCTTAATTTCATTCTTCCTTGATTTTATTTTAACAAATGGTGAAAGATGGAAGATTACCTACAAATCAGACATAGCAAAACAATAATGGCTGTTCGCTTCCATATACAAGTGCAATTTTTTAAAGTGCTGTCTTACTAAGTCTTGTTTATGAACTCTCCTTTATTTTATACGGGGGAAAAAAAGGAAGACATGCAAATGACATGCTGATTTTCCTAGCAAAGGCTTGGTCTACCTGCCCTGTAGAAGTCTTCATAGGTATGGCCCATCTAATAAGACTTGAAGGCCATTCTCAATAGAATTAGATCCCTGCTGTCTCTTTAGCTGTTCTGAATTGAGGAATCAAGATTGTAAAGTGAATAACATACAGTGTCTTTGGTTGAGTCCTATTAACCTGGACAGCATTCTCTTGCTTTGGTCATAGCAATTTACTGATGTATTTATTTAGAAGTCCAAGGTATGTTTGGTGAATCAGCCAATTACTTGATCTTCAGCTGAGAAAAACATGCAAGTAAGTAGGAACTGGATCATACAGGGTAAGCACCAGGAAGATGAAAGGATTTATATATATATATAATTTAATTTTTGTTATTGATGATTTTGGAGAGCAAGCAAGTCTTCTTTAAAAAATAGTATTAATGTGAGTACTAGACAAGATTAGTAGGCTACGTTTCAACATTCCGTGTTCGTACACACTTTTGTATGTTTATACTGTTAATTGCCATATTACTATGAGATAATTTGTTGCATAGTGTCCTTATTTGTAAAAACATTTGTATGCACGTTATATTGTGATAGCTTTGCCTGTATTTATTGCAAGACCACCAGCTCCTGGAAGCTGAGTTACAGAATAATCAGATGGAGTATTCACAGTGACTTGGATACACACCAGTTAGAGATTAAGCAAAAAAAAACAAACAAACCCTATATATATATATATATATATAGCAGGTTACATATATATTTATAATTGTGTCTTTTTATTAACCATTTGTACAATAAATGTCACTTCCTGTGCTGTTATTTTATGGTTCATTTGCAGTGACTTTTAAGGCAGTACTGTTTAGCACTTTGATATTAAAACTTTTGCTTACGTTTTGCTAAATTCAAATAATGTTTGAAGATTTTTAGGTCTAAAAGTCTTTATATTATATACTCTGTATCAAGTCAAAATATCTTTGGCCATTTTGCTAAGACACAAACTTTGAATGTCAAACTGATGTCACAGTAGTTTTTGTTAGCTTTAAATCAGTTTTGCTTTAGTCTTTTTAAAGGAAAAAAATAACAAGACTATGCTGTTTATATCGTCATTAAATTATACAGTCAAACAGATGCCAAATGAATTGCCTGATTGCTGCAAAGTATAACCCAGATAACAAATCATATCCTTTTTTTTCAAGAGTCATTCTGATAGTTGATCATGTATTATGTTTGTGTGAGCACTTTTGCAAGATTATTATTTTTATATCAAGATGATAGGGTCTGGAATGTTAGCATGTTGAAGCATTAGACTTGGAAGGGCCTGGCTTGTCAACCAGTTCAACTTCTTGAAATTCACAGAGGAGAAAACGAGGGCCTATTGAAGGGTAGACTTACTCAAGGTCAAACAGTAATAATGTCAGGACTAAGACTTAATGTACCTTTCCATCCTCCTTTTCCCTTGCTGTATCAATAGGCATTTAAACATAACCACTAATATTAACATTGTACCTGAAGATAACCATGAATAAAGTAGTACTTTTGCATTAATTTTTTGAGCTTATATGCAAATATAATAAACATTATTAAATATCAGGAAAGCTAACATTTTGTACAAGATAGCTTCAGACCAAATTCAAATTGAATTTGAATAAATTAGAAGTACTGTGCATACATAACCTTCTTGTGCACCATGAGTATTTGGAAAGTTAATCCTTGTTTTTGTCCTGTCTGTAAAGGAAAATTGAAGCAAAACAAAAAACTGAGTCCTAGGGAAATGCTGTTCCTTTATGATTTCTTTTTACACTCATCAGACTTAAGGAGAAGGAGATTATAGCAGTCCTAGCTATTGGTTTGAAGGAACGAATAAGCTTTTTAGCTATAGGTCCAGACACAAGTGCTGAAAATAAACATTAGGGCCAGTTTTCTTCTGTCTTCCATAGTTATTACAACTATGTGAGCCTCCCGAGTCATCTATCATTAAACTCTTCCTCATTGGTTTTTTTTTGTGTGTTTTTTTTTGTTTTTGTCTTAATGTTGACACACAAGCATATACAGAGTGGATGACTGTATTAGCTCCGAAGAGGACCAGCATTAAGGCAGGTGACTCTTCCGTTTGCGAGGAGCGCTCTCTTAGTGGGAACATGCCTTCTGTGGGCAGAAATCAGGAATCCACCAGCTGTTAATGGGGAGTGCCTTGTGTTTGTTTCAGACAGCAGAGTTTCCCAAGTTCCTCTGCACCTCTAACAGCATCGCTCTTTTGTGTGTGTTGACCTGTGGTTTGAAAGAAATGCTCTTGTACATTAACAATGTAAATTTAAATGACTAAATTAAATTACATTTTACCAATGGCAACTGGTGTGTGGAAAGAGCATGCTTCATTTAACAGTTTTTCTCTTAATCATTGGTATAATAATATTGGTTGTGAACTCTTTGAAACATATCCCAAAATAGATTTTTTTAAAAGCCTGGTAAGGCTGAAAAGTTAATAGGCCTTCTGAATTGGAAATAGATTAAACTTCAGTGATTGGAAAGAGGGACACTCTAAATTCAATAACCATTTATCGACAATTTCCTGAGGGCATATCACTGCAGGAGGCTCTGAGGACATGCTCTGTTTCTCTTCCAACTGTACATGACATAAATGGAGCTAACAATTTGTTGCCTAACAATGTTTTTCAGAGACATTAAGAATTCATGGGATATTAATTGTTTGTGAATCATAATTTACCAGCATCAAGGCCATAGTTCTCCGAGACTAGCCACTGTGCTCTGCCTTTCTATTTAAGGCACTATAGCTCCACTTCTGGCTTTGGGCTGGTTAATTGGAGATAAGAGACTCACAAACTTTTCTGCTGGAACCCGATCCTGAGAATCCAGCCTCCTTAGCTAGGATTATAGGCATGAGCCGCCAGGACCTGGCTTAAAGCCTCTTCTTTATGGGGAATGCAATTTTTGTTAAATTCTGACCCAAACATCATATATTCTTAGTCAGTACAACATGGTTTCTTTGCATTTCATTCATTCAAAGGAAGAAATGAAAGAGCTCTGGTAACTGGGTTCCTCAGTTTGTGCATCAGGTTTTTTAAGCGCACATTTTGCTCTAGCAGCCCCCCACTATTCTGCCTTCATAATCCTCAAACTTGGTTCCTCACCAACCTCTGAGCCATGTAATAATGAGGTGTTGCTCCACACTTTAATCCCCACTGATGTTTCTCTTTCTAAACATGAATTTTCTCAGAGTGGACTCCCATCCTTTCACTTATCCCTCATTACTCTTTTCTGCCTCTAGCCAAGATCCCAGATTCCAAGGGATTTAACACTTCTGCACAGGCTCTTGTGTGTGTGTTGCGTGTGTGTGTGTTGTGTGTGTCTGTGTCTGTGTTGGTCATGGGGCTTGTACTCTGGGCCTGAGCACTGTCCCTGAACCCTTCAAGTCAAGGCTAGCCCTCTACCACCTGAGCCACAGCACCACTTCTAGCTTTCTGGTGGTTAATTGGAGGTAACAGTCTTGGACTTTCCTGCCCACCTGGCTTAGAACCACTATCCTCAGATCGCAGCCTCCTGAGTAGCTAGAATTACAGGTGTGTGCCAGCAGTGCCCATCTGCACAGGCTCTTGAGTCAAGAGCTTCAAAACTGTCTTCCCCTTTGGACCAAGAAAATACCCCTCCTTTCCCTTCTGGCCAGTTACCAAACTCACAGAGAGGGGCTGGGAATATGGCCTACTGGCAAGAGTGCTTGCCCATATACATGGGTTCGATTCCTCAGCCCCACGTATATGCAGAAAGGCCAGAAGTGGTGCTGTGGCTCAAGTGGCAGAGCACTAGCCTTGAGCAAAAAGAAGCCAGGGACAGTGCTCAGGCCCTGAGTCCAAGCCCCAGGACTGGCAAGAAAAAAAAAAAAAAAAAAAGACCCATACTCACAGAGACCAAACCCACCATGCTTGAGATCTGCTAGCACACTTTCTACCTTTTGCTTCTAAACTTCTATGTCAGTGGTCCCATGAGATTATGACGGAACAGGAACATACATGACATACTATCAATCCTAGTCTTTTAGCACCATGCATCGCTCACATGTTTATTATGATGCTGGGGTAAACCAAACAATTACACTGCCAATATTACAAGAGCATAGTGGTACAGTTATGTATAGTACCTGATTCCTGAAAATAACAGATAATTATTTCTCTAATTACTGTGCTTTTCTGTATTTACTTGCTATCAGTGTTTTAGAGTACTCTCTGCTATACACTCTACCTATATAAGAAGTTTATTGTACAGCACTATGCATGTTAGGCCAGCAGCAGTCTCACACAGCTCATATTTACTGTGTATCCTGATTGGATCAGAGCAATACAGAATGGCTGAGCTACACATCTGGCTCTGTGTAAGTATGCTCAGTGATGTTTGCATAATTGACAAGCCACCCACAGATCATTCTCAGAATGTATTGCTGTCACTAAGCAATCCATGCCTGTCTAAATGTGCACACGCACACACACATACACCATGGCTGGTTTCATATTTGCTGGTCCATATAGACAAATTTATGATTGTTTCCTTTTTCAGAAGAATAGTCATCCTTATACTTTTATTCACCAAATTGCCTAGATTCCACTAGAAATTAAAATAATATAATATTAAAATATATAACTTATCAAAGAGAAAAAAGCAAAATATTTCACATACACAAAATTAAACTGAATTAAAAGCAAAAAAGAGTATAAAGTAATTTGTACAAAAAATAATACAAGACACTTTTTTAACTTAGCCACCCAGTTCAAGTACTCTCCAATTATATTTCCCTTTCACTATTTTCAAGATTGGCTTATCACTGCATACCTATGTATTCCTGAACAAATTATTGTTTAAATTTACATGCTTTTAATTTGTGTGTGTGTGTGTGTGTGTGTGTGTGTGTGTGTGTGTGTGTGTGTTTGCCAGTCCTGGAGCTTGGACTCAGGGCCTGAGCATTGTCCCTGGCTTCCTTTTTGCTCAAGGCTAGCACTCTGCCACTTGAGCCACAGCTCCATGTCCAGTCCTTTCTGTTTGTTGTGCTGAGGAATCGAACCCAGGGCTTTATGCATGTAAGGTGAGCACTCTACTGCTAAGCCATATTTCCAGCCCCTACATGCTTTTAATTTTATACTATAAGTATCTTAGGGTGTATAGTCTTCTGCACTTATTTTTCTTTGTTCAAAGAAGCATTTGAGATTTGTCTATGACTTTGTAAAGCTCCAGTTGGTTAATTTTCACTGCTTTATAGTGCCTCTATCAATACATTATAATTCTCTGTTCATTTTTCGGTCAGTGGATATTGAAGTTGTTTCTAAATTCTTGCTATTACAAGCTATGATGTGAATATTTTGTTGTTGTTTTTGATCGTGGGGCTTGGGTGCTGTCCCTGAGCTCTTCAGCTCAAGGCTAGCGCTCTACCACTTGAGCCACAGCTCAAGGCTCTAGTGTTCTACCACTTGAGCCACAGCCCCACTTCCAGTTTTCTGGAGTTAAGAGTCTGACAGACTTTCCTGCTCAGGCTGTCTTTGAACCACGTTCCTCAGATCTCAGCCTTCTGAGTAGCTAGGATTATAGGCATGAGCCACTGGTGCCCAGCTATGATGTGAACATTTTTTTAACACATTTCATAAACATAGGTAAGATTCTGAGGCTGGTGTCTTCTAAGTGCAGTCCCAGACAGATAACATTAGCATGATCTGGGACCTTTTTCTGGAAATGTAAATTTTCGGGACCACCCAAGACCTACTGAGTCATTAACTGGGGAAGGGCTTAGCAATTTGCGTTATCAAAAATCATAATGTGTGCTAAACTTGTGAGGCTATCAAGAAGTATTATTTCTAGGTTTAGGGTTAAGAAAATCATCTTCCTCCTTAGTTATACCAATGTTCCTAAACATACAGTTGTACCCGTTTCCATACCAAGCAACAATATGTGAAATTCCTCCTGTCCTACATCTTCCTTACCACTTGAATTTAAAGAATTTCTCATTAAAACTAATCCAGTGGTTATAAAAGAGCATCTTATTGTGCTTCATAACTAATTTTTGGTGAACAAGTTAATATGTTCAAAACGATATAGCCTTCTTACTTTTCAGAACCAGTTCTTTCTTTTCCTTTCCAGCAGCCTTATTTCTGAGATAGTGTAATTTTTACCACCTTGAAGTCTAGAAGTCTAAATTCTGTGTTTCATAGACTTCACCCTCTTCTAGCTGGCATTTGAGACTGGCCTTGCTTTCTAGAGACAGTATTGCTTGTGGAATAATCAGCTCGGAGAAGAGTCAAGGATAGTGTCATGGTAAGTGATGTGAGGATGACAAATAAATACAGGACTAGGCTTAGAATCTCTCTATCTAAACTGTATTGTAACCCATATGTCATCTAAGACTTTCCTCTTTGGGATGCATAAAAGGTCATCTTAAACATAGTCCAAATATCTCCTAATGATACACTAAGCATTGCATTAACTCTGGCTTCAGGCTCCCGCTTCTGTTTTCCAGCTGTTAGTGGATCTTTCTGCCCTTTTGCCAATGGTACGTCTGTGTGTGGTGTTGCTCTAGAAGACCCAGATCTTTTCCATAATCCCCACTCATGAATCCTGGATAAGACTTCGTCAGATTCTACAAACCTATATTGAGTGACAGTTGGTCACTCATGACAATTTTTCCCCCCTTTCTTCTTCGTCGTCTTTTCCATCCCTTCATCGGGAACATGCATCCCATCTTAGACCATAGAGGTAAAGGTAGCTCTTATGGGCAGCAGAATAGCAAGTTAGACGCAATTGGTTTTATGAAGATCTACTTATTACACTGTTCATAAGAAAAAAAGAAAATCCTTGTTAAACCCGTTACTTTGAATTTTTCCATGAACTCAAAGATGACCTTTATACAAATGGGGACACACAGGATACAAAAACTCAGCTCCTCTGCAGCACAGGTGAAAAAGAGTTGGACATATTAAGGACAATGACTCACTGTGAATCACTCATGTTTTGAAGACACCAAAAAAATGCCAGATATATAACCGTCACTATTACTTTTGTCTTATTTATTCCTTGGTCCATTGAACATTGGATTAGGCCTTGTTTTGGTTTGGTTTTCTTTTGGGGGTCTTTTTGGTAGTGCTGAGGTTTGAACTTAGGGCCTCATACTCTGATGGTGCTTTACCACTTGAACTATACCTTAGCCCCACGTTTTGGTGCTTATTTTGGAGATGGAGTCTTACAATCCTTTTTTTTGCCATGGTTGGCCTCAAACTTGGATTCTTTGGATATCAGTCTTATAAGTACCTGGGATTACAATATGAGCCAGTGGTGGCCAGATAGCTCCTATATTTTTAATTCTTCACAAATTCATTGACTTGGTGATGCCTGTCCCCCTAAAGTCTAAATTCTTTAAGTCTTGTGGTTTCTGTTTCATTGTCTTCTAATATCATCTTTATTCCTAGCTATTACTCCATTTCCAATTCCTATACCTAAAAGAGAAAACCCAGTTGATGTATCTCCACTTTTTGTGTAGGCCACAATGAAGATGCCTGAACTATTGGACTAGTGGACTATTGGGTTTTTCTCTAGTCCAGTCAGCAGTGGTTGGGGAAGAACATACACTGACCCTCCAGGAAATATCACGACTGGAATAATTTCATCCCAGATTAAATTGGTCCATATGATTATTATTGCATATAACATGGTGACAGTGGAAGCTTCACTTGACTTAGGGGGCTAGTTAGGGGGAAGCAGGTTTGGTAGAATCATTTCTTCTTGATCTCTTGAATGCCTAGCATAATGCTTGGCTTTCTGAAATTATTTTAGAAATTCTTGCCAAGTGGATTAATTGAATCTGCAAGGGACATAGACCATGTCATAATTTCAAAAGGTGATATCTAGAGCCATAGTGTCCGGTATTATGTTTTTCAGAACTTCAATGTCTGTGTGTCAAGAGAGAGAAAGAAACGGAGAGAGCAAAAAACACAACCTCAAGGAAGATTTTTTTTCCTTTTCTTTAGAAAGCAGCTGTCAGTTTAACTTATCCCAAAATACTGTCAGCGATGAGCATGACTGAAAACGCGTTTTATCTGTAATTAGAGAGATTACATTAAACACTATTATTTGCAGATACACATTGAATTAACCCTAATCGAGGCTAGCAAATAGTACAAGCCTGCCTATTTTTTGCCTCAAAATTTTTAGGAAATTGTGACAGTTGACACACAAGGGACAATGCTGACAAGATTTCTTTCCATCCAGCATGAGACAGTAATTGTAATTGGCTTTAAAAAAATGTTTTAAGCAGTTTCGTCAGTAAATCAGAAGTTGCCACAAATCATGCTGATAGTTTCTAAACATGGGGGTTGTTGACTGTGCATTCCAATATGAGTTTAATGAATTGATTTTCTAAGGAATTTAACTTTGCATCTGTTTTCAGATGCAATTAATTCACTCTGATTAATGTGATTAGCATGGATATCAGTGGATTACACAGGATGCCCCTTATTTATTCACTTATTTCTAATCTGCCTTGATATCTGTTGGGAAATAATTATATAAGTGATGTTAGGGGACAAGTCTCATTGGTGGCTCTGATCACAGTGGACTTCTGTAAAGAAGAATCCTGGTAGGAATTCACTGATTGTTCAGATCGCAGCAAGGATTTCTATTTGAAGGCTTATGGAAGTTTACATAGTCTCTGCCTTTGAAGAGTTTATAATCCGAAGGGGAAGATGAGACAGACATTCCAATGCAAGTCACAAGGTGGACTGACTGGCTTCCCGTTCTTTTTTCTTTTTTTTTTTTTTTTTTTGTTTTGTTTTTGTTGCCAGTCCTGGGGCTTGAACTCAGGGCCTAAGCACTGTCCCTGGCTTCTTTTTGCTCAAGGCTAGCACTGCCTCTTGAGCCACAGTGCCACTTCTGGCTTTTTCTATATATGTGGTGCTTTGGGAATCGAACCCAAGGCTTCACATATACGAGTCAAGGACTTTACCACTAGGCCATATTCCCAGCCTTCCCATTCTTTTTTCTGAGGACCGCCTCCCCAGCTCACCTGAAAATGGTCCTCCTTCATGCTAATACTTCTCAATCTCTTGAGCAATCTTATATACATGTTATCAGCTACCTTTCCAAGTCAATCTTTGCCCTGAGCTCAAGGCCTAGAAGGTTCCAGATGCCTCCAGTTGTCTTCATCTGCGAGGTACTGCAACGTCCCAGATCCAAAACTATGTTCTTTCTCCAGATTTACTCCTCATTCTCTGGAGATGGCTCCTCCATCCTCTTATCCAAGCTAAACAGACTGGCAAAACAGAATGGCATTCATCTATTTTTGTGGTTCTCAAACTTTCATATTCATCGTAACAATCATTGAAGTCATTTTTAAAATATGTCTTTAAAACATAGTATATGCATATTTATGCCCAAAGATTCTGGTTCAACATTCTGGAGTGGAGTCCATGAACTTTACATTTCTAACAAGCTTACAGGTAGTAACATCATCATTGGGTCCCCATTGAAGCTCACCATTGTGAGCCACATTTGAAGAACCATTTCCCTTGAGAATGCAAAGAATGCAGACACATTTCCATAAGTTACCAAGTCACTGCTATGTGAGCAACCAATACTAGAGAATGATGTCCTAGGATTAAAATATTCCCTGGGGAGAATACCTCTGTATCACCCAAAGGCAATACACCCAAAGTGTACTGAGTCCCTTCCCTTTGCTAGGTACAGTACTTAGCTCTGAGCTAGGTTCTGAGACACAATACTGGGTAAACCATGACCATGTTTGCAAATCCTATTTGCTACCTACTTGTCCTTGAGCTCTAGCTGTTTCACCATTAAAATGGGAATAACAATGTCATTATATATAGACTTCATGAGAGGCATCAAATAGGAGGCTACATTAAGTGCCTAGTTCACTGACCGACACATTTATTCTCAATAATTAATACATGGTGATCAGTTCTTATTTACCCACTCTTAAAGTGCAAATGCTAATTCCTTATGAAATTTAATTAATTTATTTTTGGTGCTAGGGATGGAATATTAATTATGCAGATTTCAAAATCATTCTGAAATGGATCAGGACTAGAATTACTTTGGCCACTAGATGGATCTAGGGAGAATATGTGAGAAGATGGGAGTAGAATCCTGGAGTCATTTGTGACATTTGTCGTCTGATGTCAGTGGGATCTTGGACAAGCTACTTTTCTTTCTTTCTCTTGCTCATATTCTTTGAGCATGCTAGATATATGATCTACTACTGAATTACATTCCCAGCTTCTGCTATTATTTTAAGCCTTAATGTGATGGAGTTCCATAACAAAGAACAACTTTACGATTTAAGGAATAATAGAAATTCCATTTTTCCTGTCAAGAGATAAAGGAAACCTAAACATAGGTTGTTAGCCAATCATGAACAATGTGAAGAGCCTTCAGATAATGAAACTTGATGAAATAGTGAAGTTTGCAGAAGCAGAGCTTCTTTCACCTTTTAAGATTGTAGGGGCTTGGGTATTAATAATAGTTTCCATGCTTCCTTCCTAAACATTTTTTTACAATTTATGTAATACTTTATTATTTGAAAATTTTAAGGTAAATTATAAGTGGCCTAGGAACCAAGAAGATCGACAAAATCTGATTCTTCCTAATAAATTTTAAGATTTAAAATGTTTTTTTCAGAAAGAAGCACATGTGGAGAGTAGAAGACTCCTTACTTACTGTTAAAAACTAAATGAACTATAACTGTGGGTTACTACTGAACCTTTGAAAATGACATTTGAGTTTATTGACAGAAAAAAAACAAAGACAGAAAACCTATCAGAGAGTAGTATGTATATGAGTCTCACTTTGAAAGTTTATTTATGTGTACATATATAGAAAAATGTAGAAAGATACTATCAAATCATTAAGAGAATTTCCTTTTCTGTAGCATGATTAAAATTAATCCCCAAATATTAATCTGTATTTTCCAGATTTTTATTCAGTGACTCTATATAATTGATGTAATAAGCATCTGTAAAAGGAAACACCAGAATAATGAGTCCACAGATTCTACAAGGAGCAAGTTACTGGTGGAATCCCTTAGGCCATGTTTCTCAGAGCCTGCACGTGTACCAAGTTCATTTGGGAGCTTTTAAAACATCGAAGTGGGGCTGGGGATATGGCCTAGTGGCAAGAGTGCCTGCCTCATATACATGAGGCCCTGGATTCGATTCCCCAGCACCACATATACAGAAAATGGCCAGAAGTGGTGCTGTGGCTCAAGTGGCAGAGTGCTAGCCTTGAGCAAAAAGAAGCCAGGGACAGTGCTCAGGCCCAGAGCAGGACTGGCCAAAAAAAAAATAAAACATCGAAGTGACCATGCTACTTCCAAGACCATCTAAATCAGAATTTCTAAGGCTGTGTCTCAGGATTCAGTATTTTTTTAAGGTCCCCAAGTGTTTTCAATGTGTAGCCCAGGGTGAGAATCACTGCTTCAAAAGACTGTCAAAAAGACTGGCTTATTGAGGGCTTCCCATAGATTCTCATAACCAAACTGGTCATCCAGAGAGATATAGGTGTTTTTTTGCTCCTGATATCAGATTTCAGAATAATTCTGAAATGAATCAGGACTAGAATGACTTTGGCCACTACATGGATACAGAGAGAAAAGTGTGAGAAGAGGCGAGGAATGAAATCTCAGAGTCCTTTGTGTGGCTTGTCCTCTTACAGCTACACCATGTTCTTTCACTTGGCAGCTCAGATCCTCAAATCTCTGCCTCTCTGGTTTGCTCTTTAGATTTAGTGAACTAAAACCAGTAAAGTGTAAAATACTCTGCATTATCATTTTGCAAATAATAACACAAAGAGGAGGATGAGAGGATATTTGAAACAAGACAAGACTTAGTCTTCCCCAAGAGGCCTGTGCCTTGATAAGGAGACAAGGAGACAGACCTAGGTTCAAAGAGAATTCAATAAGGGCCAGATCCACAGACTGAAGCTAAAAACAACCTGACAGGCCAACATGAAGCACTTCTTTCTCAGAAATCTAGAGAAAAGACTCTGAGAAAGATCTTCCCTTTGCTTTTCTGATGGCTTCCAGGAATTTATCCCAAAGTAGTGATGTCCCAGAATAAATAGGTTTTCTTCTCATAATTAAGCCAGAAGTTCTGGGAATGGGCTGAGCACAAAGCTTGAATTCATTACTGAGATTGCTTGCAATTTAATTCAGGTCTCAAGGAGGTGGTTCTTACGTGTCACCAGAAAAGAATTCTTGCATCGAAACAACGGTCTACATATATCTCTAGATTGACTCTGAAATAGGGACTTAATTTTCCTTTGACTTAATTGTTCTCTGAAAATAATAGGCTTTGGAAGGAAATTTACTGCTACACTGTCTTATGGGAGGTGCACAGCATCAGATAGGCCCATCTTCAATGTCATTCAATAGAAGTAGTGACTGGAGAAGGCTGAGCATCTTAATAATGGAGACCATGAATTTTACATCTCTGTATGCCCTGCATGTCACACAGTCCTGGGCTCAGAAGAACATGGCGAATCATTGCTTTGGACACTTCTCACTATGCACAGTTCCGAGTGAATGGGAGGAAATTAATATTTGTGAAATGCCACCAGTAGTACTACCAGTCTGAAAATACCTACAGTTGTGCAAGAGTATTTTCCTTTCCTATGTCAGTCCATAACCAGATGCAACTTCTCCATCAGATGGGTTTATACTGCAGACAAATTGTATTTGCATGGTTTATTCTGATTGTATTATATAGTCAGAACTTCACAACTTCAGGAAAACTGGAAATTTCATTCTTCCAGTCAAGAGTGTGCATTGAAGAAAAAGCATTTCATCAATAGCTTCCAGAGGATATGTTGTTTTGCTTCATCAAACAGTGAACATCCAATGCATTACGGAATGCAGGCAAGATAGAGGGAGGAAAGCAAAGACAGTCTGGAACTTACTGGGTCTGCCTTGTGACCTGTGGGACTTCCCATCACACATTTGACTATGACAACCTCGGGGGCATAAGGGCTGCTGCTCTACTTCTGTCTTTCATATTTGTGAAAGTTCCTCTTTGGTACCAAGTCTAACCATGACTCACAGAGCCAATGGAATACTAAACTGGGAATCCCAGATTGGCTTCGGGAAAGCCCAAGGGGTTTTGTTCATGTTTGCAGTACTGTATACAGTATATATTGTAACATATACTGTTACATTATTACAAAATAATATTACATATCCTATATAATGTATAGTAAATATCATTTAAATATCATACATTAAATATTATTAAACATTACATACCAATTATGCAATGTATTATATATTACATATTAAATACATATGTTCATTCTTTCCATTCATGATTTAGTTCACAATTTTAAAAGTTACTTTTAAAATGATGTCTAGCAATAGAGGGAAGATGGCGCCGCCACAGTAGGGAGGCACCCCAACTCGCTCCAACTGAATAGCAAGCTGGGAACTCCAGCACCCAACACCCCATCAAGAACCCAGCAAAACCAGCAGCCAAGAGCAGTGGAGAAATGCAGGAAAACACAAAGGAGCAAAAAAGAAGAGCCAAAAACCCACACAGAGCCGGAGAATCTACGGGGCACCCTCCCCCCACCCGCCGACCCTGGCCCAAACAGGGCCAGGCTGGGAAAGGGGACCCGGTGATCGGCAGACCAACTGCTGGGAGCTCAGAGTACAGATAGCGGGACTCCACCGACACCAGGGAGAGTGAGGACCAAGACACACAGCGACGGTGGTGACAGGAAGTTCAGGTCCACACCAGGAATGGTCGTAAGCGGCTGGGGAACCCAGCGGTGCAGAAGGGGAGAGCCGGGGACGCCACCACGACCTTTCACCACACCCGAAGGACCAACGGCGGCGAGGGACACACACACAATCCAGGACCAGTGAGTCCCCCATTACCCCCTCCCCCAACAGGAGACCAGCTATCAGAGACCCAAACCCTACAAAGAAGCTAGATCTCCCTTCCTCCCCCTCCCCACCTCGAGGGAACAAAGAACCCCCAAATCAGGTGGGAAGCTCCCATCAGGCGCTGGGAAGTCAAAGGAGTTTAGCAGGGGAAGGGCGGAGCAGCCCCAAGGCCGCCCAGGAGCCGGAACTGGCTGAACCAGCCCTGCCCCCTTCCCAACAGGGGCTGGGGGGACGGCTGGCAGTGCAAGCCCCACCCGAGGCACCTGGACCTCGCTGACTCTTACAACTAAAATCGAAGGCACTGGTGGGCAATACCAGCACAGCAGGGACACCTGGACCTGATCACGCCCCCCTCCTCACAGCTGAGGCGCAGTCTGAGGGCACTAACCCACGCCTAGACAGTTGATCCCACTGGGCCCCACACATACCGCCCCCCACAGCGGACTCGCGGGAGGGCGCAAGCACACCCCAACAACCCGGGGCTCACTCTGGTAAGCGTACCCACTCAGGTGGACAGGGCCATAGCACAGCGCCCGTTATAGCAGGCGAACAGCGCACAGGTGGGCGGGGCCCCCGTGACAGAGCCCGCTCTGGTAGGCGTACCCCGCTCAGGTGGGCGGGGCCACAGCGACAGCGCCCGCTCTGGTAGGCGCGCCTACACAGGAGGACAGAGCTCTCCATCAGCCCCGGCCCACTCAGTTTGGCACATTTCACACAAGTGGGTGGGCAGCACCCCAACAACACCAGCCCGGGAGCGGGAACCCAGAAGATGAACTGCCTGAGAGGTGAGCTCCTCTGACCAAGATACAGAGTGGAAAAAAGAACCAAAGAAGAGATAAGCCTCCACGCCACGCTGAATTAGCAACCAACAAACCCCCAACAGGGGCACGCTAGGGTCAGCACAGCACAGGGGCAGGACACTGTCCCACAGAGAAAGACACAGAACCTACCAGCCCCCAAGTGCAGGGAGAATGACCACCTCAGCAACAACCGAGAAGGTCACACTCACCCATTGGGAAGCAAGGTCCAACAGCCAAACCCAAACCCAGAGCCAGGACACCAGGGAATAAGGCTCCCACTGACGGACCAGTGGGAACCAGCACAAAACAAAACCAGGGAAGTCACCCACAGATCTCCAGATGCGCAAATCACAAAGAAATATAACACAGTTCATCAAAGGGCAAGCCAACTCGCCAGCTCCAAAAAGCAGCACAACTGAAGAGGAGATGGAGAATAAAAAAGCAAATGAGGCCATGTTAACAGAAATGATGAAAAGCGTCAGAAACAAAATCACGAAACAATTCCAGGAGTTTAGAGTGGAAGTCTTGAAGGACATCCAGAAAGCCAAGAAAGAAATGGAAGCAAAAATGGATACAATGCAAACCTCTGTTAAAGAAGACCTTAACATCCTGAGAAGTGAAATGCATGAAAAAATAGATTTAAAATACAACTCTTTAAAGGAAGAAATTTCCACGATCAGAGATGATCTCACAACCATAAATAGCTCTCTGACATCCATAAACTCCGCAATTGAATCCACAGCACAAAGAATTGACCATTTGGAATCCAGAATCTCTCTCTTGGACGATGAAGCAGCCGACAACAACCAGAAAATTACCACACTCCAAGAAACGGTGAAGCTTCAGGGCAGACTAATTCAGGAACTAATGGACAAAGACAAGAGATACAATCTGTGCATAACTGGAATAGAAGAAGGAGCCGAATACCAGAGCAGAGGGCTTCATCATATTTTCAATAAAGTTATTGCAGAAAACTTCCCCAATCTCACAAGGGACCCCATCCAGGTAACCAAAGCCTATAGGACACCTGGCAGGCTGGACCCCAGGAAAGCCACCACAAGGCACATAATATTCAAGACTTCAGATCTCAAGAATAAAGAGCAAATTCTGAATGCAGCCAAAATGAAGAAAAAAATTTTCTACAATGGGAACAGGATACGAATAACGACAGACCTCTCCACACAAACCTACCAAGCACGAAGTGAGTGGAAGAACACCATCCAAGTTCTACAGGTCAACAATATGCAGCCTAGGATTAAATATCCAGCAAAACTGGAGCTCACATTCGAAGGAAAAACCAGATCGTTCCATAGCAAAGAGGATCTAAAGGAGTATGTGAATATAAAACCAGCCCTACAGCTAATTCTAAGAGGGGAATCCCACCCAACAGAAATCGTACATGACACACAGACAGAAAGAGCAGCTCACTAAAGACAAGGAAAAAAAAAAGAGGAAAAACAGCCCAACAAGAAAATGGAAGGAGAAAAAACACTCCTTGATCTCTTTGAATATAAATGGTATAAACTCTCCAATAAAGAGGAGCAGACTGACAGAATGGATCCACAAACAAAAAGTTGGCATCTTTTGTCTACAAGAGACCCACCTTATAGCAAGAGACAAAAACAGGCTCCGAATGAAAGGATGGAGCAAGATCTTCCAAGCAAACGCACCTACCAAAATGGCAGGTGTAGCCATCCTGATCTCAGACAAGCTGGACTTTTCATTAAAATCAACTCAAAAAGACAAAGAAGGACACTACATTTTAATACAAGGAAAAATCCAGAATCAAGACATCACGGTGATAAATGTATACTCACCGAACAAAAGAGGCCCCACATATGTCAAGCAAATTCTCACAGAATTACAGAACAAGATAGACCCAAACACAATCATAGTGGGTGACTTTAATACCCCACTCTCTCCAAGAGACAGATCCAACACCCAGAGGATCAGCAAGGGAGCTGAGGACCTAAGTAACACCATATCCCAAATGAATCTGACTGACCTATACAGAATCTTCCACCCTACAGAGACCCAATACACCTTCTTCTCAGCAGCACATGGATCATACTCCAAAATAGACCATGTCATAGCCCACACAAAGAACCTCAGCAAATACAAAAGTATTGATGTCATCCCATGTATTATATCTGATCACAGTGGATTAAAGGTAACCCTCAATAACAGCGGTTACCACAGAGGCTATACACCTTCTTGGAGGCTAAACCCCACACTGTTATCCAACACATGGGCCACAGACCAAATTAAAGATGAAATCAACGATTTCATAAGCCACAATGACAATGAAAATACATCACAAAGAAACCTATGGGACACAGCTAAGGCAGTACTGAGGGGCAAGATCATTGCCCTCAGCACTCACATTAAAAGAATGGAAGCAGAGCAGGTGAATAACCTCACGATGAAACTAAAATAACTGGAGAAACAAGAAATGACTGAATCTAAAATGACTAGGAGGAGAGAGATCACAAAGATTAAAGAAGAGATAAATCTGATTGAAAATAGAAAGACCATTCAACAAATAAATAAGACTAAAAGCTGGTTCTTTGAGAAAATAAATAAAATTGACAGACCCCTCGCAAGACTTACCAAAAAAAAGAAGAGACTCATATACATAAAATCAGGGACTCCACCGGAAAAATTACAACAAGTACACATGATATTCAAACAATTCAAACCTCTACTCACTAAAAAACAATACTTTTACAGGAATGGATCAATTCTTAGAGAAGAATAAACTGCCCAAACTGAACCAAGAAGAAATAAATCAACTAAATAAACCAATAACTTACAGTGAGATACAGGAAGTAATCAAGAACCTCCCAACAAAGAAAAGCCCAGGCCCAGGTGGATTCACCAATGAATTCCACAAAACCTGTAGTGAGGAGCTAATACCAATACTCCTCAAAATAGAAATAGAAACAGAGGGAGAAATCCCAAACTCATTCTATGAAGCTAATATCATACTCATTCCCAAACCAGGCAAAGACCCAACAAAAAAAGAGAACTACAGACCAATATCACTAATGAACACAGACGCAAAGCTCCTTAATAAAATATTAGCTAACAGGATCCAAAAACTGATCAAGAAAATCATACATCATGACCAAGTAGGCTTCATCCCACAGTCACAAGGATGGTTCAACATCTGTAAATCAATCAACGTAATTCACCACATAAACAGAACTAAAATCAAGAATCACATTGTTATCTCAGTCGATGCCCAAAAAGCCTTTGACAAAATACAACATCCATACTTATTAAAAGCTTTGGAGAGAACAGGAATAGATGGAACATTCCTCAAAACAATAAAAGCCATATACAACAGACCAACTGCTAACATCATATTAAATGGAGAGAAACTTAAGTCATTCCCCCTAAACTCAGGAACAAGACAAGGATGCCCACTCTCCCCACTTCTTTTCAACATAGTGCTGGAATCCCTAGCCATAGCAATAAGGCAAGAGGAGGACATCAAAGGGATCCACATTGGCAAGGAAGAAATCAAGTTATCCCTATTCGCAGATGACATGATCTTATATCTGAAGGACCCAAAAAACTCAGTCCCCAAACTCCTACACCTAATAAACCATTTTGGCAAAGTAGCAGGATACAAAATCAATCCACAAAAGTCAGCAGCTTTTCTGTACACCAGCAATATACAAACAGAAAAGGAAATTATGGAAACAATTCCATTTACAGTAGCCAAAAAAAAGAATAAAGTACCTAGGGATCAACTTAACCAAGGAAGTGACGGACCTATTTAATGAGAACTATAAAAATCTAATAAGGGAAATCAAAGAAGACACAAGGAGATGGAAAGACCTCCCATGCTCATGGTTAGGCAGAATCAATATAGTGAAAATGGCCATATTGCCCAAATTGTTATACAAATTCAATGCAATCCCTATCAAAATCCCAGTCACATTCTTCACTGAAATAGAGAATCAATCCATAAATTCATATGGAACAGCAAAAGACCTAGAATAGCCAAAGCAATTCTAGGCAAAAAAAAAAAGCAGTGCAGGAGGTATCACAATACCAGACTTCAAGCTCTACTACAGGGCCATTGTAACAAAAACAGCCTGGTATTGGTAAAAAAACAGATCGGAAGATCAATGGATTAGAATTGAAGATCCAGAAATAAAACCACATTCTTACAGTCAGCTGATATTCTACAAAGGAGCTAAGACATACAATGGAATAAACATAGCCTCTTCAACTACTGGTGCTGGGAGAACTGGGTAGCCATATGCAGAAAACTCAAAGTAGACCCAAGCCTATCACCATGCACCAAGATCAACTCAAAATGGATCAAGGACCTCAATATCAGACTTGAATCCTTGAGACTACTGAAGGACAGAGTAGGAAAGACACTAGAACTTATAGGCACAGGAAGGAACTTCCTGAATATAGTCCCAGGGGCACAACAAATAGAGGAGAGACTCAACAAATAGGGGAGAGACTCGACAAATGGGACTATTAGAAATTAAAAAGTTTCTGCACAGCTAAAGACATAGCCACCAAAACAGAAAGACAGCCAACCATATGGGAAAGGATCTTTACCAGCACAGCAACAGACGAACCCTAATATCTGTCATCTACAGAGAACTAAAAAAACTAAGCCCCTCCAAGCCCAATAAACCAATTAGGAAATGGGCAAAGGAGCTAAAGAGAGACTTTACAGGGGCTGGGGATATAGCCTAGTGGCAAGAGTGCCTGCCTCGGATACACGAGGCCCTAGGTTCGATTCCCCAGCACCACATATACAGAAAACGGCCAGAAGCGGCGCTGTGGCTCAAGTGGCAGAGTGCTAGCCTTGAGCAGGAAGAAGCCAGGGACAGTGCTCAGGCCCTGAGTCCAAGGCCCAGGACTGGCCAAAAAAAAAAAAAAAAAAGAGAGACTTTACAAGAGAAGAAATACAAATGGCAAAGAAACATATGAGGAAATGTTCAACATCCCTGGTAGTAAAGGAAATGCAAATAAAAACAACCCTGAGATACCACCTCACTCCAGTTAGAATGGCCTATACTCTGAATTCAGGCAACAACAAATGCTGGAGGGGGTGCAGGGAAAGAGGAACCCTTCTCCATTGTTGGTGGGAGTGCAAATTAGTACAACCACTTTGGAGAACAGTATGGAGGTTTCTCAAAAAGCTCAATATAGACCTACCCTATGACCCAGCCATACCACTCCTACGCATCTATCCTAAACAGCAAGTCCCAAGATATCAAAAAGACATTTGTACTTCCATGTTTATCGCGGCACAATTCACAATAGCCAAAATATGGAAACAACCCAGATGTCCTTCCACAGATGAATGGATCCAAAAAATATGGTACCTTTACACAATGGAATACTACATAGCAATTAGGAATGGTGAAATATTGTTATTCGCAGGGAAATGGTCAGAACTCGAACAAATAATGTTGAGCGAGACAAGCCTAGAACACAGAAAAAAAAGGGGCATGATCTCCCTGATATATGACAAGAAAGGGAGACGGAGAGACAGTAGAGACCAGGTCTGTGAAACCAAAAACTGCTTGTCAAATGGTGTTTCCCACAGGATTGGGGCAGCGACCCAACTGTATGTAACTAAAACCAAACAACTACTCAACATATAAAGGTCAAAAATCGACCTCTCAGTGGAATACAATAGCTCAAAAGCTATGTATATACGTTCATATAAGACTACTGTCGACATATTGTCTAATATCGATATTACATTTAAAGCCCTAGGCGAATTTTCTTGGGCTTGGCCACGTGGCTACTGTATATGTTCTTGATACATTGTATATTGTATATATGTCTACCTGACCTAGAGAAGGGAAAGAAAAACAGGGCGTAAGATATCACAAGAAATGTACACACTGCCCTACTATGTAACTGTACCTTTTGCACAACACCTTGTCAAAAAAATTTGTGTTCAATTAATAAATTAATTAAATAAAAATAAATAAAATGATGTTTAGCAGTTCTTGTAATGGAGAGAGATAGTTGTTTAAAAAACAGTTTATACTGGGAAGACCTCTGTGTGATGTATGCATTCTCTCTCCTCTTCCAAACGGGATTCCTGAGTGATGAGGCTGGAAACTGGAAAGGGGAGTGTGCAATGGGGAAAGAGACGGTCTGGGATGAAATGAGTAAATTTTTAGGAGAGTAAAGATTTCTGAAGAGAGTGAAAAGCTGCTGTCCACAGTGGAAAACTGGCAGAAAATAGGCATATTTAAATGAGATTTCATTAATTTTTGATATATGATTTTGTAATGGAGGCCTCTTCCACTAGTCCCTTGGAATTTTCAGTGACACACTCACTTGAAAGGAGCGGAAGGAATAGCCTTTATGGGAAAATGTCAGAGCTGGTGCAGTTTCAGTGGCTGGCGGGGAGCAAGTGCTCTGGCTCTTCCCAGGAAACCCACCACACTCCAATGACAGCGGACCAGAAAACAATGTGAAGCACTGTTAAGAACTAACAGTGAGCTGTCTGCCTGCCAAGAAGACCAATTCCAACAGATTGTTCTTTGTTTTAGGGAAGTAAAACCCAGAATTGGCCCTATAGTTACACATATATAAAACAAGCTTCCACCTCTTCTTCGGAAGATGTGTGATGTAACCCAAATGCAGATACCTAAGCCTAAAAAAGCAAAGCAACTGTTCTTCATTATAAATTGTCCTGGCAAGGTTTTAGCAGTAATAATTATGTGACTACACACTCTGTTACTTCTTTGGGAGACATGTTTATTTTCTCTATATAGAACTCAATTAGGTGGTCTTCACCTGGAAACAGTTGCTTCTTGCTTGTAGAGACTTACATTCCCTTATGTGCCGAAATGAGAGGCTTGAGAAAGAGAAAGGCAGAAGGGTCATGCAACTTACATCTTCACCTTAACCTCAACTGGAAAGATTGAACTCAGCTTGTGGCACACTAGCTTTTTAATGTCCTGTGGTGTTTGGGGCTCTAGAGTTAAACCACAGCTATCTGAATTGTTTGCTACCATTTGTAGATTCTACTGATTTAGACAAACTACCTAACTTCCTGTTCATTTTCCTCATTTAAAAATGGCCGGGAGCCAGGTATAATCGCACACACCAGTTGTCCAAGCACTTTGGTGGCTGAGATAGGAAGATCAGGAATTCATGACCAGCCCTGCTTACATAGCAAGTTTCAGGCCAGCATGGGCTATATAGGGACAGAATCTATCTCACAGAGAAAGAATAAAAGGAGGTGGAAGATACTTATATTGTAAGAAGGACTGAAAGAGGTACATGCAGGTATCTAGTACAATACTAGTGACATAGTCATACCCTCATAAATCTTCAATATTGTTATTATCTTGGCATTCAAGCTGAACAATCTAGAAACTACTGACAGGGAGTCATCCATGATACAATTATCTTGTTGGTACCTGAGATGAAGCCATACTTCCTTTGAGTGGGTTGAAGTATCTTAGAAAGAACTACAATTCCCAATGACACATGTCTCAAAAAGACATAAATTCCAGGGTCAGGTAACAGATTGGGAACCCAAGGATGAATCACATGACAAATGGGCCAAAAGTAGGTGAGACAAACATACTTGCAATGAAGTCCTAGAGAAATAGTCTTTGAGATCCATGGTGGCACTCTGGAATCCCAGGAGTCAGACCAAAGAGCTGAAATCCTGATTGAGGAAAATTCTTGAGGATGATCAGGTGCTTGTGTGAGATAGAAGGGAGTTGGAGTGTGTTGGGGTCAGCTGCACCTTTAAGGGGCCACAGCTGACCTCAGCCTGTCCCTCCCCTTCCTGTCTTTAACAGGAAGAGAAGGAAGTCTGACATCACTTGAGGGACAGCCCCTTGGGACCAATCAGGGGCCCCTCTCTTGTGCCTGCCTTTGGAGTATATCTGGGAGGCTCCTCATTTGAATAAACAGAAGCCCTAGAGGTTTTCTCCAGGGACCCACGCGTCCGTGTGGTTCTTGGCGGCTTTGGGGCACCCTGCGACCACACGCCACCGAGGCTACCCGTGGCCGACCTTGAGCAATAATGGACCACCCAGGAAGGGGCGGACAAGCCCCTTCCCCCCCCCCCAAGGGAGGGGAAGTCAAGAGAGAGAGAGGAGGCTACCTGTGGCCACTGCTCCCACGTGAGAGCGATAAAGGGCCACCCAGGAAGGGGCGGACAAGCCCCTTCCCCCGCTTCCCCCCCCCCCCCCCCCGCCCCGCCAAGCGAGGGGAAGTCGAGAGAGCCCACAGGAGTGGACATCATTTTAACTTTGCTGCAATTTGTGAAGAACACACCAAGTAGGACATGATGGCTATTGCTGTCTAATAACAACAACAAAACTCTAAAATACAGTAGCATAACACAACACTTTTCTCACACTTCTGACAATCAAAGTTTGGCCCCAGTCTATCAGGAATAGTTTACTTCTGCTCTCTCATATCTGGGCCTCGGCTACAAAAGCATGAGGGCCAAGGGATTTTGGCTGGGGTCGCAATCATTTAGAGGTGTGTTTGGGATTGATGCCAACTGTGGCTGGGACCTCAGGGGGACTGCTGGCTGGAAGAAGTAGGAGTGACTTCTCTGGGTTGTGTCTCTGCATAAGTTGCTTTGGGTTTCCTCACAGCTTGGTGACTAGGTTCCAAAACAGCATCCCAGAACGGCCAAGCAGAAACGCTTATTCTTTCTTTTTCTTTCTTTCTTTCTTTCTTTCTTTCTTTCTTTCTTTCTTTCTTTCTTTCTTCCTTTCTTCCTTTCTTTTATTTATTTCTTTCCTTTTTCTTTCTTTCTTTCTTTCTTTCTTTCTCTCTCTCTCTCTCTCCTTTCTTTTCTTTTCTTTTTTTTGGCCAATTCTGGGCCTTGTAAACTCAGGACCTGGGCACTGTCCCTGAGCTTCTTTTGCTCAAGGCTAGCACTCTACCACTTGAGGATCAGCAACACGTCTGGCTTTTTCTGTGAATGTGCATGAAGCCCTGGGTTAGATTCCTTGGACTCAGGGCCTGAGCACTGTCCATGGCTTCTTTTTGCTCAAGGCTAACACTTTACCACTTGAGCCACAGCACCACTCCTGGCTTTTTTTTTTTTTTTTTTTTTTGGATGTGGTACTGAGGAATCAAACTCAGGGCTTCGTGCATGCTAGGCAAGCACTCTACCACTAAGCCATATTCCCGGCCCAGCTAATCTTTTTTTTTTTTTTTATCACCTAGCCTTAGAAGTCATATAGCAATACTTCTTTCAAAGTCACAACCCCACAGACTATAAGGAAGAGAACATGAATCCTACTTTCCTAAGGAAGGGCAGCCAGCATCACACTTTTGGAAAAGCATGTGGAAGGCAGACCTGTTGGTTTACACCTACTTACCTACAATCCTAATTACTCAGGAGGGTGAGATCCAAGGATCCAGGTTTGAAACCAGCCCAAGCAGACAAATCTTTGAGACTCTTTGCTCCAATCAACCACTACAAAAAAAATAAAAATAAAAATAAAACACAAGTGGAGATGTAACTCAAGTGATAGAGCATCAGCTTTGATTGAGGGGGAGAGGAGGAGCTAAGGCAAAGCATGAGGCCCTGAATTCATTCCCTAGTACCAGCACCAAAAAAGAAAGAGAGAGAAAGAGAGAGGGGTGAGGAAAGGAAAGGAAAGGAAAGGAAAGGAGAGGAGAGGAGAGGAGAGGAAAGGAAAGGAAAGGAAAGGAAAGGAAAGGAAAGGAAAGGAAAGGAAAGGAAAGGAAAGGAAAGGAAAGGAAAGGAAAGGAAAGGTGCATGTAGAATGAAAGTAATCCTTTTGGTCATCTGTGGAAAAATATAATTTGTCATGGATGAATGCACTACTACTGAACTTCTCTCTTGTCTAAACCTTGGAGAATTTTTTTAGAGAAAGCTTAACTTAGGAGTTATTTCTTGAAATGTTAAAGTAGATAGAATGGATGACAAGTTAATACCTGAAAAGAAATATTTCTGCCAACATAGAGAACGGAAGGACAGGGAGAAGACATCAATTTAGACGGTGAAGCAATGAAAGCCTGCCCTGCTTGAGGAGCTACAGCAAACATGGCAACTGGCTGAAGACCAAAGAAGCTCAACAAAAGAAAACAGTTTTCTCTGTGAAATATAAATAAATGTTGGCCCAAATTAACCAAGCTTAGCCAAGCACTGGTTGCTCCCACCTGTAATCCTAGTTACTCAGGAGGCTGATATGTGAGGATCACATTTTGAAGCCAGCCTAAGGGCAGGAAAGTCCATGAGTCTTTTATCTCCAATTAAACATAAAAAAGAAACCCAGGGGCTGGGAATATGGCCTAGTGGCAAGAGTGCCTGCCTTATATACATGAAGCTCTGGGTTTGATTCCCCAGCACCACATATATAGAAAATGGCCAGAAGTGGAGCTGTGGCTCAAGTGGTAGAGTGCTAGCCTTGAGCAAAAAGGAAGCCAGGGACAGTGCTCAGGCCCTGAGTCCAAGGCCCAGGACTGGCAAAAAAAAGAAAAAAGAAAGAAAGAAACCCAGAAGTGGAGCTGTGTGGCTCAAGTTGTACAGCATTAACCTTGAACAAAAAAAAGTCAATGACTGTTCAGGCCCTGAGTTCAAACTATAGGACAGGAGTGCGTGTACACACACACACACACACACACACACACACACCAACCCAACTTAATTTAAAATAAATTAGCAGCAGACTTTCTTTAATTAGGGTACCCATTAACTGGGAGACAGTATTTGTTGTTAGTGTATATTAGCATTAAACACTCTGCCATAGTTGGCAGTACAAGATCAAACAAGGGCCAGAATGGACCATACTCCTGGGAGATGGTGGCCGCTCAGAACCACATGGTGATTTACTATTATTATTACATCTTATACACTTGTTACAATAGGTACAGCACCTTCATCATTTATTATATAAAGCCAATCTATGGGGTTTTTTTAATGTTGAATCTTTTAGTTATTATGTCCAGCATATTAATCTAGGCTATTTTTTCTAGAGTTTTTCAAACTATCTAGTCATCTCTTCCTGGAACATTTTAGCACCAGGTGGCAGCAAAATCTGATGGCTAAGACAAAATCTTAGTAAACACAAATTTACTGCAAGCTAGGATACAAGGGGGTCCCACCCATGTAGCTACTTGGAAGGCAGAGATGCAAAGGATTACAGTTTGAGGCCAACCCAGTTATAAATATGAGACCCTATTCTGACCAATAGCTGGGTGGGGGTGGCATACAGAGGTCATTCTAGCTACATGAGAAATGTAAATAGGCAAATCGGGGTCTGTGCCACCAGGGCATACACATGGGACCTTATATAACAAATAATGAAAGCAAAAAAAAGGCCAAAGCCACGACTCACATGGTAGTGTACCTGCCTAGAAAGTGTGAGGCCCTTCATTCAACTCCCAGTACTGTCAAAAAAAATTACTTCAGCCCTCAGGATGGTCAGTAGTTAGCTATTATGCATCCCCTTGCCATTCTCTCTCTGAGTGAGTTAACAAACTGTACATACACTTTGCCTATTCTTCCCTCACCCTACTTTGCCCCCAACATTCAGATATCCTTTAGCAGCACAAGCCAGCTAGCCAACTGGATTGTGTTAAAGTTAGCCTCAGAAACACAGGAACCACAGTAACTGCTTAGAGACAGCCAGCAGCACAGACAAAATTGGAACCTATTAGGAAAATTCAGGATCTAGAGACACAGAGCTCCTTAAGTTCCAATACCAAAGGATCAGAAGCAGCACCAAAGTTGGACAGCAGGTGTCAAAGAAAAGATGTAAAGCAAAAAGCAGGTAAGAGACCTAACAACTCACCTTTAGAGCTCACTGAGGGCATGTAACTGGTTATTTTGAGCTTCTCTAAAGATAGAGACCTCCTGGTATCTTCTTAAATGGAGCCAAGAGTTGAACACCTAAGATTTATGGAATTCTTCCTCCTGTCCAGGCTGAGCAAATACCTTTTCTGATTTTATCCTGTACTTTCTGGGGGATCCAAACTGGCTTGACTCTCTCGCTTCTGGAGTGCAAGTGCTAATACAGGCTTGCCAAAAGACATAGTCGTGATTTGGAATGGCAGGTCCAATTTACTCTTGTTTAAGAAGTAATGCCTTAGTCACTTCAGATTTTTATCTGGCCAGAGCCTAGTACTTAAGCTGTCAACCTAGATAAAGATGCATACTTTCTAAATGAAAATACAAGATCATTTGAAAGTCTATTAAACACTTTTTTAGTTGGAGAGTAACTCAAAATTGCCAAGCAACTTTATTTTTTGATGCTTCTTTAATCATGAGATGACTCCAAATGGAGCCAGTTCAATAATTATATTTTGCAACTATCTTTTAAAAATGGGATGTTTAAAAATTGGGCATTTTTCAGTCCTTTCTCCAACTTCTTATAGAGGTTTTAAGATTTTGTCTTTGAAACATGTATCAGACTCTCAAATTAAACACCATCATTTAAAGAAACCCTAAAAGGTTTGGAAAGGGGGTCTATTGTAATCTTTACTTCTGAAGCTATCTGCACAGCTGCATATTTCACTGAATGGCTTCTAAAATGGATTTTCATGTCATACACCTAAAGAAGAAACAACAGTCTTTGTTCCGTGGAGCATTTCAGAAGAGTCACCGGTGTTAACAGGTGGAAACATTCCAGCTTTTGCTCTCAGGAAGAAAAGACCTATTGTGGCCAGTCACTGCCTCCTGAAAAGTAGCTGTGTTTATTCCTGGCCTTGCAAGCCAAGAAGTGAACTGTTTCCACAGAGCAGGTATCTGTGGACAATTAGCAACAAAATGGAGTCAAAGAGGCCCATAGAGAAGGGTTGGAGGTGCCCAGAGAGGCCTCTAAATAATCAGAGAGCTGACTATTTAGCAGCATGTTAAAATAAAAGCTCTCTCTCTCTCTTTCTCTCTCTCTCTCTCTCTCTCTGTGTGTGTGTGTGTGTGTGTGTGTGTGTGTGTTTCTCTCATTTGTTAACTTATAGGTAGGGACTTGAATCCTCTGGTAACTATACTCTTCATTTGTAGACAGATCTATACGTAAAACTAATTATTATCAAGTCTGCTGCATATAAGAATAGACTAGAACAAGCAGAATTAGTATTAATTCAGGTGTCTAATAGCTTTATGTTTACCAATACACAGGGTTTGAGCTCACAGCCTCAACTTTGCTTGGCTAGCATTCTACCACATGAGCTATACCTCCAGCCAAGCTTTTTGCTAGTGATTTGGGAGAAGTCTCACAGACTTTTGGGGGGGGGCAGGGGGGGAAGCGGATTTTAACTGCAATCCCCCCGATCTTAGCCTCTTGAGTAGTGATGATTAAAGGCATGAGTCACCAGTCCCTGGCTAATAGCTTTATCTTTGATATAGTCCAGCATACTTATCTCTCCAAAGAAAAAGAGAGTAGATCCCTTTCTTGTTTCTTTATCTGTACTTAACTAATTCTAGTTCTGATATTTTGTTCTCAATTTCAATTTGATTTCCTTTCTGAATCTGGACACCACAAGAGCTGAGAACTGTATCTTAAGATCTTTGAGAAGGAAGGGTGACTGCTTCAAAGTACTTTCTACTGACTTCAAATCTTCAGGCCCAGATAAATTACCTCGCAATGTGCAAAAAACAAGCAAATAGACAAACCAACCTAGCTAGTTCCCTCTTGAGATATTTGGAGACATCATCAAGATAAGAGAGCTATTGACCCTACAAACAAGCAAATGTTCCCCTTTCCTAACTAGAGAAATGATAGAAAAATAAGTTCAAGGCAAACCTCCAGAAAAGTCCAGACAGCTTATGAGACAGGAGAAAGAAAGAGAGTAAATGGTCCCTGGGGAGCAGCATGAGTTTGATACCAATGAATCAACCATTCTAGATTACTATTTTACTTCCTAGACTGGGTTATTAGCAGCTGTATTTCTTACTGAGTTATCAGATGTAAGAGAAAGCCCATATTTAAATCACAAAATCAACTAGATGGTATTTCATTTGCTTTCTACGTCCCAAGTCAGTTTATACAGCAATGAACTATTTGCTCATCAACTCTAAGTCAAATTCTGTTGTGTATCCATTCTACTGTCACCTACAGCAGAAGCTGAAACAACCTTTCAATTCCAATAAGATTGCCTCTGTTTTGGAATACTTCTAAATCCCTTCTTTAGAATGCCATTCTGAAGTTTACTTCTTTCTTCCTTCATAAGTAAGAAGTTATTGCCTTTTAGAGAATGAATGAATTTTGAGTCTTTTCAACCAGGTCCTTTTTTTTCCTTTTGCTGGTCCTAGGGCTTGAATTCTGAGCCTGAGTGCTGTCTCTGGGCTTCTTTTGCTCAAGAGTAGAACTCTACCACGTGAGTGACAGCACCATTTCAGACTATTTCTGTGATTAATTGGAGGTAAGAGACTCGTGGATTTCAGCTGGCTCCCGGCTTCAGCCAAGTCTTTTAAAAATAAACAAGTGGGGGGAAAAAGATGCGTTTGATCACTTGGTCAATAAAATGAAAATATGAGAAGAAGAGAAAGGCAAACACATAACCAAAGTGTGCTGATTCAGTTGTGGGTCTTGTAAATTGAACCTGAAAACAATCTTTAAAAAAGATGCATTAGAGCCAGGCACTTACTGGCTAGCTAGTAAGAAGGCTGAGACCTGAGGATCACTTTTTGAAACCATGCTGGGCAGGAAAGTCCATGAGACTTAGCTCTATCTAAACTTAAGTACAATTTTTTAAACACATGGGAACAAAAATGTACGTGTTTTTTGTTTTGTTTTGGTTTGGTTTTTTGCCAGTTCTGGGTTTGAACTCAGAGCCTTGGGGACTATCTCTGAGCATTTTTTTAATCTATTTTTTTATTTTTATTATAAAGGTGATGCGCAGAGGGTTACATAAGTCAGACTAAGAGTGCATTTCTGGGGCTGGGGATATGGCCTAGTGGCAGGAGTGCTTGCCTCGTATACATGAGGCCCTGGGTTCAATTCCCCAGCACCACATATACAGAAAACGGCCAGAAGTGGCGCTGTGGCTCAAGTGGCAGAGTGCTAGCCTTGAGCACAAAGAAGCCAGGGACAGTGCTCAGGCCCTGAATCCAAGCCCCAGGACTGGCCAAAAAAAAAAAAGAGTGCATTTCTTTTTGAACAATGTCACCCTTTCCCTTACTCTCTCTCAGTTTTTCCCTCCTATCCCACCTACATGTTGTATAGTTCATTTTCAACATAGAATCTAATGAGTACCACTGTTGCTTTGCTCAAGGCTAGTGCTCTACCACTTGAGCCACAGCTGGAGCTTCTGGATTTTTGGTGCTTAATTGGAGATAAGAGTCCCATGGATTTTCCTGCCTGGGTTGGCTTCAAACCTCAACCTTCACATCTCAGCTTCCTGAGTAGCTGGGATTACAGGTATGAGCTACTAGCACCCAGCAAAGTTAGATATTTTAAGTTTGCATCTTTCCTTGAATGATTTTAAAAATAAAACTGAAACCTTTACTCTAAGGGCAAAAAGATTCAATTACCAATAAATTCCACTTATATTCAAATATCTGTTGTACATGACTTTAACTGATTTTTTTTGTTAGTCCTGGGGCTTGATCTCAGGGCCTAGGCACTGTCCCTTGGCCTCTTTTGCTCAAGGTTGGCACTCTACCACTTGAGCCACAGTGTCATTTCCTGCTTTTTCTGTTTATATGGAACTGAGGAATTGAACCCAGGGCTTCATGCATGCCAAGAAAGCACTCTACCACTAAGCCACCTTCCCAGCCTCTCTTTCTATACTCTCTAGAAATAAAAAAAAAAAAGTAACAGCTATGAAAGAGATCACCCCACCAATCACCACGACATCACTTTATCACCTTCCAAGAACAATAGAAACTAACATTGTGTGTGTGTGTGCGTGCACGCGCGCGCATGAGCGTGTGCATGTGCACGTGCATGTGCACTAATATTAGGGCTTGAGCTTAGAGCCTAGGTGCTGTCTCTTAGCTTTTTCCACTCAAAACAGCTTACCACTTGAGCCGCAGCTCCACTTCTGGTTTGGGGGCTAGTTAATTGGAGACAAGGTTTGCACAGACTTTCTTACCCAGGATGGCTTTGAACCATGATCCTTAGATCTCAGCCTCCTGAGTACTTAGGATTACAGGTATGAGGTATGGGTACCCAATTGAAAACAAACATTTTTAAGATCCATTCTTTCTGGCAAGTGCTGAAAACAATGTAATAGATAATACTATTTCATTTTACCCCCTCAAAGAACTTATTAAGTTTCCCATGTACACACACACACACACACACACACACACACACACACACACACAGAGACAAAATATGGAAATAAAATATTTATTTACCTTCCCTGTGGACACTTTAATGAAAGAAAAAGAAAGCCTTGTAATACTGGGAAGGCACAGGCTTCCTTTCTGTAACTCTGCTGCAGGCATTGATTAGAGGACCAAGTCTGTCTGGAGTGTACCGTGTCAACCAGAGTGTTGACAAGAGTTCCTTAAGAGGACATGATCAGGGCTGAAAATGAACAAAACAAAGTTTAATAATAAAACTTCAGAGGAGATTTTTTTTTGACAAGGAGCCTATTCATTTCTCACTTTGTCTCAGGATGAAGCTCCCAGCCAGAAGAAGGCTGGGAACAGAACAAAAGTGGAGGTCACCACCTGAGCTCTCCCGGCTCTGAGGACCAGAGGATCCCTGCCTATGCCAAGAGGCAGCAATTCACAATTTCAGGAAACTCTCTTCACAAGGGACACAAGCTCTGCGGTACTTTTGGGGCTGTGCAACCTGGGGTCTCCACGGTGGTGTTCTGTTTTCCCATTCCAATGAATAAGCACTATAGAAGGACATCTGTCATAGAGCGTTGGTGCTGATAATACTGCAGGCTGTTTATCAAGAAAAGTGATTCATTCTGATGGACAGAGGTCATATCTTCTGGATGTCCTTCTTCCTTGCAGAATTCCAAGGTTAACACAGGGTATCCCATAGCAAGAGACAGGGAGCATGAGTGTGTGTGTGTGTGTGTGTGTGTGTGTGTGTGTGTGTGTGTCTGTGTGTGTCTGTGTCTGTGTCTGTGTCTGTATTTCTGATCACTCTCTCCCTTTTGTTTTTCTTTTTGGTCAGTCATAGAGCTTGTACTTAGGGTCTTGGCATGGTTCCTGAGCTCTTTTGCTCAATATTAGCACTCTACCACTTTGAGCCATAGCTCCACTTTCAGTTTTCTGGTTAATGAAGATAAGAGTCTCATGGACTTTCCTGACAGGGCTGACTTTGAACTGTGATCCTCCGATCTCAGTCTCCTGAGTTGCTAGGAAAACAGGCATGAGCAGGCTCTCCATCTTATAAAATTGCCACAGGATATACAAATATGGGAATTCCATCCTCCTGACTTTATTTAATTGTGATCACTTCCAAAGGGGCTTATCTCTTTATACCTTAGATTAACTTCCCACCCTCTTAATACTTCACAAGAGGATTACATTTCAAAACCAGTTTTTAGAGAAGAAAAAAATGTCCTTGATCAGAATAGGAGACCCTGGAGGGAACACTCTAGGCTTCTTTTTTTTTTTTTGGCCAGTCCTGGGCCTTGGACTCAGGGCCTGAGCACTGTCCCTGGCTTCTTCCCGCTCAAGGCTAGCACTCTGCCACTTGAGCCACAGCGCCGCTTCTGGCCGTTTTCTGTGTATGTGGTGCTGGGGAATCGAACCTAGGGCCTCGTGTATCCAAGGCAGGCACTCTTGCCACTAGGCTATATCCCCAGCCCCTACTCTAGGCTTCTTAACACTTGGTAAGTTTCATAACTAATTTGGTGCTTGACATTTTGATTTCAGTTTATTTTATGGCATCCTATAAGTTCCTATTAAAGACATTTGCCAGGGAACACCAGGATTCCCTAGAAATACTGAGTGTGTGAGGGAAACAGAGGGGAGTGTCATGCCTATAGCTCACTCAGACTCCCGAACAGCAAAGATTTCTTCAGGAAAAGGTCAATTTCATACAGACTCTGAGAATGCCATTCTTTTAATTATGTTTCCATAGGCAAACCATCCCCTTTTGAGAAAAATTAAGTTGTTCATTATTCTAAGTCATATATGGGGCCTGGTGACTACTTCCCATTTGTCCCTCCAGTCTGAAAACTAACACTACTTTCAAATTATTTACAGAATCCATAAAATGAATCTTTTCCTATGTGGTGCTCCAGTTTGGCTGTGACACGTCCTGCAAATACCATGTATTAAAGCCTTGTTCCCTAGAACAGCACTTCTGGGAGGTGGTGCAAACTTTGTGAGGCCTACCTTGAGGCTGGGTGTGCCCTCAGAGTGAACTGAAACCCTGGCCTCTTCCTCCTCTTCTCTCTTTTGCTTTCCCATCATAAGGTGAGTGTTTTAGTTCCTTCTTGTGCTCCTGGTCAGGATGTGCTGCCTTACCACAGGCTCAATAGCAATTCACCCTCCAACATTCTGAGCATAAACAAATCTTTTCACTGTATAAATGGACACTTATTATTTGTCACAAAAATGGAAAGCAAACCAATATACCTAGCCTCTACTCCAGACAAAAACAAACAAACCAGGATGTCTGAAAGTGAAGCCTACACAACTGTAGCCTTTAAATGTCTCCAAATGACTTTTCTGTGCACGGACTTCTGTCAAAGCAAGGAACAAGAGTTGGAGTCTCCACCTTAAGGAGTTTTCTTATTCCTCTTCTGATCTTAGCCTCAATGACAAAATAAACTTCCAAGGGTTTTCCCCAGCTGGAAGAACTCAGTTGTGAAATTAGAGGAGACACCAATAAGATCATAAAGATTATGAGATAAATAACCTCATCTAAAGCAAATGCTTATCAAATACTACAGTTGAGATGCTGGGAACACAAAATAAATAAGAACAAGATTTGGTCCTCAGAGAGTTTCTGCTCTACGTAGAAATACAGATAATGTGAGAGTAGTGCAAATGTAAATGTTCTGGAAGCACAAGCTTGGAAAAAAGAGAAAGTTTGGGATCCTCAGGAAGTGACTTTGGTCTTTGGGAAAAAGATCAGAAGGACTCCAAAGTATGCAATGGCTGGATTAAAGACACAGAAGTTAAAATGTGGATGTAACATGGAGGAATTATAGGACCTGGGCTCCGAAAATGGCCCATTGGGCTGGAAATTAAAATTAAAATTTGATGAAGGGTCTCAGAAGCCCCCACAAGGAATCAGTAGGCACCATGGAAGTCAGTGCGTCTGTATAATGTGTCTCTCCAACAAAGGTTTGAAACTAAATAACCCTACACACATAGTTGAAATAAATGGAAATAAGATCTATATGAACTTCGAGGTAGTTACTCTTCCTGCCTTCTGTTGGTCTTCTCTCCATCGAATCCCTTAGCACTTCTAGACATTATGCCATTCAGCAGAAAACTGAATGGACAGTAAACCAAAATTAGTCTTCCTACATCATGTGTAAAGGAAGAGTCTGGTGTTCTTACTGCTACTTCCTCTACTCCCTCTGAACACACCTATGTTGAATTTTTCTGCCTTCTACATACATTCTCTCTGTCCAGGATGTCCTTCCTTTGCTTCTCTCATAATTCCAATGTACTAACTAAACTCTAAGTCACTAGTTCTGTATATAGTTCTTATTAATTATATTTCATTTATTAATATGTCTTTCTTTCCCTCCAGATGGAGTCCCTGGGGGAAAGGAAGAGGATCTTTGTAAACTTTTGTTCACCAGTGCTGACATGCCAGTAGTACTGACTTACTAGGTGTTAGGAAAGCTCAAAGTTGCCAATTATGTCCTTTCATGTGTAAGTACTGAAACTCAGGACATTTTTCTTTCACATTTAAGATTATTCACTCAAGATCTACACAGTGCTTCCCTGAAATATTGACGTGCAGAAGCAAAATGACAGTTGTTGAACCTGTCAATTTATTTCTATGGAAAAGCACTAGCATCCCTTTAGTAATAATCTGTCAAAGGAATACTAACACTAATATATCTTTGGCTAGTGCAAATATAAATATCACTCAAAAAGCTTGGACTAAGCATGGAAGCCCATAGAAGCAGGGAGTCATTCCCTGAGGAGAGTGACAATGGGATTTAGGACTTGCTGGGCTGCTAAGGGGGAGGGTAGGCCCTTGGTGGGTTTTGTTGATTTTCAATTCCTTCAATGTATTCCACTAGTTGGAGGATTAAAAGGTTTACTGGTGAGAGTGTCAGTTGTCAAAAGACTGAGGATAGATTCTATAATCCTGTAAAAGAGCCCTGGAAGCTTTCTCCTACAGGAAGGCAGAAATAATTTTGGCCTTTGTTATGCTCACTTGGTCCTTCTATAATAATCCTGCTGCCCTGGAAGAAATGGAAAGGTTCAATGACCACATTTTTGCACTGTTGCTCTTGTGCTCTATTTGTAAGATGCTATGTCAATTTCTCCTTGCAGTTCTATTACTTTTTGCTTCAAGTATTTTGACGCTCTGCCATTAGGTGCATACACATTAAGGATTGTTATCATCTCTTTATCTTTAAGTAATGTGCTTTTCTTCATTCTGGATCATTTTGCTTGATGTAAAGTCAGCTTCTTTTGAAATTAATGTAGGTGTTCCACCTTCCTTTTAATAGTATTAGCATGTACTGTGGGTACATTGTGTCTTTCTCAAGAATTCAAGTGGTATGTGGAAATGTAACAAAGAATCCTCACCCCATTAAAAAAAGTGATATGTGAAGTATTAACATGTGGAACCAAGAATATAGCTATATCAGGATACAGAGTCTTTAAAAGATAATTAAATTACAATGAGGTCATTAGGGTATTGTTACTGGAAAAGTTAAAAGGTTTAAAAGTACTTAAGAGACAAAAAATACACCCAGTTACTGTAACAAAATGTAGACAATAATGTTTTAAAATATATTCACATTACCATAAGGTGGTCACTTGGAAGAAGGGGACATTAAGACTGGAGATTATAGAAATATTAGCAAGGACACATTTGAAAAGGACATGGGAAGAAGAGTAGATTTAGATACACTAAGAAGAAGGGGCAACTGGTAGAGAATATTCTAGATAAAACGCATAGGCAGAAGTGGCATAAATAATCCCAAGAATTTCAATTTGAGCAGGACAAAGAATGTGGGAAGCAATGTTCTGGGACATAAAGTTTAAAAGCAGACTCATGCCTGTAATCCTAGCTACTCAGAAGGCTGAGATCCGAGGATCACAGCTTGGAGCTTGCCCAGGCAGAAAAGTTCAGGTGACTCCAATTAAAACATCATAAAAGCTCAAAATGGAGCTGTGGCTCAAATGATAGAGCACTGGCCTTGAGCAAAAGAGCTCAGGACTAAGCTAGGCTAAGAGTAAAAGCCTCAGGACTGGGGAGAGAAAAAGGAAAAGAAGAAAGATAAAAGCAGGATTGGAGCTACGAGGCAGCTGAGATCCTCCCTAGTAGACAAAGAAAAGACACTATTTACCAAACAACCAGTAAAAAAAAAAGCTGGAAGTAGAGGTGTGGCTCTAAGGTAAACAGCCTTAAGCGCAAAAGCTAAGTGATAGGCTCCCCAATACTGGTTGGGGGGGTGGTGGAAAGGAAAGAAAAGAAAAAAGAAAAAAATGTGTTGGGCCCTTGGGAGTTTCTACTCCCATTTCTACTGTTCATCTAGAATGTAACATTGTTTGATTTTCATGATAAAACCTAGGCACTACAAAATCCAAAACACCTTGTAAGTTGCTACAGTTTAAATAAAATTTAATATGATTTTATTGCTAAGCATGTTTATGTAATATGGAGGTCAGATCTGGCCAGTGCCATCATTGGCTGTTGAGGGGTGTCAGATCGACTCCATCTCAGATTAAAGAGAGCAGAAGCCAACTCCATCTTCACTAAGATCTCCCCCGCCCTATCCAGGGAAGTTCCCCTTCTCTGTGATAAGATTGTGTAAACTGCTTGACCACCTGAGTAGTGGAATGCTCAAGGTTAAACCTGTGCCCTCCCATGAGTAGGCATATCCGCCTGCATCATGTGAGCCCCGCCAAATCCATGCGCCAAGTCTAACTACCATGATAGGTTGGTATGAGGCAGATTGTAACTCCATTGGCCACCTGCATGTGACCCAGCATGCTCTGTAAGTGTCGTAACCTCATTGGCCACCTGCATGTGGCAGGCTTGACCATGTGGTATTTGCCTTTATAACCCAACCCCAAGCATGGCCCGGCCTGCGGTCCCAGAGTCTAGGCTGTGGCCCTGGCCGATCAGCCTGCTTTTTACCGTTGTGGTTCCAGCTCCCGAGTCTGGGCCGTGACCCTGACAGGTCAGTATACTTTTTACTTCCCCAATAAATCCATCTTTTTACTTGAGACTGTCTCTGAGTAGTGGACTCTTGGAGGGATGGGGAAATCCCCCCACCCTCGGACCCCATTACATAGTGGTCCCCTCCCTTGGGGGGGAACCCCATTAGAGTTTACTGTGTTTTAATACCAAATATGTGAAAAGGTGTATCTTGGAGGGACAGAAAGGATATAAAGAATTAAAATCGTAAGTGTCCTGTTGATGAATTTTTGCATATATAATCTTACCAGATAGCAGCCTATGCTAATCCTACCCTAAAGGGTCTCAGCTGACATGATGATGGAATCGGGAGCCACAAAGAAGCTGAACACATTCAGAACTGGAGTAGATATTTCAGTAATTCTTAGGTAGAGAAAGATCCTAGTAAAGGTATTGGCTTTATCTTTTCCATTTTCTTAAGCGTTGCCTACAGTTTGAGGAGGGAGGGAATCATTTTTTTTGTCTCTCCTGGGGCTTGAACTCAGAGCTTGGTCTCTATCCCTGAGCTCTTTTGTTCAAGGTTAAACTATTACACTTTGTTTTGTTTTGTTTTGTTTGCAAGTCCTGGGCCTTGGACTCAGGGCCTGAGCACTGTCCCTGGCTTCTTTTTGCTCAAGGCTAGCACTATGCCACTTGAGCCACAGTGCCACGTCTGGCCGTTTTCTATATATGTGGTGCTTGGGAATCGAACCCAGGGCTTCATGTATAGGAGACAAGCACTCTTGCCACTAGGCCATATTCCCAGCCCCCAAACTCTTACACTTTGAGCCACAGCTCCACTTTTGGTTTTTGAGTGGTTAATTGGCAATAAGAATCTCACAGGAACTTTTCTGCCTTGGATGGCTTTGAACTGCAATCCTTAGATCTCAGCCTCCTGAGTATCAAGGATCACAGCCATGAGGCACCAGCATCCGGCCTAGCTCTTTCTTCATATCACTTGTCTACACTGTCTACATAGGAAATATGTGCATGACTTTGGTTAGCACTTCCCTAGCCTCAGGTCCTCAGCTACTCCCACTAGCCCCCAGATCCACCCATATCTAATGAGCCACTCCTACTCACTACCTACCTACTTCCCCATTACCCCCAAAAAGAGAGAAGCTGCCACCTCTATAAGGTGCAGATGCCATGTACCTCCCTCTCCCGTGGCAACTATGGTCCTGTCTGTGATAATCTCTGCATGGTCCCCTGGGATGGATGGCTGGGACATATCCTTTCAACTTCCTCTGGTGGTTGTTGAGCAGAGCTTTTTCGCTAAACAAGTTATCAAACTATTTCAATTCATTCTCATGAATATTCCAAGAAATCACTAACAATATCAGAAAAGAATATTTTTCTTTCCTAAATGCACACTTTCTGTTTGGCCTTACTAGGATCAGGTAATAATCTAAGGAAAACTCTGTCTTGTAAGCAGCGGGTTTATGTGCCAAGTTGGAAGAAAAAAAAAGAAAGAAACCACACTCCCACACCCTATGTCTAAATATTTGAAGATTATAAATCAAGCTAACCAGCTATTATATTAGAAAGATTTTATCCTCCTACATGGCACACCTATGTTATAGCAAATATACATGTAAACACCTAGATCAGGTTTGTAAGGTCCTCTCCCTAAGGGCTACATGCAGATGCCCCTTGGTGGTAGATCCTTAGGTAAAGTCTCCAAGAGGTCTCCTGAGGTTGGGGCTGGACAATAATAAAAAGAAAAATATTACTGAAACGAAAAGAGAAAAATTGGTTGCTAATGGCTTGGAGGACAAAGGGATGGGGTAGAGAGGTGTGTGGAAGGCAGCTGGCTCAGTGTTACTGTAACTCACTCGGGTCTTCAGGTATTCGAGACAGCTTTACCTTGGTAGGCCCAAGGGAGGAACAGGTGTACCTCGAAGTCAACGTCGGAATAGCTGGGGATATGGCCTAGTGGCAAGAGTGCTTGTCTCATATACATGAAGCCCTGGGTTTGATTCCCCAGCACCACGTATACAGAAAATGGCCACAGGTGGCACTGTGGCTCAAGTGGCAGAGTGCTAGACTTGAGCAAAAAGAAGTGCTCAGGGACAGTGCCCAGGCCCTGAGTTCAAATCCTGTGAATGCCAACGGGGGCAAGCCATCCCAGCAACAAGCACCTAGACCACTGGGACTCAGCCAGTTCCGGGAACAAGTATCATGGAGTGGAGTAAGAGGAAAGTGATCGCATCCAAAATGGAGTCACTTCTTCCAGGCTTCATTCAAGGACTGGCATCTACCACCAAGGGACCCTGCTGCTCGCCTTCTCCAGGAGGGGCCACATTTCTGCCTTTTACCCCTAATGCCGATGCCCCTTGCCAGCAGGAAACAGCCAAAGAGAGTCTTCATCCTTTTTCATCTATTAAAAGGCTGGAATGTAAGGTCCTCTCCCTGAGGGTTCCATGTAGATGCCCCCACCTCATTAAGTCTCCACCCAGTTACCTGGGTAACCTGCAAACCTGGAGGCAGTTACCTCCCCTTTCCCTGAGGTCACATCCTAATCCACCTGGCCACACCCCTGCCCTAAATATAAGGCAGGGCTGGGTGGGGGTCTCTGTCTCTGTCTCTCCCTCTCTCTGTCTCTGTCTGTCTCTCTGTCTCTCTGTCTCTCTCTCGCCATGGATCATCTCGGCCACATATATGCCCCTTCTATACCAACGTTAACTTCGAGGTACACCTGTTCCTCCCTTGGGCCTACCAAGGTAAAGCTGTCTCGCATACCTGAAGACCCAAGTGAGTAACAGTAACACTGAGCCAGCTGCCTTCCACACACCTCTCTACCCCATCCCTTTGTCCTCCAAGCCATTAGCAACCAATTTTTCTCTTTTCGTTTCAGTAATATTTTTCTTTTTATTATTGTCCAGCCCCAACCTCAGGAGACCTCTTGGAGACTTTACCTAAGGATCTACCACCAAGGGGCATCTGCATGTAGCCCTCAGGGAGAGGACCTTACAAGGTTCAAATTCAGAATATTCAAGAAACACATCTTCCTGTTGAACTTTAGGCATCCTTTTCAGGGGCTTATTGCCAATAACCAATACTTGGAAAGATTTTTGTGTGTATGATCCTAGGGCTTAAACTCAGGGCCTGGGCCTGTCTGTCTCTGGAGCTTTTCCTGCTCAAGGCTAGCCAGCACTCAACTACTTGAGCTACAGCTCCACTTCCAGCTTAATTGGAGCTTGGTGCTTAATTGGAGATGAGAGTCTCACACACTATCCTGCCCATACTGACTTCAAACTGAGATCCTCAGGACTCAGCCTCCTGAGTAGCTAGGATTACAGGCAAGAGCCACTGTTGCCCAGCATAAGATCTTTTTTTTTTTTTTTTTGGTTTTTTTTTTTTTTTTTTGGCCAGTCCTGGGCCTTGGACTCAGGGCCTGAGCACTGTCCCTGGCTTCTTCCCGCTCAAGGCTAGCACTCCACCACTTGAGCCACAGCGCCGCTTCTGGCCGTTTTCTGTATATGTGGTGCTGGGGAATCGAACCTAGGGCCTCGTGTATCCGAGGCAGGCACTCTTGCCACTAGGCTATATCCCCAGCCCCCCAGCATAAGATCTTTAACTGATTCTTGAATAAACAGTCCCACTCAAGCTATGGTATTACTTAATTCTTTAATTTTTCTCCTTAGAGTTAAAATTCAATGAACATCCTATTTTTTGGCTAATTGTAGCAAACAAATATCCCTCTCAAAAGAAAGTCCAAATTATTTAATAAATGTTATGCACTTTGCCTTCTCCTCACCTTCCACTCCCCTATCCCCTATACCTTGGAGGTGCTGGGAATGGAATCCATGCTAGGTAAACTCTACCACTAAACTCCACCCTCAGCCCTAATCTTTCATGGTCCACAATTTCTATCTCCACTTCCATTCCACTGGCAGACCTTAAAAAGTTTCCTTAGAAATGGTTCGAATATCGAATATCAGTTAGACTGTGGAGTGTGTGTGTGTGTGAGTGTGTGTGTGTGTGTGTGTTCCAGTACAGGGGCCTGAACTCAGGGCCAGGGTACTGTCGTTCAGCTATTTTTACTCAAGGTTGGCTATCTACCACTTGGGCCACAGCTCCACTTCTGGCTTTTTGGTGGCAAACTGGGGAGAAGAGTCTCATGGATTTTTGTGTCTGGGCGGGCTTTGAATCCTCAGGTCTCAGCCTCCTGAGTAGCTAGGATGACAAGCATGAGCACAGATGCCAGGCTCTGTCAGACTTTTGAAAACAATACCATCAGTGGATAGCCTCAGCAAGTCATTTAAATGTTCCGATACATATTTTAAAAGGGCTGGGTCTGAAAGTTAAACTACCTAGAGAGACCCATGACCTACAGACAACTTCAGCAACTGGTCTAACTGGAAATTAGGAAAATAAAACTTAGAAGTTAGCTTTGTCACAAACGGGGGTGAGCTGGAGTGAGTCACCCCAAACGACTGAGTCTCAGAGTCATTATCTATAAAACTAGAATAAGGATGTTGCTTCAAGTTAAAAAAAAAATCACAACCTGTCTGTGGCAGTTAAGACACCTCTGCCTTTGACCACCTCACAGGGCTTTGGGGCAAAGGGAAGAAGGCACAACCTCTCTGAGCTTGGTTATCCACACATGTTAAGAAAGCTAGCTCACACACACACAGCTAGCTCACCAATAAAATTATAGGAGGAATGGAAGAAAATGTGCAAGGAAACTGCGAGATGCGGAGTTATACAAATGTCAATTGTCTTAAAATATAGGACCCCCTCCCCCTCCCCCTCCCCACACATACAAAACCCATCTTTCCCCTCCGTACATCACCTTTCCAATGACAGTAATAAATACATAAACAAAAACTAAACTCCTCTTTTCCTGACTCGGGTTTCCCAACCCCACATAAAGTAAGATCACTTTTTGGAAAGCTTTCTTTGACCCAGAGCCACGCCCTGGTTTGCTGTTTCCCAGGCACTACCTCAGTCCTTTATCAATCGGCCCCCTGGGACCTCCCTCAGGGAGGCGTGGCCACGACCGCCCCGCCCCTGGCGTCCTCTGGCTTAGAGCGACGCTCCGCCCCCTCCCTCTGGCGCCTGCGCAGTGCGCACGGACCGGCCTAGCGCGCCCCGGCGGGAGGTAAGGGGTCCCCTGGAGGGCGCCTCGCTGGGCGTCAGGTCTGGACGGGCTGGGTGGGCCTGGCCGACCCCGCGAGGGGGAGGAGGGGCGCCCGCCGGGAAGCGGGGCAGCGGATCTCAAGTGTGGACGACCTGGGAGTTCCTCGCGTTTCGGTGTGGGAGAGCTAGAGCTTGTAGGGAGGCCGACCCGGGGAAGCTTGCTGGCCTCCCGGGGTCGGGGGCTGGAAAAGTTTCCGGGTCTGCCGGGCTCCCGTGGTGCCCGGTGCGCCCCCGAGTTATCAGGGTCGCCAGCCTCGGGGTGAGGGGTCCGGGAAGCAAGGGCACGCCCATCTGTCTGTTGGTTAGTGGGGCGTTTGGTGTGTGTGGCCCTGGCACGCCGGGGGTGACCCTGTGACGATGACGCGACGTGCGGGGACTGGGCCGGGAGGACTGAGGGGAGGCTGGGTGTCCTGTCAGCCAGACTGGGCGAGGTATGGAGGGTCTAGGGGGGTCCTGTCAGCCAGACTGGGGGTGTGGGGGACCCCGGAGTGTCCTGTCAGCCAGACTGGGGGAATGGGGAACCCGAGTGGACTGTCAGCCAGACTGGGTGTGTGGGGGGGGGGGGAGAGGGGGTGTCCCAGGGTGTCCTGTCAGCCAGACTGGGGTTATAGGAGACCCCAGAGTGTCCTGTCAGCCAGACTGTGGGGGGAGGGTCCCGGGGTGCCCTGTCGGCCAGACCGAGGGTATGGGGGACCACAGAGTGGCCTGTCAGCCAGAGTGGAGGTGTGTGGGGTGCTGTCAGTCAGACTGGAGCATGGGGGACCCCAGCGTGTCCTGTCAGCCAGACTGAGGGTGTGGGGGACCCCGGAGTGTCCTGTCAGCCAGAGTGGGGGCTTGGGAAGACCCTGGAGTGTACTGCTAGCCAGTCTATGGGCTTGTGGGGACCCTGGGCTGTACTGTCAGTCAAACTAGGGAGTGTTGGGGAGGAAACCCCGGAATGTCAGTCAGCCAGACCTGGAGGTGGTCTGCAGAAGCCCCCACACTTGGCTGCCTCCTCAGGTTTCCAGAGGCAGAGAGGGGAACCTACCACTGTGTGGACCAAATAAAGGCCTTGATTTTGCTCTCCCAGTTCTGTGCCCCTTGTAGCAAGCCAAACGCAAAGGGACACCCCGAGGAAGGCAGATGGGTGCCCCCAGCATACTCAGTTTCTAATTTATCTCTAGACTAATGGAGGTGTTTATTACTTTTGGAGAGTGGTGTTGCTAGCTGCTTTTGACTTTTTTTCTTCTCTTCTGGGAAATGGGGCTTTGAGTCATTTGCTTAACCTTTGAATCCTCTTCAGGAGCAGGAGTGTTAGGTTACCCACCTCACATAAGTTGTAAACATTAAAGTTTATAAGGCACCTGGCACCCCTCTCCCACCACCCAGACCCCATTATTGGAACGGCAAGTTATCAGTGCTGTGAACATGACTGCAGTTCTTTGGTTACTGAATGTTCCTACCTTCCTTCCATGGAATATCAATTCTTGTACATGAACAAAAAAAAAAGAATCCCTGCTTGTTTTGAAATAATTTTTACAACCACTAAAAACTGCAAAAGTAACACAGAATTCCTAATAGATTCTCTTAATGCTAAAGTGCCACACCACCTTACAATCATCAAAAGCAAGGAATTGATATTAGAATAGTATTGTCAACTGAATGTCTGTCTTCTGAGTCTATCATGTTTCAATAGTAATATTCTTTCTGTATTCTAGGATCCAGTTTAAGACCATACACTGCATTTAGTTGACATAGTTCTGTCACCTTTTCTAATCTGTGATGATCTTTTCATGTCTTTATGACCTTTACCTAAAAAAAGGGGGGGGGTGCTCAACTGCTCATGATGTAGCCTGTCCCTTAAATGATGTTTGTACTGTGGTTTGTCATGATGTGATTAAGGGTATGTATATATGTGTGCATTGTTGTTAAAGATACCACAAAAATGTATGTGCCCTTTTCAGTTTATCCTGTTAGAGTATATGCTATGACTTACTGCTTGATCGCTTGGTTAAGATGGTTTATGTAGGGCTGGGGATATGGCCTAGTGGCAAGAGAGCCTGCCTCATATACATGAGGCCCTGGGTTCGATTCCCCAGCACCACATATACAGAAACTGGCCAGAAGTGGCGCTGTGGCTCAAGCGGCAGAGTGCTAGCCTTGAGCAAAAAGAAGCCAGGGACAGTGGACAGTGCTCAGGACTGTGCCCAGGACTGGCCAAAAAAAAAAAAAAGATGGTATATGTAGGGCTGGGAATGTGGCCTAGTGGCAAGAGTGCTTGCCTCGTATACATGAAGCCCTAGGTTTGATTCCCAAGCACCATATATATAGAAAACAGCCAGAAGTGGCGCTGTGTCTCAAGTGGCAGAGTACTAGCCTTGAGCAAAAAGAGGTCAGGGGCATTGCTCAAGGCCCTGAGTCCAAGGTCCAGAACTGGCAAAAAAAAAAAAAAAAAAAAAAAAAAGATGGTATATGTAAGGTCCCCCCTCTGGGAGGGCTCCATTTAGGTGTCTCCCACCTGTTTAAGTCTGTACCCAGTACCTGCATTACCTAGGTAACTGGCACACCTGGAGGCAGTTACCTCTTCCTTCTCTGAGGTCAGATCCAATCCACCTGGCCATATCTCCCACCTTTTCCTATATAATCGGGCTCTCCACAGCCCCAGCTCTCTTTCCTTTTCTCTCTCACTCTCTTGCTTTTTTCTCTCTTTTTCCTTTCTTTTCCCTCTGTCTCCTCATGCCTCCATCTTATGTAGGCTGGAAGTTTGCTTTCCCCCCAATAAACTCCTGAACCGTGTGGTAGGTTTCCTTTCTGGCAAACCTTACAGTATTTTGGGTAAGTCTCTAATACAAACCTTTGTAGAAAATATCATAGGGAAACCTTTAGGCTTTGCAAACATCCTGTATTTCCTCTAACTTTCCCTTGCTAAATTTAGCATCCATTGGGTCTTGCCTTCAGTCATTTTTACTGTGGTATTCTAATGGTGATTTTTCTATTTTTCTTTCTTCCCTTCTTTTTTTGGTCCGTTGTGGGGGCCTCTGGGCCCCCACAACTCTGGGCCTGGGTGCTGTTCCTGAGCTCAAGGCTAACACTCTACCACTTGAGCCACAGCATCACTCCCAGTTTTCTGGTGGTAAATTGGAGATAAGAGTCTATGAAAAAAAGAAAAAAAAGAGTCAATGGAGCCTCCTGAGTAGCTAGGATTACAGACCTGAGCCACTGGCACCTGGCTGTAATGGTGATTTTTCTATTTTTCTCCTTTATTAACTGGAATTACTCTGTAAGAAGGGACTGTCCATTCTCTCCATTCATTTTTATTCAATTTTTTACTTCTCCAGGATAGACTTGTAGTTGTTGTTTTGTTCACTTGTTGGTTTCACTGCTTAAATTTTTGGAATTTTGATCATTGGCAATAACACACACACACACACACACACACACACACACACACACACACTTTACTTTGTTTCCCTTTGGAATGAATGCCTATATTCTTTGTAAAGACCTTTTTTTTCCTGGCTCTTTCCCGCCTTCCACTCCCACCCCCCCAGTCATAGAATCAACTTCTCCAAGACCCTCTGGTTTCTTCTTGTACTGTTTCTGCTTCTTTCTCTCCCTTCCCCTTCCCTCCTCTTCTCATTTCTCCCCTCCTTTCCACCTTTTCTTTCTTTCTTGTTTTACTTTTGGAAAATGGTATTTAGGCACCAAGATTAGTGTAGTGGGTGTGGTCATTGCTATTGGAGTGTCGTTGCTTTTAGAGCCTCACAGAAGATAGTGTATCTGTAGACACACCCAAACATATAACATTGACATTTCTGAATTCATTCATATGTATATTTTTTAAATAGCAGAATGTCATTTCAGTAACTCTGAATCTGTTCTAACACTACCAGGTTATTTCTAGTTTGTTCCTTATTGGTAACTTCTTTCTTTGACAGTGAAAAGTCTGGCTCTTACATTCTATGAAGTATTTCTTTTACTCAATCCCAGTATGCACATAAAGTAATTTCAAGAGTTCTAATCTATATCCATGGCAGAAGCAAATTTACTTGCATATAATACTCTTGTTTTTTGTTTGCTTTACAGTATTCAAAGAGGATATTGTTTTCTGAAGTTACATAAATTACTTCTACACTTACTTCCATATATAATGCAGTCTTATTTTTGAAAATTTATATTTCATTTGGGATTTTCCCAACATCCAATTGTTTTAAATTTTTGTATACATTCACTTTTAGTGAATTTACATATGATTGTAGACATATTCATTTTTAGTGAATTTATGTATGGTTTTAGTAGCATCCACTCTGTGGTATGCAGCTCTATGAGTTTTGACAAGTGAATATAGTTAGTAGTGTGTGTACCGACAGAATCATGTTGACAGAACAATTTCATTACCCAAAATATTTCTACATTTTTCTAAATATTAAAAATATAGGGGCTGGGGATTTAGCTCAGTGGAAGAGCGCCTGCCTAGTGAGCACAAGGCCCCGAGTTTGGTCTTCAGCTCTGGAAAAAAAAAATCTATAAAAATACAGCCACTTAACAAGTTCTGGGATTTTTTTGTGTGTGTATTTATATAGTCTGTCCTTAAACTTATTTAAGGAAGACCTTAATGTAAGTGTACTTGTTAAACTTTGTGTTTTAATTATATCAGAAATCTATTCTACTTTTTTTTTAACTGGTTCTGGGGCTTGAACTCAGAGCCTGGGCTCTGCCCCTGAGCCTCTGTGTGCTCAAGACTAGCACTCTTCCACTTGCACCACAGCACCACTTCCAGCTTTTTCTGTTTATGTGGTACTCAGGAATCGAACCCAGGGCTTCATGCATGCTAGGCAAGCATTCTGCCACTACGCCACATTCCCAGCCATATATTCTAATTTTATGACTGAAAAATCAAGAAATCGAGGAGGTAACAAACAGTACATTTCTTGTTTGTTACCTCCTCGATTTCTTGATAAATGTACCCAAGGCCTAATGTATGAAACTGTAACCTCTCTGTACATCACTTTGACAATAAATAAGAAAAAAAATCAAGAAATCTTGGTACATACACACTACACACACACATTCACTCATTATGCAATCTCACTTTCTTTTCTTATATTGTTGGGCCAGTACTGGGGTTTGAACTCGGGGCCTCATGCTCTCTCTTGGCTATTTTTCTCAAGGCTGTCACTCTACCACTTGAGACTATTTTTTTTTCACTAATCAAATATGTAAGAAGAATGGTAAAGCCAAGTAAATTGGTTGGGGTATGGATTAATGGACATTGTGATAACTTGCAGGTAGGAATGTAAATAAGCACAATCTTGTGTGGTACAAATTGGCAATGTATATATTAAAAAAAATTCTACCTGAGCCAGTGACCCATGCCTATAATCATGCCTGTACTCCTAGCTACCTGGGAGGCTAAGAATGGAGGATTGAAGTTTGAAGTCAGCCTAAGTGTAAAAGTTTGAGAGACCCCCTTTTCGGCCCACAGCTGGGCACAGTGGCTTGTGCCTGTCATCCCAAGCTATAGCAGAGTCTAAGGTTGGGAGGGTCATGGTGCCAAGCCAACTCAACTATGAAAAATTCGTAACTCTACAGAAGGGAAGCTGTATGTGATGGCATACTCCTGTAATCCCAGCAGTGTTTGGAGACCTAAAACTAGGGAGGTGGGGGTCAGGTAGGAAGTGAGGTCATATCCTAAAACTATCCAGCGACAAACAAGATGTGGTTCTGCAGTATCATACAAACCTATCAAGTGCGAGGCTCCGGATTTAGAAACTCAGTACCACACAAACACATGTATTTATTTAATATTTCCATTTCTAGGTATTTGTTTTAAAGAAATAATCATAGGTGGCAGCATGGATTTCTGTGTAAGGAGAGTACTTACACTATAGTTTATAGTAGTGGAAAATTGGAATAAACTGAAGTAGCTAACAATAGATGATTAGATTATGAAGCATATAATGTAATACTGTGCTGCTATAAAAAGTTGCATGGGAGAAAATTTATTTACATGGAAACATTTTTCTTATGCTTAATCATGTTATTCAAAAATCCTTTCTTTTTCTTCATTTATTTATTTTATCCAGCAGCAGTTGAAGTATAAGCGAATATAAATTAATTACTCCTGTTATTTCATTACTTTGGATTTAATTTCTCTATTGTTAAAATATCCCCTTTAGAATGATTTATACCATTTCATTTGTTTGGTGGGGGGCAAGGAAGAATTCAACCTTTTAGTAAGTATTTAATTGACCACTTATTGCCTACCAAATAATATATTAGAGTCTAGGGATTCTGTGGTATAACAAAATGAAATGACTCCCTAGTTAAAAGATACACACTTATATAAGTCTTTTTTAATAGTTCTTTTAATGAGTACCTTGGTAATAAGCTTAGTTTTTGTATGTCAGAGATTGATTATTTTGCCTGTACTATAACTGATAATTTTTCTGGGTTTGCCCTAACCTCCTCTTCTCAGCACTTTGAAGACTTTCTGGTCTTTTGATATTCTAATCTTTGATGTAGAGTTCCTTGCTTTGGTTCTTTTTCTTAATAAGCATTGTATCTCTGGATTTCTTTTATGTTTTTTTTTTCTTTGTCCTTGATGTTCTGCAATTTTCTTTCTTTGGGGTTTAGGTAAGTTTGTGGGTTTTTTTTTGGGGGGGGAGGCTAGTCCTGGGCCTTGGACTCAGGGCCTGAGCACTGTCCCTGGCTTCTTCCTGCTCAAGGCTAGCACTCTGCCACCTGAGCCACAGCGCCCCTTCTGGCCGTTTTCCATATATGTGGTGCTGGGGAATCGAACCAAGAGCTTCATGTGTAGGAGGCAAGCGCTCTTGCCACTAGGCCATATTCCCAGCCCGGTAAGTTTGTTTTTTATTTATGCTACTTGGAGTTTATGTGCCTTTACAGTGAGACCTTATATCATAATTCCCAGCATATTCTCTTTGACTAATTTTAATATTTTCATTTGTTTGTTTTTTTCCTCTCATTACTTTCTGCTTTTATTGATCCTATTTTATCTATCTATCTATCTATCTATCTATCTATCTATCTATCTATCTATCTATCTATCTTTGACCAATCCTGGGGCTTGAACTCAGGGCCTGGGCACTGTCCCTGAGCTTCTTTTGCTCAAGGCTAGCCACTCTACTACTTGAGCCACAGTACCACTTCTGGCTTTTTCTGTTTATGTGATACTGAGGAATTCAAGTCAGGGCTTCATGCTTGCTAGGCAAGTATGCTACCACTAAGCCACATCACCAACTACTATAATGTTTGTAAATATATTTTTAATCTTTTTTTCTTCTATGTCCTAAGTGACATCTTCCATTCAATAATTCTCTCTTCAACTATGTAGTTTCCTGTTTAGCTCATTGCTCAAGGTCATTCTAGAATTTTCACTTGGTTTATATTCATATTGGCCTGTTAGTTGTTTCATAACATTATTTAAAATTCTTCTGTATCTTTGGATGTTTTCAAATGTGCTTGTATTGCCTTTTTTCTTTAGATTACTTTTTGTCCATTTCCAGCCCCTTAGTTGTAAATTGTCCTGTTTTGTTGGGTGTTTGTTGTTGTTTTTTAATGTGTACCCAGTCCTGTTTTGTTTGGTATTTAGAGTTGTAGTTGTTAATTTGCAGAGTGATAGATCTCTTTGAGAGACTCCTAAAAACAATGAGTCATAAAAATTTAGAAATTCATGAAATCAATTTAGATCATCACTATGAACCCTGGGCTAAGAAATCATAACCCAGTGGGATTAACATCATCATCTTATTGTTATTTTTAATCTGGGAGAGCTTGTGGCTAATGAGATGGTGTGAAGGCATGGTATGAAGCACTGATTTTCAGTTTTGGTGAAATGGTGGAGCTCATTACTCATAAATGATCTGAAAAGCAAATTAACTCCACAAAGTGGAAACAAGGTTTTTTTTTTTCTTTTTTGCTGTTTTTGGTTTTTCTGTTTTTGTTCTCTTTGTTCATTTATATATCTGTAGGAAGGTAAAAGGAGACACAGAAATGGAGGGACAAAGGGTGAACAAATGCAGCGGTGGTACTCACTGGACACTACAGTGGAAATGTACTATACAACATGTGGGTGGGGCTCAGAGAGAAAAACTGGGAGACAGCAAGGAAGACATGACACTGTCCAAAAAAAATGTAATCTTTTTTTTTTTTTTGCCAGTCCTGGAGCTTGAACTCAGGGCCTGAGCACTGTCCCTGGCTTCTTTTTGCTCAAAGCTAGCACTTTGCCACTTGAGCCACTGTGCCACTTCCCGGTTTTTCTGTTTATGTGGTACAGAGGAATTGGACCCAGGACTTCATGCATGCAAAGCAAGCATTCTACCACTAAGCCCTATTCCCAGCCCAAGAAGTGTATTCTTTACCTAACTTATGTAACTGTAACCCCTCCGCACATCACCTTTATGATAACAATAAAACTTTTTTTTAAATCTGAAAAGCTCAGTTTGTAAAAATAGATGTAACTTTTCTCCAATTAAAGCCAGTGTATAGTCCTGGAGACTTCCAGACCCTACCCTGTCCTATTGTGCTGTTAGAATACTGTTGGTGAAGTAGAAAGGGAAAGGGAAGTCAGAGGGGGAGGAAATGATGTAAAGGACATAAATGAGAATTGTCTCAGATTCAGTGACAATATATTTCAAGTAATTAAATAGTTGCTATGATGACACTGGAAGTGGAGTTTGATAAAAGCAGAAATACTAAAGATGAGATTTTCCTTTCAGTATCTGACATTTGACACCTTTAAAAAGGTTGTTCAATATCGAGGTATTGGACTATATACTCCTAATGTTTTTGTTTTTGTTTTTGTTTTGGCCAGTCCTGGGGCTTGGACTCAGGGCCTAAGCACTGTCCCTGGCTTCTTTCTGCTCAAGGCTAGCACTCTGCCACTTGAGCCACAGCGCCACTTCTGGCCATTTTCTGTATATGTGGTGCTGGGGAATTGAACCCAGGGCCTCATGTATACGAGGCAAGCACTCTTGCTATTAGGCCATATCCCCAGCCCCCCCTAATGTTTTTAAAAATTGGATATTTACCAAAAGGGTGAAATTGACTAGAATACATTGAAAACATGTAGAAAGGTAACAGTGAAATCTCCCTTTCTCCCATATAAGTACTGCAAGTAATGTAATAGTAATTTTTAAAAGATAATTATGTATATACTTTACACAGAATGATATTCATCAAACAGTCTGTGGGCATCATTGTCACTTTTTATTCTTTTAATTTGGTTATATTTTTCTAAACTTTCCAGAGCAAGTATATATAATTTTATTAAATGAAAAAGATTTTAAAATGCATGTTTTCATAAAGAAAAACTTAGTTATTAAGTTCAACACTAGGTTGAATACTTATATAGAATAAATTATAATCAGCCTAATTGTTGATTTAAAAATAATGGGATCTGGGCTGGGAATATGGCCTAGTGGCAAGAGAGCTTGCCTCGTATACATGAGGCCCTGGGTTCGATTCCTCAGCACCACATATACAGAAAATGGCCAGAAGTGGCGCTGTGGCTCAAGTGGCAGAGTGCTAGCCTTGAGCAAAAAAGAAGCCAGGGACAGTGCTCAGGCCCTGAGTTCACGGCCTAGGACTGACCCAAAAAAAAACTAATAATAATAATGGGATCTGATTTAAGGGACACTTAAAAAAATATTTCCATTCTAGGTTTTTTCTGTGTGAGTTGAGAAGTAGAAGTGACACAACATTTTTTAGAATGTCTGAAGATGAAGAAAAGGTGAAGTTACGCCGTCTTGAGCCAGCTATCCAGAAATTCACCAAGACAGTCATCCCAACAGACTTGGAGAGGTTAAGAAAGCACCAGATAAATATTGAGAAGGTGAGCCTTTTCATTTCTCCCACAAAAAGCAGTTCCATAATCTGCTTGGTATTTGTTGTACATTTGAGCTAAATTGATATATTACACAAGATGTTTTGATCGAAACACCCAGGTCCTGTTGATTTAGCAATGTTGTTCATTTTGTTTAAGCAATAAGTGACGCTGGGGCCTTTAAAGATGGAAAGTCATCTGATAAACTGGTTATTCTTGTTGCATGCTTTGGCTAATGGGGAGAAGGGAGGCTGATTCTTTTTTGTTTTTGCCAGCCCTGGGACTTGAACTCAGACTTTGGGTCCTGTCCCTGAGTTCCTTTGCTCAAGGCTAGCTCTCTACCACTTGAGCCACAGCACCACTTCTGGCTTTTTCTATGTACGTGATACTGAGGAATGGAATCCAGGGCTTCGTGCATGCTAGGAAAGCATAGGCCAGTAAGCAACATTCTTAGCCCTGGGAGGCTGATTCCTGTAGCACTATAGCAATATAGAAAGAAAATTCTTTACTTTTGATTGATTATATCTAGGTGAGAGATGTATTTCAAAATTCTGACCCTTATGTCAAAGTGCTCTGTCATAAAGATGATGAGAATATGGCAGGTGAATTGATTCTGAAAGTTAGAAGCAAGTGGGCTAAGGTCTACTGAAGCCATTCTTCCCTGTATTGTTCTACTTTACCTTTAAGACTTGGTATGTCATATATTTCCCTTTTCTTATATTTACTCTATACACAAATGCATGCTGTTATTACCTTCAAATCCTGTATGATCCAATCAGTCATCAATGGAAAAGTCAGATCCAGGGAGAAAGGTCATTGGGGATGGGAATAAGTATATTGCTGATTTGATTAGTTGTGACAGACATAATAAGAAAATTATCCCAGTTAGTCCATGTGATCCCACTGTGTCTGAACGTTTTTTTCTTTGGTATTTTGTCTGATTTTTACTTATTATGAAAGTTTTAGACCTTACCAGAATTATTGTAATTTGCAGTGCAGGTGATATTATCTTAAGTCAAGCAGTTAAATTCATCCTGACCTATGCTTAATTTCATATCCTTGATCTTTTCACTTTCTTCCTATAGTATTTCTAGTTTAATTATGAAAATAACTTTTTACCTACATAGGATTGTGTAGCCTCTTGATATCTATATGATGACAATGTAAATACATTTAAAAACTACAAGTAGTCACTCTGGACCAAAGAGTTCAGTGCTATCTTTGGACTCCAGGTGTTTTAACAGGGCCTTACTTTCAAACAGACATATTCTTCTTGGGGAAAAGGTGTAGAAAGATAAAATATTTATTATGTTGGCCATCAGTCATCCAATATGAATTTAAAAGAAGAAAGTCAGACTGGAGGGAAATTGAAGGTGAGCCTTAGCAGAGTGGTTCTGCAACATATGAAGACAATGGGAGTAGTGTGCCGAAGACACCTGGGGCTGTATTCCATAGGTCCTTCAACGTTGCCTTTTATTACACTTGAGAAATGTGTTAGCACATAATCCTGACATTTGAAGGCCTAGTGCTCAGCTTTCTTGGTTACTGTAAGAGAGGCTTAATCATAGTTAATAGGAATAAGATAGTATGCTTGGGACATAATTTTTTCTTTCTTTCTTTCTTTTTTTCTTCTTCTTCTTCTTTTTTTTTTTTTTTTTTGCCAGTCCTGGGGCTTGAACTCTAGGCTTTGACACTGTCCCTGAGCTTCTTTTTTGTTCAAAGCTAGCACTCTACCACTTGAGCCACAGAGCCACTTCTGGCTTTTTCTATATATGTGGTGCTGAGGAATGGAACCCAGGTCTTCATGTATAGGAGGCAAGCACTCTACCACTAGGCCATATTCCCAGCCCTTCTTTTTTCTTTCTTTTTTCCTTCCTTCCTTCCTTCCTTCCTTCCTTCCTTCCTTCCTTCCTTCCTTCCCTCCTTCCTTCCTTTTTTTCTTTTTTTTTTTTTTTTTTTTTTTTTTAACAATCCTGGGCCTAGGCACTGTCCCTAAGCTTCTTTTGCTCAAGGCTAGCCCTCTACCATTTGATCCACAGCGTCACTTCCACCTTTTTCTGTGTATGTGGCACTGAGGAATAGAATCTAGGGTATCAAGCATACTAGGCAAGCATTGTACCACTAAGCCACATTCCCAGCCCTGGAACATAATTTTCTGTTTCATATTGTAGGGCTTTGGGGAAAAACTTACTAAAATATAGTTATGTATGATTAAAGTACAAGTAACAGAAACCCTCAAATGGTATGTATATTAGATAATGTAGAGGTTTGCTTCTCCTTTATTTCTCATGATGATGGAATTGGTCCAGGGCTGAAGTGGTAGCTCCATAGTAACTAAATACCCAGGCTTTTTTTTTATCTTGAGGTCATATCATGAATTTATTTCTGCTTTATGTGTATAATGTCTACTTTAGCACCATCCACCACATTTACATTCTACCTTAGAATAACTAGAATCATACTTTTCCTTTGTTTTTTTTTCTCTCAGTGCACTTATACACATGAGCATACATACATTTCTCTTTTTAAAAAAAGAATCCTCCTCTCTCTGTGGTTTTATTGTTTTCTTCTTCTTCACCAGCCCTGGGGCTTGAACTCTAGGCTTTGACACTGTCCCTGAGCTTCTTTTTCTCAAGGCTAAGTGCTCCACCACTTCAGCCATAGTGCCATATATGGATTTCTTTTTTTTTAGTAGTTTATTGGAGATAAGAGACTCTTGGACTTTCCTGCATAGGCTCGCTTTGAGCCATAATCCTCAAGATCTCAGCTTCCTAAGTAGCTGGCATTACAGGCATGAGCCACCAGTGCCAGGCTCTGTCAGCTATTTTATATTTCAGAGATATATTTGTTTTGCCTTCATTTTATTTGGGTATAGAATTCTGATTTGAATTGTCTGTTGCCTTCTAGTGTTTTCCTGATTTGTTCCATTGTTTTCTGGTTTGCACTGTATCTCATAAGAAGTGTTCTTATCATTGTTATCTTTGGTCCTTTGTACTTCAGGTATCTTTTTTCCTCCCTTTAGCTGCTTTTAATATTTTTTACTCTGTTCAAATTCAGATTTTACTATTTATCACTTGTCACTGACAGATATCTTGAATTTCTCATGTGTAGTATTAATATATATAAAGGATGCTGTTAATCTTTTTTTATTTTTCACTTCTTGCTATATTCTTTTTTTATGCCCTCCTTTGTTTTTCTTTGGCATTTTTTTTCAAATTTTTATTATTAAACTGATGTACAGAGAGGTTACAGTTTCATACGTTAGGCATTGGATACATTTCTTGTACTGTTTGTTACCTTGTCCCTAATACCCCCTCCCTCTTCCCCCCCTGCCCAGAGGTGTTCAGTTCACTTAGACCAAACAGTTTTGCAAGTATTGCTTTTATAGTTGTTTGTCTTATTTTACCCTGTGTCTCTCAAATTTGGTATTCCCTTTCAATTTCCTGCATCCAATACCAGTATACACGGTTTCCAATATACTCAGATAAGATTACAGAGATAGTGTAGGTACAACCACAGGAAGGTGATACAAGAACATCATCAATAATAGAAGCTACATATACACATGGGACGTTGAAAGTAGTTACAACTGTGATATAACAATTGTTTCCATAACATGGAGTTCATTTCACTTAGCATCATCTTATGTGTTCATAAGGGTATAGTTATTGGGCCTTGTGATGCTCTGCTATGACTTGCTTGCCTAAACCTGTACTAATTATTCCCAATAAGGGAGACCATAGAGTCCATGTTTCTTTGGGTCTGGCTCACTTCACTTAGTATAACTTTTTCCAAGTCCTTCCATTTCCTTACAAATGGGACAATGTCATTCTTTCTGATAGAGGCATAAAATTCCATTGTGTATATGTACCACATTTTCCTGATCCATTCGTCTACTGAGGGGCATCTGGGTTGGTTCCAGATTCTCGCTATGACAAATTGTGCTGCGATAAACATTGTTGTGCTGGTGGCATTACTGTGATTTTGTTTGTGGTCTTTTGGATAGATACCCAAAAGTGGGGTTGCTGGGTCATAGGGGAGTTCTATATTTAGCCTTCTGAGGAATCTCCATACTGCTTGCCAGAGTGGCTGAACCAGTTTACATTCCCACCAACAATGAAGTAGGGTTCCCTTTTGGCCACATCCCCTCCAACAATTGTTATTGTTAGTTTTCTTGATATATGACATTCTTACTGGGGTGAGATGGAATCTCAATGTTGTTTTGATTTGCATTTCTTTTATGGCCTGTGATGTAGAGCATTTTTTCATATGTCTCTTGGCCATTCTCATTTCCTCATCAGAGAAGTCTCTTTGTAAGTCTTTAGCCCACTTGATGAGGGGGCTATTGGTTCTTTGCGGTTTTGTTTTGGAAGAAGGTAATTTTTTTAGTTCTGCATATATTTTAGATATGAGGCCTTTGTCTGTTGAATGTCCGGTAAAGATCTTCTCCCAGTCTGTGGGCTTTCTGTTTATCTTGCAAGCTATGTCCTTTGCCATGCAGAAGCTCTGCAGTTTGATGCAGTCCCATTTGTCCAACCTTTCTTTGATTTGTAGCATTTCTGGGTCTTTGTTAAGGAAGTTCCGTCCTGCGCCAAGGAGCCCAAGTGTTTCTCCTACTCCTTCCTTTAGTGTTTTCAGGGTGCCTGTTTTGATTTCAAGGTCTTTAATCCATTTGGAATTGATTTTGGTGCAGGGTGGTATATAAGGATCTAGTTTTAGTTTGTTGCATGTGTTGAACCAGTTTTGCCAGCACCACTTGTTAAAGAGGCTATCTTTCTTCCATACTATTGTTTTAGCTCCTTTATCAAAGATTAAGTAGGCGTAGTTCTGTGGGTTCATTTCTGGGTCTTCAATTCTGTTCCATTGGTCTTCAGGCCTGTTCTGGTGCCAATACCAAGCTGTTTTTATTACTATAGCTTTATAATACAGCTTGAAGCTGGGTATTGTAATTCCTCCAGCACTGTTCTTTCTGCTTAAGAGTATTTTTGCTATTCTAGGTCTTTTATTGTTCCATATGAATTTCTGGATTGCTTCCTCTATTTCATTAAAAAATGGTGTTGTGATATTAATGGGTATTGCATTGAATTTGTAGATAGCCTTTGGCAATATTGCCATTTTGATTATATTAATCCTCCCAATCCAGGAGCATGGGAGGTTTTTCCATTTCCTAGTTCTGACTTAATTTCGTTTTTCAAGCTTTTATATATTCTTATTCTTTATATTTTTCTACCTTCTGGGAGTTTGTTGTATAGACAAAATGCATATTCTTTATTTAGTAAAATAAACTTGTTTTATTATCTCTAGAATTTTTTATGTAAGATTTTTTAAAACAGTACCTATTTGTTTTATACTGTAGAAATGAGCTGCCCCTACTAACTCACCATTTTCTTCTTTCTGGTGGTACTCAGGGCCTCATGCTCTACTTGTGCCACACCTCCACAGCCCCTTGTTTGTTAGTTCTTTTCAAGGTAGGGTCTGACGGCTAGCTTAGGTTGTGATCCTCCTGCTTGTACTTCCATTATCACTGGGGATGACAAGCAGCATGCCACTGTGCCCAGTCCTTGAGTGAGATGTTCTTGTGAACTTTTTAAAAAATTTTTTATTTATTTATTTTTTTTTTAATTTTTTTTTTTTGGCCAGTCCTGGGCCTTGGACTCAGGGCCTGAGCACTGTCCCTGGCTTCTTCCCGCTCAAGGCTAGCACTCTGCCACTTGAGCCACAGCACCGCTTCTGGCCGTTTTCTGTATATGTGGTGCTGGGGAATCGAACCTAGGGCCTCGTGTATCCGAGGCAGGCACTCTTGCCACTAGGCTATATCCCCAGCCCTTTTAAAATATTTTGATAAATCTTTATTGTTATTTGTTTCAGTTGCATTTTTTTTTTTTTTGCCAGTCCTGGGCCTTGGACTCAGGGCCTGAGCACTGTCCCTGGCTTCTTCCCGCTCAAGGCTAGCACTCTGCCACTTGAGCCGCAGCGCTACTTCTGGCCATTTTCTGTATATGTGGTGCTGGGGAATCGAACCAAGGGCTTCTTGTATACGAGGCAAGCACTCTTGCCACCAGGCCATATCCCCAGCCCCGCAATTTTTATTTATTTATTTATTTTAACAAAGAGTGACCACTTTTATTTTTTAGGTGTTTCAAGATCAGTTAGCTCATCTGAGTGCTGGGAACTCACTAACATGTGAGCTTTTCATCTGTGTATAACAACAAAGGCTCTGGTACTACTGAATCACATTTTAGCACACAACGGAATTTATATTATTGAGAACTTTCTGGCTTTTGAAATCTCTTTGAACTAAAGCACCTTTACTTCTGCCTGGATTATTTTAAGGTATTTTTATCTGTGCACAAAGACAATAGCTGTGCTTTTCCCTCCAAGAGCTTTTGCAAGACTGTTGTGGGTTTTTTTGTTTGTTTGTTTTGTTTTGTTTTGAAACAAGAGATTTTTTTTCTTTATTGTACTGTTTGCAGTCATTTCTTTTCTCTGTCTCTCTCTGTCTCTCTCTTTCTTTTCTTTTCTTTTTTTTTTTTTTTTGCCAGTCCTGGGGCATGAACTCAGGGCTGAGAACTGTCTCTGGCTTCTTTTTGCTCAAGGCTAGCAGCACTGTACCACTTGAGCCACAGCGCCAGTTCCGGCTTTTTCTATATATGTGGTGCTGAGGAATCGAACCCAGGGCTTCATGTATACGAGGTGAGCACTTTACCACTAGGCCATATTCCCAGCCCTCTTGTGAACTTTTGTGTCAAGGCTGGCCTTACATGGTTCATCTCCCATCAAAAATACTCAAATAGGATTACAGGATTGAACCACCATGCTAACCCAAATCACTATTTTATTTAGCTTCTATGTGTGCATAATTGAGTAAAGATTGTGTGTGGGGGGGTGTATGCGCGCGTGCGCTGGTCCTAGGGCCTGAACTCAGGGCCTGGGCACTATCCTTCAGCTTTTTCATGAAAGAATAGTGTCCTACCACTTGAGTCACACCTCCACTTCCAGTTTTTTTTGTACTTAATTGGTGATAAGAGTCACACAAACTTTCTAGCCCAGGCTGTCTGCACTGGCTTCAAATTGTGATCCTCAGATCTCAGCCTCCTGAGTAGTTAGGATTACAAGTTTGAACCACCAGTGCTCTGCAGGTAGTTGGGGTGTGTGTGTGTGGAGGGGGTAATTAGAAATTATTTTCTACTGATGAAAAATTTAAGACTTCTGTGTTTCTCTTTTTTATAGTATCAACGATGCAGGGTTTGGGACAAGTTGCACGAAGAACATATCAATGCAGGACGTACAGTTCAGGTAAGGCAACTGTGTTGTTTTTGGTAAATCAATAAAAACATAATTTTAAGAGAATGTTGCTAAAGTAGTACAAGTTGAATATCCTTTACTCCAAATGCTTGTGAAAAATGTTTCAGATGCGACCCAGGTTTAAATTAAATGATGTGTCATGCACATCTCTAGCATATAAACTGAAGGTAATTTTTGATATTTTTAGTGAATCTGTAATTTTTTTTCTTTTGCCACTCCCAGGGCTTGAACTCTGGGCCTGGGCACTGTCCCTGAGCTCCTTTTGCTTACCACTTGGTGCTACAATGCCACTTCCTGCTTTTTCTTAGATTAATTGGAGATAAGAGTCTCTGTGACTTTGCTGCCCTGGCTGGTTTTGAACCGTGATTCTCAGCCTCCTGAGTAGCTAGGATTACAGACATGAGCCACCAGCACCTGACTTGGATCTGTATTTTGACTGCAACCTATTACATGAGATTAGGTGGCATCAAGTCTTCTTACATGGGCAATAATATTAGTTAATTGCTGTTTATTCCTCACCCTCACAAGTATTATGTTGATGGCTTTTATAAAAGCTTCTTCAAGATTATGGAAGATTTGGGGTTTGGAATTTTTGTATTAGGGATGTATAGGTCTTTGTATTTGAACCTTTTTTATTCACATTTGTTATTGTTTTTAATGATAATTTTAGCAGTATTACTGAGTCACATGTCCTGAGTACATTTGTGTGTGTGTGTGTGTGTGTGTGTGTATATGTTGTATATGTGCATGTTGTGCTAGTACCAATGTTTGAACTCAGGACATAACATGCTTACTTGGCATTTTCACTTTTAGTTGGTACTCTGCCACTTGAGCCACACACCCACTTCTTGGTGGGCTTTTTTTTTTAGCTGACTAATTGGCCATAAGAGTCTCCCAGGTTTGTCTGCCCAGGCTGGCTTCAAACTGCGGGTCTCTGATATCAGTGTTCTGAGTAGCAAGGCTGATGAGCACCTCTAAGTGCATATATATATATATATATATATATATATATATTTTTTTTTTTTTTTGCTAGTCCTGGGGCACTGCCATTGAGCTAATTTCACTCAAGCCTAGCACTCTACCACTTCAGCCACAGGGCCACTTCCAGCTTTTTCTGTTTATGTGGTACTGAGAAATGGAACCCAGGGCTGTATGCATTCTAGGCAAGCACTCTACTGCTAAGCCACATTCCTAGCCCTAAATGCATAGTTTTAAAGTTTTGTTTTATATTACCAAGTTGCCTCACAAATGATACCGCAACTTATACTATTATAATCAAAGTATTTTCCAAAGCTCTTACAATATTGACATTACCTACTTTTCAACTCATTTCATATTAAGGTAATTTAACACTTAATTTTTTTGAAAGGTAAAAGTCTTTTTACATTTGCCATGAGCAGTGATATTTCTTAATTGCTGTGTATATTCCTCAATTATATTATGTTGATGTCTTTTGTAAGAGCTCTTCTTAATTTGAAAGATAAATTTCTTGAACTTAGGGTATGTGTTAAAAGTACTCTACTACTCATCTGCCTTTTAAAAAGTTAAATTTTATTATTTTAAATAATATTTTAAAATAATATGTTCACATGGTTTAAAAAGTCAAATACCGGGGCTGGGGATATGGCCTAGTGGCAAGAGTGCTTGCCTCATATACGTGAGGCCCTGGGTTCGATTCCCCAGCACCACATATACAGAAAATGGCCAGAAGTGGCGCTGTGGCTCAAGTGGCAGAGTGCGCCTTGAGCAAAAAGAAGTCAGGGACAGTGCTCAGGCCCTGAGTCCATGCCCCAGGACTGGCCAAAAAAAAAAAAAAAAAAAAAAAGTCAAATACCATTTGAGATCTTATAGCACCTTACTGTTTTCCATCTCCAAATCCTGAAAAGAACCATTGAGAATATGTTGGTCATGGTTCCCAGCATGTATTTATTACTAAGTAATTTTTTTTTTGTTTATTTGTTTTGTTTTTGTTGCCAGTCCTGGGGCGTGGACTCAGTGCCTGGGCACTGTCCCTGGCTTCTTTTTGCTCAAGGCTAGCACTCTGCCACTTGAGCCACAGCACCACCTCTGTTCTTTTCCATATATGTTGTGCTGAGGAATTGAACCAGGGCTTCATGTATGTGAGGCGAGCACTCTTGCCACTAGGCCATATTTCCAGCCCTATTACTAAGTATTTATATAGACTGCTATTTCCTGAATAATTGTGTTTAGATGTTATCTCTTCACTTCTTGCCATGGCAGATGGAGCTCTAACTTTCTACTTTGCTCTCCTTTCCCCTGTAGAGTATGTGCACGGGCGCGCGGGCACGTGTGTGTATGTGTTTGTATCTTTGGTTAAATTAGTACTCAGTGTCTCATTGTTTTGATTATGAAAATACGGTTTTATTCTAAACCAAATAGTGAAATACAGTACAACCCTTTACTGTTATTTCTAAGTGAATAATTACTTCATTTGTAAATTGCCTGAAATTCTGTGAGTTTGTGATTAACCGTGTTCAATGTTCTATACTATTGCATGCGGTCAGTCATATTTTGCATGTGTTCAGATATATCAGCTCCATTGTGTCTTTTGAAAAGTCCCTCCCAAGTCCCTTCTTCACTCAGTCCCAGTGTGGACTCACTCCCTGGGTTCACTGTACAGCCACTGCTCTGGGGCTTCTCCCGAGGCTCCTCTGTGTTAGCCCCTGTATTCCTGGGTCCTGGTCTCATGTCTTCCTCCTTTTTTATTTGCTCATTGTTTAGTTGGAGAAGTACTTTAGGGCCTAGGAGGTAAGCATTTTAGTAATTGTGTGCCTAAAAGTACCTTTGTTCTCCATTCTCACTTAATTGATAAATCCACTAAGTGTAGAATTCTGTTTGGAATTCTCTTTCAGTAGTGAAAGCTTGCCAGCTTTTTTGCATTTTGAAAAGCTAGAATCATCTCATTTCCAGTCTGTGCATAGGAAGCCCTCTCCCCCCTCCCTTTGGGAACTTTCATGGTATTTTTATATTTGGTATTCTGAATTTTGATAATGATGTGCATTATGTTAAACCCTTCAATCTAAAACCTGAGTTTGTTCATTTATTAGTTGGGAGAAATACCTTACGGTGTTTTTGTTTTGTTTTTTATATATATATATATATATATATATATATATATTTTTTTTTTTTTTGGCCAGTCCTGGGCCTTGGACTCAGGGCCTGAGCACTGTCCCTGGCTTCTTCCCGCTCAAGGCTAGCACTCTGCCACTTGAGCCACAGCGCCGCTTCTGGCTGTTTTCTGTATATGTGGTGCTGGGGAATCGAACCTAGGGCCTCACGTATCCGAGGCAGGCACTCTTGCCACTAGGCTATATCCCCAGCCCCTGTTTTATATTTTTAATAATTTATTCTCCTGCATTTTCTCTCTTTGCTGTTTCAACTTTTAAAAGATATTTTCTTGTAAGGGCCAGCAGACTGTGGCCATAATTGGCTTCTGTTTGTTTACATATGTCTTTGGCTGCTTTCACTACAAAAGCAGAGTTACTGTAGTTACTGTAAAGACTATATGGCTTGCAAAGCCTAAGCTGTCTTTTCAGTAAAAGTTTGCCAATCCTTGTTATATTGAATGCTGGAACTCTTAGATTTCATGTCTAATTTTATCTTCTATTTTCTGAGAGATTTCATAGCTTTATCATCAGCTCTTTCTACTGCATTTTTTCCCTGTATGCTGTTGTACTTATATGAGCTCTTTAACGATATGTTTTCCTTTTTTAAAATAACATTTTGTCCATAAGTACAATACCTTCTTTTATTTTTCTAAGCCACTCAAAATTTGATCGCTTGGCTCCTAATACTTGTCACTTAAAGGTGCTTCTACAAGCTGGTATCTTCCTTGGAAGAACCCCTGAAAATCACTTTCTGGAGATTACTCTGGTTGAGAATGAATCCTCATTCTCTCTCTAGGGCAGGTGCATCTTCATCTTTTAGAGCTATAGAGGAAGTCTAGATGAAGACTGTTGAGCTTTTAATGTTCAGTACAGGCATTTTCAGACATCCATTTCTAGCCTTATACCTAACATTTCTAAATGTAGAGTTATTTTGCCTAAGGACTGCACAATCCCCTTAAAATTATTAGTATATTTGCAGTATAATGAACACATTGAGATATGCTCACTAAATGAGTGCAGATCATCATTAGGAAAGGTTAACAGTTCAGGAAGATATTAGTATCTTAGAGAGAGAGAAGATTTATTTGAGATTTACATGAAAACATTGAAAGATTGATTTGATATTTACAAGAAAATGTTACTTATCTCTCCATGCATATATTTTACTGCTTACAATTCAATTCTAGTCCTTAAGAGCAGAAACTATATCTGTCATATTCCACAGAACCTGGTACCAATCAAGATTCAGTGATTATTAAGTGGTATTAAGCATGTTAGTAACATTTTTACCATCTTCACTGCTTAATATATCATTAAAAATCACATTTGTTTGAGATATTAGCTGTAATCAAATTATTTGCTTACTGATTTTAAAAAGTATATATTTACATTATTGATCTCCATCTGGCACAAAAGAATTATATGTGCCATTAAAATAATGAGAACAAAACCATTGTTTGACATAGGTATTTGCTTAGTTTTATTCATGTTGTCTCTGAATTGTTCTTTGTTAATTTGTGTAAAAGCTATTTTTGGAGAAATAATTTCATAAGGTTATTATAGATTTCCCAAATTTGTTATTATTATTAGATTTATGTAAGAACTATATTTTGACTTGTATTATGGTCTTTTTTGAGAAAAAGAATTTTTCTTAATTTAAACGTAATCTAATTTGTCTTTATGGCTCGTGTGTGTGTGTATGTGTGTGTGTGTGTGTGTGTGTGTGTGTGTGTGTGTGTGTGTGTGTGTTTCAAGGAATTACCCTAAGATCAATAGAAAGATAAACAAGATTTTTCTTTATTTGATTATTCTTAGCTACCATACTATCTGGGGAAGAGGGAGACAGAGAGACCAACAGCCACAGCCACAGAGAAACAGAGACCCCAGAGAGAGAAATGTGAAATCATTAAACTATCGATACCTTAGAGTAGTAGAGAATACAAATAAGAACAGTCTAGCTTTATTTTAATTAAATAATTATGAAATCTAGAGCCCTTAATAACAAATTATATGATGTCTAGAATGAGTTTATGCTTCACTATTTAAATGTTTACAAGTGGACTTGTGCTGTTTGAAAAGAAATCAGATCAAATTAATTATTATAATACCAACTGTTTTCTGCTATACACAATTTGCTTTCAAAATTACTTGTTGTAAAAACACATTAGGAATCCTAAGTCAATATTTAACTAAGACCAAGATATGCATAGCCACTCATCTTTTAATCATTAAATACATAATTAGCCACGTTTAGAATTTTTAATTAACTTAGAATAATTACTTTTTATAACTACCATCACTATATGTAAGTACATATTTGAATATTTTTAAAATTTTTAGGTAAGAATTTGAGGGTATATGTAAAAGAGAAAAAGAATCTATAATTTGTCATTAAATTATGAGAGAGAGAATTGTCCTTATTTTTGAAAGTTTTGCCACAGTTTACAATTTATTCACTACAAAACTTATTAACACTGAGTTTATGTACTTTCTTTTTAAAAATTTAATTCATTGATTGTGAAGATATTGATCTAACTTGTGGATGCTTCGGCAAGTGTTTGGAATTGGTATATCTGCCTTTGTGGCCCTGTTATTAGAACAGAAACATAAACATTTGCTGTTCACTAAAGAGTAGAAATATAGCTGTGTCCAAATGTAAATTTTTTTTCTCATAGGTCTTGTATTTGGAGAATGGCAAGTTCAGAGAATGTAGGGATTTTATCTTTATGTTAAAATATTGTAATCAACACATAATAATTGTATATTGTATGTACTGTTTTGATACATATATACCTTATATAATATCAAATATCAAATAAGAGTATTCAGCATTTCCATCATTTCATTTTTTTTCTTGTGAAAACACTCAAAATTCTCTTAGAGCTGTTTTGAAATGTTTTTTTTTTTTTTTGGCCAGTCCTGGGCCTTGGACTCAGGGCCTGAGCACTGTCCCTGGCAGCTGTCTACTAATATTTAATGAGTAGTTGGGGCTGGAAATATGGCCTAGTGGCAAGAGTGCTTGCCTCCCATACATGAAGCCCTGGGTTCGATTCCTCAGCACCACGCCAGAAGCGGCGCTGTGGCTCAAGTGGCAGAGTGCAGGCCTTGAGCAAAAAGAGGCCAGGGACAGTACTTCAGCCCAGAGTTCAAGCCCCAGGACTGGCAAAAAACAAAACTAAACAAAAAGCAGTAGTTGGCCAGGTGCTGGTGGCTCATTCCTAGCTTATTCAGGAGGCTGAGATGTGAGGACCAAGGTCTAAAGCCAGCCCAGGCAAAAAAGTCTATGACTTTATCTTCAATTAACTGGAAAAAGGCCAGAAGTGAAGATAAAAGATCTGTATGACCTGAAGAGAAACCAAGTAAACACAACTGGATGCTTAAAAAAAAAAAAATACACTGGGGCTGACAAGTTTGCTTAGTGGTCTAGCTTGCATGAAGCCCTGGGTTCCATTCCTCAGTACCAAAAATCCAGAAGTGGTGCTGTGGCTCAAGTGGTAGAGTACTAGCCTTGAGCAAAAGCAGCTTAGGGACAGTGCGCAGGCCCCAGGCCTGGGGAAAAAAATAAACTGGGATATAATAAATTGTACAGGTCTCTAGGCATTCACACACAGTGAAACCAAAGAAAGATATTCTTAGGAGAGGAACATAAAGGCACAATGCCTGTGTGCATCTGATCATATAAATTAACATTTATTGAAATGAACTCCAGGAAATAGAAATAAGTTTTTCTTTGTTTCTGTTTTTGTTTTCTTTCCTTTTTGTCTTATCTGTCTTTGGGAGAGTAAGAGGGACATAGAAATGGTGGGACAAAGGCTGAACAAAAGCACCAATGGTATTTATTCACTAGACTATATGTTGAAAATGAACCATGCAACTTGTGGGTTGTTCAGCATTGTTCAAAAAGAAATGTACTCTGTCTGACTTAGATAACCATCACCCCTTTGTACATCACCTTTACAACAACAAATAAATTTGAAAAATATAGAAAAGGCCCTAGGGAAGGGAGGGAAGTAAAAGAAATGTACTTATTATCTGACTTTTACAACTGTAACTACTCTGTACATCACCTTTGTAGTAAAATTTAAAATGTGCATAAACAAACCAGAAGTGGAGCTATAGCTTAAGTGGTAGAACACCAACCTTGAGTGGAAGAAACTAAGTAAGTAATAGAGCTCAGGACCTGAGTTCAAGCCCCAGTACGGGTACACAAAAATAATTAAATTAAACAGTGAAAGAGAGTAATGATGAAAGAAAGAGGCAATGAGGAGAAGAGTGAAGAAGATTAGTAGTATCTAAGTTCAGAGAAAAGAAGAGAAGATTAGGAAAACAAGGTCAGGAAGAGAATGGAAGTAAAATTAAAAGTGTAAATTCTGAAATAAATATTGTTAAATGTAAGGTTAAATTTTTAGATTATCAAGAACTCCAGAGAAATGTAGTTACTTTCAGATCTTATTTATTCTTTTTTTTAGTGTAAGTGCTATGACAAATTTATTAGGAAAAAATACACTTTCAAAAGATTGAAAGCCGGTCATCTTGAGGGTGAAAAGGACTTTTTAAAAAAATCTTTATGAGCTGTTTTTCAAGATTTACTGCCCTGGAGCTCTTCTACATTTGGCCATAGGTTCTATGGAATCTAAAGGTAGAAATAAAATCGAAGGCACCATCAGTTGTAAGATGCATCATTGTTTTGTGTATTTTTAAGTTAGAAAAAGGAGCCATAGCTGACTATGGAGCCATGAGTTTTTTTGTTTGTTTGTTTTTTACCATGTACTGTAAGATATTCCAGTTTCAGTGATATTGAAATGTAGAAAAGATGTCTTCTAAAATAGATGAGATACAGTATTGAGAAGGGTTTTCTTTTCCCAATCTATTCTATTTAGTATGTTTTGTTTTCACAAGATTACAATTCTAATCTTTCCTCCTTTGTGAACCCCATCTAAATTCTTTATTGTATGATACAATTCAAGTTTCCTTTGAGCATGTTGTGTTTCATACCCCATTTTAATTTTCAGTTTCTCCTTAATAGGAAATCAAGAGCAAAATAGGACTTAAGCAGTTCAGCTTTCTCGGCATCATCTGTTAACATTACACCATCTGCCCTAGCAGTAGGCCAAACCTTTTTTGTTCTTGCTCTACATGGATTTTTTAAGTCCTTTTTATTGTTCTTAACATTTCCACCAACCTCCTCTCATTCTGGTGTCTTTACTTCCATGATTTCTTCTTTGTTTCACACCAGTCTTTTGTATTCACATGCCTTTCTTTTCATCCAGACCTTCTTTTTTGGATAAGATTTTTTAAAAATTTCAAATTCCTATAGCATACTTTACAATATTATATTAGATTCCTCAGATGCCATTTTTTCTTTCTCTTGAGATTAATTTGTTTTTATAGTATCAAAAACTCATATTTTAGAAGCTGAAACTGTCTTTTAAAAAATCCCATCATTAAAAAAAAAACAACTGCGCATCAGTGGCTCATGCCTGTAATCCTAGCTACTCAGGAAGCTGAGATCTGAAGATCGTGGATCAAAGGGGTCCAGGCAGAAAAGTCCCTGTGAGACTCTTAGCTCCAAATTAACCTCTCAAAAACTGGAAATGGTTGCTGTGGCTCAAGTAGTAGAGCACTAGCCATGAGCACAAAGAGGCTCATGGACAAGCTAGGCCCTGAGTTCAAGACCCACAGCCGACCCCCCCCCCCCCCGCCAAAAAAAAAAATCCCATTGTAACAATTTTTGTTATGGCATCATACAATGTCTATTCTTTAAACTTGATAAAATTAGCTTCCTCACAGAATCACGAATCCTAGCATAACTTTTGCTAACTATTAAGCTAGATAACATGGTGCTTTCTCATAAGAATCATTTCTTCACTGTTTTATGTTTTGGGGTTGGAATTAATTCCCAAAGAGTAATGCCTTTCATAACTCAACTAATGACAGAAGAAAGATTTCATGCACTAATGAGTACTACCACGAGAGTGTAAGAATTTTAGTTGGTTTGATAATGCTTGTAATCCCTTTTTTTGTTGGCTGATACTGGAATTAGAACTCAGAGCCTTGAACTAGTTTCTTGACATAGATATTCACTTTATTAACTCCTAGATTTTCTTTTCTTTTTAGTTAGAGACATTCCTCACTACTATTTTAGCTGGCTACAAGTTTTAATATGCATTGTTTTCCATTCAGTTCAAAATATTTTTTATTTCCATTTAATTTTTTTATTTTTAAATTTTTATTGTAACCATGATGTACCTAGTTCATCAGTTACCTAGGTCAGGAATGAGTACATTTCCTTTTGAGCAGTATCACCTCTTTTCTCATTTTCTCCCAGTTTTTTTCCCTCCTGAACCCACCCCCCCCAAATAATACAGTTCATTTCAACAGTGTCTAGTGAGTATCACTGCTGAATTAGTTCACCCTTTGTCCCCCCATTTCTGTGCCTCCTCCTACCCTCTCCCAAACAGATAACTGATATACAAGACAAAAAGTACAGAAATAAGAAACAATGACAAAGGGGGATAAAAACTGCACAAAAAGTAAAATTAAAAAAACAACACCTCTTGTTTCTCTTTCATGGAGTTTATTTCAATCAATGTCATTTTATGTGATCATAGGCACTTAGCTTTCGAGCCATTATGATCCCTCCTAAGAATTTCCTCCTTTGCTCTCACTGTGTGAATGTTTAGAGTCCTGTTTAATTTATCATGTCCAACTGTAATTTTTTGCTTTTACCATCCCTGTGTTTATTTGTAGGTGTCTAGTCACATCCTAATAACTACAAAAGAGGGAAGCCATGCAACCTATGATTCTTTGGGTCTAGCTTACTTTGCTTAATATTTCTTTAGTAAGTTATGTGTTATTTAGAAGTGATATATAGGCAAGTAATATGTATAGATCTATTAATTATTAGAAGTTTGGTTTTACTATGGTCATAGTACAGGGACTGCATGATGTTAATATTTTTGAAATTTGTTAGACTGTAAAATTAATTTTTATAAAATTTTACATGTATATGTTCTTTTGTTGTTCCATATAACTTACATCAAGTATGTGTTAGTTTTATTGTTCAGGTCCTTTATATATAACATAAATCTTTTTGCACTACTAATTACTGAAAGGTGCTAAATAAAGTCTTTGATTTTGATTATGAATTTAACTTTTTTCTTTGTAGTTTTGGCAACATTTACATTATGGATATATTTATATATTACCTATATATACTTATATATCATATATAAATTAATATATACATTAGTGGCTCTGTTATTAGGTATAATAAACTTTAGACTTACATATTTCTAGTGAGGATATTATTATTATAAAATGATATTTCAAGTAATGTTTGGCTTTAATGTCTACTTTCTATAATATTAATGTTGCTATAGCAAGTCTTCTTTGTTGAGGAATGTTCTGGTTTATGTGACTTAACTTTTTCATTCTTTTACTTTGAACTATTGGGTGCTTTAAATTTTGTTGTACAATGCTTTATTTCTATGAAGCATCTTGTAATTCAGAACGTATTAGATTGTGATATGTTTTACTGAAAAATGTAGCAAATCAACCATGTATATAGTATAAAATCTATGTGTAAAGTGTATACTTGGTGCTCATCTCAGAATTCTAAAGCCAGCCAGTTTTGCTAATTTGCAAGATTCTTTTCTAAGTTTTTAGAGGTTAACTTGTTTCTTTCAAAGCAGTTAATAAAACATTTCTCAAAGAGGTTTTAAAAATCAGCTCTACATTTTAAGAGGTTTTTAAATGATATTTTTTCATATTATTTAAGGTAATAAGACATTGACTTGGAGACTAATCCCAAAATGAATAGAAGATTCAGCAATACTGTAAATTCAAAGCTATTGTCATAGTTCTGACTTTCAATGAGCTCACATGTAAAATAAGAATCCCATTTCTCCCCCAATACTATAGTAGTTAAAATAAGATATCTTGGTACTTGTTTTAAATACACCTCATTTAAAAAATGTTAACTTTTCAACGGACAAAGGCCTCAGATCTAAAATATATGCAGAACTAAAAAAATTAAATTCCTCCAAAACAAAACCTCAAAGAACCAACAGCCCCCTCAACAAGTGGGCTAAAGACTTAAAAAGTGACTTCTCTGATGAGGAAATGAGAATGACAAAGAGACATATGAAAAAGTGCTCTACATCACTGGCCATAAAAGAAATGCAAATCAAAACAACCTTGAGATTCCATCTCACCCCAGTAAGAATGTCCTATATCAAGAAAACTAACAATAACAAATGTTGGAGGGGATGTGGCCAAAAGGGAGCCCTATGTCATTGTTGCAGGGAATGTAAACTTGTTCAGCCACTCTGGAAAGTGGTATGGAGATTCCTTAGAAAGCTAAACATAGAGCTCCCCTATGACCCAGCAGCCCCACTCTGGGCATCTACCCAAAAGATTACAAACAAGAACACACTAAAGCTGCCAGCACAGCAATGTTCATTGCAGCACAATTTGTCATGGCTAAAATAGGAACCAACCCAGATGCCCCTCAGTAGATGAGTGAATCAGGAAAATGTGGTACAATGGAATTGTGGTACAATGGAATTCTATGCCTCTATCAGAAAGAATGGCATTGTCCCATTCATAAGGAAATGGAAGGACTTGGAAAAAATTATGCTAAGTGAAGTGAGCCAGACCCAAAGAAACATGGACTCTATGGTCTCCTCATAGGGAATAATTAGCACAGGTTTAGGCTAATCACAGCAGAGGATCACAAGAGCCCAATAGCTATACCCTTATGAACACATAAGATGATGCTAAGTGAAATGAACTCCATTTTATGGAAACGAGTATTATATCACTGTTGTAATTAGTTTCAACATGCCATGTGAAACCATAGCTTCTTTTGTTGATGATCCTCTTGTATCCCCTTCCTGTGGTTGTCCCTGTGCTATCACTGTATCTCATCTGAGTACCCTGAATACTGTCTATACTGGTATTAGAACTAGGGAAGTGAAAGGGAATATCAAAATTGAGAGACAGAGGATAAAAAGACAAACGACTCCAAAAGCAATACTTACAAAACCATTTGGTGTAAACCAACTGAACAACTCATGGAGGAGAGGGGGAGGGGGAGGGGGAGGGGGAAGGGAGGGAGGAGGTAACAAATAGTACAAGAAATGTACCGATGGCCTTACATGTGAAACTGTAACCCCTCTGTACATCACTTTGACCATAAATAATTATTAAAAAATCATAACTTATTTTAGTAGTCATTCAAAGGTCTTCCAATTTAACAAGTCAGATTATAAGTACAATGCACCTGATCAGTGCTACCCCTTTCATTATTCTCTCCCTTCATTTGTTTTCTATTTCACTCTGAAAGTCATTATTTTGTAAATGGCATATTATTACATTTATGTTCAGTGTAGTTGGTGATAATAGACTTAAGGTTTAAATCTTTCACCGAATTGTGAGCTTTCTAGTTTTGCTTGCTTTTAAGCATCATTTTTGATGATTATATATTTTTATTGATCCTTTTCTTATACATTTTAATACATATCCTTGACTTAGTAATATAGATTATATGAGTGCCATGTATTGTTTTACATTTAGTCTTGTTGGATTTGAATTCTAAGTTGACAGTAATTTTCTGTACTTTGAATATATCATTCTGTTGTCCTCAGGCTCTCATTGTTGCAACTGAGAGTCTGCGTTATCATGTTTCCATTTCTTTGCAAGAAACTGTTGTGTCTAGTTCATTTTAGGCATCTTTCTCTTCTTTCTTTTTCGTAGGTGTTTTTTTTTTTTAAACTATTCTTTAATCTGCAGATTGATATCTTCCCTTATTTTTTGGAAAATTCTCAGCCATTTATTTTCATATTTGTTTCCTGTCCTTTTCTAAGATTCTAAATAAATATATATTGTACCAATCTCTAATGAAATATTCTATGTCTCTTGTTTTCTGTATTTTTACTTTTTTTTTTTAACATGGTCTTATACTGTTTCCTCCACCAAGTTTTGTGCTTGTTTCTTTAGACATAGGGTCTCACTATAGATCCTATGCTGGCCTGGAGCTCTCTATGTAGCTCAGGCTAGCCTTGGACTTGTGATCCCAGTGCCTCAACCTCCAAGCTGCTGAGATTACAGGCATGTGCAACCACACCCCACTTTTACACCGTTTTCTAGCTTTATTATATTGTTTGTTTTCTTTTCAACCTTAAACTATACAGCAAAACTCAATATATTGATTTCTTTCCTTTGGACACTACCTTAAAATTATAGGATATCCATTTTTTTCTTATAATCTTTATATTGGTGTGTGTGTATGTGTGCGCACATGCATGTGCATGTGCACATGCTGCTCCTGGGGCTTGAACTATGGGCCTGCACACACTGTTCAAGGCTAGGGCTACCACTTGGCAGATTTTTTTTCTTTTTTTGATAGTTAATAGGAGATAAGAGTCTTTCAGACTTTCATACCCTGTCTGGTTTTGAACTGCCATCCTCAGATCTCAGCCTACTGGGTAGCTAGGATTAAAGCCATGAGCCACTGGTTCCTGGCACTTTTTTTCTTTTTCCTTTTCTTTTTGTTCCAGTGGTGGTGCTTGAACTTGGGTCCTAGGTGCTATCCCTGAGCTCTTCTGTTCAAGGATATCAGGGGTACCACTTTGAGCCACAGTGCCACTTCGGGATTTCTGATGGAGGATAAGAGTCTCACAGACTTTCCTGACTGGGTTGGCTTTTGTAGGAAGTAGAGTTGACTCCATCTTGATTAGGGAAATTGGTAGCAATTAGGGAATTGGTAGCAATTGTTAAAATGAAGTTAAATATTAGGTCAACCTGACTGCAAAATTCTGTTTCTTTAAATGGCTTGCTGAATTTATTTGTTGCTTCCTCTACCCCCTGCGTCAACCCCCTACATCCCTGCTACGCTTTTACCTTTATAAACCCCTGGTTGAGGACTGTTGGGGATTGCAGTTTCAGCTGTGCTGCGTCCCAGTTCGCTTTTTGTTTATTTGTTTTGTTTTTGTTGCCAGACTTGGGGCATGGATTCAAGGCCTGAGCACTGTCCCTGGCTTCTTTTTGCTCAAGGCTAGCACTCTACCTCTTGAGCCACAGTGCCACTTCCGGCTTTTTTCTTTATATGTGGTGCTGAGGAATCAAACCCAGGGTTTCATGTATACTTTGCCACTAGGCCATATTCCCAGGCCCTCAGTTTGCTTTTTGCTTCCCCAATAAATTTTTGCCTTGAGACGGTCTCTGAATAGTGGACTCTTGGAGGGACGTGGAATCCCCTCCCTCAAACCCCGTAACATTTCTGGCGTGAGCCACCAGCACCCTGCAGCACCTGTCTCTTTCTGTTGCTTTTCATCATTTCCAATTGCTAAACTTTCAAGTTTGATTTTTATCTTTGAGCACAGTAAGTTTGGCTTTGTACACTAAATTTTTATTTTATTGTCAGGCACCCATTTGTATGCTTCTGTTGTCTGGTTTTTTTTTCCTGATGTTTTGTTTTTCTGTTAAATATCTCCTTGTATGGTTGGTTCACTTTGATTGGTGGACATTGTCTTTGAAAAATTATTTGTAGAGATTGAAATTAGAGATGAAATTGTCTCTTGACAAGATATTAATTAGCTTCTTTTATATCTGAAAATTTTTAACTTTCTAAAATTATCTTTACACGGTTTTGAAGTTTTTGTGAGCATTGTAAGAGATTGGAAGCCAGTCTTCAGTTCGTGAAAGGATTGGTTTATATCAGGATAAGAGTCCACCCCAAAGCAACAACTGTCTTTTGGGTTTTGTTGTTTTCTGTCATGGGGCTTGAACTCCCAGCGTAGAGCTCTTTCTACTCAAGGCGTTATAACACTCTACTACTTGAGCCACAGAGCCACTTCTGGTTTTCTGGTGGTTAATTGGGGATAAAAGTCTCACAGACTTTCCTGCCTGGGCTGGCTTTGAACGGCGATCCTCAGATCTCAGCCTCCTGAGTAGCTAGGGTTACTGGCATGAGCTACCCATGCTCAGCTCAACAAGTGTCTTATACTTAGTATATCTTAATATTGAATATTTACTCTAAGTTTTGTGAGTTTGCACTCTGGTATGCAAATGTGGCCCCAAGATGACTCACTATTCCAGGTTCCATCTTTGCCCAATTCCTGTCTTAAAAATTACCTACTGCCTGTTTTCTTCTTGATGCTTTGAATTTCTTTTAGTTGGTTTTGTGATTTATCTTTTTATTTAGCATTTAAGTAGTCATTTGTGGAAGAGTTAGAATTAGTTTGAGTCACTTAATATATTATTTCCAGAAGCAGAAACACTTTTTTTTCTCACAGTTTTGTCATCCTGTTCATTCTGTGTGATTTTAGAGACGCTAGCTTTGCTGTTCTTTTTTTATAGAGCCTCTATAGCTATGTTGTAGAGTGCTACTATGGTATGTCTTGGTTGCTACTACAACTAAGCACTAAAATGTGGCTAATTTGAATTGGAATATGCTAATTTGTGTGTGTATCCAATTTCTAAAACCTACTACAAATAAAATGTGTATGTTTTTTATATTTACTGAATATCCAACTAGTATTTCAGATACATTGCAGAAGAAAATATATTATTAATTTTTTTCTTTTTGTGTTTTTGAAGGAAATACTTTAAAATATGTAATTATATAAAGTATGTAATTTTTTCAGTATGACTTATATTTGTGATTTGCTTTTGTTGTTGTTGGATAGTGTTGTTATAAAGTTATTACTAATATAAGATTTGTGGCCTGGATTTGAATCTTGGTTATATCATTTTCTAGTTGAATATTGGTGGTACCCTTTTTTTTAACTTTCTTTAATTTTCTCTTCTGTAACATGAAGAGAATAATAATAATATTAGTAAGACCCAATTATTTCAAAGCTATATTGTGAAAGGAAAATAAGAGACAAGTAGTAAAGCACTTAGCTAAGTATATAACTTACAGTAAGTGGTAATAAAAATTTAGCTATTTGGTTAATTTTTTGTTATTATAATCAAATTTTACACTTCAGTGGCTATGGCTTTTCTTTCCCTAGAACTTTCCTAATGGACCATATAGTAAGACAGTTCTTTTCTGGATATGATTATTTGAGTGGGGACATAGACTAGACATATAAAAATACACACACACACACACACACACACACACACACACACTCTTTAAAAGAAAAAGAATATGTCATTTGCGCTATCTATATTTGTCCCTAATGCTTCTACAAGTAGAATTGCCTAAAATATGACTATAGACTATATAACAGCTATACAACCAAGAAATCAGACAGCCAGAAAATGGTGGTCTGCTAGAGGTAGTCTTATTCTAGGACTTGAGACTCATATTACCATTTTGCTCATCTAAACTCTATTCTTTATTCTTTATTGTAGTGTCATCAGATTTTAAAATTGCATACATTTTACATTACATAATCATACCTCTGTAATGATGTACTTGGAATCTTTTTTTTTTTTTTGGTTGGTCCTGGGGTTTGAACTCAGGACCTGGACATGGTCCCTGAGCTCTTTTTGCTCAAGGTTAGTGCTCTACCACTAAGAGCCATTTCTAGTTTTCTGGTGGTTAATTGGAGATAAGAGTCTCATGAAGACTTTTCAGAACATTTTTCAGCACTGGCTGGCTTTGAACTGTGATCTGTAGATCTCAGCCTCTTGAGTGGCTAGGATTGCAAGTGTTAGCCACCGACACCCAGCTGGAATCTACATTTATTCTGAGGTTTTTAGCTCTTATTGGAATGGTGAAAGCATGGACATAAAGATGAAGGATTATAGGGAGGGTCATGGTAGAAGAGAGGCAGAAGTGGAATATTTTACAAATTGATAAATATTTTACAATATTGATAAAATTATACAAATTCATAAAATTTCACAAATTTAGCTTGAAAGTAAGTTAAGTTGTTCTTTCTTGAACTGGCCTCCATTTTACTAGAGTAAATTTTGGTTATATTAAGGTACCCTAAAGATAGGCATTATGATTATTAGTAAGAAGATTGCTAGGCTTCTAAGAAAATCTGGGTTTTAACCTCAACTTTGCCACTAGATAAGTAAATCCTGAATGAGTTTTGATTGTTCTTTTAAATTTTCTATTTGTAATAGTATTGAATATAATCTTATAATACCTCATTCAGAGTTGACATTGTAATTTTTTTTGGCGGGGGGCCATGGGGCTTGAACTCTGGGCCTGGGTGCTGTCTCTGAGCTCTTCAGCTCAAGGCTAGCACTCTATCACTTGAGCCACAGTGCAACTTCCGGTTTTCTGATGGTTAATTGGAGATAAGAGCCTCATGGACTTTCTTGTTCATGCTGGTTTTGAACTACAATCCTCAGACCTCAGCCTCCTGAGTAGCTAGGATTAGAGGTGTGAGCCACCAGCACAAGGCTTAAAGTTTTTTAAATTAGTACTTTCTTCCTCTAGTATAGGAAATATATGTGTGTATACACATATATATTCATATATATTTAAATTAGTATTTTCTTCCTCTAGTATTAGGAAATACATATATATATATACACACATATGCATATACATACACGCACATATATGACTGCGCTACTTATTTTGAAAGCACATTAGGGGAAAATAATCTAACATTTTATAGAAATAGTAATCTGTATCTTTTTTTTTGTTTGTTTGTTTGTTTTGCCAGTCCTGGGCCTTGGACTGAGGGCCTGAGCACTGTCCCTGGCTTCTTTTTGCTCAAGGCTAGCACTCTGCCACTTGAGCCACAGCACCACTTCTGGCCATTTTTTATATATGTGGTGCTGAGGAATCGAACCCAGGACTTCATGTATGTGAGGCAAGCACTCTTGCCACTAGGCCATATTCCCAGCCCAGAAATCTGTCTCTTTTAAAGCTTCATATTTAGATCACATTTGAAAAATTAATTCTATTTAGTCTTCAAAGACTAGCTGGGGGATTTTGTCTGTTTTTCAAATATACAATCACTAAAACAGATGGAAAGTTCATCTATTTGTTTTATTAAGACAGCACAGCCTTAAATCTAATGAAGTATGTTAACCCTATTTAAAAACAGAGTAGACATACATGCAGGCACAGATACACATGTATGCTAAAATTCCAAATGAACTACTAGCAAATGGAAACTAGTAGTGTATTAGAAATTATATATATTATTTTTTCATTTTTATTATTTTTTGTAATTTTATTGTACAGAAGAGTTACAGTTGCATACATAGGTAATGAAGACATTTCTTTTTTTTGGCCAATCCTGGGGCTTGGACTCAGGGCCTGAGCATTGTCCCTGGCTTCTTCTTGCTCAAGGCTAGCACTCTGCCACTTGAGCCACAGCGCCACTTCTGGCCATTTTCTGTATATGTGGTGCTGGGGAATCGAACCCAGGGCCTCATGTATACGAGGCAAGCACTCTTGCCACTAGGCCATATCCCCAGCCCCATGAGTACATTTCTTGTAGAACAAAAACAAAGAGATTCTATATATTCTTAGGTTTATTTCAGGGTTTATTTCAGGAATATGAAAATGACTATTCCATAAAATCTCTTCATAATTCATTATATCAACACATTAGAGGAAAATTTGTGATTAAGCCAATAGATATTTTTATTAAAGGAGAGAAGCATCCTTTGAAAAAAATTCAGCAACTTCATTCTTAGGAAAGTACAGAGTGACAGAACAATGAAATAACATGTAGTATTGGCAGGATATAAAGAAATGGGAACTCATAGTTTAGTGATGATATAAATTGTCACAGTTTTTTCATTGGGGAGGGAACTGATAATTATTTTATATATGTGTATATATGTAATATATATTATACAAGTATATCTATTATGAGGGCACATACCTGTAATCCCAGCACTTGGGGGACAGAGGCAAGAGTTTGAGGCTAGTTTTGCCTACATAGTAACTCGACTTCTGTGAAGTTAAGGGGGAGAAGGAAAGAAGGAAGGGAGGGAGGAAAGAGAAAAAGAATGAACCGAAGGGAGGAGGAGGAGGAGGAGGAAGGGGTGGTGGGAGTGGTGGTGGTGGTGGTGGTGGTGGCAATGGCGATTATCCTTTGAGAAGTCCTACTTTTGGGAATTATTCTCACTAGAAGCATTGTATTATATATGCGACAGAGCTAATAATACATTTTCATAGTGTATTAGGATGTGTTTACAAGGCTGCTTGTTTCATAGGTCGTAATAACTAAAAACTGAAAATGACATTAATGCTTCTTGATCACTAGAGGACAGCCAATAAATGATCAAACATATGGAATATGGTGTAACTATTGAGAAGGAAAGAGGTCCATGTTGATAGTATTAAATTGGGTGTAGGATGACGAATTATAGATTATTGTGTATTTTGTTAGCCATTTTAAATGAAAAGTAGCAAAGCCTGTATGTGTGTTAAATGTGTGAGCCAGGAGAAGTGTATAGGCAAAGAGAAAGTCTGAAATTGGTCAAGTAAGAAAATCATTTTTCCTGTGTTTATTCGTTGTCAGATTTATTGTAAGAATATTTCTCTTTTTTGTAATCATTACATTTAACATAGGAAAAATTGCTACATAAATTAAAAGTTTGAGGATATGGAGTCTATAGATGCTAGGTTTGATCAGTCAGAGAAATAGAGTATAATGGGGAAAAAAATGGTACTTTACTGTAAACGATAATCGGTAAGCATTTCCATTCACATCATAACAAAAGACTTCTGAAAAGAAATGTTTTATACTAAAAGATAACACTTTTGTTGTTCTTGTTTTCTATTATAGCAACTTCGCTCCAATATCCGAGAAATGGAGAAGCTTTGTTTGAAAGTCCGAAAGGATGACCTGGTGCTTTTGAAAAGAATGATAGACCCTGTTAAAGAAGAAGCATCAGCAGCAACAGCAGAATTTCTCCAGCTCCACTTGGAATCTGTTGAAGAACTTAAGAAACAGTTTAATGATGAAGCAACTCTAGTACAGCCTTCGTTAACCAGATCCCTGACCGTTGGTGGTAGTGTATTATCCTAATTCTTACTAGTGATCACAGAATACAGTTAGTTAAAGCTCACATCCTCAGGTAGAGATTGCACATTATCTGTAGATCTCGGGATCACCTGCTAGTCCAATATGCCAAATCCTTACACCCCCGAGAGGGCAGGAAATATGTGCCCTAGACATTTGGCACAGTGCATTTTCTTAATGGAGTTGAACTTCAGGAACTCAAGTACCTATTTTCCCATGTATCAAAAAGAAAACATTTTAAAGATTCTCTAAAGATAATGCCATACTTGTGTTTAACGAACACCGTATTACCATCTGGTATAATGGTCACCTATTTAAGCGTGCCTTTTTTCCTCAGCAGAGGAAGTTAGATCTGTCTCCCAGGTCAGTTCTGAATTTGACTGACAGCATAAAAAAAATCTGCAGTGGGTCAACCTTTGTGAGATGATACTCTGAGAAACAGCCTTATGAAACGTGTCATTATCTTGTTTTCGAAGAATATAATTCATGTTTGATCGTCTTATAGTAAACTTTCATTCAGGAAAATTCTTGTTAATACATAATAAGATGTCAAAATATGTCAAAATAGCTGGTTATTTTTTTATCTTATGGGTAGTGAGTGGAAGAACTGGTGAGGTTACCCTATTCAGGATGCCTACTGGGGCTGGGAGTATGGCCTAGTGGCAAGAGTGCTTGCCTCGTATACATGAGGCCCTGGGTTCGATTCCTCAGCACCACATATAGAGAAAATGGCCAGAGGTGGTGCTGTGGCTCAAGTGGCAGAATGCTAGCCTTGAGCAAAAAAGAAGCCAGGGACAGTGCTCAGGCCCTGAGTTCACAGCCTAGGACTGGCAAAAAAAAAAAAAAAAAAAAAAAAGATGCCTACTAAAAAGCTTAAAGTCAAAATTTTTAACTACAGAAAATTAAATTTCAAAGTTCTGTGGCTTTACTTTATAGCTGTTTCCCTTATTTCCTTTTTTGTTTTATTGTTTATCTTTTAATTTATCCTAGATTGTTTTGTCATGTATGTCTTGTGATACCTTTAACCTGTGGAAAAAGGTGTTGGAAATAAATCATAATTAGAATAGAATGTTAGTGATGGTATACCTGTCCAGTTTTTCTTTTTCATTTCCCAGGACCCTCCTGTACCACACGCTGTCTCCAAATCTAGGTTATTTTTAATCTTATATGCTCAGTACTAATGATTCATTACAAGGAAATGAAGTATATTGGAAGAAACTCCAGCCTTCAGAGTTTTTAGGTAGCTTTACTTCCTGTGTATCCTTTATATGTAGCACAGAACTTTGCATGTAGTGAGCCATTCATAAATATTTTATCAGTATAAATAAATAACTTTTCAAAGACAGTTTTACAATACAAGTTTTACAGATACCCAGTGCCCAAAATGTTTGGGGGAGGAGATGTTAGTGCTCAACTCTCAGTTGCAGACTATTGGGGAGTCTGGTTTTCGATAGTGTATGGTTACTGCTATCACTGTTCATTCATGCGTAGTTAAGCCTACTATATTAGGAGGAAGACTGTTCTTATCTGTTAATTCAAAGAGATGCTTTATGAATATATGGAGAAACTGGACTTAAAGTTCCACGTGTCAGGCATTGTGACAGTTGTGATGGCAGTGCCAACAGGGAGATTGGCTTCATTTTCTGGAAAGAGTAGCGGGCATCTTTTGCTATTGAGCTTCAAACTGCCCATCACCAGTAAGTTCCTATGAAGCATTTTGTTATAGTAATATTGCAACAGTGTTAATTTGGGTATTATTATTGTACCATTATTTGTGCTTCTGACAATAGAACTGTGCTCAACAAACTTGTTTACATGGCATCAGAGGAACTGACAATGATTAGAAGAAGGGGCACTTTACCCAGTTCACTGGCAGTTAACTTCTCCCTAAGATGCAGATGGATATATAAACTAAAGTTCAGGTAATTTGAAGAAGCATGTTTATAGAGGAAATGGAAAAGATTAGGACAGAGACAGAGAATGAGGGGGAAGAAGTGCTAGGTGAAATTCATTTTCAACTCTGTCAGTGCTCCTACTTCTCAATTTATGGTTATACCAAGTAGATTAAACACCTAAAATTATTTGCTACTGGGGAAAAAGCCCCACAAAATCAAATCTCTGAAACTAGTGCTGATTTAATTAAGACAGTCATTTTTTTTTCTAAAACCAGATACCTAGATTATACCTAAAGCAGAATATAGAATTTCAAATTCTGAATATTCTGTTTATAAGGTTGCACTTTGACTATGAATCCATTAGTAACGTAAAGAATTTAGAATGAGGGCTAGGAATATGGCCTAGTGGCAAGAGTGCTTGACTCGTATACATGAAGCCCTGGGTTCGATTCCTGAGCACCACGTATATAGAAAACGGCCAGAAGTGGCGCTGTGGCTCAAGTGGCAGAGTGCTAGTCTTGAGCAAAAAGAAGCCAGGGACAGTGCTCAGACCCTGAGTCCAAGGCCCAGCACTGCCAAAAAAAAAAAGAAAAAAAGAATTTAGAATGACTATCTCACCAAGAGCTGAGTATTTCACCAATTGTGAGTTTCTACTAGATTCCTTAAATAGTGCCAGATACATCACTAACAAATATCTTAAAAGATGGCAAAGGAGAATAATAACAAGAGAATATAAGTAACTGATTTGCACAAAGCTTTAAAAGTGGGGTAGGAATTTGCTCCATAGAGTCTTCTTGCTAGACTCTGTTCTCATGTTTTTACCCCGTGCTCTCTCATTTTTCTTATTTTTGCTTTAGACACTCATGGTAAGACAGCCTATACAAAAAATTGTATTATGTGCATAGAAGTTAAGTTCCTTAAAATGCTTTTTCCTTTACAAATCAGCTTCTAAATAAATTGATTGGAAACATCAGCAGAGATCCAGGAGCAATGTCACTAGTTTTCTGTGTGGGAGATCAAATACAAAAATAGTTTTTCATTTACAGATAGAAATAACAAGTAGAATAGGACATTCTCTGATGAATGAAAGAAGCTTATTAAGTTTAGGGGGAAGCTGTGATGATTTTGTTGTTTCTTTTGTCCAGGTTCTGAGAGTTCCAAAGCAAAGCTATTCTGCCAATCTTGCTTGATCTGAGGAACTCCCTCTCATCTCACTTGTGTGGCCTCACTTCATTTTTAGTATATTGCTTCCCACCAGGAGAAATGATGAGCCCACAAATATGATTTGTATTTAGAAAGGTGATTCAAGTCATACCGAGGGAATCAGTGCCTCTCTCCATCTTGTCTTTATTCCCAATCCAGGACACACCTCAGCAGCACAGTAGGGATGGAATCTTACTACATTTTAAACAAATATTCAAAAAGAATCCCATTTTAAAACTGCTGGGAACTTTAGACTGCATATTGAATTTTATGAAATATTTGATTTTTATCTCAGGTATAGACATATACTGAACACTTTTATGAAATATATAGATTGTTTTGTATTGTACTTTCCATTGGTTTTAATTTCCTAAATTTTTTTCCTTACACTTTAGCTATGACTTAGAAGTCATTGTATTTTGACAGATAAGTTTATATAGATGATCAGTTAATTAATTTCACTGTTTATAAGCCACAGACCTTGAAAACCTTTGAAGTATGGATTTGAATTATTACAGATTTGTCATGAAACATTGCCTAATATAGTGAAGGTTAGTGGAAATTTTAGGTGTATTTATGTATTTCTGGATATAGCTCAGAATTCTTGGTAATTCTTGGTGGAAATACTGTTCATGATGGATTGCAGAAAGTGAAGAATAGAGTATTTGGTTATAAAGAAAAGAGATGGAAAAGTCTTACATCCATGTTATTTCGTTTATTTCTTCAATTAAAGTGAGTCAACCATTGATTTTATTCATTCATTCACATGCTTTGGTACTGGAGCTTGAACTGAAGGTCTTTTGCTCTCTTTTGGATTTTTTTACTTATGGCTGGTGCTTTACCACTTGAGCCATGCCTCTAATTCCAGCTATTAATTTTATAGCCATTGATGTTTTAAAATGACTTTTAGCGTTAGAGGAATAGTGGTGAATCACACAACAGACACACACCCCTTATACATGCCTATGGATTTAACCGTCTGAGAGTATTATGTAATATGAAACAATTGCAATTTTTGCTTCTTTGAACAGTTGGAAGTTCTTCAGCATTCTTTCCTGTCATTCTAAACTGTCTCCATGTTTTGCTTCAGCTTCATCCATAGAAGTTTCTGAGAGTTCAGAGTCAAAGGATGATCACTGTGATATAAACTGAAGTCAATGACTAAGGAAGTTGTAGAAATTAAAAGGTTACTTTCTTAACTGATAGTAATGCCTTGACTTGATTTGTGATGTTCAGAAGTTTTGCACTGAAGCATGGTCTCTGTGGAAGAGAATAGAGTTCTTTGTTTTCAGTCTCTATTTGAACTAAGATACATACGCACTTTGGTTTCCAGTGTAACGGAAATGACTTCAACTCTTCCTTCAACTCTTCCTATTTCTTATCAAGGGAAATTGTTCATGCTTACTTAAAATGTCAAACATTTCCCATCTTATTTTTTAGATAAAGAATTTATGTACAATAATCTTTCCTTATTTTGTTGTAAATCATGATGTATGTCATTTGAATATTCTTTACTAGATAAATTATGACTTTAAAAATTGTTAGACTGGGCAGAATATAAAGTTCTGCTTTGCATTTGATCTAATAATGCAGTTATTATTTAACTATCATTATAGGAATAATAATTGGAAGGAAGGTCATAAAATTCATTTGTTGAGGTGAAAATGAAAGTGTCTTTATGGTGATGCTTAAAGTATGTAGTAAGTGGCTATTTTAACAGAAGACCATCAATTGCAATAAATCTACAGAGTATGTTTAGGCACCTGACCATGCCTTTCTTAAACAGTTCAAATAAGTTTTTCTTTGAGAGTAGAGTACTCATCACCATTGAAGGTAAAGTGATTGTGTAGTTTTATAAAAATACCATTTGATTTTAGAGTTTTATAATGACCAACTCTTAGGAACAGACCAGATCATGTGTCATTTTACAACCTGATTATCACATTTTTAGCAAGTGTTTATTGTCCTCACATCTCAGCCTCCTGAGTAGCTAGGATTACCAGTTCCATAATGATCTTGAGAAAGACACCTACTCCCTGGCTTTTTCTCACCCTCTGTTCTTCCTCTCCTGTCCCCTTTCCTTCACTCTTTCTTTTAGGCTAGTATTGTATCATTTGATTCAGGCCCCCTAGCTCTTTTGCATTTTCTGATAGGTTCTCATGCATTTTGCCCTGGCCAAGCTGAGGGTAGATATCCTACCTACTTCAGCTTCGCCAGTAGCTGTGCTGGGGTAAAGCCTAGAGCCGCGTGCATGCTAGGCAAGGTTCTATGACAGAATTACTGCTTGCAGCCTCACTGCTACTTTTGACATCTATTGTATCTGAAACGTTTTACTAAACCAACCATATAAAGCTGAGTCTTTAGTAGTGGGATGCCTTAAGGACCAGTTAGCAGTGTGAAGGTTTATTGGGAATGGAGCACTGGCCAAACAGTGTAGTTTCCCTTTGCTGGTTCTTCCCCATCTAGCCCCAGCTATTCAGGTTAGATGGATAGTATTTGTAGCTAGCTTTTAGGTGACTTTGTAGATAGAGACAAAAATATGTATTAACTAACCTGGGAATCCAGCTGCTCAAGGATAAGTAATTCTACTTTTATAGAATAATCAATTTACTTTTAGCCGGCGTTTAATTGCCAAGCATTTTTCATGGCAGCTGGTTTATGGAATCGATTCTTGCAAGCTCCTTTCTGAAGAGCAAACAATAAACACAGTTCTATGTTCATACAGGAACGTTTCACAATTCTGAAGCTGAAGAGAGTTCTCAGAGTTTGACTCAGATATATGCTTTGCCTGAAATCCCTCCAGATCAAAATGCTGCAGAATCATGGGAAAACTTGGAAGCAGTACGTTACAAATTATTTTATTACTATTATTATTACTATTATTTAGTAAAGGTAAAACATAAAACTATTTCCCTCTTTCTCTCTTTAAGGACTTAATTGAACTTAGCCAACTGGTCACTGACTTCTCTCTTCTAGTGAATGTAAGTATTTAACTGTCTGGGGTTCAGAACAGTTAAGTTAGTAAAATGAGAAACTTTAATCAATTCCTATGTTTAGATTAGAATATTAATAAAGTTATAGTTTTAAGACTCATATTGAACCATAGATAAAAACCTTCACTTACCACATTCCCTATCAATGCAGTATTTAACACTGGCATTGGTGTTCTGACAGGGGTGGATAGAGAAATAAGCGGCCTGCAATCTGCTTGTAGGGACTCTACAGTGGGAGGAGGTTAGCTTGGATGTTTGAAACTGAGTTTTCAAGTATGAGAGCTATATACAAGTAAAAGTATGAAGTATCATTGACTGCGGGAAGAAACATTTCATTCCAAAGGATAGAAACATGATTTATGAGGTGGAAGCACTAAGAACAACTTCACAAAAGTAGGTAGTTTTTTTCAAAAGGTTTGAAAAATGAATGTTCACAGGGAGGGATGGGAGAGCATTTCAGAACAGTTATACAAAGACATTCATAGGGAAGTGGGTGGCTTGGCCATGGATGGTTAAATATTGCTGATAACCAAAGCATGGGCCAGCAAGCAGGGTGAGGGCCACACTCTGATCATACTGAAGGCCACACTTTAAAGAGCTTTAAAGAGCCATATAGACTTTTGAGTGCATTAGAGCCTGTGCTTTAGGAAGACCACTGTTAGCAGTATGAATAATGGTAGAGAAGAGGTCATGAAGGGAAAACGAATTAAGAATTGGTTTTAAGAGTTGAATCTGGGGCTGGGAATATGGCCTAATGGTGAAGTGCTCACCTCATATACATGAAGCCCTGGGTTTGATTCCTCAGCACCACATATATAGAAAAAGCCAGAAATGGCGCTGTGGCTCAAGAGGTAGAATGCTAGCCTTGAGCAAAAAGAAGCCAGGGACAGTGCTCAGGCCCTGAGTCCACACCCCAGGACTGGCAACAACAACAACAACAACAACAACAAACACAAATAAACAGAAATCCTTAAAAAAAAAAAAAGAGTTGAATCTGGAGCCATGACACCACCAGTATAAAGGAAATGGTTAAATCAGGCACAGTGGCTTATATCTGTACTCCTAGCTACGAGGCAGGGAGGAGAATGGTGGTTCAAGGTCAGCTCAGACAAAAAGTTAGAGAGACTTCCATCTTAACCAGTAGAAACTTAGAGGCATAGTGGTACGTACTTGACATCTAGGATGTGGGGAGTGTTCATAGGAGGACTGTGATCCAGGTTAGCTTGGGCAAAAAGCAAGAACTTAGGTGAAAAATAATGAAAGAAAAAGCTCTAGGGTTGCTAAGCAAGTGGCAGAGCACCTACCTAGCGTGCACAGGGCTTATGTTCAATCTTAGTACTGCTAAAGAATAAAAAGATAAAACACAAATGGGTAGTTTTTCTGGGATAGATTTCATAGAATTTGGAGAAAGATGGAGTCAAGGTAAGGCACATGGGGCTGGGGATATGGCCTAGTGGCTTGCCTCACATACATGAAGCCTTGGGTTCAATTCCCCAGTACCACATATATAGAAAACAGCCAGAAGTGGTGCTGTGGCTCAAGTGGCAGAGTGCTAGGCTTGAGCAAAAAAAACCCAGGGACAGTGCTCAGGCCCTGAGTCCAAGCCCGAGGCTTGGCAAAAAAAATAAATAAATAAGGAACATTACAACTATATTCTGCATAATTAGGCTTGACCAATTCTGTTGGCATACGTTAGGGAGCATAGAGAATTTGGGTGGGAAAGATAGAATCGATTTTTTTTTATCATTTTTCTAAATGTTCTTATTTTCGCTTTCTATGGTTATGGGAAGGTAGAAGGTATGAGTGTATCTGTGTGCACAGGTACAGCCTGATTCTGCTCATGCTTCTGTCTAGATTTAGTTCTTTGTTCTTCATCAGACCCTGATTTTAAGTTTGACTTCTCTGTGGTATAATTCCCCTGAGATCTGACACTTAAGTGAGAAGTTGCTAGATCATACCATTTCAGAACTGAAATGGGAAAAGACCTATGAGGCCAACTGACTAATCTAACCCGCTCCTCTTTGCTCCACCTTGTCAAGTACTTGTCGTTTAGCTTCTTTCTGCAGCTGCCCCGCAGGGATGTTTGATACTTAATGATACCACTTGGAGTTGTAGGTCTTAGAAGGTCCTCCTTATGTAGTCTGCTCTAGGATAACTTCTCAGTATTGTGGCCCTGACTGAACAAGTTTTTTGTTTGTTTTTACTCCATGTAAGAGGTTCTCAAGATTTTAAGAACCTTCCTTTCCCTCCCCCACCTTAAGAACCCTTGATTTTCTTATGTTGTTTTCTATGAGATCATTCCTTGACTCTCCTATACTAGCCCCTTATTTGGATTATGTTCTAGTTTGTGGATATTTTCTTGAAATGTAATGACTAAAATTGGTTGCAGTAAATTGTTTGTTTCTGATGTGTCCAGATCAAAAGAAAAAATATTAGAAATCTTTGAATTAGGTATTTATAGAATCCAATGGTATATTTACATATAGCAAGAAATGGTAGGGGCTGGGGATATGGCCTAGTGGCAAAAGCACTTGCCTCATATACATGAGGCCCTGGGTTCGATTCCCCAGCACCACATATACAGAAAATGGCCAGAGGTGGCGCTGTGGCTCAAGTGGCAGAGTGCTAGCCTTGAGCAAAAAGAAGCCAGGGACAGTGCTCAGGCCCTGAGTCCAAGCCCCAGGACTGGCCAAAAGAAATGGTACAAGAATCCCCAAAATATTTGCTGTTTTAAAATAACATTAGTTCAGTCATTGTAACTAATGATCTCTGAGTCTAATGCAGTTTGTAAAATGGATACAGAGCTACACTTATATTCATGTATACAAATATGAACAAATTTGCCAAAAGCCATTAATATGTACACTAAAAATACATCTTAATATACATAAATTATTCCTCAGTGAAGTTGATTTAAAGCAAAGTGAATATGTACAAAGTTCTTCTCAAGACAATAAATATATTTCCCATCTAGTGGCATGAACCTATGAGAGGAAAGTTAAAGTTTATAGAATGGACAGTTGCAGGTTAGAAGAGGTGACATAAGCAGCCTCTAACCCCAGTCTAAGGAGGATTCAGAAGGCTCTGGCTAGTGCCACAACTCTATACAAATGTCCTATTTATTATAATCTGTGCAAGAATATAAGGCAGAATTCTACTTGGCAGAAGTTCAAAGGAGAATCTGATTATTATTCCCAGGGTGACTGAGTTCTCATGACCACATGGCTAAGGACTCACAGAAGCTCCATTTAGGTACAGAATGACCTGGAACATAACTAGAGTGACCACATCCTCTTGTCGTCACATGGACAGGACACTATCCAGGCAAGTGAACTGTGAACTTCAGGAGCACTCGCATGTACATGGCGCCATGCTGAGCCCTATGAGGACCAGAGAATAGTGTCAGAAGAACCCACAGGATAGTGCTGGTGGCTGCACGTCAGCACAGATGTACTTAATTCCAGTAAATCATGTGTTTGCAAGTGGTTAAAATAGTAAATCTGTATGCATTTTACCATGATGAAATGGATTTATAAAGCCACTGAGAGAACATTGATGGCACAATAACAGTTAACAAATTAGCACCTACAGGCAGCTCGCTCCCCTTGCCAGTAGCCTTATCTTGCTTGCACAGGTGTTCTTTCTTTGCAGCCTTCTCTGTTTCTGTTTGGGGCCCTTGACAGCAGGTCACCCTTGCTGATGACCACCTGTGACGTCTACCTCTTGCTTCCTTCCCTGTGGGTCTTGGAAACAAATTGTGCTCTGGATCCATAAAAACTGGATTAGACTGCCACTGACTGCTTCTGGGACCTTCAGGATGTTCTTTGACAGCAGTGAGTGCTGAGAAACTGAGAGAGACTACATGAGCAGACGAGTGTTACTCCCTCCTCTTTCCTTCACCATCTCCAACTGCTATTTCTCCAAGGAAGAGCATTATTATTGATGGAGTCATGATGGAGAAGTAATTGATAGATTTGGAAATGAATTTGTGGAATCTTTTACCAGTATTTTATAGAGAGCATCCTGGGTCTACAAGTGAACAAAAGTATTCAAGGAAAAAGTATTAGTTTAAAAAAAAGGTATCTGTTACCTTTTTAATAAGTATTAACTGAGTAAATCACATTTTCTTCAGAATCTGAAGTTCTCTTGAGGTTCCCATCAAGAGACCATTATTTTCAGGCCAATATGGGTACCTAAATCAATTTCCCTTAAAAATAAATCCATAGATGTATTTTTAGAGTCTTGAGAATAATTTTTCTTTAAAAAGAGATCTCTTTGTTATTCTAGTTGGAGACACTACAGTGTTCCTCACAGCTTAGCCCATTGCTAAAGAGATGCTGAGAACATTTATCCATGCCAAAGAATAAAATGCCAGGCAGGGGGCTAGAGGACTATCAGATGGGGGACCTGGGAAGATAAGGCGAACATAAATCAGAAGCAAAAGAGGCAGAGGGGAGGAGGCCCCGAGCCCCACTGTTGCTAGGAACCTGACTTCATAGACTGTAGTGTTCAGCATGTATGGTTGGGCCAGCATAGAAGGCCAAAAATGCAGTGAACAAGTGGTGACTGTAATGGGGCCAGGGGGAGGGGGGGGGCAAGAGTCCACCACTCAGAGACAGTCTCAAGTAAAAAGATGATAAAAGGATGGATTTATTGGGGAAGTAAAAAGCGAACTGATTGGCCAGGGTGGCAGCCCAGACTGGGAAGCTGAAACTGCAAAAAGCAGGCTGAGACAGCGCAGACTCGGGAGCTGGGACCGCTCGGCCAGGGCTACGCTCAGGTCGCATTATAAAGGCAAATACCACATGGTCAAGCCTGCCACACACAGGTGGCCAATGAGGTTACAACACTCACAGAGCATGCCAGGTCACACGCAGGTGGCCAATGGAGTTACAATCTGCCTCATAGCAAATGTTTGAACCAACCTATCATTTTGGTTAGACTTGGCTCACTGGTTTGGTGGGGCTCACATGATGCAGGCTGATGCGCCTACTCATGGGAGGGCACAGGTTTAACCTTGAGCATTCCACTACTCCAGTGGTCTAGCAGTTTACACAATCTTATCACAGTGAAGGGGAACTTCCCTGGATTCCGAGCAGACAGGGCACACTCCCAACCCTGAGGCTCAGGGGCGGGGGAGATCTTAGTGAAGATAGGGTCAGTTTCTGCTCTCTCTAACTAATCTGAGATGGAGTCAGTCTGACACCTCTCAACAGCCAATGATAGCGCTGGCCAGATCTGACCTCCATATTACAGTGACGAGGTTCAACTCTGGAGTCTAGTTTGACATTCTGCTGATAGTGATTGACATCTCTGATGCCAGTTTAATGCCTCCTTACTGTGGGTGTCACCAAGTCCTTAGCATCTTTGCTTCCATAAGTCAGAAAAAGATGTTTTACTGTCTGAGAAAAATAAAAATGCAGTGAGTGAGTTCTAGGAGAGATGTAATGTTTAAGTGCCCCAGAATTCTAAGACATTATGCAGAGGGGAGCTTTATTTTTTGATAGGAAGTTAAGAGTTAACACTTTCCTAGGGAGATCAGGTTGAGTGTGTCTTTGATTCCTCCTCATACTTTGTAGACATTTTATCCCCCCTCCCCACTTTATTTACTGTCCTGGTATTTGAACTCAGGCCTTGCTCTTTACTAGGTCAGTGCTTAAGCCCATAGCTCCTGTTTCACTTGTTTTAGGAATAGGGTCTTATCTTGTTGTCCAGGATCCTCCTTTTATTCTTTTCATATAGCTGGGATGCCAGATAAAAGACGTTATGTCCAGTTTGTTAGTTGAGTTGGGATCTCACTGATGTTTTTGCTTGGACTGGCCTCAAAATGAAATCTTCCCCATCTCTACCTCCTGAACAGCTGGAATCACAGACATGTGCAACCACATCTGGCCCATTTTATCCTTGCAACTCTACTAAGTGTAACTAACATTATCCTTATTTGGTTGATGAGATTTACTGGCATGTGGAGAGCTTAAGAACTTGTTCAGGGGCTCAGAGTGGTTGGGGTGGATTTGAACAGCATACCTGGCCAAAGATTATACCCGTAATCTTACTGTATATAACAGTGATTTGTGAAGTGTGAAAAATGGCAGTACAAATTCTAGCCTCACTGAGGAAGTTGTTAGCAACACAGATTCTGATGCTCTACCCCAGGCCCTCTGAATCTGTAAGTCTGGAATGGTACCCAGCAAACTGTGTGGTTTTTCTGCCTTGTTTTGTTTTCTGTCATCCTGGAGATCGAACTCAGAGCCTTGTGTTTGAGCCATGCTCCATCCCCTTTTGCTTTAGTTTGTTTTTGATAGAGTCTCATGTTTTTCCCTGGGCTGGCCTTCAACTATAATCCTCCTACCTCCTACCTCCTCCTACCTCCACCTCTCAATTACTTGGTAATTGAGATTACAGGTGGGCGACATCTCCTGAGTAGCTGGTATTACAGGCGTGAACCACCATGCCCAGCTGCAAGAACTGCTGCAAGCAATTCTGGTGCACACTCAAGTTTGAGAACCGTTGTTACACTTCTCTCTGACAGAGGCTCAAGGGAAAAGTGAAAAAGGACTTTTTAGGGATCGTTAGCAATGTGATCATAGTGGTAGAGAATCCTGGAATGAAGAGTTCCCACAAAAGGAAAGGAAGGACTATCAACAAAGCTAGTAGGAAACATGTGTGGGATCAGTTAGCTGAAATGTTTCTGTTCTCAAATGAAATGGTGATTGAAATTTAAAAGAGTGCTAAGTCTGCCTCAGACTTGAGGACTCAACTTGAACTTTTTCCACACTCATTGTACAGAATTGCATTTATGTGGAACCCAAGAGAGGATCTTCTTTGTGTTTTTATCTGCAAATTTAAAAACAAAAAACAGAACCAATTGCTCCAGTCATTGCAATGGTCATTATGTGGGTTTATGCACTGGATAGGACTCTTCATGCTGCACCAGTAAATGGATTGCATTTTACTGTATGTAAATTCTACATAAGGTTGATTTAACAATGGGAATGGGTACCTGTGGCAAGGGATGCATCCTCGTCCCTGGCATTGTTAGAGCAGAGAGGATACACAATGTGGCTCCATAGAGAGGAGACCCTGCCCCCCGCCTGCCTCGCCCCCCCCCCCCCCCCCCCCCCGCCTCCCTGCAGTCACAGAGGGTGAGCAGCAGTGTGGGGCTGGTATGTGCCAGACACTTGCTACCACACCTCATCTGCAGTACTGCATCTTAGCTTACCACAGCATACTTTCATGGCAGCTCTGGCCATATTCTAATTCGATTCCCACAGCACAGCCATTTATATCTATGGGACCAAGAGCATGTTACTCCTAAAAGTAAATTTGCTTGTTTTTAACAAAATCTTCCAAAAAAGTTAGGTTTTGGGGCTGGGGAGATAGCCTAGTGGCAAGAGTGCCTGCCTCAGATACACGAGGCCCTAGGTTCGATTCCCCAGCACCACATATACAGAAAAACGGCCAGAAGCGGCGCTGTGGCTCAAGTGGCGGAGTGCTAGCCTTGAGCGGGAAGAAGCCAGGGACAGTGCTCAGGCCCTGAGTCCAAGGCTCAGGACTGGCCAAAAAAAAAAAAAAAAAAAAAATAGTTAGGTTTTTATGTTGTTTGATTTTGTTTTTCTTTTGTCTATGAAACCCAACATGACAAGTAAATGCTTATGTGGACTTTTTTTTTTTCTTCCTGGAAAGTAGATTCATCTGGAGAGTGTGATCTGTGTGTGTTTGAATGAATTTCAATGTGAGAGACTTTGCTTGACTAATAATGACGCGCCCCTCCTTTTTTCATGGCAGTGAATTTGTACTTTCGACATGGTTTATCAGATGCTTTTAATGAACCACTATTAAGACGGCAAGGCCGAGGTCCCCGGGTCCTGATTACAGGAATTAAAGTAGTGTGTGCTGTTTCCCGCCGGGGAGCAGCAGGAGAGCTCACTCATAATTCCTTTGCATCTAGTCCCAGCAGGAGAAGATTGACAGCATCGCCGACCATGTCAACACTGCTGCTGTGAATGTTGAAGAGGGAACCAAAAACTTGGGCAAGGTAAGATTCTGCCCCTGCTGACAAATCAATGCTGCTCTGGTTTCCAGGAATCTCCGGTATTAACCCAATTGATCTGTCCTCATCCGTGCGGAGGAAACCAGCAATTAAGGAAATAAGGAAGAAATGACCCATAGGTAGTGCAGGAAATCAATAGTTGTAATATTCTCTCAGACCCGTTCCATCGGGAGGAAAAAAATTTTTTCAGGGAGAATAAACCTACCTCACCTCCAGTCTCAGCCATTCAGGGTTCCATGGTACAGGGATCTGGCCATGCAAGAGTGGACGGATGAGCAACCCAAGTGGAATGTGTGGGTTTAACCCCAGGTTCCTAGCAAGGAATAACTGTGACCACATCAAAGCTTTGGTGGCTGCCACCACGGCTTAGACCAGCTGGCTATCATGAGTGGCTTGATTGTTTTGCAAGTAAAATCAACTCATAGCAGTCCACTCTGTGTAGCTGCTTTCTGTAAGTTCTGAGATCGCAAGCAATTGTGATACCTGTGGAATACACCCCCCCCCCCCATCTCTAAGGCTAATTATGTACCAAGAGTTAAAGAGGCATTGCCAGGAGTAATGAGAGGAAAATGCACATCGCCACAGGCAGAGAGTCTCAACTCAATTTCTAAATTGAATTTTTTTTTTTTTACAGGCTGCAAAATACAAGCTGGCAGCCCTGCCTGTGGCAGGTGCGCTCATCGGAGGAGTGGTGGGGGGTCCCATTGGCCTCCTTGCGGGCTTCAAAGTGGCAGGAATTGCAGCTGCACTTGGTGGTGGGGTGCTGGGTTTCACAGGTGGGAAATTGATACAGAGGAGAAAGCAGAAAATGATGGAGAAGCTCACTTCCAGCTGTCCGGACCTCCCCAGCCAAACTGACAAAAAATGCAGCTAAAACCCAACTTCAGTCTTCTTGGTGCCACCGGATCTGTCTATCCTAGCAAGCACTCTGCTGCTGTTGGCCACTCCCCTGGCTTGGGACGCAGTATGTCAAGACAGTAGCTCTAGATGCCCCCAGGACGCAGACCTGGGAGAAGAGGGTATTGATGGAGGCGTTAGAGATAGAGGAGCCTGAGCTGAGGGTGTGAAATGTCTGTCGGGTTAAGCTTAAAGACTGCCAAAGAGCAAATTTCTGCCTGGAAATGTGAAAATGGAACCTATAACTAAGGACTTAAGATGTGTAGGAATAAGTTGGAGACCTTAAGGCCACCTATATGCACATGGTGTAGCCGATGGTGGAGGAGAGGAGGGGCGTCCAGGAGCCATTCTATCAGGTAGGGAAGTGCGGCCCAGCAAGAGGTGCAGGGCAGCCTCGTGGTGGCCACTTGGTGAAGCCGATTGCATTTGGACCACCTGTGTTTTCTGGTGAAGGAAATTCATAGTATAAGGAGATGGCAAGGGGTGCCAGCTTCTCTTTCCATGTCTCTGTCTCCGACACTGACTTCTTTTCTGAATCCTTCCTTGGCCTTCTAGAAATAAAGAGCACAGAACCCCATTGATGGACCAGCTAGTGCACGAGTTCCTCCCCAGGCCTCCGAGCCCCGGTGCCCCTTCCCTCCTCTCCTTTGAGTTTTGAGCTGCTGTTCGTCTGGTGGGGTGCGATGTTCACCCAGGGGTGATGAGGACTTTTCTGATAGCCTGCCATTTTGTATGATTTGCCATCACTGCCCAGCCCTTCCTGTAACTTTTTAGGAAGGAGGGAGGGAAGGAAGGAAAAAGGAAATTTCCAAATATTTCCAGCATCGTTAGAGTTGAAAAGGCTGGGGGAGGGGGCAAGGTGAGGCCAAATTCTAGGATACTTGCTGGTTTCCAGGCCCTGGTTCAGTATCTGCCTCCCAGGGGTCTTCAGCTCTCGGTTTTCTTCTCAGCTGGTCTTGGGGGGAGCTCAGAACTAGCTTTCTACCTCACTGCAGTGACTGTCATGCTTCCCCCTGCTTTGTTCGCTCCTGCGCATGTGCTCCTTGCCTCTCGCTGCCGCTCTTCCTAACAATGGCACCGTGTTACCATTCTCCCACTGTAGACACAGGCCAGCCCAGACTCAGACCCAATGAAGGACTTGTGGTGCTAATCCAAAACGTGACATTTGACAGCAAGCATGGTCTAGTCCAATCCTATGACTGTCACAGACAACGAAAAGACTTTAACTTTTTGTGTGTGAGTCAGTCCTGGGACTTGAACTCAAGGCCTGAGCACTGGCATTGAGCTTTTGTGCTCAAGGCTAGTCCTCTACAGCTTGAGCCACAGCTCTCCTTTAAGCTTTTTGGTGGAAGATAATTGGAGATAAGAGTTTCACTGACCTTCCTGCACGGGCTGGCTTTGAAGCACAATCCTCAGATCTCAGCCTCCCAAATAGCTAGGATAACAGGCGTAAGCCACTGGCGCCCCGCTTAACACTTTAATTTTAAAGAAAGAATTTAAGGTTTCAGGCAGCCTCACTCTGTATCCCCCAAGTCAGTGAAAACAGGAAGAAACCACCTGTTTTGTTTGCCTTACAGTAACCTCTTCTGAGTTCACAAAAGGGCACCTACTCCCCTGAATGTGAGCATCTTTCCTCAAGAGTCAAAGTTCATGGGGGCAGATGGATACTCTCAGTGTTGTATCCTTTTTTCACCAGTGCATAGTTCTCGACTCTGCTCACCCACACCGGCATGCCACGTAGGGGTAGCAGGAGGGACTTACGAGGACTGCGGGAAAGAGGAAACCTTACATTTGAAGCTCTGGGATTTCACATTCTTATCGAACCAGTGTGGAAGCCCATTGTATGTGGTCCTCTAATCTTTTGGCATCTTAGGGTTGGTGTGTTACCTTCATGTTTAGGCCGGTTACAGTCCATTTGAAAACTTTTATAACTTGAAGTGATTCTGAAACTACACTTCATTACCTCATAGCAGAAACAAAGCTCCAACTTTTGTTAAAAATTGCTAGAAGTGTTTAAATGATACGCCTGTAAAGCATAAAGTGCTTTTAAGTTCAGTGAGTAATTACGACACAAAAACAGATCTTAAAATTGAATGTTATGCCCTATGGTGTCAAGGTAAAGTTATCTTCTTGCTTCCTATTTTATTTTTCTTGTGACAAATTATCCAGGAACATGTTGACGCTAAGGCCTTAAACTTTGTAGGTACACATGTACATAAAGGCAGCTCTCCTGAGGACTTTTTAGATATAATGATCTGAGATTTTTTTCCCCCCAGATTATTATAAGAGCAGAGACTGAACCATTTGGGGCAAAACTCATAATAATAAGAAATGCACACAGAAACAGTATCAGCACCATGCAGGATGATCTTCTATCATGAGCCACGCATCCTGATGATTTTATTGTTGTTTGAAGAATTCTGTTACTTGTTGCCACCTACTCAATTGATTTCATAGTCTGCTAGTGGGCTACAGCCCTTAGTTTGAAAAGAAAAACCCTGACAGAGAAACTAATGTTTATGGAATGCACTGTTTGCCAGGGACAGAGCTGGGCGGTTTATAGGGGGACAATAAACTGTAGAGAATTATCCAATAGCAAAAAGGTTGGTGCTGGGCTAAAAGGAGATGTTCAACTACAGAAAACATCCCATTCTCCTTTGACACAAAATTGAGGTGGCTCATCAGTCCGCTTCCCTCACGTCTGCAAGGCAAGCTTTGAGTCGTGTGTGCTGCTCATTTCCTCTCTTCCCAACCTTGTTTGATTTCCAAGTGTTCAGCAGCCTCAAAGTTACTTGGTTTCCTGGGGCTTGAACTCAGTGCCAAGGCGAGCACTGCTGCTTGAGTCATGCCTTTAGCCTTTTCTACATTCATTTTTCAGATAATCTAACTTTTTTGCCCAGATTGGCCTTGACCATCATCATCCTATCTCTGCCTTCTAAGAAGCTGGGATTACAAGTGTGAGCCATCACACCTGGCCTCCAAAATTTTAACAGTGGCTATCACAAATATAGTGCTAAATTTGGTCCTTATACTATAAATTTAAGAATCTCTGTTCTACCTACACATTGTTGTATCCATTGGGTATCATTGTTTAAACAGTGCTGTTTACATAGTCGTAAGATGAACTTTATGGCTTTTAAAAACACATCTGCCATAACTCATAGAATTAATTAGTATCCTTTAAAAATGTATCTTTGGGAAGCTCTATACTTCCTGATTCAAGCATTACTGAGACCACTCTGAAACGTTTTCTTTTGGAATTGCCTCCAACGACATTCTGCAAATAAGAAAAGCTCTCTCCATTTGTGCTGGTCACAGGCCATATTTCCTGGCCCTGTGATCCCTCTTCCCTTCTTGTCTGCTGCTGGCTTAGCGCCCCAGCTGACACAGGAGCCAGCAACCCCACAGTGCTGGAAACAGGTGTGGCCAGTGCTTCCAAGCGGACTTGAGTGTTACACCCGCTATGCCACCAGCCTTGCCCACCCCCACGGCTCCCTCTGAGCACTGCTGGCCTGTCTTTAAGTGCCAAATTGACTAAATATCACTCATCAGAGGTGAGGAAACGCGTAACATAAATGTGTAACTTACATTCTCCACCTATGAAAGTACAGAAACCAAATGATGTTTGTGTTCCCTTTAAATGGAAAGGTGATCCTCAGCCCCCCCCCCCACCCCCTGCTGCCTTGGGACATCTTTGGGGAGAAAGAAGACAAAAAGCCTCTCTCCTGTGACCCTGGACATTTTCTCATTAACAAATATAATGCAGCTGTGGCTTTTGGGTGCTGATGAATGGTAGATGATGTTAAGTGGTCAGAGGCCTAATAAAAGGGAGGGCGCTTCCCCTCTGGCCTAGATTCCTTTCAAGGTTTCATGTTCTGGTTCTGTTGTTTCTGTTCATGGTCTTTATTAACACTATGTTTCTAGCAGGTGGCTTTCACTATTTATATTCATTAATTTGACACCCTTTCTAGGGGGTAAAAAAAATTCCAGGGTCTGCATTGCCACCCTCAAAGAAATTATTGTGACAAAAATACATCTGTGCAATGCTAATGGAGCAAATAAACTGAAATTAGAAAGGTAGGTGTCCAAGACAAATGATTTGCCAGGGCCACTAAGCTATTTTGTACAAGATCTGGGATTCCAATCCCGGAATAGTTTAGGGAAACAAATCCTTAGTCATTTCACTGCATTTGTGTGAGGCCAGCCATCTATCAAGTCGTGTGCTGAGGCTTGGGGTTCTTTCAGCTCAGCTTCAACACTGCAAATCAGGCAAAAAGGAATTCCCTTTCCCTGGAAGAAATGGCCTTCAGTTACTCAGCCTTCAAAGCAATGCTAGCCTTGTTCCCCGGGTAGCTGATGCCAAAGCGCGAGGCTCCTCCATACCAGAGTCCTCCAGCCTTTCTGACCATGGTCCAGCCACCCCAACAAGAGGACCCTCGTGGAGGAGTGTCTGAGAAGGATATTCAATAATACCCCTCCCCCCAATATTAGAGCTTTTCTCTTGAAAGATACTTTACTTCTGTTTAAACCTACTTAAAATGTCTTCTATTTTTAAACTTTTGGTGTTGTCAAAGGTCAGCAAAAGAAAAGGCTCTCCATGACAAATTTGCAAACTCCAATGCTTACTGAACTTGTCTGTCATTTATTCTCTTGCTGAGTGGTGCTTGAATAAGAAAACATGCAATAAAGTCACTTGTTTAACAAATTTCCAACTGAATTCCTGTGTGTGTGTTTCCTGACACCAGAAGGTATAGAAAGATATCAGACTAGATATTTGCTAGTTATTCTAGATAGAAGAAACTATCCTAGAAAACCATGCATTTACCCCAAAGCAGCCACAACCAAACACTGTAGCCTTAAGCAGCTTAAAACAGGAATGAATACATAGGTGGCTACAACTGAAGAGACCACATAAAGAGGAGGGTCTTTGTGGAGCAGGAAGGAATTTGGGCAGAGCCTAGAAAAGATATGCCACATTGAAAGGGGGCAGTGAATTCGAGGGGAAGGAGAACTGTAGACAAGAAAGGGTCCAAGACAAAGTAACTATGGAATTAAGAAACCAAGGAATAAATTCAACGTAGCCACATGATGAAACTGGTTGGATGGAAATACAGACTAGGGCCGTTGTATTTACTAAAATATATTAATTCTTTAAGTGAAGTAATGCTTTGTGTCAAATGAAAGCAAAACTTGAGTTTCTCAGTTTGCTCGTTGCCAAGGAACTAATAATTTCACATTTTTCTTGGGTTCTTGCTTGATTGGGTCTTTGGCTCCCTTTTCCACCTGTAAGGAATGGTTTGTCCCTAGTGGCTCACACCTGTAATTCTAGCTACCCCACAGAGACTCTAATCTCCTATGAAGCACCAGAAAATTGGAAGTGGTACTGTGGCTCAATGAGGAGGATGCTAGCTTTTTGAGCAAAAGTGCTCAGGAACAGTGCCCAGGCCCTCCCTGAGTTCAAGCCCCACAAGTGACAAAAAAATATATATATATTGCCTTTCTTAACCTGTTTGTGAGATCTTCTGTACAATATAGATGCCCAACTTCTGTCTACTACTCATTCCACTGAGAAACACCAGGAAATCTACCTTTGTGTCCAATACCTTCATCATCCAGTATTCCATCTCCATGAATGGAATTCAGTGGCTCCCATCTTCCTTTGTGGGTGACTTTCATTGGTGGTAATTGGGTCTTTTCAATTAGATTGTCCATTTCTTTCAGGCTTGAAGTCCAATTATCATCAGCCTCCTGGAATAGCCATTTCTTGGCATGCAATAACTGGTGAGAGGACAATAGGAAACTACCCCCTGTGCATGGTTCTCAGATGATGAGGGATGAGGCAAAAATCCACAAGTCTTACCATCTTCTGGGGACATTAAATGTGCAAAACTTTCCAAGACATATCAAATCTTGGCTTACTAAATGGAAACAAGGCTTTTCTTCTCTTGTTGGTGAAGATGATTTTTTTTTTCTAGTTCATTTATCTGTCTTTTGGGGAGGTAGGAGAACATAGAAATAGAGGGGGAAAAGATGAACAAATGCAGCTGTGGTACTCAGTAGATACTTGTTGAAAATGAACTATATAGCTGTGGGTGGAGACAGAATGGGGAAACTCGGAGAGAGCGAGGGAAGGGGTGACACTGTTCCCCCCCAAATATACTCATTACATTACTTAGGAGATGGTACATATGCACATCAACTTTATAATAACATTTAAAATTTTTTGACTTACTGTCCACTTTTGTATACTAATGAGGATGAAAAATACAACAGAATAGGGAAAACACATCTACAATTTGGAAGTCATTAATTGAAAATTCCAGAATTTGGAGGTGAGGATATTTCTTATGCTAATTAAAAGTCATGATTGAAAGAGAGTGGAAGACTTGAACTGCTAAGGAAAACCTGTGGAAAATTAATTATTTGCTCTTAGCATTAAGATTCTCAGGACTGGAGCAGTAAAAACCCAAGATTTACAGTTGGATGGAAATGGAGTAGAGGCAGGAGTGTGAGGGCTGGCAGGCACAGAGGTGGAATTAGGTGAAGGCAAGGCCAAAATTAAGAGATAGGCATTTGACAAGACTTGAACCCAGGTCTCTAATGCTAAGGTTCATATACTTATTCCATAACAGCCTTTCAAATAGTACGAATGAAAAAGAAATGACACTGTTCACAGTTCCCTCTCTTCCCTCTATAGATTTTATTATACATAAAAGACTATGGCCATTACCTGGGAAGAGTGTGCGTTGACTCAGGACATCCTAACCCCCCCCCCACCTTGCCTGTATAAGCAGGTGGTCAAGGGCACTAACATAATATATGTTTAATGTCTAAAATAGTTCCTGGTTCATTGCAACCATACAAAGGTATGTGGCTATTACTATTATTCTGTGACAATGATCTCTCTCTCCAAGTTTAAGGAAATGTGCATCAATGAGAGCATTTTGTACCTTCAAGAATAGGGAGATGGGGGCTGGGGAGATAGCCTAGTGGCAAGAGTCCCTGCCTCAGATACACGAGGCCCTAAGTTCGATTCCCCAGCACCACATATACAGAAAAACGGCCAGAAGCGGCGCTGTGGCTCAAGTGGCGGAGTGCTAGCCTTGAGCGGGAAGAAGCCAGGGACAGTGCTCAGGCCCTAAGTCCAAGGCCCAGGACTGGCCAAAAAAAAAAGAATAGGGAGATGGGGAGGGAAGGTAAGAGAAAAATGAGGGGGTAACAAGTATGACAAGAAATGTACTTATTACCTTATATATGTAACTGCAACCGCTCTATACATCACCATGACAATAAAATTGAATTAAAAAACAGTGAGATGTAAACTGAAATGAGGAAGACTTGAGGAAAAAAAATCCACAAATACTTAAAACAAATTTTCTAAAAAGGTTACTACGTGGGTACAGTGATAACAGATTCCTGGAAGTCTTTGTCACCTTCATTAAGAATGATATCCAAGGGCTGGGGATATGGCCTAGTGGCAAGAGCGCTTGCCTCGTATACATGAGGCCCTGGGTTCGATTCCCCAGCACCACATATACAGAAAACGGCCAGAAGTGGCGCTGTGGCTCAAGTGGCAGAGTGCTAGCCTTGAGCAAAAGGAAGCCAGGGACAGTGCTCAGGCCCTGAGTTCAAGGCCCAGGACTGGCCAAAAAAAAAAAAAAAAAAAAGAATGATATCCAAACAATAATGTATGCAATCTGACAGGCAACAATGTGAGCTTTTATCTGAGTGCATGAATTGGGAGAAACAGCAGGTCAGCAACACATGGTTACCAATTATTAAGAAATAGAAGACTAATCATGTTTACAAAAACAATTCCTCTGGAGGAGAGGAGCCTTGATGCGGGTGGGTTAAGAGTAGCTCGTCTGTTCCTCTAGCAAGGGCTCTAGTTCCCAAGACTGGACATCTAATCCCTGGGGCTAATTCACAACACAGCAAGGCCACTCCATTACAACTGCCTTAAAAGGTTTTACTTCTTCACTCACCTTTCACCTCCATGACAATAGGGTAGTCTTTTGGCAACTGTTGAATCTTGAGCCTGGCAACAGTAGTTCACACTTATTGAATGATAAATGGTGTTTTCTAAAGCACATGTGGCATTTTTGTCAACACACCAGGCATTTATTTAGTCTACCTTGCAGATAACACGGTTCCTGAGAAATCTCCCTGCACTCAGCATTGCCCAAGAGGGCAGTGGTGTCATCCTGAGAGTTATAACCCTAGCACCAGAAGCTTTTAGTCTGGATAGAAACTCTCGGGACCCCCAAAACCAGCTTAGCAAATTAGACAAGGATGACTGACAGAATCATTGGATAGTTGAGATTTGCAGACCAGCTGAGTGTATTGAAACGACCACAATCATGTCCTGTCTTTAATGCAAGTGTTCACTTACTCAACATCAGAGATGTCTTGAGCATTTCATTACCAAGTTGTTGGGAATACAAAGACAGTTTTCCGTTTCTTCTACTTTTCGTTCTACTCTCTTTACAACCTGCACTCCCAGGGTGATAAGGAAAAAGATTAGACACACTCCCAACTTTGAAGGAAAACACCAAAAGCCGTGGGACCACAGGGCTGAGGTTGTCGTGGGCACGGAAGGATGAAGAGGAGGAATCTGTTAAGCAAAGGTGGGAGTGGAGAAGAGCAGTTCTGAGAACTTGTAGGCTGCACGTTTCCTCTCCCACAGTCTAAGACAGTCTTAGGCAGTGGGTTACTGAAGAGAGAAGTGATGCTTCAATGAGAAGAGAGCCTGGGTTGACTCCTCAGCACATGGAGTACAATGAAATGATCTGGAAAACAAACTTGAAACCTGAAAAACCTAGTGATTCTGACCCTCCAGATGCTGAGGGTATCCACAATACTGTATTTGTGACATCATGAAGTAGTAAAAAGTCAAATATAGGGCTATTTTATAAATATAGTTTTATTACTTGGAAATGCATACAAAAATTTAAACACAGCTGAAAAACAATTCTAAGCAAAGGTCCTATCCCACCAGTTTCAATGAACACATCAACCAGTCATTATCAGCAATGAACAATTTAAGTTCTTAGACAATTTGTTTTCAGTCTTTCAATATTGGGTTTAAAAACTGGTAAAGTGTTTTGTTCTTTATAACTATTTAAATCCCTACCTCCTTCAAACACAGACTATTCACATTTCAGTTTGGTTCATGAGACTTAAGTTTAGAAAAATAGCTAGAGCCATTTACAGTATTTGGAAAACTGGAATCCTATTTGTCCATTTCCAGCCTTCTGTCCTGTCACCATCTCTTCTCTGTGGTTTCTCCAAACCTGCCAGCTCCTGTCCACAGACAGCACGTGCAACTTGTGGGACACAGAAGCATGGGCCTAACAACCCTGAAATCATTTATGGTGGCAAGATTTTCTTTTTTCACTTTCCATTTTTGCAATTTGTCAGTTTTTTTTTCCCCCCGCCACATTTTATCTCTTTGTCAAAGAAAATAAAAATTGCCTTCCTGTCAGTTCATCACCATTACTTTGCCATTCTTCTTTTTTGCCTTGAATCAGGCTTTAAAAAAAAAAAAAAAGCTTTGTTGGCAACTTTAGCATTTTCTATAAATGTAAGTTCATCCTGAGCCTTCGCATTTCAAACGCTGCTTTCTACTTCATATTCCTATTTCTTAGCATGCAGGTTCCTTACTTTGTACATGGCCTCTGCTAGCTGAGCGCTCCAGGTGCCTATTTATTCCTCTGGGTTCACTTAGCTTTAATTACTTTTCCCCCATCTTTTTATGGTTCCTCTTGTGATTGGAAAGGTTTTTGAAAAACTGGAAAAGGGAGGTGGTGGAAAAACAGAACAGCCAGCATCCAGTTTTGCTACTCAACTGTTCTTCCATATAATCTGCCATCAGCTCCAGGCCTGAGATAAACTGGGGACACTGAGACTACTTCTGGAACATTCTCTGCAACACACTTCTTTATTTTCCTCCAATGCACTAAGCCTCCTACGAAAACTTTTCTCTAGTGCATTATGCTGTTTTTGTTCCTTTGTTAGGATTTTTCCATCCACCCAGATCCCTTCCTCCTGAACAATACATATTCACCCTTTAAAAACTCAACATAAGAATAATCTCAGTGAGATCCTTGAAACTCACTGCTCCTTTATGCCAGCCACCTGAACTGCTATTTCTTCCACCTTTAAACCTGTAACACATGCTATTGCTCAGGCATCCTGGTAAGACTGCATGCAATTCTAGGGCAGAATTTATGCTTAATAAAGCATACTTTGTATCCTACATCATATTATGGCACCAAAAAACTTGTCTTGAATAGATCTCTACAGAAATCTGCCTCCCCATGACTTTATCCAGTCGTCCTAGTTCAGTTCCTGGGATGCAGATAGAGAATACCAGGTCTTCAAGTACTATACTGCTCTCAGACCCAAGTCTTCTCTGAGCAAATCAGCCTGAACGCTTATGCTTTAAACCTCTTACTATGTTGTCTTTTAGTGGAACGCACTTGGATTTGTTAAAGACGTTCTTATACAATTGGGCACCAAATCCTTATGAGCTTTGAGCACCGCCAGGGTACAAAGCCACCCACGGCTACTTTGTGTCTTACGCATTCCACAGACATCAGAGTATGACAACAGAGGTGTCAGACATGCTTAGGCACTGGATATACAGACAAAAAGCTCAGCAAGGACCTGGGAATGTGGCTTAGTGGCAGAGTAGCTAACCTTGAGCAAAAGCTCAGGGACACTGTCCAAGGCTCTGAGTTCAAGCCCTAGGAGTGGCAAAAAAAAACAAAACAAAAAAACAAAAGCAACCCACAGAAACAAAACAAAAAAGCTCAGCCTCTCTGTCCTCACTGGCTTCACAGTCTATGCAGCCTAAGTCCCCAAATACACAAATGCTAGAAAATGTCTCTTCATACCCACCTCCTCTTAAAAAAATACCACTTTTACTTCCCCATCAAATGTGTGTTCCTTGATGCCTTTTTCCTAATAACTACTCTCAAGCCAGCTCTCTGCAACCCAGGACTTGAAAGCTAACTTCTGTTGGTTACTTTTCCTAACTTCATTACAGGATTACAAATTTATTCCATTTTTATCTGCATGTGTTGCTTCTGGTCTCGTGTGTTACCACTCTCTCACATGTGGTCCATCTTCTCATCTGAAGACCACAACTCTGACATCCAGTTACTAATGAAAAGCAATGAGGACAGAACTGGGTGTTTAACCTCTAGAAAGCACTGGCCTACTTTCCTGGTCAACCTGGTAAAATATTCTAAACATGCCCTTATCACCTTGTTAACATTTAATATTCTGAATTACACTATGGGAACTATCGAGAAAGTCATGCATAAATAAGGATTATAAGCTGTTTTTTTAAAAATAACAATTATTAAATATCCATTATAAATATTCATTTTATTTTAAAAGGATTGGAAGATGTTACATTTATTACATACTATGTATAATGGCACAAGTCAACCTTTTAAGCTTAAAAATAATATTTCCCCAAACTGGGATTGATTTCTACCCCAAGTATAAAATGACCCTTGGTCTATATATAGCACCACCCAGGCCCAGAGGAAAGCCAATTTAGAAGCTGTCTGTCCTCTGGCATTGGGATTCCTGATATGACACTGAAGGGCCTCTCCCTCTGCTTTTACTCCCTGGCAGCACTGAGGCCTGGGGTAGGGACCATCTGACTACACACCGCAGGCCCGGGCGATCAGGGAAGCAAGAGGGGGAGGGTCCCTTAACAATTTTACAATGACAAAAAAATGAAATATACATGTTCTTTATCGTTTTTGCTTGATCTCTACAGCTATAATGAGACTATAGATAGAAGGAGGTTTACAATGATTGAAATGCAATTTCTCGGTTGGTTTTTCTCTTTGGAAACCAAAGTCACATGATAGGAATCTAGTTCAATATGAGTCACCTGCTCCACTACTATCTCCCTTTCCTAGATTTACATTCAATTCATTTAGAGTTCTAAATGCCATCCATATGCCACTCTTTTAGACAAACATACAGAAATTTAATAATACTTTTCATTTTCTTTTTCTTAATCCATAAAGACAATTTCTGCCAAATGTTCTGGCTTATGGCTCTCCTCCTCTTCATATTATGTTTAAGTTGCACATTAAGAATCCAAGAAATACCACTATGGAATTTTCCTAAGTAATGCCCAACCAATCAGTAAAACACGGAGCAAAGTGTGAAAGTTTTAATTTATTCCCTTCCCAAGTATCCAGAATATATATCCCCTTAGCTTTCAGAATACGATAATGAGAATACCAACAGACATGATCAGATGAGAAGGAAGAAAAGCACATTTTACACAGGAAACACCCTACATTCTCTCTACCCTAGTGGTGCAAATTAATGGTATATTTCTGGCAATGTCACCTTTCACTTGGTTTATAAAAATTGTAAAGGAAAGATTTAAAGAGAAGATAGGCCTCTGGGTTTTTTTTTTATTATTATTATTCTTTTAAACCCTAGCAGATTTTTAAAAAGAGGCAATAGTAAATGACAATGCATTTTTAGTCAGGGGGAGAAAAAAATTAAAAAACCCAAAACTTCTTTCAGTTTATTCAAAATAAAAATACACATAGAATTATGAAAATATAGGTTTACTATTTCCACCATGTAAGTCGATGCTGCTGTTGAAAGGCTTGCAAATTGTTTTCAAGTTTTTAAAGCTCATCTCGATCCCTCAACAAAGTATACCTATATTCACTGGGTGCGAGCTTCTGGAAGGAACTCTCTGGAGGACTGCTTGCTACGTCTTGCTCTTGCTACAAAAGAAAGAATAAAACATCTTTGTATGAATCCTTTTTTTTTTTTTTTTTGCCAGTCCTGGACTCAGGGCCAGGGCTTGGACTCAGAGCACTGTCCCTGGCTTCTTTTTGCTCAAGGCTAACACTGTCACTTGAGCCACTCCGGCCTTTTCTGTTTATGTGGTGGTGAGGAATCAATGCATGCAAGGCAAGTACTCTACCACTAAGCCATATTCCCAGCCCCTGTACGAAACCATTTTAAGGAGTTATAATATTTTAATAAGGATCTTAGATAAATGGTGGTTACCCTATAATTGTTTATTAATCAGTAAAAGATAGCAACTGTTGCCCAAGACATAGTTATGTTTGAGATCTTAATTTTCTCATTTTCAATGTCCTTTGCGAGATGTCCAGGGTAAGGCTTCTCAAGGCCACTGACTGGAGCCCATAGCCATCTGCACAAGCTTAGTGGGTCCCAAACACTTCCCTCTCATGACTGGGGTTTGAACTCAATGCCTAGGAGAGACAGGTTTTCTTACTGCTGAGTGGCATCTCTAGCCCTATGCTGACAGCTATTTCATTGAGATGAGATCTCTCTAACTAGAGATCTCTCTAGCCTGGGCTAGCCTCAATCTGTGCCTTCTGAGTAGCTGGGATTACAGATGTGAGTCACTTGGGCTGGGAATATGGCCTAGTGGTAGAGTGCTTGCCTTGTATACATGAAGCCCTGGGTTTGATTCCCCAGCACCACATATATATAGAAAAAGCCAGAAGTGGCGCTGAGGCTCAAGTGGTAGAGTGCTAGCCTTGAGCAAAAAGAAGCCAGGGACAGTGCTCAGGCCCTGAGTTCAAGCCCCAGGACTGGCAAAAAAAAACCAAAACAACAAAAAACAGATGTGAGTCACTGTGCCTGACCTCCAGCTGTTGCTTATCAATTACCTGCATGGCAGACATTATATAAAAATTGGTTGAAATAAGGAGGAAAAATATACAATACTGAAAAAAATTAATTCGTGTAATATTCTACTTATGTATCAACAGTAGACAGAAATACAATCTAAGGGAAAGTATAAGTGACTTCCAAGAATTCTAAAGAAAAGGCAGTGTGGTCTGTCTTTTATCTCCACACTGTGAGCTGCTCTGGAGGTGGCGTGCACCCGTTTCCATATCCTCTGCACAAACCTGGCACCCAACGCATGTGTTACACACTATATATACTAGAACATGCCCGTGACATTAAAGCTGGGTGAACAAACTTCCCCTTTAACTTGTCTGTTTCTATTCTGCTTCTCCAACATATTTTTTCTGGTAAGATATATTTAAAATAATTAAGCTAAAATTATGTTACTATAAAATAAACATTTAAAGTATTTGCTGCACAGGGGATATTAGTACACAAACGTGAATAAATAAAATACAAGGCATTTACTCATTGTCTGTTGGAGAGGTGAAATATTTCTCAATTACACAATAAGAGTGAACCAAATCTTTTCCTAATCTGACAGATTAGCAAGCACGGGAATAACTGCCAGTAACTAATATGTCTCCTTCTACAGTTGTTTAATCATCAATGACAACACTGACCTCATCTCTCAAGGTAAAGCATGCCATAAGATTCCCACAGAGAACTCTTGACTCTGAACCTAATCTGATTCTTAAGGTAAAGGAGAATTCAACTTTCTAACTTTTCCTTCATAAACAGAAGTTTTTTTTGGATAAGATAATGGATATATGCTCTAGACATATAAAATAGGAAAGTTTCAGGTATATATCATTTCCTGTCTAGTAAAGGAATTTTGTATTACTTGTAAAATAATTAATAAAATAGAAAATTATCAAAGGTTTAAAACTATCTATCTATCTCTACCTATCTATCCTCCTTGAATACCTATCAATCCATCTATATACTGTGAAGCTGGATGCCAGTGACTCACACTTTATGATCCTAGATACTCAGGAGGCTTCAAATGGAGGCAGTTTGAAGCCAGCCCAGGCAGGAAAGGCTGTGACTCTTATCTCCAATTAACTACCTAAAAACTGGAAGTGGCATTGTGGCTCAAAGTGGTAGAATGCTAGCCTTGAGCAAAAGAGCTCAGGGACAGTGCTCAGGCCCTGAGTTCAAGCTCCCAAGTCCCATGACTGACAATAAATAAATATTTGTTTATTTATAAGTACATTTTTAAATATTAAATAAATAAGTAAATAACTTTTTGAGAATTTATATATACACAAGAGCAAATTAAAAATTGGACAAATAATTATCAATCACTCTAAATCTCAAATGGAAACCATAAGGCATAAAAGCACTAGCAACACTGTATTTGTGGAAGACCTAACAACGATATAGCATAAGTAACAACACATCATTGCTTTCTCTACTGTGGTCACTCTTCCAGCCACAAAACAAGGCTTGAGCAAGTACTGGAATCCACTAATTTCATCACTGATTAAGTTGTTCCCAATTCCAATTTCCTACTTCTATGTGAAGCCAATTATATTTAACCCTTGACCAGCCATATTCTACAGGTCACACTCAGATTATCTTAGTGGTCTAGTGGTAGAGTGCTTGCCTAGCATGCATGAAGCCCTGAGTTCAATTCCTCAGCACTACATGCACAGAAAAAACTGAAAGTGGCACTGTGGCTCAAGTGGTAGAGTGCTACCCTTGAGCAAAAAGAAGCCAGGAACAGTGCTCAAACCCTTAGTTCAAGTCCCAGGACTGGCCAAAAAACAAAAAACAAAATAAACAAAAGAACTATCGTATAATGTCTCGCAAATGTCTTGAAGGCCTTAAAATTTCAGAAAGTATCTGAAAAGGACAAAGTATGTATACATCCTATAGTCTGGTTAGAATTTCTTTACAAAGATAGTGAGAGGGGCTGGGAATATGGCTTAGTGGAAAGAGTGCTTGCCTCATACACATGAAGCCCTGGGTTCAATTCCCCAGCACCACATATACAGAAAACAGCCAGAAGTGGTGCTGTGGCTCAAGTAGCAGAGTGCTAGCCTTGAGCAAAAAGAAGCCAGACAGTGCTCAGGCCCTGAGCTCAAGCCCAGGACTGGCAAAAGAAAAAAAAAAAAAAAAGGAAAAACAAAGATACTGAGAAGCTAAAATTTAAGCTGCATGTAAGAGACCATAGATCTTCTTTATAACTGTAGAAACAGAGCATTTCCACTGGAAAACTAGTAAGAGTCCTACCTCTCCTGGGGCAGTATCAGTGGGGTCTGGTCCATGATGGAATTCTCTGTGCAGTTTTCCAGAATGTAAGTCAAATACGAACTGTTTGAGTTTCCCAGGAATTCTAAAACCAAAGTCAAATACAAATTTAGATTAAACTTAAAACAAACTTAATTTCTATCTTACCAAATGAAAACAAAACAGTAAGAAAGTAACATTTTATCTATTATTCTACCAATCCTACCAACAATTACAAGCTAGGTATATGTCAAACATTCGTACACAGCTGTAATTATGATATCTAGATACTCACTTCTGTTTAGTTTTATAGAAAAAGTTCCTATGTTATTATTTTAACAGAGGCAAATATTCTATCAGATGCTGAGCCCATTTACTTTAGTATCCTTATTGGTAGGCATTTACATATTTCCTTTAATAATATAGACTTATTTTATATTCTGTAACATAAAGTAAGTATAAACTAAAAAACAAACAAACAAAAACAATAATAACAGAAAGTATGTTCCAGCCAGGCACCAAGGGCTCACATCTATAAATCCTATCTACTCAAGCTGAGATCTGAAGGATCATGATTCGATGCCAACTTAATCAGGAAAGTCTTTGAGACTCCATGTCCAACTAACCAGTAAAAAATTGAGCTGGATGAGTGACTCAAGGAATAGAGCCACCAGCCAAGCAAGCAAGCTAAGCAAGCATGAGGCTCTGAGTTCAAATCTTGGTGCCAGCAAAAACAAAAACAAATAGATGTCCTGCAAAATTGCACAGAAATTACCAGGGCTCAAGAATAAAAGAGTTGAAGGGCTAATAATTTTAAATGGTATAGTTTTGCCAGGCACTGGTGGCTCATGCCTGTAATCCTAGCTACTCAAGAGGCTGAGATATGAGGATTGTGTTTGAAGCCAGCTTGGGGCAGGAAAGTCCACAAGATTCTTATCTTCAATAAACTATTCAAAAAAGTGGGAAGTGGCCAGTAGCTCAAGTGGTAGAGCCTGAGCCTTGAGCAAAGGGAGCTGTCCAGGCCCAGAGTTCCAGCCCCAGGACAAGAGGAAAGAAGGAAGGGAGGGAAGGAAGGAGGGAAGGAGGGAGGGAGGGAAGGAAGGAAGGAAGGAAGGAAGGAAGGAAGGAAGGAAGGAAGGAAGGAAGGAAGGAAGGAAAGAAGGAAGGAAGGAAGAGTTTTACAACTAGAGCACTACAAAGACCTTGTAACAAAAATACTAGCAACACAGAATCTCCACCAGTATGTGAACACAGGGCCAGCAGGTAGAGCCTTTGAAGGCTTAACTCTCAGATATAGAGAATTTAGGGGCTTTCACTACTACTAAGAATCAGTTTCATAGAATTTGCTTGATCCAGGGGATAGACTTTTGTTTTTAATCTCAGCACAGGGGGAAACATCTTCCCAGCTGCTACAGCCAGATGTGCAATTTCTCCAGCTGGCTTCACATTGGAAGAAAAAGCTTTTGTTTACACCAGGAAAACACTTCCATAAGATTTCCCATTATTTTGTTTAGTTTGGGGGGGTCTTCATAGCCCGAAGGCATTCTCTTGACTGTGAAAAGGCACTCTCCCATCTCCAAAACATTCAAATCAGAAACCTGATACCTGAAACCAATACAACACTTTCTACAGACATAATTAATTATGCATGGGCAAATCTGCAGCACAAAGACAGGGCTGTGGAATCTACCCTATTGAGCTAAGCAGATTTGTATAATAGGTTTTCTTATTAGGTTTGTTTCTTTGTAGCTATTTTTTGGGCTAAGGTGATACAACCATTGCATTAAAAAGAACTTGTGACAAGCTATGTAAATTTTATATACAAAACATGATGCTTTTGGTAATTACAAGACATCTTCATTATAATTTGTATTTCTTCAGAAACTAAGCATTTTATTTCCACTGCTGGATTTATACTACTGCTCATGAGTTGTCTGTTTTGTATCTTGGTACTTTTGAAAACTGGTGGATAGATAGATAGATAGATAGATAGATATAAACCCTTTGGTTTTTGTACCTGTTTCAATAGTTAAAAACATAGGTGTCACACTTTAATTCTCTGAGTAAAATAGACTGACTTTTGCAATCATTTTTAGTAATGAAGAATAGCTTGGCGTGTGCTAATATCACCAGTCTTTCTTTACATCCTCACTTGAGGTCCTGGAAGTGCTGTTTCTTTGCTTCAATAACTCCCACTGAGCTGTACCAACCAGTAACTTCACCATCCACCCATTTCTGGCTCCCCACTAGCTCCAATGCAACAGAGACCAGCAGGTGCCAAATGCACAGTTTACAAATACAAATGCCTGTCAGGTAGCAGTATTGACAGAAGACCTCTGAAAGGTTCTCCAGTGCTCCAATAATTGCACATGCACCAGAGATAAACATGGAGAGGAGATCAATTCAAATGTAGTCTGACATCATCTACTGTCACCCCACTGCAAAGTACAGAGCAGTATCTATTCAATCTACAGAAATGCAAATGGTCTATAACACACTTAAGATAAAGGCCCTGCTTAGAGGTCCAAAGACTATCACAACACAATGAATTGCATCTGCTAGTCACCACAATTTAGGAATGATTAAATCTTAAGTGTAGCCAGGCACCAGTGACTCAGGCCTGTAATCCTACTCAGGAGGCTGAGATCTAAGGATCCTGGTTCAGAGTCAGGCTTCACAGTAAAGTCCAAGAGACTGTTATCTCCAATTAAACACCAAAAAAGCCAAAAGTAAAGCTGTGACTCAAGTGGTAGAACACTAGCCTTGAGCTTATTAATAAAGCTCAGGGACAGCAGCACCCAGGCCTTGAGTTTAAGTCCCAGGACTGCCACAACTAAAATTTTCAAAAATCTTAACTGTGACAAATGCATAGAAAACATTTAAGACAAAATTTTCTCTAACTTGATCACCTCACACCCCTGTTAATAGATAAAAAGGCTATGAATAAATCACACAGACAAGGGAGACAGGAGTAGTCTGATGAAAGAGACAACAGTACAGCTCTTACTGAGCATGTGCCAGTAATTACCCATCATTACCAGGAAGTAACAACCAGTGAATCAACAACAGTAAGTTGTACAGAAAACAGTTGACATGGCAATCTGCTAAAAAGACCTTACCAATTATAAAATTAGAACCCCTCAGGGAACAATTTTTCTAGTTAGACTATCAATAAGTTTCTTTTGCATCCTGCATACTTTATTTAGGGGTTACAATTTTCCATTTGGGGGCAAAATTTAGACATAGGAAATGTACAAATGTAAGATGTGTCATACACTTTGGCAAATACATACAAGGTAAGAACTCTTTATTATGAAAATAAATCCTTACACAGTATAATCTACTGCTTTTAGGCTTAAGTTCCACAAGTTCTAACATATGCATAGCCTGCTGCTACCACCTCTATACTGATGTACCCTCAAAGGCCAACTTCCTCTAACCTCTGGCAACCACTGATTTCTTAACTAGCTTGTAATGTCAAACACATGCGATTACACAACATGTAATCATGAGAATGGATATTCTTCTCTTAGCATACAATGTGCTATTCATTTCTATTTGTTGCTGAAAAGTGTTCCACAGACAGACACAAAAACCCATCAGTTTATTTATTCAAGGACATTTGAGTTCTTTCATGATTTTGGTGACTAGTCATGAGGCAAAGATTGGGAGAACAGAGATTTGAGACTATCTGATGCAAAAAAGTTATCAAGATCCTATCTATGACCAGGAAGCTCAGTGTGGTGAAACACAGTTGTAACCCCAGCTATGCAGAAGGCCTTAAGAGACTCTCAGTCTAAGGCCAGCCCCAGACAAAAAGATTGACAACCTATACAAACAACAACTAAAGCAAAGTGCGCTGGAGACGTGACTCAAGTGATAGCACTTGAGTATGAAGCCTTGAGTTCAAATTTCAGCACTGCCAAAAAAAAAAAAAAAGGGAAGAAGGGAAAAAGGGAGAGAGGGAGGGAAAGAAGGAAAGGAAGGAGGGGAGGCAAGCTTTGGCCATCATGAACAAAGCTACTACATGCATTTGTGTGTGAACTTTATTTCTCAAGAACAAATACTGAGACAGATGGTAAGTGTACCTGTAACTTGTACAGAAATTGTCAAACTTTTTTCCAAAGTGGCTGTATAATTTTATGGTCCCACTAGTAATGTTCAAGAGTCACAGTTGCTATACATTCTCACAAACATCTAGTTTATTACCTAACCCAGGTAGTCATCTAAAGATATAGAATAGTATCATGTGGTCTGAATTTGCATTCCTCTAAGGACTGATGATGCTGGACACCTTCCGCCTGTGCTTACCTGCCGCCTGTTTATCATTTTTACAACCTAACACTATCAGTCTCAGAAGAAAGTTTTCAAGTTGATGAAGACCAATTCATTAATTTTTCTTTTGGCTTTTGATATTCCAGTGCCTCTGTAGCTCCAGGTCACAACAGCTGTGACCCTAATAAAAGCTGTCTCATGGGGCTAAGAATATGGCCTAGTGGCAAGAGTGCTTGCCTCGTATACATGAAGCCCTGGGTTCGATTCCCTAGCACCACATATACAGAAAATGACCAGAAGTGGCACTGTGGCTCAAGTGGCAAAGTGCTAGCCTAGAGCAAAAGGAAGCCAGGGACAGTGCTCAGGCCCTGAGTTCAAGGCCCAGGACTGGCAAAAAAAAAAAAAAAGAGCTGTCTCATATCAGAGAAAAAAGAGTCACTGAGATAATGATGAACAAAAAACCAGGCTCTCAGTTAAAATAGATCCTAATGAGCTGAGAGCAGGTGGCTCATGCCTGTAAACTTAGCCTACTCAGGTGGCTGAGAACTGAGAATTGTGGTTCGAAGCAAGCCTGGGCAGGAAAGACTGTGAGACTCTTATCTCTACTTAACCATCAAAAACTAGAAGTAGAGCTGTGGCTCAAGTGATAGATCACTAGCCTTGTGCTGAAAAAAAAGCTGAGCAATGGTATTCAGGCCCTGAGTTCAAGAAGCCCCAGAGCTGGTACGCGCACACACATAGCACACACACACACACAAAGACTTTAATGGTAACCTGACTTTGTTTTGCCTTAACTAACCCTTCTGAGTTCTCTGTAATTCCATCTGAGTCCTGGTTCTTTGAGAACAAGAAGGTAGGCTAACAGCTGCATTGAGATACCCATGTTTTATCACATCATTAAAGTTTGCTCCCACTGCCTATTTGCTTACCCTACCAGTAATACACCCAATCAGCAGGAAAATATCCCCATACTCAGTAGTTTCAGGGACTGTGACTTTCTATGATGTGGTAGAGATGAGTTGGGCCCCAAACTGGGAAGTCATTATCAACAGTAACTCACTCTACTTGAGGGATGGTTCTGATGGTAACAAAAAACTTGAGAATCACCCAAATTGGTTCTGTAGCTGTTTTCTCCCTTGCCACTTCGAACTCCAAAGACAGCTAAGCACTCTTAGGAAAAGGAACCACTGGCACCATTTTAGAGATGTTATCTTCTGTGAAAGTCCTTCAAAAGTCTTATACTAAATGGTATCATTTATTCTTTCAGAGCTACACAGCATTTCTAGAGCTGTCCTAAATTCTGAAATTACCTCCATTCTCCATTATCTCCATCTAACACCTCTTTCTTTAGATCAATGGACCAAACAATAGGATAAAACAAGCATTCACAAAGCTGTGATCTAGCTTGGGGATAAATTGATAAACTGGGTCTTCATCAAATTGAAAACTTTCTTCTATGAATGATACTATTAGAGCTTTAAAAGTACTAGCTCTTCAAACATCTTCCACACTGATTTTATACTGCTTTTTATAGGTACTAAAAATGTCACTGATGTCATAAAAGTAATGGGAGATAGGGCTTTGGTGTTCAATATATTCTGAGTGAAATCTTAACTTGGCACTAATTAGTTGGTGACCATCAAGCTTTTTTACTTCACTAAAACTCCAAGTTTCTCTGAAATAAGTAAGAAGTAAACAAAAGATTGGTAGCTTCTACCTCCTAATGCCCACCCTCTGGCATGGGCAGGGTGTGACCCTTAATAAATCAGCTATTTCTCTCTCACTGCAATTACTGCTTCCTCCAGATGACCCCAGATATGCTGAGTTACTAAGTAAAAGTAAGAGTAATTATAGTAATTTATGAAAACTGCTTATCATTTAAGCCTTAATTAGCATGCAGCACAATAACAATTATATAAGCCATTAAATATGTCAGATTCACTTGCTGCTTATTTTATTTGATTTTTAACATTAACATCTATTCATATAGATTCAGCATGTGCCTCTTCATAATAAAAAAAAGAGAAAAAAAAGTTAGATGGAACAGTGACTACAAGAAGAACCATGAACCTAAAGGAGAAATATCTTAAAATTTATTCAAAAAGCTTCAAATAGTCACTTATATAGAACTTATCAAAGAACTAAACACTTATAGAATGGATAAGGATCATGTCCCAATATAGATCCCTCTGGAGAATTTTATTGACTCAGCTTTGGTTTTTGTTTTTGTGTTGTACCACTTGGGCAACAACCCATTTCCTCATCCAGTACACCATGGCTGGGGAGTCAATGGGCTGAGTCAAGTGACAGAGAACATGGCCACTTGTGCTAGCTTGGGTTTCCTGGGGGGCAGACATTAAGTGAGGTTCAAAGTATTAGTGTTTTGAATCTGACTTGAGAATCACAGGAGAAAATTATGAAGCCAAGTTGGAATTCCTTAAGGGGATATCCTTGATGAGTACTATTCCCAAGAATACAATCCAAAGTTGCACAGCGTTAGGTTGCTCACTGGATAAGACCAACCTGAGCTAGCATCTTCTTGATTTCCACAAATAATTTGAGACTTCATAATTAGCGTCTTAAGGTTCTTAATATAGAAAAGTAAAACAACAACAACCTTTCAGATTTATTCACACTACACAAGGCAGGAAAATGAAGATATACTTCATATAAATGACACATGGGTTAGTTAGCATCTCAGTGCCAAGCAGACATTCTACCTATAAATAAGTTCTTTTAGCACACCCAGCCATGAAAACCTCTCTCTTTCCCAAAAACCTCATCCCTTCAGCTTGACCTTGTAGCTTTAGGCAAAAAAAGAAAGAAAAAAAAAAAAACCACCTCTGAAATCATTAGAGGAAGAAGAAGACATCCAGTTACTTAAGACAGCCTTCTGTAGCCCCAAGGGTCAATGCCCATACTCTTGCTAAGGGAACTGTATGCATTCCTTTTGCTTTAAAAGCTCCTAAATGTTTGGAGCCTGGTCTACTGGTTATAATTGCTCTTCCTTTATATTTTTTAAAATAGTTATTCATTTATAAATTTCATTGTGATGTACAGAGGGGTTACAGTTATGCAATTCAGATGAGTAAATTTCCTTTGGAACAGTGAGCGGCACTTCCTTTTCATTCTCCCAATTTTTTCCTCCTGACTTCCCTGACCCCAAAATTGTATAGTTAATTTCCAACAGTGGGTTTCATTGCTGAGTTGCTTCACTCTCCATCCCACCGTTTCTGTGCTCCCCCTTCTTGCTCTTCCTTTTAAAATCCAATATAATCCTGCCCTCTCAACTCTTCCTGACTTCCTCTCAGCAGGAGATCTGGCCTGCTAGTGCAAAATGACAATCAGTAGCTGTTACACAAGAAGCCCCAAACAACCCCAGAGAAATGCTGTGCTCTTCCTCCCTTCTCACTAAAGAAGGCTAGCACTTCTCATTCCCCTGTGTTCCTTATTTTGTTGCTTTATCAATTAGGCCCCTTTTCAACACTTCCTGAAGCAATCTGACTTGATCCCACAAGCACTGAATCATATTTAGTTTTTTCCACACTAGGGGGATGGGGAAGGGTGGAAACTGTGCCATCTGTGTCTCTCTAGAGTTACCTCTCCCCGATTTTTTTTTCCCTTTAGAGACAAGCTTCTTGTAAAATTTAGGCCACCATCACTTTCCAATTCAATGTTAGATTTCATCAATCTATCAGACACTTTTTTCTTCCAGGTGAGCACCCTTTCTGCTTGAGCTGCTCACTCATGCCCTTCGTTACCAGGATTATCACTCTTTTCTGGCTTTGCTTTGACTAGTCTCCTCAGTCCTCTGCACATGTTCCTTCTTCTATGCTTCCCCACCAGGGGAACCATACCATTCTACTCTCTATGAGCTCAACTTCTTGCCATCCTCACTTATATGTCTTCCTTGCCTGGCATATTTCACTTAATGCCCTCCAAGTTCATCTATGTCATTGTAATTACAGGATTTCCTTCTTCATGAAGGCTGAATAGTATCCATAAGGTTTATATACATGATTTCTTTATCCATTTGTCAGCTGATGGACACTTAGGTGATTTCATATTTTGGCAAGTGAGAATAATACAGCTATAAACATGGGAGAACAGATAACATTTGACATACTGACTTCATTTCCTTTGGATATGATCAGCAGTGGGAGGTATATTTTAGTCATTTGCAGAACATCCATCTTGTTTACCACAATAGTATTGCCACCCATAGGGAGCCTGGGCTCCCTATTCTCACTAATATTTGTTATCTTTTGAGACCAGTCATCCTAAAAGTTAATTGTGTCTCCTCATGGCTTTAATTTGCATTTCTCTGGTGATTATTGGTTCTGAGAACTTTTTCATATATCTATAGGCTATTCATAAGGCTTTGAGAATTGTTTATTCAGAACTTTGCCCATTACTTTTACATCAGGCTGTTTCTTTTGCTGTATAAAGTCTTTGGGATTTGATGTAATCTCATTTGTCTATTTTTGTTTTTGTTGCTTGTACTTTTGGGATTAAATCCCCCCAAAAGTGATGCCCAAATTAGTGTCATGGAACTTTCCCTTTCTATTTTTTTTTTCAGTTTCAGATCTTATGTTTATTCCATTTTGAGTTGATGTTTGCCTATGGTGTAAGAGTCTAATTTCATTCTTTGGCATGTGAATACCTTGTTACCCCCTACTTTCTCAGCACTGTATTGAACAAACTGACTTTCTCCCCACTGCTATTTCTTGGCACCTGAGCTGAAACTTAATTGACCATAATGAGCAGGTTTGTATCTGGGCTCTCTAGTTTGCTGCTATTTATTCAGTACAGAATTTTTTCATCTATGTTCATCAAAGATGATCACCCTGTAACTTTTTTCTTGCAGTATCCTTTTTTTTTTTTTTGGCCAGTCCTGGGCCTTGGGTTCAGGGCCTGAGCACCTTCCCTGGCTTCTTCCTGCTCAAGGCTAGCACTCTGCCACCTGAACCACAGCGCCCCTTCTGGCCGTTTTCCATATGTGTGGTGCTGGGGAATCGAACCGAGAGCTTCATGTGTAAGGAGGCAAGCACTCTTGCCACTAGGCCATATTCCCAGCCCTCTTGCAGTATCCTTGTTTGGCTGTGTTATCAGGGTAATGTTGACCTTATAAAATGAGAAATGCCCTCCTTTTTTCAGTTTCTTTGGAAGAGTTTGAAAAGAACTTCTATCAGTTCTTTAAATTTTTGGTAGAATTCAGCAGTGAAACTAGAGGCCTTACTTGTTTTCTTCTAATGGGAGATTTCTCAGCACTGACTCAGTCTCCTTATTATTGATATATTAAAATGTTCTATTTCTTCATCATTCAGCCTTGGTGTGTGGTCTGTGGATCCAGGAATTTGTCCAATTCTTCCAAGTCATCAATTTGTTGGCATGTTCTCTTATCCTTCCTATTTCTTAAATATATTTCTAATGACTGCTCTTTCCATCTTGTCTAGGCTAAAGCCTCTTCCACTTAATCTTTCCAAAAATTAACTCTAGTTGATTTTAATTTTCAGTTGATTTTCTTTTGTTTTTCAAGTCCCCATTTGATTTTCACTCTGACTTTATTATTGTTTTCTTGACTTGATTATTTCTCAATATTTTCTTAAAATTCACAGAGCTTCCTTAAAATATTACTTTGAATTCTTTCTTTTTGCTGATCCTGGGGCTTGAACTCAGGGTATGGGCTCTGTCCAGGAGCCTCTCTGTGCTCTACCACTTGAGCCACAGCACTATTTCTAGCTTTTTCTGAGTAGTATACAGAAGATAAGAATCTCATGGAATTCCCTTCCAGGGCTGGCTTTGAACTGTAATCCTCAGATCTCTGCCTCCTGAGAAGCTAGTTATAGGCGTGAGCCACCAGCATGGCTACTTTGAATTTTTGTGGGCAATTTCCTGGGAAATATTTGGGAGATAATTGTGTCTTTTTAGTTGTTGTTGTTGTTGTTTTTATATTTCTTGACACTTTGAAACCTGTACTTGTGAAGAATCAGGGTCTTACTTCAGTGCAAATACAGACTCCAGGCCTGTCCAGAACCAGGCCAGTCTCTGAAGCTCCAAGCTCCGTATTGTACTCGAACACTGAGACTCCAAACCTGCTCTAACACTCAGCCCCAGCTTCCAAGTTACCCAGAAGACTGTTTCCAGAACAGCCCTAGTGCCAGAACACCCCAGTGGGTGTGAAATGGCCCTAGCAATAGGCTGACTCCTACATCAATACTCATTGCAACAAACCTTAAAATTGGACCAGCATCTATGGAACTGGGCTCCAGGAATGCCCCTGCAGACCCAGGTTTTACTGTGCTCTGGGACACAGGCTACTGCTATAGACCTAACCTCTACTCTGGCACCTGTGTACGCTCAGCTTCCAGGCCAGACCACAGGATCCATGTTCCAACCCAGCACAAACCCTAGCAGACACTGGTTCTACAGCTGTTGTCTTCGTATGAGGCCAGTCCCAGGCTCCAAAGGCTCCAGTCTTGGTATATATATATATATATATATATTTTTTTGGCCAGTCCTGGGCCTTGGACTCAGGGCCTGAGCACTGTCCCTGGCTTCTTCCCGCTCAAGGCTAGCACTCTGCCACTTGAGCCACAGCGCCGCTTCTGGCCGTTTTCTGTATATGTGGTGCTGGGGAATCGAACCTAGGGCCTCTTGTATCCGAGGCAGGCACTCTTGCCACTAGGCTATATCCCCAGCCCTCCAGTCTTGGTATATTTTTAACAACTGATTCCTAGCATGATGGCCTTCACTTAAAAGAGCTAGATAAGTATTTAATGAATTAAGAGGCTAAATTCTATCAGCATACATAAAGTAAGAACTAAAATCTAACATACTTTACGGTTTTTAACACAACCATCATCGCTGAGTTTAGGTGAAGGAAAACAACTAAGATTTGTTACAATTTTATGGTTTAGATCACCACATATCTCATTTATTTTCATACAAATCTCATGAGGAAGATGGTACCATTAATTACGTTTTAGACACGAAGAAAGGAGAACAATGAAGTTAAATGACCGGCAGGAATCAGATCTATGCATACACTCTAGTTTTGGTACTGAAAACTTTCTATTATTATTATTTTTTTATTTTTTATTTTTGCCAGTCCTGGGCCTTGGACTCAGGGCCTGAGCACTGTCCCTGCCTTCTTTTTTTATGCTCAAGGCTAGCACTCTGCCACTTGAAGCACAGCGCCACTTCTGGCCATTTTCTGTATATGTGGTGCTGGGGAATCAAACCGAGGGCTTCATGTATAAGAGGCAAGCTCTCTTGCCACTAGGCCATATCCCCAGCCCCTGAAAACTTTCTATAAAACAATCAAACCACCAAAATATTTACAAGTATGTGAGGCAGTTTACTCTTGATAGAACTTTAAATGTTCAAATGTTGGGCTGGGAATATGGCCTAGTGGCAAGAGAGCTTGCCTCGTATACATGAAGCCCTGGGTTCGATTCCCCAGCACCACATATATAGGAAACAGCCAGAAGTGGCACTGTGGTTCAAGTGGCAGAGTGCTAGCCTTGAGAAAAAGCCAGGGATGGTGCTCAGGGCCCCAGGATAGGCAAAAAAAAAAAGTTCAAATATTAAAAAATACCTCCACTTTAAATCATTGTACTTAACATCTCTTTAATATCTATAATAGTTACAAGGCCTACACATTTATTAATGCTATAAATATCTGAAAATAGAGTTAGGAAGCTTAATTGTTCTTGGAAATGTTCTAGCTATGCATGCCATTAGAAATGCATAGTAACCACAAAATTCTGGGTCATGTATATATCCTCTTAATGTTTTTACTACATGAAATCACAAGGGAACAGCAATAATTCCAGCAATTCTTTAACCTAACTTAGGTTTTATTTTCCATGATGCAAAGACCAAACTCAATGAAGAAGTTAGCATTTAACTTCACATAGACCAATTTTTCCCCAGAGATTGATTCCTAAGCATTAGTCACCCACCATTCAACCACCTAAGTGGTACTTCTACATGGATATACAATAATTCTCAGTTACACCACACTGTATTGTGAAAAGAAATAGAAATCATTCAAATCCTTCTATCCAATCAACAAATATTACTTTCATAACCTAGGACTGAAATGTTCAAACAATTATTTAAATTCAATTGTGTTTTTTAAAAAGCAAAATGAATACTTACAATACATCCTTAAAGTCTCCAAAAACATACATATGTCTAAAGCTGTCAATAGCTATTACAGGGCAATCTGCTGGAGTTTTCTGTATATGCAGAAGAGGATGTCTAAATTTGTCACAATCTGCATGCAAAAAGTTTATTGTACCTTTGGGAGAAGCAGAATGTTAAGAAGTACATTAGAATTTTCATGACTGTATTAAGATTGTAAACTCACAAAAATAAAATAATAAATAAAAACCACCAACATTCTTTTTTTCCCCCTATATATGTGGTACTGAGGAATCGAACCCAGGGCTTCATGTATACTCTACCACTAGGCCACATTCCCAGCCCCACCACCAACATTCTTTACAGTAATATAGATCAGATAAAACTACAACCTAAATGATATAACAGTTACTTAAAAGAGGTAAGATTTTCTCAAGGCAGAATATAATTTCCTTGGGAATTATAACAAAACTCAGATTCAAATGCTATAGTGGATTTATTTTAATGGGTAATCATATGCTCTGTATATTACCCATATTTTGGGCTGTGAGTTCCTCAAACCAATATATAAGCTGTTTCAGTGAAACCATCTTCTTACTAAATGAACACCTTCTTAATAAATGACTAAAATGGAAGCTCTATATGACGCTGAAGGCTGATTTTGATTGACTTGCTTCCCTAACGGAGAGAGGGGAAGCTGTTAATGCCTCATATTCCAGAGAAATTCTCATTTAATCACTAAGAAATAAGAAATAAATATGAACCTTTGGGAATGTAAGGTGTCACACAGGCATTAAGGTGTTGGGACAAAGTGCTGTAACATCATATATTATTCACTCATGATCCTACTTTTCATGTTATTTGACTTTTTTTTCTCTAAAACAGGCATACAGAAAGCAAGCAAAACAACAACAAAACCCTCACACTTCTTTATATTAAATATCTACCAATGTTTCCTCACCCCTGTTAAATTTTTAGCCCAAATATGCTTATGGGGATGTGAATGTGATGGAGGAAAGAGGAAGGGAAAAGCAGAGCAAGGAAGAGTGAAAATAAACACCTTAACCTGTCTACCTTTTTCACTTATCAACTGCCGGGCCACTTCATTCTGGAATATGTCTAAACTTTCCGTATCCTCTTTCATGTGGAAGAGTATGAGAAAAGGCAGTCCTTCTTCTGTCAATTCCTGCAGAGAAGAATTCACTAAGAATTTATTGGTCTCTCTGTTCAGTCCTAGTTATTTTTCAGGTATGAACAACTGAATAAACCCATGTAATGCCATAGTTGCAAGATCCCAGGAAGAAAAGGGTTAATGGTGTAAGTGTATTAGCCTGACAGAAGAATAAATTCACTCTCCTCTCCACCCCAGGCACTCTAATGCATACCTCTCCATTTTCAAATGTTATTTCTCGGACAAGTGGAACACATTTATCTTGAATCCAATTGTAAGTCAGGTCAAAATTTGTCATAGATCCCAAGTACACCATGTCTGGAGCAGAACGCTATCCAATAAAAACAGAGAAAATAATTAAGCAAATCTAATCTGTGCTGGCAAAAGCACATCTTAAAATCTGTCTACAAATCCATAAACTCCACAGAAGATATTTTAAAAACATAAAAAATGAAACTTATAAGGAAGAAGGCCAAAGACACTGGAAAAAAAAAAGTCAACTGTGATTAAGAGGAATTTGATAACTCAGTCTGTGACATATAAGCCTTTCTTTCTTTGTATTCAGAACAATTATTAGTATGTTCACCACTCGCAGGCAGGAATGTGAAAAGAGTAATTATCCAAATGAATAAACTTTTCCTTCTCATCGAAAAAAACAACTGAAAAAACTTGGAAACTGACAAGATGCTATATAGATCTGTCATGTGATCTATAATATATTAACTACTTACAGATTTGTTTTTGCATTTACTCGTGATTAGTATTTAAGAAGTGGGCCTGCAGTAGGTACTTTCTACATGTTGATTCACTTAGTACTCCCAATGATCCTACATCCCAAATCCTATTACTAACATTCCTTATTTTTACTAATGATAAAAACTTAAGCACAGAGAAGGTAAGAAATGTTCCCATGGTACTACACCTAGAAGGTGGCAGGTCTGACAGTCAAAACCAGGCAGTGCAATAACAGAGCCTGTGCTATTAATGACCACCTTACATTGGGAGACACTACTGAATTTTGAAAATCCACAGATGATGATATTTTGTAAACTACTATTAAGGAAATGCACATACAGAAAATTCAGGCAGAGGCCCATCTGCTGTGATTTGAATATGGATTAAGTGTGTCCCCAAGAGTTCATGTGTGGAAGACTGGTCTTGAATGGTGATAGGAAAAGTGGCAAAACTTCTAACAGGTAAAAAGTGATGGAGGGGAATTAAGTCACTGGGGACATTGCCGTTGGAAAGGATTAATGTAGCTTTTGCAGGACCTCACTTTTTTATGACAGTGAGTTGTCATAAAAAGAACAAGACTGGCCGTCTCCTCATATCTAATTTCTCACCTTGCTGTACATAATTTTTCTCTCTCTGCCCTTTGACCACGTTGTGACACAATAAAAAAGGGCCATCCCTCATGACAGGCTAAACAAACAGGTCACCAGACTTTATAGACTTTTAGCCTCCAAAAGTGTGAGGTAAAAAAAAGCCTTTTTTCTTTGTGGTTTCTATCTTCAGGTATTTTGTTACAGCAACAGAAAATGGCCAGAGTTATTATCAGAACAAGAAATGAACTTTCACCAGGCTCCGGTGGCTCACACCTGTAATCCTAGCTACTCAGGAGGCTGAGATCTAGGATTGCAGTTCAAAGCAAGCCCGGGTCCCAGGAAAGTCCATGAGACTCTTATCTCCAATTAACCACCAAAAAAAAAAGGAAGTGGTGCTGTGTGGCTCAAGTGGTAGAGCACTAGCCTTGAGCTGAAGAGCTCAGGGACAGCACCCAGGCCCAGAGAGTTCAATCCCCATGATGGACGGACAGACAGAAGGAAGGAAGGAAGAAAGGAAGGAAAGATGAAATGAAGGAACTTTCTAAGCAAACAACAGTAATGGTAATTCATCTCACATAAAAATTTAGTGTCAAAACACTGAAAATAAAAATAGGCAGTAGTCGGTTTATAATGGAGTGTAGGATAACACTGTGATTTTGGCCTTTTCATTGTAGCTACCATCATCTGAACTGCAGCAGCTACGTCTACATTTAGACTCACTTAAAACATCATAGCCAAGGTTAACACAACTTAGCTTTCCCTTATTATCTAGCAAGTATGAGGTTAATTTACACTCCAGGAAAAATGGAAATTTGGTTGGAACATTACAGTTAAGAGTGATGACAATGGATCGCTGACGGATTTTAAAAATTTTGCTCCAAGACTGCATGCAAGATGTAGAGGGCTGGGTAGGAGAGAGAAAGGCACCTGAGATCCAGGGAATCTCTAATCCCTGTCTGTCACGAAATGCCTGTGTACTTTAGGCTTCAATGGTTCTATCTTCACTTTGAAATATCTGGATTAGCATAAAATAGTGTTTCAAAGTGCCTTCATATTTCTAAAGTTCTATGATTTCACAAACTTTAAAACAAAATTACATTCATGCATTAAGTATCTTACTATAGGAAACAGCAACTTACCCCTGGTGGTTTGTAGATTATATTATCTCCGCTATATCTTTCTGGTTTTGAAATATCCCTAACAGGAAGAAAAAAACAGTAATAATGGCTTTTTAAAAACCAGATAAACACTGGAGCAATACATCCAAAAGTCAAAGCAGAGTTAGCCATCAATTTTGAAATGTATGATATAAGGACTGAAATATATATTACTCCATCATCTTTCCCACTGAGAAGACTAAAGTACGTACTTAGGTACACATTCTATTCTAAATGTGGACCTTTTAAGGTATGCATTTGAAGGGAAAATTTTAGCCTGCCATTTTTGTGACTAGCATTTTATTAGTTTCAACTGGCAGTGTTATCATTAAGGCAGCTTTGACCCCAGACCATTTTCCAATTATGGACCAAAGATATTAATTTGGTCACACTGACTAATAAAATACAGTATTTTTTTTATAAGACAGGCTCAATCATGAATGTTCTACTTCTAAAGACTAAAACACTTGTAAAACAACAAAATAAACAAAGAGACTAACTGAAATAACCTCTCTCATGAAAATATAGTTCCAAAATTTTTTTAAATCTATCTATCTACTAGGGCTTTTGTGTGTCTGGTACAGTATCTAGCATGAAAACATGTGACCTAGCATAGTAAACATTTATCCAGCACAATAAATATTTGGTGAGAGAATCCTACATCAAATATTAAGTCCAATAGGTAACTTTTTCTTTCTCTTGATAATTTGTAGATTAAATGAACATCAATGTAGCAGTAGTTTCTTACTAGAATAGTCAAGGAAAAAGCAACAAAAACTTGCTAACATAAGCTGATGTCAGTGGGACCAGAAAGGAATATGATCCATCCATCCATTCAATAATGACTTATTACATGTTTCCTTCATATCAGGAATCATGTTGGCACTGGATATGAAATAGTGAATCAACTAACAAAACCTTCATTTTCATGGAATTTATTTTGGTGCAGAAACATAGACCAAGGACACAAGATTTTAAAAGAAGAAAGAGTGTTATAAGGAAAAGTAACTGGAATAGGAATGACAACTTGAATGATGGTAATGGTACTTTCTGTAAGTTTAGTCAACAAGGATTTTCTGATGCAATGACCTCTGGGAAGTAATTCCAGGTATCAGAGCACCAAGGGTAAAAAGGCTCTACAGCAGAAGTAAGCCAGCTACATTTGAGGAGTAACAGCAAGGAGGTTTGAGTGGCTGGAGAGCAGTGATATGAGAATCCCAGAGTGTGTGGAGAGTTCTCCCATCTGCCCTTGATTTTGAAAACTCTTTAGTAATGCTCACAGGAAAACACATGCTTACATATGCACACACATATGCATAAGATCTACAAATGCAGTGAAGTGAGAAGTAAAGAAAAATATCATAAATTAGAGAGGATATACTGTGCCAGAAATCCAGGCCTTCCTCAAGATAGCTACTGCAATTAAGCTCAACAGTTATGGGTCAAAAACAAAAGAGAAAGACATTTTATAAAGCAAAAGATAGTTGAAAAAATAGAGAGTCTAGGTCAGAACCAAGGACAGAGTATTATATTTGGAGGAAAACAGAGCAGCCCCCCCTCCCCCAAGAAAAAAAGAGAGAGAGAACGCTAAGAGAGGTTAGAAACTTAAGGAGCAAAATTTAAGGATTCAATGTAAAGTGAACATTGACACAGCAGAGAAAGGGAAGGGTAGGTAAAGGTTACATCTTTCAGGAAAACTGAGGAGGATTAAAACTAGAAAAAAGTCTCTGGATTTAATGGGAGAGGAGTCATTTTGTGACAGCAAAGACAAGTTTCATCAGCGAGACAGAAGTGAAGTCAACTTTTGAGAGGTTAGGATGTTTAACTGAGTGAGAAATCAGGGTAAGAAAGCTTAAACTAATCTTCGAAAACAATGGGAATGAAAAGAAAAAGATGAGAGCTCAAAAGATCAGGTCTGAAAAGAGAAACATGTTTTTGAGAAAAGAAAGAATTTTATGAAAAGGATCCAGGTGAAAACATGACCTAGGGAGGGACAACTGATGGATTAAAGCCCCAGGGGAACAGTAACGATAACACGAGTGAAGAGGGTGGCCTCAGAAAGGAGAACTGTTAGGTTGGGGGTGTATTTCAGGGGTAGAGCACATGCTTAGCCCAAGTGAGGCTCTGCATTACATCTCCAGCACAAGAATTAATTTAAAAAAAAAGGAAGAATTATTATTGTGAGACAAGGAAGACACTGGAAAAGGTGTGGAGAGATGGAAATGAAGGATGACAAGAAAGTCCTCGCTTCGGCATGTGTTTTCACAGTCTGGTAACCCCTACAGGTGAGCATTTTGTCTGACATGGGCTGAAATGTCAGTAAATGAGTTGAACAAAAGCATGAAAGAACTAAATGTTAAACTGGTTTATTCTTTTCCTCTTCTATTCTGAAACAGACACTATGTTAAAAAATAAACAGCCAGGTACTAGTGGCTCATGCCTATACTCCTAGCTACTCAGAAGGCTGAGATCTGAGGATCATGATTCAAGGGCAGCCAGGGCAGGAAAGTCTGTGAGACTCTATTGCCAATTACCCACCAGATAACTGGAAGCAGCACTGTGGCTCAAAGTGGTAGAGCACATGCATTGAGCAAAAGAGCACAGGGACAAGGCCCAGGCCCTGATAAAAAAAATTAACTAATAAATAATAAATTAAAAAAATAAACACAATTTTTTAGCCCTTAAAAAGGATTCACAATTAAGTAGATACAAGGATTGGTTAGTGAGTTTAAGAGAAATAATGATATAATCTTTAAAGGGGTCATCCTCAGAAAAATATCTAAATATAAGAATTTAACCTATCAGCTGAGCTACCCTCTGGCATGCTCTCAATTAATATACTTACCCAAATGCAGATAGGAAGGCACAGTCATCGTGTAAAATACTCGCTACTCTTTCAAAAACTCTATAATTGTCTGAACCCTTTTGCTCAAAATATCCAATGATATTTCTTTTGCTGCGCTGTAAAATGAAATATTTAATTATTTTGCAAACATACATAATTTTACAAGCATGTTATTTCATTTACCCCTGTCCTAGTACACTGTACAGCTCCAGCTGTTGTTCAATTATCTCCACTTGAAGTATAATTATGAAGCCATGTTAAGCTTTTAATACCTAGTTTGAAACTATTAAAGATTACATTAAGTTGAAAAACAGCACTGATTATAATAAAATCTAACTATAAACATATCCTTCTAGCATTCAATTTTAAAATTTCAAGAAACATAATCAATGATAATCTTTTCCTAAATAAAAGGACATTCTAAGATGTACATCTAAAATAGTTCACCAACTAATAAACTCCGTTGTTAGCAGAGACTCCTCCTTTGAGATATCTTAACTCTGACCACTGTCACCCTAGGCCATTTCCAGGGTTGTGCTTGGGAATATCTGTTTCTAAGACAAAAAGCAGATGTACTGCTTACTCTGAAATGACACATTTCCCAAACACAGTGATCACTTCCCACACAACCCACTGCACGTGCAGCCATCTATCTGGCCCTTTGTATTACCTCCACAGGTCTGGGCATGGAGAAAGAACCAAATGCAAACATGTTCCCACCACTTTTTGTGATGTGAGTGATGAAGTCCCTTGTTTCTGACCCAGAATGTAGGATATCTCCTGACAATATCTATGAAATGATAACTGGGAAACTCATTGTAAAATATAGCAAAATCAGTCACTGTGATAAAGCCCAAACTCAAATGTTTCTGCTTTTGTTGTATGCTATTTTGTTTTTACTGCTGAGTACACAAGGAGAATGGATTAAGAAAGGTATTTTTGAGGGCATACAATTGACAGACAGCTGATATGAAGTAATTAAAACATCTGAAGAGTTTCACTAAGGAAAACTCAGAAACCTTGTATGCTTGATTTTAACTTCTGTTTATAAATTAAGTTTCCCTTTCCCCTCAATAAATTCAAATCAGTGCAAATTTTCTGTATACTAAACATTTTATGCAGAAATTTAATAAAATATTAGCACTTCCCTTGAGAACTAACTAAAGAAATATCTAACTATGTACATTACAAAGAACTATATAGGATATACAAAATGTAGAGCCATACAGATTATCCAGACTCCTTGTTTACATCAAGGTATATTCACCTTGATTAAGCAGGTAACGCTCATTTGATCTACTTAAAGTTAACTTACATCAAGATTGGTGATTTCTTCTAAATTCTGAATTTCTTGAATGGGGTCACTTTTCTGTTGCCTGATGTAATCTGCAAGTGCTTTCACTGAGCGCTGACCCCTGTATTCTCTCTTCATCATCATCCCATTACGAAACAACTTGAGGGTTGGGTATTTGCTTATCCTGTATCTCTGGGCAATATCAGCTAGAAGAAATTTTAAAAAACAAAACAAAACACTTTGCTTCCTACTCAGGGTAAACCCATAAGCCCAATAGTTAAAAATCTTTCAATTACTTAGTGAGGTATTTTTGGTTTATGCCATTCTTTTTCAGTGAGAGAAAGAAAAAATAGTCATAACTTGAGCTTGATCTGATTATTAGACCAGGCTTTACTCACACTGCCTGTGTTTAAGCCCCAAACTTTCCACTTACTTTCTGTACAAACTTCAGTTCACATAGACTGTTTATATCCTAATTCTTCATCTAATATGGTAATTATAATAATTTCTATTATGTAAGTTTATTTTATAGATTTCGTGATAATATAAATTTATGGTACAAAGTATAGCACATCTGAATACAAAAAGAAGCAATAATTATGGCCTGTGAGGTATGAAATAAATTAAAATACATGACAGTGACACATTCACATAAAAGCTAGAGGAAATATGCAGGAAGTAAATTATACTGAATATTCTAAGGCTTTTACAGTGCTCAGGAGGAGCAGTAATATTTTGACAAGATGCATTATTTTCTTTCTGGGATAAGCAGTAAGAGAATGTTAGAGGAATATTAGAGGTTAAGTAAGGATAGTGCATGGGACAGACAAGGGGTAATGAAAAACCTTTGGAATTAAGGTCATATAATACTCTGGTAAATTCCAGGGGGCTTCATAAAGATAGAAAAGATTCATTAATAAGATTACTTAGAAATATATGAGTAAACAAAGGGAGACCCCCTTCAGTCTCGTATCTGAGTCTGCGGAATGCTTTATCTGCAAAATCAGAGAAATATGAATTATCAATTTATCTTAATACATATTAAATTTAGACAACAATCAGTCTGACTTAAGAGCTGATATATCCTTAAACCAGATGACAGCAGCTCTACCAGCTCTACGCCCTTTTCAGCTGATAACTTGTACTGCGAGAGTATGTGAGAGTATGCCTTTGAGGACTTATAAAGAAGAGTCCTACTACTACCTGAGCAAAGAAGTAAATGAAATTAAATTGGTATTCGAAGCTGAGGGGTGGGTTGAAGTCTTTTAAGTTACACAGAGGTCCTTGTAATAAGACAGAGACTACAAGGCTTGGACTTACTCTATATATAATAAAAACAACTGGAAGGAAGAATAAAATAAGGAAGGACTTAACTTTCCCAATTACAAAATAAATTTATTCCCCAGTATACAATGAAATATAGTGCATTACAAAATAAAGCTTTGCAGTGCTACATGAATGACTGAATGTTTAACTAAAATGCTGTTAAAACAGGCTAAACAATTCTACTGGCCAATGCAGCAATGTTATGATATGGAAAATATCTCATAACTGTAAGTTACTAATTCCCCAAATGCTCATCAATAAGAGATTGTCTGGGGGGGCTGGGGATATAGCCTAGCGGCAAGAGTGCCTGCCTCGGATACACGAGGCCCTAGGTTCGATTCCCCAGCACCACATATACAGAAAACGGCCAGAAGCGGCGCTGTGGCTCAAGTGGCAGAGTGCTAGCCTTGAGCGGGAAGAAGCCAGGGACAGTGCTCAGGCCCTGAGTCCAAGGCCCAGGACTGGCCAAAAAAAAAAAAAAAGAGAGATTGTCTGAATAAAGTGGTATGTGCCCACATAAGGAAGAATTAAGTTGTTACTGTTACATAAAGAAATGAAAAACTCTCTATGTTGCTAAAGTGCAATATTTAAGATACATAGTCAAGTGAAATAAGCCAAATGGAGAAAATAAAATTATGTACAAAAGAGATTCCTTTTTTTTTCTTTTGCCAGTCCTGGGGCTTGAACTCAGGGCCTAGGCACTGTCCCTTAGCTTCTTTTGCTCAAGGCCAGCATGCTACCATTTCTGCCTTTTTCTGTGTATGTGGTAGTGCAGAATCGAACCCGGGGCTTCATGAATGCTAGGCAAGCACTCTACCACTAAGTTACTACATTCCAGCCCAGGAGAGATTCTTTAGATAAGAAGTAGGGAGGGCTGGGGATATAGCCTAGTGGCAAGAGTGCCTGTCTCGGATACACGAGGCCCTAGGTTCAATTCCCCAGCACCACATATACAAAAAACGGCCAGAAGCGGCGCTGTGGCTCAAGTGGCGGAGTGTTAGCCTTAAGCGGGAAGAAGCCAGGGACAGTGCTCAGGCCCTGAGTCCAAGGCCCAGGACTGGCCAAAAAAAAAAAAAAAAAGAAGTAGGGAGAAGAAAGTCAAGGAAGAACATAAACGCAGATGTTCATACATATACACACACATACACTTGGAGTATATGCTTGCTTATACATATATGCTTCCTTGCACTTTCTTCACCTCCACAAAATACAAGCTGGGGAAAATAGTAGCAGAGAAGAAATTTAGATGTTCTTACTGCACTTTTGACCATACAGCTACTGAAATGTTTAACCTTAAGACAAAAGTGAATTAAAAATTTAGATATTGCATTGTTGTTTTGAAATTTAACACATATATTATAAAGTACATAAACAATTGTGCTAGTGTCATTAAAAATTAACACTTTCAGATTAGGGGAAAAATACATGTTGAGAAAATATTTCATGACATTAGTCTAAAAAACGATCTTTTTGGATAAGAATTTCAGTGCAAGTTGGCAGAATACTATTTAACATGAAAAAGACTCTGGGTTCAATCCCAAGCAGTAACAAACAAATACACAAACAAAAAGAACAGACTTCAAAAGCACAAACAAAATAAAACCAGACAGATAGGATTACCTCTCTACAGTAAAGAAAATCTACAAACTAAAGAGACAAATTACAGAAGAAAATATTTGTAAATCATATAGCTAATGAAGCTCAATATCTAAAATATGTAGGAGCCTAATTAAAAAACAGACAAAAATGCCAAGAACCAGTGACTCATGCCTGCAATCCTAGCTACTCAAGAGGCTAAGATCTGAGGATTACAGTTTGAAGTTAGCCTGAGCAGTTAAGTATTGAGATGTTTATGTCCAGTTGACCAAAAAGCTGGAACCACAGCTGTGGCTCAAGTGGTAGAGTGCCAGCCTTGAGTGAAAAAGCTAAGGGACAACGCCCAGGCCCTGAGTTCATGCCCCAATACAAGCAGAAAGGACCAAAAAAACAACAAAAAGCAAAAAACAAGAAAATGAACAAAAACCCTGAATAGATATTTCTCAAAAGAAGACACACAAATAGTCAAAGAATATATGAAAAAATTTTCAACATCAATGATCCATCAGGAAAATGCAAATCAACACCTTGAGAAACTAGGGATATATAGCTCAAGAGGTCAGTGCTTGCCTCGCATATGTAGAATTAAAAAAAAAAAACCTACAGTGAAGTATCATCTCAGTTTTGTTATGAATATCATCAAAAAGATTTTTAAAACAAGTGTTAGTAAGGATATAAAGAAAAGGGAGGCTTGCATACTTTCAGTGGGAATTTAACTTAATGATAAAAGGGATGACATTGATCAAGATACACTGTACTTGCAAACTGACATGTTGAATTAAAACCTCTGCACACTACTTAAGTATAACAAAAAAATTTAAAAATATTAACAGAAGAGATTTTTAAGTCATTATAAAAACAGTATGAAAGTTCCTCAAAAAATTCAAAATAAAAATATGTTGATATTGGTAAATATTGAACTATATGTAAGGACATAAAATCTGTATGCAGAGAGAAATCTGCGCTGTCATATTTATGGCAGCACTATTAATAAGATTCAAAATGTGGAATCAACAAATGGATGAAAAATGTAGCATATACACACATGGAATATTATTCAACTACACAAAAGAATGAAATCCTGGTATTTTTCACAACAAAAATACACTTGAGGATATTATATTAAGTGAAATATACCAGGCACAGAAAGACAAACACTACATGACCTTACTCATAGTGAAATCCTCTAAGAAAATTAATCTCATAGAACTAACAATGGTGATTACCACAGGCCAGTTGCTGGGTACGAGGAGGAAATAAGATGCAGATTAGTATAGTTAGATAATAGGAATAAAGTTCAAGAATTTTTCATACAGCAAGGTAGCTATACCTAATTATGATAATAGCTATAGTTAATTATGATACTTATGAACTATGTAGAGAATGAGTGGTAGGTATTATATGTTCTCAGGAAAATACTAACTGTGGAATGCAGTGGAATTGTAAATTGGTGGATTTAAACATTCAAAAATGTTCAAAACATGGGATATACAATAAAAACATTATCTGTTAATTTTTCAAGGGTGACTAGGTAAAAGTCTTACAATATAAATTTGAATTAGAAGTAGTAGCATCTTTTCTATGGTGGTGATAAATGAACACAGACCCTTCTGTATGCTACCCAAGCACTCTACCACCAACCTATATGCCCAACTTAGTATGAACTTTTAATGTGCTCCCTCTTTCAAAAGTGTACATTTAAAATCTTTACCATGATACCTCTTCCTAATCACTTAATGACAATAAGTATGAATATTTAAACAAAAATGTAAACACTTCTATGAAAATATACTTACTAAAACTGCGACTAGAAGAAACAGAAAAGAGCTTTAAAGGGATGGAGGAATAGCAATACCAAACTCCAAACTCTATTACAAAGCTATAGTAATAAAAACAGCTTGGTACTGGCACAAGAACAGGCCTGAGGACCAATGGAACAGAACTGAAGACCTAGAAATGAACTTGCAGACCTATGGCTACCTAATCTTTGATAAGGGAGCCCAAAAAATACAATAGAACAAAGACAGCCTTTTCAACAAAGGGTGCTGGGAAAATTGGTTAAACACCTGTAGAAAGTGAGTCTTGAATGATAAGTCATCAGTTTGAGCTGCTTATGACAAGCACCCACAAAATTATGGGCTAAGCCTTCAAAATATTCACCAGGCAGTAGCAGAGAACCAGGAGATCAGTTAGGAAACTACTAAAATAATCCTCACACAAAAAAACAAGAGTGTTTACCTTTTAAGCATTAATTTAGGTTGCCTTGAAGTTCTGGTAACAGAACAAAAAAAGTCAATGGTTTCATTCTCAAACAACATTATGGCAGTAAGCATGGAGCATAATGAGGTGGCTTTTGATAATTAAAAAGGTTTTGAACCTTAAAATTACATTGATCAATAACCTCAGATATAAAGGTGACTTTTTATAAGCTTTGGCCAAAAGTTATTTTAAGATAATTACAATGTGACATTTTGACAACATAAAGAATGACTTAAGGGCATAATGAGTAGGTTTTTTTTTTCCTTCTATAAACTGAAGAGATCAAATGTTAAAATGGATGTCAGAGGAATTATAAATTTCAGAGGTTAACAGCTCCCTGATTGGAAAATTAGCTTGTACTTTTGCTTCAGTGGTCACTTATTTTTCCTTGATGTGTCCTTCCTACATGCCTCCCTAATGCCCAGTAGGGACACTGAGTCACATTCCTATCTTATTAATGGCCCTCTCTGCTAGATTGCCCATGGCAACCACAAAGATGCAGATGATTTCAACAGCAAGGTCTTACTGTTTCTCTGGTTCCTAAAAGAGGATTGTTGCTGTCAGAACAAACAAAACAACCCATATAACAAAATCTAAACAGAAAATTTAAAGTGAGACAAGCAGCTTACTCAAAACTCAGGTTTGACCTTATCATCCAAAGTCAATTTTATAGATATGAGCTCTTTGTTTTATATTTTCTTGTTCTGGTCGTGGGCACTGTCCAGGCCCAGGGCCTACATGCTGACCCTGAGCTTTTTGCTTGAAGCCAGCATTCTACCATATGAGCCCATTTTTTGGTGGTTAAGTGGAGATAGGAGTCTTATAGACTTTACTGCCTGGGCTAGCTCCAAAAGGCAATCTTCAGATCTTAGCCTCCTGAGTGGCTAGAACTACAGTCATGAGCTACCAGTGCCCAGCCATTTTCTTCGAATTAATGCAGCATTTAGGTAAAACTCACCTAAAAGCTTCTTAATTTCCAATGAAGAAGGTTCAATTTGAATTGGAAGACCACCAGGTAAGAGTAACTGAAGGATATGGAAATATACTCTACCTAATTCACAGACAACAACAATCTAGGAAAAAAAGCTACTGGGAGTCTGAAAGTTCTCCACTGACCAACAAATAACCTATGACTATCTCTTGCTTAGTGCCATGCAGCTGGTAACCACTGGGGGTCAGCAGAGAACCTAGTCCCACTGGGGGCAAACAGATGGAATCTCCAGAGCAACACACAAAACCTGATCCTTGAATTCTACAAGGAGGAGACTACAGATGTGTCATGTTGCACATTTGAAGCAAAGTTTGTGTGTGTGTACACGTGTGTGCACGCATGCACATGAGTTATATGAAGAAATTTTAGGGGAAAAAAGGCAATTATGAAGACAAAAAAAGAATCATTTGTAATCAATCACCACAGAGGAAAACCACTACTAAAATGTTGGCTAATATCTTGCTTTTTTTCTCTTCCTATGATCTTGTAATGTATCTACTCCCTACATAAAATACATCAAATAGAGAATTTTAGGGCTCAAGGGAGAACTGTAAGCTTTACAACAGGATTTCAAAATATACACTTGAGTTTATATAGCTATTAAGCTTCACTTGAGGAGTGGAGGAAAATATAGTAAGGCTTCTATATTCATTTTATACAAAAAAAAAAAACAATAGAAGAGCTTACTGGGTAGAATAAGCTTGCTCTCCATTTCCCAAGTTCTCAGCAGAGAATGTCTGAACAAAGTCCTAAGAAGGGTGTATAGAGAATGATGCAAAGGTAGAACAGGAAGTTCCACAAGATGCTAGTAGGTAGAAGAAAAGTAGAAGGATATATAGGCAGCAAAACAAAGGACTGAGATGACATATCTAACTCTGGTCTGATACCTAACAAACTGGCATACAGGGTAAGTCCTAATGAATTCCCAACTTATTTTAAGGAATGAGTTAGGTGCACTGCCTCCTAAAGATATTACTTTGAAAATACTCAACTGGAAAGCTTTAGGAAATTAAATCCATCCTGTCTCAGTGAATTATTGTGCTGTTATTTCTTGACTTTATGGTCTTACCTCATCACCAATTCCTAGTAGACTGATAAAAAAAAAGTAACAGATTTTCAAAATTTTCCAAAATTGAGACAATATACAAGGTTCTATCTCTGACAGATTTCAGAAGTGAATTCAAGTGTCACCATAATATGAGTTTGCAGCACATGTATGATGCAATCAACAGCTAGTAGAGATTTAAAAAATCAAATACAGCAAAAGTTGCTGTAATACAGTTTGCCGCAATAATTTTTTTCAAGAAATTGTGAAGTTTAACAAGTCACTACTGACAGAATAAGCTGGTTTTCCTTATTGTCACTTGATAGATTTATTGTATTTCTCAAAGTGAAGCCATCGGGCTGTGAATATGGCCTAGTGGTAGAATACGTGCCTAGCATTCATGAAACCCTGGGTTCGATTCCTCAGCGCCACATACATAGAAATAGCCAGAAGTGGTGCTGTGGCTCAAGTGGTAGAATACTAGCCTTGAGCAAAAACAAGCCAAGGGTCAAGGGAGGTGCTCAGGCCCTGAGTTCAAGGCCCACGACTGGCAAAAAAAAACAACAACCGTGAAGCCATCTTTGGATTACTGGAATATATTCTACTTGGTAATGAGAAAATTCTTGTCAAAGACACATTTCATAAGATGTTGCAAATGATTCTGCTGCATCTGTAAAATGCTAAGTAACACATTCTAGGCCTTGAAAGCCCAAAATTCATATTATATCTACTACTTACATCTACTTACTTACACCTACTTACATCTACTACTCCTGTATGAAATATTCTTCCCTTATATCTCCTGGAAATTCCTACTTCTTAGAGCAGAATTCTCTAAACTTGGCTAAGACTTATATTATCTCATGGTACTTAATAAAGTCCTTCAGAACAGTCATCACAATACACAATTTTGTACTTACTGCTTTTGCCTATCTGAAACTCTTAGTCTCTTGCCTTGTTTCTAGGGCCTCCCATATGACATTATGCATAGTAGACATACATTTGAAGGGGGGGACTGAATGAATGAGTACCTCTATAGAATTCAAGGAATTGTGGTAGTCATAACTGAAGTAATACATGTAAAAGCATGCATAAATGGATACAAGGACTCAATAAACAGGTTTTCCTCAGGTAATTTGACTAGAAATTTACGGGAACTTCAAGACATAATTCGATGACACTGAATGACAGGTCTATGTGAAATGGTGAGTCAGAAGAAAGTAGACACACAGAAGTATTAGAAGAGAGGATAGATACCAAACAGGTAACTAACAAGAAAGAGACATATAAGGGCAGGGAGGTTATCCAATTCCAAGGCCACATTCTACCTTTGCTTAACAACCTTTTTATAAATCTTTTGCCCAATAAAACCTAACTCTAAAGCAATAAGTAGGTATACTTGGCTGGAAAGAATATTGTAAGGAAATACAGACCATAAAAAGTAAAACATTTGGGCTGGGGATATGGCCTAGTGGCAAGAGTGCCTGCCTCGGATACACGAAGCCCTGGGTTCGATTCCCCAGCACCACATATACAGAAAACGGCCAGAAGCGGCGCTGTGGCTCAAGTGGCAGAGTGCTAGCCTTGAGCAGGAAGAAGCCAGGGACAGTGCTCAGGCCCTGAGTCCAAGGCCCAGGACTGGCCAAAAAAAAAAAAAGTAAAACATTTAATTTGCATAAATGAAACTCATCTAAATAGAAATGCCTATACAGTCTTCATAAAACTTGTTAGAACTTGAAGGAAATGATGAACAGGATGACACTGATCACATACTGACATGCTGAATTGAAACCCTTTTGTACAACTACCTAACAATAGTAATAAAACAAAACTTGTTAGAACTAATAAACTCTAGTATATAAGAGCAAAATACAAGAAAAATGTATTTCTACATACTAGCAACAAAAACTACAAATTAAATGGAAAAAACAATGTCATTTATAATAGCATCAAAAATAAATATATTTCTTTTTTAATAAATATATTTCAAAATAGATAAAACATATACAAAGTCTGACCAAAAAACATCAGATGGTAGGGCTCTAGTGGCTCACACTTGTAATCCTAGCTACTCAGGAGGCTGAGACGTGAGAACTGTAGTTCAAAGCCAGACTGAGCAGTAAAGTTTGTGAGACTCTTATCTCCTATTAACAGCCAAAAAGCCAGAAGTTAAGGTGTGGTTCAAATGGTGTAGCGCTAGCCATAGGCAAAAAAGCTCAGGGACAGTGCCTAAGCACTGAGTTCAAGCCTCATGACCTACACACACAAAAAAACCCAAAATGAAGCAAAAATCCCACCATATAATCCTCAAATCTGTAACATTCTACATTATTTAATAGTCCTCAAAACTGTCAAGATTATGAAAAATAATGAAGGATCAAGAAATGGTCAGAGATAACTAAAGAGGATTGATCGAATAACTAAATGAAATGTCTAAGAACAGAAAAAACGATACTAGGGGATTAATTAATAAAATTTGGACAGCATGCAGATTTTACTAGTTTCTTAGTTTTGACAATGTATGGTAATGTAAGATATAAAAAAGTAATGCAAAGTATATAGTATGTTAAAACTCAATTCTGAATAAAAACTTAAATATATAATTTACAATAATATCAGCAGCAAGAAATACTTAAAAGACAAATCTGATCTAATTATGCAATGTATAGTGAAACATTCCCCTGCATCTCTTTAAAATTCTTAGTACTTTCAAGTTTTGTACTAGACTTCTTCACAATTAATAAGATATACTCTTCAAAAGACACCCAAAAGAAGTTGGAGTCAAATGCTTCCAGATTTCAAAACTTACAATGAACCTTTCAAAACTAACTTAAGACTGCTTCAAACAATGTGATACTGGCATAAAACATACAGGAACAGAACAGCCCAGGAATTAATTCTCATATATTGTCAAATGACTTGCAACAAGGATGTCAAGATCATTCAATAAAGAATGGACAGTCTCTTCAACAAATGATTTTGGAATACCTGGAGATGTACATACAAAACAATGTAGTTTGACCCTTACTTTACTCCATATACAAAAAAAACTCAAAATGGACCAAAAATATTTGCAAATCATGATAAAGGATTAATATGTAGAACATATAAAGAATTCCTACCATTCAACAACAAACTGATGAGTAGAATAATCTGAATAAACATCATCAATTATGAGGAAAATGCAAAAACAACCAAAGTGACCTCTTACTCATTAAGATGGCTACTAAAGAAAACAAACCAGAAAATTAAGAAGTATTGGAAAGTATGTGGATAAAGTGAAATCCTTTTTTTAAAAAAATATTTATTTTTACCAGTCCTGGGGCTTGAATTCAGGGCCTGGGCACTGTCCCTGAGCTTCTTATTTTATTTTCTTTTTTGCCAGTACTGGGGCTTGGACTCAGGGCCTGAGCACTGTCCCTGGCTTCCTTTTTCTTGAGCCTCAGTGCCACTTCTGGCTTTTTCTGTTTTATTTGGTTCTGAGGAATTGAACTCAGGGCTTCATGCATGCAAGGCGAGCACTCTACCACTAAGCTATAGTCCCAGCCCTAAAGTGAAATCCTTATACACCAGTAACAGAAAGGTAAAATGGCACAGATACTATAGAAGACAGTATATGTCAGTTCTTCAAAAGGTCAGAAATAGAAATACCATAGGATTTATCAACTTTACTACTTGGTGATATACTTTTGAATAGTTTTTATATCTTTCTGTAAAAGAATTGAAAACAACATTTCAAGGAAATATCTATACATCCATGTTCACAGCCAAAAGACAGAAGTAACCCAACTGCCCATCAGTAGATGACAGATAAATTACACTCAGTGTTCTTCTGTTAGCTGCATTCTTGCATTCCTGTTCTAGTAACTGCACCATGAAAATATTCTTCAAAATTCCAGAAATAAAGTTTATGTTTTAAATAGAGCACTATTTTGAGTATTGTGATAACATTTTACTACTTCTTAACTTTATCCTGACCAGGAGTTAGTTAATCCTTTTGTCTCCATACAAAATGTATATGTTATCTGCGCATTGGTCACTTACTTGCTGTCTGGTTATCAGAGGAACTGTGGTAGTACTGCATGTGCTTGTGTTCAAGTAACCCTTATTTAACTCAGTAATGGCTCTATTCTAAGGACTGATTCTGGAAATCTTGACAGGCCAAACAAAATCATATGGACAACTACAATATACACACAATAGAATATTACTCACCTTTAAAAATTAAGGAAATTCTAGGGGCTGGGGATATAGCCTAGTGGCAAGAGTGCCTGCCTCGGATACACGAGGCCCTAGGTTCAATTCCCCAGCACCACATATGCAGAAAACGGCCAGAAGCGGCGCTGTGGCTCAAGTGGCAGAGTGCTGGCCTTGAGCGGGAAGAAGCCAGGGACAGTGCTCAGGCCCTGAGTCCAAGGCCCAGGACTGGCCAAAAAAAAAAAAAAAAATTAAGGAAATTCTAGCACATGTAAAATAGAGCTAATATTGAAACATTCTACTAAGTGAAAAAACCAGTCACATAGACAAAAAGTGGATGATTCCACTTACATAGGGTATCTAGAGTATTCAAATGAATGGAAACAGAAAGGAGAATGGTTTCTAGAGGTTGTGTGGAAGAGAAATGAGAAGTTGCTTTTATTAATAACTCATAGATTGAAAGTCACCTGAAAGAAAGTCACCAGTGAAAGAAAATGATACAATGACCATTTTCTCCCTAATGACTACAAACTTGAGAGCCTAATTTTAGATATGTGCAAGCACAGTAAAAGTACAAATTCTAGTTTGCACTATAATGCCCATAAATAAGTAATAAAACAATTTGAAAAGAGAGTCCACATCAAACACATCATGTTCTTGTCACTGGAAAGGAGGAGGAAAGATCAAAACAGTAGTGTGGAAATATAGTCCCTGCTTATACTAACAATCTTTTACTACTCCCTTCTTCTGAGCTAGTTATGAATTTTAGCAGAAATATGGTACACAGCTTGTAAGACTTTGAAATGATTTGTTGTTGGAAATTTTTTTCTGCCTGGCATAGACTATACCAATAAATCCTCAAAATGCCTTTTGAATTCAAGAGGGAAAAAAAAACTACCAAAACACAAATTGGTCTGTGCACACATCTGGTCAGGAGATCAGATTCTAATTCTAGTATGACTAATACTGAGCTGTTTAACACTAACACTAAGCTCGGTAATGTTGCTTAAGCCACTTTATTTCCATTTCCTCATTAGTCAAAGAAGTTAGAATGCCTTGCACATATGTGATCATTCTAAACAGTAGTTTTAGTCTAAAAGATAAGAAATTTGCAGAATGGGAGAGAGCTCTTTCTTCAGACTAATTTACCAATAACTCAATGCAATAGCTTTAACAAGCAATCTTTATTACCTAAAAACTGATATGCCTGAGATTCAGAGATTAGCCAATTATTTAGTCTCTATTTAAAAGAAAGCATGAAAAAAGAAAAAAGGAGGAAAAAGAGCTTAATCTAAACAACTGAGACACCCCTCTAAACGAGAACTACCAAATATACTAAATTATGAATAAAATCCAAGTATAAATGGATTACTCAGAAAGAAACATTGTTAGATCATTAGCTCAAGGTGAGACATAAGTCAGTTATACAGAAAAATATGAGTATTTGTCAAAGAATACTAACAGCAAAATCCAATAAACTACATTTTAACTACTCCCAATAATCACACCCAGTGATTACAACTAATTACCTCTCAATGATAAGTCTAAGCCAATCCTAGTAGACTCTAAAATAACAGAAACACAAAAATCTAGCAGTCTTATTTGAAATTAGAGTTTTATATACTACTAACAGTTACAAAAATTCATATTTTCTTCTAAAACTGTTTCATATATTTGCTGATTTTGGCATTAACACGAATAAGAAATATTGCTAGGAAAATTTAGTACCTGTATGCCTGACCTACTGTCTTAATGAAAAATGTATCAAAAAATAAACCTTTCCCAAAAGGCAAACTGGGAAGTTGCACTATATGAATGCAAAGATTAAACATTAACAATTTAAACTACATTCCAGACTTTTGGGGTTTGTACTCTAGTTAAAATGGGGCATTGAGAAAAAAAGAAAGATTAACAGCATGAGACAATTTCTTTCAGGCTTCTATGGAGTTACTTACAGTGCTGATCACAATCAACTCGGGCAAATACTACTTGATTTTTATCTGGATATTCCTCCTTAATGACATCAGAAGCTTCCTCAAATATTGGGTGCAACATCTGGCTGAAACGACACCTATCCAGACAAGCATATCAATTAGAAGTGAACAGGAGAAGTAACAAAATCTTATTTCAGTTTTCACCCATTAATATTTAATACATGAACAACAAATAATTTGGTGAAGCAACCACATATTTCATCATATCATTTAAGTGGAAAGAAGACAATTTTGAATTAAAAGACCATAATCCAATTCAAATACTTGTGTAATTAAAAGAATTGTTTCTTTCACTTAGAATACTTGTCAGTGTTAGGAAGCACATGGCAAGGGATTTCTTGCAGAGCTTATGAAATAAGTCTACAACATACCTCCATAAAAAACTACTGAGATTTGAACATTTAGAAAACAAGCTAGCTTATTCTAAAAAATGAACACAATTTTAGATTATAATCTCATAAATTTATCAGAAATATCAGACCAACTCATTCAGTTTTCTATCAAATCTTAGAAACAAGTTAGCATACTAAATAAATAAGTAACTTATACTAAAATAATACATCATATAATAAACTGTTATCCTAGATATTCTTCCTTGTTAAAACGGGCTTTTACTAAGTTCAGAAGAAAATAATTTAAATTCCTAAACAAAGCTTCCTTTCCACAATTCTCTCTCTCCTTTAAAGAGTACAATGCTCACTTCAGCAGGCAGCACATACACTCAAAATGGGGCATACACCCCACAATAACCTGACATATGTTACTCTTAATTCTCACTATCCCTTAATCAGGAAAACGATTCCACAAATATGTTATGGGTCACTAAGGGGACTTGAAAAGAGAGATAATGAGCACACACGTGACCAGCTGGGTGAGAATGAATCTTCTCAGATGAAAAAGGTATTGAGGGAATGCTAACCAACTCTGACTGCTACTGTTGCTTGCAGATCCCTTGTGCAGCAAGAAATTTACTTGAAGAAAGCCTGTGAATGCTTTAATCCACATGTGATTAGTTTGTACATATTAGCTATAATCCAATAAAAAATATTGTAAAGCCCTATGAAAAGGTGCAAATGTTACACTTCCTTCCTATTTCCTCTTCTATACATCTCTTCTAGCCTACTCACCTGACTTCCTAAGGAGATGTCCTAGAATATATCAAGGAGACAATCTGTATTCTTCAATCTCTTGCTTTCAAGTAGTTCTTTCCTCTTTTAGCATTCTTAAATCTCTCCCATCTGGGATAGGTGGAAAGGGTCTGTGGACATCATGGACCATGACTTATTTGACTATGTATTCTAAGAAGCATTCAATAGATGTCTATTAAATGAAAAAGTTGATAGACTGGAAGAAGCAAGAGCAGTGAGGACCCTAGGTTTATGACTACAGGATAGGCAAAGGGCAGGGAGAGGGCACTCAGTAGGAACTTAGTTTCTTGAAAACTTTGGCTATGGCTTAATGAAAAATTAGCCAGGCTTCTCTTCTGGTTTAAGGGTAAATATTCATATCAAGGGCTCCTTCTCTCTCTCTCTCTCTCTCTCTTTTTTTTTTTTTTTTTTGGCCAGTCCTGTGGCTTGGACTCAGGGCCTGAGCACTGTCCCTGGCTTCTTTTTTTGCTCAAGGCTAGCACTCTGCCACTTGAGTCACAGCGCCCCTTCTGGCCGTTTTCTGTATATGTGGTGCTGGGGAATTGAACCCAGGGCCTCATGTATACGAGGCAGGCACTCTTGCCACTAGGCCATATTCCCAGCCCTCCTTCTCTCTTGATTGTCCAGTTTGATGCCCAGAGTGTTTTAGACATGGGTTCAGGATATGAAATAAAAGTTTTAACTTGTGTCTTCATATACAAGTGTCCCCACACATCTAAGTGCAATACATTTGTAACAGTGACACCACTGGGCATAGTAGCACATTGCCTGCATCTCAGCAATTTGGGAGGTAGGGATAGAATGACTATGGTTAGGGGTCAGCCTGGGCAAAAAAGTCCTGAGGTTCTATCACAATAAGCAAGCTAGGCATTACAGTTCACATTTGTAATCCCAGTTATTTGGGAGGCAGAGGTAGGAAGATCAGGATCAGAGACTGGCAAGAAGCAAAACCAAGAGAGTATCTGAGAAACAAACAAACAAACAAAAAAACCCTAAAGCAGAAGGGCTAACGTGTGGCTCAACTGGTTGAATGCTTGCCAGCAAGTGCAAGGCTAGTTCATACCATGATACTAAAAAAAATACTAAAAAAAAAAAAAATTAAAGTCAAAGATCTATTGAAAGAACCTTAGAGTCATCTGAACGCAGTCTCCAATCTAGTATTTAAGTCAGTCCTTAACAGATCAACCAAATATGTAACCCTTTGCAGAAATAACTTTGGGGGACACTTACTAAGATGACCTAGTAGGAGAAAAAAAATAAACTCTGGATTTAGAAACGTACCTGAATTTAAATCCTAGCATACCATTATTAGCTGTATGACCTTTCTAGCCTCAATTCCTCAGTCTAAAATGGAAATTACAGTACCCACCTGCAGGGCAATACTGAGCAGTAAAAACACATAAGTAAAATCTGTCACATAACAGTATCTAATATGATTAGTCCTCTCTAAGACATAGCAATATTGTAGGTGCCCTATGAGAGAATTTCCAGAAAGAACTGAGCCTAGTCTTTCAGACCACAGAGAATATGCCTTTGTTCAATTATTATTTGGCCAATTATTAACAAAGTTTTCTCAGTTGAATTAAAAAAGCACTAATTCATTAACAGCTCAAGATATTTTTAGGTAGTATGTTTTCTAGAGAGTCGACATTTTCGATTAGAAATTTGCAAAAAGGTCAATAATGTGTTTTCTTTTTTTTTATATAACAAACTAAAATCCCTTAGAACTGTATTCTAGCATTTCCTCTGCCATAAACTGTTGTTACAACCTTGGCAAAGAACTTTACTCCTCTCAGATTTCTTATTTATAAAGTGTATTGGACTACAAAATCTTCTACTACATTTTGAGATTAATATTGATCCTAACTTAGCATAGAAAGTGCTACCATTGTTACACATTGTATAAATGGAATTTTCTCTGTTAATCTTCCACTTTTAATTAAAATTCTTTAATACATCATTCACATTTAGTAATAATATAATATTACATTCATTTAAGAGAGATTTATAGTGTAATACCAGCCATGTATTATGGAAATGCTTAGAAATTAATATTGAAAATATAGTTTGTGTGTGTGTGTGTTTTTTTTTGCCAGTCCTGGGGCATTGGACTCAGGGTTTGAGCACTGTCCCTGGCTTCTTTTTGCTCAAGGCTAGCACTCTGCCACTTGAGCCACAGCGCCACTTCTGGCCATTTTCTGTATATGTGGTGTTGGGGAATTGAACCCAGGGCTTCAAGTATGGGAGGCAAGCACTCTTGCCACTAGGCCATATTCCCAGCCCTGGAAACTGTTTTTGTAACACAAAGCATAGAGTAGGAAATTATCAATGAGATTATAGCATGCAGTTATGGTTGGGTGAGACTGGAATATTATGGGAAATACAGATGCTCCCCAATTTACAATGGGGTTAAATCTCAACCTATTATAAATTTAAAATATTCTAAGTCAAAATGCATTTATTATGCCTAATCTACCAAGTATTATAACTCAGAAACAATGGGCTGGGGATATGGCCTAGTGGCAAGAGCGCTTGCCTCGTATACTTGAAGCTCTGGGTTCGATTCCCCAGCACACATGGCCAGAAGTGGCGCTGTGACTCAAGTGGCAGAGTGCTAGCCTTGAGCAAAAAAAAAAAGAAGCCAGGGACAGTGCTCAGGCCCTGAGTCCAAGGCCCAGGACTGGCAAAAAAAAAAAAAAAAAGACTATAACTCAGAAACAAAGTCCACACCCGAGTATTGGTTGTTTTTGGTTTGACTAGAAGCCTCTCTACCACTGCCTACCATAAAAAAAAAAAGAATAATATAACACTTTTTATCACTGGCCCACGAAAATATCAAAATTTAAAGATCAAAATGTAAATTTCTATTCACCGTATATCACTTTCATACCATGTAAACAAAACAAAAAATCATAATCTGAATCGCTAAATTGTGGGCCATATGTTTAAAAAGGGTTTCTATTGTGACTTGAGAGGAAGAAACAAGGTGGACTGACCTAGGAAGATGACATAATGCAAATGGCATTGAATTTAAGACTTAAAAGACAATTAGGGGGCTGGGAATATAGCCTAGTGGTAGAGTGCTTGCCTCGTATACATCGTATACATGAAGCCCTAAGTTCAATTCCTCAGCACCACATATATAGAAAAAGCCAGAAGTGGTGCTGTGGCTCAAGAGGTAGAGTGCTAGCCTTGAACAAAAAGAAGCCAGGAACAGTGCTCAAGCCCTGAGTTCAAGCCTCAGGGGTGACAGGAAAAATAAAAAAGACAATTAGCACTTAAACTAAGAAATAGGTAGAAATAGGTAAGAAGAAGTGATCCATAAAAGCATGGGTAAATATCGAGTTCAGTGATAAAAAGAGCACAGAATTTAACGAGTTAAAAGAGCTCTATATAACAAGAAGAATATGGAAGTAGAAGTGGAGAGAAGTAAAAAATATAACTGAAGAGATGGGAAGGAATGAAATGACTGAAGACATAGGAAGGAATCAAATCACAGATCTTCAAGGTCAAAGTAAAGACTTACACTTTAAACCAAAAACAACAGAAAACCACTTAAGAGGTTTAAGGAGAGGAGGGTAAATTCTGCACCATACAAAGAACTCTGGGTTACATTGTAGAGAACAGAATGAAAATATATATAACTAGAGTCACAGAAAGAAAGTTAGAAGACAACTGTTACAGGAACTTTAAGTAAACTGCAGGACTTCAATAGTGCACAGTAAGCCTTTAAGAGTCAAAGAGGACCAAAAAAATAGGACATAATTGTCTGGACATAGAAATATGGGAGCATTTTGAAATTTTCTCCAGCTAAACTTCTATTTCTTTTATCTCTAGGACATATTCTTATCTATAACATATCCTGTCACAGTTCTAGATTCTGGGAATACTAGTAAGACATTATCTGCTTTAAAGCCTGTTTGCTAGAGCAGAAGCAGATTAGGAGAAAAAAAGTCAAAACAATGTACAGGTTGAGCCAAACTAATTTAAAAATCTAAGTCAGAAATAATGCTGAAATACCTTCAAATTTTGGAACATTTTAAACTTCACATTTTTATATTACAAATACTCAACTGGTAAATTCTCTGCACATATTACAAAATTATAACCAAAAAAATCCAAAACATTTCTGGTCCTACGCATTTCAGGTAAGAGATATTCCACTTAGAATGGGAAGAAGAAAGTAGTCTACAGAGTCCCATATAAACAAAGAAGACAGGATCTGATTCAGAGGAAGGAGTAAAGGCTTCCTAGAAGAACTGTTGCATTATATAAGTTGACAATCAACATTAGTTTTCTTTCTAAACTTGCCACACCTAAATTCTAACCTCCAAACACTACCCTCTTTCTACAGTCAAGGGGAATTACACCAAGACAAAAAACAGAAAAAAACAATTTCTTACAGACAAAAATTAAAAAAACAAGAGTACTTACCAGTCAGCATAAAAATTTACTAAAGCAACATCAGCATTGTCTGCAATTTAAAAATAAAATCAGTTATTTGTGACTGAAATTGTGAAATACTTAAAAATATGATTTTCATCCTCACATTTTCAGTTTACAAAGGGTCACTTTTAAAATCCACAATAATTAAGTTATCTCTCACTCAGAAATCCATCCATTTCGTCATGGTTGGCATATACATCCTTATGCTTTCATTACACCTTAAGTGAATATAAGGAAAAAGGAAATCAAATTCAGGTCAAGCAAGTAAGCTGCTACCTATGAGTATCCTGCTCATAAAGTAGAGTGGTTTGAATTTTAACAAGTCATTTTTGAGCTTTCACAGTCATGAAAAACTGACTACTTCTACAAGTAAAATCCTATTCCACAGAAGAGATCTGCATACTAAACTACTCGTAACTCAGATGCCCACTTAGTAGCAATGACTAACCTGAGACTAGCAGTGTTGCCCAAGATGTACTTCTACTTCCTACTCTTGAAATAGTTTGTTTCTGTGGCAAAAATAACTATCATTTACATGTCTCAGTACAAAGACACAAGAAAGTTTTAGCACTGTTTCTTTTCTCTAAACCTAACTCAGAGTAACCTAAACTCCTCCAATACCTCAGAAATAATACACAAAGATATTCTAGAATATAGAAGATTAAAGGAGAAAGTTCTTTCCTTTTTTTACCCCATTGTTTATTCACTTGCATATTCAATCCAAAGCTGTAATCTTAAAACTATGGTTCTTGATAAACAGCACTAGAGGGTTTCATAGTTTGTCAGTAACTACTATTGAAGGTATTAATAAACCTTCCATGTGATACATCAGTTTATAGATACTGCTTTAAAGAGATTCCATAAGACGAGATAAACAACAAATATATAGTGCTCAGTGAATCTTTCAAATCTTTTTGCCCCAATTCCTTTTGGTTTTGTTAGGTGTAAACTAAACTGGTGTTTAAAATAAGAAATCATCTATGTATATTGCATAGTGTCTAAAATCTCCTAATTTATCATTTTTTAATCAACCACCTTCTGTTTGCTATTTTTAAAAATTAGAATGATTTTACCAAGTTAATTTTATCTTACAATCCCACTGTCAGCAAATAATGCATTTATTATTCATTATAAAATATTTACTGAATTTAATTGGAACAATGTCACCAAAAAAGATAATCAGAATAAGCAACTTAAAATAAACTAAGAAAAAAAAATCAAGGCTCTACCCTAAGATATTAATCTTTATTGGTGCACAGAAACACATCAAAATTGTAAGATTCTAAATAGATCTTGGCAAAGATATATTATGTATGGTGTCTATATCAAGCATGGTGTCTATATCAAGGCAAACAACTAAAAAAAAACTACAAGTATTACTTATAACACAAGAAAGAAGACATCTATTTTTAAGAAATTTCACTAATGTTCAAAAACAAAGTGTTTTAAACCCTGTAAGGCTTTGAATTACTCACAATGCCAGCTCTTCATTATTCTAGATAACTGATATTTTATGTTTTGTATACCAACTGTTCATAAAGAAAAAAATAGCAAACAGAGAAGGTGAAGGAGGGTGAGTGAATATGGTTAAAATGTTTTATGTGCACATGTGAAAAAGGAACAAAAGAACTTGTTGAAATTTGTCTGGGAAGTGGGAAAAGAGTACAGGAAAGTGACAGAGGTGAATCTGCTCAAGGTACCTTGCATGCACATATGAACATATCAAAATGAAGCCCTCTGTACAATAGAGTCTAAGAAAAAATGTGGTAGAAATATCAAAGTACTTACTTAAAATTTCATCTATATTCTCTGTATCAAGACTTGTTATTTCAGTTGTTGCAGGAGTAAAAACCCAAGTTACCTGAAAGACGAAAAAGTATGAAATTAACAACTGTTTCCAGGAAAGACAAGGCACAGTCTAAAATAATTAATGAAGATAGTTTCACTTGTTACTCAGAAAATCACCAACTGATTTTAATCTTTGTTAACAATTCTGACCTTTAATAGATCAGTGAAATAGAAATATTAACTTATCCGGACTAGAAACTGGTCAGATAACAATTCCTATACTTCCAAACACATTTAAGAAATTGTTTCCAACCATCAGGAAAACTGAGAAATTTCTCACCCATTCTGATTAACTCTATACAAAACCAAAGCTAAGTTTACTGATTCTATACCACTATATTCCTAAGAGGAAAAAAAAATAATGAAGGAAAATCCAGGCAAGACTTTTGTAAATTTTAAACAAAATCCTTTCTACATTTTCACGTAAGTGAGGGATATTAAGTAACACAAGAGAACATTTTGCTTCCACTTTAATGTCTAAAGGCCAAAGTTCAAGTTTATCAAAGAAAATGTAGCCTGCCACCTGCAAAACACAGAATATATATATTTGCCAGTCCCAGGGCTTGAATTCAGGGCCTGGGCACTGTCCCTGAGCTTCTTTTGCTCAAGGCTAGCACTCTACTACCAGAGCCACAACACCAATTCTGGCTTTTTCTATGTATATGGTACTGAGGAATCGAATCCAGGGCTTCACGTATGCTAGTCAAGCACTCTACCACTAATCCACATTCCCAGCCAAGATATATTTTTAAACTAGCAAATTTTTACTTATTTATTCTCAAGCTCCACCTTTTAATATACTGTGTTAGTTCCCTGCAAGGTGATTTGCTCAAAACCATTTGTATATAGGCATTCTTTCACTTACTATATTACTCTTGTTACTGAGTAGCAACTAACGTCAGTCTCTGATCATAATACTGGAAACAATTTTTAATTTCATACTTTGGCCACTTATCTCATAATATTTTATGCTTTTACAATTCATCAGTAATTCAACCTAAATACTAAATACACAGAAATATGTAAGGCTAACATGTAAATTAAGCCAGATAATATTTTTTAATCCTTGTTAAAATCTTCCTAGGTAGAGTGCAATAACTCATACCTATAATCCCAACTACTCAGTTGGCAGGACTGGGAAGATGAACGTTCAAAGTCAGCTGGAGCAGGGAGGCAGGGTAAGTGACAAGACATTATCTCAACCAATAAAGCTGTGTGTCATCCCAGTTGGGCTACATGTGTAAACAGGAAGATGGCAGTCGAGGCCAACCCAAACAAAAGAATAACATCTTTATTTGAAAAAATAACAAAAGCAAAAATAGGATTGGAGCTGTGACTCAACTGGCAGAGCACTCATTCTGGGTTCAAACCCCTGTAAACTGCCAAAAGAATACATATGTATGGACATATATATGCATATTTCTAAGAGTTGGGCATAATGGCTAATGCCTATAATCATAGCTTCTCAGGAGGTTGAGGTGTGGAGGATCATGGCTAGAGGTCAGCCTCAAAGTTTGTGAAATCCATCTTAATAGGAAAACCTGGGTATAGTGGCATGTATCTATGATTGCCAATCTTCAAAGAATTTTATTTGTATAAATAGTTTCATTATTTTCAGTGTCTTAAAATTATCTGGTGGTGACTCATGCTAGCAGAATAAACAAAATATTCTCCACTAAAAAAAAATGTACTCTCTGCCTTATGTATGAAACTGTAACCCTTCTGTGCATCACTTTGACAATGAATAAATAAATAAATTTAAAAAATTTATCTGGAAAGATGATCCTTCACTAGTCATTGCTATTTTAGGTGAGCATCAGACATTAAATCACAATACCTTGGCATTTGAGAAAACAGAAGAGCAGAAAGATCTTTCTGACCTCCTGTTCTTCTGCCCTGACACAGGCTATAAAACAATTTTTTAATCTTTTTCATAAGATCTTTCAAAAGAAACACTCTCCCTATACCTGGAGGAAAAGAATATCTTTATCTCTGAAAACAGAGACACAAACAAGAATGAACAGGTCTTGCTAAGGCCCCAGCTTATTACCACTAGATCATATTCCCTTTATCCATATGATTTTTTTCAACATGACTGCATACTCTTCATCAAGCATAAAACACACTCACCATTTCTGAAAGATCCTGTGACCTATCATATTTTCACTGTATTAACTATATATGCTTGCCTCTTGTTTGGTCTGTCTTTTGTTACAGGGGCCTCAAGATGATTTCAGAGACGGAAAGAGATCTTTTCTCCCATATAATATCAATATCTCACAGACAGCTCTTTCTCCTATAAGTTTACTACCAATTCTAGATAACTATGGAACTCAAGTATATTAGCACAACAAGATTTTAGAGTTGTGTATTAGAGAAAAACTTAAAAACCAAAAATATAGCCAGGTGCTGGTGGCTCACACCTGTAATCCTAGCTACTCTACTCAGGACGCTGAAATCTGAGGATCTTGGTTGGAAGCCAGCCTTGGCAGGAAATGCCATGAGACTCTTATCTCCAATAAACTACTCAAAAAAGCAGGAAGTGGCACTATGGCTCAAGTGGTAGAGTGCTAGCCTTGAGCAAAAGAAGCTCAGAGACAGCACTGAAGCCCAGAGTTCAATTCCAGAATCAGCAAAAACAAATATACATGCGCGCACACACACACACATAATTGAGCAATGAAGTTGATCAATATCAAAAAGTCAACTCAACAGAGTTTACCAACTACTGAGGGCATAAATGTATAAGGCACAGCATGCTGCCTCAAGGGGCTCTTAAAACAGTAATTAATGGTGATACAGAGGAGCAAAACAACTGTACTTGGTTATATCCAAGAGAATCTACCTTTGAAGAGGTAGTTACCTCTTATAAAGATATGTGTCTAGAGAATTTATGTTTAAATCCTAAATTTAATTGTATTTCACTTGGAAGTGTTTACATAGCAAATATGAGGCAATGATCAACATGGTAGAATTAAGCAAATATCTATGACTTTAAAATACTACCCTAGTAAATATGTAACTAGTAAGATGCATTCAACAAATAGTCTGAGTTTGGTAAGGGGGCCCACAGCAAGAAAACTGTGTCTGATCCATCTCTCCTCCCTGTCAAGAGTAAAGGAGATGCTTCCCTATTACCAAGAACATTTCTATTAATATGTGGTATGGAAGGAAAGACAGGCTATTGGAATTGTTAGCAAGCTTCATTAGTCTGACAGATTGTTTCTTTTCATGTCAGCCCTGGGCACAAACAAGATTTTCCTGGAGAAACATCTTTGTGTGTCAAATGCTATAAGGATTAAGTACAATAAAGACAAGTAGTTCAGATAAGGAAGGGAAGATAGGAACTACTATTTTGTTAATTCAGACTTTGAAGGAAACTTTTTAATGTTTTAAAAACTAAACTTACATGTAAATTTTGAATAGAACTCAATAATTATGGAGAACATAGATTTAACAATGAAATATCATTATCAACATAATGGACAATGAACATAAATATGTGGACAAAACTTCACAAGGTATTTTTTAACTTAGTCATTCTCTTCAGCTCATTTGCTCATTCTTATGCTAATAACGAAGTGGAGAGAGACATCTCTAATTGCCCATCATTTGTTAGATAACTCCTCCAACATGTATTTATTATACCAATTATAAATATTTCAGTCAAAAATGTCTAGTGAGATCTTATATAAAAGAAAGGCATATGAGAGAAGGAGGTAATATTGTACAAAAATTCATTTTCTAAAAAAGCTGATAGGCTAGCTTTAAATGGTAGGAGCTTCTTCAGTAAGTAAAGAATGTTTTCTTCCATTACATCAAATAAGGTATCTGTGAGGACCACAAAGCTCTCCTTTCCTTACAGCTCCCCAAATCCTCCAAGGCCACCTATGTGGCTAGTCTTGCCAGTAGTGTGTCAGCATTTCCACAGGACTGAAAAGAACTTAGCAGCCATAGGAAGGCTGTACCACTGAGCAGTTTAAGGGTTAAAATAGCATCCCAGTGATATTCTATGCTTAGTTCTATTTTTCCTTTCTCTTTGAACTTCTAGTTCATTATATTGCTCTCTTGGGAATGCTAGCAGTGTGAGATGTACCTTGATTGATACCTAACTTCAAGGCCCTTAGTTCCTGTCAGCCTCAGCTTCTTTTCTCCAGGGACCTTTCAAGATCTCCTAGTTCCTTGCAGTCAACTGCAAACCTTTGTGCTTCATTTGCCTGCCAGCTTAGTGCAAAACTGAGAGTCAGAGCAGACTGGCATTGTAGTCAGAGAAATAGTCTCCAGGGAGAAGCCCAGGTTCCATGGCACTGGGACTTCAGGTAGCAGGCTGACTTGTCAGTGTGGATTTGAAATGGAAGAGAGCTGTTGCTTGATACATAGCAAGCCCTGAGAGTCTCCCAACAAAAAAGCAAGTAAATGAAAGATATAACAAAATACACTAAGCTACTACAAAATGTCTAGTGGGTATAATGTCCACTGACAACAGTAATACCTCAGGGGAGAAAATGCCCTGTACTGACGTTTTCTATTTCATGCCAATAATTTCATGTAGAAGTATCTAGTAAAGTTTTTTTTTTAAGTAGAAAGGCATACGCTTTAAATATATATCTAATTTTAGACATTAAAATTATAATAAAGTCACAGATGTTGCATCTTTCTAAAATCACAGCAACATACATATTATTGCAGAATTGTCACAGATGAGCCCATCTGTTTTTGTGTGGTTATAAGGACAGTAAACGTTACTGATAGTTCAAGACATATTTGAGGAACAAAATTCAAGGATAAGTAAATATAATTCTTAATCTCATGTTCAACCAGTAAAAGCAACCATGGACAATTTTCAGTAGTTGTAATTCATATTTTTTGGCAGACTTTTTGATCAAGAATGGATTTCCATTAAAAATGATCTTGACTTCTATTAAAATTGGTCTGTAGTTTTGTTCTTCATTATATATAAAAGTGGAGTGAACTAATTTAACTGGAAGAGACAAAGTACTTTTCTGAACTTTAGAAAAAAATTGTTATTAATAGGTTTTCAGAGCTAGGAAAGAGCTCCTCAATGGGTACAAAGGATTTTCTTAAAATTATCACATTCTGCTCTGCTAGAACCCAAACTAGTTGCAATGGCACAACTGAGACTAGGAGAAAAATCAAAATGAAAATTATATTCACCCTTTTGTATACAAATCCTGGTACCTGTGGGTTGAAGCAAGTGGTAATGATTAGTGATTAATGTTTTTGCCAATGTGTTCCAATTAGTATCTAACACTAGTCCTTCTAAATAACATTCACAAGAAATACTTGCAAATATACGAGGCAAGCACTTTACCACTAGGCCATATTCCCAGCCAATACTTGCAAATATATGCCAAGGAAAAATTCTGATTGATGAAACAAAGGTCCCTCAAAAAAGCATTCTGATTTGGATCTCAAGTATGCTGTAAAAGCTATGTGACAAAAGGTACGTTACCACATGGGGCATTATTGGGAGGCAGTGCTTATCATAACGATTAGAAGAAATCTTTAATGAACTAGATAAGTAGTTGCGCACCTATAATCCCAGCTACTTGATAGGAGGAGACTGGAAGGATTGTAGGTTTAGGACAATCTGAAAAGAAAATAGAGACCTCTCACCTGAACAAACCAAGCTGGGTGTAGTGGTACACACCTGTCATCTAATCTCAACTACACAGAAAGTGTAGGTAGGAGGATATCAGTATGAGGCAAACTATCTGAAAAGTTAACTAAAAGCAAAAAAAAAAAAAAAAGAGGGGTGGGGGTGGGGGGGAGGGCTCACATGGAGGGAGGGAAGGGCTCACGTGGTAAAGCACATGCCTGGAAAGCACTAGGCCCTGAAATTTAAAAACAGTGCAACACACACACACACACACATTAAAAAAAAAATCTCCGATGCTCTTCCACATGCTACATACTGTTTACATAAGCATTACAAAACAAACAGATTTGCCCTTGACTAATTTTGTATAAAATCCCCCTAGTGACCATCTGAAAGCTCTCAAATACAATATTGGTCACTGACTCATGATCTCTATCACCACCATCTAGTAATTTTGCTTTGTAAGCAGCTTCACCAAAAACTAATCAGGAAACTGGAATTTAGGAATCTATCTCCCTCACTTTTGTCCCTACTTTCCTAGCTGCCATGAGCAATAAAGAAAGATGAATAAACATTGGCCCAATTAAAATATATTGTTTAATCATCAAGGCAATTTTAGCTAATAGTGCTAATTTCCTTGGCTAAATTTAGAAATAAAGCTTCTAGAATTTCTTCTAATAAACATGACTATAGCATTTAGGCTGAGGCAGATCTTTTATTCTGTCAAGCATGTTGTCGAACTTTGCCAAATGCCTATCCGGTATATACTGAGATAATGAGTTCAGATCTAACATATTAATAAAGATTGTTTAGATCATACATATTCATGCTAAAATAAGAAAAACAAATGACAATACATTATATATTCATTATTCTTGGTTCTTTATCTCCTATAATTTCTGCTTTATAAATGTTGCTGTTGGCTACTTCATTTACAGGTGCTAACAACTGTTACACTACCATTGTAAATTGTGCCCTTAACTTTCTGAAGTGTTCTTTGCTGTTTTTGTCAATACCCTTCAAAGCTCCTAGAAATATGTAAGGAAAGAAAACACCAACAACAGAAAGAGAACATACATGTGGGTATTTAATGTTATTGCCAATAATTAGAAAAAACCTAAATGTTTATTAAATGAAATGTGCACATTAAGGTATATGTGACTATACAATTAGAATAAGAACATTCTATATGTATGAGGGGAAATCTTCAAAACAAACCACCATAAAGAAAGGCATAGCAAAAGGAATGGGGTTGATGATATTATAAAATGCTATGTGGGTAATGAATGGAGGACTTACCAAAGGATATACCAATTTTCAGTTAGGAAGCTACTGCAACTTAAGAGTCACAGTTACAAGGAAAAAGTAAAACATGTTTGATAGCTTCCAGTCAAGCAGACAATGAAATCTCTGTTTGCAAATTTTCAACTCACAAATGTAAAAGTTTTCACAGAAAAGCAAACAAAATCAGAAGCTCTACCAGTGAGCAAATGAAATTATCCAGCCCCTATGTAACATGTCATTTCTAACTTATACACAAAGGCATTGCCAAGTACAATTTCTAAACCAAAAAAAAGAGAAAGATTTCTATATAGTCTTTCATGGTTACCAGCAAAGAAAGATATTCTTGCTTCAGCCTTCTACTGCTGGGATTACAGACATGTCATTATAGGTTTTTACAAACATGTACTAGAAGCATGTACAAATGTCTCAAACTAACAGTAACTTAAATTTATACTTTTCAAGCATACTTATCTCTTAATATTTTTCTAGTTTTCATCAAGTCTGTGCATTTAACTTCTTTAAAACTTACTAAAAAGTAGTAAAAAAAACATAAGCTCTGTGTAAATAACTTTACCCTCTACTAGATGCAATATTGAAGGGTTAACTACAGTGTATGTAAATCAAATTTAGAGGAGAAAATGAGATTGTAAACCAGCAATTTGAATCGTCCATATTTCCTGAAATAGGAGGTGGGTTTTTTTTTTTAATATTTTCAATGGCCAAGTCTGTAGTAATAATCTCTTACTAAATTCAACTAGAGAAAGATTATATATTTCTAAAGACTCATCGTTGTTTCCTATATACCACTTAGTCAAGTGCAATAAATATATCTGCCAAATGATTCTAAATGTCTGAAGTAATATAAACCATGTTTTTCTATGTGAGGCTAATGATACCTTTCAAAACAGGAAAGCACTAAGCTTATTTCCCCACTTACATTTATACCACTTATAGGAATTTATTTGCTTTCATATTAAAAGCTATCATGTTAGACTTTCATTCCTATCAATCATAATTACATTTTTCACTATTTTGATAAGTCCATTTCATAAGTTGTAAGGGGAAAGAGACAAGTTGATAACCACCTTAAGAAACCAAAACTACTTAGTATCAGAACTTTAAAATAAAAACCTTATCCATTTACTTATTCCAGAGGGGTGGAAGACAGTATAAACCTAGAAGGATGATCAACACAAGCCATTACTCTCCTCCAAGGAACTTTCTCCATTTCACAATTATTTCATTTGTTTGACAAGCTTCCCTTTTCTACTCATGACCTTACAAAACAAGCACCTCCTCTATGCCAGGTATAATGTAAAGTATTTTATATATAGTATGTCTGAATCTTACAGTCTTGTTTTGTTAAATAATTATCCCCAATTTGGTATAAAAACCAATGCTCAAAAAAGAAAAGAAAATTGCCAAATACCATATAGCTAAAGCGTGAGGCCAGAAATTAAGCAGGTCTTTCACTTTCAAAGTAACTCTACCTTCTAGTATTGTCAGCTGTCCTAAAACTACAGAGCCCACAATGATTTCCGTAACAAATCAACTCCCCCGAAACAGATGTACATTGCACACCTAGCCTTCTAGGGAAAAAAGAATCCAAGTTACAAACAGGCATTTGAAGCATGCACAAATGTTTTAACAACATTAACAAATTTATACTTTTCAAACATACACATCTCTTTAAGTCAATGTTATCTATTACATAATCAGAGCAACTCTAAAGCTCAAGTATGAATCACAGTATTCCCTATTTGATAAACTGGAAATTCAGATCTGTGTAGTGTCCAGCATGTGTAAAAATAAAAATATTCATTAAATGAATTAAGAACCAAATGAGAAATCTGTTCAAGTTAACAAAACAGGACTCAAAAACCCAAGTCTTTGAATTCTTCAACAAAACCCAAGTGCCGAGCTTGAGAATGTGGCTTAGTGGTAGAGTGCTTGCTTAGCATGCATGAAGCCCTGGGTTCAATTCCTCAGTACCACATACACAGAAGAAGCTGGAAATGATACTGTGGCTTCAGTGGCAGAATGCTAACCTTGAGCAAAAGAAGCTCAGGGACAGTGGCCAGGCCCTGAGTTCAAGCCCCAGGACTGGCAAAACAAAACAAAAACCCAAATGACTCTATGTATTATTTTCATAATTATACAATGAAGTTAAGTTCAATACTAATAAGTTATTTATAAAACAGAGGAAGTTAGGTAATTTATTCACTTAACATCCCATTTTAAGTCTCTTTTGTTAGTATGACCAGGGTTAGAAGACCACAGGATCTAGAAGCCAGTCATGGGAACTCATTACCTCAGTGCACACAATTTTAACACAACTACATAGACAACTTGCAAGTCTAAAAAAAAAGATACACATTTAATCATTCACTCATTTATTACTTCATTCATTCATTTGCTGCTACATTCATCCCAGCAACATGAATCAAGCATCTATTATATGGCAAAAACCAGAAGTTTCCTAACCAAGCACTACAGGTACTTTCATAAAGTCTCACTTGTTCTCCAGACAGAACTCTGCAGGAGAGGTCTGTACGTCTAGCAGGTAATAATTTGGAAGATCAGGAAGTTTAACTAACTTCCTGGGTAAATAGCCAAGTTAAGAATCACTTCCAAGTTGTAAGGGGACAAGTTTAAGTATACATGCAGTATCTTTTCTATTATTTCCATGGACAAATGGTCTACCACTCTACGCCAGGACTGAATCAACTTTATACTATTTAAAACCATAACACACACACACACACACACACACTATTAAACATCTACTCAAGCACACACACACGCACTACTATTAAACATCTACTCAAGCACACACACATGCACTACTATTAAACATCCTCTCACACACGTGCGCAAGTGCGTGTACATACCTCTTACATGAAAAACAGTGAGTAGCACCCTCATGCAATGCGTTTTAAAAGTTAAATTTTTGGGGCTGGGGATATAGCCTAGTGGCAAAAGCGCTTGCCTCGTATACATGAAGCCCTGGGTTCGATTCCCCAGCACCACATATACAGAAAATGGCCAGAAGTGGCGCTGTGGCTCAAGTGGCAGAGTGCTAGCCTTGAGCAAAAAAAAGAAGGCAGGGACAGTGCTCAGGCCCTGAGTCCAAGGCCCAGGACTGGCAAAAAAAAATAAATAAATAAAAAAAAAATAAAAGTTAAATTTTTTTTTACATTTTTAAAGGAAGTACCAAACCAGAAACTGTCTATAATTAAGGGGTGTTAGAAGAATATCCTTTTGCAAAGCACAAAGAATTACTGAATCATCAAATCCAGATGTGTTTACCTTAAAAACTAAAATTTTATTTAGACAAATTATACAAAAGAAGACTTTGAACTTGCACAAAGATACCCTGAAATTTATCCCTTGCACTCTTGAACAAACACTAGATTGGTATCTTCCACTGTTCATTATATCTTGTAAATACACTTATTCTGAATTACTGAATGACGTAAAAGTAATCAAGGTTTTGAAAAGAGGGTAAGTAACCCAAGTTATATACAATAGGAATATACATGCTCAATAATTAGGGAAAGATATTCAACTCTGGTTATAAGAAAATCAGATATTGTGGTCTACTATATTGGCACAGATTATAATATTCCTGCTGTCAATTACAGAGTGAGGCACTGAGCATATTCATGCTGTTGAAAGGAATACGCATTAGGAAACTTTTCAGTAGGACAATTTGGTTGCATGTATCAGAAATCTTAAATAAAAGATATACCAGATATCCCAAGAAATATAATTCAAGAAGCCCTGAAAATATATTTGGAGATTTGCAGTGAATGTCTGTCATCTGTCTGTCTGTCTGTCTGTCTGTCTATCTTTGCCAGGTCTGGGGCCTGGTCCTGTCCCTGTGCTCCTGTGCTTTTTTGCTCAAGGCTAATACACTACCACTTTAAGCCATAGCTCTTCCACTTCTAGCTTTTTTTTTTTTTTTTTTTTTTTTTTTTGCCAGTCCTGGGGCTTGGACTCAGAGCCTGAGCATCATCCCTGGCTTCCTTTACTCAAGGCTAGCACCCTACCACTTGAGCTACAGCGCCACTTTGGACTTTTTCTGTTTATGTGGTGCTGAGGAACCAAACCCGGGGCTTCCTGCATGTTAGGCAAGCACTCTATTGCTAAGCCATATTCCCAGCCTTCTCCTAGCTTTTCTGTAATTAACTGTAGATCCCATCCCCCGCCAGCCCCAACAACAATCTTTAGATCTCAGCCTCCTGAGTAGCTAGGGTTACAGGCATGAGTGACTGATACGTGGCTTTTATACATTTTTAACCCTAAAAAACTGGAAATATAAACAATAATCACTATGTTTTAACATAAGATGAACTTACAGTGCAAGTTTGGATTACTAGAAAGCTATTTTAAAATCATAGTATCATAGTATCTACCCTATTCTGTCTCTGTATGTGTAGCATATAAAAATAGAAGACATTTCACTAGAAAGATACCATTAACCTTTAAAAAAAAAAAGCAAATTAAAAAGAAGCAAATTAAAACACAGAGATACCATTCCTCATTTCTTCTGTTTCACAGTAACTAGTACACAATCCTTTAACCTCACATACTGCTTGGGCTATAGGATAACTGTTACAATGTTAGCAAGACCACAAAATGGCAACCCTATATACATCACTTTCATAATATCTAGCACCATGTACAAAGTAACATATGCTGTCCACTTAACTTTTGCCCTGGTAACTTCACTTACAGGAATCCATCTCAAAGTACACTATCACAACTATGTATGCATAAGCCTATCTGAAGAACTATTTGTAACAGCATAAGAATGGAAACAGTGGGCTGGCATATCTACACAGTGGAGCATAAGCTGTTTTTTAAAGATATGGAATATTTCTATCCCCACCTCTAGATAAATTTTTAAGTTAAAAACATGTGAATAATATCTGCATTTTATTCAACAGAGAGGAAGAATCAAATATATATGAACAACTTGTATACATTCAAATTTTTAAAAGGGTCATGAAATTTCAAAGTGTTATATTAGAGAGATCAGAGAAAGGGGCCAAATAGATAAGAATTATCCAATTACAGTTTGCTTTATACACTTGATTTTGATGGCAGTAAAATATCCATGATTATAAAGACAAACATAAAAAAAAGAAACAAAGAAACAAAAACAGCCAGGCAGGCGCTGGTGGCTCATGCCTGTATACTAGCTATTTAGGAGATCTGAGGATCATGGTTCAAATGCAACCAGGGCAGAAAAGTTTGTGAAACTCTTACCTGCAATTAACCACCACAAAACTGGAAGCAGAGCTGTGGCTCAAAGTGGTAGAGTGACAGCTTTGAGCAAAAGAGCTCAGGGACAGCGCCCAGGCCCTGAGTTCAAGCCCTAAAACCACTACCAACAACAACAAAAAGAACACAGAAACATAACATCATATCATGGGAAATTCTATAAGAGCATTACAAGAGGAAAAAAAAAAGAGGAGATGGAAAGGAAACCTATAGATTAAAAAAATGGGGGGCTGGGGATATAGCCTAGTGGCAAGAGTGCCTGCCTCGGATACAAGAGGCCCTAGGTTCGATTCCCCAGCACCACAAATACAGAAAACGGCCAGAAGCGGCGCTGTGGCTCAAGTGGCAGAGTGCTAGCCTTGAGCGGGAAGAAGCCAGGGACAGTGCTCAGGCCCTGAGTCCAAGGCCCAGGACTGGCCAAAAAAAAAAAAATGGGAGGCTGGAGTATAGAAAAACAGTAACATAAGCTTGGTATTCAGGAGGCCCTGCATTCAATGACAGAAAGGGGAGGAGGAGAAGGGAGAACAGAGAGGGGAGAAAGGAGAGGGGAGAGGTGAGAGAGAATGACATGAACCAGAACCAACTGTAATGTATCAGAGTCCCTGTCCAAAAAACGTCAGGAAAATCCCAACATTCACTAATACATTTGATTAACTTTCCTAGACACGATCAGGATATTGGGAAGGGAGGGAGGAGAGAAATGCCTGTATTTCACAGATATAATAACTGATCTAGTATAGGGCTGGGACCTTCCTCTAATATTCATTCATTCATTCATTCTTTCATTCATTTTCAGAACGGGGGGATTGATTCCAGGGCATTCAAGTTGCACTCCTGAGTTTTATCCCTATATGTTATTTTATTAAAACTGTACCTAAAGATTCTAAGTTACAGATATAGGGCAAATTATTTTTAAAAAGGTTTAATAAGTCACCTAGTTATGCATCAACTTATATGCCTCTACAAGTACTTTTCTTGAAGATTGGAAGCTGTATTTATGATGGGCATTAATGGGTAAAACTGACATCTCTGAGTTCTACTGAACTTCTATTTAAGATACTTACAAAGAGATGCTATAACTTAGCTCTCTAATTTACTTAGCTTCCTCTAAAGTAAAAACAAACTTTTCCTGGCTCTCTGTACATATTGAACAAACCAACAGCAACAACTGCAAAAATCTTAACTGCTCAAGGCACAGGGAAATTAGGGCTATAAGCTTATGATCTCTAGCATAATTACCATGAGATAATGAGACTACATCTTCAATGAAGCAAATAGATTGGAAGGTGAAAAAAACCCTGTGAGCCACTGAAGAAGTTACTTAGAAAGCATGATAAATTCATTCCAATTTAGCCTACTCCTCTTACCTTACTTTTCAAAACTCCTGTACACAACCAATATCCAAAGAACAATAGCAAGAAATAGTTAAGCAGAAAATAATTATTGTCAACCTTGAATAAATCTAGCTCAGATACAAAGGTAAGGAGAAAGGGACCAAATAGTTATACATATTTAATATTATATCAAAGCTCAGGGAAAAAATATTACAGAGTTTATCCAACCAGAAAAGTTTTATAGATACAGTCATATGTTTTAAAATATTTTTGTGACTGGGAGACTGTCTATATCCTGTTTGCCTATACCTACTTGGATTATGTTTCAGCTTTATGAAAGTCATAAAATAAATAAGCCTAGTTCTTTAAGGCTGAGGTACAGAGTGCCTGAAAAAAAAATGAGTTGTAGCAAAAGAATATACAGCTGTTTGGAGCAAGCAATTTAAGGAAAAAAATCATGACTTAGGCTAAGTTGGAAAGTGGGTTTTCTATTATGTGGAAAGCATAAACGTGAAGCCTGAGGGGAAGCTGGAGAAGAAGGGCAAGAATACATGGCCGGGGGGAGGGGAGCGGGGGAGGAAGAGTGAGGGAAGTGATGACATTACGCAAAAAGAATATCTTTACCTGACTTATATAACTTTTGTACATCACCTTTATAATAACAAATTAAAAATTAAAAAAGAGGGCTGGGAATATGGCCTAGTGGTAAAGTGCTTGCCTCGTATACATGAAGCCCAGGGTTCAATTCCTCAGCACCACATATATACAAAAAGGCCAGAAGTAGCACTGTGGCTCAAGAGGTAGAGTGCTAGCTTTGAGCAAAAAGAAGCCAGGGACAGTGCTCAGGCCCTGAAGCCACGCCTCAGGACTGGCAACAAAAACAAAACAAAAAAATAAAATAAAATAAGAGTACACTGGGGAACACGGAGATATATTTAAGGAATATATCTCCATAGGTGGAACAAGTAGAATAGTGAACAGGAAGGTTCTATCACTATGAGATAGAATCAGACGGTCAGATAAGCAACTTGAAGTTTTGATTAGACCAATGTTTTCTAAATATTTGCTAAGTATAAGATAATTTGAACTAAGTTAACACTGTGTTCAAATTCAACCTAGTTTGACTTGCAATTCTGGTTTAATAAATCCTTTCTGCTTTATTTTACAGCTCATTAATCTTTACAGGTATTCTTTAAAACATCTTGTAGGTTTCTAGTTCTCTGGGTTTGTGTAGAAAGATAAATGCACAAATATTTTTAGCTTGGTTTTAGCTAAATCTAGAGTTTAAAAAATCAATGCTTCCTTTATGTATAACATGGTTTTCTAGAAAAAGTATGTTATTTCAAAACAGACTCTTAGTTCTACAACTAAAGAATAGCATTTGGGGAAAGTATCTAATGTAGTTCTTCTACTCAATGTTTCAACTTTTCTTCCTAATATCTTAAGGATTCTTTTTACCCTTTGTACTTTTCAAAAAATTCTAGCAGACAATTTTAAATTGAAGTCATTTACAAATAAGGAAAAACTTAGTAGCTACTGTTCTTAAGGAAAGTGATCCTAACAATAGTATTCCATCAGTTCTAGAAGAAAGAATCACAGTATATGATGAAATTACAAAAAGAAAAACACAGGACTGGCAATGTGGCTTAGTGGTAGAGTGCTTGTCTAGCATGCATGAAGCCCTGGGTTCAATTCCTCAGTACTCCATAAACAGAAAAGGCCAAAACAATGCTGTGGCTCAAGTGGATGAGTGCTAGCCTTGAGCAAAAGGAAGCTCAGGGACAGTTCAAGCTCCAGACTGGCAAAAAAAAAAAAAAAAGAAGAAAAAGAAAGAAAGAAAAAAAACACACACACAAAGCACACTATAGTTTCCTACATACATATTATCATTATATATCTATAAGAAATGGCAATACGACACCTTATTGCTTATTATGTTTATATACAACTTTCAGTTTCCAAAAGAATTTTGACATTTCTTTTTTTTTTTTCCGGTGGCTCATTGGAGATAATAGTCTCATGGATTTGCCTTTCTTTGAACTATAATCCTCAGACCTCAGCCTTCTGAGTAGCTAGGCAGGCATGAGCCACTGGCGCCTGGGTTTCATTTGTGTTTTTCATAGTGCTTTTTCTGAAAAGGGTCAAATGTTGTATATAGATTTAAAATATGGATTGCAAGCTACCAAGAAAGAAACACATTTCAAACAAAAAACACTAAACATTAAATACGACGTGGTGGAACAAAGCATTGCAATCCAAGATACATGTTTCGGGTCCTAGTTGTGTCTGTAACAAGCTAGGTTCCTGTGACTTATTTTATTTTGGATCTTAAACCGTAAAGAAAGTAGCTTTTACTCATCGTTCATTTTAAATTTGTCTTTGTAATTAAAGCCTTTTATTTTTCACAATTAGTGCAGTTTCAAGTACTGCTTTATAATAACAGTCCAAATGAACACAAATAATTTTGCCATATGGAGTTAGATCTTCATTTTATCTCATTTTAACTTGAAGTTTGGGCCACTTCGCACACTCAAACTTGGCTGGAGGGCGCTGATGAAAGATTCTTTTCTAAGATGGAATGATGGGGAACAGGTTGAGAAGTAGTCAGTGTTACGTCTGCAGCTGGCTATTCTCAAATCAAGAGCAATGATGAAGAAATATGCTTCAGTGAGGAGCTAGATTGTTAAATTCTGGAAGAGAACCTGAATTGAGCATAATCACACCCTCTACCTTTCCAACCTTTCCTTAGTCCTCCCAGTAGACACCAAAAGCAGTCTCCAGTTCCGGGTTCCCAACCAATCGTAAGAGGCCACAACAGAGGGCTGTACCAGGCCGGGCACCGTTTCAGGATCTCAAGAGTGAGTGAGATTCCCAGGACCCCAGCACCTGTCGCTTCACACCCTTCCCAACCGAGAGGGTAGGAGGAAACCCTTGGTCTCTCCTCGGTCCTCGCGAATTCGGGTTACACGCCCTGACAAGGCGGGAACACCCAGGGTACTGGGAGAATGGGGGGTAAAAGACAGCTCCCTCGCCGTGACCCTCCCGTCCACTCCCCTTCCCCAGGGCTGATTCTCGGGCTTACGGGTCCCAACCCCCTCGACCGAGGTTTCCCAGGCCTTTAGGACCCGGGGCCCAAGAAGGCAAAAGACAAGATGACAAAAGTGAAGGCAACTGAGGAAGGGTACGTCCCTAGCCCCGGTAGGAGAACGTAGGGAAACCGGGGCAGCGCCATCCCCGTTCCCAGTGAGAGTGGGGGGCGGTCGGTGTGTCCGTCCCGAGGGTTTGTCATTCCCCCACTCACTCACCAGGAGCAGCAGGGAGCATCTGAGGTCGGGTAAGGAGAGGAAGAGTGCAGGATTCATGGTAATGCTGGGGTCCTTGGCGGGGACAGGAGTCGGCGGCGGGGATCGGGCTGGGCTAGGCTAGAAAAGGGCTGGGCTCCGGGAGCCCGCGGCTGCACCTCGTCCTCTCGACCCGGCGCTCCAGCGGCGAACACCCGGGACAACTTCCAGAGAGGCCTCGCACGCCCTCACTTCCGGGTCCTGCCCACGTCAGAGCACGACGGGAAATGTAGTTCTAGCCTACCCTCGTCAAGCCAAATCATGCGGCAATGAGAACTCCCTTTCCCAGTAGGCCCTAGGCCCAGCGCCGAGCCTTCTTCGCGCGGGGACCTGTGGGATTGAGAGGGCAGAGGGCCGCGTATTTCTGAGCTTCTCAAGATGCGAACTACAGATCCCATGAGGCTTTGCGGCCGAATGCTCAGGGTGGCTTTCTGAGGGTTCGCTGACTTCAGCACCCCGAGGTTCGACCCTGTTGGGGGCCTGGCAGGAGGGGCGGTCCCCCCTCCGGCGAGGGGGGTCGTGCCTCCTGGAGCCGTCCCTGGGACCTCAGTCCTGGAGGAGGCGAGGGTGAGTAGGAATGGGCCTTGGCTGGGGAGGCTCGGAACGATCTGTGGGCACCGTCCTGGCCGCCGCTGCCCACCCTGGGCCCTCTTGGTCTGACTGTGGCCTGAGCCTCCATCGTTGGCCTCCTCGCCTGCTGCCTCTTCTTTATGCGCTTAGAGGCTCCGTTATAGAAAGTGAGCCACCACTGGGGACTTCAGTGAGATAGTGTCTTTTCCCTGTCAAGAGTAGAGAAGGTAAAGGTTGGGAAAAGCACGTTCGAAACTGGAAAGTTTAGCGCGCCAGAGCGATTGCTTCTAAGTCATGGATCACTCCTGCAAGTTAGCCAAGCAGTCTAGGATTTAACCTGGCCCCGGGTAACCCCTCCAGCGTCTTCTGTAAACACCCAGTCCGGCCCACGTGTTGGACAAGTTGGCCATGTAATCACTCCTGAGCTCCCAAGAAGCACTCTTCCGCTTTTGTGGTCTTCCTCTCTTCCTTTGCTTCAGCTTTCCAGCTTCCTGAGGTGCCCTTCACTCCCTTCTCTTTGTGGAATGCCATCTCAGACGTCATTATCTCTGACATGTCACAACTTACCAGCCTTTCCTCGTAGATAGAATTATATTTCCTTTGTATGTGACTGTAGCACCACTAGCTTTGCCCAGCTATGATTATTAGGTCATGTATTACACTGGCTTGTGTTATAATTAACTATGTTATACATTTACATGTTATAGCTCTTTAACAAAGCGGTTTGGATTGTCATCTATAAAAAAGTGATTTACTGGGGAAACATCACTGCTAAAATATGCACTTGTGCTATAAAGAACCCTAGAGGAATGATTTTCCCAGTGTGTCAAAATTCCTGGCAAAATCTCACATAGATCTAATTCCTGCCACAGTGTTCTTATCTCTATACAACTCTGCAACCTTTCTGACAGAGCCCAAGTTAAAACTGGGGAATTAAGAAAGAATAGATTCATGAGCATGAGCTCCTTAATCTAAAAAGTTAAACTTTGATCCTGCTTACCCTTTGCACTTAGGATTCATCCTGTGACCTTTCATTCAACAAACATTTACTGAGCACCAATCGTATCTGTTTATATGCTAAAATTTATTAGGTAAAATGCATAAGTAAAGTCTAATTTTATTATATCCTTTTCAAAGTATAGCAGGAGTTTCATGATTCTGATGTGCCTAAAGCTCAGAATCTAAAATGTCAGATCTTCAGAACAATGCTTTACCCATACTTGACACCACTTGCTAAATGAATGAACATGGGGCATCCTTTCCATTTTATAGAGTCAAGCAAGCTGAGATAGTCTTAAGAACACACTGCTGCTTATTAACACACCAGGCAAAGTACTCAAGTATAATTATTTTTCTACCATGTTTCCACCTCACCCTGTTTTGTAGTCTCTCCTACAGGATTTAAATGTAGCCCAGAATATGAGGATGTTTCCTCTTGACATGACAGACATGTTGAGACATGTCTCATTACATCCTCTACCTCCATATTTTCTGCCATCATGTTAACGCAAATTGTCATCAAAATAAAGACACAAAGAGCTCACCTTGTACCATAATTCTACAAATATTTTCTCTCTATGAATTTGAATCAATATTCCATGCTCATAACAACGTAAGAACCAGTTCAGCAATTGTAGCACAGACCCAGAGTTTATGGAGCAAAACATTCAGATCCCCAGAAAACAAAGAAATTGGAATGACATCCTTTTTTATGAAATCAGAGGAGGACTTGTCTACCTTCATGGCAACAATCAACTGGAATGTATTAAAAACAGCTCCTGTCACATAAGTATGTACACTCCAGTTTGCTATAGTCCCTACGTATCTTTTACTTGTTACCTTTCTGGTCCTCATAGGCATTCAGGTTGAAACTTTAATAGAATGTCTTATGTTTAGGAAGGATTTTTAAGATAAATAATGCACCTATTCCCTCCCTTTTTCTTATCAGATGCTTGAATACTTGTTGCACTTATGACATAGCCCAACCTCTGTTTATTACACAAAAACATACACAACACCATCTGGAAAATACTTTTTAATGTCATATGGTTAATCTTAAAAAGTGTTCCAAGTAATATCTCAAACTAGTCTTATTTATTCCTGAGAAGGACCAAGAAGAGAACAAATAAAAATATTGCCTTTGTGTTCATGAAGAAAAGAAATAGGTACCTTTTAATTTAGTGTTTAAATCTAGTTAATTGACTTGATCATTAAGTTTACAACAAAACCTTTTTCTGGGTTGATCAATAAGTTGATTCCCAGCATCAGTTTTAATATCTAGTATTACATGATATTCTATTACTCGCACTTAGAAGTCACTATGACTTTTGAACTCTGTGCCTAATGTTAAATATACAAAGGGCATCTAATTTCCCACACTATGGAAATTCAAGGCCTAGGGGTGTAGATTTTTCTTTATCCTAATCAAACATTTCTAGTAAATAATGCTTATACATACCTACTTGGAACTAATGAGAAGATATCATAAATGTCTCCTGCGTAAACTTATTGCCTGAATCATTATTTCAGGTTGCAGTTGTTGAGCCAGACTATGAGCACACCAGAGAATCTGCTATCCACTGGCTCCTCATTAGCATCACAAGTTCATGCTGCTGCAGTTAATGGAGATAAAGGTGCTCTTCAGAGACTCATAATAGGTAAGCACTCCCCTTAGATTTAGAAACCATGAACACAACTCTTTGTCCTAAGAAAGTTGCTTAACATTAGTTTAGATTTGCAATGCACTTGCCTATTTACATGAAAATATATTAGTATTTACTCTAGCACTTGGATAAGAAAGAAATTAAGTCCTGAAACCTAAAAATATGCATTAGGGTTAGATGGAAATTATTTATGAAATTTCTATGTATTTGACTCTGAATCTAGATAATACAATATTACATAGGGAACTTATTTGGCTGGGGGTGTGACTCAGATTACTTGCCTGGCATAAGTAGTACCACAGGCTGTATGATTGGCATCACCTAAAAAAAGTGTTAGTTCATCTTTATAATAAAAAGGATCTAGAATGAAGATAGTTGATAAATGATCTTTTATTTAATATAGAGTACACTCCAAGTGCTAATACTTAGACATAAATTTGTGATTTAAAAGTGATTCATTGTTCTCACTCATTTATCTATATATATGATATCAATGTTGAAGTCCAACGTCGAAGTTCTTGAAGGAGAAAATAAAATAGGAGAAAGGCAATATTTAAGAGTAGAGTGGCACGGAGGCTGGGAATCTGGCCTAAAAGGCTAGGATGGCTAAGAATTTTTCCAAGTTGTAAAGTAAATAATTCTAATGTATTCACAAACCCTCACAAGAATAAATAAAATAAACATTTAAGTTTTTTGTTTTGCTTACGTTCTTTTTTTAAACTTTTTTTTAATTGTCAAAGTAATGTACAGAGGGGTTACAGTTATATGCAAGGCAGTGAGTACAATTCTTATCAAACTTGTTACCTCCTCCTTTGTTTTTCTCCCACATTCCCCCCTCCCCAGTTCCCTCCCTACCCTGTCCTGAGATGTACAGTTGGTTTACAGCATATTGTTTTGTAAGTATTGCTGTTGCATTAGTTCACCTTTTACCCTTTGTCTCTCCATTGTGGTGTACCCCTCCCCTAGTTCCAATAAACATACATGGAATACCCAGTGTACCAAAGTCAGTTACAGTGACATCAGGGGTAAAAGCATGGGGAAGAAAGACAAAAGAAAAAGGCACAGTTCCATAGGGTACATTAGAAATAACAACAACAAAGACAAACCATTTATTTTCATCTTATCTGTAGTCTTCATGTACGCCAGTGCCTGGTAACATCATGACTGACAACTCAGGCTGCAAAATGAAATCCAACCTACTTGAACTTTCACACTTGTTTCTTCAACATTTGTTTTCATCTTGTTTTTCTTTTTTTTTTCTTTGCCAGTCCTGGGCCTTGGACTCAGGGCCTGAGCACTGTCCCTGCTGGCCGTTTTCCATATATGTGGTGCTGGGGAATCGAACCGAGAGCTTCATGTGTAGGAGGCAAGCCCTCTTGCCACTAGGCCATATTCCCAGCCCCCTTCATCTTGTTTTTCTAGTTTCACCTGGAGCTTCTGTCCATGTACCCTACCCTCTAATGAAGTGAGAGGCTGTTCTGTTTCTCAGTACTTTTTCTCTACATCTTTCTTCTGCTTCTACTTTACCTTTTCTATAAAACAAACTACTAAACTCCTTCTTATCCTTAGATCCAAAACCATGTGCCATATACTCTGAAGATTTCTCTTCCTCTATAGAGACAATGTCGTTACTTCACCTCTCACCTCAGCTGCTGCATGCACAATTCCCCCCTGGAACTGATGTTTCTCACGGCCTCCATAGCACTCATGTGAACATCCATTCCATCATTCAATTAAAAGGCTCTTAGTTCCAGCTCACTTACAAAGGAAAAGCAATCATTTCTCATCTTCACTGAGACTTCCCTTCTCCAGTTTTGAGCATCTGTTTCTTTCTGTGTTTAACTTCCCTCTTCTTTCATCTACCTGAATGTAAAACCATGTCTCACAACTGTGTTGATGTACAGCTGAACTGCTCCAATTGCAATTTGAAGAAGATAGAAGATATACTGTACAGTATATTCAATTTTCATTATAGAACAAAGATACATAGGCAGTCCAAGATGGATAGACAACCTGCCTTATAAAATCTGCTTGGGGAGGGGCTGGGGATATGGCCGAGTGGCAAGAGTGCTTGCCTCGTATACATGAGGCCCTGGGTTCGATTCCCCAGCACCACATATACAGAAAACGGCCAGAAGTGGCGCTGTGGCTCAAGTGGCAGAGTGCTAGCCTTGAGCAAAAAGGAAGACAGGGACAGTGCTCAGGCCCTGAGTCCAAGGCCCAGGACTGGCCAAAAAAAAAAAATAATAATAAAAAAATAATAAATAAAATCTGCTTGGGTTGCTCGTAGAACTTGACTACCTTTCTCAAAATCAAAATGGCTTACATCTCTAGATCAGTGGAAGATACTATATTTGTAGTCAAATCCCAGACAACAGAACAGAGAAAGCAGTGTCTCATTAAGGAAAGTGGAGGTGCTCTAGACTTAGCCAAAGGGCCTCGCTTCAGATGAAAGAGGCTAAACACCCATCTTTCTGAAGGTGGCGTCATACCAAGGCAAACCTCAGGTGCAACTTCTCCAGAAAGAAAATAAGAGAATGGGATGATAATTGTAATGAAAAACCTGCCACCCAAACCAAACCTTGTGAGCCATCTTCACCCATTGTCTCCACTTTTTCACTTTAACCACCTCTTTAATAAAAGGAACAAGATAGATGTATATACTTCTTATTTTGAACCATACATACAGACATTAAACATATGTGTAATTTAATATGTAAATATAAAGCAAACATCCATCTGACCACCACCTAGGTCAAGGAACAGAAAATTGTCCTCTGAAATTCTTCATGCAAGTCTCCTTTCTCCCCTAGAGTAATTTGCTCTTTTGCTTTGTTTGCCTTTTTTTTTTGAGTGCTGTGTCAAACTGAGGGCTTTATACATGTTAAGCACTGCACCTCTGATGTGCACTCCAGTCAATCTTAGCTTTGATGGTTGTCATTACATTGTCATTTTACTCTCTAAATATATATCCTTAAACACTGGAACTTAGTTTTGCCCCTTTTTAAAGCTTTTTCTCTTTACTAAATATACCATCTCCACTTGAGCTGGAAATATATATATATATGTATTTATATATATGCACATATACATATATATACATGATATAACTGTATATATGTGTATATATATTTATATAATTTCTCTGCTTAAAACTCTTTCAATGTTTCCAGTTCTAAAAATAAAATTTAGATCATTTCTGTTGTCTTGGTTTTTTTTGGGGGGTGGGGGTTGGTCTTCATATATATAAATATATATATATATATATTTTTTTTTTTTTTCCAGAGCTGAGGACCGAACTCAGGGCTTGCACTTGCCAGGCAGGTGCTCTTCTGCTGAGCCAGATCCCCAGCCCCAATTTAGATCATTTCTTTACTTAAAACTCTTTCATTACTTCTAGTCCTAAGAATAAAATTTAAAAGACTATGTGTACCTCCTTGTTCTCCAATATCACCCTTACCTCTCACTACTACCTTCCTAGGGAAACTCGATTTCTTTTTGTTTCTCAAACCTGCCAGGCCCTTTCCCATCCCAAGGAGATTTCCTGACATGCTGTTCTCTCCATTCTCTGTCTTACTCTTAGTCACCTAGTCTCCAGTCTATGGTTACTTCTTAAAAGACAACAGTAGAATTTGTCTCTGATTACATAACTGTATAATTATGTGAATGACTGTTTTGGTTGTTTGGGCTTTTTTGTTCTTTCTTTCTTCCTTCCTTTCTTTCTTTTGGGAGGGGGAGGGCAGGTTTGTTGTTGTTGTTGCCAGTCCTGGGGTTTGAACCTAGGGCCTGTTTATGAGCTTACTTGCTCAAAGTTACTGCTCTACCACTTGAGCCACAATTCCGCTTCCAGCTTTTTTGGTAGTTCATTAGAGATAAAAGTCTCACAGAATGTCCTGGCTAGGCTGGCTCTGAACTGTGATCCTCAGATCTTAGTCTCCCAAGTAGCTAGGATTACAGGCATGAATCACCAGCATCCAGCTGTACAACTGGTGTCTTACATAAGCTGGTGTGCTTCTGTGGGAATAGACTGGGTCTACATCACTACAGTGTTATGCTTGGCACACAGTTGACCCATGGGAAATATTTGCTGACGGAATTAATAAATAGTATAGTCATTTTTAAACTTAAGGCCAGAACTAAAAGTGAATGAGTTGAATTAAACTGAATTAATTGTGATTAAATTCCATGAGAACCAAAAATTTAAATCAGAAAGTCTTGAGGAAAAGAATTAATTTCTGAAGAATATAACCTTTAAAGAAAACAAAATAAGCAGTATGTTGTAAATTAAGAACACACCAGTTCAGGCATACCAGTTAACTAATGTGTTTCACTGTAAAATAGGAAAGCTTTCCTATAACTTTATTTTCTCAAAGAGAAAATCCTCAAGAATCAAAAAGCAGTCATGCTGTGGAGCCAGTGCAGAGCTGATAAATTGATCAACTTTTCCTGTGTTTTCTATCACCTGGTCTAAGGAACGCCTAGCTCATTACTGAGTAAGGGAACAATTTCATCCTTAGGGCTGTGCCATTGTGTCTTCTGGGCAGAGATACCTTTGCTCAGTGGCATTTCCAACACTTGCTGTTCATATTGAAACAAAAAATTCATCCATGTATTTTACTTAGCATGTGTTGATGGTTTCTAAATATAAGCTATATCTCTTTTCTAAGCAAGTGATATAGTACTACAGATGAAATTTTTTTCCTGAATCTTTGTTCACCAACTGCTCAGTGAATTCATTCACTTTAGCATTTTCTATTTTCCTTTCTCTGTTTCCATGGAGAAGTATGTCAGTGATGTGTTTGACTCCATGGAAACGGATGACTGTCTCTTTCTACATACACAACTAATTAAATCGAACACTTACTGTGCTGCCCATTGTCCTGGCAGAGAACTGAAGAGGCTTTCTTTGAATGAAGCATCATTTCAGTAGCAGCTTGTAGTGGTTAACCTAAGTCAGTGGATTAATGTTTTAATGTTATCCACTATTTCCTAGATTCTTATGGGTTAGAGTTTAGTTCTGGATACTATAAACATAAACGTATAGAGTAAAATCTTTATATGTCATAGTTATCATTTACAGCATGAAGCTTTTTCTCTTAAAATGAAATTCAAATGATTTTTTGAATACCAGAGATGTAATTTATGATAGAATTGAATTAGTTATTTTGTGTGTGTGCTGATCTGGAGGCTTGAACTCAGGGCCTGGGTGTTGTCTCTGAGAGTTTGTGTTCAAAGTTAATACTCTTATCACTTAAGCCAAAGCTCCACTTCCAGCTTTTGATGGTTAATTGGAGATAACAGTCTCACAGACTTCTGTGCCTGGGCTGGCTTGGACCACCATCCTCAGAGCTCAGCCTCCTAAGTAGCTAGGGTTACAAGGCATGATTCATCCAGCCTGGCTGAGTGGATTCTTTATAGCACTGTACAGTGTAGTATAATAGAAAGGTTAGATAAAGGTTATAGAGTCAGGTAAAGGTGCACATAGAATTCTAGTTCTGCTTAGTAAAGGAGATTGGGTACTCTTGGCTATGTTGCTTTATGTTTTTGAGCTTCCACTTCCTTATCTAAAGTACAGGTTGTATTTTATTTGTGCGAGAATTAAATGACAAAATTGATATAAAATATTACCATAGCCCCTGACATTTAGTAGATAATAAATTGCACCCTATGACTCTTACTGTTACATCAGGTTGGATTCAGAGTAAAGGTAAAAATAATTAAGTCTCCAGTCACTTCAGAATTGTCACAGAATGAAAAAGCACTAAATACTACGAAGACTAGTACTGTTTTCTTTGTGAAAACCAAATAAAATGATCTATAAATATATACAGTGTATGATATTTGATATTATCATTGATGCTAACAGATTGGCGTTTCTTTCCATTGATGTAGTGACTAGGCAGCTTCAGTCCGATTCTATCACAACTTCCATTACATTGTCCATGTTCTGAGCAAGCATAATCTCTCTGTGTCATTTTCTTCCCTATCTTTTAAAACATTTTCCACAACCATAGACATGGCAATAAGCTCTACAAACGACACCATTAAAGGCACTAATTTAGATACATCTTCCTTAACCTTAACCCTTAAGCTTTAAATCTTAGGGCTAGTAAATGTTTTAAAGATGGCTTTCTTATGTATACATGTTTATAGATGGATACTCAGACTTCTGTATCTATATAATCTGTGGTTTATGCATTAACATTTTCAATCAGCTGCAGATTAAAAATACTCAGAATGATTGCTTTATATTGGACATGTACTCTTTTTCTTGTCATTGTTTCCTGAGTAATATAGTATAACTATTCGTGTAGCATTTACATCTTAATAGAATTATAAGTTATCTAAAGAGAATTTGGGGTATATAGGAAAGAAGATAAGGTAGGTAACATACAAATACTATATGGCATTTTATGACTGAGCATCTACAGCTTTTGGAGTATGAATGGTCTAGAAACAATTCCCTATGGACACCAAGAGGTGACTACATTAACATGTATTTGCATCCATAAAAATAACTAATAAAATAGGCCTACATTCATAAAGTTGCTGTATTATGTCACAATTCATTAGTCCATTTAATAATGAAAAAGGTTTAGGTAATCTTAGTAGCTTCATTTTATAGGTAAAGAAACTGAGATACAAAGAGATTAAATAATTTGTCTAATACATTGCAGTACTAACTAAAGCCAAGAGGTCTGACTGTAGGGTCTATATTTTAAACAGTGAATCTATGGGTAAATATTTCTGCACACATGTATATTTTTCTCTTTATAAGTAGAGAATAAGAAAGAACTGATTAGGCTTGAAACTTGAATGATAAACGGAATGGTTATCTAGATTAGATTTGTGTGTGTGTGTGTGTTTGTGTCTCTGTGTGTGCTCACATGTGCTCACACATGCATGCATTATGGACTATTTTGTCAATGTGCTAAAGCATATAGATCTCAGGAAAAAAATAGGACCTTAAAGACAATATACAAGATTATAAAGGAAATAAGTATGTTGAAGTACCTTTACCAAATATTTTGAAATTAATATATACCAATTTATGTGAAATTAAAACATTATATAACAACATATATGCCATAATTTTTAAGAAAATACAATAAATAACAAGATCTATAACAGTCTAACAATAATGATTATTTTGCCATAATCGTAAGTATATATTATGTTGTAAGTAAACAATTAGAATGGGACAATATATTTTCAAAATACAGTAATATCTCAAGTATGTGAAAAATACAATATGGCCCTGTTATCATTAATTTCACTTCATGTTAGGACAACAAAATTCAGAACTTAAGGAATTTAGTTGTACAGCTAATAACTAGTGGAGTTGAAACTCAGACCAGGTTATTTGAAAGTCAATTGTTTGTTCTTTCCTTTGTTCTTATGTGGTCTCTCTAACAGGAAATAAATATTTTTTAAAAAATGATAACAAGTGCCTTCCCAAGTGCCTTTTCACAGCGTGATGAAGTGGGTGTAGGCAGGTGAAATAAATATATCTTGATGTCACATGAAGGTACATTTTAGAGTAAAGAACAGCATGTCGGTAGATGATGTCCTATTTGTGTTGGGCAGTGTGGTGATATAGCTATTCTCTTGATTAGCACAACCGTCATTGCTAGTGACACTCATTTCCTTTAACTACAGTTAGAACACTGGTTTCTGCATATACCAGCCCATTAACTAGTCAGATTCTTCTGCTTCAACTAGCCTTAAAATAACTGAATGCAATCAAGCAGTGGCTTTCCATCAGGGTTCCATCAGTTCAGCCTACTGATTTGTGTTCAGACAGAGCACATGCAGAATGCAAACCCAGTTAAACAAGCACCAATTGGTCATGGATTAGAGGCCATCTCCGCAGTTGCCAGAATAATTAAAAACACAGCACATTAGCCAGCTCCTTTTTTTATAAACTGCCCCTGACAAGAATGTGAATTCAAATGCACTGCCCTCCAGTGGATATTAGTTTCTGTAATAAACCTTATGTTTGTACAACATGTTGCAGGTATCAAAAACTTCCTAGTAATGAATTGTTGTATTTTATCTTCAAAGTAAGTTATGGTATAGACTTGATAAGTATTAGCCAAATGTTGAAATTGAAGATGGTGAAAATGGGAACTAACATAGATTGATGAAGGCCTAAATCTCTCTCATTTACTTTCTTTGGCCAGGAAGCTCAAAACCTGATGCTATTCTCTTTATGCAGGAAATAGTTAGAAACACACTGTCTTTGCCCTTGTACCATTCCTAAAGGGCCCAAAGTGGGACCCAGTGAGGTTGAATGTTGCTTTTTCTAGCAATGCATAGATAATATATATTTCCAATTTCCTCAAAAAGACAGCTTTTGCCTCATAGGCACAACATATTGAATGCTGGTGACATAACCCAATTAAATCCTCTCTTCTGGGAAATACAAATGCTAGTTACTCAAAAGCAAATTCTGTCAGGGATTGAAGTGAAGGTTTGAAATTTCCCTGTATCACAGGAGACTTGGAAGGAGGTAGCAACCAGCCTAAAATTCTCTGTCCTGGGAAGTAAAGTCACCTTCTAGCCCCATGGTATTGATTTTGCCTTGACCCTGTGCTTTATCAATTAGAATTATCTCTTGGTGTGATGATTGCCTCCATATCTCTGCAGTTATTACAAACACAATTACCAAATCTTCTCTCTTACTACTGTTTCCAAGACAGAATCACATTTTAAGGGGAATTATAATATTAATTACTCTTGCCTTGTTATTACTAGCTACTACTCTGTAAATAACACAAATAAGACATTAGTAGAGAATGTCCTGTACTCAAAAGAGACAACTAGAGACTTTAACTTGCTATAATGTATTCGCTACAATCCCTTTGATTCCAGAGAGCTCAAAACAAGAAAGGGAATGTGCCTAACCACATTTTAGATCTACATTGAGTTTAGTTTTAAATAAGACCTTACCTATAAATGCAGTGGTAGGATCTTTGGAATCTTCTAGAGTAGGTATCAGAGAGAATAATATCTAGTAATGTACCACTCAGAAGCCTTATGCATTGCAGCTTTTTTTTTTTAAATCAGGAACACTGATTCAAATTCTGACTTCAAACTCAAGATTCTGAAAAAGAATACTCATTTCCTCCAGGAGGTTCACACAACCTGTATTAGTAAGGCTCTTTCAGTTTGAGGAGCAATGACTTTTCTTCTCTTACTACTATTACTTGAGGAACCATATATTTGCAAAGTAAGTTGACTGAAGAAGGTATTAAGTCTCTCTGTGTACCATATACCCAAGATTAAAATATATATTGATCAGTTTTTGTGTGGGTTTTTTTGTTTGTTTGTTTTGCTGGTCCTTGAGCTTGACAGGGCCTGAGTGCTGTTCCTGAGTGTCTCTGTGTGCAAGACTAGTGCTCTCCCACTTGAGCCACAGCACTACTTCTGGCTTTTTTGTTTGTTTGTTTTTCTTTTCTGCCTGGGCTGGCTTCAAATCATGATCCTCAGTTGATCAGTATTTTTAAGAACTAATATAATCCCTAGTTTCAGGCACAAAACATCCTAGGCACACAGGCAACATGTTTTATTGCTATTGTTGTTGTTGTTTTAATCTAGCATTGGTATTTGCTCAAAGAAAACATTTCATTTGATCTGTGTGTGCTTCCCCCATTAACAGAGTTCAGCCCAAATCACCTGTCTTCATGCTCAATGCCTATGTGATATGTTAAACTAATTTGTAAGCATCTGATCATTATCTTTGATAAAAGTAGCAAAAAACAAAAATTGTGTGCTGATCCTGGGGCCTGAACTTAGGACATGTACATTGATCCTGAGTTTTTGTGCTTAAGGCTACTGCTTTGCTACTTGAGCCACAACTCCACTTATGACTTTTTGGTAGTTTATTGGAGATAAAGTCTCATAGACTTTTCTGTCCCAGCTTTCTTTAAATAGTAATCCTCAAATCTCAGCCTCCTGAGTTGCTAGGGTTACAGGACTAATGTCCATTAGTGACCTGCTAGCCAAACATTTTTACTTGGCATGCTTTGGCATCTTTCGTTGTTTAGTTTTCCTTCTCTTCCATGTACAATTGCTTACTTTTGAAAAATACACAATCAAATAAGATAAAGAATAGTTCTGGCCTACCCAGAAAACTGCCTTATAACTCTTCTAATGGATTTCCTCCCTGAACCCAGCCTCTAGGAAGCACTAATCAAATTTCTGCCCCTAGAGTTTTCACTTTTCCAGAATGCCATATAAATGTCATGCACTGTGAACCCTTTGTTTTCAGCTTTCATTTTTTCAAATTAGTGTATATTAATTAAACCAAAGGGATTTCATTGTTGTATTTCTTGATATGCATATGATCATACTCTTTATCTCCCCTCACCCCCTTTTTAAGCAATTTTAGTGGGTTTATTTTATTTTTTATGTATGCATATAGGACTGATTTCTCACATTTTGCATAAGGTATTTGAGATTTTTCTGTGTTGTTTGGGAAAAATCAGGATTAATACCTTTTTATTAATGAGCAGTATCCGATTAGAATGTTTCTTGTTTTTAGCAATTATGACTCAAACTAGCATGAATATCCATGGAAGGGGTTTCACGTGAACATAGCTTTCATGCTTTTGTTTTGCCTTAATAAATATGTTGGCAAAAGTTTACTAGGCATGTGGTAAGTATATATTTGTTAGTACAAAATTCACAACGTATCTTACCATTTAGCATTCTTGCCAGTAACATCTGCGAGTTCTATTGGTTGTACATCATCATCAGTATTCGACATTCTCAGGTTTCCTTTGGGTTTGATTTTCATCCCAGCTATTCAAGTGCATGAGTAATGGTAACACATTCTAAATTGAAATTACATTTCCCTGTATATTAGTGAGGGTGTGTGTCTTTTCATATGCTTATTTAGTGAAATGTCTATTCAAAAATTTTGCTCATATTTAATTGCGTTGTCTTTTTATTAATCAGTGTAGGAGTTCTTTACTCGGGAAAGAAGGTGTTATCAGATTGGTATTTGGCAAATATTTTCTCTCAGTTTGCTGCTTGTCATTTTGTTTTCTAATGATATTTTTCAAACCAAAGTATTTTATTTTGAATGAAATGCAATTTATTAATTTGTCCAGAAATTTTTCTTTTCTATCATATTTAAACCTTTATCCCAAGATTGCAAAGATTTCACCCTTGTTTGCTTCTAGAAGTTTTATATTATTACAGATTTTACATTAAAATTCATGATTTATTTTTAAGTAATTTTATATGCTGTGCTATTATGGAATAAATTAATATACACCACCCCCATATTCATATACCGAAATCCTAACTCTCCTCCATGTTAAGATAAGAGGTGGGGTCTTTGGAGATAATTGCATCATAAGGATGGAGCTCCCTTGAATGAAATTAGTGCCCTTATCAAGGGGACCCCAGAAAGTGCTCTAGCTCTCTTTTGTCACTGTAGAAAAATAAAATGAATTGCAGTCTACAATCCAGAAGCAGGCCGTCACCAGAACTTGACTATGACAACATCCTCATTTTATATTTTCAGATTGTAGATTGTGTGACATAAATTTGGGTTGTTTCCAAGCCACCCAGTCTTTTGTTAGTTTGTTATAGCAGCCCAGGCTGAGTAGGTTTGCATATAAATGTTCATGCTTACTCTACAGTTGACACTATCTGATGACAAAAGAATGTAGTTAAAACAGGACTAAGCTTTATATCTCAAAATGTTTGTTCAACATAAATAGGAGAGTCATCAATCTGAAATCTAGCTCCACCGTATTCACCATTGTGAATAGGGATACTTCTCTATAATCCAGGAATGGTAATGTCTACCTCACAGAAAAAGTAAAAATAAAATAATTTATTTAATGCATTTGGCAGATTGTTTAATAACAAGCACTTTGTAAATGTAGTTCCTACTTATATTGGCATGACAAGAATAATCAAATATCATTGTTTCTTGTACTTACAGGAAACGCTTCTTTTAAAGACAAAGAAGACCAATTTGGGAGAACACCACTTATGTATTGTGTGTTGGCAGACAGATTAGACTGTGCAGATGCTCTCTTAAAGGCAGGAGCAGATGTCAATAAAACTGATCATAGCCAAAGAACAGCCCTCCATCTTGCAGCTCAAAAGGTAAGAAGTAAAATTACCTTGAAGAGTAACATCTTATATAGCATCTGTTAGTTGATTAATAGAACTATAAGATGGGCAGGTAATAAAGTTAGGTTTCATAGTTCCCCTAAAAGCAGTCCTTCAATTGCAGCATAAAGGATGATACATATAACTTATCAACTTTCTTTAGCCATGGAATTCATTTTATGACCTAAGAGCAGGATTAGTGAGGGAAAGGAAATACACAAAATTTTAATCGTCCTTGCATTTAAATTTGAGAAGTGTGTGTGTGAATTTTTATAATTTCACTTTTTTCCCCCTATCCTGGAGCTTGAACTCAGTGCCCAGGCACTGTCCCCGAGTTTTGCTTTGTTTTTTGAGATTTTTTTTTTCCCTCTCAAGGCTGATACTCTACCACTTGAACAACCACTCACTCCATTTTCAGCTTTCTGGTGGTTAGTTGGAGATAAGAGTCCCATGGATTTTCCTGCATGGGCTAGCTTCACACTGTGATCTTCAGATCTCAGTCTCCTGAATAACTAGGATTGTAGGTGTAGGCCACCTATGACTGGCATAAATATTACATTTTACAATAAAAAATTGCAATCTCTTTAAATATGTGGCATTGGGGATATAAAGAAAAAGTCTGAATATTTTCAGTGTTTTAAAATCTAAAATTATGTTGTCAATATAATCATTTTAAGATTTTAAATATCTCAGATTTTCACAAATATATGACAAAGATAAAATTGAAAGGTCCTAAATTAAAAACTTTCCTGAAAGTGATTTTTTTCTCTCTAACTTCCAGTACATGGTATTTTTCTTTTTGTTATTTTATACTTCTCTGTTTTTGGAATAAAAATGCATGAAAATGAATGAGATCCAGCAGAAATTATTAGAGTTATTTCCCATTTTTAAAAGTGCCCAGTTAGAGCTGATTGATTGAAGGCTAGAAAAATAACTTTTCATTAGTTGAGCATATAAAAAGGAAACTGACATTAAGATATACTATTGAATATGCTAGTTATATGCTTTCAGTTAGGGATGTCAGGTCATTTGCAAAGTTGCTTCTCCTGAATTTGCCTTTCATTATAGTAATTTCTGGGGGAAAAAAGTCTCTTTCATTTTCAACCTGAGTTTAACTGCTGTTCAAGTGTTTATAACCTTTCATCTAGGCTTGCCATATGGTAAAATTATTCATTCAGGAAAGGTAAATCCATTTAGCTTGTTATCATCAAAAATATTAAGAAATAAAAAATATTGAGAATAACACCAATATTAAGAATTTGATGCCTTAAAATTTTTTCATTGTGATTTATATAGATGCTAAACTCAGTTTCTAAACTATAGATTAGAAGAGTCTAAGATCAAGTAGATTATGTGTTAAGGAGGAGCAGAAGAGGGTATAAATTGGTGATCTGCACTACAACATCTTTAGAGAAATAATATGACCAAAAGGTTTGACAGAAGGGACATGCACAATCAGATATACTATGTTTATAAGATGCAATACACTGTTTTCTTTTGCTTTTTGTTCTCATTTTGATTTTTAATTATGGCCTTAATAGTACCAAATAACAAGTAGAATTACATTTTATGTAATAGAACTTATATAGTTGATTTCATGAATAACAAGTTCCATGTTCTTTCTAAGATCTGATAATTATACCTTTTCCCTTTTTCTCTGTTGCTGTTTGTTCTCACGTGCTTGTTAGTAACAGTAATGTAGCCATAACCTATACTAGCACTAAAATAATGTCCAGAAAAAGAGTGGTAATAATTCATTAGTACTCTACCCAAAGAATCCTGGGTTTTGTGTTTGGTTTTGTATTTAAGAAATCAGGAAAATTGTAGGTTAAGTAGGACTAAGATGTTAAATGATCTAGAAATAATTTTTGAAGACTATTTGGAGATGCTATGTCAAAGTGTGTCTTAGCCTGTCAAAGACAGACTCATACAGCTATTTGAGAAAACATCTTAAACTTGCAGGATCCTCCATAGTAATTAAAAAAAAAATATGCTCTCAATGTCAGGTTACCAAACACATAAGGAAGCAATCTACCATAAATGAGAGGAGTAGAAACAATAGATTTATTTTATGAAAAACAGCAGGTATTGGCATCATTAGATATGCAATGTAAAATAATCCTTGAGGGAATATTTAAAGATAAAAAGAATAAAAATGAGATATGAAAAAAAGACTTTTATGCATCACTTATGACCATGATTGATGGTGTTTTACTTGCCTGCCTACCGGAAACATCTATTACAACTTCGTAAAATACATACTAACAATGGAGAGTAATAAGAATAATCAGCATAGTCAGGATCTAAGAGAATATTATCATTCAGATAAGGAGAGTTCTGAAAGTAAGCACCACATTCATCCTAGCTTTTTCCTTTCAAGCATTTGAAAACTTGAGTGCAAAAGAATACATCCCTAATGGTTCTATTAGATTAAGGAAATCAAGGTAGGGGTTGTGTGGAGATACTAGTGGCTGGAACTTGAAGGACAAAATATTATAATGAAGAGAACTGTAAAGAAGAAACCCAAAAAAAACTAGATATGAATTGCTCCTAAGTCATTAGCAAATTGGTCAATTGCTCTTGTAGGTGTGACTCTTAAGAAACCTAGCAATAAACAACATCTGGGAATTAAAAGCTGAACAGTGACTATTTTTAATTATACATTTCCTTTCACTTCTAAGTCTTTAATATATAACGATTTGATTTTTGTGTAGAAATCCATTCTCAGTTTAAAACATATGGGTAACAAATTTTGCCAACACCATTTCATTTTCAGCCATACAGTGTTTGTAGTGCCGTGGTCTAGGCTTTTATATTGTATATGATCTATGTAATTTTTTTTGCCAGTCCTGGGCCTTGAACTCAGGGCCTGAGCACTGTCCCTGGCTTCTTTTTGCTCAAGGCTAGCACACTGCCACTTGAGCTATAGCACCATTTCTGGCCGTTTTCTATATATATGTGGTGCTGAGGAATTGAACCCAGGGCTTCATGTATACAAGGCAAGCACTCTTGCCACTAGGCCATATTCCCAGCCCCACTTTTTTTTTTAAATGAAAGATCTAGAGTACTAAAGGAGCATTTGGAAATTGGGAAGTTAAAGTTACATAATCAAAATGTCTGTCATGGCAGCCTAAAATACTTTGAAAGCAGAAGAAAATGGAAGTGTATAGAAAGCTATTATATTTAGGTCAGTATAAAGAAGTTGGATCAAAGATATAGAGATGTAAATATTGATTTAATAAGTATTTGCCTCAGCTTCCTGTTTACTGAGATGTCAGGCATGTGATCCTTTGCCCAGCTTGCTTATTCACTGCAATAAAAATATTTAATAAAAAAATAAGTATTTTCCAAATATCTTCTGTGTAATCATGATCATATATCTAGAGAGAATATGAGAAAATGAATCACATGTATCTACTATAGGTAGGGGCTCGTCATACCAACACTGTTAAATTCATTTCCCTCCATGTAGTAAACCTTTCCGATAAATTGGATGTTAGGTGTTCTTTCCAAGTATTATCTATCTCATTTAATTCTGGTATCTGTGATACCCTGAATCCGTAAACTCTGAAGTGTGCTATTTATTTAATTGTCAACATTCATGTCTATGTACATGGACTCATTTGTTTATTAGTTAAAGCTATCTATAATCAGTACTCAATTCAAGCACAAAAATGAAAGCTATCCCATGGTCAGTTTTATAAATTAGCAATAAGCAAAATATGTAAGTAGCCATTGTTATTATGGACTTAAAAAGATCAACCATTCTTGTGTCACTTATTAGGGTGTGTGTGTGTGTGTGTGTGTGTGTGTGTGTGAGTGAGAAAGAGAGAGAGCAAATGTTATTGTTGTTCATTCATAAGGGCTGTTAGTGAGGAAAACTCATGTTCCCAATAGCATTTTGTTCATATCTGTTTGAGTCCCATTTCCTTGCACTGTAATTATTGTTTACTTATTTCTTTTCTACTAAGTGGGACCCTCAGGCAAAAACCTTGTTTCATTTCTTTTTTAATCCTGCTAGATCAGCAGTGTCTGACATATGTGTTTGAATGAATTTTATGCTACTTACATAGAAGGTCATTATTAATATAAATGCTACACATTTTGTTTATTAGAAACATTTATCCAGCTTCAAAATATATGTATGCAGAAAACTTATTGAACTTCGCTGCTTGGCTCTGACATATATTCACTTCTCTGGAAATAAATTGCTCTTAGTCCAAGAAGCTAGAGAAATGGTACCCATGGGAATAAAAATTAATCTCAGTATTCTGAACATCTGTGCCTAATTTGTTTTTCATTTGGTACCTTCAGTGTAATCCAAGAAAGAAATTGGTCATACCTTTTCTAAGCTTCTCACAACTAAAAATATATATTTTATTGTTAGCAGTGTTGTGCTCCAGGGAGCCTACTATTTCTGACTTCTACAAATATGGTTACTTATTAATCAGACTTATTTTATTAAATCTTTAGAAATTTTACCAAATGTTAATACTTGTACATGGTTACTGTTCTAGGAGCTTAGTAGTTTGACTTTCAGAGGATTAAGACTACCCATTTTGAAAAAATCATCATGGTAGGGGCTGGGAATATGGCCTAGTGGCAAGAGAAGCCCTGGGTTCGATTCCCCAGCACCACATATACAGAAAATGGCCGGAAATGCACTGTGGCTCAAGTGGTAGAGTGCTAGCCTTGAGCAAAGAGAAGCCAGGGACAGTGCTCAGGCCCTGAGTCCAAGGCCCAGGACTGGCAAAAAAAGAAAAAAAGAAAAATCATCATGGTAAACCAAGAAAACTAAAGAAATCACATTGTGGCTGCTTTGTGCTTTTAAAAATTCAGTAACAGGGCTGGGAATATGGCCTAGTGGCAAGAGTGCTTGCCTCCTACACATGAAGCTCTCGGTTCGATTCCCCAGTACCACATATATGGAAAATGGCCAGAAGGTGCGCTGTGGCTCAGGTGGCAGAGTGCTAGCCTTAGGCGGGAAGAAGCCAGCGACGGTGCTCAAGCCCTGAGTCCAAGGCCCAGGACTGGCCAAAAAAAGAAAAAATTCAGGAACAATTTTCAATTTGCCTATGAAAACTGAATCTTAAATGCTAACTTTCAGTTTTTAAGAATGCTGTTTCCTTATTAATGATTTATAGACTATAAAACAGAAGGATTGAATACTTCTGAAATTTTTTAGGAAAACTAATACCAAATAATACTATTAGATTTCCTTGTTTTGTGCACATACACACAAACACACCAAACAATACACTCCCCAGTCCCCTTCAGTTCAGTGATCCTATATTCCCCTCAGTATAGATATGCCTACCATAACTCCTTTGCCACAGTTCTTCAGAGATTTTATCTAGATAAATACCTAAGAAAAATAAATGCCTCTTTTTGCCATAGACTTATGTAAGAGTGATCATAGTTTTATTTATAATAACAAACATTCAATCCATTCTTTGGGGTTTTTGTTTTGTTTTGTTTGTTGATAGAATTGAACTCAGGGCCTTGGGCATGCTAGGTAAGTACTTACTATTGAGATACATTCCTAGCCCCAAAACTTTAATAATAACTCAAACAGTTCAAACATCCTTTCAGCAAACAAATGAGTAAATAAATTGTAGTATGTTGTGACTATACAATAAAAAAATGAAATACTGATACATTCAAGTTCTTGAATTTCATAGACATTTTGACAGAAGGAATCAGAACTTTTTGTTTATATGTTTTTATGCATTTCAAGAATAGTCAAAACTGGTATGTAGTAATTCAAACCACACTCATGGTTACCTGAGGGATGGGTAATAACTAAGAAGAGACATGGAGAAGCTTTCAGGAGTGTTAGAAAGATTTTACATCTTGACTTATGTGGTAACCACATAAAATGAATATATCTTCTAAAGATCTATGTAATTTGTTGTATGCATGTTCTATCATAAATGATTGTTTTAAATGATACATGTCCTTGTAAATACCGAGTGAGCTCACATTTCCCCAACTTCAGTCAGAGGACCTACATGGAAGCCTTGAATCCAAGCTCCGTCTTGCTATTAAGCAAGATGTTCTCTCACAGACTTTTATGCCATGTTAGCCTCAAATGGAAGTCCCTCAATCTTTACCTCCCAAATAACTAGTACTATAGGCTGTAGCTGTAATGCCCAGTTCAGTCAGGAAATACTTTAAGATGAGAGATTGTATGCATATAAAAGTTTGATAACTAATAATAACATAAGCCTCACCTAATACCCAATATGTCCATCACCCCACTTCAGTTTTTGTTGGTCGGTTGTAGGGCTTGAACTCAGGGCTTGGGGGATGTCCCTGAGCTGTTTTGCTCAAAGCTAGTGCTCTACTACTGCAAGCCTTACTTGCAGTTTTCTGTTGGTTAATTGGAGATAAGAGTCTCATGGACTTTCCTGCCCAGGCTGGGTTCAAACCATCCACGATCCTCAGATCTCAGCCTCCTGAGTAGCTAGGATTACAGGTGTGAGTCACTGGCACTCAGCAATAATTATTAATTCATAATCTTTTTATCTCTACACTCCAACTGGGTTCTTTTAAAACCAATCACAGTGGGGCTGGGAATATGGCCTAATGGCAAGAGTGCTTGACTCGTATACATGAGGCCTTGGGTTCGATTCCTCAGCACCACATATACAGAAAATGGCCAGAAGTGGCGCTGTGGCTCAAGTGGCAGAGTGCTAGCCTTGAGCAAAAAAGAAGCCAGGGACAGTGCTCAGGCCCTGAGTTCACGGCCTAGGACTGGCCAAAAAAAAAATAATAATAAAAATAACAGATATTCACAAATATTTCAATGAATATATTAAAAGAGAAATATATTTACATATCCTTATAATACTATTGTACCAGAAAAGAAATTAATGAAAACAAAGTGGGTGGTATGCACGCAGTTACAAATGAATGAACTGAAGTATAATACACTATTGAGAGCTCTAATAATATAATTCTTTAGAAAGACTAAGTCAACCCCAACAAAGTAAGTATACCAAGAAATGAGTGCTTGCAAGAGGATAGGTTGGGGCCAAGTGGAGAAGGGTAGAAGAATAAAGGGAGAAAAGACAACTCAGTCAAGAATTCATTGTATATACCACAGAATTGAGAAAAACAAGGGGAGGGAGAGATTGAAATGGGGGATGAAGATGTTGAAGGGATAACACAGATCAAGATGCATTGTATACATAAACTGCTTTGTTAAATGGTTAAAAAATCAATATATAACCTTAAAATTAAAGAAAGTAAGAAAAGGGATGTGTTGAGAGGATAGGTGAGAATGTTGAAAGTGGTGAATTGATCAAGATGTATTCATAAACTGCTTTGCTGAATGGCAACTTCTTTGTACAACTAAAGATAATAAACATTCCAAAAAAGAAAAGCTCAGAGACAGTGCCAAGGCCCTGAGTTCAAGCGTGTGTGTGCACACACAAACACACACACACACACACCAGTAGAAATGCTAATGTTAACATACTTACTTTTAGTATTTATCAGTTAACAAAATACAAGAACTGGTTTCAATGACAATATTAAATATTATTATTAAATATTAATTATATCAACTTCTAAATGTAATTGGGAAAATACCTGTATTTGTGATACAGGTGGTCTTCAGATACTGTTCCATACTCATATTTATTTGTAGATAGTCAGCTTATTTGCTTTCTGTAATCTCTGCCATTATCAACTAGAATTTTATCTTTATTTTGTATTCACAGTTCTATGAAATGGATAGGTTAGTAGTAGAACCCTATTTTATATAACATTCAAGCACATGAAAATATTTTCAAACCTGCTTATTAAAGAAACACATGCTAAACATGGGTGCCCATGCTCCTACCTGTCAACTTACTGTATGGGGATAAATAAGTGCTTTCATATATTGCTGCTAGAATAACTGTCTAAATTGTAAATGCATATATCCTTGGACCTAGCACTGCTGTTTGTGATCATTGATTGTAATGATAAACCTGCACAAATAAGAAATAGTGTTTTTTTGTTTGTTTGTTTTTTGTTTATTTTGGCCAGTCCTGGGCCTTGGACTCAGGGCCTGAGCTCTGTCCCTGGCTTCCTTTTGCTCAAGGCTAGCACTCTGCCACTTGAGCCACAGCGCCACTTCTGGCCGTTTTCTGTATATGTGGTGCTGGGGAATCGAACCCAGGGCCTCATGTATACGAGGCAAGCTCTCTTGCCACTAGGCCATATCCCCAGCCCAGAAATAGTGTTGTTGTTGTTGTTGTTGTTGTTGTTGTTGTTGTTGTTGTTGTTGTTGTTTGCCAGTCCTGGAGCTTGGACTCAGGGCCTGAGCACTGTCCCTGGCTTCTTTTTGCTCAGGGCTAGCACTCTGCCACTTGAGCCACAGCGCCACTTCTGGTCATTTTCTGTATATGTGGTGCTGTGGAATCGAACCCAGGGCTTCATGTATATGAGGCAAGCAAGCACTCTTGCCACTAGGCCATATCCCCAGCCCAGAAATAATGTATTTAGAAGATTATTTATGACAGCAATATTTACAAAACCAAGGTGGGAAAGAGTCCAGATGCTCCGCGACGGGAATCTGGTTTCACGAAAGACGGTATCTTTATATAGTGGACTACAATAGGACTGGAAAAGAATGAGGTTGTTTTGCTGTGTAAATGAAAACATCTCCAAACTACATTATTAAATTAATAAGGAATAGGTTTCAAACAGTTTGTTTAGGACATGGGATAGGGATTAAGTCATCAGTAGAGTACTTGCCCAACATGCACAAGGGCCTTGGTTTTATCCATATGCATGTGTGTATGATATATTGGTATATGATATATGATATGATACATATACATATGAATTGGTAAGAAATTAACACACTTTAAGAACAGAGTACCAAAAAAGACTATAAAGTACGAAACCTTCCTAAACACAAATAAGAAACTAAATTTTAAATTTAGTACACAAAAAGATAGATATTTTTGAGGAAGACTTAAATAATGGAAATATACAGGATAATTGTAAGTTTTTTAAAAAAAATCCAGTGTCATAGGCACAAATGATAGACAGATTACTGCAAAGAAAGGTAATTAAACTCTACAACAACATTTAAGGAGCTGAAGCATAAGTAAAATATTAGCAAAGAACCAGAGCAGTACAAGGAAAAGATCTTTAGCACATTAAGAAGAAAATATTTCAACTAAGCTGTTACTTAAAGCCTCAATAATATTTTTAGGGGAGACTATATATTAGAAATAACCTCTTCTCTTTTTTTTGCACACTCTCAATCTTCACTTTGTTCTTTCTGAATAACCAACATATATCCATCCCTTTATGTCTAAGAAAAGTAATTTTTTATATATGGTGTAACATACATGAAAGAATTCTTAAGTCCAATATTTGACTGTTCCATTGATGAGCTATTAGTGAAGTAACAATAGGGTTGTGAAGACTTTGATCATCTTATTCGAGGTTAATAGATTACCATGTATTAACTGTTTTTTCAAACTTTCGCCCATTGTAGCAAAAATTTTGTACTTGTACCATAATGTATACCTTTGCTTTAGTTAAACTTTATCAGTGGGGAAGACTTGGCTTCTGTATGGTTGTATTAACTCAGTCCTCTTTAGAACTATTCAATAAGTGCCCATTCTAGCATAAATGTGTAGCCAATAATTACCTGAATAGTAAACAATCCCACTGTTCCTGAGCTTTGGGCTATTGGTAAGCCTCTAAAAGAAAGCAGCATGAAATATTCACGATATTCTCATTGCTTAGAAATGTTAGGTCTTAACAGATAAAACTTATATTCTAGCGTATTATTGAACTCTCAAGAAATCTGTAGCCTAAGATGGGTCATTTTAGACAACGCTTTCAGTTTACCTCTGTTTTATTTTTTTATTTCAGTTCTTATCTAGAGTATTCCTAGTTTTCCCTGGGCAGGAAGAAAGTTCTAATCTGAAGAATCTGCTTCATTTCAGCCTAACTTCTAGAGTTTCAACAAGCATGTTTGTCTTCTTCCACCTAGTCAGAAACTACTTCCAAACCTACCTCTCGTTTTGATAGCAGTTTAGAAACTGCTGTCAAATGTTTATGATCTTACGTTAAAATGCGTTAGGGTCTGGGAATATGGCTTAGTGGTAGAGTGCTTGCCTAGTATGCATGGAGCCCTGGGTTCGATTCCTCATAATCACATAAACAGAAAAAGCTGAAAGTGGCACTGTGGTTCAAATGGTAGAGTGCTAGACTTCAGCAAAAGAAACTCAGGGGGCTGGGGATATGGCTGAGTGGCAAGAGTGCTTGCCTCATATACATGAGGCCCTGGGTTCAATTCCCCAGCACCACATATACAGAAAATGGCCAGAAGTGGCGCTGCAGCTCAAGTGGCAGAGTGCTAGCTAGCCTTGAGCAAAAAGAAGCCAGGGACAGTGCTCAGGCCCTGAGTCCAAGCCCCAGGACTGGCAAAAAAGAAAAAGAAAAAGAAAAAAGAAACTCAGGGACAGTGCTCAGGTCCTGAGTTCAAGCACCAGGACTGGCCAAAAAAAAAAAAAAAAACAGGAGTGCCCCACTTAAAGCCAACTGTTCTTTTGAACAATCCAAGAATTGAAATCAAATCTATCTGTCCTTTAATATGTTGATTATAATTCATGTTTTTCTACCTGCATGAGTAAATTTAGTGACAAGGCACAACATGTCGATGCATCTTCATTGAAATCATTATTTTGAAATTTTCCAGCATGATTCTAATATGAAAAAAAGCTCATTTGGCTTCATAATAGTCTCATGGAATTTTGAATATTTGTATGCTATCTATATAGTATATGTTTACTGAGGTCTAGTTTGATGTAGTTCTTTGAGACCTCTTGGTCAGTTACAGAGTTAAGAATTCTCTTATTCTGATTCCCAACTCAGTGCTTCTGATAATGTTGTGCCAAGTTGCAAGACCACCCCCAAGAAGACCACCAAGATTCAGACACTCCGAAATGCAAAAGCAAGGCAAGGGTTTATTGAACGAGCTGCCAACTCGGGCCTCGTCCTACCCACCGACACAGCGGAGGTTAGGAGGAAGCCCCGAGCTGTGATTACACAGGGCTTATAAAGGCAAAGAACAAGGTTACAACAATCAGCTGTGCAAGCAAGATTAGCACACAGGTACAAATCTGATTGGCTCAGGGTTCGATTCTAAAATGGGGTTCACGTGGTGGGGCCTGACTTCAAAGTCTGGCACCTCATTTCCCCCTTTTTCTTTTTGGTACCTTGGGAGCCAATCATGGCTCCATTCTGTCCATTTCAATGGCTTGCATGTCTAGGGGATGATATAGAGGTAAGGCATGGGCCAGTAGGACCCAATGTAGTAACCAAAGGGCCTGTCACCATTTCTTACAAGAATATTCTCTGTACCTCTGTTCTGCATGTCTCTAGTTTATCCTGCCTCATCTTCCCAAAAACAACTCTGGTCCCTTGATTTTAAAGGGGGGCTGATGGGTGAAGATCATCCATCTTCTGTAATTTCTTCAGGCTGACTCAGGGGCGTTGACCTTACCTAGCCAGGAACCTATAACCTTAGTCTACTTTTCCAAGGGACTGCAGGATTGCTGCAAACTGAAAATTAACTTTCAGCTATACAGACTTACCATTAGCTCTATAGTGTTTAGTATCCAAATGTAAGCAACAAAATAATACATAAACTTCTCAACTGTGCTCTAAGGGTCGGGTGGCTATACCCGTATTCCTGAGCAAGCTCAAAACTACCTAAAATAAGGGGGTCACCTCACTTTGGAGTGAGCTGCCAAAATGACATCAACACTAGCCAGGGTAGTAAGGAAAGAAGGCAAAAAGAAAATTATAACAATATTCAGTCTAACTTTCTTTTCTTGAGGCGAAGGCGAAGCGGCTGAGTTGGGTGCTTGGAGACCTCCCATGTTCCATCACGGTAGTTGTCATCCAGGGCAAAGGGGTCAGCTGGCCTGGCGTGGGAGCAATGGACCCAAGTGGTGACGCCATCTACTTTAAGGGCCGTGGGAGTAGTCAGTAGCACCACGTAGGGTCCCTTCCATCGTGGTTCTAAGGATTTGGAGTTATGCCTCCGGACGAACACCCAATCTCCTGGCCTGAATAAATGGGGGATAGGGACAGAAGCAGAATCATATAATGCCTTGAGTTGGGGCCACATTTTCTTGTGCACGAGCTGCAAATAATCAAGTTTACACAAAAATTCAATATCATCCAAATCAGTGAGCAATTCAGTCTGAAGGCTAGGGATAATGGGCGGAGGGTACCCGTACATTATTTCAAAAGGAGTAAAGCCAAGTTGATAGGGAGAATTTCTTACCCTAAGTAGAGCAAAAGGAAGGAGTGACACCCAGTCTGCGCCAGTCTCTAAGGCCAATTTAGTTAAGGTCTCTTTTAGAGTCCGATTCATTCTCTCTACCTGTCCTGAACTCTGGGGTCTACAAGCACAATGCAATTTCCAATCTGTCCCCAGTGCAGCGGCTATTCCCTGACTTACTTTTGAAACGAAAGCCGGTCCGTTGTCCGACCCAATGGTGGATGGGAAGCCATACCTGGGTAGGATTTCTTCCAGGATCTTCTTAGCCACTATATTCGCAGTTTCATGCTTTGTTGGATAGGCTTCCACCCATCCTGAAAAGGTGTCTACAAAAACTAGCAAATATTTGTATCCAAATTTTCCAGGTTTGATTTTTGTGAAATCTACTTCCCAATACACGCCTGGCCTATCCCCACGGAAGCGAGCTCCTTTAGTAACTTGTTGATTGGGGGCATTGGTAAGCTGACAGATCTTGCAATTTTTAACAATATACCTTTGCAGGCCTTTAACAGATCTCAATAAGGACACAATCTCAGGTCTACAAGCTTTACTAAACAGATGTATGAGCTTAAAATTCTCACTGCCAGTCAGGGCTTTGAGTAAATGCGGGGGGTGAGATTTTAATCTATCCTCTCATTTGACAAACTTACTCTTACTAACCACTATCACAGATGACTGGCAAATTCCTGCCCAGTAGACAGACATGGGCATTGGAAAGGCATGCTTATGAACTATTCTTCTAGGACTTCCCGGCTTTAACTTTTGAAAGGCCAACAGTAGTGACTCTAGGATCTGACACCATCTCTGCCATCCAAGCAGTGGCTTACTGCCTCTGGATGCTCCATCACTTTTGTCCCAGGAGGAGTGACTTTCCACTGGACTTGGACTCAGGGCCTGAGTGCTGTCCCTCAGCTTTCCAGCTCAAGACTAGCACCGTACCACTTTTGAGCTCCACACCACTCCGTTCCCAGCACTCTGCTGGCTGATTAGAGACAAGTCTCTCACAGGGACCTTTCTTTGCCCGGGCTGGCTTCGAACCGCAGATTCAGATCAATGAGTCTTTTAAGGGGCCACTTTACTCCAATTATAAGCAACAAGGTGGTCCACACAGAAGTAGTTTTTAAGCATGCTCTCTTACCTGGAACTTATTAAGGGTCAGTATTAGATCTTGACAAACTTGTAGGAATCACCTGTGCTTCTCTGTGGGCCTGCTGGAAACTGTTACAAAAAAAACCTACAAAGAAGCTGGAATGGCAATTAAACATTTTGGTAGCCATAATTCTCCTTTTCTCACTTTGCAATAATTATTTAGGACAATTTTACTTCCAAATTTCTTATCTAGAAATGTATTCTTGATTTCCAAAGCCTTTTTAACACTAACACAACATTTTAGCTTTTATCTGCATTGGAAAAACTGAAGCTCACAGGCAATCTGAAACCAGGTGCCACCCTTTGCTTACGGGCTGCTTGTTCCAAAAGAGCCTCTTTTTTTTTTTTTCTTCAGTCCCAGTTACTGCATGGCATGAAGACCTTTGAATTTAAACTTAGTTTTGCATCATACTGCAGTCTTGAACATGTTCACGAACTCACACATGCACAAACACATACATTTTCAAAAGATCTTCAAGCACGCAGAATAAGCATCAGCCATACATTTTCCAGTGGCAAGACATATTTTGTCAATCTTACTCCTGCAACACGCACATTTTAAGACAAAACCTTTAATATATGATTTTAGCATTCTCCAGCCTCATTTTCCAGGGCTTGTTTCTGCTTAAGAAGGCTGGGTGGGGGTCCCCCTAGAGTTCTTTTTTGCGGACATTCTCACTGATTGACTGATTGTGGGCTGTCACCTGTACATCTTTCCAGTGAGCTAAAGTCAAGTCCAGGGGAGTGGAAGGAACGTTCCCCATCATCCGTTTGTCAGTCAGGCACGGTGCAAGAAACACACAAAAATGAGCTATCTCCTTAACCTCCCTCCAGTGAGCTAGGATCAAGTCTAGGGGGCTAGATGGTGGTCCTCAAGATAGAACGTTATCCATAGCTCTGATCAGATGTTCAGTCCAAAAGGCTACAAAAAACAAAACAATTAATACAAAAGGAGGAAAACACACAGGCCTAAGAAAAGCTACGAGTTGGAGATCTCCCAAGCTGGGCCACAACCTCCTACAAGGGTGCAGAAGGAATGGACCCGAGTTGGCCCACAACCTCCTGTAAGAAGGAGTGGACCCGAGTTGGCCCACAACCTCCTGCAAGGGTGCAGAAGGAGTGGACCCGAGTTACGAGTTGGAGATCTCCCAAGTTGGCCCACAACCTCCTGCCAGTGTACAGGAGGAGTGGACCCAAGTTGGCCCACAACCTCCTGCCAGATAAGCAGAAGGAGCAGACCCAAGTACAAGGTGGGCGGGTTGAGTCTCGTTTAGGAGGCCCTCCTGGTCAGTTCCGGCCAAAAACCAAACTGACTCGCGCCCTACAAGTATAAGCAAAAGCAAAACAGACAAACAGACAAATTACAGGACAAGACAAATGAACAGCGCTGTTTTATTACCTTCGGAGTCTGGGATCTTGGGGTCTCTGGGGCTATCCCGGACGAGCCCCCAAATGTTGTGCCAAGTTGCAAGACCACCCCCAAGAAGACCACCAAGATTCAGACACTCCGAAATGCAAAAGCAAGGCAAGGGTTTATTGAACGAGCTGCCAACTCGGGCCTCGTCCTACCCACCGACACAGCGGAGGTTAGGAGGAAGCCCCGAGCTGTGATTACACAGGGCTTATAAAGGCAAAGAACAAGGTTACAACAATCAGCTGTGCAAGCAAGATTAGCACACAGGTACAAATCTGATTGGCTCAGGGTTCGATTCTAAAATGGGGTTCACGTGGTGGGGCCTGACTTCAAAGTCTGGCACCTCAATAATGCTGCCCTAAAAGGGAACTGTCTATTTTCCTGAAGCTTATTTCCTCAGACTTGTACTTCTGGCCCAGGTAATTTGCCAAATCCAGTTGCCCATCAGACTTCCAAAGAAATACTTACCCCTTTCTTTCTCATAGACCTGACTCAGAGTTTGAACCCAAAGCTTCTTCCTTTAATTTCACTATTTGTCTTGTCTTTGTCATATTTCTCAAACACATTAGAGTAAACTTGAAGATTGTGTTTTAAAATCGACATGGCTGATAGAATTTTGATTTAAACATAATATTTCCATAACTATAATAGTTGGCTAATCACCTGTATCTCTTTACTGACCTTCACTTTTACTAAGTCATGAAAATACAAGTATCTGCTTTCTGTGAAGAGATTCAGAGATCCCCATAAGCCTTCATTCCCATGGAAACCAATCAAAAACTAAAGGGAAAAGAAAGAGTATATATTGAATTTCCCTGAGACCAACAGCTTGTTTTTCATTAGACTCATGCTGATTTCTTTTAAACTCCAGGCACAAGGCCAACAAATATATTTTTTTATGGCTGATAAAAAGGAACTTCAGATCCATTTACTTTCTTTTAACCTTTTAAAAATTAATTTTGTATGTAACATCAATTCAAAAGAAAATAAGAGCATTAATTCTTGAATTATCTTCTATGTCACAGAACCATAATTGTTCATGTAGCTTCTCTTATTTTTCTCCCACTCATATTTAATGGTTAATAAAAGGCTAAGAGGAACTGGGCATTATGGTACTCAAGTAGTAGGAACAAGAGAATCAAGAGTTTGAAGAAAAAGTGAGACTCTTACCTCAAAAATAAAAACAAAGGGTTAGGGAATTGCTCAAGAAATAGAGTGCTTGCCTAGTAAGCACACAGACCTGAAATCAATCTTTAGTATGTCAAAGGAAGAAGAAAATTAATTTTTAAAAATAAAGAGTACTAGGCAATCAGAGGACTTGTTATTCCAATGGTATATATATTTCCTGGGCCTGAGCATAATATTTTCCCTATAACCTGTCAGTCATAAGACTCTTTGCATTTGCTTTGGCTAATAAGCTTTTACAAGTCCCAAATGATTATTTACAACTAACACAGGTAACCAGAATACCAAAATAAGGGGATTAAGGGAGCCAGGGAAGGGCTGGGAATGTGGTTTAGCAGTAGAGTGCTTACCTAGCATACATGAAGCCCTAGGTTCCATTCCTCAGCACCACATATACAGAAAAAAAGCCAGAAGTGGTGCTATGGCTCAAGTGGTAGAGTACTAGTCTTGAGCATCAAGAAGCCAGGGACAGTGCTCAGGCCCTGAGTTCAAGCCCCAGGACTGGCCGGAAAAGAGAGAGAGAGAGAGCCAGGATGAGTTCGGGCAGAAATGGCATGTTGTAGATTATCTATCTATCTATGTATCTATCTATGTATCTATGTATCTATCTATCTATCTATCTATCTATCTATCTATCTATCTATCTATCTATCTATCATAGCTAGGTATTGAATGAACTAAGGGCCTTGCACATACAATATGAGTCTGCATGACCTTATTTTGAATCTCTCCCCCTTTCCTCACTTCATAAGCCTCTCCAGCTTTAGTGCTTTGCTCCAACAGTCAAGAAATGTTTGCATTTGCTTTTCCCTCTGCTAGGAATACTATTCTAAAAGGGATCTGCATATTAAATTCATTCACTCTACAGTTTTTTATTTGAAAGTCTCCATGTCAGTGGACCCTTCCCTGAGTAACCTAATTCCTGTATTCATCTCAAGACCTTTGATTAATTCTGCCTTTTGTTATTTCCACAGTGTTGAGTGCTGTCCAAAATACCATATATTTTCCTTATTTATCTTACTTATTGTCTTTCACCCCACTAGAATATAATCAGTGTCCATGAACTTACGAGGTTCCCCCCCTCCCCGGCTTATTTACTATTTTTCCCCATTGCCTAGAACAAATACATGATTGATGTTCAAAAATATTTGTCAACTGAATGAGTATATTTCTAAAGTTATGACTTTATTAATTCCCCCAATAGCCCAGACTTTCTTACATATGCATATATTCTCCGGGAAAAACAGACAACGATATTCCAGTTGTCCAATATTAGAATGTTTTCTAAACAAAGACTAGCTCCCACTTGCTAGCTCTTTTTTTTTTTCTTGTAAAAACCCCATTGCCCACATCAATGACTCTTGCTTACTCTTTATATAATACTTCCTCTCTTGGGACTATGAATTTCTTCTTTCTTTCTTCCCATCCCCGTCCCCCAATTTTCTTGTTAAATAGCCACCACTGTCCATTCACAATGACTCTCTTTGGAAAGTGAGTCAGTGCAGCCTAGTGGAGAGTGGAGACCTGAGCATTTGCATCTCCCAAATGTTTGTATTGACAAATGGCAGTCATTTATTGACATTTATGTCCCTTGGTGATACTTCAATTGGCTTATCTTTGCTGGTCAAATGCCTTAATTGTTCTGGCCTTTAATTCAGTCAAAGTTGGAGCTAGAGCAGAGGGGAAAGAAAAGGAGCAAGTCTAACAGAACATCAAGCTTGAGCTGGGAGGCTGCTGGCAACGATCAGCCTGTCATAATGTTATGATTTGTTCATTTTTATACCATTTATTAGCCTTTACTTGTTGTGCCATTTGGCCTCCAGGGCAGATAAAGTGCTGTCTAATTTGGTAGGTTTGCTTCTGTCAGAGCAGCCTCGACAGGGAAGGTGTTAGCTGCAGTGACAAATAATCAATAGCTGTCGTTGTCATGAGGAACGTGAGCAGTTGGGCCTTTCATCTGGAGGATTAGAGGTCTAATTGGATTGAGAATAGGGAGGGTGGGCTGTTGGGTAACCCTGTCAGCCTTGTGAAGCTGTCAAATGTCAGCCTTATTCATGGTGAAGGGAATAAGGAACCGTGTGCTTTCAGAATTGAGGAAGAAGGCATGTGAAAGCCCTTTATACAAAGGAATAGATACTGAAGTTGACTCAGCTAACATACACTCTCTTTTTTATCTAATTAGATATTTCTTTGCATAATAAGTGTATGGAACTTCAAATGATATTTTTAAGCCTGCATAGCAACACACATGCATGCACCCAATCTATGCACACTCAGGTTGGTTCTTTTTGTCCTTGATAATGCAGAAAGGTAAACCACTTAAATGGAGATTAAAAATGAAGCCTTCTGGGATAAATTACATCAGTTCTGAATTTCACTAGAATTAACAATGATTAGCATTTCAACATTAGTATTAAAAAAGTAAAAGACACATTAAATTAAAAGATAAATGAGCTAATAAGAAAAACAGGTATTTAACAGTATTTTTCCTGTATTCATTTACATATGTGGATCTTCATGAAGCAAACTTTTTCATTACTCTTATGAGAACTAACCTTAAGAAAAAAGAATTATGCATTAGCTAAATTATTTCTTTAAAGAAATGCTCAATTTATTCTTTCTTAGCAAAATAAAACAAGGTGATAGCATTGGATTAAAATGATACCAATGGTATAATATTCAATTCAACCTTAAAAATCTATCCTTTATGCTTCTATATATTTATACTGTACATATATATATAGTGCTATCATTTGAAGTATTAATGGAGAAATTATTCAAGAAAAACGAATTACTTTGCCATTCAATCTACCGAGATGTCAATAGTACCTCTTCAAAGCCAAGTGAATGATTTAAATTCCAGAAGAATACATTAATAATGGTAACTGTTAAGCCTGTCATATAAACAAAATTCATTTTACTTATAGGTACAGTGTCTTTATGAATTAAACTCAGTATATTTCTATCATATAAAAAAGTATCATTTTTAATGTACTAGGTACTGGGAACATGCTTAGGCATGATCTATACAATATATCTTCATAAAAACCTTGACTGAATGTGAGTTGACAGAAATGCCACAAGTATGTAAATGGGCATTCCTAACTTATGGATTATATGTACAGCCTAGCTCCGTAATCCCAAGATCTTTCCCATGGTCATTCAAAGCCCACGCAACCAATTTGAATGTATTCAAAAAATACTTAAAGAATTCTAAACTAATGTACAAAGTAGATACTAGATGGCTAAACTTAGTGAATTCTTTGGTTCTTCAAACCCAGAGTTCACTAGCATTACCAATATTTCACTAAGTTTTTCCTATATCAGTGGTTACTTGAAAATTTTAATGGTTTTGCTCTCTTTGTGCTCTACAATGAAAATTAGCAAAATTCTCATGCTTAGTACTTAAAATTGTAGTTATCTCAAGTAATCATTTTTGTTTGATCTACAGGGAAAGTGAGTCTCAAGAAAACTATTCAACATTGCATAAGTCTCTTCAACTTTATGTAGTCCTTATACAACTATTTCATGTGGGGATGTTAAGAAGAATTACTCATAGGAAATGGTAGAGGCAGGTTTGATACCCTAGTAAAAGAAGTGCAAGGTTTAAATAGCTAGGTTTACTTTTGGGGTTTTGGCCAAAGCAAGTTGTCTGACTTAAAAGCAAATACATTGCTTTTGAGATTAGCTTAAAATATCTTGGTGCCTTGTAATTCCTCATAATGCATATTTTTCATTTGATAAATATTTTTACAGAAGCCACTCACTTGACTTGTGGATATAGAACTATCAAAAGGGACAATCCTGTGCTCAAAAAGTTCCTAGTTTAATGGGGAGAATAGGCAAGATAATGGGTAACTAGGAATGTAGTATTCTTGTGTTAAAGAGATCATAGGACAATGTAGGAGGAGTCCCTTAAGCTATCCTAGAATATTGTGTTCAAAAAATGGCTTCCTTCAAGAGATTATATCTATGCTAGTGGAGAAGAGAAAAAGAGGTGAGAATACAAGATATTTTCAAAGAGAGAGGAAATATGTAGTTTCGTATATATGCATTATTAAATATAAAGCTGAAAAAGGACAAATGATAGTGGACAAGTAAAGTGGGATTGGAGCATGAAGGGTCCTACATGGAGGACAATGAATGGATTTGATTGAAAACTGATTCTATTGTGCTAAAGGAAAAATATTTACTATATTTTTTTGCATTTTTATTGTTATTAAAGAGGTGATATACAGAGGGTTACAGTTACATAAGTCAGTAGTGAGTAGATTTGGGGACAATGTCACCCTTTCCCACACTCTCTTAGATTTACTCTTAATTCACCACTGTTTGATGACCAAATTCAGATACCTTTTTAAGTCCTTATACTTCTTGACTTAATTGGTATATTCAACTTTTATTAGCCTTTTCTCTTAATTTATTTCTTTTCCTTGATATGTAACAGTGGCAGAAGGTTTGAAGTGGCAGAAGAAAGTCAGAAAATCTTGACTCACAGAGTCAACATTCTATAGAGATACTTGCAAACCCAGATTTATTGCTGCACTATTCACCATAGCCAGGTAAATGGAATCAGTTTAGGTGCTAGTCAGTGGGTAAATGCATAAAGAAAATGTGGTATATGCATAGTATGTGTAAAATTCATTATACATATATATATATATGATGCAAACAGTTGACTCAACTATAAAGAAGGAAATGAATGAAATGCAGGAAAATTGAGATCCATCATGTTAAGTAAAATAAGCCAGATTCACAAAGACAAGTATGTTTTCTCTTCTATGTAAAATCTGGGACAGTGGGGAAGGAATCTAGGAGGGAGAATAAGAAAGGATGGAGAGGAGATTAGAAAAGCTCTACAGGTATGATATGATCAGGGTACATTATATTATATATGAGATTGTCAGTAAATTGCTTACATTGCATAATTTTTAATGTAAAAGAAGAGCTGTTCTCATAATACAAGCTTTCTGAGTCATTTTAGGCAGATTTTTTTAATTATAATACTCTGAGCGTCTATTGCCTAGTCTTCAGATTTGCACTCATACTTAGTTTCCCATCAGGATTAAAATAAATCAGTACACTGGAATAACTATAAAATCATAAACAACCTTCAGTTTTATTAAGGAATATGCAATCTGAAGAGCTCTGACTTATATCATAAAATGAAATGGCCCTTTTAGTGTTCACAAACATGTATTCAAAATGATTTCATGACAGTACAAGAAGTGTACCCAAGGCCTAACGTATGAAACTGTAACCGCTCTGTACATCACTTTGACAATAAATAAGAAAAAAAAAGAAATATACTCAGGTAACAATTGTGAGAATACCATTGGCAGTTTTCTTATAAATAAGAGCCTTTTGTCCTATATTACTAATCATGAACATAATACTACAGTTGTTCGTTCAGCTACCAGAATATAGGATACCATCAAATATATCTTGAATTCCACTAAAGTGCTTGCACAAAATAGATACTAAGTAAATATTGTGAGTAATGGAACGTAGGACAGTTCAGTTTAATATTCAACATCTTTGGATCATTTTGTTCTCTAGTTTTCCATTTTGCAGAAACATTTAAAATATTACTCATGCTCTAAAACTTAGAATACTAAGTTTGAATTTACTAATATAGCCTTTCACTCAGAGTAAGAAAAAATGAGAAGTTTGTTACTAGCCCATCTGCTTGGACAAGGAAAGGTCTAAGGCAGTACATCTTAGCCAGAAGATTATAAAATCTAGTAGGATGGGATATGAACTTGTATAAAGACTGTAATTGATCTCTAATTAAGGACAGCTATTGCCAGTACATTAAATTAAAAAGTATATACAAATTCAATTGATATTTATGAATCTACTGTAGGTAAAGTAGGCAAGAGTAGAAGAGCCCCAATCACCAACCAGAATAGAGTTTAAGATTTAATGGCTATTCTATCCAGTGGGAGAAATTATTAGTTCAGTTACTGAATGTATAGTGTTAGGCTGCTTGGAGTAAGATATGAGGTGACTATAACAATCAATGGGATGGATATTGGATCCTGGATTATAATAGTTGCATGTATACCCACAGCATACTTTCTTTCCCTGGAGCCAGCTAAGAACTACTAAAACTAAATAAAGTTTAATTTAATTTAGTTAGAAGGATGATGATGGTTGAAACTGACTAAATTATTTTCAAATCATCAGAATTAATACTGTGTTTCTCAACTGTGTCAGTCTTTCTGTCGCTGAAAAATAACAGAAAAACAATTTATGAACAAAAGAGATTTATTTCTGTTCATAATGTCTGAGATTTTGGTCTCTCATGGAAGAGCAGAGCAGCTCACATGCAGCCAGGAAGCAGAGAGAGGGAATGCCAGTGCTTTGGGCATTCTCCTCTTCCCCCTTTTATTCCGTCTGAGGCCTCCAGCCTATGGCATGGTGCCTGTCATGTTGAATGCAGGAATTCACCCGTTAGTTTCTGGAAATGCTCTCAAAGATACACCCAGAGGTATGCCTTCTTAATCTCCCATGTGGTTCTCCAGGCAATCAAGTTGACAATCAAGATTAACCTTTGAATCAACTATCTAAAGAGCTTTTTAAAGTATCAGTGCCTTCTGATAATAGTGTAGTCATTGATATTGGACCAACTCTCCAGCAGAAAACAGTTATAAAACATAGTAAACATAATGTAAAAACAATTTCTTAGAGCAACTAAAGAATAACCAAAAGCAAGCAGAAATAGAGAAATCCACTCTTGGGGTATAAGGGCAGCATTGAGCTCATTTCTATTTGTGTGGGGCTTACAGAAATGTTCCAGAGGGATGAAAATTGAATAAAAGTCTATACTCTTCTTGTTGCGAGGACAAGGGAAGAAATGGCTTCAAGTTAAAGAACTATTCCAGAGAAGAGAAAAGGAAAGCTCCCAACTCTACATATAAAGTGCCAAAAATCTCTGATTGACTTCTAAAGATATGTGCATGCTTCAGCAGCCAAACTAAGGTTAAAATAACTCATCAGAGATTTTAATTGCTGCCTGCCTATGCAGAAGAAACAAGAGCTTGAGTTCAGCCAAGTCATCTGTCAGCTAAAACAAAAATTTGATACTCTTCAATGTAACATAACAGAGTCCAGAGCTTCTACAACATATTTAACATCTAAGATATTCTCAAAAATTAGTAGATTTGCAGAGACACAGGAAATTATAATAAAACACTCAACGTTACATTAGAACTATGAACAAACCTATAATGCCCGCATCCCCAAATGGAGCATTACCTTTATTATTCTGGCCAGCAAACTAATCTATCCTCTCACCAGAAAAGGGCTACTATGTCCATCTTCCAAATCCACTTGTTATGCAGATGTACCTTAAAAAGACAGTTCATATTACTACATGTGTAAGAACAACATGGAAAATTGCCTGCAAACTAGAATAAGAACAAAGCACATTTACCATAGGTCAAGCCTTTAGAGTGATGTTAGAGATCTAAGAAAAGTGTTTGTCCATCCTCCAATTCCAGTTTACACTGCTCACCATCTGCAAAGGTATAATCTGACTGATTTTAGGCATATATTTCCATAACAGGGTGTAAATATTTTATCCCACAATAAGATATAATAAAGATAAAGACATAATAAGGATAAAGACTAGACTTACCTCAAGAGTCTTGGAAAAACATTCCTTTGCACTAAACCAGAACAGCTTAGTTCACAGGGCATTAGTTGTTTGTAGTAATTCATCCATACTGAATTGGTTTGATTAGAAGAGGAAGAAACTGTTTCAGCTCCAAGGACCTGACACCCAAGGTAAAGAGAATGGATGTGTAAATGAATCAAGTATAACCTTCAAGCTAGTGTTAGTATGTTGAGTGTTGTTCGAAAGCAAGTTAGGCCTATGGTACTTGGGTTCAGAGTAGCAGGAGCAATCATCAAGGGAAGGTCTCATTAAACATTCCAGCTTCTATTATTGTTCCTTCTAGATATTAAGAAATAGTTATTACAACAACTTGTGTATTATCCTTCCTGATGCTGCTATAGAAGTACATTGAGCTTAATATTCCCTTCACAAAGATGCTTATATTGTTCCCATAGGTCATCGCTTGAAGCCTAGCTAGCACCCTCTACTTATCCTGTAACCATGTAATTTCAGTATTAATATCCTTCCTGCCTAAAATACCTAAATGACTTTTTTTTTGCCTGTACAGAACCAATGTAGTAGATGCAGGAACTACAATTTTAGTTGTGCCTGAAAGAAATGGTCAAAGGAAAGTCAGAGGAAATGGAGTAAAAAAAAATTGGAAAGCAGAAGGAGCCATAACATTTTCTATAAACATTGAGGAAGTTGGTTATAGAAGAGAATGATAGCTTAGAGTTCCTGTCATACCCATTTCTTTTTTCTTACCTAATTTGGATTTCTTCATTTCTCTTGACATCCCATTTCTTCCCTTTCCTTCTCCCTTTCCTCTCCTTTCTTTCACATATCGCTTGTCTACACCTTAAAGCTTCCAGTATCACACAGTGCTGTTCATGGATATGGCTTGCTTTGGTGGCCTTCAAAATTAAAGTTGCTCTGTTGCCACAGTTTTGTTTTTTCCATTGAATATTCTACTGTTAGGTCAGTGGAGTCATTCTTGAAGTTGGCTCAATTACTAAGCAGACTCATTCATAAATTTAGTCTCCTTGGACTAACTGGATTTATTGTGAGCTACCAGAAATCCTCCCCAGACATGCCTGACTGCACGTGGAAGCTCTGAGCTTTACAGCCCTGTTTACTGCCAGCTGGTTCTAACCAGGGCCATATCTTTTATCCATGGCAGAAGGGAGTTAAGGATGTGACAGGGAATTTGAGTTAGTGGTAGTCATGAAAGTTAAGCAGTGGGCTTGTAGAAGATGTATGCTAGGCATGTTGGAGGCATTCTCAGAGCTGGACACTGCACCTAACTTTAGATAAATGCACCTTCGATAAAATAGATTGGGGAAAAAAGAGCTTTATTCAAAACAATCTGTGCTTCCAGGACACTCTGATTTTTCTTTTCCTGGTGCATTTTCTGGTATTCATTCTCAATGTATTTCTTATTTACTACCCAGTAATGTGACTTGTTGCTAATAAATGTATTCACAAATAACTTCTTCCTTGACTTTGTGAAAGTATTTTTCTCAAGCTTATTTTCTCAAATTTGTTTTTTTTTTCAAGCAAAATGAGGTTTGGTATTCAGTAACTCTATGTCTCTTGTTATAAACAAGAAAAATTATGAAACTTGGAGGGGCCTCAAACATCATTGAGCATTTCTCAAAGCTTTTTTGTTAAAATGGTATCCCCATGAAATGCTGTGTGAAAGATGGCTCCATGTTCATAGAATTTTGGAGGATTGTTGGACATTTACAGTAAATTTGAGCATTGGAGGCTGTAAAAATCATATACTAGAAACACTGGCTTATTTTTCTTAATCCATGATTTCTCATAAGCCTTTGACGCAAATAATTTTTAAGCATAAATAATATATAAGGAATTTTTGGGTAGTAAAACACTTTGGGAAGTACTAGTTTTTATAAATTAACTGAACACCCACATGTTATAATTGATGTAATTGAGGCACATAAATTGTGTTGTTCATCATATATAAAAGCAATGCTATATACTAAGTAGATGCTCAATAATTGTTTGGAAGATTGAATGACATATCCATATGTAGATAACTATGAGAGCCAGAATACTTTTATCTGTAGCATTTAATGACAGTACAGTTACATTTATATTCACCATTGCATAAACTGATGACAAAAGACTGTATTGTTGCTATTAAAAAGGTGTCACATGCTGGCTAAATATGGCATACAAAAACTTGGGAAAGTTTATGGAAGTCTTAAATTGTTTTAGCCTAGAATTGTCTTGTCTCTTTAAACTATAAGATTGTCAAATGTTGGTCCCTTGATATTGTTGAGACCACTCTGGGTTTGGAAACAAAACATTCAACTCTTTCTAAAGGCATCCAAAAGTGGAATTTTCTGATAGTATTTCTATTCCCATAATTCTCACAAAATTCTTCAACTCATTTTGGTCTAGGAAGTAATGGATCTTCTGTAAAGAAGTGCTAATACCAAGGCAATCACACACAGACACACACACACACACATACACACACCCCAGATTTTCCCACTTCTCATTAGATTTTTTTTTTTATTTCTTAATGTGCTTGGTATTTTTTCCATAAATTATTGTGCTGTATATGAGAAACATCTTGGTATTTTAAAAGACTCCATTTTGACATTGTATTCTTTGGTCATTGTTAAAGTCATATTTCAGCATCACTTAAAAATGGCAGGATGAAATTCCTGAGTTGAACGTGACCTTTCCAATTGACAAAGAGCTTAAATTAGATAGTTTTTGCCACTGTCTTACAACAGGTATCATTTCTCAGGAATGATACTATTTGTTGAGAAAGAAAAGGTGACAATAGGAAAGGGTTGTGGGCTCAGAAATTGTCTCATATCTTTTGTTTGTCTTCCAAAGCCTGTGCATAGTTTTTACTGCTGGAAATAAATACACATTGTGATTCGCATTTGGGGGTTCACATTAGTATCAAAAGTTTTTATGGCCAAACAACTGCTGGTTGCTTGATATAACCCAGAATTTGTGCCGTGTTTTCTCAACTGCCTTTGTAAACACCGTAGCCTTAATAGATCATTTTGAAAGAAGCTACCATCCTGCTACATCCATTGGTAGCCTTCTTTCAGGTTTCTGACATATCCTTAATCTGATGCTCAGACTTGTCATTTGGATCAATAGCAAACCAGATAAGATGTCTTCTACTTGCAAGGCTATGGCTATAAAAGGTATTTGAAAAATAAATTCACTTTTTATGTCCATGCCACAAACCTGGGGAGTACTAATTTGTCATTTGTCTCTCCATCTGTCTGTAAACAGTCAGTTAAATTGGTTATTGATGAGAATAAGGTGAATTATACTTGAAGCAAGAGTAATATAGAAATCAACTTCATAATAAATAGCTTAGACTCCTGCAAAATGGTGACATCAATTGGCTGTTACTCTTAACTGTAATTTCTATTTTAAAGTAATGAATATCTAGTTTTATATTGTTTTCTATTCAAATCATCATCAACAAGTAATTATAAAGTATTCTTTACAAATTGCTTATATATAATATTTAACCTTCTTTTAACGCTAGAACACTGTATAATTTATTCACTTGAAAAATATTTATTTTGTGCTTGTTATATATGAGACACCCTGCCGGGCACTATGGATTCTGTATTTTTTAAAACATTATGGTAGGGCTGGGGATATAGCCTAGTGGCAAGAGTGCCTGCCTCGGATACACGAGGCCCTAGGTTCGATTCCCCAGCACCACATATACAGAAAACGGCCAGAAGCGGCGCTGTGGCTCAAGTGGCAGAGTGCTAGCCTTGAGCGGGAAGAAGCCAGGGACAGTGCTCAGACCCTGAGTCCAAGGCCCAGGACTGGCCAAAAAAAAAAAAAAAAGAAAAAAGAAACATTATGGTAATAGATGTTGGTAAAATTGTGGCATTTTCAAGTTAAAAAGAAACCTAGAAATCATCTACTCCAAACTTTCATTTTATAGCAAGGTAAATTGCAGTCTGTAAATAAGTCATGGTCATACAGCTATTTAGTGTTTTTTTTTCTCCTGATCTAAATACAAACCTGATTGTCTTTTTAAAGCAAATCCATAGTTTTATCTTTTTGAATTTATATTTCCTTGTCTGCGAAGGGAAAAAACAATGTGACTTTTTACTAATTATTCATAAGTATTTGAAACTGAAATGGAATTGGGGATAAGAAACAACTCCTGTCAATGGATATGAGAAAGTTTAGCAGAATAGAAACAGTGGTTCCTCAGGCTTATGAGCCTCAGGCTGACTACGGTTTCCTTTTTGTACTGTTCTTTATGCTTGAAACTCCTTTAAAATGAGCATGCTATTTTATGGCAAAAATGAAAAGTTGTTTCTCTTTTTCTCCTAACTTTATATTTTGATGTAGTTCCGGCTTTAAAGAAAACTTTCAAACAAGTGCTAAGAAATTTGTTGTGACCTTCATTCAAATTCCCCTGGTGTGCGTATCTTTTACCTCCTGTGCTTTCTCCTTGCTCAGTGTTGGTGGGTGTGTAGACATTGTCTTCTAAACCACATGGAGTCCATTATAAGTGTGTACTCTTATGTCCCAAATCTTCAGTGCACATTTCATGATAACAGAACATAATAAAGTTTTATTCTAATCACATCATCCTCATCGCCACACAAAATACCCTTCCACATTCAACTGTTTTGCAGTGGTTTAATTGTATAAAGCTTTTTAAAGATGTAGCTCAGGCAGTTTTCTCTAAGAACCTTTACTGGTCCCTCAAAAATGGAATAGGTATCCCTCTTCAGAGTTCCTCTTATTAGTCTTTTTTTTTTTTTTTTGTCCGTCTTGAGTCTTGAACTTGGGGCCAGGGCACTGTCCCTGAGCTCTTTTGCTCAAGGCTAATGTCACCACTGTGGCACTTCTGGTTTTCTGGTGGTTCACTGGACATAAGAGACTCATGGACTTTTCTGCCCAAGCTGGCTTTGAACTGCAATCCTCATATCTCAGCTTCCTGGATAGCTAGAATTACACATGTGAGCCACCAGTGCCCAGCTTACTATTTGTCTTTACATCTGTCATGGGACTAAACACTTTGTATTACAGTAGTGAGTAACATTCGTCTATGGCTTACTATATACCATGGATGAACTGAGGGATAGTGTGGGAATTAAGCCAATATAAAAGTTTGATATCTGTGACTTAATTATGTTGACTTCAGAGCATTGGTATAGAAAAGGTTTATGAGGACAAATTGATCAGAAGGGTGAAAGTAAAACTCAAAACTGTCTTTATGTAGTATTTTTTAATTCAGAAAGTATTGATTATCCATATCAAAGGATATGAACAATATCTTGAGAACAAGATAGAGACTTGGTGACTCCAGATCAAGAACCTATTCAATTTCCATCTCCTTCGTGGAGTTATCTTTCCTGATCTAGCTCTCTTTTCTCCCTATAAGGGACATTCTCAATTCTATCCATACCCTTTTGTACATTATCTTTTTGTTGCTTATACTGTATTGTGTTGTAGGTGAGTGTTAGGAAAAGGTAAGAGACAGATTTTATCCTATGTATCATATTTAATAGGACTCACAGAAGGATAAATAACTCTTGCAAGTATTTATTGTTCATTGCTTAAAAGCTATTTCTATTTGATCTCCTTGTTGCTTCTATTGGTAGCAATGGGCAATCGGCATCACGGTTCAAAGCCAGCCCAGGCAAAAAAATCCCTATGAGACCCTCATCTCTAAATAACCAGCAAAATGCTGGGAGTGGTGCTGTGGCTCAAAAGTGATCGAGTGCTAGCCTTGAGCAGAAGTGCTCAGGTACAGTGCCCAGGCCTTGAATTCAAACCTCATGACTGACAAAAGAGATGCCAACTGGGACAAGCCACCCAGCAAGCACCTAGATCCCAGGGATCCTCTGTCCATCCAGAGGCAAGTCCTTCAGTGAGTAGCTGGACTGGAAACAGACTAGTTGTCAAAGTGTAGACTCCTAGGCAAGCAGCACCAGCATCTCCTAGAGAGTTAGTCGAAATGCAAATTGTGGGCCTCTCACCAGATCCAATGAATAAGAACTGAGGGAGAACCTCAGCAGTCTGCTTATTCAAGCCCTCCAAATGATCCTGATGGATATTAGGATTTTAGAACACACACAAAAAATGTGTCCCTAATAAAATATTAGTGATAAGAAACACAATACATTTTATAATTGTCTCAAGTGATTATACCAAGAAAAAGCACTACCCTACAGAAGAGAGGGAAGCTCACAATCATGGTAGAATTATCCTTCTGAAAATAAGTATCACAGAATTTTATAACTATCAATATTTAAATTTGTTAACTTCCTATATATGAAATGCTGCTGTCTACCAAGGAGACTAATTTTCACTTTAAAAAATCTTTCAAAAATAGTCTATATTCATCCAGAAACATTTAGCACTGAATAAGGAAGCCTCTGAATCAACAATATCTTTCTATAGTTTTGTCTCATAGAGAAAAGCCTGTCTTTCTATGTCTTCCTTTTTTCTTTTGACAGTAACATTTTCTCTTTCCCTGTGGTATTTGACTACATGCCACTTGATAGCTCTGTCTATCCCTATGGAAACCAACTTAGTAGATGGAGCCAAGGCCTGGAGGAGGCACTGGGGAGAAATATTAGGAGAGTTCAGCCACAGAGCAACTAAAGATGTTGCCTTTCCTTCAGTCAAATCCTCTTTGAGAGCCAGAATCTGTTTCAAGCCAGAGAGATGTTCTTGGCTGATGTATTGTCTAGCTACTCTGCCAGATGGATGAGCATCTTAAACTTGGAAAATAGCAAATAAAGCCCCTATTTTGTCCTTGAAGAATCACCATTCTTAGCCTTAGCTTAGAGGATTGTCAGGTAACTTTTAAAAATGCTTTCAAAGATTTGCTTAAGGTGGAAGGTCAGTGATGTGATTACCATCATAAACAATTAGAAATTTTAGCTATAAAATGCAGTGTTTAAGCTTGCCTATCAGATTAAGGAAGGAAAGAAAATGTCTGTCACTGGGAAAAGCAATGCAGATTTAATTTCCTACCCAAAGCTCAGTGAGATATTATCTCTAAATAATTTGATTGTTGCAACTATTTGCTTTCCTATAAAAATTCACTTTAAAAACTAAGAAACCAGAGTAACAAGCAGACACTTAAATTAACTAATACAGGAAAGTTGGAAGCAGAGATGTGGCTCAAGCATAAGAGCTCAAGCTAAACAAGAGGATGAATCCCTGAGTTCAAGCCTTATGCACATGCGTGTGTACCCATTCCCCTACACACAACCAGAAAAATCATCTTAGAAGTATTTATATTCTACATTTTACATGTCAATGATATGATGTAAGAAAAAGAATAATCCTAGATTTACTGCAGACATAAATGTGTGCATATATATATAATTTTTATGTTCAAGAAGGATATGGGGCTGGGGATATAGCCTAGTGGCAAGAGTGCCTGCCTCGGATACACGAGGCCCTAGGTTCGATTCCCCAGCACCACATATACAGAAAACGGCCAGAAGCGGCGCTGTGGCTCAAGTGGCAGAGTGCTAGCCTTGAGCGGGAAGAAGCCAGGGACAGTGCTCAGGCCCTGAGTCCAAGGCCCAGGACTGGCCAAAAAAAAAAAAAAAAAAAAAAGAAGGATATGGGCTGGGAATGTGCATAGAATGCTTCCCTAGCATACAGAAAGCCCTAGGTTTGATTCCTCAGCACCGTATACATAGAAAAAGCCAGAAGTGGCAATGTGGCTCAACAGGTAGAGTGCTAGCCTTGAGCAAAAAGAAGCTAGGGGCATTGCTCAGGCCCTGAGTCCCAAGCCCCAGGACTAGCGCAAAAAAAAAAGAAAGAAAGAAAGAAAGAAAAGATATAGAGATTCATGTTTCCAGTTTATGTAGTTTTATTTTTTAACTTATTACTATATTTACAGAAAACAATTGAGGCAACTATTAAAACAAATAAGTCTACCAATGCCTAACGTATGAAACTGTAACCTCTCTGTACATCAGTTTGATAATGAAAATTTGAAAAAATAAAAAAATAAAAATAAAACAAATAAGTCTATATCTATACCCCTCTCCTCCAGTCTTTAGACCTATGTATCTGCTGTGTGTGTGTGTGTGTATGTGTGTGTGTGTGTCTGTGTCTGTGTCTGTATGTGTCTGTGTCTGTGTACTGGAGGTTGAACTTAAGGACTAGGTGCTATCACTTAACTCTTTTGCTCTACACTGACACTCCACCATTTGACCCACAACTCTATTTTTAGCTCTTTGGTGACTAATTGAAGACAAGAGTCTCATGGACTTTTCCTGCCTGGGCTTGCATCAAACCACAATCCTCAGACCTTAACTGAGTAGCTAGGATTACAGACATGAGCTACAGGCACCCAGCTGTATATCCTCTTTATTTCTCCTTATGTTTATATAGATGATCCCCTTCAAAAGGATCTCAATTTGAGACCATTTGAGAAGAAATGTCAATGAAACTCCATCTCAGTCAATAAGCTGGGCATAGTGGTGCAGGTGCTTGATCTCAGGTATTCAGGAGGCCATAGGTAAGAAGCTCATGGTCTGAGGCTGCCCTAGGCAAAAACACTGGACCTACTTGAAAAATAACTAAAGGAGAAAAAGGCCAGGGCCGGAAGAGAGTTATAATTCAAGCGGAAGAAGGTTGACCCAGCAAGCACTCCACACTCCAGTATTAACAAATAAAAACTTAAAGCATACTAATTAACTGAAATTAATCAGTTAACTAAAAGTTAATTGGCTAATTTTTAAAATTCTAAAATTGCTTTGTTTTTGTCAGTTGTGGGCTTGAATTTAGGGTCTGGGTGCTGTCCCTGAGCTCTTCAACTCAAGGCTAGTACTTCACCACTTTGATCCACAACACCATTTCTGGTTTTCTGATGGTTAATTGGTGATGAAAGACTCACAGACTTTCTTTTCTTTCTTTTCTTTTCTTTTTTTTTTTTTTTTGCCAGTCCTGGGCCTTGGACTCAGGGCCTGAGCACTGTCCCTGGCTTCATTTTGCTCAAGGCTAGCACTCTGCCACTTGAGCCACAGCGCCACTTCTGGCCGTTTTCTATATATGTGGTGCTGGGGAATCGAACCCAGGGCTTCATGTATGCGAGGCAAGCACTTTTGCCACTAGGCCATATTCCCAGCCCCTCACAGACTTTCCTGCCTGGGTTGGCTTTGAACCATGATCCTCAGATCTCACCTTCCTGAGTAGCTAGGATTATAGGTATAAGTCACAGTACCTGGCTAAATCTTTATTCTTAACCCTAGTTTTCCTTCCATGTGTTCAGTTGTTGACATCAATCTCTATCTTTTACCTTTTTTTCAGGAATATTCTTATATATTTCACTGATCTATCTCTTGTTGGCAATATTTCTTTTCCTTTCTTGCTTGCTTTGTTTTCTTGCAGTACAGGGGTTTGAACTCAAAGTCTCAGACTCTCTAAGTATTCTATTACTTGAGCCATTCCATCATTCTTTTTACTTTGGTTATTTTTGAGTTAGAGTATTATATTTTGCTCAGATTGGCCTGGACTGTCGTCATCCTATTTGCATCTTCTACTGTGGCTAGGACCACAGTACCATGCCACCACACCCAACTTTTTCTGTTGAGGTGGTCTTTCGTCTTTTTGCCAGGGCTGCCTTTGAACCATGATTCCCTTGAGTAGGGAGAATTATAGGTGTGAGTCACTATGTCCTGTCAAGATTTCTCATCTTACCCACTGTTAACTCTGTACCTGTTCTCCTTACCTAAAGATCTGCTCTCCACAAATCACTGCTGCTTCAACTTCCAGAGTATTTTCTAAAAATACAAATCCATTCATGTCATTTTCTGAAGTTTTGCATTGTTCCCTACCTTAGACCACTTCGGCTGGTATAACAAAAATACCATAAACTAGGTGGCTTGAATTAACAAGCTTTTTTTTTCTCAGTCTGGAGGCACTGCAGATTGTGTATCTAACTAGGACCTGCTTCCTAATTAACAGATGGCTGTCTTCTGGCTGTCCTCCTTTAGAAGAAAGGAGCAAGAGAGCTATCTGAGGTCTCCTAAGAGTTCATGAGAATGGCTCCCTGAATGGAAACTCAAAAGGCCCTACTTAACACATTGTTAGAATTTCAGCATATGAATTTGACAGAATGCATTTAGTCTGTAGCCTTCTTCTTTATATGATACATTTTAGAGACCTTATCGTCCAACATCAGACTGCTCATTTCTCTTGCTCCTGCCTGCTTACTTAATTACACTGAAATAGTATGTTCCATATTACAATAATATAGAATTACTTTAGGGTCTAGGGTTTGATTCTACCCATATATATATATATATATATATATATATATATATATATATATATATATGTCAGAGGTTAGACAGCTACTATTGTACTATTGTATGGATACTGGAAATAGACACAAAATTCCAGGATCAGAGACAAAGGAGTCTCTTGGTTTTGACACAACAAGAAAGCACTAGAACCTATGTGTTTGCATCAACTTCCTTTTCACCAAAAAACCTTAGAGAGTTGTAAGACCCAGGTGGGTGCTTCACACAGTAGGTTTCCAGTAAAACCTAGAAAAAAAGCACTAAACTTTAAGAATCTCCCATTTTTGTATTAAGCAGTACCTAAGTCTAGAGGAAGAATGACTTCATCCATCTAGTAGTTTCAGATACGTGTCTGAGAGGTTAAAGGGTGGAAGAGTGGTCTAGATAACAAGAGGTCAACTCTTGAATTCTGGATATACCCAATAAAAACATGAGGCCCATTGTAGATTGCCTCACTCAACAGCCTGACTAATTGTATCATTCCATTAGCTACTCCAGTCAGTCTGATCAACAGAGGCCAGGACCAGATCACGTTGATTAGTTTCACACAGTTCTTAATTAACAACACTCCCGATGGCAATGTATGAAAATGTCTTGCAATATTAACTTCAGCATTATCCCCCAGTGCCCTAGATTATGTCAAGTGTGAATAGTACCAGAGTAGACTGTAAGTTTAACTTCAAATAGCCAGCATATAATCTAAGCACAGTCTATTTTCTATCATGATCCATGAATAGAAATTTTCTTGGTCGTCTTTGGTGTTAAAGCCTCCAAACCCAATGCAGGAACAGGGCCCTCTTTCTTTCACATACAAACATATTACTTTAAAAGGCACAAGTCAGTTTACCTTAGTATTTGATAACCATGATTTCCATTACATTGATTTGGATAAGCCTTAAGACAGTATCAGTAATTAATTTCAGCTTTAGTTGGCTATTATGTGTTATTATACAAGGCTATTCATACATCTAAAGAACATGAAGATTTATAGCCATGAGATTAAAATAAAATCAGTGCATATATGTCTGCATGTACTGGTGGGTACATTACATGATGAGGAGCTACAATTGTTGGCATCAAGCATGACAAAAGAATCTTAACTACCAATGGCCATAAGAAGTTTTCCATTTGGAATCCATGGGGTAGAAGTGATGAATAAGAAACAGGTCAGACAGACATCTTGCCTTAGATGCTGTTTGATGAAGGTGATGATCCATCTTTGTTTTTCCAGAATGCCGTACCAGATCCAGAGAATAGAGTACGAATTATCCTCCCTTCCCCTGTGTCTCACAAAGTCTAACCTATGCCCTCCCCAGGTGCTAGAGTTTTACTTTCCCCCTTTGGTTATAAAAATATTGTGTCTCATCCAAGAAATTATAACTTCACTTCAGCTTCAACCATAGTCTCTTTGTAGCCATACTTTTCATCTGGAAGGCTACGTGGGTATAGGACAATTTATGGAGACTTGGTATATCTCCACATGAGGCCCACTATTGGAGGTCTGAATGATCAAGGTAAGTCAATCAAGTGACTATTGGGATATTTATGGTCTAGAATCTGATATTGTTTTTAGGGACACGAAAGACAAATTTTTAAACTAGGTGTAATTCCCCCATCACTTTTGTCCTGATTATGACCCAGGAGATTACAAGGAACCCTTTCTAGAGATGAGATGGACACATTCAGTAACCACACTACCTCCCTCAAGAGTTTAGGCCAAGAAGAGATAACAAATTCAGAGCTCGAAATATTTTTGAGTTAATTTTTAAGTAGTCTGTTCCATAGACTGTCAATAGATTCAGATACTTAAAGATGGCAGGGAACAGGGAATGTCCATCAAAATACCTTAACTATTGGTCTGTTGTTAGGTAGTCTTTGTGATTAAAAAAAAAAAATCACACCACAGTCAGACTATAGATGGTCCTGAAACCCAAAAACATGAAACAGTTTCTTTTTGAGGCCCTTGGTGATATGGCTATAGGAGGATAATCGGACTGTCACCACAACATTGTGGTCTGAAAAGAGTCAACAGTGGTAAGACACAAGGCTAGCCTAGGAGGATGTAAGAAAAGGTTCTTGCTGGGAACAAGCAGAAATAAAACTCTTTGTAGTGTGGACTCTTTCTCCAGAAGAAAAAGACATCCTTGTGGCAAGAGACATAAGATATGTGTAATGTCTAGGCCCTGAGTTCAAGCTCCAAGACTGGCAAAAAAGAAGAAGGAGGAGAAGGAGAAGACATATGCAGTGACATATTTTTGCATCAAAAACCTACTTTTTACTCAGTCTACAATGATGGATTTATTGTCATATCTAATGCAAAGATGGAGACAGATGGCAAAAGGCCAATGACCTGGGTGAAGCACATCTTTTCATCAGTGAACTGGCCCTTACAGTGGGCATCTGCACTCATGATCCAGACTATCTGATTGGGAGCCACAATTTGTTTGTCTAGTGCATGGTTCCAGAGTGTTGTCTCTAGTCTTTTAAGTGACAGGCCTGATGATGACAGCATTGACAACAGCCCAGGAACTCATACAGGTATGCTTGTGAGGAGTATTGCCTAAAGTGAGGTCAGCCCAGTGAACTGAGTGACCCTTCCACCATCAATCTTCCAGTTACCACTGAGGCTAGACACTCACTGCCTCTCTCAGTGGACATAAGATTTACATTAGAGCACAAACATCAGCAAAGCAAGATGAGGGATTTCGAGAAAACTGTATCAGGGCAACATTAAAGATTTACAGCACAGGAGGCTCTATGCTGTTTGTATTAAACAGCCATGTGTGTTCATTCACTTATTTTTTAGTCATTTTTGAGCAGCCACTCACTTCGATCTCAACTAAATGAACTTCTAGTTTTGTTTTCATTCTGCCCAAAGTTAGATAGTGAGGTCCCATTTCCCACTACCATTCATTCATCTCTGCTTGGGAATTCCTTGGCTTAGCAACCACCACCGTGTTGCCCTTAGCTTGCCACCCTATTACCATGCTAACATCCCTTTTTCTGCCTGCCCACAGGAAAGTGAACAAAGACCAAAGCCCTACTTGGAAAGCTTGCTTTAATCCTTCCTCTGTCCATTTTGGCTCATTAACAGATAAGCTAATGGAGTCACTTATGGTCCCAAGCCTTGGCTACCACTTGGGCCTGAGCTCAGGAAGTCTTCTCACCCCTGAATCTGAGGATGCCTCAGGATGATCTGTAGGGCCTTTTCCTTACTCATTAAGAAATGTCAGCATTTCATCCTCCTTCACTGTCTTGTCAGTTCTAAGATTTAATCTTACCCTCTTTACAGGCTAACAGTTAGCTGCAGATGCTGGCAATGAACACAAGACTTTTATCAGAGACAAAATACCTCATGATTGATGGCATAGCAAGTAGCCTAACACCTGTGCATTTGCATCAGTTTCCCTTATCTCTAAGTAGTCTGGAAGCAATACAGAGGACCAGATAGACATACCACACAGTGGGTTTGCATGATATCTGAGGTATGTTGAATCTATAGTTTCCAATAATTACTAAGCAAACCTGTACTTTGTCCTCATTTCTCAAGACTGCTTACTGAAAACTCATCTCTGAGAAATGACTTCAGTTAAGAGGAGTCCAAGCCTCTGTATCGTTAGCATACCCAGTGAGTACATGTAGAAGCACTTGTTTCTTCTCCCAAACTATTGTGTTACTTCTAATACTTATTTGTGTCTGCTACCGTGGTAGAAAAGTTTCACTGATTACTGGTAATTGTGACCTATATACTTCCTAGGGATAGTGATTCTTTTAAAAAATTAATATAGTAAATGCCTTGCAAGTTTATAAATATATAATTATATAGATAACATTAATAACAAATCATTTTCTCATTATTTTCATTTGAATTTTAAATAATGTATTTTTGGTATATAATGTGGTTAGCATTTAGCATTATATTTGGCAGAATGTCTTCTTTACATTTATATTTGCTATTATAAGTAGTTACAATATTTCTGGGACAGAATTATATACAAGCCTATAAATGAACCAAAAATACAGTGATCATTTTTAAGTGAATAACTGTGTTCTCCTCAAGTACAAAGGAGACTATAAAGGGTGAAAACACAGAGAAAACATGAATGCAAAGAGTTTAATGGGGAGACAAACAGAACTCAAAGTATTATTTCAGCAAAACATCTGGAAAGGGGTTGTTATATAAACAGGGGGAGCCAAGTTTTAGACATGAGTGTCTGTTAAAGAAATTGTTTCAGCTTAAGAGAAGACAGATCTCAAAGGCTTCTAGTGTCCAGCCATTAAAAAGTATGATAACCAATTGAGGAGTAAGTGTAGAGGTAACGATGCAGAGTGCATTGAAGGTCAGCTGTCAGTTATTTAGATGTTAGTTAAAGACACTTACTAGAAAGAAACAAGTCTTGAAGAATATACAGCTTCACCTGGCTCCAGAAAAGACCCCTTTATTTCCAGTGAGTGAGTGAAGTATGGTGGTGTTTTCACTAAAGAAAACACTTGGAAGTTTTATATGTTTTTAACCTTAATACCAAGCTATACCTTCAGAAAAAGCTGTTTTGAGAGGTAGCAAGAGTTTTCAACTTTTTTGCAAATTACAAGTCTCAAGCAGCTACCTCTCCCCTTCCCACCTAAGTGACAGTGACTGTGGAAGTCCAGTCACTAGAGACAAGGCTCCAGGAGGTAGTAGGGGCTGAATTTAAGCAAACAGCAGGCTAGACACACACAAAAAAATTAAAACAGGGCTGGGGATATAGCCTAGTGGCAAGAGCACTTGCCTCGTATACATGAAGCCCTGGGTTCAATTCCCCAGCACCACGTATACAGAAAATGGCCAGAAGTGGCGCTGTGGCTCAAGTGGCAGAGTGCTAGCCTTGAGCAAAAAGAAGCCAGGGACAGTGCTCAGGCCCTGAGTCCAAGGCCCAGGACTGGCCAAAAAAAAAAAATTAAAACAAAGAAACGAAAATCTCACTAAAGTCCACTTGTAGACTCTTTAAGTTCACTTAAGAATGGAACCGTATCATCTGCAAATAGAAATTGTTTAACGTCAACTTTCCCTTTTGAATTCCTTTTATTTCTTTCTCTTACCTATTGTTCTGGCTAGGAATTTGAATACTTTATTCAATCAGAGAGAAGAGAGTGGACACCCTTAACTCATTCATTCCTGATTTTAGAGGAAATAGTTTCAGTTATTCTCCATTTAATACAATAATGACTTGGTTGTATCTCGTCTTTATTTTATTGAGGTATGTTCCTTCTATTTCTAGTTTCTCCTTAGCTTTTATTATGAAAGGATGTTGAATTTTGTTAGAAGCTTTCTCTGTATCTTTGAGATGATCATGTGGGTTGTTTTTTTTGTGGTTGTTTTTTACTTTGTTTATATATTATATTACATTAATTGACTTATACACATTTTACCATCCTTAAATCCTTGGAATAAAAATGGCTTTATCATGATTGGTGGCTTGTTTAAAATATGTTTCTAGATTTGGTTTACAAGGGGTTTTTTTTGAGAGTTTTTTCATCCATGTTCATCAAGAAAATTGGTATATAACTTTCTTTTTTGTTCTACCCTTACTTGGTTTTGCAAAAGCAAATACTGGCTTTATAGGATAAATTGGATAGTATTCTTTACATTTTTATTTTTGGAGTAGTTTGAAGACTATTTATGTTCTTTGGCTGTCTGATAGAATTCAGCAGTGAATCTGTCCAGTCTTGAGCTTTTCTTTGTTGGGAGATGCTTAATTACTGATTCAATCTCATTACCTGGTATAGATCTGTTTAAGTTGTTTATATCCTCTTGGTTCAATTTTGGTGTGTCATACATGCCAAGGAATCCATTTCTTCTTAATTTTCCGGTTTGTTGGAGTACAAATTTTCAACATATTCTCTGAATTCTGAATTTATTTGTATCTGTTGTAATATCTCCCTCTTCATCTTTTAATTTGGGTCTCCTCCCTTATTCTTTTGGTTAGTTTCACTCAAGGTTGGCTGATCTTATTTATCTGTGTGAAAAACCAACTGTTTCGTCTATTTATTGATCTTAGTCTCCATTTCAGTAACTTCTGCCATAATTTTTATTATTTCTTTGGGGTTCTGTTTTGTTCTGTCTTGTTTTGGTGTTTTTGTTTTGCCAGTCCTGGGGCTTGAACTAGGGGCCTGGGCACTGTCCCTGAGCTTCTTTTGCTGAAGGCTAGCACTCTACCACTTGAGCCACAACACTACTTCTGACTGGTTTTGTGGTACTGAGGAATTGAACCTAGGGCTTCATGCATGCTAGGCATGCAGTCTACCACTAACCCATATTCCCAGTCCAAGCTATTGATTTTTGTATATAAATTTTATGTGCTGTCATGTTGTCCAAAGTGTTTATCAGATCTAGTAATTTTTAAGTGGACTCTTTAAAGGAAAGGTTCAATTTCTCAGTACCACATAAAGAGAAAAGGCCCGAAGTAGCAATGTGGCTCAAGTGGTAGAGTGCTAGCCTTAAGCAAAAAGAAGCTCAGGGACAGTACCCAGGCCCTGAGTTGAAGCCCTAGGACCAACCAGCAAAAAACAAAAAAACCATCAGTAGCTTTTCTACACCAAAAATGAACAGACTGGGCAAAAAATCAGGACAGCAAATACCATAAACAATAATCTCAAAAAAAAAAACACCTTGGAGTTAATTAAAGACGTGAAAGATCTCTACAGTGAAAACTATAAATCACTGAAGGAAGAAATCAAAGAAGACAGCCACAGGTGGAAAGATCCTCCTATTCCCATAGATCAGCAGAATCAATATTGTGAAAATGGCTATCAAAAGCAGTCTACATATTCAATACAAACCTCATTAAAATTACAATGACATTCTTTACCAAGATAGAAAAATGAATCCTAAAATTCATGTCACAGCACAAAATACTTTGAATATTAAAGCAATCCTAACCAAGAACAAAACAAACAATGCTGGGAGAAGTATCAAATAAATATATGACTTCAAACTATACTGCTGAGCGTGACAAAAGACAACATGGTATTGGCACAAAAACATACATGAAAACTAATAGAACAGAAGACTGATAAATAACTCTAGCAGTTATAGCCTGATGAGTTTTGACAGAGACACAAAAAAATGCATTGAGAAAAGATAGTGTCTTCAATAGATGGTGCTAGGAAAACTGGGTATCTACATATAGAGGATTGTTTCTCATTCTGTGCTAATATCCATTCAAAGTGCATCAGATATCTTAATCTAAGACCTGAAACTTTGAAACTACTAGGGAAAACACTGGAACATATAGATAAAGACAATAACGTCCTGCAGAGAGCTGTAATAACTCAGCAAACAAAAGCAAGGATTGACAAGTAGGATTTCTTCAAAGTAAAAAACAAAACTTCTGTACAACAAAGGAAATAGGTAGTGGAATGAAAAGGCTCCATAAAGGAAGAAAATCTTTACCAGCTATACCTCTGACAAGGAATTAATATATGTGGACAATATAAAATATTTTCATATATATATGAGAAAATGCTCAATATTCCCAACCATGAAGGAATTGAGATCAAAATGACACTGAGATTTATCTCACTCCAGTAAGAATGGCCATCAAGAATATAAAAAACAACAACTGCTGGCAAGGACATAGGGCAAAAAAGAACCCATATACATGGTTGGCAAGAATATAAGTTAGTGCAACCACTTTGGAAAACAAGGTGGAGATTCCTTGAAAATAGAACTATATATAATATGGTCTAGCAATACTACTCTTGGACATATAGCAGGATTGGAAGTACTTGTGCACCCATGTTTTCTTTGCAGAACTATTCAGAATAGCCAAGCCATAGAAACAGACTACTTTCCTTACAGTTGGTGAATGGATTGAGAATATGTGGTGTACATACATGATACAGTACTACTCAGCCATAAAGAAATGAAATTATGATATTTGCAGGAAAAGGGATGGATGTGGAGATCATCATGTTCAGTAAGCCAGGTTTTGAAGGACAAAGGCCACATGTTTTTTCTCATAAGCAGAATCTAGCCTAAAAGACATAATAGACAAATACACATAGGTAGATGTATGTGTACACACACACACACGAGAAAGAACACATGTGAAATAACACAGTGGAGCTGCTTTTTCTAACATACACTATGTAGAACATATCACAGGAATGTGTAACAGTTTCTGTTTTGAGGGGGGTACCAGTGGGAGGGGAAGAATACAGAATACAAAGGAGGGTAAATATAGCCAAATTATTATATATGAAGATAGAGAAATGAAACTTGTTGAAATTGAAGAAGGTAGCACAAGACAAGGGAGACTGATAGAGGGTATAAATTTAATCAGGATACAATTTTTATATATGTATGGAGATATCATAATGAAACCCCTTATACTATCAATATGTGCTGACTTATTTCACATGCTGTTCCCTAGATGATAGGACTTTTAAAATTCTTGTCCAACCTTTCAGAGATTACACTCCTTTTCATACGTTTGAGGAAAATCCAAATGTCATAACCACTCATGTGAAAGACACAAGAAGTTCTGAGTGTTAGTAGTTATAGGAAGAGTAGGATGGGAAGTATGTCTACCCAACAAAAAACAACTAATGCCATTTTATTCATTCAGAAGCATAGGGAAAGTTTTTCATATTTCAGAATCAGAATAGACCTGATTCTATCAGAGTAATGTCTTTCTAGTGACTAGTCACGACCTTTCTACAACTTCAGCTCTCCTATTTCTGCTCACCAGCCTTCAGAGTCTTCTTTTCTTTTTCTTTCTTTTTCTTTTTTGCCAGTCTTGGGGCTTGGACTCAGGGCCTGATCTCTGTCCCTGGCTTCTTTTTGCTCAAGGCTAATACTCTACCACTTGAGCCACAGCACCACTTCCAGTTTTTTCTGTTTATGTGGTACTGAGGAATCAAACCCAGGGTTTCATGTATACAAGGCAAGCACCCTACCACTTAGCCACATTCCCAGCCCTTCAGAGTTTTCTTAAGGATATACTTTTTTTGCATACCTTCTCCACTCTTACACTGTTTTCTGCCCTGGCAGAAATTACAAAAGCAGATTCTCAAATAAGTAGTCCTTGCTACAGGACTAGTTTATTTGTGGCCCTAAACGATGAGACTAAAGGATTAACTCCCAAATCCTCCCTGCAAAGTATTTACCTTATAACAATATTTTAAAAATGGGAGAAGTCGAAAGGGGGTGTGGGGAATGAGGGAGGAGGTAACAAATTGTACAAGAAATGTACCCACTGCCTTACGTACATCACTTTGACAAAAAATAAGTAATTATTCAGAAAAAATATATAAATATAACATATAAAAAATGGTAGAAGTCCTCACCTTACACAATAGGGAATAAATATTGAGACCACCCCCCCCCCTATTGAGAAGGCTTTATGGGAAACAAAGTGGCTTATACCATGAATCTCTGGGGAGTTGACAAATTAGCTTGCTTTCCTAACTAGTATTGTCCTTTTCCACTGATAATAGACATAGTTTCTGACTTTGTTCCAGTGCCAAGGGACCTAGGACTTTATGCATGTTGGCCAGCCCTCTACCACTGAGCTACAGTGGTCCCCCCCTTCCCCCCTATCCTCATGATTTCAGTTCTTGAATTTCTCTGTCCCTTCTACTTGTTTCCAGAGATTAAATTTGCATGTTAATAGGCTCTTAATAATGCCTGTTCAAGAGAATAGGGAGGTTGACCATAGTCCAACTGAATTATATTCTTTGTTGCCCTAGTTATTGTGTGTACCATCTGATAAGTCTCTGTCCTTTAGAACAGGAGAAGCCAGCCTGTTCACATAACTGGTGGCTCCCCAGGGTACCAGTGGAATTCCAGTTGGGTGTGCCTGTATTGGTCCTCATTAGCATTATCTGTGGGTAGACATGGATAGCTATCCGAATAAGAACACACACACACACACACACACACACACACACACACAAATTAGGGCCATTCTTTGTTCCACACAACCACCTACATTTCATTTTGCCTTCTCCACACTGGAAAACTGTTCCTAATAATCCTTGCAAACATTTGATAAATGTTTACTTTGTCCACTGTTGTGACTACTTTACAAATATTGTCTGTCTCATTTCACATGCATAAGAATTGCAGGTACTATATTATTATCCCTGGTTTAAGGATGAGGAAATAGAGGGATGGGAGGATACTTTATTTAATCTGCAAATGTTTCCCATGGTATTTCAGTGAGTCGCAGAACAAAATATGTTGCAAGCTTTGTAATAAATAAAAGTGAAGTGAACACATTATATTCCTGCCTGTTTTCTATCAAGGCCCAATGGATGTTTGTTGAATGTGTAAATGAATAAATATCACTAACAGGTGCTGTGTTCTGTGAAGGTAAAGTCTCAAGAATGATGGAAAGCATCAGTAGGACAAGCACTGTGTCTGTAACACATTAGTCACCACCAACAAGTAGTAGCTCCCCTTGTTCTCCTGCCTACTTTTCTCTAATTTCACAATCAAAATGATTGTCTGATGGAATATCTTTAAAAGGTCATGATGAATTATTCTGTAGTATTTGAAATGTTATACTCAGAAAGGTCAGACCTTATTTTTTGGCATGAAGTGTCATATGCATTTGTTTTTCCTGGGTACATTTTCGTTTTTTCCAAAGAAAAGAGCAAGAAATTTAGAGCAGGGTGCCCTCTTGAGGAAATTTTAACACCTTATTCCCCCTCTCAAAGCACCTTTCTTTTTAAGCGGTGAATAAACTGAGAGGTATAGTTAAATGTTATATGCTGTTAATGAAAAGTGAATAAAGGAAACCATTAAAATATACAAGTGAGCAAATGACATCTGTTTGAAAATTACGTTTCTCAACTTCTTTAACCTAAGTGGCAGTTGTAAATGAGATTCTTTTCAATGTTATTATTAAGCAATTTTACAAAGAGGTTATAATTCCATAAGTCATGTTGATCTGTGTCACCTCTTTCATCATTCTTCTCCATTACGAATAAGAATTTTAAAATTATATAAAAAAAACTTAGTCCTTTGCATCATTACCTGGAATTAGGAAGCACCTGTTCTATGCCACAAATTATGCTAACACAGTGATTAATGAAACATAGTCCTGAGCCAGGCACTAGCTACTCAGGAGGATGAGAGCTAAGAATCTTGGTTTGGAGCAAGCCCAGGGAGGAAAACCTGTGAGACATTTATCTCTTATTTACCACCCAAAAGCTGGAAGAAAAGTTATAGCTCAGGTGGTGGAACACTAGTTGTGAGTGAAACAAACAAACCAGGAACAGCACCCAAGCCCTGAGTTCAAGCCCCAGAATGCTCCCTACCCACCCCCCACAAATAAAATATAGCTCTGCCTTTCTTGGAGCTTTCGGTCTGTGAGGGACTCTCACTGAGTAGAATCGTGACTCACTGACTACTGAGGAAAGTGCTATACAGGAAATGGAAAAGTGGTAGAATAAAGGAAAACCAGCTTTGTGGTGTCAAGAAAATCTGCCTGAGAGGAAATAATGGAAATGGGGTGGTTTGTTTTCAGTTCATTCCAGATCTGTTTAATGTAAACTGACTTACAGACTTTTCTGTCCTTGCCGGTCTTCTCATTTATCTCTGCCCCAACCTGTGACGGTTTTTTCCTATGTCATCATCTTCTATGGAAACCAGGCAACTCTTCTTCCTCACTGTGTACCTCATTGTTGCTCTAGCGGTTCCCTTATTTGAATCTGAGATATAAACTTTGAATGCCCGGCTTCTCCTTTAGATGTATCAATAACTGTCTTCAAGAAAATTTACCACCCCTTTAGTATTACACAAGGACCACGCAAAGGACATTTTACCCCTTGGAATCTCATATATATTTTTCACAGGGGTGTATTAGACTTTAAATATAAATAATAGGTACTGTATAGATATAAATAATAGGTACTAAATAGATCAGACTGTGTTGAAACCAGTGCACACACACATTGCTGCTACTAGACAACAAATTGGAAATACATTAAAAAATTATAAAATGTTTAGTTCCTGGTAATTTATTTTTATGAACATGTTAAGGAAAAATAACTATGTGGGAGGAGGGGAAGGATGTGCATTGAGGCATTCTCTACAGTAGAAAACATTGGAAAGATTCTAAGTAACTAGTAATAGTAGGTTGGTTAAGTGGTCATATTGCCTTAACCCAATAAAACATTCCCAAGCCACTGTATAAATCATATGTGGTAGAAAGTGGTTGGAAAGAAATGAAAAAAATGAATTGCTATTTTAATGTGGTGATGTATTTTTCCTTTTATTAATTTCTCTCAGTGCTTACCTAGAAGAATTATTGAAATGTTCAAAAATGTTTAAAAGAAATGTTTAAAGAAAACTAGCCCCAACGTAAATTTCTTCTTGTTCTCTCTCTCTCTCTCTCTCTCTCTCTCTCTCTCTCTCTCTCTCTCTCTCTCTCTCTCTCTCTCTGTCATATTAGGGAAATTATCGTTTCATGAAACTCTTACTTACACGCAGAGCAAACTGGATGCAGAAGGATCTAGAAGAGATGACACCCTTGCACTTGGCCACCCGACACAAGAGTCCTAAGTGTTTGGCACTCCTGCTGAAGTTTATGGCGCCTGGGGAAGTAGACACACAGGATAAAAATAAGGTAATGGACTTTCAAAGTCAAATGAGAACAGAAAACAAACACTTTCTTCTATGATGTAAAACTTCAAGGAAGAAGGCCTACATCTGCACCTATACAAGTGGCAGAACAGCTCCATGCCTACATACATCCCTTTAAAGCATTTTACTTTAATTCTGTACTTTTTTCTGCCTTGCTTACCATATGGTCATAGTATCATCTCCTTTTTACAGATGGGAAAACTGAAGCTCAGGGAGATTAAAATTTTGTCCAAGATGTAAGTGATAGAACTAGAATTCAAATCCAAAATCCAAATTTAACTCCAAAATACTGTATTTGACAGAGTCACCATAGTTACTGTAGATGGTTAGTTTTACAGTGGCCCAATGCCCGGGACTATATACTAAGTATATAGTGGTCTAATGGCCTTGCTTTGGCCTCAGTTTCCTTCACCTTCAATCCAGAAACCACCAGTACTTGTTCTGTGTCCTTGGCCAAATTACCTAGCTCCTCAGTGCCTTAATTTTCTCATATGCAAAAAACAAATAAGATTATGGATAATAAAATGATACAATCCATACAATTTGTCTAGCATAATGTCCAGTACACAGTATTCTCTCAACAAACATAATTTGGCTGCATTTCAGTTCTGACATCTGCTCTAGCATTTGTTGCTATGATTCATTATCTTCCCTGCTCTTAAATTTTAACATATTGTCCACACTGGTCATTGTTTTGATTGATGCTCTTATCATTCTTTACAAAAGAAAAAAATGTCATCTTTAGTTAGAAAAAAATGATAATCCCCTTCCTTTCCACCCGGCATTTAGACATAGAATTTTGTTAACACCAATGCTCCCATGTAAAACTCTTATGACTAAATCCACTGGATTTATATTCAGTAATCTTTCTCACTCTCATAGCATTCTCTGTGTAATTTTTAAGTTTTATTTAGTAGTCTGAGTTCTGAGATCAACATTTACTTTACACTTGTGCAGGAATATTATTCCAAACCCATAGCATTCATAATGCTAATATTTCACTATAAAAAGCACTTTAATCTACCCACAAATACTCATATCGATCACATAAGAAGCTTTCCATTTCTTTAAGTTTTCTAAGTGTCTTCCCTATATCTTATAGCACTTCCTGTGGTCTTCAGATAGCTCTGTCCATTAGTTGCTGTGTAGGGGTAGGAGGTTATCTCGGAGTTTATCCATTCCATCAACAGCTGTGGAAAGAGCTGTGTAGTACAGGCCGAAGTAGAGAAGAGAGTAACACAGAAAGCTAGGGGAGTGATTTTCAAATTCTCTGTGGTAAAGGATCAGCTTCTTTCTAAAAAAAAAAAAAATTCTAATCAGCCATAGGTTAATTTTTTATAACTTAAAAATGAACACCTTAAAAACCAATTAAAAATCAGCAAAGACCTTTAACCGACATTTCTCCAAAGAAGACATATGAATGCCCAACAATCAGAAGAAATAATGATCAACAGCACTATTGATCAGAAAAGTGCAGATCACAGCCACGGTCAGGCCAGTGTATAGACCCACACTCATAATTCTTGTATTCCTTCAGCAGGCTTCTGAGGCTCAAGGATCACAAATTTGAAACCAGCCTGAATAACAAGATTTTTGTCTCAAAAACTAACAGGCTGGAAACCTGGCTCAGCAGTATGAACAATGAGAGCAGGTACCTCTATAACAAGCGGAAGGATCAGAATTTAAACCCCAGGACAGCAAAACCAAACAAAACCCCTACAGCTGGGATGGGAATGTGCCTAGGTGATAGAGCTAACACTTGATATACAAAAAATAAGACATGTTTGGAAGGGTGTGAAGAAATCTAACCCCCATGACTTTCTGGTGGACATGTAAAATGGTGCAGCCACTATGAAAGCAGCATGGCAAATCCTAAGAAATTAGATGATCATAATTGGCATTATACTTGTAATTTCATTGTGATCGTCAGTTGTTACTAAACAAAAGTAATAAGTTAAATAGTGACTTCATATCAAATGTTTATAGAGACATTTTAAACAAATGCCATGTTAATTTTTGTATGTCTAAGATCACGGATGAGGGAAAATGATAGTTAAGATCAAGAAGCATTGCATACATAAATAGACTTATTAAAATGAAACCCTAATTGATACTATCTAAGAACTAAAATGATTTAAAAATTCAAAGTATTCTATCACATTCTCAGGTGGGTTTTTTGGTGTGTGTGATAACCAAATGTGTGATATCAAGACCATCCCTTTCTTCATTGGTAATTATTGAGCTACTTTTGTTTTTATTTGTTTTTTTGCTGGTACTGGGATGTGAACTCAGGCATAGGTGCTGTCCCTTAGCTATTTCCCCTCAAGGATGGAACTCTACCACTTGAGCCACAGCTCCACTTTTTGATGGTTAATTGGAGAGAAGAAGATCACTGATTTTCTCACTCTAGCTGGCTTCAAACTGTTTTTCTCAGATCTCAGTCTTCTGTAGCTAGGATTATAGGTGTGAGCCACCAGCACACACAGATATTGAGCTACTTTTATCTTTCTTCTTACTATTATTAGTGTACTTGATGAACTATATAACTGTGGAAATTAAGAGGCCAGACTCTTAAAATCAAGCTTCCTGGGTTAAAGGACATGTATATCCTGGCCTTGAGCAGATTATACCTTCTCCTTGTCAATTATATGCAAATTAAAGAACACTTATCTCCCAGAGGGTTATAATGACTGTGATGTACAATGTATAAAAACTCTTTTCAGCAGTGTCTATCACCTCTTAAAAGTTTGGAGAGCTGGGCACTGGTGGTTCACACCAGTAATCCTAGATACTCAGGAGGCTGAGATCTGAGGATCACTGTCCAAAGCCAGCCCACACAGGAAAATCCATGAGTCCTTGTAAAACTCCAATCTCAAATCTCCAATTAACCATTCAAAACTCAGAAGTGGTGCTGTAGCTCAAGTGGTAGAGTGCTAGTCTTGAGCAAAAGAGCTCAGGGACAGCTCCCAGGCCCTCACTTCAAGCCCCACAACTGAACCCTCCCCAAAAAAAGTTTGGAGAAGTTAGATGTCACTTTGAGAGCCTCTCCACCTTGTAGCAAACAGCTCTGCATTGGAGTGCCTACTACAACAACCCTGAGCACGTGAAGCTGCTGATCAAGCATGATTCCAACATTGGCATCCCTGATGTCGAGGGCAAGATCCCACTCCACTGGGCAGCCAACCATAAAGACCCAAAT